>NW_027555514.1:169601447-171038947 GCF_003287225.1 Phascolarctos cinereus
AGCTTTGATATCAATCCTCCCTAGAAATCATTTCAGCAGCACTTTTTCCATATCTTAATAAAGCTATTTCTCAGGGAGTTATTAGGAATCCAGCTTTTTCCTTCAATACTTGTTCCCAGAATATGGCAGCCATTAGTCAGTGAAATGAACCAGAAAGGGAAACTGACAAGAAACCAAATGGAAAGTGACTAAGTCTAGCTTCAAGCATACACTCTGAGTGATCAAAAACCTAATATATTTTTACAGTGTGCCATTTTAAAAATATTTCAGTAATTTAAATTAAATGCAACAAATATTTCTTAGGTGCTTACTATATACAAAGCACTGTGTGAGGTACTGGAAGAGATAAAAGGTTTTGTTAGGAGTCCCTTCAAACAGGAAGGGAATCAGTCAACAAATATTAACTGTCTTGTAGGGGGGAAAAGCACACACACTGATAATTGTAACGAAGTACTTCAATAGATTTGTGATTTCCTCCTTCTAATGGTACAGAATGTGACATACCTGTGCTTTCTCAAACTATAAGAATTGTCTTCCCATAAATCCTCCACAGGAGATGCACCCAATATATTGGAAGTCTCATTCTAGGTCTTACATTGAATGAATATCAATGAAATGTATGGCCTGGCTGTCAGTTATCCTTCAGTCTTGTCCCATGGCAGGTCACTTCCTTTTTCAGTCATACAGCTGTCTCATGATATTCTGTATGCCACTTCTTCCATATTATCTTCATTGGTAATATGTTGTTACCTACTCATGCACACCATATGCATCTCCACTGCCTTTCGGGTGACCTACAACTATAAATCTCCAGCGACTGGCATTTCCTGACTTTCAGCAATATAAGCATCACCTGAAGAATAGAGTTGCTTAAAAGATAGGAGAGGACATTGAGGTCACTGAAAGCACTGCATGATAGAGGGAAGGAAGGAAGGAAGGAAGGAAGGAAGGAAGGAAGGAAGGAAGGAAGGAAGGAAGGAAGGAAGGAAGGAAGGAAGGGAGGAAGGGAGGAAGGGAGGAAGGGAGGAAGGGAGGAAGGGAGGAAGGGAGGAAGGGAGGAAGGGAGGAAGGGAGGAAGGGAGGAAGGGAGGAAGGAAGGAAGGAAGGAAGGAAGGAAGGAAGGAAGGAAGGAAGGAAGGAAGGAAGGGAGGAAAGACTGACTTATTAGCCACTTACTATGCACTGTACCAAGTGCTTTACAAATATTATCTCGTTTGATCCTTACAGCAACCCTGTGAGGTAGCTCCATCTTAGACATGAAGAAACTGAGGCAGGCAGAAGTTAAGTGACTTGCCCAAGGTCAAACAACTAGTAAGTGTCTGAGGATGGATTTGAACTCAGGTCTTCCTGACTTCAGGCCCAGTGTTACACCATGTTACCGCCTACTCTCCTCACAATTAACATTGGGTCCAGTTCCTTTTCCATCCACAGTATTTGTTCAAGATAGGTGTGCTCATGTTTTACTGATGACATTTTGCTGACTGCATTGAGCATGAAACATTGCAAAGTCTCCTACGTTGTATTTTTTTAAATACACAAGAGCAAAGGTATGAAGCTCACGGCCCAAAACTCTCTTGAGTACTGGTACCAGGTTAAAATGTAATTGGGAAATATTTGACAAAATAAATAAAAATACAGTACCACATAGATAATGTTAATAGATGGTTTTCTAAGTCAGCATGCAACCCACAGAAATCTTTATGTGTGGCCCTCAGTTCTATCTGTTTGTCATGACTGCTCAAGAATTTAACCTTACTATCCACCCAGGATAAACATAACTATAGTACATAGTAATAATGACAAGGATGATAACAAAATGCAATTTTGCAAAACAAGATGTTTTATAAGGTCAGGGATAGAAGGGGGTGTTTATTGACAGTGGAGAACGTGACAGCTTCATAGAGGAAGTGTTATTTGAGTTGGCCTTTAATGTATGAATAGTAATTCAATAGGCAAAGATGATGTTCCAAGCACAAGAAATATCATGAGCAAAAAAAGCACATCAGTTAGAAAGTGCAGGTGTTTTCTAGCTACAGAGAGTGGTCTGGTATGTCTACAGCATATGCAGTATAGAAAGGAATAAATCTTGAAAGGAAAGGTAACACCAGATTGTGGAAGGCCTTGAATGTAAGGCACTAGCATTAGAATTTTATTCAATGGGTAATAACAAAAAAAAACTGGAATTTTTTTAGCAGAAAGGTGTTTTTTTAAATGTTTTTGAGTGACTAGATATCTCAGTGTAACATCAGCTTTTCATAAGGCTTTCCCAAAAAGACTATATATACTACTACTATGTCTTCGAGAAATAGAAAAATATTGAACAGTTACAGTTTAATTCACATTCTCTGGGGATCTGTGAGGAGATTAGAATTTAACTGTCCTTTTCAAGAAATAGTAACTATGATAGCTGAAGAGAGGATAAAGAAAAAGGACTAAGAAAACTTATATCCTGAGCGAACTAAATATAGCCATCAACTTACAAAGAAACATAAAGAGAATTCTTAAAGAGATTTCAATAAGTATTCTTAGAGTAGAATCAGGAATCAGGAAGACTCATCTTCATGAGTTCAAATATGGCCTCAGATACTTGCTAGCTATGTGACCCTGGGCAAGTCTCTTAACCCTGTTGGCCTCAGTTCTTCATCTATAAAATGGGCTGGAGAAGGAAATAGCAGACCACTCCAGTACCTTTGCCAAGAAAACTCCAAATGGGGTCACAAAGAGTCAGACACAACAGAAAAAAAAAAGCAAATGTTAGCTATTATTGTTATGATAAGATTCAAAGAAAAGATTTTTTTAAAGGATTTTCCTAGGCAGTTGGAAAAAAGAATCAGTAGGGAGAGGAGGGAGAGAGGAAAGAGAGAGAGAAAAAGAGAGAGAGAGAGAGAGAGAGAGAGAGAGAGAGAGAGAGAGAGAGAGAGAGAGAGAGAGAGAGAGAAATAAGAAAATTAGATGACAAGCAGAAGCCTTGGCCTTAGTGAAGAGTAGAGATTAAAATAATAATAATGACGATTACAATCATTCTATTTGAAAAAGAACAATTATTAAGCAAGTTTAATAGTTTCTGCCTGTGGTAGTAGATGGAACACTAGTGACTTTGGAATCACAGGACCTGGTTTCAAATTTCAGCTCTGTTACTTTCACTATCATAAGTGTGACTGTGGGCAAGGGACATCAGCTCTGGGCCTTAGTTTCCTCATCTGAAAAATGAGAGGAGTGGATCTTTGAGGTACCTTACAGATCTAAATCCATGATACAGTGATTCTTTCCAAAAGGACCAGATTTACCATTGACAGTGAGGTCGGGTTTAAAAGGACTTCTGACCTTCCTACAAAAATAACCTTAGGCAAGGTTACTCAATCCAGCCAGGACAGTAGCAAGTATTCAGTGGACATGTAATAAATGTTCACTGAAG
The DNA here is from genome assembly GCF_003287225.1 of Phascolarctos cinereus. NCBI lineage: Eukaryota > Metazoa > Chordata > Mammalia > Diprotodontia > Phascolarctidae > Phascolarctos > Phascolarctos cinereus. Next base: position 169,604,863 of record NW_027555514.1, read on the forward strand.
GTTTTCACAACTGTGACTGCCTAGGGAATTCAGATTCAAAACAAACTAAAACTTTGCCTTGGATACAGATGTGAACCTAGCTTAAAATTACACAGCTTTACATTTTAAGCCTTCAATATTTAAACTAAGTTCCACATCTATTAAACAAGAAATGACAAGTTTTTGGCTTTTAAAAACCATTGAACCAGCTTGGCTCATTGATTTTGGTTCAAGATTGGTAATGTCCTCTTCACGTATGTTAGCATGCAGATATCAATGCATTTAAAACTTTACTCTTCTAACTAAGAATGTACAACAAGGGGGCAAGAAATGTCCCAGACCAGAGTTCTCTAAACAACAGAAATCTCTATACCTTCTCACTTTCATTTGTTCTATGTGCCACACTGTCTACTGTAAATCCTTTCCATTCCATTCAACAACCCACTCTCAGCACATGATCTTGGCTGGTGGTTAAGGGTGCTGGATATGGAGTCAGGAAGACCTAAGTTCAAATCCAGCCTTAGACACTCACCAATTGTGTGACCCTGGGGCAAGTCACTGAATCTCTCTCTTAGCCTCAGCTTCATCATCTGTAAAATGGGGGTAATAGTACCTACCTCACAGGGTTGTTATAAAGATCACAATGAGATAATGTCTATATAGTGCTTTGCGAACCTTGAAATACTATATAAATACTAGTTACTACTGCTATTAGTAGTACATATTAATTTTATTAGCCATGTAATCCATCAGTGTCTCTGCCCCTCATAACATATCTCTGTTTCTTTACTCATTCACTACATTTTCTGCCTCACCCCAAAGATCCCGAAAGTGTCTCCTTTTTTACTTCCTACCTATAGGACTTTACAACATCAATTATTCCTCACCTCTCTTAAATCTTCAACTTTTCTTCCCTTGGCATATTGACTTAAATCTTCAATGTTAAAGAAAAAGAAAGAATAAGAACCTTCCCTCAGTCTTGCTACCCCGCTGAGTTACTGGCCTAAATCTGTCTTTTCCTCTGAAAATTAGATTGGGCTAGAACAGCAGTTCTCAAACTGTTTGGTCTCAAAGCTCCTTTACACCGAAAAAACAGCTTGAGAACCCTTCCAAAGAGCTTATGCTTATATTAGAGACAGAGACAGAGAGAGAGAGAGAGAGAGAGAGAGAGAGAGAGAGAGAGAGAGAGAGAGAGAGAGAGAGAGAGAGAGAGAAAAGATGGGAGGGAGGGAGAGATTAAGTATACCAGAAACTAAAATGTCTTAGTATTATTATGAAAAGAGTTTTGATCTGCAAGGTCAAACCTTCTGAACTTTCTGAAAGGCTCTCAGGGACCCTAACCACACTTTGAGGCCACTAAACTGAATATGTGATCATCCAGAAGAATGTAAGCTCTATGAAGTCAGGAACTATTATTTTTGTCTTTACACCCTTGGCACCTTGCACGTAGTAAGCATATACCAAATGCCAGTTGGATTAGATGATCACCAAGATTTCTTCTAGCTCTCACTGCTAGACTTCCTGAAATGATGGTACTCCACTGGAAGACGTTTCTTTGCCATCCACCCACCCCTTAATCATCTGTGCATCTCATATCCACTGCCATCAATCCACTGAAACCTCTTAATCACCAAATCTAGTGGCTTTCTCAAAATCCTTGTCCTCCCTAGCGTTGATGCATCAGTTCACACTTCAGACCATGGGCTTTCTGCCCTTGGTTTCCATGACATTCTTGGCTTTCCTCCTGCCTTTCTAGTTGACTACTGTTTCTCAGATTCCACTGATGCCTTATTTCTCTTGCCAACCTTTAAACACAGGTATTCCTCAAGGTTCTATTACTGGTCACCTTCTCTGCTCTTTCTACACATTTTCCCTTTTGTGATTTTCATTTATTGTCCAACTTCAACTAGATCTACAAGCAAATAACTTCAAAATCTACGTCTCTTGCCTAATCTCTAGTCCCCACTCCTCATCAGCTGCTGGACACCTCCACCTGTATGCCCAACTTACTGATACCTCACACTCCACAAGTTCAAAGTTGAAACTCATCTTGTGTCCCTACCCCAAAAGAACCTTCTGCTGACTTCTCATGTTTCTATCAAGTGCATGATATTTCATTCACCCAAGCACAAAATTCAAACCATCTTCACTCCTTCCCCTATCATTTTCTCTTCCCTTTACATTCCCATCACCCTCTCAAGGCCTTTGTCACTCTCACCTGGCCTACTACAACAATTTTCCAATTATTTACCCCACTTCAGCTCCTCTGCCAATCCAACAGAGATATAGATATAGATATAGATATAGATATAGATATAGATATAGATATAGATATAGATATAGATATAGATATAGATATATATATATATGCTGCTTCCAAAATAATCTTCCTAATGCATTGCTCTGACATCAGTCCCCTGCTCCAAAACAAAAAAGCCCTCCAAGGGGTTCCCATTACCCATAGAATGAAATTTATATTTCAATTTGCCATTCCAGTCTAAACTTCCACTATTTCTCCTCCCATACCCTTATTTCAGATTGCTTATTGTTCCCCCAACCCCCTTGCCTTTCTCCCCTCCACACGTTCACTGATACTTTTCCCTTTACCTTAAATGCCCCCCACACCTCCTTAGTCTCTGCCTACCCGAGTTTTATGCCATCATTCAGTGCCCAACTAAAACTTCACCTTCTTTGCCTGATGCCTCTAAGCCTTAAGTGACCACACTCATCTATGACCTTCCATAGCATGTTGTTATATTTCTCTAATGCATTTGTCTTATTCTGCCTTGGATTATATTAATTAATATAAATGCTTTTAATATCTCTTTGAAGGCAATGGAACCTATCATGTTCATCTTTGTATACACAATGGTACCTTGCACAGAGTAGACGCCTGATCAATATTTATTAGATTGAATTGTCAAAGACCAAATCCTCAGAGCTATTTTGAGTTTGAATATGCAGGATTACAAATAAAATTGATTGATGTGTGAGGGGGCTAAGGGAAGGGATTATAGCCAGGTTGTAAGATCAAGATAAGGTTTTATTTTTTAAAAAATTGAAAGCCAACTGCAGTCAAATGAAAGTGATGCCAACCCAGTGAGCAAAGAGTCAAGGAAGCACATAGAGCCATCAAAGACCTACTCAAACCATGTAACAGGCTCTTGGAAGAAAAATAACTGCACTTCTGAGATATTCCAGATATGATACGTGAACCCTCTCAGTTCTCCCCACAGGCAGGGAACATTTTTATTAACCCCGGTTGACTATAAAACTCACTCAAATCTCTCAAGAAAACTTGTACAGCATTTGATTTCTTTGATATTGACAACAAAAATACCACACCTTGGGATGCCCATCAATTGGGGAATGGCTAAGCAAGTGGTGGTATAGGATCATGATGGAATACTAATGTGCTATAAGAAATGAGCTCGTTGATTTTAGAAAAACATGAAAAGACTTACATGAAATAATGAAGAGCAAAATGAGCAGAACTAAGAGAATGTTGCATACAATAACAGCAATATTGGGGTTTTTTTTGTTTTAGGCAATTGGGGTTAAGTGACTTGCCCAGGGTCACACAGATAGTAAATGTCAAATGTTTGGTCTGAGGCTGGATTTGAACTGAGGTCCTCCTGACTTCAGGGCCAGTGCTGTATCCACTGCGCCACTTAGCTGCCCCCTAATAATATTGTTTTAAGAGCAACTTCGAGTGACTAACTCATTTTGAGTATTATAAATAATCAAATCAACTACAAAGGACCTATGAAGGAAGATGCTATCTTCCCCCAGAGAAAGAACTGATAAATAGATGTATAGTATGGTTCTACATACACACACATACACACAGATATACATATATATTTGTATTTAATGGTAGGCATCTCTAGGATGGGGTGGGGGAGGGAGGGGAAAAAATACAAAAAGTGCACAGAAAGCAGAACAGCTTTGAAAACAATGTGTAGTACTTATTATATAGTTTTTTTTAAGTAAACAGTGTGAAATATAAATTCATGGTTTTATAATGAATCTTTTTATGTTGTGCTGTGTAGCTAGAAATGTTCCTTTTTTTTGGTCTTTATGTATTTAAGTTCAAAATGAATAATAAATAAATAAAAGCTTTAAAAAAGCAATTCAAAGAAAGCACAGCAAATAAAATATAATTTTATTATTTTGCCCAAAGTTTATATATAATTTTTCTTTTATCAAAATAAAAATAACTTTTGAAAAATACCACACTTTATATTTTCTTGTTACAGTCACAGAATCTCGGAGTTGGAAATGATTTTAAAACCTACATAGTCCAACTTAGACCTGAACCTCCTCCCGGGCGGTCTCTTAATCCATTCCATCCTCTGCACAACCATCAAAGTGCTTTTCCTAAAGCACAGGTCTGACTATGTCACCTCCTGTGCTCAGTAAACTCCAGTAACTCCCTGTTACCTTTGTTACCTTCAAGATCAACTCTATCTTTGACCCCATTCAACCTCTTCAGCCATCTCATTCCTCCCCTTCATACACTCTATAGGCTAGCCAAACTGGCCTTCTTACTGTTCAGCACATCCTCCATCCTGTGCCTTGGCACTGGATAAATTAATTTATGTATAAAATAACTAATTTGATGCGCAAAAAAAACGGATCTGCTACTACCTAGCAGATTAGTAGTCCACTGGCTAGATGGAATCTACTCCTCCTTTGATTGTGCCTCATTGTACACTTGGTTTCCTTCAAGATTTGGCTAGAGTACCACCATCTACAGGTGACCTTTCCACCCACCCACCCCCTTCTAGTATCTTCCTTGCAGAATTTTACCTTATATCTGCTTTCTGTGAATGCATATATAAATATATATGTACATGTATATATGTATGTATACAAACATATTTGTGTATATACATATTTATGTATATATTTACATAGTGCATCCCCCTTTAGAATGTAAGCTCCTTGAGGACAGGCACTATTTTATTTTTGTCTTTGTGTTCCCAGCATCCAACACGGTGCCTGGCACATAAGTGTTTAATAAATGATTGAGTAATTGAAAATATTCCAAACATACTTTAACTGGGAAGAGGAAAGCAGGACTAACGCCTCCTTTTCTATGGCTTCTTCGTCATTCTTAAATGTGATTTAAAATCACAGTAGGTTTTTTTGGCTGTTGTAGCATTGACCCATACTGAACTACCAAGCTACTAAGTCTCTCAGATCTTTCTCATACATGGAATTTTTTATTTCATACCTAAAGTTATTTCTCTACGTCTCCCCCATCCTGTACTTACACAATTAATTCCTCGAATTCAGAGGTGAGACTTTAAATTTATTACTACTAAATTTCATTTTATTTAATGTAGCCCATCATTCTACCTTATCAAATTCTTTTTCATATTTGTCATCTAATGTGTTAGCTAGCTATGTCTCTAACCTTCACATTAACTGCAAACAAGACAAGGATGCCTTCAAAATAATCATTTATAAAATTATTAAATGGCAAAGAGCCAAAAATAAATCCTTGGGGTGCTTCCTGAGAGGCCTCTTTCCCGGACAACATCATGCCATTAATCAGTGGCTATTCTTTGGGCCCATTCATTCAGCCAGTTCTGCATTCACACAGCTGCACTGTTATCTAGTCCATACCATTCCTTCTTGTCCACAAGCCTACAATTATAAATTTTGTCAAATGTTCTGCTGAAATACCAGTAAACTATATCTACAACATTCTCCTGATCTAGTAACATGGTCCAAAATTTTTTTAAAAAATTTTTAAAAAGGGTAAATGAGGTGATTCTGAAATGGCCTATTCTTAATGAATCCGTACTAGCTTTTAATAATCACTGCTTCCCTTTATAAAAATAGCCCCCAATTTTGCCAGGAATTGACATCAAACTCACTGGCCCATAGTTTGGCAATTTCTCCCTTTTTCTTAAATGAAAATTTGCTGATGTCATTCAGTCATTTAAGTCATGTCCAACTCTTCGTGACCTCATTTGGGGTTTTCTTGGCAAAGATACTGGAGTGGTTTGCTGCTTCCTTCTCCAGCTTATTTTACAGATGAGCAACTGAGGAAAACAGGATTAAGTGACTTGCCCAGGGTCACAAAGCTAGTAAGTACATATGAGGCCACATTTGAACCCAGGAAAATGAGTCTTTCTGACTTCAGGCCTGGCACTCTATTCACTGTACTACCTAGCTGCCTATCATTATTTTTTTCACGTCTCTCTTCTTCTCTATAATTTTTCTTTTTTTCCTGAAGTATTTTTATTTTAAAATAAAATTTCTTGATAATTTTTGTCCTCATAAGGCCTGAATTTCTCCATGTATGTCTTCCTCTACCCCTCCCAAAAAGCCATCCTATAGAAGAACCATAAATGTCACTTAGCAATCATATGCACCAGGTTCTTTAGATCCATGAATATAGTTTGTCCAGGCCTTGTAACTTGAGTTCATTGAGAGCAGTTAAGTGTTCTCATTTTATCTCTTCATTTACCTTAGGTTTTAACTCTTCATCATTTTTTATCTTTCCCAGTTCAAAGATCACTCTCCTTAGTAGAGAAAATAGAAGCAAAATTAAAGTTGATTAGTTTTGCCCTTACTCTGAGAAATGGTTCCATCGACTGTTTAATGTGTGATAGATTAACAGAATCTAGTTTCCCAAAGTGATCAGGAAAAAAGGGAAAGAACTTACATGTTCTAAAATATTTATAGCAGCTCTCTTTGTGGTGGCAAAGAATTGGAATTTGTGGGGATGCCCATCAATTGGGAAATAAAGGGCTGGACAAGCTGTGGTATGTGATTGTGATGGAATACTACTGCCCTGTAATAAATAATGAGCACGTTGATTTTAGGAAAACATGGAAAGACTTACATAAAATGATGAAGAATGAAATGAGCAGAACCAAGCAAATGTTGTATACACTAATAGCAATGTTATTCAAAGAGTAACTGTGAGTGACTAAGCTATTCTGAGTTATATGAATATTCAAATCAACTACAAAGGACCTGTGAAGGAAGAAGCTTTCCACCTCCAGAGAAAAAACTGATATATGAAAAGTATGTATTGAGTAAGTTTCACATATGTAGCTTTGTCAAATGTTGGCCATCTCTAGTGAGGGTTTGGGAGAGAGGGAGAGAAACAGCTTGGAACTCAAATGTGACAAAAATGAAATATTTTTTAAAAAGACAAAAAAAAAAAAACCAGAATCTGTTATCCCAACATAGCTTCAAAAAAATCCTTTTTGTTTCCCTTTACCTCAATTTCTGAGTTTACTTATAAGGAAACTGAGGGTTAGAGAAATTCAGAAGTTTATTTGTAACCACACAGTTAGCATCAGAATTTGGATTCAAATCTAGATCTCCTAGACCAAGTCTCAGGTCCTTACTGCTATACCATACGACCCCTCTAATAAAATCATCACAATAGCAATAAACTTTCATTTATGTAAGTTATATAAGTCTTTATGATTACAAAAAAGGAAAAGTCTTATTATATACACTGCATTTAATCCTCACAACAACATTGTAAGGTAGGTAGCTCAAGCACTATTCTGATTTTACAATATGTGGAAACAAACTCAGAAAGGTTAAGTATTTTGCCCAAGGTCATGGCAGGTGATGATGGAGCCACAGTCTTGGGCTCTGAAGGCCATCCAAGCCAACAACATCATCTTACAGATGAAGAACTGAGACACCCATAGATCAAGTGATTTACACAAGTTTATACAGGTAGTAACAAGAAAAAGAAAAACTTGAACCTACATCCTAAATTCTGTTGTTGGGAACTTAGCTCCTAGCGTAGTCCTTTGTATACGGTAAGCACTTAATACATTTTTATTATACTGAACTGAACCACTGATAACAAATTCTCTATTCTTTCCACTACCTGTTTTGAGATCAGACATATACATTGTGGTGTCCTGAGATATTATCTTTAATAGAGACAGGGAAACTGAGGTTATCTACTTATTTAGTTGTTCTCTTCAAGGTCAACTAGAAAGCATCCCTCCATTGTTATTTATATGCCCCATAATTTGAATTTCTCAGAGTCTGTGGTAGCATCACTGAAAGGAAATAGTATACAAGGTATATTAATGGTGTAGTGAATAGAGCACTAGGGCCTGGAGTCAGGAAGACCTGAGTTCAAATCCAACTACAGACACTTACCAGCTGTGTGACCCTGGGCAAGTCATTTAAGCCTGTTTGCCTCAGTTTCCTCATCTGTAAAAATGAGCTGGAGAAGGAAATGGCAAAACACTCCAGTAAGTCCGCCAAGAAAATCCCAAAATGGGAGTCATAAAGAATTGAACACAACTGAAATGACTTAATGACAACAAAGTACTATCTAGACCTATTTTGCCCCTACATTCTCAAAGATTTGGGAGCTTTATGTAGCTAGCATTCAAAAAGCTCTTTAAGATTTGCAAAGTACTTCACACATATTATTTTATCTTCACAACTGCCCTCAGAGGTAGATGATATCATCATCCCTATTATACATACAAGAAAATTGAGGCAGGCTGAAGTTAAATGACTTGCCCAGGGTAACACTGCTAGAAAGTGTCTAAGACCCAATTTGAACTCAGGTCTTCCTGACTACAGGTCAAGTGCTCTATCAACTGTCCCTCCTACCCACCTAGTGAATTAAACTCAATATGAGTCAAAAAGTATAATTCAGCCACTCAAAAAGTCAATTTTAGATTGAATTGTTATTAGACTGAATTATTACATTAGACTTACTATAATTAGACTGAATAATTTAAACTGAATTCTTATCATCATAGTAATAAAATTTTATAAATATAATATTGTAATAATATTATAGTAGTAATAGCTCACATTTATATAGTGCTTTTCAATTTATAAAGACTATTCCTAACTGGTAAAAACTCCAAGGTGATCATTATCAACCCTATTTTATAAATAAAGAAACCAGGGTCATGTGGGTCAATTGATTTGCCAGTAGTCATGTAGGAAACACAAATGAAAAGTAGGGAATAGAATCTACATCTTCTGATTTCCAAATGAATTACTCTTTCCATTCCTTCATGCTATCTCTCCTATTAATTGAAATATGTAGAACAAGGGAGGTAATCAGTCAATGGACCACATTTGGAAGGCTGTGTTCAGTTCTGGGTACTATAATTTAGGAGAATATTGATCAAGTAGATTATGTCCAGTGAAGGAAAGTGGGGATAGTGAGAGGCCTACAAAGCATGTCATCTAAGGAATAATTAAACATAGAGAACATAATGCTAACTTTTCTTCAATTAATTGAAAACCTGTCATGTGAATGAGGAATTATTAGATTTATTCTCTGTGATTCCAGAAAACAAACGTGTCTTGGAAGCAGATTTTTATCTTAATAGAGTGAGAGCTGTCCAAAAGTAAAATGAGATGCTTCAGTAGGTAGTGAGTTCCCCCAACACTAGAATATTCAAAAAGAGGCTACATCCTTCAGGAGTGTTACAGAAAGAATCCCTTGTGTTGGGTGGGAGATTGGAGTAGATGATCGTTCATTTCCTTTTGCACTCTAAAATTCAATAATTCTATAATATGGTTTTGTGATTCTATTCCTTGTGATCATACAGATCTTGCTGGGTCAGAAATACAACACTTCTGTGGACTGGTGGTCCTTTGGTGTACTCCTCTATGAGATGCTAATTGGTCAGTCACCTTTCCATGGCCAAGATGAAGAAGAGCTCTTCCATTCTATTCGAATGGACAACCCCTTATACCCAAATTGGCTTCAGAAGGATGCCAAGGATCTTTTAGTAAAGGTAAGACATCAAATCAAAAGAAGAAATCCTTGAGCATTTTTCACGTTTGAGATTAGATTTTTGAGTGTTGACCCTTTCATTTTAATACACTCCTCCTTCACATCTCTTCCTACTGGCTTCCTTGGCTTAAAGTCCCAACTAAAATTCCATCTTCGACAGGAAGCCTTTCCCAATCCCTCTTAAGTTCTAATGCCTTCTCCCTTTTAATAATTTCTTACTTATCCTGTATAAAGCTTGTTTGTATATATTTGTTTGTGTGTGGTCTACTACATGAGATTGTAAGCTTCTTGAGGGCAAGAACTCTCTTTTGCCTCTTTTTGTATCCCCAATGCTTAGCACAGTAACTGGCACATAATAGACACTTAATAAATGATTATTGACTAAGATGGAAAGCTCAAATGCAATAAGGAGTTAGAAAGTTACCCTTATTTTAAAAAAATCAAAAAAAACTTTTATTAAGCAGCTATTATATGCTAAGTATCATACTAAAAGAAAAGGATGTAAAGATGGAAAATGACACAGTCCCTTCCTTCAAATAGTTTATAGTCAAATAAGGAGGATACAGCATGTACATAAATAAGTATTATATGAAAAAAGAGAATGATAAAAGCAAAGGAGAGCTCTAGACAAAGCATCCTAACAAAGGATCGTCTATGGCTAGAGGGACACATCAGGCACACCATCTCCCATGCACTAGCTGTCCCCCATGTCTGGAATGCTCTGCCTTCTCACCCTTTGCAACTTGAAGACTCAACTCAAAACCTTCTTCAGGATGTCTTTTTCCAGGTATGGCAACCTCCTTGTCCCTTCCTCTGAATTTTGCTTTTATTTACAACAGAAAAGACCTTGTATGTATGTAGTCATTTCCATGTTATCTCTTTGTTAGAATGTGAGCTCTTTGGGGGGATTGGAGGGGAGGGATACAATATTCTCTGCTTTTCTTTGCATCCCCAGCTCTTACATCTTCCTGAGTTCAAATCTGACCTCAGACATTTACTAGCTGTGTGACCCTGGGCAAGTTACTTAAACCTTTGTTTGTCTCATTTTCCTCATCTGTAAAATGAGCTGGCAAAAAGAAATGGCAAACCACTCCAGTATCTTTGCCAAGAAAACTCCAAATGGGTCACGAAGAGTCAGACACAACTGAAAGGACTCAACAACAAAGCAACAAAATGCTTTATATATGCTTGTTGACTGACTGACTGAGCCTTTGTTAACCTAGAAATACAAATAAATTAGAATTATAACTTGATTTTAGTTCTAACCTGGTTTCTCACTCTCTGCATGGTGCCTCGCCTTAATAAATGCCTGAATTGAATTTGTACATACAAAAATAGCACCAGCCTAAATGATGTTTTTCACCAAGAGCAAAGAAAATACTGTTAGAATTATTGGAAATAAAATTAGATCCACACTGTTTCCTACTTGCAAAACACAGCTCATAACTTGTCCAGGATGCTTGAAATTCCAGTGGGTTTTCACTTCTCTTTGTGAAGTGAAGACACTGGATTTGAGCAATCCTGGACTCTGCTTTCTGCAGAAGATCCAGATCAAACTTAAGGGAACCAGGGAACAGTCCATCTCTATGGATGGTGAATCATAGGCAGCACTGAACAAACAAAAACTCACTGGATTTTAAGCAGAGAAGCTGGATTTAAATCATATCTCTAATCCTAACACTTAGCACGTGGTAGTCACTTAATAAATGTTGACTAACGACGATGACAATATGTGCTACCTGAGTGACTTTGGCTAAAACAATCTTCCTTGTCTTCCATTTCCCCAACAGTACAAAGGGGATCGGGTTGCCTAGCCTCTAAAGTCCCTTCCTCTGGCTTTCTGATCCCTATGACAAATTTGGAGAACAGAACTGAATCTATTCCTAAATGAATAATTAGGTCTTTTTTTTTAAAGAGTCTGAAAATACTATAAACCAAAATTCAAGGATAGTTTATTATTTAGAAAAAAAAAACTTTTTTTTTCACTCAGAAGATCTGAATGTGAGTCTCAGATTCACCATAATTTAACCTCTCAGAGTGTCAGCTTCTTCCTCTACAAAATAAGCATAATGATACTTGCAATATCCAGCCCATAGGGTTATTGTGAAGATCAAATCAAATCAGATAATGTATACAAAGTATAAACACTATGGTAATGACCTGTTATTGTTATTATTAATAAATTAACTGATAAAAGAGCAAAATTCCAGTCACATAAAATAAGCTAACAGAATGTGAAAGGTGAGTAGTCCTTTTTTTGCATTAAAATACATAAGACATTAATCCAAGCCCTATTTTCAGCCCTGCTTTCTACATGGTTCCCTGGGTGAGATGGTGAGAAAGAGCCACCCCAGTATAAGCCCTGGGCACCAGTAAATGAAAAGAGGCTTATAAAATGCATAGCCTACCTAAGACATAGAAGGTCTCTGAGGTCCCTCCCAGCTCTGGATCTATGATCCGATGGACTCTAGACAGGAAATCCCCATCCCAATCACTTCAAGGGATGAAATTATGTCTAGAAGGACAAGCTGGGATTGATCCCCTTTTGATACATTGTGATGAACCAGTTCCAACGGAACTTAGAAAAGACAAAGAGATAGAATTCATTTCCCCTAAAATCCACGCATTCCCAAGAGACAAAGAGCACAAGACAGGGTGTCAGGAGAAAACAAAGTCTTGTCCCAATTCCATTGTTAGCTCCTTCTTTATATGACCTTAGGTGATTAACTTGACATCTTTAATACTTGGTTTTCCCATCCAGTAAAAGGAGAGAATTTAACTAAATAACTTTTACCAACAACCTTTATAATGTTCTGCTGTGATGAATCATTTAATGACTCACTGGGCTCCCAGTGGCAATGGAGAAAGAATCCTGGGCTAGGATTAGGACAACTTGGGCTCTAATCCCATCTCTGCCACAAATTAGCTGAATGTCTTTGGGCACATAGCTGGGCCTGTCTCATCATTTGTAAAATAAAAGGTTGGGATTAGATAACTCCAAACTTCCTTCCTATATATACATCCTATATGATGTCTAACATCATATAACTATAAACAGAAAACACAAAGAAATAGCATGGTTCCTTGGAAAAAGCAGTGACTCTGGGAGCAGTTAGGTGGCACAGTGGAGAGAGCGCTTGGCCTAGGGTAAGGAAGACCCGAGTTCAGATCTGGCCTCAGACACATAATAGATGTGTGATCCTGAGGAATTCACTTAATCCTCTTTGCCTCAGTTTCCTCATCTGTAAAATAAGCTGGAGAAGGAAATGGCAAACCACTTCAGTATCTCTGCCAAGAAAACCCCAAATGGGGTCAAGAAGAGTTGGACATAACTGAAACAACTCAACAACAATACTGTAGTCAAAGGACATGGAAAGGAAGGAAGGAAAGGAAGGAAAGGAAGGAAGGAAAGGAAGGAAGGAAGGAAGGAAGGAAGGAAGGAAGGAAGGAAGGAAGGAAGGAAGGAAGGAAGGAAGGAAGGAAGGAAGGAAGGAAGGAAGGAAGGAAGGAGGAAGGAAGGAAGGAAGGAAGGAAGGAAGAAGGAAGGAAGGAAGGAAGGGAGAGAGAGGGAGGGAGGAGAGGAGGGAGGGAGGGAGGGAGGAAGGGAGGGAGGGAGGAAGGAAGGGAAGAAGGAAGGGAGGAAGGAAAGAAAGAAAGGGAGGAAAGAAAGAAAGGGAGGAAAGAAAGAAAGAAAGGAAGAAAGAAAGAAAGAGAAGAGAGAGAGAGAGAGAAGAAAGAAAGAAAGAAAGAAAGGGAGGAAAGAAAGAAAGAAAGAAAGAAAGAAAGAAAGAAAGAAAGAAAGAAAGAAAGAAAGAAAGAGAAAAAGAAAGAAAGAGAAAAAGAAAGAAAGAGAAAAAAGAAAAGAACCTGATAGACCATGAAAACTCCTTAAATATGCTAAAGGGATGTGAGTAGCTGATGACAGGTGGAATTAATCAGTGACCACTTCCCAAAGAAGTTAATTTTGAGTATGATTTTAAGAGAAAAGAAATCCTTTGCAGAGGGTAAGAAAGAGTTCACTTCAGGTCATAACAATGTCATTTCCAGAGGCAGAAACAAGCACGAAATCTGAAGAGTACAGAAAATAGATTATGTGGCCTAAGGTGGAGCATCTATTTAAAGGACTAAAATAAATCAATTGAGGATATTAATTGGTGGAGGAGCATGAAACTCCAGCTGAGATGTTTGTTTTCAATAAGTTTTACTCTAATTGATGAGGATTTCATGATGTTTCTCTAGGCACAGTTGGGACATGTTGTCCTAGTCACAGGTTTCAGCAACTCTAACCTCAAATATCATCACTCAGTGTAAGCTGTTATGGACCATTGTATTGGCCCATAATCCCACCTCTGCCTTCCACTTACTGGGTGACTTTAAACAATTAACCTCATATCTTTGTGCCTCTGTTTCTGCCTTCATTAAATGAATTTGGATGAATTCACTGGGTAGGTGAGAAAGGATATATTCAGAAATGAGGCTGATGTAAAAAAACAAAATTTTCTATAAAAATAAATAAAATGATGAGTTTGAATCCCAATTCAGTCACATGTTAACTGTATGCAGTTGTTGTTCAGTAGATTCAGTTGGGTTTGATTCATGACCCCTTTTTTGAGGGTTTTCTTGGTAAAGTTACTGGAGTGGTTTCTAGTTCGTTTTACAGATGAGGAAACTGAGACAAATGGGGTTTAGTGACTTGCCCAGGGCCACACAATGAGCAAGTATCTGAGGACAGATTTGAACTCTGGTAGATGACTAGGGGTGGGAGAACCTGTGGCCTCGAGGCTACACGTGGGCCCTCCAGGTCCAGCCTTTTGACTGAGTCTAAGTTTTATAGAACAAATCCTTTTATTAAGGGGATTTGTTCTGTAAGTTTGGATTCAGTCAAAGGGCAGCACCCAAGGACCTAGACAGCCACATGTGGCCTTGAGGCTGCAGGTTCCCCATCCCTGGTCTACTGTGCTATGCAGCTGCCCATATTTAGCCATATAACCATAGGCAAATCCTTTGATTCCTCTGAGCCTCAGTTTTCTCATCTGTAAAATAAGGATATTAGAAAAGATGATGTCTAAGGCCCCTTACAATAATAATAATTATTACATATTGCATATACATATTATAAAATATACATTAGAAAAGTAATGTGTTAATATATTATGAAAATTATTCAAATATGAGTATATTATTATTATTATTATTACTTGTATACATATAGCACTTTAAAGCTTAAAAACCATTTTCCTCACCATCCCTTGAGCTAGGTAATATAAGTATTATCTTGGAAACTGAGGCTCAATGACATGCCCAAGATCATGCAAAAAAATCTGAACCCAGGTCTACTGATTCTATTCCAATACTCTTTCTTCAACATTATGTTTTTCCTGATTCCATGTATCCTATAGGAAATGTAAAACCTAACAAAGTAAAATTTTCCAAGTATTGGGTCTTCTAGAAATGCTGAGTAAGACAGAATTTTCCCCAAAGGAAGTAGCATTGGGTAACATCTATACCAGAATTCTATATCCTTCAGCATTCATAAAGCATTAATTAACATAGTATAGTGAAGATGGACAGCAAGGAGGCACAGTGGATACAGTGTCAGACCTAGAGTTAGGAAGATCTAAGTTCAAATCTTGTTGTGTGACCCTGAGTAAGTCACTTAACTCTGTTTGCCTCAGTTTCCTCATCTGTAAAATGAGCTGGAGAAAGAAATGGCAAACCACTCCCTTATCGTTGCCAAGAAAACTCCAAATGGGGCACAAAGAGGCAGACGTGACTGAACAGCTTACTCAATATATAGTGTCTTTTCCATTTGTTTGGAAAAGGATGGAAATCAAAAGCCCCAGAACAAAAACATTTTTTTTTATAGAAACATCTTTTTTTTTTATCTCTTATGAAAGAGCTACTCCTGAGAAGGGGTGAAAGATAGAGGAGAAAATTTCTCAGGCACTCATATATCACCAGCTGACAAGTACTGAGCACAGGTGGCAGACCTCAATAGCCTTGAGCTGATTTCCCCCCCTAGACAGCCAGATAAATTTAACAAAACCCAAACTGCATGCTGGCTGTTTATGTAAGAGGCCTACTATTTCCTATAAATGTAAACCACCCTTCTTGACAGCCTTTATGGACAAAGGCAAGTCTTTCTTCAGGAGAATTTATTTCACCAGCACAGCTCCCTGCCCCAGATCTGCTGATTCCAGCCTACAAGTGAAGTCTCCTGCCAAATCCAAGATCCCAGGGCACTCTGATTTGCTATAGGGAGGACAGCAATTTACTCTGCTGTGTAGAACTAGAAAGAAGATTGGGCATGGAAATCAGCATCTCAGAGTGCCCCTCTGCTTATAAATTTTATTTTTATTTTTCCTAGAAGATAGAGAAACCCAGGAATAAATATATTCAGCTCACAGGACAATTTTTCACTGTGCAGAATGGATTCTGAGTATAAATTCAACATGTTGAGAAGCTATATCACATATAGTGGAAAGCACAATGAACTTGGAGTCAAGAGACTTGAGTTCATTTCTCAGCATAATACCTAACTTAATCTATCCAAACCTCAGTTTCTGAGTCTGTTAAATGGAGATAATACTACTTCCATTATCTTTCCTCTCAGGGTTGATATGAGGAAGGTACCTTTTAAAACTTAGAGAATGAGAGAGGCAGTATGTATAGTAGATGGGGAGTTATCCTCATAGACAAGAAGATGTGGGTTCAATGCCTGCCTCTAATACATACAGTGCGGCACTGTATAATTCTCTAAGGGAATTCTCCAGGATTGTTGGCTGAAGAGCACGTGCTTATGTATGGTGCTAAATGAAGCTTTTTAAACCAAGAGTTCCCTACACCTCTCTTTGACTTTATAAAATGGAATTTTATAGAGTTCCCTGTATAAAATGGAATTCAACCATATTATCCCTGAGGTCCCTACCAGATCTGAATCCTATGATCATATGATTCATGTTTGTTCTTGAGTCACTAGCAAAACATTTTATGAAGATCAAAAAGAAAAAAACATAATTTTTAAAAGGGAAAGACAAGGGAGGAGAGAAGGCTACACAAGACAGAAAAGAATAAAGTATAGGTTGATTAAAAGAGGATTTTTTAAAAATTAAGGGGAGAGATGCCCTGGAGAGATGTACCTATCAGCACTCCTTCCCATCCCAGAGAAAGAAAAATCTGGATAGGGAAGGGAGATTCCTGGCACCCAGAGGAACAGAGACAGACATAAAGCACCACAGAGACCAGGGCTGAAGGCCCCCCACCCCGATGAACATCAGTCCACAGCACTGGACTGTCAAGGGTCTGCCTTGCCACCTGTTCCAAGAAGATAGACATTGGATGGGCGAGGGGAGGTGTAGGGAGGTGCCCCTTTTAGAACATAAGCCTACTGACGCCAGGCATCATGCTTCCTATTTTCAAGGACAACTTAAAACTAAGTTCCAAAGAAGTTTTGCCCACTGTCTCACATTAGCTGCTCTTTTAGGAATTTGAATGAAGATTTAACAATGAACCATGGACCTAGTTTTGAATTTGTTAAATTGGAGTATGTTTAAATATCTAATCAAGACACTTTTTTAGAATGGTAAGTTACCTTTAACCATTGGGTTAGAGCTTAAAACATGGTTAAAATTGTAAGCAGCATAGAACTTTCCAAATCCAAAATCAGAATCCAGTAGAAATGAGGGAATAAATGGAGGGAGTCAGGGCCAAAAAAAAAGATTATTTACCAATTCATGAGTTCCCCAAGAATAGATCATCCCCCACCCCAAACAATGGAGCCAGTAATAAAACCACAGTCTACCTCTCTTCCCAGGCCTATATTCTTTACACTATATTGGTGTTACCCAAAATGGAACCCAAAGACTCCATGTTAGTAGGAAGGAGTAAAGGATACTCAAGTGAAAAAGTGGAAGATGAATCAAAGAAAGGGCTGGGTGGTCACCAACACTATGTTGTAGGAAGGGTTTTCTGAGTACAATTGACTCTCCTCTCTAGCAAGTTAACTGTCAAGATATTTGAAAAAGTGGAAAAAGAAACAATATAGTATGTGTGAAGGAGGATGTGAACTGAATTTTGCTCAATAAAACAGACGACTTACTGAAAGAGGAAGATTTGTTCACGACAAGAAAGCAGGAAAGTTTCTGGTTTAGCTTAAGCAAATCTATGACATCTATGTATTAAGGATATAATTCTTAATATAACCCTCAAAATAAAGAGACATTGTGGCACAGCAGATATAAGGCTGGCCTTGGAGTCATGAAGATCTGGGTTCAAGTCCTGCCTTTGACACCCACTAGCTGTGTGACCATGGGCTAAACCCTTTGGTGTCCCAGTTGACTCTCAAAGACCTTAGGTTGTAGATCTGCCTCAGTGGAAGAGCCAGATCCTACTCAAAATAATAACAACCAAGCTTCCCAACAAATAAAATGATTAGCTCTCCTGGTGCCAGCTACTGCTTTGCCCAAAAGGAAAGAAAGCCACTCTGACCTGACCTCTGACACAGAGCCAGGGTGAGAAAAAGGGAGCCACTGCATCTGAGTACTCCTTTATCCCCTGGGAAGTCAAGTCAACAGCATTTATTAAGCACCTACTGTATACCAAGCAGTGGGGATACAAAGACAGGTAAAAGCTAGTCCCTGCTCTCAAGCAGCTCACACTCTAACGGAGGAAGAAACATGCAAACATCTGTGGACAAATAAGACAAATACAGCCTAAGAGAGCCAAAGGAGAGAGACAGTAGAATTCTTGCACTATCTATTCTACATCCTCTTCACTCTTTCTGGTCTATTCAAGTGATTTGTAATTACCTTCCTTTTGCTGAATTGAATTACTATATAGCTTGTTCCTTGGCTTCTCCTGAGGCTTGGAAGGAAAAGTCATGACTTCTTCATGTGAAGCTATATCTTAGAGTCTTTGTGGATGCTATTCCTTTCTAAAACAACTCATTGGGTTTGAATCAAGAAGGTCCTTCCCTATTAGCAACAGAAAGTCGTCTTCTCAATCCAGTCTCATGACTTCTTACTGCTCCTCTCAAGGGGGACAGGTAGGAGCATGCCTATAATGAGGTTTCAATTGGCAATGACAATATTGCCGAGATAGCTAAGTATACTGACTTCTAATAAGAGAAAAGAAAAGAAAAATCTTAAGAAAGATGAAGAGGAGAAAATAAATACCTACATCATCATAGATAGTAATAGGTCTTAAGATTTTGAAAATGCTTTATAAATATTATCTCATTTCATCCTCATAACAACCCTGGAAGATAGGCACTATTCTCATCTCCATTTCACAGATGAGGAAATTGAGGCAGATAGAGGATAAGTAACTTGTCCAAAGTCATACAGCTAGTAAGTGTCTGAAGCAAGATTTAGCCTCAGGTCTTCTGGACTCCAGGTACAGCACCCTATCCACTGGGCCAACAACCTTAAAGGTAAAGCAATGTTAGATGGGGAATCATCAATCAGGAAATATTTATGTAAGCTTTTTTTCCTACTACATTCAAGGAATTATGCTAACGTACTGCAGGTAAAACAAAGAGGTATAAGATGTGGTCTCTGCCCTCAAGGACCATCTAACTGAAGAAATAGGATGTAGGCATTAGATAGATGGATAGGGAGTTTTCTCTTACCTATATGTTATGACTAGTGTTACCTAAGGCATGCCTGCTTCTTAAATGCATAAGCCAATGTTTACTGTTATAATCTGACAGAATATAAATTCCTTAAGGGCAGGAACTATTTTGTTTTCATTTTTTGTAATCTTTGCATCCTTAGCTCCAGGCACAATGACTTACATGTAGTAGGTGCTTCATAAATATTTATTGGGTTGCATTGAATAAGATAACTAATAATATGATGCAGCATGCAGCGAAGCCAGGTAGTATAGGAAATAAGGACCATAGGAGACCAGATGAGGAAGAGATGACTGTAGGCTCAGATAGTCCAGGAAAGATGCACAGGAGAGGTGTGACCAGAACTGGGCTATAAAGAATTAGCAGGATTTGGAATGGAAGGCCACCTAGGAAGAGAAAATGGAATGAATAAAATGCAGACACAAGAATATGCATGACATATGGTATACAGTGAGCATACTGATGTGATGGGAGCAGAAGGTTTACCCAGAGGAGTGAAGAGTAGCACAGGGTAACACTGCACATTAGGGCCAGACTGTGGAAAGTCTTGAATGCCACATTAAGGAATCAGAAAATAATAGAATAAAGAATCATAGAATAACAGCATGTTAAAACTGGAGGGAGACTTAGAAATTACTTTATAAATGAGAAAGCTAAGTTTCTGTGAAGTGACTTGTTAAGGGTCCCATAGCTAATTAGGACAAATCTGAGACTGAGCAGCACTTTATTTTTTAGAATAGGAAAGCTATTGAAGACCTAAGAATGAACCAGACTGAAAAGTGCAGAATAGATTAGGGAAAAAGGTTAAGGTACAAGAAGTTAAAATAAGATCTAGAATTTAAGTGCCAAAAGGGTATCAGTCTCCAATTACTTTCTTACTCATGTTCCTACCAATTATCCGTCATCCTTGTCTTTTAAAAAAAAAAATAACCATGATCTGTATAAACAATTGAGAATAATTTTAGGAATGATTTTTAAAATCCTGATTTAAGACTATCAGATAATAAACCCAGGCACCCAGGAGACCTGTTATTTTTCTAAGTCCAGTGTTCAGACTTTATTCTTCTTTTAGATCTTAGACATATCTTATTTAAATTTGAAGTTTTTCAGTTTCTTTTCTGTCCTTTCCAATGTTGGCTTTAATACCCTGGGGGAAAACGAATAGATAAAGGACAGTGGGAAAAGAGGGAATATATACATAGCCCCTGGGACATTATCAAAAAGAACCTTTGAATTATATTTCTCATATAGGCAGGTTTGCAAGCAAGAGCCCTAGTGACTAGGAGGGCCAATATGCCATATGAAGTTCATCTCTGACTAGCCTGCACCATACCAAGAATATTTGAAAAACTTTAAGTGGACATTTTTCAGAATGCTAAAATTGTATCTACATTATGCCCATATTTTTAAAAAAGGAGGGAATTTAGTTAATAATTTTTTTTAAATCCAGTTTTGCAAGGAATTCAGTTCAATTCAATAAGCATAGCCAATATACCAGGCACTGTCTGAGGCACTGGAGATAGATACAAATAACAATTCCTGTCGTCAAGAATCTTCTGCTCTAACAAGGGAACTATGCCACATTCAGTGAAGTATGGCAAAAGGATGGATGTGTTTCACTTAACCCCATTGCCTAGCCAAAAAAAAAGAAAAAAGAATGGATGTATTAAGACCAAATGAGAAATCCTGACAAACTGCTCTAGAGAAATTTGAAGAGGGAAAGATAATTTTCAACTGGGAATAGAGGGAAATCAAAGAAGAAAAAGAAAGCAAGAGCTGTGGAGGGAATATGTTTCAGGCATGTGGGATGGTCTATGCCAAGGATTCTGAACCTTTTTTGTATCCTGGCCCCTTTGACAGTCTGGTGAAGCCTATGGAGCCTTTGTCAGATTCATGTTTTTAAAATGCGTAAAATAAAATCCAAAGAATTACAAAGGAAGCCAATTACACTGAATTAAAGAAGTAATTTTCCCCACCCACATCCACAGTCCCCCTGAAATCATGGAGCCCTGGGCCAATATGAATGCCCAGAGGCAAGAGAATGTAAGAGAAAAAAGCTGGGAACAGCTGATAATTGTTAAATTGGCCTAAAATGTTGAGTGTGTGAAATGGAATATTGTGAAATGAGTCAGGAAAGGTAAACCAGAGCCAAATTGTAGGAGGCCTTTAAACATCAGGCTAGCGACTTTGTATTTTATCTAAAAGGGAATCTCTGAAGCTTTTTGAGTAAGAAAGTAACATGATCATATCTGTTAAATTAGTAAGATTAAGATTAGAGATTTAAAGTTGAAAGAGACCTTAAAGGTTATATAATCCAATCTCCCCACTTTACAGATGGGCAAAGTGAGGCCCAGAGAGGTTAAGTCAATTGCTCAAGGTCACACAGCTGAAAAGTCAACCCAAGTCCTCTGGGTTCAAAGCCATTGCTTTTTTTTTTCTTTTTTAACCATACAATGACACAATACTTTCTATTTAATAGCTGGAGGAAATAAATGCTCCACACTCTTCCCACCTTTGGTTATGTTGTTCTCTATGCCTAGAATACCTACTGAACTGAATTTAATAATTCTTCTTTGGTGGTCAGGAGAGGAGGTGTGATTTAGGCTGGGCCTTAAGGAATGGATAAGGTTTTACAGATGAGTGGAAGAGTAACATTCCAAAAGAAGCAAAGAGCATAGGCAAAGACATAGAAGCAAGAATGCACAAATCACATTCAGGGGATTGGGAAGAATGGAAGGTAAGACTGGAAAGGTGGATTGGGTACAATCCTTGAATGCCACACTTGGGAGTTGGTACTTGATTCTCTAGGCCAGAAATTCTTAACCTGAGGCCTGTGAACTTTTTGTTTTGGTTTTTTAGTGAGGCAATTAGGGTTAAGTGACTTGCCCAGGGTCATACAGCTAGTGAGCGTTGTGTCTGAGGTCACATTTGAACTCAGATCCTCCTGACTCCAGGGCCGGTGCTCTATCCACTACACCACCTAGCTGCCCCAGCATGAACCTTTTTTTTAATGTTTTGATATCTGTTGTTACTATAATTGGTTTCCTTTGTAATCCTATGTATTTTATGTAATATATTTTAATTATATGTACATGTTACATGTGTTAAATATGACATATTTAACATATTTGTAAAATACATTTCGAATGTTATTCTAAGTAGGGGTCAATAGGCTTCACCAGAATGCTGGTTGTTGGGGGCGGGGGGAGGGAGAGATCCACAACACACAATAAGATTAAGTATTTCTATCCTTCTATTCTAGGTAGTCGGGAGCCACTTTAAAGGTTTCTGAGCAGTAGAGTTATGTGAGAAAAGCTATGTTTTAAGATTAAACTTTTGGTACAGAGGGTGGAATAAGAGAAAGTTCACCTTTAAGAAGAACAATGAAATCAGTTATAAGGATATTACATTATTCCAAGTAATAAAGGAATGTTTCCAACGAGGACACTCCTTCTGTCAGTACAGATCAGCACCTGCTCTGCAACTTAGAGACTTAGAGAATTATCTGAAATAGTGACAAAATAAGTGATTTGCACAGCGTCATACAGACAGTATGTGTCAGAGGCAGAAACTGAGCCTAGATCTTCATGATTGAGAGTGATTATCTGCTGTATGCATTTACCTCTTTTTTCTTTTCTTTTTTTTTTTTGAGGCAATCAGGGTTAAATGACTTGCCCCTGGGTCACACAGCTAGTGTCTGAGGATGGATTTGAACTCAGGTCCACTTAACCCCAGGGCCAATGCTCTATCCACTGCATCACCTAACTGCCCCCCCACACTACCTTTCAAACATTTGTTAAATTGAATTAAATTGCATTTTATACCCATGAAGAACTTAATAATTATCTCCATTATTTGCTTTTCTCGTTATGGGTGGCCAAACTGATATCAAGTGTTCTGTTTTCTAACAACAAACAGAGGCCTAGTGAGGTTGGACAACAGTGGTGTGGGGGCAGAGAGAGAATTTACTCTCACGAGACCTCCAACTTTAAAGTCAGCCTCTCGAGCTCTAAACTGATCTCAGGATTTGTGAATCTACAACATTACTAGTGCCAAGAAGGGAAACGCTTGCCAGAAGAGAAATAAACTGCTTCTCTTTCTACAACTTCCTAGCTTTTTGTGAGAGAACCTGAACGAAGACTGGGGATAAAAGGGGACATCCGTCAGCATGCCTTCTTCAGGGAGATCAACTGGGAGGACCTCGAAAGAAAGGAGATTGAGCCGCCATTCAAACCAAAAGTGGTAAGGACTTAACACCCTTTTTATATTTCCCCATTTTCCTACAGTTTGATTGATAAAACCTTTACAGGGCACCATTGAATATCATACCCCCACTCTTCCTAACCATACATAATTTTAGCTCGTGGTATCATTAATGGGTTCCAAAATGGCGGTAGAAACAAACTAGTGGAAGCCTCTGTCACTGGGACACGGAGAGGGCTGATTCACATCAGCTAATGCTTCATCCACACATAGTGCATGACCATGAACATGACATGAACTGAATAGTGCGTGCTTAGCTTGGGCTATACATATTGATTCAAAATATGACTATAGGGCAGCAAAATGAGTTTGTCTTATGGGGTTAATCTCAATATTCTATACTCATAGCATGTATTACCCAAAATTACTACCCTGCTTCTCATCTCATGCCAAGAATCTGTAGGCAATTTTCTTTCTACTTACATATCAGTTTTCTCAGAGTTAGCCTACATCAGATAAGTAGACTTTGTGTTTCCAAATAACAGCTCTGCTTTAATTGACTTCAGAACTCATTAGGTGAAATAATATGAAAGGGAGGATTTATCCATTCAGTGAATAAACATTTGTCAAGTGCAGGTCTCTGTGCTAAGTATTGGGGATATAAAGATAAATTGGAAGAGTTTCTGCCTTCAGAGAGCTTACCTTCTACTAAGTGAAATAGCACATAGATGATTACAAAGTAATTTCAAAGGTAGGGCACTAACTATGGTGGAATATCATAAGGTTTAAAGTGTTGGACTAAACCAGGGCTGGGGAACTTGTAGCCTTGAGGCTACATGGATTCAATCAAATTTGGATTCAGTCAAAAGGTCGCACTTGAGGATCTAGAAGGTCATATGTGGCCTCAAGGCCACAGATTCCCCACCCATGGCTAAACTGTGCCTTCCACTGACTAGGGATTCAAGGAAATGAAATTTAGGAGAGAGTGTCCTCTAACATTGGGAATGGTTTGTTCTAAGATACACAGAAGGGCAAAGGAATTTTAAATGTGGGAATTAAGTAGGTCAGTTTGGTTAAAACACAGTAGAATGTGTGAAGGGAAGTAATATGAGATCAGCAACGGAAATATAGGTTGGAGGCAGACTGTGAAGGGCTTAAAATATCAGGCATAGGAGTTTGTATTTTATCTTAGAGGCAGCAGGAAGCCAGTGAAGCTTCTTGAGCAAGAGGGTGCCATGGTCAGACCTGTGCTTTAGGAACACAGATTGGAGGAGCGAGTGGCTGGAGGCAGGGAGATCAAAGACAGCTATCGCTAGAATCTAGCTGAGAGGAGATGAGAGCCTGACAATAGTAGTGATTCTATTAGCAGAGAGAAAGGGAATAGGTACAAAAGATATTGAGGACATAGATGAAAAGAGATTGAGCCATCATTCAGACCAAAAGTGGTAAGGACTTAACACCCCTTTTTATACTTCCCCACTCTCCAACAATTTGATAAAATGTCTATATGGCCCCACGTAAAATCGTGCCCTGACCATCCCCATCCCTACATAATTTCACCTCATTGTAGCATTACTGGGTTCCCAAATGTTGATAGAAACAGTCTAGTGGAAGTTATAATTGGAATTCTTTTTAACCTGGAACAAACAACACAGGCCATACCCTAGGTAACTATCATGAAAGGTACCCTCAGTTTAGGAGATGAGGGGGGCAGTAAGGAGCAGGGAGATAGAGATCCCAAGATACCACAAGGCCACAGCTATGGAGACAGCTCATTCTGCCTCACCTCCAAAGGAAGAGGTCCATTAGGTAGCTTTCTATTTCAACAGAAACCAACCTTAGCACCTCATTGTAAAGCATAATGAGTTATTTCTTCAAGCATGGCATCCGAGAAGCTTTGTTATGGGGGGTTGAAGTGGTACACAGATATATGATTTTGAGGATCAGGCCAACCCCCCTTCCAAAGAAAATCTCTCAGAGTATTATACTATAATATACTATATATAATAATATACTATATATAACATACTATAATATACTGTAATGCTGGAAGGAGCTTAGGTATCATATAGTTCAGGTCCTTGATTTTACAAAAGAGGAAACTAGGGGCCCACAAGAGAGGACTGAAGATTATAATTTTGTAGTTTGCTTTTAAGCCATGTATCAGTGATCTTAGTGTGAAACTAGACTGGTCAGATCATACATGTCTGTGGGACATATCAATAATGCAAACTTCTTCAGAAGAGGTTAACAAGGGTAACACATTAAGCCATATTTCTGTTTATAAACTAAGTAACATAAAGGGATAACCTATCACAGGATAGGAAGGAAAACCTAAAATACATAAATTTTACTAGAAAAATGAAAAGCAAAGTGAAATAAAATTGGTGGCCTTCTTGCTACATTTGCTAAATTTGCCAAAGGTTTAGCTGATAGCTAAGCATTCTTTGCCTTAGCAGATGTAAATATTCTCTCTAAAGTTGAGGGATAGTGAAAAGTTTAAAAAAAAAAAAGTAGGATTCCTCAGAGGATAAGTTTCTTTACCCCAAGGCAAAAAAATCCATAAAAATCTGTTAAAAAAAAAAAAGTGCTCAAAACAAATAAGCACATTAGAGAAAATTCACTGGAGAAAATCTGGGGTTTGGTGAGATTACGGAAGTGGATAAAACTAGATCTACATGGCTGAGACTTATCAGACTGAATCGCCCGGTTTCCAAGCAGTCCCGGCTTCCAGGCTAAAGTCTTTAAATAGGCATCACTAAGGGTGGGACGTAGATGCAGATATTAAAGCTGCCCAATTAGTTTATGTGTGCATTTTTCTTATATGATGAGCTCATCTTAGATTTAAAACGTCACCTAATTCTTATAATTTTATCCATCCTTTTTTGGTTTCTGAATTTTCTCCACAGTAGGTGGAGGCAATTTCATATTGCTAACTTAATTATCATTCAGACAGACCTTGAATAATACAGGGAATGTGGGGGGAGGCGGAGAGAATAAAAAGAGTTTCAGTGTCTTTCCCCATGTCCTATTCATTTTGGAGGCGGGGGGGAAACAGGATGGAAAGGCCCCCTGGATCCTAGTAATCCCTGTCATTCCTTTACAATGAAACATGATTCAGAATGCTCTGGACCATAACAAATGTCAAGTTAAGAAATCATGTCTATCATTGAGATAACATATGTATTATATATTTGCAAACCTTTTCTTTGCACTGTATTTATTATTATTGTTGTCATCATCATCATCATCATCATCATAGATCAGTTGATTTCTTAGGAAGGTATATGCTCTCAAAGTCAATCTATTCATTGTCAGAGACAATGGCTGTTAAGGCCCAAGGACACCTTGTTCAGCATGTCAGAATAGTGGTAATCCAAGTATAACCCCTCTCTCAATACTGTTCCTTGGGGGGTACCCCTTTGAAGGCATTCAGTAGACTTATCCCTTGTAGTACTCATATTCAAAATATGACATACCTATAGTTTGGTCTTTTGTCACAACTTAGGAATTTAATTGTGGCATTTAGTAAAACAACCAGCAGTGAGCATCCAATCATTGTATCCTATATCTCAAGGTGTAATAGATGGCTCCCTATACAGGTCAACCTGAATTGTTCAGCATTCAAATGGAGGTTTTGAACTAGGTATTGGCAGCCTCAGGCTGATTTCAGGAAATTCAGTCATCCTTCAACTCCTCAAACAGCTCTCTTGGGGTAACAATAGAAGGTAAAGAGGGTACAACAATTTTTCCTTAGAGCCAGTTAGGTGGTGTAATGCGCCTGCAGTCAAGAAGACTTGAATTCAAATCCGGCCTTAGATATTTACTAGGCAAGCCCCTTCAATGCTGTCTGCCTCAATTTCCTCAACTGTAAAATGGGAATAATACTAGCACTTCCCCTACCCTCCCTACCGCAGCCCAGTGTTGTCAGGATCAAATAAGGTAATATTTTAAAGTATTTAGCACAGTGCCTGGCACCAAGGTGGTTCTTAATAAATATTTGTTGCCTTTCTTCTTTTCCCCAATACCACGGAAGATTTTAATCTTTTGGTTTCACCTTCGAGGCTTGCCTTCTAATATATCTGCTATTATATAATAACACTGCAGAGATTCATAGGATTGTAGATCTAGAGGTGAGACAGTTGTTAGAGGTCACCCAGCCCCATCCCCTCAGGAAGGTCTAATGAGATGAAGTAATTTTCCCAAAGTCACTCAGTTAGTAAAGGGTGGAGCTGTGATTTGCATTTTGATGCCCTGGGTCCCAATGCAGAACTCTTTCCATTTTCCCACACGTCAGTGTTAAGCAAGACAAGATGGAGGTTATGGTATTCAAAGAGTGCTTCCTATGGCCCACAGTGATGGTTTTGTGGTGCGGGTTTGCTGAGAGGCTACTTCTTACCTTTAGTGTAAAAATGGCTCAGCATCAGAACTTTAGTCAAAGCTCTGAATGAAATTTAATGGGGGGAGGAGGAGGAGTTTCAAACAAAAGACATTTTGTATTCTCAAGGGCAGGGCAGCTAAGTGACATAGTGAATAGAGTACTGGGCCTAAATAAAGTCAGGAAGACTCATCTTGAGTTCAAATCTGGCCTCAGACACTTACTAGCTGTGTGACCCTGAACAAGTCTCTTAACCCTGTTTGCCTCAGTTTCCTCATCTGTAAAATGAGCTGTGAAGGAAATGGCAAACCATTTCAGTCTGTTTCCCAATAAAATCCCAAATGGGCTCATGGATAGTCAGAAACGAATAAAGAACAACATTCCCAGTGACACATGCTTTCTAATAAAGATTGTATTTGGTGGGCAAATTGAACAGGTCTGACTCAGGCTCGTCCCTAGTTAGTTTAGATTTGCTATAGGCGTGAAAAGTGACATTCATCGGCCATTCAGGGGTTAACAAATGGTTTACTCAGCCATAACATGGAAAGATATTCATTCATTGAGAATCTAGTACTCAGCTTAGGTACACATCCCACCCCCTCTTTACTCTTGCCTTCAGCCAGCAACAGTCTGGGCATCAAGGGAGAGTGTAAGTGATTCCCATGGCCCTGTTGCACCCTCTGCCAATTCTAAAGGAACCAAAATCTGGGTGGGCTTTATAATGCCTTTAAGTGACCAGGAAGCCACATATATAGCTACCAGGAACTCACTGAGTCAGTCAAGTCTACGAGACAGCTTCCTCGTCTTTTAGCAAAAGAACTATCTGGGGCAGCCAGGTGGCACAGTGGATAGGGCACCAGCCCTGAAGTCAGAGGGACCTGAGTTCAAATCCGGACTCAGACCAAACACTTGACACTTACGAGCTGTGTGACCCTGGGCAAGTCACTTAACCCCAATTGCCTAAACAAACAAAAAAAAAACAAACAAAAGAAAACAAAAAAAAACTATCCTAATCTATATATAGGTGGGATTGAGGAGATAGAGGGGCTGGCACAGACCTGGTAGATAGTGATCCTGTGACAGTAGGAAAAAGACAATAAACGGGAAGATGAGAACAGTGATGCCCTCAAGAGCATTGGTCAAAAAATAGAATTTCAATGTTTGCAAATGCCTCACACCTATCCATTAGCACTAAATGTTCAGTGGCCTGTAACTGTCTTCTATCCTCCAGCCTCCTAACATAGGTTAGAATTTCTTCTACCTCTTCATAGCCTTTTTTTTCTTTTGTTTTATCCCTGAAATCTTTGGGTTTAAATATTGGCTCTTCCATTTTTCAGTCATATCTAACACTTTGTGACCTCATTCAGGGTTTTCTTGACAAAGATACTGGAGTGGTTTGCCATTTTCTTCTCCGGCTCATCTTACAGATGAGGAAACTGAGGCAAACAGGGTTAAGTGACTTGCCCAACGTCAATAGCTAGTAAGTGTCTGAGGCCAAATTTGGCTTCGTGGAGTCTTTCTGACTCCAGACCTGGCACTGTATGCACTATGGTGCCACCTAGCTGCCCCATAAATCTTACATTGTAAGATAGGAAATAAAAGAGCCAGGGTTTTAACCCAGGTCCTCCAACTTCAAACCCCCGAACCCTTTCTATTATACTACATTGCCTATACAGGGTTATGCTAGTGGATATATAAACAACCACTCTCCAGGAAAAAAAAATACACATGTGGGTATATGTGTCTATAAATGTAGATATAGGCATATATGTATAAATATATACATACATATATACATACACACATATATGTACACAATACACTGCTTTATTGATATTTTCTTCATCACTTTGTTAAGTCGAGACCATAGGTTCCCAAAGTGGGCAACACCACCCCCTGGGGGGCAATGGAACAATTTGGGGGTGGGGGGGCTGTAGTAGCCTTGGGTGCAGTTTGAGGGGCATTGAATAAAAACAAGAGGGCAGTGGAAGCATAAGGAAAGAAGAGAAAATAGGAAAATTTTAAAAAACTGTTTGTACATGTTTCATCTGTTGTGAAACAAAGTTAAAGTAGTGATTACATTATTTTCCAAATAAACACACAAAACGCAAGTTATAACTAATCCACATCTGCCAACGGGTCTTAACAAGCAAGTGTCGGCAGGTGAGCCTGTAGCACACAGGAAGTCCAACATGCATCAGTAAGAATATGTGCATGTAATGACTTGCTTACAATACAATACAATTACCTGATGCAATATTGTATCATCAAAATTTCAATGTAGGAAAAAAAAACCCACACATTTACAATAAATTATTAAATTTAAGGTGTCATTTTTAAAATATTTTTTGAAATGATGCAAATTTCAAAAAAAAAACATTAAAGAGTCAAAGAAAGTAGACTTCCGGGGGGATGCTCGGTAATTTTTTTTTTTTTGAAAAGGGGGCAGTAGGCCAAATCATTTTGGGAACTTCTGGTATAGACAATCACGAAACAATAAATCAAGCCCTGATCAGTAGCGTTTGCTAATTGGCTTTCTTGAACTGCTAAGAGCTAGCTCTAGCACTCCCTCTGATCCCTTTCACTTCCCCTTTTAGGGCAGAGACCATGTACTTTGTGTTCATATCCATGTTACTTAGTACTGGCAGAAACAAAAACATGCCCACATTTCTAGAGGCAATTGAAATTTTCTCCATGGCCTCCACACTAGCTTGAAGCAAAATGCTCAGTCTTTTGTCTTCTTCTTGACAACTCTCTTGGTTAAACCTCATGGATAACTGCCTACTTGTCATTTCTACTCAATAAATGGGGAGCTCAATTATGAGGGGATGCTGAGGGAAGCTTCGTTTCTTTGTGATGGCTTCTCCTATTTCTAGAGATAGGGTGACAGTATCTGCTCAGCTGCCTTTAATTGGTGACTAGTACATTCTCTCCCTGTCCTGAGTAACCAAAAGCCACTCCATAAGCAGAATTTGATTATCTAAATAGATCTAATTGGATTCCCCCGCGTTAATTTCTTATTTCCCACTTGAGTTCCTGACATAACCTTTGTATAAAAATGGTCATCTATTTCTAGGTGATGCCCACTATAGCATATGTTATGATGACATGCATTCATATGTACCATGGTTAAAAATCATCTCCCTGAGAATATAGCGACTGCATCCGGTAAAACAATGTTGTGACACGTTTAATTACCTTGTAAAATAGGCCTCAGTCCTGACGCCTATCACCAGAATTATAAGGGAGTTGTTTCAATGTAGATATTTTAGGCCTGGTTAGAAAAATACAGTTAGGGAAATAAGATATACAGGCAATGGGGTACAGAAATCTATCCTGCCCTATAGGAAAATAGAAGGGGAAGGGGATAAGAGAAGGGGGGGATGATAGAAGGGAGGGCAGATTAGGGGAAGGGGTATTCAGAATGGGGGAGGGGCAAGATGGGGAGAAAATTTGGAACTCAAAATCTTGTGGAAACAAATGTTGAAAACTAAAAATTAATTAATTAAATTAGAAAAATAAATACAGTTAATAAATTTAGTGCCTGATCTCTCTCTCTCTCTCTCTCTCTCTCTCTCTCTCTCTCTCTCTCTCTCTCTTCTCTCTCTCTCTCTCTCTCTCTCTCTCCCTTTTTTTTTTGTCCAAACCTGCTAAAGAAATCTCCAAGTGACTGCAGCAACTTTGATAAAGAATTCCTGAATGAGAAACCACGGCTATCATTTGCTGACAGAGCACTGATAAACAGCATGGACCAAAATATGTTCAGCAACTTTTCTTTCATTAACCCTAAGATGGAGAGGATGTTATCCTGAGGATGCAGTATTTCCAGAACCTTTTTGGCTGAAGGAATTTGCCTTCTTTCTTCAAACTGGCTCAAGCAACATTATCATGTTCCTTTCCCATCTCAGAGAAGAAAAGAAACACTCAACAGTGAGGGCTCTGAGCTTTTACCAATACTCCTGGCATTTATCTGTAGAGTAAGCCACCTCTACTTCACTAATGACAAATGTCTTTTGTTACATCTCCTGCCATCTTTTACAGGATGCTCTCGAATTTCAGGGCATTCAAGAAAAGACTTGCCATGAGGTTCAGATTTGCCACCTCATTCCCCGCACAGTAGTAATTTACTTGAAAGATGGTACTACGTACTGTGAAAGATTGAACAACTTAATACTGCCCTGAATTAGCCCCTGCACTTGAGTACAAAGTGCCGATCAATGGACTCCTTGATGAGTCAAGGCACAAAGTGCACACGAAACGTCTCGAGACTGTAACAGCACCTCGCCGGGTACCATAGCAATTGTCCTCCAGCCTCAGATCTGGAGCTGCTGACCTATTTTACCCTGTTCACATCTGTGGAAGTTTAAATGGCCAAAAGAAAACAGAACAGTAAGAAGGTTTTCATGGGAATCCTTTCGCAATAAATGTAGCCTGTCACTTGAGATTTTCAAAACCATTCATTCTGATTATCCACGTTCCCCACACTGTTTTGCAAGAGATAACATTGGTAAGTTGGAAGAACACGTCACCTGGTGTAGTTTTCCCTGGAAG
Organism: Phascolarctos cinereus; assembly: GCF_003287225.1. Taxonomy (NCBI): domain Eukaryota; kingdom Metazoa; phylum Chordata; class Mammalia; order Diprotodontia; family Phascolarctidae; genus Phascolarctos; species Phascolarctos cinereus. The sequence continues at coordinate 169,637,374 of NW_027555514.1, forward strand.
TCGAATAGACTATTTCATCCGATAGTCCTGGCAATGAAGAAATTAAATGTGGAATCTACTAAAGATGATATCAAATTATTTCCGTCAGTTAAAACTTGTCTCAACTTTCTACTGATACATTTTTTCACTTTGATACCATATTTCATGGCGACCATCCTCACTTTATAAAAGAAGAAGGAACAGCCATTACAACTGAAAACACCCAACACCATAATACTCCAGGGAGGCTAACCTGTATCTCTTACATCTCTTCCTGTGCAACATTCGAGATAAAGAATCATACGTGTTATTTACAGTAGTCACCTGTTAATTAGAATTCTCAACCAGTGCACTTTGGAAGTGTCACTGCTGTTTGTACAGTTTAATAAAATGTTGTGACTTAATGTGTGTGTGTGTGCAAATGTAATTTAAAAAAAGAAATCCAAAAGGCATGAAATTTTATAACCTTCCAACAGTGAAGTTTTATGCCCTTCCAATAGTGGATTCTATGATTTTTCAGTCGTTAAAAACTTACTAGTATCTGACTATTAAAAAAATATCTTCTGGGTACTTCGGTTTGTTGTAAAAAAAAGACATAAATGAGTATTGTGATGATAATAATAGTTCACTTCATAAAGTATTTTACCATGTACAAAGCATTTTCCCCCACAAAAAGCAGAGATAGTACATATGTGGTTATCCTTCTTTTATCAAGAAGGAAACTGAGGTCCCAAGAGGAGTCATGGGATTCAGAACTGGAAATGACCCCAGAGATAATCTAATTCAATCCCCCCATTTTACAGATAAAGAAACTGAAACCCAGAGAGGTAAATCCCATGGAGGATAAACATCAAAGACAGAATTTGAAACCAGGACCTCAGATTCCAGAGCCCAAGCTCTTTCCGCAGTCCCACATTACCAAGACCACATTGCCAATAAGAAAGTGGAAGTTTACGAGGCTTGCAGGTGACATAAACCCAGGATTCCAGACAAGTCCAGATCTCTTTCCATAACTATATGTACTATAAGAAGAAATCCATAATCCATCATTGAAAAAACTTGCTTGAGATGGTCTCGAGTGATACTTGATTGTCACTGCCCACCCATTTCAAATGCCTCACGTCCCAAAGAGAATCATAAGCTTCCCTGTCTGAGCCCTGTAACTTATCATTAGCTGGTAATTTAGCCTCCTATTAATTATGTGGAAATTCCTTTCATTTAACTCTCCAGCTTCATTGTTCCCCCTTTTTTGTGTATCTCTCTGAATATATGTGTGTGTGTGTCTCTCTCTCTGAATCTCTTTCCTCCCTCCCTCTCTCTTCCCCTTCCTTTTCTCTCCTCTATTTTTCTCATTTCCTTTCTCCTCTATTACTTTCCCCTTATCCAATCTCTTTTCTACAGCTGCTGAGTTTGCATTCTGCTTGCCTAACATCTCTCCCACTTTTATATTTTATGAATCAGCAGCTGTTTCCTCCTTTAGGTGAGATATCCATATTGTACAGTATTTCTTAATATATCATGGATCTGTGATTTTTGTCAGTTCAGGTACTCTTTACACAAAAACAGACTGTAAGCCCTTTAGACAGTCTTAGAGAAATGCTTCAGCCAAAATATTCATTACCCTGCAGCCTACTTCCTAGCTTCCCGAGAGCCAACCTAGTGATAGAACCACTCTGACCTAAGGTCAGTTCTACAGCATTAAGCTGTACCAGCTGCATTGGCTAAGGTTTTATAAAAGTCAGGTTGGTGGAACAAAAATATAACCAATTCTTGGGCCACAAAGGTCATTGTCCTACAATAGTTAGATCTACCTCCACACAAAGAGTCTTTGAATATTAGAGTAGGTCTTGTATTCCCAGCCTTCTTCCCACTGAAGAAATTCCTTCTAAAACACCTGAAAGTCATTCCAGTCACTACTTGAACAATTCTAGTAAAGGACAGCTCATTCCATGTGTAGAAAATTCTTAATGGTTACCCTAGTATAGTAAGCTCTTTGAGGACAGAGCTTTTCTCTTTACTGCAGTGCATACAGCTTATTAAATACTTATTTGTTGAATACTTAGCTGAAGAGATAACCTGACATAGAGAGCTGTGTTCAAGTCACACCTCCTGACACCTACAAACTGGGTGATCCTGGGTAAGTCACTTAACTTCTCAGGTAACCCTAAGACTATAAGTTGTAGACCAAGTGCTAATCTGCAGTAGTAGACAAAGTGTCCCCGCTAGAAGGTCCTCATACCAGTGAAATTACATGTCCAATGCAAAAGAAAATACAGCTGAAATCTACATCTGTTTGCTTCCACACAGTAATGCTAGTACTGCCCTTTGAAAAATACAAAAGAAATGTACCCCATCTTCCATGTTTGAAGACAGCTAGTATAATTCCCCAGAGTTCTATTTTCTAGTTAAACATACCTAGTTGCTCCAACTCTTACTCATATGATACAATTTCCAAATTAACTGTACAAATACATATTGGTTTATTCTTCCCAGGATTTTCATTTAAAGGGAAGTTCATAGGTATGTGATTGACCTATGAACTTCCCTTTAAATGAAGCTTTGTTTTCTATACAAATTTAATAACCATCATAACCATGTCTTTAACAGAGATGCTGATAAAAACGTTGAACAGCATTGAGACCACGGACAAATTGCTGTGACATTTCTGTAGAAACATTCATCTAGGTTTACACTGATACACAATTAACCAAGTTTTAATCAGTTTAGCTGTACTACAATCTAGACCACCTCTCTCCAGCTTGACACAAGATTATCATCATAAACTTGGCATAACTGACCTCCCACAAGTTATTTGACACTGCTTTTTGTCTGCCCCTATCTACTACCCTACACAGCAATGTGAGAAACTGGAATGAGGTTAGTCTGGAATGACCTATTTTTAATGAAGTTATTCTGACTCATAATTATTTCTACTTCCCTTTCTAAGTGTTCACAAATCATCCTTTTCATAACAGGTTCTGGAATTTTGCCAGAAATCAAAGTTAAGTTATTGAACCCATAGTTTAAAGAATTCACCCTCTTTTCTTTTTGCAAACTGGAGACAGGTGCTGATCTTCAGAGTTTTGAGGAATTTCTTCTGTCTTTTCCTAAGATCACCAACATCAGCCCAATTGTTTAACTATTTGGTACCTTTGGTAAACACCTACCATTGTCAGAAAGTATCCTGAAAATATTCATAAAAACCCACAAGATTACCATCCCACACTAGGGACAATCTGCTTCAATGGAGTAAACTGGAAGACATGCATACCTTCTCATGCTATGCAGTTCTCATCTACAGTCTCTCCTAAATCCAGGCAGGGTTCTGCCCAGAGACAGAAATCTAAATGCATCTGAAATAGGCTTGTCATTGGGAGTAGGGGAGGAGTTATAAGAAAAAAGCATAAATCCAGTCCATCAAATCTATCTCTTAAAAATTTTACCTCTTCCTTTGCTGTGTCCAACTAGTATACCAGTTGAAGAGGGAATTCAACTTTGTGAGTCTAAGTATGCAGATTTCCCCATTTTAACCACACACACACACACACACACACACACACACACACACACACACACACACACACACAAAAGGCAAGGGTAATCACTCTCTGGGGTGTCTCAACTGGTTCAGCTGACTTCACAAGAACAAATCCTCTACAACTGACAAAAACTCTGAATTGCTCCCCCCCCATTAGACTTTAGCATCATTAGCCATTGTTCTAATGATTCATTGGCTCACTGTTTAAATGTCTCCTGCCATTGCCCAAGCGCCGTAGTGGTGAAAATCCATCCCCCTCCCCAGTTCCCCTTTAAAGGAGGTCATTCATTCCTCTGGTAGTAAGGGAATAAGGCTGAAGTCTTCTTATCACAACCTTTCCAAATCCTCATCTTATGTTGGCTCTCATTCTCCTCCCTTGGAACTCTTATGTCTGCAGGGTTTAATATATCCTCCAGTGAAACTTCTGGCCAGAGATTATGGTACACATCTCAAACCTATCAGTCCCCACTCATTATTCTTACCTTTTTCATCTGTGCTGTTACTAGATTCATAAGCTTCTCTTCTGTCTTCAAAGTATGGTCCTTAAAGATCAAAAGTTCATTCATCTCTGCTTCTAAATGCAATATCACGAGGACAATTTGTCTTCATTTTCCTTACTTGGCAAAACAGTTTTCACAAAACCTTGAAAAAAGCCAAAGCATACCGAATTTTACTGTATTTTTACTTTCTCCTCTCAAATTCCTTCAATATCCATTGTTCTCACCATACTAGGTGAATAGGAGATTCCCAAACTTTGTCCCACTGAGAGGGCTACCCAAACACCCCTAACAATACTTGGGCCATAGGTTGCCAGGGTCCCTCATCTAACCATCCAATCACCCAAGGTTCCCTTTCTGCCACACCAACCTTCCCTCACTTCAACAATGAATTCAACCAAAAAGTCACTGCAAAGAATGCCTGCCTACTTTGACAATTATTCTGGGCTGGTCCTAACTCATTAAGGCTTAAGGTTAGAATTCATTGAGACGCTCATGGACCATTAAACGCAACAAAAAATTACCATATTAACAACAAAAGATAAAAAGGACAATTTCTAAGGTTTAAAAATTAGTAACCCCACTGAGGACTCCCCTCTATCTCTGAATTTACCATGGCAACTGGTCATGCTAGGTCAGAAAGGCATTCTCAGAGGGCAGGGTGAATTCCATAAACACTTCAAAGACCAACTCCCTACAGGCTAGGCCTTTTATGCTTTAAGATACAAGGAAACAAAACCAATGATCATGCCAAGGACATCCCACCCCCCTCCTTAAAGTGAAACCAACCTAGCCTATACAAAACAGGTGTTGCTCATACCACAGAACTGAAAAGAAAACAGACCTATTACAAACACAAAAGTTACAACAATTGTATTCCACAATCCAATTTTATAAAAGTCAGATTTAAGGCTTATATTTACTATATTTAGAACATTACAATAATCATATCTCTTAAGAACCCACTCTTCCTCCATTCACTCCAGAGGTAAAAGCAAAGGCAGACAGTGAGTGCATGGGACTGCATACACCTCCAATCCTCCTGCACATTTTAATAAGCTTATCAGGTGGTCGATGGAAAAAACACCAACAAAATAATACGAACTTTTATGAGACTAAGTAGAAACTGAGGAAACAGTGAGATCATATACAAACTGAGCTCTTCACCGGTACCCTGGATTAGAAAAGAATACCATTGCTGTTCAGAGTCATGTGAGATAATCAATGGACAATGCTGCATCATTTGAAAAGATATTGCCTCCCATTAACATGTCATGGAGAAAATGAAGTTATATGCTACCAGCTATTGCAGTCTATTGCCTGGTGGTTTTAACTGTTCCCTTAATACTAGTGCCTTCCCTCTGAGATTATCCCCAATTTATCTTGTATTTATCTTGTTTGTACATAATTGTTTGCACGTTGTCTCTTCCCTTAGACTATGAGCTTCTTGAGAGCAGGGACTGGGGTTTTTTTTGTTTGTTTTTTTACCTTTCTTTGTATCCCCAGGTCCTGGAGCACAGTAGATGCTTATCTACTGACTGACCAACCTCATATATACAAAGAAGGCCTTGGATGATAAAAGTGGTGATGACTTTCATTAAATCTGATATTTTTTGTACTTTTTCCTCACCGTCTGATCATCAACTCTGAACTTTAGCTTTTTCATCTTAAAATAGAGATAACTATGTAAGTTTAAATTAACTAAGTTAACTATGCTAAGTTTAAGATAATTATGTAAGTTTATTGTCATATACATTATATTATAATAATAGCACCTACCCCACAGGGTTGTTATTTGTAACCTTAAAGCAGTTATTATTTATGTTTAACTAAACTATCCTGTGTGACATTGGGAAACATATTTCACTCTTCTGGGCCCAGTTTGCTCATCTGTAAAATGGAAAGAATTGGACTAAATTATTTCCAAGGCCTTTTTCAACTCTAATATTCTATGGAGATAGTTCTATGGGATCAGGAACAGGGCTAGCCAGGAGACAGTGTTGATCTATGCAATATTTTCTCTTCCCAAAATAGCCAATAATAATCGATAATCTATTATAATGATGGGAATAGGAAGAGCAGACATAGATAACTTGAACTGTGATCCAAAGCAGTAGTGTCAAACTCAAATAGAAACTGATCCCTGCTAACACAACACAGTGACTTAAAAAACCACAAATTAACATTATCTATATTGTATTATATTTTTATTTCTTTTGTTCAACATTTCCTAGTTACTTTTCAGTGTGGTCAGATACCCTGTGGACTGCTTAACAATTTGGCACCTCTGAAAGTATCTTAGAGCAGAGGTATCAAACTTCTGGTCAGAATTAAGATATAATTGAGAAATGTTGAATAAAAAAATAAAAATACAATGCAACACAGATAACGTCAATTTTTGATTTTCTAAGTCAATAATCCACCTGCGGGAATCTGTTCCTATTTGAATTTGATACCACTGGCCTAGAGGACCATAACACAAAAGTTGTATTGGAGGTGATTGAAAGCCAACTGTCAATTTTCAGTGGGAGTATTTATACCTCAGCAATTAGCAAATGCTATAAATCAGAGCTTGACTTATTGTTTTCTTCATTATCTGGACTTAGGAATGTGATGGAGAAAAGGGCCAGTACCTTAATATCAGCTAATCTGAATGACAGGTTTCTGAGCTCCCCATAGTCTCCACATTAGAAAAGAGGGTATCCATGACAGAGGGGAGATTGAGAGGGATGTGTGACAAAATGGCCTACAATATGGGGTGTGTATAACTGCTAGTGACAGGTTTGTTACACCTATGGCAAGATCATCAAAGCGATTGGGGAAGGGAGGTTCTGACACCCTTCAAATTCCACCCCATAGGCAGTCAGGTACCTCTTGTGTGCTTATGCATAAAACTTGCCCTCTTGGCACCATCTAAAATATTATCTTTTACTGAGTTTTGCTGACACCTTTGTTGAGAGAGGGAGGGAGAGAGGAAGAGAGGGGGATGAAAGGGAGAAGTTCTACCTGCCTATCTGTGGTCTGTTGATTGATGAGTTCTGAATAAAATGCATATCCTTAATCTAAGTCAAGTTCACATCATTAATACCTCATCAGGTTCCAAAGAGACTGGAACACTCAGATAAGTGCATGATAGTTGAAACATGATGTGATTTCAGAGGGCTGGGAAAGTCCTGTACTGTCCCCAAATCTTCCACAACGTTTTCATTTAACTGAGCCCCAACCCAGTCAATATAGATGTAAATATTTCATAGTACCTTATCAAAAACACCGGAAAGGTAGGGATCAATGTTAGGAATATGTATTCTGACTAATCTAGACCCTTTAGACTTTTATTAGCTATCTAAGCATTCTCTTCAATTAGAGTTGCCATAGTTTTGATGAAGATGGGTTTAATTAGTATTTGTTGGTAGAAAAAAAATGAGAGGGAAGAAAGCCATCCATTCAAGAATGTTCACTCCAGGGGCAGCTAGGTAGCACAGTGAATAGAGCTCTGGCCTTGGAGTCAGGAGGACCTGAGTTCAAATCCAGGCCTCAGACACTTAACACTTACTAGCTGTGTGACCCTGGGCAAGTCATTTAACCCTGACTGCCTCACCAAAAAAGAAAAAAAAAAGAATGTTCACTCTGTAGTCAGACTACTGATAGAACACAAAGCTATAAACACATAGTTCAGATGAAAGTTATTCCAAATGTTCATTTGTACAGGTAATAGTAGACACAGTTCTTGAATAAAGGTGGTATAGATGAAAGAGACTAAGATGAGGCTCGATCTTATTACCTTTCAAGAAGGAACTAGAAGCATTCTCCCCAATAGATTTGTGACTAATCCAGGCTACTTCATGTTTTCTGGTCCATCACCCATTTATGGTGTTGCCTTGCCAAAGCTAATGGTCAAAGTCCATGATAATCAAGGCAGAAATGTGTAACCCAAGTAAGGCTGAAATTCATCCAGACATTACAGGATCTCAGAAGCCATTTAGATCAAAACATTCCTGCTCAGAAATCCCCCTTATTGTGCCTGACAAGTTGTCACTCAGCCTCTGCTTAAACATTTCCAGGGATAAGGATTCTAACTTTCTTTTCTCTGAAGTCTTTGAAAAAGATCCTTTCCAAATCTAGGGTGCACGTCCTAGAGTTGGGAAGACCAGAGTTCAAATCTTGCCTCAGATACTTAGTAGCTTCATCTAGACAAGCCCCTCAATCTCTGTCTGCCTCACTTTCCTCCACTATAAAATGAAGATAATAATAGCACCTACCTCTCCGGACTATGAAGATAAAATAATATTTATAAGACACTTAGCATAGTGCCTGGAACATAGTAGGCACTTAATAAATGCTTGTTCACTTCTCCACCCTACCTCCTTAATCATCAGAACTAGATCCGGAATAGTTCTCCAGAATAAGTAGTTTTCTCTACCTATTGAAGAATGAAATTCTCATTAAAACAGTGCAGAAATTTACTAATTGGTCTACTTTTGGGAGACAGAGAGGGAGATCTCCAGTAGAAGTCCAGGTAGTGAAAGTGTCCTAAAAACTACCACATACCTCTGTGATAGTCACATGATCTGCTTCCAGAATTCCCAGTCTCTTTTTCTGCTATGGAAGTGGCCTATAGTATACTCTGCATCATCTGTTTTGATCATCTATGTACTCTCTGCCATGTTTCCTCCCTCTGGTTCTTGGATTTTCTCATGTGCATATATATATATATATATATATATTATCATAAGCTAGATCATAATATATTATTCCATCACCTTCTTATCGACTTTACGCCTCTTCAATAAAGTACAGCCTTTCAGAGACATACGCCAATCACAAATTCCATAATACCTCTGAGGTCAAATTTACCACCTAGACTTAGGATTCCCAGTTCACTGTGTTTATTACTCATATTTCATGAAATTGTATATAGAAACGTAAGGGCATGGGTTTTATATCTGGCTCGTTCCCTGAAGGTTCTCCCTTTTGAATTATTAGACTTCTCTACTACTATCCTACTACCTATGGCATCTAGCTTGGGGGGGGGGGTTAGGAAGAGCAGAGGTAGTAAGTATTTGGACTTCCTTTCCTCATGCATAAAATGAGGGATCATAGGATAACAGATTTCAAGCTGGAAGAAATCTTAGAGGTCAACAAGTTCAAATCCTACATTTTACCAAGGAGAAAAACTGAGGTTCAAGATATCAAATGACTTGTCTAGGGTCACATAGCTAGTACGTACCTAAAGCAAAATTTTCACCTTGTTCTTCTTGATTCCACAGACAGTCCTCTATCTAAGCTGCTTGGGGGTGGAGGTGGAGGTGGTTTGAACTAAATAGTCTCTGAAGTCCCTCCCAGTCCCTAGATCCATGATCTGAATGTGATGAAATGCAGGCCTACAAAAACTGTGATAATTTTTAAACTGTGATGTCCCACATCAGTAAACATCCAACTGCTGCATCTGATCAATACAGAAAACGATAATTTACTAAATACCACTTGTGTGCAGTGTCACCTATGCTAGACAGCAAAGGAGTTTACAGGGGCAGCTAGGTGGCACAGTGGATAGAGCTCCAGCCTTGGGGTCAGGAGGACCTGAGTTCAAATCCAGCCTCAGACACTTGACACTTATTAGCTGTGTGACCCTGGGCAGGCCACTTAACTCCGATTGCCTCACAAAAACAAACAAACAAAGAAGCTTAAATAAGACATGTTTCCGGCCCTCTGGGAGTTTAGACTCTAGGAGGTAAATAAGACACTTACACAAATAACTGTAATGCATAATACTAGATTGTGAATATAATAGGCAGGTAAAAAACCAAATGCCATAAGGATTGATAACAGTTGCTAATGAAGAGGATTGTGGGAAAGGTGCTATTTGTGTTACACTTTAAGGGAGGTATAAGAATTCAACAGGTAAGGAGAACTGGGGCCCTGGGCAAAGAATCTGAGCAAAAGAATAGAGAACATAGTAGATTTTCAAGAGGTAAAGAGCTGTCCAGCTTGGTTAGAGAATATGATACATAGAGGGGGGTAATTTGAGATAAGGCTGGATTGATAAGATGGTTCTAGGTTGTGAAGGGCTTTAAATGGCAGGCAAAGAAGGGTGAACTTTACTTGATAGGCAATAAGGACCCACTGAAGACCTTTGAGCAGGCAAGTTATGTGTTTAAATTTATGTATTGTATAAGAAAGATTATTCCACAAGTAATACATGAAGGATGAATTCAAAGGGGAAAGAGATTAAAGGCCAGAAGATCTAAGTTATTGCACCAGTCCACAAAGGGGGAGATAGGGACTTGTACAATTTTGGTGGCAATAGGAATAGAGGGAAAGGGACAAAATGGAGAGCTGTTGGAGATATTGGATTAACAGGATCTAGGATTGATTCAATGTGAGAGGACAGAAAGTGGGAGGTGTAGAAGACGGCCCCATGGATACAGTAGACTGGGCAAGTAGTGGTACTAAGAATATAAATATAGCATTCAGAAAGAGCAAGTTTAAGGAGAAAGATAATAACCTTGGTTTTAAATATGAGGAGCTGGTGAATCAAGTGGCCAAAGATAATTAGCGATGAAGAGCCAGAGGCAAGGGAGAGATTGCAGATTCTTGATGATGAAACAAGGTTCTATAGAAGAAAGAAAATGGGTTATAGATAGATGAAATCAACAAATCCATGAAAGGCAGCATGGTCATGTGAATAGAGCACTCTACCTGGGTTCAGGGAGACTTTGTTCAAATCCTGCCCTTAGATATTTAACCAGTTGTACAACATTGGGCAAGCCACTCAATCACCCTGTGCCTCAATTTCCTCATCTGTAAAATCAGGTCAGATATCATAGGCTCTAAGGTCCCTTCAGTTCTAAACCTATGATTCCATGATCTTCTAAGTCTTTATGGATACAGATACCCAGTGCTTTGCCAGACTCAATGCCTGTTCCCTCCAATTTCATGCACCTATAAGTATAGGGTAGTTGTAGGGAATCCAATAGGGGTTTATTATCCTTTCCCTACAGCCTCAAGTCAGCCAGACCAAATACATAGAGTACAGAGTCAATGTTGTTGAGGGACAAAGAGATGCTTTCCCATAGGTCTATGAGTCTGGAGACCTATGCCTTTGACATTTGAAATTCTGACTTGATATCAAAGCCTCTTCTCGCCTTTTCTCCAGCTCTGTAGTATAGGGAACACAACAGAGCTCCCAGATGCCTGAGTGCAGGATCATGAGTGATATGGCTGATGGGACACCAGGAGTGTCACTACTCAAGTAGTTTACCTGGGGAGCATCAGTAGACCAGGTAGTTGTGCTAAGTGGTTCTTCTCTCAGACTCTGTTCTCGATGTGCTGTTTTTCTCTCTTAATCTCTTTGTACTGTCTCATTATCTCAAACACTGACTTTATGCTATCCTTCTTCAACAAATGCTTCAGTCTTTCTTTGCAAACAGTAGAAGCTGAGCCCTGAGGAGACGATCACTTTCTTGAGAATACAGTACCTTGCAGAAGACAAATCCAACTAGCAACCCTTTCTTCTTAGCTACCATGTAAAGAAACACTAGGAGGTACAACAGCAAAACAGTAGCTCACTAAATCCATTTTTTCTGTACCTTCCCTGCTGCCAACAAACATGCCCTTGTCTGCCACGTCCTTAAACAGCTCTTTCATGACCCTGGCGTCCCTTCAAGCTCTTACTCCGATGCTTTTCAAATTTTTAGGAAAAAAAATCTATAGTTAGGACACCCACTTCTACTTTTTTCACTCATTCCTCAACCCTTTACAATCTAGCCTTCAACCTTGTTACTTATACACTTACCTTCTAGAAGAGGCAGCCCACAAAGAATCTCTCCCATCCCCACCAATGGAGCTTTAAGTTCTCCCAGCTCAAAGCACTGGGGAAATGTAGTGTGCCATGGGCCCCTATAGCTACATGTTCACTTGACATTTACTTATATACAGTCCTATATTACGATTTAACTTTAATCTTTTGTGTGACTTGTAAGCCATCAAAAATGTTAATGCCTTGAAGGATAGGGACTTTATAATACACTTTTAAAAATATTTTCAGGGTGCCTAAAGTGCAGTACATTCATAATAGACTCTAAAAAATATTTGCTGATTGAATAAGGGAGAGGAAAGAGCAATTAAAAAAAAAAAGGAAAGGGAAGGAGTAAAAAGGTAAAGATGGGTAATAAAACACCTTTTATGGTATTATACATTTTATAAAGCCTCACAACAATCCTTTGAGGCAATTAGTGGATCAATATGCCCAATTCACAGATGAGACAGTCAAGTCTCAGAAAGGTTAAATGATTTGCCCCTAGTCATGTAACCAGTGAGGCAGACCCCAGGCTTGAATGCAGACCTTCAGATTCCACATCCAATGCTTTTTCTATACACTATCATGTGAATGAAAGCAGAGGTCAGGTTGGAGAATGGTGACATTACAGGTTGCTGTTGACTCAAAGGAGTTCCACTAAAGCACACTTTTCACTGGATCATTTCCCTTCTTAAGAAGTTTCAATGGATCCTTATTACCTCTAGGAACAAGTACACTTCATTGGGCATTTAAAGTCTGTTCACAGTTTGATATCAGCCTACCTTATTTCACCTTACTTTCCTTCACACACTCCACATGTCCTAACCAAACTGACTGGCTATCCCCTAAACTCAGCGTTCAATCACCCACCTCCGTGCCTTTGCACAGAATAGTCTCCCATGCCCAAGATACTCTTCTTTCTCACCTCCACTTCTTAGAATTCCTAGCTCCCTTCAAGGCTCAGCTCAGATGCCACTTCCTATGCAAAATCTTTCCAAATCAAACCCCTTTCGAAAATTACTGTGCTCATTAATTTGTATAACATGTTCTATTCTTCCAACTGGATTGTAAGTTACCCGAGGGCATGAAAAAGTGTGCTTTTGTCTTTATAACACCAGTGCCCAACAAAGTGCCTAGGACATGGGAAGCTCTTAAAAATTGCTTATGGAATTGAGGATTCTCTCGTGTCTGAATATGTTACAGCCATCAGAGTGTTTTTTGGGTTTTTTTACTAAGTGGGTCTACAGAAAAGGACACTTTAACCAAAACATTAGCACATCTGCTACAGATGCAATCAATTATAAGAATTAGGGGCACTGAACCACTTGAACAAACAAAAAAAAACAGCACTTTCTATTTTTAATATATTTTATTAAGATTTTTTGCTTTTCATTACAGTCACTTTATACTCAACCCTCCAGACTGAATACTCTCTTTTGAACAAGAAAAACATCTGATACAGTAATGTTGTCTAACAACATAAATGATATTCTATACTCGTAGTCTCCCACTTCTTTGCAGTGAAGGAAGGATGCGTTTTGTTGTTGTTTCCCTTCTCTTGGGACTGTGTTGGTTTTTCCATTACTCAGAGTTCAAATTCCTTTCAGGGATCTTTTCATTTAGCATATTATTCCCTTGGTTTTGTTTTTTCACTCTGTTTATTTCTACATGTTTCTCTGAATTCCTCATATCCATCATTTCTTACTATACAATAGTATTCTATTGCATTCACAAACCATCATTTTTCATCCATTCCCCAACAGATTTAGGGTGCAGAATGATTTATATGTATTTTTGTATGTGGCCATCGAGGGATTTGTTTTGCTTGACTATGCATATTTGTTACAAGAAATTTGGTTTTCTATTCTTTTTTTCCCGATGGAGTGGGGAGGTGGGAGAAAGGGAAAATATAGACTTCTGGTTTTTTTGGCGGGGAGGTTTAAGAGAGACAAGGGACGAGGGTAACAATACAGATGTAAAATGTTACATGCACTCTGAGATGAAGTCACTATATTATTATTTTGACTTAATTGCTTTAATTTGTTACAAGATACTCCTCACAAAGTGTGAATAATCTATAAATATTATTTTTTAAAATAAATAAAACTTTAAAAAATAGATGAGCACCCACTATGTTTCCAGTTCTTGCCTGACACAAATGGTGCTAAGATGAATTTTTCATTATATGTTGGAACTCTGTGTCTGTCTTATTTTTTCTTGGGCTATATGCTCAGTAATGGGATTGTTGTGTAAAAAAGCATATAGACTGTTTAGCTACTTTTCTTACATAATTTCAAACACTTCCAGAATAGTTAGACCATTTCACAATTTCAACAGTCCATCAGTATGCCTGTCTTCCCAGACCTTTTCCAACATTGACTCTACTCATCTTTTTTTCATCCTTGCCAATTTCAATGGCAACAATTATTTTTAAATTAGAGTAGGTTTTTTTTCTGGGGAAATTAGAAAAATGAATGGCATTTATGTTTCACATAGTTGTTTTTCTTTATTTGCCGTTGAGTCATTCTAGTTGTGTCCAACTCTTCATGGCCCCATTTGGAGTTTTCTTGACAAAGATGTTGCAGTGGTTTGCCTTTTCCTTCTCCAGCTCATTTCACAAGTGAGAAAAGTGAGGCAAACAGGGTTAAGTTACTTGCCTAGGATCACACAGCTAGTAAGTGCCTGAGGCCAGATTTGAACTAAGGAAGATGAGTCTTAAGCTAGGCTTGGCACTCTATCCACTGTGCTACATAGCTGCTCTTTCTTTATTAGTTAGCTTAAATTATAAGAAAAAACACATCCAAGGAGGTGTTCAGGGAGATATAAATTCCTAGGTTAGGTCATCTTAGACTTTAAGTTTTAAGGACTTTCCACAATTCAATCAAATGTGGGTATACTTTACTGTCCTATAGAGTACATAAGAAAATATACACAAGTATTAATTTATGCAAGTGCTATTCCTTTGGCAGTTTCATGAGTACACTATAGTAGCTTTCAAGATAAGAACTTTAATTAAATAAGTTAAGAGATCTCAGGATTATTGCCCTTTGCAGGCACATGGTCTGGGTATTTTTTATATTGAAACTATATATCCCAGGAATAGAGAGGGCTCTATTGGGAATATGGAGAATATGACAGGTTGAGGACATCTTAAAGATTATCTAGTTGTGATTATTGTGGTGATTATTGTGAGTATTTTGGTGACATGAAAGGTCCTAGCCAAGCAAATTTCCTACAAAAAAAAACACCCCCATCAAATATCAGAGGAAACAATAATCAATGAAGCAAAAGGTAAACCCTGCAGACTCCTCCAACTAGGCCACGACTATCCAATAAGATAAACAGGGCTGAGTCACCTCAGTCAGGGTGTTTACAATCAGCCAGAGCTTGGCCCTGGACGTTGGAGCTGGTGCAGGGGACAGAGCAAGTACTTTGTAGTTCACCACACAAGAAGATAGTGCCAGCATTGTCATCTGTCAAGAAGCTTGAAGTCAGTACAGGCATACTTCATTTTGTTGTGTTTTGCTTTATTGAGCTTTGCAGATATGGAGGTTTTATTGGGGGTTTTCTTGGCTTTTTCACAAATTGATGGTTTGTGATAACCCTGCATCAAGCAATTCTACTGGAGGAGGCAGAGCCTGACCCAGGTTCAAAGTTCCCATCTAGGAACTGAAGCTGGAGGTATGAGTAAACAGAAGAAAACTCTATCATGAAGAGATGCTACAGGATTAAAAAACAACAACAACAACAACAAGAAGGTTTATGTACAATAGATATAGGTATAGTTTCAAAAGAAGAATATGGCCATAAAGTATCTCTCCAAGAACATATAGAAGAAATAAAGCTAGGCATAAAGATGTAATTAAAGCTCTTGAGGGATAAAAAAAATAAAATGGAAGGAGAATAAATAGCTTTGAACAGTAGGTAGAAATCATTACCCAAGTAGTGGACTCCCTGAAAAATGACACAACAAGAAATATAACATAGTCAAAAGACTGAAAAGTTAGAAAATGTAAGCCTCTACTATCAAAAACAAGTGACCTGGAAAATAGGTTAGGAAAAATAATCTTAGAATCATCATATTCCCTAAAAACTAAAACTATAACTAAATAAAAGCCTGAATATCATATTTCAAGAAATTACTGGAACCAGAGGGAAAGTGAAAATAGAAAGAATTCACTGATCACCTCAAATTAAAAACCACAACCAAACAAATAAAAGTTCTGAAAATTAAACAAATGAAAACAAAAATTGAATTGATAAATAAAACTAGGAAATATTTTAAAAGCTAATGAAATAGACACACCACTAGCTAATTTAAGAGAAAGGGAAAAAAACAAATTTACATAATCAAAAATGAAAAAGAATTCACAACAGAGAAATAGTAAATACATGAAATTATTAGAAATGATTTTGCCAAGTTACATGCTAATAAAACCAATAAACTGAATGAAATGGCTACACATTTTAAAAATACCTATGTGAAAACAATAAATACCAATCTAATAACCCAGGAAAATAAATTAAACAAACCATCAGTGAACTTCCATAGGGGGGAAAAAAACCACAGACATATAGACACAGATCCAGACAGATTTTCAAGTAAATTCTGTCATTCAAAGGGCGATTAACTCCAAAGCTACATAAATTGCTTACAAAAATAGAGAAAGAAATCATATTAGCAAACTGCTTCTATGAGAAAAATACATTCCTGACACATAAAACAGAGAGATATAAGGCAGAGAAAGGATAATAATGAAAGGTAACATTTATGTATACTTTAAGGTTTTCAAAGTGCTTTACATATATTATTGCATTTGATCTTCACAACAATCTTTTAAGGGAGGTGCTACTATTATCCACATTTTACACATGAGGAAATTGAATCTGAGCGTGATTTTCCCAAGTTTACACAGCTAGTGAGTGACTCAAGAGGGATTTGAACCCATTTTCCTGACTTAATATCTACTATGCCGCACCACATTTCTCCAATGAATGTCAATGTAAATATATTTGGTAGAAAGTAAGCAAAGAGGCTATGGCAATATACTAAGAAGATTTTATATTATGACCAATTTGGATTTATACCAGGAATACAAGGTTCATCCTATATTAGAAAAACTATAAAAATGATAGACTAGATCTTAAGAAGTTATATAATTATCTCAAGAGATGCAGGGGTGGGGAAAAGCTTTTCACAAAATACAGTACCCATTCTATTTTGGAAAAAAAATAGTAATAAATGGACTTTTCCTTAGTATGGTAAAAATATCTAAAATCAAGGGCTACTATTATCTGTAATGGAGAAATGCTAAAGGCCTTTCCAGTAAGATCAGGAGTAAAGCAAGAATACCTATGATCAATCACCACCGTTATTTGAAATAGTGCTAGAAATGCTAGCCGATAGCAGAAATCACAACATAAAACAAGCCCCCATAAATCAACCCTTTTGTATATTATCAACAAAACCCAGAAAGATAAAAAGGAAATTCCATTGAAAATAGCTACAGAATGTATAAAATATTTGGGATTCCACCTACAAAGACTCTACAAAGCACTCTTTACAGAAATAAAGACCTAAAAAATTTGATTTCTCATGGTTGGGCCCTGATAATATGATAATAATGATAATTCTGCCTAAATTAATTTACAGGTTTACTGCCTTATCAAATACCAAAAGCTGACATTATAAAACCAGAAAGAATAATAACCAAATTCATCTAGAGTAATAAAAGGTCAAGACACAAAGGAAATACTGAAAAGAAAAAGTGAGAAAAAAAGAGGAATTATCAGTATCAAATCTCAAAGCAGGCACTGGTTAAAAAAAAACAAAGGATGATCAACACAACAGATTAGGCCAAGACTGAGAAGCAATAGAACATGGCAGCATAATGTTCAGTAAGCTCGATACTAAGTAATGAAGGACTCATTATTTGACAGAAGCTTCTGGGGAAAATAGAAAGCCATCAACCAGTTGGTTAGTGAGTATTTATTAAATACTTACTATGTTCAAGGCACTGTGCTACGTATTGGGGACACAGAGAAAGGGAAAAAAACTCACAACATATGCTGCAATAGGGTCCAAAGGTATATATATAGTTAATTATAAAAGGTAATATTCTAAACAAATTAGAGGAGCAGGGATGAAGACACCATTCACAACTACAGATGGAAGAAGTGTTCTTGACTAAATGAGGCAGAAATTATTCTAAAAGACAAATGGACAGTTTTGATCACATACAATTAAAAAGTTTTTATCTTAGGAAAATCAATGCAGATAAAATTAAAAGAGAAACTGTTAACTGGGAAACCCATCAATCAACATTTATTAAACATCTACAATGTGTCAGGCACTGTGCTAAGCACTAGGGATACAAAAAAGAGACAAAAACAGTCCCTGCCCTCAAGGAGCTTATAACCTAATGGGGAAGATAACATGTAAATATGTACAAAGAAAGCTTTACCCAAGATAAGCAGTTGTTACTATCATGACAAATTTAATATACACTTTTTTAAAAACTGTACATAAATATACCCTTTCATGTGCAATCCTATTTCTCTGTTCTTTTTTGCATATTGAGATGATCGTAATTATTTATGTTTGACAAATTCAAGAAAATTAAAAGATTTAGTCCCAATTTCTCCTTTTACAGATGGTAAAGCTGATAACATCATGACAGTATAACATTATAGTATTACATGAATTCAGATGTAAATGGGGCAGATCATGTCCCCAAACAAAACATTGTGACATATGATTTGGAAGCCTGCTGTAATGATAAAGATCCACAAATGTATTCACAGTTTAGGTCCCCAGGGAATGACTGCCCCAGTTTCAAGGTACTCTATGGGTCTATATTCCTTGAACTTATACATCATAACCCTCACTATTGTTTTACCTTTAATAGTAACAGTACACAATTAGCTTAAAGCAAAGGCCTTTGCTGAAATGATATAGAATAATAGTTAACAAAGAATTCTCCCTTGGAATGCACTCTTCCACAAATACAGTGCCAATAAGAAAGGTGGGCACACACAGAATTCATTAGTAGAGAACCACTCATAGGGAATAAACACAGCCCAGGCATGTATCTCTGATACTACCTGGCCCCAAAGTCATTTCAGTTCTCATGGTCTCTGCAAAACCATCTCTTCCAGGAAGGTTGCTCAGCTAGTCTCACCTGGGTAAAAATCTACTGCAGAGAAGTAGAAAGTCACAAAAATTCTTAAGTCTGATGCCAAAAATGTCGCCACCATTTCTCTACATATCTGAACAGCCAGAAAGGACATAATTGATAGTAATAATAGTAGGAATCATATGTATTCCCTCCTCCAACACATATCACCTTAGTGACAAAACTAGAAATTCCAGGGTGGGGCTGGGGTTTAAAGGAAGAGGGTCAACATAAGCATATATTCATAGAATCTGGGCATCAACACTAGAGGGTCTTCACACACTGGTTCTCCCCTCTAATTAACAACCTCCCTTCTGCCAGGAAAAGATAAAATTCAGAGCTATGAGTACCTTCCCCTTAAAGGAAATATTCTGCAGATGTAGGTTGCTGTGCCAAGATTATCATTATTGTTATTGTGTTGTTGTTGACATGTGTACGTGTATTTTCCAAGGATTGTAGGTTTTAATCTTTGAAAGTTCAAAAAAAGACAAAAGACTAGACTCTGAAAAAATTAGTGGAAAATCTGTCTAGCGTGTCTAGCATGTAAGACACCCACACAGCAGAAACGAAAAAGGGCCCTTTTTGAACTTGATCTCCACCCCTCGCATCAAGTACAAAACAACACTATTACTTTACTATGTTAGGTTAATTTTTTTTCCATGTATGCTGCAGGAGAGATTTTTGCTTTGTTTTTTTTTTCTTAATGTGGTGCTGTTATGCCCTCTAGTGTTCCAGATGAAAATTTTCAAGAGGAGAGAAGAGTATGTTCAATTTACATAAGGGCTGACGGTACCCAAAAGACTTATTGGCTTCCTAAAATTATTTGAAAACAAAACAGAAGCAAAATGGGAAATTCACATATTACTTAGCTGTCAAATGTTTAGGAAATCATTTTTCTAGGGCCAAGTTCATAGAATTTAGGGCTGGAAGAGGTATTAGCTTATATAGTTTAATGCTCTCATTTTATTTGTTCTTAAATCATTTTAAAAATAATTGTTTTATTGATTTTTTAAAACACTGCTTCTACTTATCAATGATTCCATCTTCCTTCCATTTCCAATAAAACCCACCCTCATAATGAAGAAATGTAGTTAAGGAAAACAAGGCAATACTGGACTGTCCATTATACAACTCCTTCTAAACCCATAGTCTACCTTCTCAATTCCAATGGGAAAGAAGCACGCTCACACCTAAAGTCTACTACCTGTCTTCTGAGAGAGGAAGGCATGCTTTGCCACCAGTCCTCTGAAGTAAAGACTTCTCCCTTGTTTTACAGATGAAGAAACTGAGGCACATAAAGGCAAAAAAAGAGTTCTCTAAATGTCTTGTGGGTGAGTTGCAAAAGCAGGATTCAAACCCAAGTTTAATCTAGTGCTCTTGACATTATACCATTTCAGAGTTGGGTCATTCCAGATGGTGCTTGCCCAGGGGTTTATAGTAATTCAGCTTTTCCAGAGGCAGCATGAGTTAGCCACTGAGCTCCGACCCGATCCTAATGGAGGCAGCTATGTGGTACAGTGTATAGTGCTGGACAAGGAGTCAGAAAGACTTGAGTTCAAATATGGCCCAAGACATTTCAGCTATGTGACCCTGGGTAAGTTATTTAACCTCTTGTGCCTCATTTTCCTCATCTATAAAATAGGGACAATACTATGTATTTACATATGTACATATGTATTTACATACGTAAAGTGCTTCAACAAACCTTAAAGTGCTATAATAATATTATCTCTTCACTATTTCAACACTAGATACATGATCTACTTATCCCTCTTATTAAGGACATTATATAAGACCTACCAATTTCCAAAAATTCATTTGATAATGGAAATTTGTCAGACTGGATGAGTAAAAGTAGTTTAACTCTTCATCGATCATTTTTAATCTGTAAAAATAATAATAGTCATTTACTTTTAGGCAGCATTCACATAGCACTTTCTCAAAACAATTCCATGAGATTAGTTACCTCAAGTATTTTTTTTTTGTTCAGACATATTATTTCATTGGTATAGGGGATTCTTGGAGAGAAAATGCCCTCTATCAACAGAGATTGACAAATAATCTGCAATTTATAATCTCACAAAACTGCCTAGGCCACCGAGAAGTTAATTAACTTACTCAAGGTCACACAGCAAAGTATATGGTATAACTAGAAGTTGAATCTAGGTCTTCCTGAATCTGAGGCTGGCTACATTCACTACATAACGATGCTTCTCACTGCAAATATCTGTAGTGTCCTCTCTGGGCCACCCTCTCAACTTATCCTACTGGTTTGGGTCTACCCCGGGGGATGACTATTTCAGGTTCCAATTACTCTGCGGACATGTACTTCTAAAACTATAGTTCACAAGGCCCCCACTAGTGTTTATCTTTAACACAATTAGCTCATAGCAAAGACAGTTATTGAAGTGGCAGAATATGGACAGTGGTAACAATTCCTCCAGTAAACCTGGGATATACTTTCCCACAAATATACTCAAGAGTCAGTGGGAAAAGTGAGTTTACACATACAGTACACTAGTAGAGAGGCACACATGTAGGAAATGCACATGGCCAAGGCAACTTATACCTCTTGCACTCCAGGGACCCAAACTCTTCTTTTCTGGGCTTGGTCTTTATGGGACAGCTACTCCTCGCTTCTCTGCTTCCAGCTCAATTGTGGTCACGGGCTGGAATATTGCTTTGTTCTTTCAGAAAGAGCAGGAACCTTTACCCCATGACTAGCAGAAACTTCCTCAGGTATGTTCTATCAGGGTCACATCTCTGACGTCTGTCATCTCCCAGGCAAGCAACAGGAGAGTGGGGTTATCCTGGCAAATCAACGTCCTTACTCTTAACCTCTCCGTTCATTCGTTCTTTTTTTTTTTTTTTTTGCTTAAGCAATCGGGGTTAAGTGACTTGCCCAGGGTCACACAGCTAGTAAATGTCAAGTGTCTGAGGCCAGATTTGAACTCAGGTCCTCCTGACTCCAAGGCTGAAGCTCTATCCACTACGCCATCTAGCTGCCCCTTTAACTTCTCCTTTCAATGACTTTCCTTAGTACAAGGCTGAGCACTCTAAATGAGAGACTTCACCCTAACTTATAGTGTCTAGCCAGTACATTTCCCAAATAGTCGTCTATTCAAGCTAAGCCATAACCAGGCAATGGCATTTGCCCAATAGCTTTGGGGCTCAGGGTTCCCAGTTTTTAACTCTAAGTCTCTACCACTTGTCTATACAAATGAGTGTGTCTGGAAAAGTTACAATCTTTGATCACATGGCAAATTCATTGTCTTTGTTAACCATTTCTTACGTCCTGCAATTTCATCGTAGTCTCACAGGAGCTGACAATGAGGACCCCAGCACTCATCTAATCCAAGCCATATATAATAGAAATCCCCAATATATTAGGGTGATCATCTGGGCTCTGGTTGAAAACCTCCTGTGAAGGAGTCCATTACTTCCCTAAGAAACCCACATTACTTTTGGGCAGTTCTCATTGTTAAGAAATTTCCCCATATATCAGGCCTTAATCTGCCTCTACACCTTCCACCCATTTCTGTAACTTCTGTCCTCAGATGTCAAGCAGGACAAATCTAATTCTTTTTCCATATGGCAGACCTTTAACAATGAAGGACAGCTACTACATCTACCCTAAGTCTTCTCTTCTTCAAAGTACGCATGCCTAGTTCCTTCAACTGATGCTCCTATGATATATCACCCCATCATCTCATCACTGTTTTCATCTTGTCTGTGCCCTTTCTAAAATGAGGTACCCAGAAGAGAACCCAGTACTAGAGATGTGGTCTAAGCCTAAGATTATCACCTCCCTGGATCCCTTTAAATTCCAACTAAAATCCCATCTTCTATGGGATTTTATGCCCAATGCCTCTTAATTCCAGTGCCTTCCTCCTGTTAATTATTTCCTATTTATCCTATATGGAGCTTGCTTTGTACGTATTTACTTGTTTGCATGGGTTTTTTTCTCATTTGATTGTAATCTTTTTGCCTCTTTTTGTATCCCCAGTGCTTTGCACAGATGCCTGGCACATAGGAGGCTCAGAATAAATGTTTATTGATTGACTGATTGACTTCCTTCATTATGGCCACTATGCTTATAGCTATCTCACACCCAAATGCTTCCTTTCCCTTTACATCCACAGTGCAGGCTGAGCCATCTGTCTTTATTTTTTACTCCCATCTACACAATATGTTTGTCGTATTGTCACCAGAAATAGCCCCCTGGTCGCTGTGATATGAACAATATTAACAATAACTGTTATTATTACATACTGCTTTAAGGTTGGCAGAGTGCTCTATGAGTTACTTCAGGTGATGTGCCATAATTCTCCAATTAGAGTCCCAGGAAGAGAGAATCCTGGCCAAAATTCAGAGATAGGTGAAGTGTATCATCCAGGAGACTCTAAGCCCATGGTGCCTGGCCATTCTGCTCCCTTCCTTTCTTCAGTGGTCTGGCACCACAGACATTTGTCCCACCGTGTATAGAAATGTCTAATGGTGGTAAAGCCTTTTCTAGTAATTGTTATACCAGTTCCTTCTAGGGAATAGGGCAGGCTCTATGCCCAGGAGGTGGGTGAAGCCAAACTAACTGTAATCCTGGTTAAATATGGACAAAAATCACTTCACAGATAAATTTCAAGTGCCACAGCATGAATGGTGATTAGATATCCTGTAGTCCCATTCCCTCATTGGACAGATGAGGAAACTGAGGCCCAGAGGGGTTAAGCACATAAAGGTAGCCAGGAAGTATCGGAGCCAGAGTTTGACGCCAACACCTCTAACTGGAAACCCTTTCCCCTGCTCCACAACCACTTCCTTTTATTAATGGAGAGCTTAAATCAAATCCAAAGATCAGAATGCCACTACCTATCAAATGATAGTGGCTTATTTCTATAGCATCTTAGCAGTTACAAAGCATTTGTCTCACATTGTTCTTGTAAAATTGTTAATCCAAGTGCTATTATTACTTTTTCATTCAGGGAAGAAAACTTAGGGCCAGGTAAGTAAAATGTAATATTCAAAGTCATCCCGTCAGCTCCAGAGCCAATCAGCCAACAAACATTTGTTGAGCATGGTGCTACTTTGCCACCGGATGAGCCAGAAATAAAAGCCAAGTCTCCCCTCCAGGTATGGCATTCTTTCCATCATAATATGCTATCTCCCTATCACCTTGGCTCCCACCATCCCAGAACTAAAACAAGAGATTACAGATGACTGACCCTTTCTTAGCTCTTTCCCAACAAGGCAACCAATATTTTAAAAGAATGGTCTTGCTGGTAAGTCACAGGAAGGATGGTGTGAAGGAAAAGTTTCCCTCCCCAACCCCAATTTTCAATCACTTCCCTCATCTCCAATATTCCATTGATAGAATCCTAATAAAGCTGCCCCCCAGCCTCACTATTCTAACTTCTTATGGGCCCCCCCTGAGCAGCAGGCATGTCCTGATTTAACAACACAATCTAGCTTTAACCACACCTCAGGCCCCCAGACTCAATACAGCAACTGCCCCTCGCTAGCCACTGCCCCCCAGATCAATCCATAGATTTGACCAGGTATGTCCATGTACTCAACTACAATCAATCTTCCATTTAGCCCAAGATGGGACCACAATACCTAACTATCCATCTTGACCAGACAGGACCACAATGGCTAGCCAATCAGAAAGCAGCACAATCAGGATGTTTGATCATCAAACCATAGAAGGGACCCCATCTTCATTACCTAATCCCTTAACAAACTCCTCCTGCCTTTTTAATATTTATAATTTCTGTTGTGTAATCAGCATCATTACACTATAAAATTGCCTGTCTTGTCTTACTAAGTTGCTGGCTCCTCTTGGAACCCAGGCTTCTGAGGGGTGTCAATCCTCAGTAAATACCTATACTTGGATTACAGGTGGTCTGACTCTGAATTCTTTGAGATCAGCCCCACAACACACCATGAAACTACAACACCATTATTATATTATCATTCCTTTAGGTTGAGGCTTTATTCTTTTGAAAAATGCAAATCTCTCCCTCAGATCTTTTCAGTTATTTATATTTTATCAGGTCTTCATACCTCCATGTCAATACACTGTCAAATCATATCATAATTTAAAAAAAAAGGAACCTTTATGGGAGGCCTGGCACTAGAGTGAGGCAATAATGTGAAGTCAAACATCTCACTATCCTAAGTACTGGGAAAGAGGTAAATAAGGACATATGTTGAAGACAATGGGTTCCAGAGAATGCCTAAAAGATTGATTGGGTCTTTGCTCCAAAGCCTCTCCTTAAACCATTTACTTTGGTTTCTACCCACTTTCTTTTTTTAAGAATTTTTTTTCTCAATTACAAGTGAAAACAATTTTAACATTGTTTTTTACAATTTTTGAATTACAAATTCCTTCCTTCTCTCTCCTCTCTTCTTGAGAAGGTAAGCACTTTGATTTGGATTTTATATGTGCAGTCATGTAAAACATAATTCCATATTAACCATGTTGCAAAAGAAAAGATGTACCAAATAAAAAAAGAAAAAAAAACAAGAAAAATTTTAAAAGTTTAAAAAGAAGTATGCTTCAATTTGCATTCAAACTCATCAGTTCTTTCTCTGAAGGCGGATAGCATTTTTCATAATGAGTTTTTTGGAATTGTCTTAGTCATTCATAACTGATCATTGTACAATACTGCTGTTACTGTTCTACCCACTCTCATATAACAAAGGGTAATCTTATACAAGGTTATATAACTTTAGTAAATTTGTTCTGGTATCTACAACCATTTTAGCATACTCTATGAGGGGAAAATGTCCCTATTAATTTAGGGAGTTGTAATTTTGCCATTCAACTAACTACTAAAAAAGACACTTTATTTGTTGCATTCTCAGTTCCTCCTTTACTCTTGAAACTTCCTATAACCTGTTATGTCAATATCATAACCATAGTTTTGTTTTTTGAGGGGATTTAGTACTATATTCAACAGTTATGAGATAGTAAGTAGCCCTTCAAAATACAAAAGGTTAGATACTCATATGTCATTATTGGTGTTTGAACATGGTCCTGGAAATTCTAGATTTTTTAATAACTGTGCCAGGAAGCCTAGAGGCTCGTGTATTATATATGCAAATTGAAGAAGTGACACTGTTAGGTGGTGAATAGAATCTGAATGTAGAGTCTGGGAGACCTGCATTCAAATCCTGCCTCAGAAACTTATTAGCTATGTGACCCTAAGCAAGTCACTTAACCTCATCTATAAAGTGAAAGGGTTGTCTCTCTAAAGTCCCTTCCAGCTTTAAATCTCTGGTCCTATGAAATATTTAATGATCTAAGAAGGTCCTGATTACTTTTTAGTGAGGTCAAAGAAGGAAATGGCAGACCCTCTATTTGCCAGCCAATCAATTTCATAGATCAAAGATGACCCAACAAAGACCTAAGTCAACATCAACACATTTACTGCAACCTACATTGCATGAATTAAACGTTAGAGACTGGCACAGGAGACATGGAAACCAATAACCTCTTGATTTGAGGATGATAAATTCATTCCTTAAAAGATGGATTCAAAATGGGGAAATTCTCTCCTAGATCTGATTCTCATTAACAAAGAGGAACTATTTCCTAGGGTGAAAATTACAGAAATCTTGGGGGAACTGAACAATCCTATTAGAGTATGAGATAAAGGAGAACAAAAATGAACAGAGTCTGTCATGAAGCCTAGATTTGGAAGGAAAAAAATTTCAAAGAGTTGAAAAGAAGGATGGATTGAATCCCATTGACTTGAAATTCTTGAGGGTAAGCTAGCCCAGAAAAGATGAGAAATGCTTAAGAATAAAATAATGAAGACAAAAAAGGAAAAGATCCTAATAAGAACTTGGCTTAGCAAAGCATCTAGTAGACAGTAAGTGTTAATAAGAACTTATTGACTGATTGAGGAAAAATAAATGGAAGTTATCTTAATATACCATATAGCTATACATGGAACTCACCAACCAATGTGAGTTTTAAAAGATATGTGCAGTAGGGCAGATAACAAAGTATTAATATTGACTTTTTTGTTGTCTTTTAGTCATTTCAGTCACAGACTCTGTGTGACTCCATTTAGGGCTTTCTTGGCAGAGACATTGAAGTGGTTCGCCATTTTCCTCGCCAGCTCATTTTACAGATGAGAAAACTGAGGCAAACAGGGTTAAGTGACTTGCCCAGGGTCACACAGTTAATAAATGTCTAAGGCTGGATTTCAATTCAGGTCTTCCTGACTCCAGGCCCAGAACTCTATCCACCACTATACCACCTAGCTGCAATATTAACTATATACATTTGTAATGGGCTTGAATTTTCTTGACTTCTCAATAGGAGGAGAATTTGGAACTAAAAATAAAATAAAATTGAATTTAAAAAAAATCTCAAAAAAAAAAAAGGATAAATGTAAGAGTACGGCATGGTCCAATAAAAACAATGTCCAGACTTTAAAATCTAAGCTGAGGCTGGAGAAAGATCCCAAATATGCTCTAGTAACACTGTCAAGCCTATAGTTTAATTAATAATAATAATAATAATAATAATAATAGCTAGAGGTCATATAGTGCTTTGAGGTATGCATAGCATTTGACATAAATTTTCTCATTTGCTCCTCAGAACAGCTCTGTGAGGTAGATACTGTTATTATTCCCATTCAACAGTTGAGGAAACTAAGGCTAAAAATGTTAAATTACTTAACTAGGCTCACAAAGCTATTAAGTACCTGAAATCATATCTGAATTCAGTCCTTTCAGACTCTAGGTCCACTGTTCTATCCATTACACCATCTGGCTACCAATCACAAGAGCCAAAAGACCTTGCTCTGCTACTCATGGTCTTTCTCTATCTTCAGCCCTGAATTTCTCAATTGTTTAGCCTGTGTGTGTTGAAACAGGGCAGTTAAGTGGTGTAGTGGATAGAGCACCAGGGCTAGAATCAGAAAGACTTGAGTTCAAATCCAGCCTCAGGCATTTACTAGCTGTATGATCCTGGGCAAGTCACTTAACCCTGTTTGCCTCCATTTCCTCATCTGTAAGATGAGCCAGAGAAGGAAATGGCAAACCACTTCAGCGTCTTTCTCAAGAAAACCCCAAATAGAGTCACAAAGTGTCATACACAACTGAAATGACTGAACAACAACAAATCTATAAAATGAGGCATTTAGACTAGATAATTTCGGAGATGCCTATCAGTTCTAAACCCTAACAAAATTAAAATTTTTCCTTTTACTAAATCCCCAAGCCACCAAGTCTTAAGGAGAGATTGTACTTACTCTATAATTCATCAACAGCATGGCAGATGTTCAATTTAACAAAAATACCTTTGGCAAAAACTATCTCATTTGGCCAATTATTCTACTACAAATCATTTTAACAGCTGAATCTTCAACTAGGCGAGTTATCTGAGGTTTTCTTTAAAATGATCTGTTAAAACTCACAATTGTCTGTTGGTTAGTAATGCAGATGCAACCTTGCCTCTGGTTTTTTAAATTAAGCTTCACTGATCATTCCAAAGGCCTTCTTTTCCTGCCCTCCAGGAAATAAAAAGTGCTGCACTGGGGTTTAGAGATTTGAAGTGTATTCCCTCATTTCAACTGATCATTATCTCTTCAAATCAATTTTTCCTCTTTTTGAAGTATTTGAATTTTTAATTGCCTTGGTTTTTTACCCCCACATCTTTATTGTGTGATTAACCATGATTAATCATCAAACATAAACTAAATACCTAACTTCACACCAGACATTTTAATTGGACTACATTCTCGCTGTAGTTTAACCAATGAAACCTGTGATCTGGGATTAAAAATTGCGGGGCGGAGGTAGGACTTTCTTGTTCATTTGGTTACTAATTGTCCATGTGGCCGTGTAAATTTGTGTCAACACACAACCTCAAATAGCATCTATAAAATGGACATACTATGTGTGATAGAACCTACATTCAGATAATCAGGCTCTTGGTATTCTGAAATATTGCTCTTACAAATAAAAATCATACTTCCTTTTTGCAAACAGTTCACTTTTCTAAAGCCCTGAGAAATTTTATTGAGGAAAATATACAAATAGTAAATAATTGAAGGAGGGGAGGGGAGGGGGGCAGTCTGGGAGACTCTTGTCTTTTTGTCTCTGTAGAGATTTTCAGAGCCTGAGAAAATTATTCACAGATGAAAGGTGGTAGAACAAATTCTGAGGTTCTGACACAGGAAATGGATTACTCCTACTTCATAAGCAAGGTCCCAATGATCCCTTTGTAGCAAAAGAGCGAGTTGTACAATACAATACAAAATGCTTTAGTTATTCTCATTGACATCTTCTGTTTGGGACTTTGAGGGATTTGAGATGACAACACCAGAGGACAAGAGGCAGGCAGGATTTGGGAGACATCGGATACCCACCTAGACTAGGCTTAGGAGAAAAAAAACCACCAAGATAAATCATCAGCCAGAATTTGTGGAGATGCCATAGATAATAGTGATTGAGGCCTGCTTAGCCAGCAATGAGGATGCAACTGGGTGAACCAGGTCTTTATTCCTTATCCTTGAGGAATGCTGCCAATCTCTCCCTCCCCACCACTCACATGGGGCAAGAGGAGGCATGCTCGAGAATTTTTCAAACCCTCACCAAAAATCTGGAGGGAGAGGTAGTGACAAAGGAAAGTTTGTATTTTCTTTTTCATTTTAATTATTTCTTATTGAAGCAATGTGACCACATACTGAGGGTCAGAATCTATGAATACTAAGGGAAGACATCTGAGAGAATGAAATATCTCACAGAAGAGGGTCATTGAGCCAAAAATATAGAATGCATAAAATAGTGAATTACATTTTTATATAATTTCATTTAAAAAAAAACAATCAGCATTCGATCTCCTGGGGCAGCTAGGTGGCACAGTGGCAGAGTACTGGGCCTGAAGGCAGTAAGATTCATCTTCATGAATTCAAATCTGGCCACTTACTAGCTGTGTAACCCAGGACAAGTCACTGATCCCTGTTTGCCTCAGTTTCCTCATCTGTAAAATGAGCTAGAGAAAGAAATGGCAAACCACTCCAGTATCTCTGCTAAGAAAACACCAAATGGGGTCACTAAAAGTTGGACACAACTAAAATAACTTAATGACAATTTTATCTCCTAGACTACATTATGACCCAGGAACAATGTGAAAAGGTCACATGGAGAGATGCAGGGAAAGCCCCCCTGCCTTGTTCAGGTTGTTAGCCTGTAGTGTAGACAAGCTAACTCAGATATTGCATTCTGCTCATTCAAACCCTTTGATTAGATTTTTTTAACCTATGTGACTTCACAAATGTGTGAATATTGCAAGAAAATGCCCTTTCAGAGTTTCTTGCTTCCTCCCATCTATATGCCACCTATGTTTATGTAACATGTAATCACCTGCAAAAATAATGGTTCACTGTGTAGGAGTCTGGTTCTTTTTAAAATTAACTCAACAAACATGACTGAATTCCTACTATGTACATACAAGTTCTGTGGGAGACACAAAAAGAATTTTAATTCATGGGTTCTGCCTTTTTTCTTTTTTTGAAACTGGGTCCCCCAGGCTTACTAGGCAGGAAGTATCCATCAGCCACTCACAGACCTAAACCCGATATAGATCAGTAGAGAAGCTCTAATGTGTTCCATTTGTCTGACCTGATCCAATTTTGGTGCCCCAGTCCCAAGAAGCTCACCATATAGGTCCTAGACTTAGTGATGACACTCCATCAGCTTGAGCCAGTATGCTGGTAAATGTTTAACAACCATCTCCCTGAAGAAAAAAAAAGAGAGAGAGAGAGAGAGAATTGTATTCAAGATACACTTTTAAGTTTAATATGCATTATTAACATTTCTCCATCCCTTTCTCAAGTCTAGATAATCAACAAAGCAATAAATTAGGCCCTTATTTGTAGCATTTGCTGATTTCCAAGTATAAATGCTTACACTAAAAATTTCTAGTTCAAGCACATTCCTGGATTTAGCTACTACTATAGTTCAGACAAGCAATCTACCAGCCTCAGCCTCCCCCAGCAGCAAGAACTCGAGGTACATTCTACCATACCAGCTTCCTGGGTCCTGCTTTTAAAAAGATTACAACCTGCTTAGGAAGACAGCATCTATGGTCTTTCCTTGAGGCAGTTCAGGTAAAGAAGCTGGTAGTAAAGATAGAGTTTCAAAACAAGCAATTGCTGATGTTACATTTGAAAATTAAGATAAACTGAGAGGCAATGTACTGAGCATGATCAATTTATTAGTTAGGCTAGCAGTAACCAATAAATTGGGTCAATGGCCTCTCTCTGAGTGAGGGCTGACAAGGTCTTTTAAACCTAAGTATGTCTTCCTTCTGTTTGTCCTGACAGTATATCATTTGGACCTACCTTTGAAAAGGTAAGACAGTCCTGATTGGTTGACATTTTAATGAGGGAAGGAGGGTTAAGAGTCACCTTGGCTCCTCCCCTTTACTTCTTGATTGGGAGAGAAACTAATCCTCAAATGATAAGATTAGTCAGCCAGATAAAGGTGTTGTCTTCAAAGGCTTTGATTGAATCTATTTGAATTTGAATTAAGTTAAGCCTAAGGGCATTTCTGGTTAGCTAACTGGGTGACGCTAAGTGGGGACTGCATCATAAAATAGCTAAAGGAAGACTCTGGGAATATAAACTCAAGAGCTGAAATTCCCTATTACAGGAAAGAAGATGAATTAAATCTGACGACCTGAAGATGGCAGCAGAGAGCAGCAGCTCAGCTGAGATTCCCGGCAGAAAAACAGTTCAGTTGTAATCCTTTTTGAGGTTTTCTTGGCAAGATACTGAAGTAGCTTGCCTTTTCCTTCTCCAGCTCATTTTACAGATGAGGAATTGAGGCAAGCAGGGCTAAATGACTTGCCCAGCGTCATACACCGACCCTTCATGACCCTGTTTGTGGTTTTCTTGGAAAAGATACTAGAGTGGTTTGCCTTTTCCTTCTCCAACTCAGTTTACAGATGAGGAACTGAGGCAAGCAAGGTTAAGTGCCTTATCCAGGGTCACACAGTTAGGAAGGCCAGATCTAGATCTAAGATCAGAGAGATGAGTCTTCCTGACTTCAAGCCCAGCATTTTATCCAGTGCCACCTAGCTCTCCAGAAAGACACAGACCTGAGGAATATCTTATCCTATCTCCCTCTCATAGCTGAGATCTCCACTGGCTACAATGAATATCCTTCAATCAACTGCCTAGATTTCTAAGTTTTATGCACTTGTCCCTATTTCTTCCTCCCCTGAATGTGGTGGTTAGTTTGCCACAAATCACTCAATTAGAGGGCAAATGTTGCTAAATGCTAAAAGTCATGTGAATATAAGAGAATTTGATCAACCCTCCCTATGACCTTTCACAATCTCACTTGCATCCTCGACTCCTATCCATTGCCAAGTTTTGTTATTTCTACCTTCACTCTATGTCTCCTATATGTTACCTTCTCTCCCCTCACAAAGACACAAACCTAGTTCAGGCCCCCATCACCTTTGCTCTTCCAATGACAACAGTTTCCCTGACTCATTTCTTCCCACCAGAGTCCATCCCTCACTCAACTAACAAGGTGATTTTTCTAACATATATTTCTGACCATATCACCTCGTTGCTCAGTGAACTTCAGGAGGTCCTATTCCCTCAAGGATCAAATATAAACTCTTCTGTTTGGCATTTAAAATTCTTCATAACTTCACCCCTTCCTATCTTTCCAGGCTTATGCATTTCTTTCCTCCACCCATTCTATGACCAGATGACACCGGCCTACTCAGAGGTCCTCAAACATAACGTTCTACCTCTCATTTCATACCTTTCCACTGGTTCTGCCCATTCCTGGAAGGCTCGTGTTTCTCATCTCTGCTTTCTGGCTTCCCTGACTTCTTTGAAGACTCAGGTCAACTGCCACCTTCTGCAACAGGCCCTTTCCAGATCCTCCCTTGTATTCCACCTCACCCCTCACCCCCAGATGCTAGTGAATGCCCCTCTCAAAGTGCTTTCTATCTATCCGGTATAGATCTTACAGGTACCTGGTTATTTACATGTTATAATCCTAAATTTAAAAATTCTTTGAGGACAGGTACTGTGCTTTCTTTCCTTTCTATGTCCAGCACTCATTACAGTGACTGGCACATAGGAGGGACTTAATAAATGCTTGTTGACTGACTCTTAAATTATTTCCTACAAACCCCAACCGAAGAGTAAGCCTGACTTATCTGGTAAAAGGAGGAGGCACTAAAATGTCTCCAGAATAAACACCGCTAGCTCTTTCAACTGCCAAGTCCACTTACTATACTGATAACACTTTTCTCAATATCTTCAGCTCATCACTGTCCTTCCTAAAATGAGATGCCTCAAATGGAACTCAGTGTTCCAAATATGCTTCAACCAGGGTGGAGTTAAAATAGGACAGACTATAACCACTTACTCTGATGATTATGCTTTTAATGCAGCCTAAAATTGCGTTAACTTTTATTGACTGCCCAAAAAACTATACATACACATACATATTATAAAATTCAGTCCATTATTGAAATCTTTTAGAATCCCAGTTCTTTCATCCAAGGTATTAGCTACGAAAAAACAATTTTGATTTCCTGCAAATTTGATAAAGATGGAAAGACGGAAATGAGTATTTATTAAGGAGTTACTAATATGTCAGGCACCGTGCTGAGAGCTTTACAAATACTATCTCATTTGATCGTCACATTATTACCCCCATTTTATAGAGAACCTTGTAACTGTCCCACAGAGAACTTTCTCCAGGCTAAAATCCATATAATCAAATCACAGAAATAGAATCATTCCCATTGCTCAACCAATCACGTTCAAATTCACCCAAGTCTACTATCATCCAGCTCCCATCTCTCTACCTCATGTCCACTTGTATCATACGAGAGACTCTGTCAAATGTCTTACTGAAATTTCCCTGGTCCATCTGTTTAATAGTCCTATACTTAATGAATCATCCACTCAAGAAATAATAAGTGGTGGATTTATTCCCGTGACAATCCACAACAGTCTATTAAATGAATAATTTAGCTGATCTCATAAAATAAAGAGAACTACTAGAGGGTAGGACTAATTTAAAGCAAGCTTGATGAGAAACCCAACTGTACAAAGTGATCCTGAGGACATTTAAGGTTGAAATTTAAGCAGGATGATGAAGAGATCTGAAAAGATTTTTATTATAAACTTTTCATCAGATGTGACCTGATTTTTTAAAGAAGTTGACCAAAAAAACAATAACAACTTCTAATCTTTGCCCGTGTGTGTGTGTGTGTGTGTGTGTGTGTATGTAGTTTCCCAACTATATGAAATTTGTATAATATGAAATTTGTATTAAAATAACCTACACATAGACTGAGGGAACATGCAGGTTTTCATAAGTGATATTCTACTGTAGACTACCTCTTTACCCTCACACAATTGACCAAAAGATGTATAGAATATAAGGTTTCACTCCTGGTTACTATTTTTGAAATCACTTAGTTCAGCAAGACAAAAGGATTCCTTAAAGTCTTCCTCCCATCAACTGGTAAATGAAGGAGATGGCCTAGATGGAAGCAATCGCTCCCGGCTCTATATCCAAGGTCCTATGAATTCCATTGCATCATAGCCCTTGAGTGCTCAGTCTCTTGCAATACATTTATGACTCCAAGCATCAGCCACTAGAGGGAGGCAGAGGAACGCTAATCACAGGACTGGAAAATAACAATTTCGGAGTCAGAAGGGATCTTTGTGACTGTCTAGTCCAAACGACAACTGGATAAGAATGCCCTTTTTATCATATATGACAGGGTGTCATCCAGCTTTTCTTTGAAGACCTCCTGTGATAGCCCTTTTCACTCTTGGAGATTAGACTAAAATTGGTAGAAAGTTTTGTCCTGATAGCAAGCCTAAATAAGCAGGCAAGGTTGTGATGTTGACGCCCTTTTACTCTGGGTACCATGTGCCTGGACCTGAAGGCATCTAGAATCACAAAAACAAGTGTGGCACAGCTTTGGATGTCAGAAGAATTGGTTCAATTCATTGATTCAAAGAACTATCTCGGTCTTTTAAAAATAGATAACAATTTCTACTCATTAGAGAACTGATTAAGACTCAGAGAAATCTGGTTTGTGAAGATTAAATATTTGACATGATTTCATCATGTGAATATATTTACACTACAGAATATTAGTAATAAAAGATGACATAAAAAGGCCCATAATGATGGGGCCACGATTAAACTATCCACTCTAACCTGCTCACGTCACCTGACCTAGATGAACCATGTCTTTGGATTAAAATAACAGATAAATGCAAGTGCTGAGCCATTGTCAGTGATATCTGAAATAATTTGGAAAATGGGAGGTATACCTGCGAAAGGAAAATGTCCTGATTTTCAAAATGTGAAGGGAACAGTCTGCAAACTATAGGCCAATGAGCGTGACTTTGATTACAAATGATTCTAAAAAGAATCATTAAAGAAATGGTTGGTGACTTGTCTAGAAAGGCAGTGATTACAAAGGGCCAGCCCAGTTTCATCAAGTCATCATCATTAGTCTGGTTATGCCAGATGAATCTCATTTCCTTTTCTGACACGAATACTAGACTAGTAGATGAGGGGAACATTGTGGATAAGGTTTACTTAAATTTTTATCAAAACTTCTGATTGTTTCATAGTGTTTTTATGGAGAAGATGGAGAGATACAGATCAGACAAAAATACAATCAGACCTAGTTGGACAGACAGATTGAGAGTAGTTGTAAATTATTCAATTTCAACTTCGACATTGGGAGGTCTCTAGTAGAGTACTACAGAGATCTGCACTCACTTGGTGCTATTTAGCATTTTTATCAATGACTTGGATAAAAGTATAGATGGAATGGTTATCAAATTTGCAGATAACACAAAACTAGGAGGGAGAGCTAATATACTGGATGAAAACAGTCAGAGTTCAAAGGGATCTTGACAGGCCCAAATATGGGACTGAAACTAATAAAATGAAATTCAATAGGGATAAATGTAAAGTCTTACACTTAGGCATAAAAAAAAAAAAGAAAAACCTTTCAAAAATATAAGATGGGGGAGGCATGGATAGACAGTGGGGGTTTCTGAAAAGGTTTGGGGTAGGGTTCAGGGATTTAGTGGGCTGCAATCTGAGCGATCAACATGATTGGGCAGCCAAAAAAAAAAGCTAATCCAGTCTCTAACTGCATTAGGAAGGACTAAACTTCCAGGAATGGAGAGATGATAATCCTACTATGCTCTGCACATTAGACCATATCTGGAATACTCTGTTCAGTTCTGAGTGATCTGAAGGACATTGATAAGATGGACAGTATCCAAACAGGGGCAATGAGGATGACAAAGGGCCTTGAGTTCATGATAATATATAAAGGTCATTTAAAGGAATTTGTTATGTTAGGCTAGAGAAAAAAATTCAGAGGGAACATGATAGATTTCTTCAAATATTTAAAGGGCTATCATGGAGAGGAGAGATTAGACATGTTTTGCTTGACCCCAGAGGGATGGATAGAAGTTACAATGAGGCTTAAAGTCAGGAAAAGCTTCCTCACAGGTAAAGCTGCCCCAAAGTGAAATGGCTTGTTTCCAGAGGTGCTAGGATCCCTCTCTCTTTAGAGCTCTTCAAGAAGTCTCTAGACATGCACTTGCCAGACATGTTATGGCAGACAAGCCTTCATGTATGGGTTGGACTTGACACCTGCTAAGGTCCCTTTCAGTTCACAAATTCTATAATTCTGTGATTACCTAAAGAGATGGAAATTCCATAACTCCACTTAATTACATATTATGCTGGATAATCAAACCCACTATGTATTGTTGGTCTTCTATATTTTGTCTTTTATATTGCTAGGCCCTAGCAGAAAGTACTCCATGTTCAACCACTGATTGACTCTCCTAAGTACTGAGAAGTTTCTATGTACCAATAATTGATTTAGTTAGTTTCATTTAGGCAATGAATATAAAGCTCTCTTGATAATAATCAGTTTAGCAAACTTCTTCTAATCCAGGTGTACAATGTTAGCAAACTTTCCTAATCAAAATGACCTTCTGGTCAATAACCAGGATCACCTTCTGGGCCACCCACTGATTGACTGCCCCTAAGGTCTTCCTTCCACTCGGTCCCTGTGAATCTGTCCAGTAAAAACCATCTGGCATAAGTTCAGTGACTCAGAATTTGGGACTATATGGGATACACATCTTCCTGTGTTTGTACATAGATCTGAAGGTCTGGGGAGGTGAAAATCGTCATGTCTATGAGAAATAAATTCATTGACATGATTCTTGAGCACTTGTGTTCCTTCTTAGTACCTCATCCATCACCTCACTACCACCAATACAGGAAACTGAGGCCCAGAGAAGTTAAATGACTTATCAAGGTCACACAGGTATTCTCAGAGGTAGGATTTGAACCTAAAGCCTTTGACTCCAAAGCAGAGTCAATGCTCTTTCTACTATACCACAAGAGACATGATTTGTTCTCCTAAATACTGAAACATCTCCCTTTGACTCTTCTTTCCTATCCAGATATTGTATTCTCCCAAATGTCATTTGCTACCAAGTAGACACCCAAAGTAGTCCTTAGATCCCTAATCTAAAATGAGAGCTTTAGCCTAGATGGTCATGACAGCTCCTTCCAGCTCAAGATCTACGATCATCTATGTTGAGTCATTTCCATCATGTCCGACTCTTTGTGACCCCTTTTGGGCTTTTCTTGGCAAAGATACTGGAATAGTTTGCCATTCCCTCCTCCAGCTCATTTTACAGATGAGTAAACTAAGGCAAACAGAGTTAAGTGACTTGCCCAGGATCATACAGCTAGGAGGTACCATATTTAAACTTGGGTTCTCCTGATTCCAGGATAGGTGATCTAGCCACCGTGCCCCCTAGCTGCCCTAAGATTCTATGTGCCTCCCCTTAAAAGCTAAATTTCTTGAAAATTTTATCTTCTTACTCCTCCACTCTTTCCTCAGCACTCCACAGCCTTTTCCTTCACCAGCCTCAAGGGGAGTTGTCTTCTTCTATTACAGCCCTATCTCCAGCTTGCTGCTCTAGAGACTTTGGGAGTTTCCTCTAGGGTAAGATCAAGGTTTGAACTGAATTATCCTGCTCCCAATGAGAAAGCTCCTTCAATCTGTATTGTCCGGTATGTATTCTCTAATGTATACCTTCTCTTATTTCTGTTTTGCTATGCTCTGGAGAAATGGCTTTCTTTGCTATTCACTCTGCATGTTCATTTTGGTACTGGTATTTGGTGGGAAAAGGGTCAAGCCTTGAATGTAGAGCTTGGGATCCTGCTTCCCCCTTCCCCCTCCCAATAATGACAAAGCAGTCAAAAGTTAGATTAAACCCAATAATATCCCCTAGACTAACAATAAATAAGGGAACAGACAGATATAATTCTAGCCCAGTTACCCCCTCTCTCTCTGAGGACAGCAGAGTGACCTGCGGCCCCAAATTCTTACTCTTCCTCCTGGCAGGAATTAAAGCGTCCTTTGGAAAAAGATTGAGAGAGAAGAGCTTAGACGTCTATTCTGCCTGCCTTCAAGCCATATACAAGGACGTCACCAAGGCTCTCATTACACGTAGGGATCCTCTTGGGTTACACTAGCTATTAGAGATACCAAAAAAAAGAGTGAGTATATTGAAGACCTGGAGTAAGCATCCCCCCCAGCACCTTCAGTTGAGTTGGGCGGCCAGGGAAGGAGGGCAAGGAACAATTTGCCATCTGTGAAAACAACCCAAGATACCTTTATGAGACCGCTATAACATTTCCAAGAAGTCTAGCTACAAAGGAGATGATCATGGGATCATACATGATTATAAATTCAAGACTATAGGGAAACTTTGAGGTCACCTAATCCAAGACCTCTCATTTTATAGATGAGAGAATTTTTTACATCTTACTTCCCAATATGTAATCATCCATCAAGTGACACCAGTCTCCTGGCTCTTCCACAAACAAGGCACTCCATCTCTTAGTTCCAGGCACTCTCTCTGACTGTCCTCCACGTCAGGAATGCTCTCCCTCCTTCACTCCAACTACTGACCTCCCTGGCTTCCTTTCACTCTCAACTAAATCCTACCTCCTATAGGAAGACCTTCCCATCCCTTCTTAATTCCAGTGCCTTTCCTCTGTTAATTATTTCCTATTTATCCTGTATATAGCTTACTATGTATTTATATATCTATATATACATATATATCTATATATACATATATAGATATAGATATAGATATATAGATATAGATATAGATAGATATAGATATAGATATAGATATAGATATAGATATAGATATAGATATAGATATAGATATTGATATAGATATAGATGATATAGATATAGATATAGATGATATAGATATAGATATAGATATAGATATAGATATAGATATAGATATAGATATAGATATAGATATAGATATAGATATAGATATAGATGATATAGATATAGATATAGATATAGATATAGATATAGATATAGATATAGATATAGATATAGATATAGATATAGATATAGATATAGATATAGATATAGATATAGATGATATAGATATAGATATAGATATAGATATAGATATAGATATAGATATAGATATAGATATAGATATAGATATAGATATAGATATAGATATAGATATAGATATAGATATAGATATAGATATAGATATAGATATAGATATAGATAAATATAATGTTTGGATGCTTGCATGTTGTCATTTCCCCTTCCATTAGATTATAAACTCCTTGCCTCTTTTTGTATCCTCAGCTTATCACAGTGTCAGGCAGATAGGAGGCACTTAATGTTCATTGAATTGAATTGAGGTGACTTGCCCAAGGTGACATTGGTAGTACACATAGCACAAAGAGGAAGGGAAAGGTTAAGATGAGGAGCAGCAGTGCCATACATAGATATACTTGGCCAAACTTTATTGCTACTCAGAAGGGGAGGGAGGGGCAGCTAGGTGGCAGTGATTAAAGCATCAGCCCTGAAGTCAGGAGGACCTGAGTTCAAATCTGGTCTCAGACCAAACACTTGACACTTACTAGCTGCGTGACCCTGGGCAAGTCACTTAACCCCAATTGCCTAAAAATTAAAAAAAAAATTCAGAAGGGGAGGGAACAGATGCCAATGACTATGTTGGTATATAATCTCCATTGACCCTAGTCCAAGGGCAGCACCCAGTAGAATGGCTCATAAAGAGCAACCATGCCAAGATATTTGCACTCTGGTTGAAGGATCAGAGGCCCTTGTGGTTTAAATTTGTATCAATTTTTAGACAAAGAACAGAGTTGTGGTACTAATTGGAAGACTGCCCCATCCTAAGATAATAGGGTAATCAGGACCATTGAGAAAAGAATATTTTTCTTAAAGGTCTAATAAGTAATGGGATAGGAGAATTAGGGGCCCAAGAAACTTAACTTTATGCCACACAAAGAGGCTGGGGGTTAGGGGTGGGAGGCATAATGACCTATCTCTGGGTTTATTAACTTTAGCATACAGACATCTCGGGAGGCTGGGGCCATGCCAGTCAAATCAATTTTCACCAGCTCACAGTAAATGATAAAGCTGGGATGGGTCAATAACTGAAGAGGGTAGAAAGGTCAGTGGGAGAAAGAGGAGGATTAGCATTGCTGATCAAAACCGAAGAGGGAGAGATTAAAGATTCATGAAAAATGAGGGAGAAGCTTAAACCAGGTTGCCATCTAGTAGTCTTCCTCTTTTAATTAGTTACCCTTGATTTTTTATTACTATTGCTATTAAAGGGGCCATCCCTTGGCTCACTTCTTAAACAGCCCTATTCATCGAATGGGCGTTGCCTCAGTCAAAGTGAGAATTCGGAAAGACCTTAGCTTGAGAAGGTCCAAGGTCTTCCCCTGCATCCTGGGCCATCTCCAGCTGTCCTGATCTATATCTGGCCACTGGACCCAGATGGGTCTGGAGGAGGAAGTGAGGCTGGTGACTTTGCACAGCCCTCCCTCACTCAAATCCAATTTACTTGCAAGTGATGGCATCACCTTCCTGATATCATTGTCCTCTTCGAGAATAAAGGACAAACCACACAAGCTACCCTTGCTAACTAGTGACTAAGTTCTATTGCTTCCATGCTGCTGCAGGCCTGGAAATGCTCTGTGTCCTCCAGTGTCCTGGTAGCCTGGGGCAACCTGATTCAAATTCATAATTACCCCACCCCAGTTACAGCTCTAATGACAAAGGACTAAGAAATTTCATTTCAAGCAAATATAGAGAGCAAGAAGAATTTTGTGGTAATCTGGATAGAATATGAAATATTTCCACTTCTTCTAGTATGAAACAATGGCCAAAAATACCTACCTTGGCCTTCAAGGAGGACAGGAGGACCTACAGGAGAGGATGGAAGGGCCAGAGAAAAGACTGTACATTTGTACATGATCAAAGAATAAAGATTCCTTAAAAGAATGGAAGATGTAAGGGGCAGCTAGGTGGCACAGTGAATAGAGAACCAGCCCTGGACTCAGGAGGACCTGAGTTCAAATCCAACCTCAGACACATAACACTAGCTGTGTAAGTCTAGTCTGTGTAAGACTAGCTGGGCAAGCCATTTAACCCCAACTGCCTCGCCAATAAAAAAAAAAAAAAGAATAGAAGATGCACCTTTAAGGAAGAAACAAAGAAGAAAAGGCTGTGGAGGAAAAGGAATGGGAAATTTGCCCCTCTGTTAGGAGGTGGGAAGGAAGAAAAGGAAAGGATGTATCTTTGCTTCTGTAGTCACCACCTTGGGCAAATCCTCTAACCTCTTTAAGCCTCACTTTCCTCATCTGTAAAATGAAGACATTAGACTCAATAACCCCCACGGTCCTTTCCAAATCTAAATCTATGATTCCATGGTCCTATGATCCCTCTACCAAGATGTGGGAGGTACATTTCTTTATCAGTCTTTAGAAGCCACTACTTCCTCAGTGAATGTTGAAATGTTTGTGTTTGTTAGTAACTATTAAGTTTATAATTTTTTTAAATTTATTTTCAAGAAACAAAAGGAAGGGAAGGGAAAAGGAAGGAATACTGAACTTTTGGAGATAAGTAACAGGTATATTACTGACAGAGGAGATGGCTGAACCACCTCAGAGAGAAGCAGAATCTTCACTCCTGGAAATAATGGTATGCATCTACAGAATCTTTGGAAGAGATGCTATCCAGTAATGATTAGAGAAAGAAGAGATGAATAGGAGTGGTAGCTAGGGTGGCTGGTGGTCCCTGCTAAGGGGAACTAAGACAGCTATTTTTTCTCTATAAGCAATATAGAGTTCTGTTGTCTTCCTGGGGCATATCTAGGACCTTTCAGAGAACTCCTCAAACCTTGTTGAACCCAAGAGTAACTGCAGTGCTGGTGATTCAAATGATTCTGCCAGAGGAAATCTATAAGACATTGCTAAATATTAAAACTGGGGTGGGGGGGCTGAAATGTTTAGGGTTAGAGCAGGTATTTTCATCATTGTTACCAATTAGTTACAGGAGATTGAGAAGAAAAAGGCAAATTTTGGTTATGAACTGCTGGCTAAAAAGATGTTATCTGAGAATGGGATTTGGGTTTCTGGATGTCAAATACAGCTGGTGCAGGGGATAGAGTACTGGGCCTGAATTCAGGAAGATCTGAGTTCAAATAAGGCCTCAGACACTCACAAGCTGTGTGATGCTGGACAAGTCCCTTAACCCCTATTTGCCTCAGTTCCTCATGTGTATAATGGTGACACAATGGAGAAGGAAATGGCAAACCATTCCAGTATCTTTGCCAAGAAAACTCCATAGACAAAATCCACTGGGTAATCAGACACAACAACAGCAAATGTCAAATATGATCAAAGAAACTGGATTCAAAATAGAAGCATGACGGGCTATTTGGATGCCGATAGAGTACACTCAGAGCCAGTAAAAATATGCTTGCCCGGAGCGTTGCACATCTGATCAAGAGGGCGTTGAATTGAAAATGACAGAGAGAACGATCTACACATACCTGCCAAGCCAGAGACCACAGAGAAAAAGCAGGGACAGCTGAGGAAGAATAACAGAATAGACAACTGGTAAATGACAGGGAAGAATCTCCAAAAAGACGGCCAGCTATAAAATCCATGGCTTCCTTTCGTCTTTTGGGTAACAGATCAAATAAACTACAGGTCATAATAGATGAATTTGATACCACAGGAATCACT
Organism: Phascolarctos cinereus; assembly: GCF_003287225.1. Taxonomy (NCBI): domain Eukaryota; kingdom Metazoa; phylum Chordata; class Mammalia; order Diprotodontia; family Phascolarctidae; genus Phascolarctos; species Phascolarctos cinereus. The sequence goes on from NW_027555514.1 coordinate 169,680,547, forward strand.
GAGACTTGATATAATAGGAATTAAGACTGAAACGCAGCTCTGGACTACTATAACTTTTAAGTTTTTTTAAATTATGAATCTAAACACCAAAAAAAGAATATTTCCATACACATAGCAGAACACCAAAAGATGAATATATATATAATATGAAATCATGGATATCCATTTCATGGTGCTTACTTTAAAAAAACATATAATAATATGCATATAATATATAACATATAAATATAATAAATTCTAAATGCCACTTTCAAAACTATCCTACTTATCTATGCTTCCTTTTGAATTTCCTTCTGTTCTCTTCTGTACATTTTTTAATGTCCCAATGGTTCCCTTTTTTAGTATTCCTATTATACACTCCTCTCCATTCTGACCTTCCTCCAATTAAATGGGTACAGTCAAGCATAATAAATCCACATGATGGCTGTGACATAAAATGTCTCTACATCTTGTGTCCATCACTTCTCTCTCGGGGCACGAGTAACATGTTTCCTCTTAAGTCCTCTGGAAACATGGTTAGTCATTTCACAGATTAAAATTACTGTTGCTTAAATTATTCTCATGGTTCTGCTCATTTCAATCTGCATTACTTCATATTACCCAAGATACTCTGAAATGGTCTCACTGGCATTTCTTATAGCATAATAATAATTGACTACATTTATAAAGCACAAAACTATGGTAATTGTTCAGCCATTCCCCCATTGTCTAAGAGGAAATCTGAGGAATCCTTCCTCTAAATTATAACTCTTTGTTTGCTTCTCGCCCTCTCCTCTCCCTTTTAATCCACCCTTCAGAATAAGGAAGTTTCTTTTCTTTGCAACTTTTCCCTTCTTCATATTGAGTTCCCTCTTAACCTTCCCCTCCCTTTCCTTGCTTGTTAATGTTTCTACACCAACGTTGTGCATGCATATTTGTTCAACCTTTTTTGTCCATTTCAGAGGTAAAAGATTCATCTAATACTTGGACAAGAGGAGAAATTAGATATGAATTTTGGGAAATCTAACAAGCTTGCATGGAAGTATAATACTGTAGTAATGGGTGACTTCCACTATCCAGTACTGGGATACACTCGCATTCTCTCTCTCTCTCTCTCTCTCTCTCTCTCTCTCTCTCTCTCTCTCTCTCACTCTCTCACTCTCTCTTAAAAGCAGAGAAATCAATAAATTCTTGATTTTCCTTAATGATAATTTCGTTCTTCAAAAGAGAAAGTACTATGCTAGGTATGGCTGACCAATGAAGAGCTGGTTACTGAAGTAGAGACAATAAGAATATTGAAGGAAATTAATGACTCCATCATATAGCGTGTGATAATGAACAGGAAAGTTAGGCATAGTTTTACACAGCTCTGGGAAGAATGGATCTTAAATTACTCAGAGAAAGGATAGATTGGAGCCAATGACCTAAGCTTCTACAGCAGAGGATGGGCCAAGAGGGACAAGGTGCTTTTAAGAATGACATTGCAAAGACACAAATAACAGTTATGTCAAAGGGAAGAAAAGGTAGTTTTGAGCTCATTAATTAACACAGATTTCAAAATGTGAAAAAGATAGAAGCAAGGATAAGCAACGGGAATGAACACTCAAAAGTACAATGGGCCTGTACAATATAATCAAGAATGGTCAAAGCCTACAGTGAACTGAGAGATCACTGAATCCTAAAGACTATGAAAGGGACATTTGCACAGTTTTCTGTCGGGGGAAGATCAAAGAAAGGTGAAGACTGCTGTTTGAGGTTGCTAGGATGATGATAAGAGATAATAGTAAGAAGGCAGAACTATTCAATTATTAGTTTATTTTCATTTTCTCTGTCAAGAAAAGTTATTTTTTGGACCAGGAAGGAAAAAATCCAAATGGTTAAATGGGAGTTGAAACCAAATTGAAGTGAAGAGATAGTTAAGGACAGCTAGGTGGTACAGTGGATAGAGTAACAGTCCTAGAGGCAGGAGGACCTGAGCTCAAATAAGGCCTCAGAAACTTGGCACTTACTAGCTATGTGACCCTGGGTGAGTCACTTAACTCACAAGAGATGGGGGGGGGAAGAGAGAGTGAGTGAGTGTTAACAGTAAATAATTGCCTTCAATGACTTAAAGTCATAAGAATTGAATAAACTACAACCTAATGTCTCAAAAGAACAGAAGAAATTAATTCAGCCTTGCACATAGTAGGAAATAGAGACTAGTGATTGGGCCTGTGAATGATTTCCCAGAGAGAGTTGCTTTTACCAAGGCAAGTCAGCACTTTCTCTGAGACTTGTAGTCTTACAGAGTTGCCTAGTCTTCTAAAGGGTTAAGTGATTTGTCCAAGGTCATTCAGCTAATATGTATCAGCGGGTGCTTGAACCCAGACCTTCCTAATTCTGAAGTCAGCTCTCTATCCACCATGCTATTATTTCCTTTTGGAATACACTTGTTAAGTTCTTGTTGAACTGAATTAAGATCCGGGTTCATATCTTTCCTCACATATTTATTAGCTATGTGACCATAAATACTTAACTTTTCAGAACTTAAGTTTTCTCATCTGCAAAATGAGGATGATAAAATGCTACTTATCTTCACTGGATTAAGGAGGGGAAAGCTTGCTTCACAGTCTGTGCTCATTCCCATATCCAGCTGCCCCATTTTCTTTAAACCTCCCACCTCACAAAAGACTCCCCTAGAGTTCTCACTTGGTGGCACCAACACTATAGCCAGATATAAAGGGAATTAGGAGCCTAAGGTGTTTCTCCTAATAAGGCTATGGGTCCAATGTCTCATGGGAAATACCTGGAAACTTTTCTTTTCAGCCATAATTATTCAGACCTGGATTCAAGTTCCATCTGTGTGACCCTGGGCAAATCATTTTATCTTTGAGGACCTCAATTTCGTCATCTAGAAAATGGAGATAATATCACCTCTAATAGCTAAATGGCTCAGTGATTAGAGCACTCAGTCTGGAGTCAGGAAGGTCTGAGTTCAAATCTGACCTCAGACACTTACTAACTGTGTGACCTTGGGCAAGTCATTTAACCTCTATTTGCCTTAATCCATTAGAGAAGGAAATAGCAAACCGCTCCAGTATCTTTGACAAGAAAACACCATAATGGGATCACAAAGAGCTGGCCACAACTAAATGACTGAACAACAATCACCCAACTACCTTGCACAGTTCTGGAGATTAAATGAGATGACATCTACAAAGTGCTTTGCAAACTTTAAAGTGCTTTATAAAGGTGTAGCAGTGGTAGTAAATGGTAGTAGGGGTGGTGGTGGTGGTGGTGGTGGTGGTAGTAGTAGTAGTGGTAGTAGTAGTAGTCGTCGTCATCATCATCGTAGTAGTAGAAGCTAGTAGTATGGTAGATAGAGCACTGGGTCTGAAGTCAGGAAGACCTGAATTCAAATCTAGCCTCAGACACTTACTAGCTATGTGACCCTGGGCAAATCATTTAATCTGTCTGCCTCACTTTCTTCAATTGTAAAATTGGGATAATAACAGCACCTACCTCAAAGGGTTATTTTGGGAATCTAATGAGATAATGTTTGTAAAAAGTGCCGAGCATATGACACGTAATGTATAAATGCTTATTCTCTTCCCCCTTCTCTAGTAGTAGAGATTGGTGTGGCATATTCCCAGAGAAGCAGAAATGCCCTATTCCTTCATTGATATTGCAAGTCATGTGGACTGAAGAGATATTGTTGGAAAACAGCATCAATAGAGTGCAGGATTTCTTGTCACCCACCAGAGAGGGGAGAAGAGTTTTTCTAATAGTTGAAGTTCATTTGTTTGGGGTTTTTTTGGTGGTGACAGTGGAAGGGGTGGGGATCAGGTTAAACAATTTGATCCTTTCTTAGCATTAGTGCTTTCAGGGAAACTGAGGTCACTTTTTGGGCCAGAAAAATGAACCAGATATTAATATTTTTAATGTTTTCCTTAGGTAGAAGCATGACTCAGAATTTTTATTTTTTTATTTGTTTGGTGAGAGGCTTGAGCATATATTGATGGTCTCAGGTATTTAAGTGATGCAGTAGATAGAGCCCTGGGTCTGAAGTCAGGAAGACCTGAGTTCAAATCCTGCCTCAGACACTATAGCTATGTGACTCTGGGCAAGCTGCTTACCCTCTATTTGCCTCAGTTTCCTCAACTGTAAAATGAAGGTTACAACAGCACCTATTTCACTGGGTTGTTGTAAGAATCAAATGAGGTAATATTTGTAAAACTCTCAGAACAGTGCCTGGCACAAAGCACGCCCTATATAAATGCTTATTCTCTTTCCCCAAGGTTTTTCTGGGTCATTAGCCAGACAGACTTCATGAGAGATTCCTACCAAATTGTTTTGAAATCCACCCTTGTCAAGGGCTCTAAGGCCCAGGTAACATATGAGCCATGCTAAATTAGGACCTATGAAGTTGCTTACCTACCTGGCAGAGCATCCCAAAAATCACGAGTTCATATTTATACAGGGAGTCCCAAAAGTCTTAGTATCATTTTAAACTTTAAAAAAAAATCTTAAAACAGTACTAACAACTTTACAAGATAATTACGTATTATTATTGCCATTTTACAGATGAAGAAATAGATTCGGCGATTAAGAGGTTTTTCTTGTCATATGACCACTGACAACCAGAACTTGACCCCAAAACATCCAGTAAATTGTGTGCTTTTAGTCATGTGAGAAGGACACCACACAGTGTGAAAAGAATCATGATTTGTGGATGGGAGCAAAGGGGCTTCCCCCAATTCCCAATTCACTAAAACTACTACTGGCATATCTCCACCCCCAAAAAAAATATTAATTCAGCCCCTGAAGGCTGGGAACTCTGTCTGACCCCTTTACTCTTTCCTATGGGCTTCTTACCTTTCCTGTTCTCATGATACAAGCAGGACTCCAGGTGTTTATTTAACCTGCCTTAAGTCACCTTGTGTCAAATAGCAAATAAAGTCCAAGTGTCTACTCGAGTTAAAATATAAGCTTCCTTCACGGCCTCAATCAACAGAGCGATAATGAAAAGAACAATATTGATAGTCAAGAAACTGGATAGTTTATAGAAGGAAATCTTCAAATTTGAGTCATGTCAACACCCAGTCTTAAAATCATATTGTTCTGATATTTACAGTTTTTAGATTTGAGTGACATCTGTAGTTTTCACCCAAGTGACTTTGCCTTTCTGGACTTCATAGGATCATAAGCCTAGAGGGGAAACAAAAACCATATCATCCAACCTACTCATTGAATAGACTAAAGAAGCTAAGACCCAAGGAGGATGTGGCTTACCCAAGGCCACAGGAGGAGCAAGGTAGGGGTTGAATGGAGGTCCTCAGAACCTGGTCAACACTCTTTCCATTGTATTCCAGTAGCTTTCTATTGCCTCCAAGATTTTATGTATGTATGTGTGTGTGTGTGTGTGTACATATATGCATATACATGTGCTCACATATTATATATGTATATATCATATGTACATGTGTATATATGTATGTGTATAAACATATATCATACATATATACATATATGTATATATACACACGCACGCACATGCATACATGTACACATACACACATATTCGGCTTAAGTCTTTCACAACCTGGCCTCTTCCCATCTTCCCCGTTATGTATTCCTTATATTCTCCTCCCTACCTCTAAACACTGGCCTCCTTGCTGTTCCTCAAACATGGCACTTCATCTCCTGACTCCAAGCATTTTCATTGGCTGTCCCCCATTGCTGGACCTATCTCCTTCCCCATCCCAGACTCCTAGCTTCCCTAACTTCCTTCAAGCCCCAGCTAACATCCCACCTTCTGCAAGAAGCCTTTCCTGATCCCCCTTAATGGTACTGCCTTTGCCCAGCTTATAATTTCCAACTTATCCAGCATATATCTTGTTCATACATAATTTGCATGTTGTCTTCCCCAATTAAATTGTAAATTCCTAGAGAGCAGGCCAAGTCTTTTACCTTTCTTTGTATACCTAGCACTTAGCATCATGCCTAGTACATAGTAGGTGCTTAAAAAGGGCTTTTTTTTTAATGGCTCAGTTTCTTCAGTTGTTAAAAAAATTGAATTAAATGGTTACTAAGGCCCCTTCTAATCCTGATATTCTACAATTCTAGGATTTTCTAACATGGGACTTCTCAAAGTATTATGAGCAATCAGCCCAAGTTTGAACAGCCCATTGTTTACTGATCTGTGAGAGAACTTGTCCTAAAATTGCCCCATTTCTTATATTTGGAAAGTCAAGACCTTTCATGTCCTCGTTATCTAAGATAGTAGGTTGTTGGAAGGCAGAGAGTAAGTTCCTAAAATCTCAAAACATCTCCAAATGTGCAAAAATGGATAAATGGAAAATATTTTATTTTAAAAATAAAGTTTATATGTTTACCAACAAAGTATTAAAGGAAAAAGTTTGGCACGTAAAGCAAAAGACTTGCTTGGCTCTTATTAAAGTATGCCTGGGAAACAATTAATTATTCATTTAAATGTGATAAGATTAGGCTTTAAATTCCATGAAGATAGAGAATCTCACCGTCTAGAGATATTACATATCAGGCACTTGGACTCAGGAGAGCTGGGTTTGAATTCCAGCTCTGACATTTTCCAATTGTACAACCATGGGCAGGTACCTTCATTTCTCAGATGCTCAGTTTTCTCATCTGGAAAATGGAGCTAACAATCTTCCGTAACTACTTACTTCTCAGAGCTGCTATTTAGAAAACACTTTGTAATCTTAAAGTGTGATATAAATGTGTTATTTTGTCTTTGTATTTCCAGAGATGTACCATATGGTGACCATATTTTCCAAACCAAAACTCAGGACACATGGTCTGACAAATGTTATTCCTTTGGGGAAACCTTGATAGAAGGATGTTTGGGTTTGTTTTTTTTAATTGGGACAATTGCAAAAATCTAGAACGTGTGGTCAGTATAACAATTTACAAATCATTTTTCACATACATTATCTCATTTGGCCCTTATGACAGTTTGATCCTGGATCTATTATTCGTGACCTTGGAGAAGTCACTTAACTTCTTAGGCCTCAATTACTCATCTTTAATATGTTGTGCTTATGATAGAAGACCTTTGGGATCCTTTCCAAATTTAAATGTATGATCCTATCAAAAAAAATTTTGTGAGGTGTCATATCCCTTTTTACATATGGGGAAACTGAGGGTCAGAGAGGTTGAGTAATTTTTTCAAGGTCACACAGATATAGCAAAGAATAGAGCTGGATTCAAATTGAGTTTCCCCTGATACCAGATCCAATGATTTTTTTTCCTAGTATATCACATTGCTTCTATTCTTTTTTTTTTTCCTACTCTTAAAATAGCTAACCTAGAGTACAGTGAACCTTGGGTCAACTGATAACAGTGAGCTCCTAAATGTTCGAGATGAGCCCTAGATTTTGTGCCAATGACCATGCCACCGAAGTTCAGGTGCCCTGTGAGCAGCCATTTGAGTGGCCAGCCCGCCAATAAGCATTCATTTTGTGGTTATCATGTGTCAAGCATTAAGCTAAGCCCTAGAGATACAAAGTAAAGCAAAGACATAGTCCATGACCTCAAAGAGCTCTCATTCTAATGGAGAAGACAACCTGCACATGACGATAGGCGTGTATGTTCAGAATAGGTGGAAAATAAGGAATTCCATTTGAGATGTGTTGAATTTAAGATGCCCAAGATATCTGAAAGCCGGGTATTTGACACTCTCTTTGCTACCTTCTCACAAGAGAAGTGATGGTAGTCACCACTCCCTTTCCCAAGCAGTCAACCAATAAACATTTATTAAGTACCTACTGTGTGCCAGGCACTGTACTAGGCACTGGGGTAAATGAGATGCAAAAGGGGAATTCACTTATCCCAAACCATACTGGTCAAGACACCATGGAATTTACTGCAGATTATAGATCTAGAACTAGAAGGATCCTCAGAAACCATTCAGTCCAACCCTTTCACTTTACAGAAGAGAACACTGAGGCTTGGAGAGTTAAAAGGACTTTGCAAAAGTTACACAGATAGTTTGAGAGGTTGAACCTAGGTCTCCTAACCACTGAGTTACTCCTTCTATTGTACCTTTCCATTCCTGAATCACAGCTCAATTTATCATTATTCTTTTTCCCTCTGAGTTCCAGCTCTGACTTATGGATTGGTCCTGTGATTTCAGTGATTTAGGAAGGTGATGGTCTTCCTCTCCTAACATAAATCTGTACCTTCTCTGTAATTTATTGTTGTTGTTCAGTCATTTCAGTGGTGTCCAACTCTTCATGACCCTATTTGGGGTCTTCTTGGCAGAGATACTGGAGTGGTTCATCATTTCCTTCTCTGGCTCATTTTACAATTGAGGCAAGCAGGGTTAAGTGACTTGCCCAGGTTCACACAGCCGGTATCTGAGGTCACATTTGAACTCAAATCTTCCTGACTCCAAGTCCAGAGCTCTATCCATTCTACTGAGTAGCTGCAATTTATAGACTTGGGAATTTCCAAGAACACTTGGAGATTAAATGACTTGCCCAGGACGACACAGTCAATATGAGTCAAAAATAGGATTAGACTCAGGCCCTCCTGGTTTCAAGAGCCAGTTCTCTATCCTCTCAGCCTCTGACTTGGGGATCAGCTCATTTTATTTTACTTGGCATAGTTCATAGTGTCTCTAGTGAAACTCCTATATCTTGATGCCCGTAGTTATTTTGGGAATCTGGGAAAAGTTTCTAACACACCAATGACCCAAGGAGTTTGCAAAGGTTCACACTGGGTCATTTTCCCTCAGGTTACAATCCCTAGTGAATGTGTCTGGAAAGAGTGCTGGTTGAGGAATACCTAGATCTGAGACATGCCAAATTCCACCACTTACTGTGTGACCTCCAGCAAGTCTCTGAATTTCTTCAGGTGAGGCTCAACCTCCCAGAACAATTATGACAATCACTGGACATAATCTACATGAAAGGAACCACAAAAGGATTCAGGAATACAAACCATTATTTTGTTCTTTGTCAACACCAGCCAACGTTACTATTGTTTTCTTCCTGGTTTATAAAAGATGGATAAAAAAGGATTGACCCATCTAAGCCGAGTCGAAATTCACCATGTCCCCTCCACCCCAATTGTTCAATGTTGTTACAGTTCAACAATGGGTATTTCACAGAAATAATATACTCTTGTCTCTGAGATTGTGCTCCTCAGGGGATAGACAATGGACCCTAACATCAGACAATGCATTTCAAAAGGCAAGGAGGGGGTGTCAAATTCCAACCAAACCATCAGAGGCTAAGCCTTGCTTAGGTATGTGATAACAAAACTGGGGATCTTCCTTTTTTCCTCTTTTGTGATGGCAAACACTAGGCCATCTTTTGCCTCAAATCTTACCTGGCCTTTAACTACGAATTGGATGTAGCCTTAGACAAACTGAGAATTTTCGCTTCAAAAGGCCAGTGTCTCCCACTGCATCCCGGGCCATCTCTAGCTGTCCTGACCTATATCTCGCCACTACCCCCAGATGGCTCCAGAGGAGAGGGTAAGGCTGGTGACTTTGCACATTCCTGTCTCACTTAAATCCAATTCCCTTGCAAGTCCAAACATCACCCTCCTGATGTCATTGGTTGAACAACAAACAACCTCAGTACTGTCAGGGCCAACCTTATGTGAAATCTCTATGTGTGCTTTCTCAGCAACCCACCAACCACCACTCCCTTCCCTCCCAAAAAAGAGGCTAAAAAATGTATAGATGTCACATTCTATGAATTTCCTAGGCACAGCTGATAAAACACCTACATCTTTCTCACCAATCTCATTAATCTCCAGAAAGGATTACAACCAAGACTTTTCATATTCATGGGCAGTTCTTTTCTTCCTGAGGAGAAGATTCCATAATCTAGCTAGACCTGATGGATAGAACTTAAAGAGAGATAGATAAGGGGAAAAAAATCCCTCCCCCCAACTAAGAATTACAGCTCTGTAAAACTGGAACGTAATGAGAACCCTATCACTCAACAGCCACAAGATTAAATGAAAACCTGAGAGAGTCTTGAAAAGGAAGGATTAGGCTTGCTTTTTCCTGCCCTCAGAGAGCCAAACTATTACCAATGGATGAAAGTCACCAAAGAGGCCAGTTTGGACTGAAAAAGCTCCCCAAGAATTAGAGCTGCCAAAAAGCAGAGTGGGCTACCTACAGAAGTGATGCGTTCCACCTTCCAGAATATCTTCAAGCACACGGGAAGACCAATTGTCAGGTGTGCACCGGGAGGATGGGCTGGACCAGAAAATCACTGGAGTCCCTTCCAATTCTTAGGGCCTATGATTTTATCATTTAATGCCGTAAGTTTACATTTGCTATTGTGTGTTTCAGTCTGATTGTTTCATTGCTACTTAAGATAAAATGAGTTGTATTTTTAAAATAAACAGCATTGGTGTGAAGTTTTCAAATTGCACCCCCACTGAGGATTTTTAATTCTAAGGAGCACGTAATAGCACTGAAGACAAAGCTGTCACACAATCCCTGGGGGGAGAGAATGATTTGGGGAGATGGGGAGTGCTCATTAATAAGGCTTCATCTAACCTTCACCTATCTGCTTCAGTGGCACACCCTAGAGAGAGGCAGGGGCTAGGTGTCACAGTGGATAGAAGACTGGGCAGAGCTAGAGTGAGGAAGAACAGAGTTCAAATCCAGTCTCAGACACTAGCTGAATGACCCTAGACAAGTCATTAAACCCCCGACTGCCTCCATTTCCTCAGCTGTCAAATGGGGATAATAATAGCACCTACCTCCTAGAGCTGTTGTGACCATCAAACTAGGTGTAAAGCACCTAACGCAGTGTCTGACACATAGTAGGAAGCTAATAAATGTTTATTCTCTTCCTTTCTTCATACTAAAGTCAGGAAGAATTCCTGGAAGTTAGTTACTCAGCCTCACTGAAAAATCTATCCCGCAAAGGGAAATACTGTCTGAGGCTGCTGTCCAACACACAGATAAGATAAAGTTAACATCTGGAGATAAAGAGGAAGCGGGATCCAAGCCAGAGCAAGCACTTTCCTATGGGAAGTTCTAATTCTTGTCAGGAAGGTTATAATATAATGTTATTGAAGGTGCATTCGAGTCCTGGATCGCTCATGCCACAGAGCCAGTGCAGCGGTGACAAGGAGAAAATGGAGGCCAGTGATTGTTCTCAAGGGACCAGCTTTTGACATGGGGTACAGTCAGAAATCTGACAGCTCTGATGCTGAAGAACTAGGATAACTCCAAAGGCTGGAGAAGCAATATAACATTGCAGCAAGTTTTTACTAGAGAGGATGGACGGCCAGGGAAGCCTTGTCTTCTAAGAGGAGCCAGGTTTCCATAATTGGAAAAGGAGTTCAAAGGAGTTCTACTATGAAGGTCATTTGTTAACAAATAGAAGATGCTTCAGAGGGTACAAAGTAAGAGAAGGGAAGAGCTTAATAGGGACACAAGAGGCATAGCCCTGAAGAGAATGGTGATGGAGCATGAGAGGAAGGATGTCCAAGCCAAGCTAAGTTTCAAATAAGACTCATAGGGATCTATAGAAGAAGAAAAAATTGTTTGCTAGCTGTATAGTACAGTTGATTACCACACACAGGTAGTATTTATATAACACTTCAAAGTCTACAGGGTATTGAGGTTGGTTGGCACAATGGATAGAGTGCCAGACCTGAAATCAGAAAGACTCATCTTCCTGAGTTCAAATCCAATCTCAGACACTTACTAGCTGTGTGACCCTGGGCAAGTCCCTTGCAGGGTTACCATTTGCCTCAGTTTCCTCATCTGTAAAATATGCTGGAGAAGGAAATGGCAAACCACTCCAGTATTTTTGCCAAGAAAACCCCAAATGAGGTCACAAAGAATCAGACAAGACTGAAAAATGACTAAACAAAGAAAACCTTCCTAATAATTAGAAATTTCCAAAGCTGAAATGGGCTATTTTAAGAGGCTGAGTCTTCCAGCAAAATGGTGATATGTTATAGAAGAGATTCTTGCCCAGACATGGGTTGAACCAAACAGTTCCTTTCCAAATGAGCATCTGTGAGTCTGTCAATCTAATTATTATCATCGCATCATAATCTGCAGCATTTTTACAAAAGAGGAAACAAGACCCAGGGAATTTAAGGGACCTGAATAACTAAAGCCACAGAGGTAGGAACTTTCAGAAGTAGGATTTCAGTGGTCATTATGACTGTACATGTACAGCTTATATCAGACTGTATCCAGTCTTGGGGATCAAGGAGCAGAGGGAGGGGGATAAAATTTCAATTTGAAATTAAAATTTCAAAATCTTATAGAAGTGAACGTTGAAAACTAAAAACAAATAAATATTTTTTTTTTAAAAAGTAGCTAGTGTTCCTCCCATTATACTGCCTGTGACTAGGTGATCTTCTAATCCTTTCATACTGACTGCCAATTCAATACTCTTTCCGCTAACCTACACAGCCTACCTAAAACCCTCCTTCACTTAGCACAGTGCATGGTACATGGTAGCTGCTATATAAATGTTAGCTATTAGTATTATTATTATTATTTCCTTAAAAAGATAAATAGTATATATCTGCAATCAAGAGCTACCATTATATAGGAGAGATAAATAAGAATCTTTTCTCATAAAAACAGAAGTAAAATAAAGATGTCCATTGTCACCACTTCTCTTTGATGTAGAAATAGAAATTCTGGCTATGGCAAGAATACAGGAAAAAGAAAATGAAGGAATAAGCGTAAGTAAAGAATATAATTATCACTTTCTGCAGCTAGCATGACAGTATGCTTGAAGAACCCTAAAGAATCAACTAAAATTAATAAAAATAATAACTTCAGCAAATTTTCAGGATACAAAATTAATCTATGCAAATCCACATTTCAATGTGGTATCAATAAAATGAAGCAGGAAAAGATAGACAGAAAGAAAAGATAGATAGCAGGAAAAGATAGATCACAGATTATATACAATACTTGAGAATCTACTTAACAAAATATACCTATAAATATACAGCTACAAACCACTGAAACAAACAGATCTAAATAATCAGAAAAATATTAATTGTTCATGGGTAGAATGAGTCAATGTAATAAAAATGATGATACTAATGAATTTCTGCTTATTTAGTGCCATATCAAACTACCAAAAGGAGTACTTTATAGAACGAGAAAAATAAGAATAAAAGTTAAATATGACATATTTATTTCATGAAATATCATGAAAAAAATAAAGAATTTTTAAAATGGATAAAATAGGGAGGCAAGAAAGTTCAAGAATTTCAGGGGTAATAATTTTTTTCAAATAGGAATGAAGTGGCTCAATAGTGCCAGATCTCAAACTATACTACAAAACAGTAATTCTCACACTAATTTGGTATGGATTAAAAATAGATAAATCAGTGGAACAGATTAGATGTACAACACACAGAAGCAAATCAACCTAGCAGCTTAGTAAACACAAAGACGCCAGCTAATAGATAACATTTCATTATTTGATTAAAAACAATTGCTGGGAACTTTGGACAGAAGGCAGAAATTAGATTTAGACCAACACCTCACAGTTTTTACCAAGAGAAGCTCCAAATGGATACATGACTTAAATAAAATGGATTGCCCCACAAACAAATTAGAGAAACGTTAAAAAACAAAAAAAGCTATTAGTTCAATGGATAGAAATTTTCTTGACCAAAAAAGGGATAAAAGGATCATCAAAGTTAAGATGAAAAGATTTGGTTACATAAAAATAAAAAGGTTTTTTGCACAAACAAATCCAATAAAGCTAAGATTTAAAAGAGAAACAACTGAAAGAAATCCTTGTGACAAGTTTCTCTGATAAAGGTTTCATTCTCAAGATTATATAAAGAACCAATTCGAATTTATAAGAATTAAAGCCATTTCCCAATTGATAAATGGTTTGAGCAGGCATTTCTCTAGGAAAGAAATCTAGTCTTTCTATAGCTATATGAAAAAGTACCTCAAATCACTACTATTTATTTTTTTTAAACCGCTACTATTTAAAGAAATGCAAATTAAAACAATTCTGAGTTTCTGCTCCATACCTAAAAAAGTAATAAAGATGACAAAAAAGAAAATGACAAATAGTGGAGTAGCGGCTACATTGTTGGTACACCTGTAAATAGGTACAATCACTCTGGAAAGCAAGTTGGAATTATATGCAAAAAGTTACTAAACATTTTACAACTTCAACCCATCTACACCACTGCCAGGACTATACCCAAAAGAGATCAAAGAAATAAGAAAATTCAAACATTTATAGCAGCTCTTTTTGTAGTGGCAAAAAACTAGAAACTAAAGGGATGTCCCTCAAGGAATGGCTAAATAAATTTTGTTGTATGGTTATGATGGAGTGCTATTGTGCCACAAGAAATAAATTATTTCAAAGAGACATAGAGAGACATATATGATAGATCAATACTGATAATATATTATATATTAATAATGTGTTATATGTTAACAATACATAATCGAACACCAATATTGATATTGATATCAATAAAGTGATCAATTTTGAAGTTGTTATGAAATGATAAAGAAAGAAAAGAGCAGAACCAGGAGAGCAATTTACATAATAACATTGCAAAGACAAACAACTTTGAAAGATGTAAGAAATATGGTCAATGCTATGACCGTCCATGATTCCAGAGAACTGACAATGAAACATGCTTTCCACCTCCTGACGGATGGATAATGGCTTTAGAATGCAGAATGAAACATATACATACATATGTATATGTGTGTGTACACATATTTACATATATGCACATATACATATGTGTATATATATATATATATGACTATTCAAGCAAAACCATTTTTATTTTGCTTTACTATGTGTATTTGTTACAAAGAATTTGTTTTCTTTGCTTTTCTGCTCTCTTTTTAAATGGGATGAAGTATGGCAGGAAGAGATGTCTGTTCATTAAAAAAATAAAATACTTTAAAAATAGAGAGGTAGAAGGTTTCTGTCTGTGAAATGTTGCATGCACTTTCGGATGAAGTCACTGTTGTTTTGCTTAAATGTTTATAGTACTTTGTCAGAAGATAGCTCCCACAAGTGTTGATGATCTGAAAATGGAATGTAAAAGCAAAACACAATAAAACAAACCAAAAAAGAAAATTGGATGAATGGGAAAAAATGACTTCAGGAAAAAAAACACACATGACTCTAAAACCACGCTAAGTCTAGATCTTTGCTTGGATCTGCGATTAAAAAAATAAAAAGACATTTTGAAAATAAGACAAAAGAGAGCAGGTCTGGGGAGGGGGGTGTAGTAGAGGGGGGATAAAGAAAAAAGATTCAATACTAGATTCGAGTAGACAAAGATCAGCCAAAGGTCACGCCAGGAAATCACAAAGGCAAATAATCCAGGAAACTAGTTGGTCATAAACAGAGTCAGAGAGCAAAAAGAAGATGGAGGAAGAATCTTAGAGAAGTAAGGTCGGAAACAAAAGAGGAAGAGGTATGACTCATCATACCTCATCAAACAGTGAATCATATCCTTGATGGCAGTGGCCACGCTAGCAATGCCCCCCCCACAACCGCTACAACCCCCACAGCTGCAGCTATACAACTGTTGGCTCAAAATAGTTGGCTTCTTGATGTCCTCTTCAGAACTACTATTCTAAGTTAATGCTGTAAGAAATACGCAATATCTAATTGAGACACAGTTCATATAGCAGGGAGATTAAAAATGATGCTTGTTCGACCCACTATAATTACTGTAAAATAAACTGTCCTGTCATTATGCAAACCATTTAATTACATGCAGATGACTTAGCAGTAACACAATATCAGTGTTTCCAGTCTTAAGTAACTCAGCATAAGTGCCGGTCTGAATTGTGCCTTTTCACTCCTGTAAAGTGATAAACAGAGAGGTGGGTAATAGCACTGGCCCCCTGAATCATTAATTTATTAATTTAACAAATATTAAGTACCTACTGGCTCCAAGGCACTGTGCTAGAAGGATAGAATGATACAACGAAGAATGTTTTGAAGGGGTTTACCATCTATTACAGAGGCAAGTTGCACACCAGTAATGATGACACAAGGATAACGACATAATTGCAAAGAATTCCTAACAAACCATTTGTGAGGTATTTGAGGAACAAGAAATCCCTTTTAGCAGGGAAGCTGAGGCAGTGATACTTAGGGACCAAGAAAGCCTAGAGCTGATTTCTCCCAGGGTCACAGACTTACTGAGGATCTCGGGGCATTTTCTTTCTACGGATCTGGTAGCGCAATGAATAGAGTGCTGGACTAGACGTGACCTAAGAGGTCTAATCTAATGCCCTCATTTTAAAGATGAGGAAACTAAGGCCTAAAGAGGTCAAGTGAGTTGTCCAAGGTCACTCAGGAAGTAAGTAGAAGAGCCAAGATTCAAACCCTGGAGCTGACTGAACAATTAACTGCCATTGGAAAGAATCTTTGAGAGACAGGGATAATTAACCGTCATTGAAGAACCTATGACTTCAGTCAGACTTTCACTCATCAACCTTCCATGAGAAAATGAATTCTGACTTCCAATCAACCAACAAATGAATTTTTACCCCATAACCTCTTTGCAAATTGGAGACTCCTTGTCCTTAATGGATTTGTTGACATTTAAGCAAATGGTTTGGCTATTGTTTATATATTAGAAGTACTTGGTCTGGCCTACATATCTCTATGTGTCAAGTTTACACAAATCCTGAAGTTGCCAGAGTGTTCAGTCCGCTCTGCTTGGTACCTGCGAGCACCTCACGACCGAGACACTGAAGTAATGGCTTGGATCATGTAAGTCTAGTTAAGACTGATCTCAAATCCCCTCCTCCCTCTCCCCCAAATGCCCAATGTCGTCTCCTCTAATAGAATGCAAGCCCCTTGAGGGCTAGAGCTATCTCTTGGTTAGTTCTTTTTTTTTTCCCCTGTCTTCAGCATCTGGCATAGTCCTCGGAATTTAGTAGGCCCTTGATAAATGCTTGTTGATTAATTAATTGACCTCTAATGATAATGAGTCTCTACACTAGTCATAGCCACATCTTCACTCCAGCAACCCAGTGGATCCTGGGTGAGTAGTGAAGGAGGCAAAGGAGAATGGGGGAAATTCTGTATTTATTAGGCCTTTAAATTTGCCAAGAGTTTCACCTTCACCATTACCAGAAAATCAGTCCAATTTTCCCAAGGCATGAGTTGTTCCTTGAGAGTCATTTAGGTACATTGGAAGGTACATTTCACTTCTGAATGGTTCTGACTGTTGCCTTACTCTTACTGTTAACCCATAGTGGAGTCTTCCAAGCATCCTTAAGAAGCCAGTGTCTTTGGGAGCAGCTAGGTGGTACATTGGATAGAGCATCAGCCCTGGAGTCAGGAGGACCCGAGTTCAAATCTGACCTCAGACACATAATACTGACTAGCTGTGTGACCCTGGGAAAGTCACTTAACCCCATTGTCTAGGAAGAAGAAGAAGAAGAAGAAGAAGAAGAAGAAGAAGAAGAAGAAGAAGAAGAAGAAGAAGAAGAAGAAGAAGAAGAAGAAGAAGAAGAAGAAGAAGAAGAAGAAGAAGAAGAAGAAGCAGCAGCAGCAGCAGCAGCAGCAGCAGCCAGTGTTTTCAAAGGGTTTTACCACATCCAGGGTGAAAATTCTGCCCTCAGGAAGCTCTCAGTTATCACTGCCAGGAAAGCCGGATATACTTTCCCAGGAGAGTCACGGGTGCCAATAGAAATAGTTGTCACTTTCCCGCACACTTCCCACACCCTGGGCAGTTTTGCCCTTTTTAGCTTCTTGTCTCCCTTTCTCCTCTAGTTCCTGACCTCTGAGTAGCCTGCTTCTTGTGGTCTGTCCTATTTTGCAGGTCAGAGTGTAAGCTCCCTTGAGGACAGGGATGGAACCTATTAATACCTTTTACATACTCTGTTTAGTGGCACTCCTCTCCCCCGCCTTCTATGTGTTGTCTTCCCTTACTGGAATGTAAGCTCCTAAGGGACAACATTACTTTCATTTTTATCTCCAATACCTTAGTAGTTGTGGTCACTTCCCAGGCACCCACGAAAAATGACTGGAACTGTGCGTTATTTACAACAGCACTGACCTCCCTGTGAGAGGATCTTCCACCCGCCTTCCTTACTTCTTAAGTCCCAGATAAACTATGGGGAAGAGGGGGAGGATGGTGAGGGAAGATCAGCTTTTAGAAATAACCTGCACCTAACCTAAGTGTCTGGGAATTTTCTCTCCACCTGAAGGCACCAGACTTGAACTCAGGAGTCTGGATTCAAGTTCTACTTTGGACAATAACTTTTTTTTTAAAGCAATTGGGATTAAGTGACTTGCCCAGGGTCACACAGCTAATAAGTGTCAAGTGTTTGGTCTGAGGGCAGATTTGAACTCATGCCAGCAGCCGGCGTGGTGCAAGACAGAGCAGTGAAAGAAAAACGGGGAAGGGGAAATGGAAAAAGAAAAGTCGGGCTAGACGATCTGAAATTAATGCTCAAGACAAGTTTATTTCAGGTGTTTCATGAGTATATACCCATAGCAAACAGCTTTGTTCCATGAGAAATGATCTACAAGCGCTAATTAATAACATAAACAAACCAAGCAACTAAAGATCCTCATTTTCTCATGAGAAAGTAGTTTTAATGCCCAAATTCTTATCTATTGTTTCCCTGCCCAGTTTTAGTATTATCTGCCCGAGTCAGCCACCTGGCCTCAAGGCTGGGCATGAGTGAGAACTTAGAATCAACAAACTATAACAAACGGAATTGGGGCAAGAGTCATGGGAATGTTTATCCCAAGGCAAGCCTCTCTCTACGCACTGACCCCTTAAGTCTATAAGGACTTAGAGATTTTCTTTCTTTCTTTCTTTTTTTTTTTTTTTTTTTGCTTTTAGGCAATTGGGGTTAAGTGACTTGCCCAGGGTCGCACAGCTAGTAAGTGCTAAGTGTTTGGTCTGAGGCCGGATTTGAACTCAGGTCCTCCTGACTTCAGGGCTGGTGCTCTATCCATTATGCCACCTAGCTGCCCCCACTTAGAGATTTTCCATAAGGACTCACTCAGCTCCTAACAAAACTCAGGTCCTTCTGACTTCAGGGCTGGTACTCTATCCACTGCGCCACCCACCTGCCCCAATAACTTTTTTTTTTACAAGACAATCGGGTTAAGTGACTTGACCAGGGTCACATAGCTGGTAAGTGTCAAGTGTCTGAGACCAGATTTGAACTCAGGTGCTCCTGACTCCAGGACCAGGACTCTATCCACTTCACCACCTAGCTGCCCCGAACAATAACTTTTGGCAAGTCCCTTTGCCAAACTCTGAGTCTCAGCTTCCTCCTCAGTTTCTTCATCTGTAAAATGAAAGGACTGCACTAAACAGCCTCTCAGATCCCTTTAAGCTCTAACTCTGTGATGCTGTGATCCCATGAGTATCAAACACTAATGAACACCAAATTCTAGAGGCCAGAGCTCCATAGGCAAGACTGGAGAACTGACATTGTTCTCCAAACCATCTAATCCCAAGACCAGTCCTAAGTAAAATTATAATAGGTTTCTTGACTCCTCCTTCATCGTCCTTATACTCTTCCCCTTTCCCTACCTACCCAGAGCTAGCTACCTTCTTCCTCTGTGGGAACCCACTGCTTTCATATTGCCTTGGGTCTCCCTGTCGTTGAAGACCAACAAAATTATAATGTAGGGATAATAGATAGTAAATCAGGAAGGAACCCTAGAGACAAATCCTTTAGTCCATACTCTACATTTTATAGAAGAAGGGAAAGGAAATTACTTACTTGCCTTAAACTCAGTTATAGAGGTGGCTGTTGATAGATGAGGGCCTGGAACTCAGATTACCTGACCCCACCTCCCCATCCCTCTGTTCAAGAAGCACTACACTGCCTTTCTTAAAATGTTTTAGCATACTAGCTCTATACCCCCAAGAGATCAAAGAAAAAGGAAGAGAATCTATACATACAAAAATATTTATAGCAGCTCTTTTGGTGGTGGCAAAGTACTGAAACCTGAGCTCATCAGGAATGGCTGAACAAGTTGTGGTATATGATTATGATGAAATACTATTGTGCTATGAGAAATGAGGAGCAGGATGCTTTCAGAAAAACCTGGTAAGATTTATATGAACTGATGCAAAGTGAAGTAAGCAGAAATAGGAGAATATTGTTCTCAGTAACAGTATTGTGATGATAATCAAACTATGAAAAATTTAATGACTCTGATCAATATAATGATCCATGACAATTCCAAAGGATTCATGATGAAAAATGCTACCCACCTCCAGAGAGTGAACTAATGACTGAGAGTGGATTGAAGCATATTTTTTCTATTCTGTTTTTTTTTCTGTTTTTCTTGCTTTTTCTCCCCACAACATGGTTAACATGGAAATATTTTGCACACTTCATATATATAACAGGTATATTTCTTGCCTTCTCAATGGGTTGGGGAAGGGATAGGTTTCTGCCTCTAGTCCTGTGTTCTTGGCAAATCTCTTTAAGTCCGTGAGTTTCATTTTTCCTCAAATGCAAATGGAGGAAACTGGGCTAGCTTATCACTAAGAGGGCTATCTGTGAGGATCAAGTGAGATAATATTTGTGAAGCTCTTAGCACAGTGTTTAGCACATAAGTAGGTGCTATAAAAATGCTAGTGATGCTGATGCTGATGATGATGATGATGAAGGAGGAGGAGGAGGAGGAAATTATCAGGAGACAGGCGAGGTCAGAAGGGAACAGGGGGTATCATCTGACACACAAGTGCTGCTGGTAGCACAACTGATGTCCTTGGACAATAGGGAATAGCATACTTGAACTTGATTTCTGAGAAAAAAGGAAAATAAACAATAGAAGGGCATTGAAAAAAGAAGGTAAGCTAATGACAGAGAGATGGTAAACTCATGGTGAATATAGGCTGACACATGTACTGAATGTGGCAAATGAGGGAATTTGTTTTGACTGTGAATATTTGTAATACGGGATTTTTTTTCTTTTTCAATGGGAGGAGGGAAGCAGAGAGGGAGAGAAAACAGATTTTTGTTCACAGTAGGGGGAAGAATTTTTTTTAAAGAAAGGGAAAAAAGAAAAGGCAACCCAAAACAAACTTCACCTGGTTCAACTTGATCTAGATATGCTGGGACCATCTTTTCTAGGCCTTATGCAGGAAACTTGGTCTGTCTCCTATGTTTCAGAAACTTTAGAGAATGAATGGGTTTTGTTCTGGCTTTTCTGAGAAGCATCTTTAACTCAAATGTCTGCTTAAGTGAGTCAGAGGCAGGGATGGACTCCAGCTCACACCAGCTGGTACTTTTCCATCCGCTCTCCTGGATTACATAACAGTGCACATTTTTAGAAGCTTCATTCTCACTGCAGTGACTTTGGAGCTGCATCCTCAGCCTCCTGTTCCCCAGGCTTTCAACATTTCTGACTCAGCAAGACTATTTATTGTCTTGGAGATGGTGGGGAGTCTGGTGGAGATTTAGGGAATGCTATTGCATTTTGTTACAAGATTGACAAGCAGGAAACAAGTTTTATAAAATCACCCTGAAGTCTCTCACAGAAATTTGAGGCTTTTTTTTTTGTATTGGGTTTGTGATTTTATCATTTATTTATGAGGAAACTCCCACTGGCCCATGCAGATCAGTACTTGCTCTACAGCACATAGGTTTAGAGAATTGCCAGAGGCCTTAGGAGATTAAGTGACTTGCCTAGGGTTCACACGGTCAGTAAGTATCAGAAATAAGACTGGAACCCAAGGCTTTCCATCTCAGAGGCTGGCTGGCTCTCATCCTCTCAGTATACCACACACCCCCTTAACCCCCCAGAGGACACACATGGAAGGAGTTCCCTTTAGAGATTTATAGTAAAAAGAGTCTGGTTTTAGAGTGTGGGTAGCTGGATTAACATCTTTCATCTACTACTTACTACCTAGGTTTATACCCCCAACAAGTCACTTAAACCTCTAGCCTTCAGTTTTCACATCTACAAAATGAGGGGATTAGATTTAATGGTCTCTAAGATCCCTTGCTGCTTAGACTCAATGATTCTCTGATTTAGTGAGTTTCACCCAATTTGCCAATAGCTCTTAGCATGATGCCTGGCACAAAAGAGGGTGTTTAATGAATTCTAGTTGGCTGACTGACATATGGGCTATAAGGTCTAGTGATTTCATAAATGCAAACAGCTAAGTCTTCATAGAACCACAGGACTTTTGAGGCAGAAGAGACATTAGAAAAACCTAGTCCAACCTCATTTTACAGATATGCAAACAACTATGTACAAACATGCTACATACAGGATACACTGGAAATAATCAACAGAAAATAGACGTTAGAATTGAGGGGAGTTGGTCGGGAAAGGCTTCCTTTGTAAGCAGGTAGGATTTTAGCTAGGACTTGAGGGAAACAAGGGAAGCTGGTTAGAGTCAAAGCCAGGCTAGAACACTGATTACCAGCTCTTTTTTTGCAATATACCACAGCCATCCACCCTGTGCCTCCAACATCTGCCCACCTGATCAAGGGGACAGTCTGTCATTGCATAATTACAATTAAGCTTAAAATACAACTACCTTTGAGATGTGGAACTGATAAGTTCGTACTGAGATGAAATAATAATAACTGTCAAGATATTAGGAGATGCCCTGTTTTCCAGAGCTAAGACCCAGCAAGCAAGCTGTGCCCTGAGCTTGGCATAACAGCAATCCTTTGCACTCATCCTCTAGATGATCACACCCTCTGGCAAAATCATATAATTATTGTATTGTTTTGACCAGCACCAGGTGTTCTCTGAACTCAGTTAAGCTCAGACAAGTACGCATGTTCTGATCATGATGCCCTGCTGTGAATCAAACGTATCCTCTCATTGTCAGGGTTACAACTCACTGCATAGCCATTGGCATAAGGATTAAGATCTCCCCACAGTACCTGGGGTCCTCCCACTAGGAGCAGGGCCCTGGCACACGGTCCTTGCTTGCAAGCCGTTTTCCTCACTTTGAAATTAAGCTTCTATTTGATTCCTGACTCTCCTGTCCCTAGCCTGCTCTGTTCGGCTTTGGCCATCCACAGGTTAGAGGCTGGTTTGGTCCAGTTGATATAACATTTATATGGTACCTTAAGGACCTGCAAAGTCTTTTACAATATAACCTCATCTGACCATTACAAAACCCCATGAGGTAAGTACTAGAGTTATTATTATATTATCTGGAAAATACATACCATATTAGCGTCTACTTTACAGGATTGTTGGGAGGATCAAATGAAATGGGGACAGAAAGTGCTCTGGCAACCTGAAAGTTATCTAGTTATCATTATCAATATTATCCTAGTTTTATGGGTGAAGAAGTTGAGCCTGAAAAAGGGCAGTGACTTGCCCAACTTTTCAGGTCATAGATTTTGGAGCTGAAGAGACCTTGAAGGTCATTCTAGTCCAACTCCTCCATTTACTCAGATGATAAATTGAACCCCAGAGAGAGGTTAAAATGACTCACCCAAAGTCATACAAGCAATAAGTAGGTACTCTAAGATTTGAATTCTGGTCTTCTGACTCTAAGGGTCAGGTCTTTCTGATTCTTAGTCCAGCTATCTACCAGCTTTGCCAACATGTTCTATAAATGACTTGTTCTCTCAGTCTCTGTTTCTGTCTTTATATGTCTCTCTCTGTCTCTCTGTCTCTCTTTGTCTCTCTCTCTCTGACTCTCTCTCTCTTTCTCTCTCCTCCCATATGTTAGGAGCAGATCCCCAAGAGCGTCTAGCACCACCATGTGCACCCTTTCAATGATAGAATGTCTTTTTTCTCCAACTCATACCAACTCCACCCCTCACACATCAGTATTTTCTCCATCAATTAAGAGAGTCTCATGCATAGTGCCCCAGGCTTGACTAAGAACTCAAGTTATAGAAGGAATAAAATATAGCATCTCTGCTCACAAGTAGAGGGCTATGGCCACAGCAAGATTCTGTCAATCTCATGGTGCAGTGGAAAGTACATTCAGTCCAAACGCTGGCCCTACCATTTGCTTTCTGTGTGAGCTTAACTCCAAGCTACTTAACTCCATGGCCTCAGTTTCCTCATCTGTCAAATGAGGGTATTGGACAGATGAGGATTTTACTAAGATCCCAACTTCAAATCTATGATCCTTTGAGGAAAAGATGTCAAATGTTTGTTCAAAATAAATATAAAATATAAGAACTGTACAATAACAGAACTAAAACTTCAAAGGTGCAGGCAGAAATATGTATCATAAGGTGTTTCAAGTACTTCAAACATATCTAATTCTCATAATTTCCTTTGAAGTAAATATAAATTGTAAAAGGTGATAGCTACCATGGAGAAATTGAGGTCCAGAAAGTCAGTGTCAGAGCTATAGCTTCCCCAAGCTACCTCCAGGCTTAAAAGTCTAAGATGAGTCCAATCTCCTAAAATTAAATAACCCTGAGCCCCCAGTCCCTCTTAATTTCTTCTTCAAATGAGTGAAAAAAAAGTCATTTTACTATCAATGATGTGACATCCCATGGCAGGAGTGAAAATGGATAATTGACTTAAGATAGAAATTGAACGTAAATGACAAGGAATGTAGCTTAGGCTACATACCCTCTTACCACCTATTTCCCAAAGCACAATCTCCCCTCATCAAAGCTCTGGGATAAGGGTGATGCTAGTCCAAGCATCTTCACTTTCCCAAGCTGTTTCTTAGGTCCAAATAACAAGCAAATGTTTAAGGACCTGTCTGATTGACAAATGCTGAAATCTCAGTGCCTGAGTCAGCGGGGACTCTTCTACCCCACCAGTGATGCCTCAAGGTGAGGAGGTGGTAGGAAACCTTGGTGCAGACTGGTGGGGATGTCCTTGGCATCTCATCACACACTACGGTTTATCAAGGGAACATGGCTGCCCCACAGGGCTGATTCTATTGACTGTACTCCCTTCTGTCATATACTCTTACCATCGCTCCATTACTGGTGCTGTTTCTGGCCTCGCTAGAATCAGAAAGAGAGACTATAACCTTCTTGTAGCCTAGCTTCTCTTCTAAACCTTCCCCCCTCCCCATTCCCAGCTGCCAAGGATCCTTATGCTCCCTTAAATAGGCAGAATTGATCTTACTCTAAAAACTTGAGGGAACCAGTATCCTTACATTTAACGACTTGATCCATTTCCATTCTATAAAGGTGTAAATAAAATAATGCCATCTCCTCTCCTTGAAATTATGTTTCATTTACCTTCTCTATATTTTGTATATACATATATATGTGTGTATGGGGTAGCTAGGTGGTGCAGTGGATAAAGTGCCAGGCCTAGAATCAAAAGAACCTGAGTTCATATCTGGCCCCCAACCACTTACTAGCTGTGTGACCCTAGATAAGTCACTTAACCCTGTTTGCCTCAGTTTCCTCATCTACAAAATGAGCTGGAGAACAAAATGGCAAACCACTCAGATATCTTTGCCAAGAAAACCCCAAATAGCGTCACGAAGAGTCAGACATGACTGAAATGACTCGGCAACAAGGGAAGAAGGCACATGTAAAATAAGTATGATACTGTCATTTAGAGGCAGCATGGATAGGGCACTGGATTGGAGTGAGGAATACCTGGGTTCAATTCCCACCTCAGACACTTAATGTGGTATGACCCTGGATAAGTCGCAGTCTCTTGGTGCCTCTGTTTCCTCATCTATAAAATTAGCGTAGTTGACTCGATGACAGTCTCTAAGTTCTCTTCCACTTCTAAATCTATGGTCCTGGATGGACCACAGCCACAGCTACTAAAGACTCAGAAAAGAAAGTTCTCACCACCCCAGTCCTTGGCATTGTCAAATGGTTCATCATCATTGGAAATGGATGGGATTTTATCAGTGAAAACATTAAAGAAGGGCTTTCACCATATGCTTAGCCACTGCCCCCTCAGTCCTTTCCATCTGACTTGGAGCTCAAGTCCACCACGTGAGTTGTCTTCTTCATTGGAATGCGAACCCCTTGGGAGCAGGAATTATCTTATCTGCTTGTATCCCCAGCTTATTACAGCGTTCTGCACTTAATAATCACTTAACAAATGTTTATTCCTTCATTCATTCTTTGATACCATATAGAACATGATCATGGCAAAAGAGATGCAGGCAAAGGGAAATAAAGAAATTTGAAGAAAAAAAATATTTTTCTCAGATGGGGAGATTTTTGTTGTCATTTGGACATTTCAGGCATGTTCGACTCTTTATAATCCCATTTGGAGTTTTCTTTGCAAAGGTATCGGAGTAGTTTGCCATTTCCTTCATTTGCAGATGAGGAAACTGAGGCAAACAAGGTTAAAGGACTTGCTCAGGGTCACACAGCTAATAAATGACTGAGGCTGGATTTGAACTCAGGTCTTTCTGACTTCCAGCCTGGCACTTTATGTACTTCTCCACTTAGCTGCCCGGGGGGGAGATTAAGGATAGATTTATGCCTTGTACCTGAGCCAAACACTGAATGATGAGAAGGATTTCACAGAATACATTGTTGTGTTTGTCCTTCATTCTCGAATTGACTTTGATTTGAGGGAGGGAGGGCTCTACAAGGTCACCAGCCTCACATCCAGAACAAGTGGCCTGATGACCATCTGGCCACAGAACACATACAGACCTCTGGAATTACGTGTGGAGATGGGGAGAATACAAGACGAAGAGATGTGAAGGGAATACATTCCAGGCAGCGTAGATGACCACAGATAAAAGGAGGAAGGGCAAGTTTGGGGACCATCTGTTTGGAGGACGGACTACAGTCAGGGAGAGCAGTTGGTGCAGTGAAATGATAAGGGCCTGAATTAGGGTCTGGCAGTGCAAGGGTAGAGGAGATGGACGTTAACATTAATATAAAAGTAGAATCATGGAAATTGTCAATTGATTAGAGACGTGAGGGGGAAGGAAAGACTCCAAAGTAGCCCCAAAGTTTCAGGCCTGAGCAATGAGGAGGAGCATGGCGACAGTAAAATAAACAAGGGGTAGCTAAGTGGCTCAGTGGATAGGGTACCGGCCCTGAAGTCAGGTCAAAGCCTCAGACCAAACACTTGACGCTTACTAGCTGTGTGACCCTGGGCAAGTCACTTAACCCCAATTGCCGATAGATAGATAGATAGATAGATAGATAGATAGATAGATAGATAGATAGATAGATATAGATAAATTAATTTTAAAAACAGGGCATCTAGGAAAGGGGGCATGTTGGGGGATGAGGTTAGCTCTGTATGTGTTAGGTTTGATGTGGTGACAGGACACTCGAAGGGTGATCACAGTCTCACGGATGTAGAGCCTTCAATTTACAAATGAGGAAATGCAGGTGGTCAAATGATTTGCCCAAGGCCCCACAGTTAGTAACCATCTGAGACAGGATTCAAACTCATGTCTTCTAGACCCCCAAGTCCAGAACTCTACCCACTGCGCCACCTAGTGGCCTCCCAGTGCTTAGCAGGCAGCTGGCAATTTAGGGAGGGTTATAGTCTATACAGACTGATGAGTTATCTGAATAGAGGTAATCATTAAAGCCATGAGAGTGAATAAGATTATCAGGAAAGACCACAGAGGGAGAGGGAAAAAAAGGAGGGCTAAAGACAAAACCATGGGGTACATTCACACTTAGGAGAGAGCCAGAGGAAGATACACCAGAGAAAATGAGACTGAGAAGGAGCAGTCACACATGGAAGAGAACCAGGACACAGGACAGAGTATGTCAGTCAAGAGGCTTATTATGCTCAGACATCACCCTTAGCACTGAGATGCAACAAATGGCAGAAAAACGATTCACTCAAGGAGCTTGCATTCCAATGGGGGAAACAAGATGCACATAATTAGGTGCCTACAAGATATAAGCAGAGTATATGGAAGGCAGGGTGCTGCAGTGGCTAGCAGCACCGGACCTGGATTCAAGGAAGACTTGAGTTCAAATCCAGCCTCAGACACTTACTAACTGTGTAGCCCTGGGCAGGTCACTTAACCTCTGCCTGCCTCAGTTTTTTCAACTGTAAAATGGGGATAACAATGGATAGAGTGCCAAGCCTGGAAGACTCATCTTCCCGAGTTCAAATCTGACCTCAAACACTTATCAGCTGTGTGATACTGGGCAAGTCACTTAACCCTGTTTGCCTCAGTTTCCTCATCTGTAAAATGAGCTAGAGAAGTAAATGGCAAAACCAACTCCAGTGTCTTTGTCAAGAAAACCGCAGAAGGGGTCATGGAGAGTCAGACACAACTGAAGAGCAAGATGAAGGCAATCTGAAGGGGAAGGCACTAGCAACTGGGGAGACTAAAAAACGACTCCTATTTGAGCTGAGTCTTGAAGAAAGTCAAGGATTTTAAGAGGCAGAGGTGAGGGAACAGAGAGAATCGGGAAGGAAGGGGTCTGCATCAGCATCAGAGTCTGCAGAAAGGTTAAGATCATGAGCTAAGAAAAGGCCAAAGGGTAGGGCATCAAGAAGTCATCAGTGACCTCAGGGGAAAAAAGTGTCAGTAAAGAGGAAAGAAAGCCAAATTTGTAGGGACAGAGGAGAGAGTGACTGATGAAGTAAAAGCAGCAAAGGAAACCTCTTTCTACAAGTTCAGCAGCTTTCTTGGGAGAGCTATAGACTGGGAGAGCTCGCTTTGGCAGCAGGGCAAGAGAAGCTTTGGCCAGGATAACGTGTCTTTAGACAGAGGGAAAGAAGTGTTTATCGGACATGGTGGGGGAGGTGGAATTGAAGATGAGAGACAGTGAGGCAAAGAAGTGGGGGGTGAGGGGATCCAGAGCACAAGTGGAATGATTAACTTTGACAAGGAGGAGAGAAAGTAGAGAGGATAGGCCAGGAGAAAAGGCCACACATAAGGAGAAGGCCACACGTGGCCTTAAGGCTGCAGGCTCCCCCACTCCTGGCATAGGCAAAGTCAGGGAGGTTTTAAAACATGGAGGAGAGGAAATAAAACCTCATAAGAGATAACTTCAATTTTTTTCTCGATTAGTAGAAAATATGGTCATCTGCTCAAGAGATGCTGAGGGTAAAGTTGGGGGCTTTGGGGTTCTCAGAGAAGCTTCAGAGCAGTCACTCTTGGGAGTGTGACGGGGATTTAGTCAGAGATTCATAAAAGGATCGTGGGAGCAAGGGCCTAGTTGAGGTTACATAACACGACTGTGTGTGTAGTATGGATTTAGTCACAGTTCAGTAATTTATTCCAACAGTATTAGTATTATCCCAGGAGAAGGAGCTAAGAATATGGATGGTGGGTTGGAGAGAGAGGGTTTCAGAATGTCTCAGTATCAGGTTGTGAGGGAACAAAAAGTAGGAGTGGTGTGGGGCGGGGGAAGGGGGAATGAAAAAAATCCTATTTTCCACTAAATGCTTCTGGCTCCCTTGTTAGCTTTGCTGCCTTCAAAGGCCCTTGTGCCCTTTCAAAAATTCAGGATAATAAGGATTTTATATATACTTCATGAGTTTGTGATTACATCAGAATAGGCACTTCTTCCAACATAGGTCATGACCAATCTGTACCTTAGTGAATGGACTTTGTGAATTGCTGTAGTTAAAAACCTGTTAATGAAGTAATGCGGTGTCGTGGAAAGAACAGGGGGTATGGAATTAGAAGACTTGGGTTCAAATCCTAATTTAGCACCTGGGCGTCACTGTCCTTATCTGGTTAGACTCTCAGAGGTGACAAACTCCCAGCCATAGGCAGCATGCCCACAGCATTCCTGCCAGCCTGAGCTAGATTAAAATGTAATTGGGAAATATTTAACACAATTTATAAAAAGACAATAGGACATGGATAATCCTAACACGTAGTTTTCTAAGTCGGTATGCAGCAGGTCTTTATTTACAGTTTAGTGGCCCCTGTTTCCACATAAGTTTGACCAATGGACTTTTTTTAGGTCTGATCTAGTTCCACACCATCCAGTTCTAGGGTCAGCTCTATAGTGATGAGTTTCTACATGCTTATCTAGACTACTGGGCATAACCTTAAAAATACCTGAATCTATACAATTTATTTGCTTTCTAAAGCATCTCAATATATACATTTCATCCCATCAAACCTCATCAAATGAGATAATGTATATAAAGTGATTTGGAAATGTTAAAGCACTGTATCAACATTATCTTTACAGACTTTTAAATAGAGTTTAATAAGAGCTAGCATTTATAATAATTGTGTCTGACTCTTCATGACCCCATCTGAGGTTTTCTTAGCAAAGATATTAGAGTAATTTGCCATTTCCTTCTCTAGCTTATTTTACAGATGAAGAAACTGAGGCAAACAGGGTCAAGTGATTTTCCCAGGATCACACAGCTAGTAAGTGTCTGGGGCTGGATTTGAACTCAGGACTTCCTAACTCCAAGCCCCACTGCATCACCTGGCTACCATTTATACAATAATAAATGGTATTTACATGGCACCTTTAAGGTTTATAAAGCACTTTGCAAATATCAGCTCATTGTATGATCACAGCCACCCTGGGAGGAAGGTGCTACTATTATCCCCATTTTTAACTCAGGTCTGTCTCACCCCAGGCTTGGTAACAGATTTTTTTTTTTACCAAGGTCCTGTGACATAGGATTTATGTGAAATCTCCATCAAAGGAAACTGAGGTACAGAATAATGAAAGTATTTGTCCAAGGTCACTCTACAAATGACCAGAATTTGAATTAGAACCTACATCTCTTGACTCCTGGCTCGTTTAGGATCTCAGAGCTAGAGCTAGATCTGGTCCCACCCCTTCGTTTCACAGATGAGAAAACTGAAGCACCAGAAAGTGATATGACTTGTCCAAGAACAACCAAGTAAGTGAGACAGGTGGATGAAGACCCTGGTCCTCTGACTTTCTGCAGCCCCACTGCCTCCTCCCATCTTACACTGTTGGCATAGGTTAGAAACCTTTGACAAGTTGCCAGCCCCTTGAACTCCTTTTGGCATATTCTGGGGAGAGCAAAAGGCCAGCCTGTAGACCTGGGACCCAACCAGAAACAAAGTGATTTGCAAAACCAAACATGGTGGAGGCTATAGTTAAAAAGTTTCCTTTTCTGGCAAGGACAAGCTGAAATCTCAGCTGAGCAATAACCCTGAGCCAAAAAAACCAAATAGAAATGAAAGAGACAAGAAAAAAAGGGCACACAGCGTGCTGCTGCTGTGCAGACATACTCTGATGGGCTAGAGAAGGGTTTCCTTCCTGCCCATGCCCACAGGCACTGACCTTTGCCTACGTGCCACTCTGCAACTGTCTGCCCACCAAAAGGAAAACTTAGCTCCCAGATGTTCTCAAGAGAAAAGTATCTCCCAGCCTTTAGAGACAGCCAGACCTCAAGTTCAGCCTGCTATGGCTAGGGGAAGATTGATCCTGGCTTTCTATGAGTCACAGCTTGGTCTTGGCTAAGTCATCCTGGGTTCCTGTCTTGTTCCAGGGTAGCCTTTATTTATATAATCACACATGTTGCATCTCCTATTAGCACCTTGAAGGCAAGGACTATCTTTTGCCTAATTTTTATTTCCAGCTCTTAGCACAGTGTCTGGAACGCAGGAGGCATCTAACAAATGCTTTTTAACTTAAAGCCCACCTAGTCAAAACCTTATCAGGGAATATGGGTTATAGCATGCCCAACAAGTGGTTAGCAAGCCTGTTCTGAAGTGCCTCCAGGGATGGCGAACTTACTGCTCTCTGACGCATAGCTTTCCACAGGTAAAATTTTTCCCTGGGTCAATAAATCCATTGACCGTTAGCCTGGCAGGCTTATAGACTGAGTCCTGTGGCCTAAGTCTTTTAACCCACTCTGGACAAGCAATTTCACGGAGTGGAAAGAACCCTGATGACAGCAATCAACCGTGCCACAAATTAACTGTGTGACCTTGGGTGACTGATTTAAACTCTGACATTCCTCTTCCTTATCTGTAAAAGGGGGCAGGGGAAATGGGGGGACCTTGATCTCTAAGGTTATCTTCCAGCTCAAACACAAACATGCACAGTGTTCAACTCCCTCATTTTATGGACAAGGAAATGGAAGACATCTTAAAAATATATGTGCATATGTACATATACAAATATATGTATATGTGTACATACATACACACATATATGGTAAAGAGGATTGAATTTTTATCTAGTAGACTAGGAGATAAGCAGCACTTTGAATATTTCAGTGTTCTATGCAAGGACACACAGGGACCTAACAACCTGGAAATATTGTTCCATTATCTGGCATCTTATTCATATTTCTTTCATTATTCTTATAGTTATATATATATATATATAATATATGCACACATACATATATGTATGTATGTATGAACATACATATGTGTGTGTGTGTGTACAAACACACAATTTTTAAAATATCTCACCCTACATTAAAATGCAATAATCCCTGCCCTGGCTACCCTTCAGGTCTGATAATGTAGTCAAATGAAACAAGAGGTGAAGGGTTCTATTAGTCCCAAAAGTCACAAAAGTCTTAGGGCAGTTTTAAGCTATTTAAGCTACATAGATATCAACTGTTATCTTTCTGTTGAAGAAATGAAGATTTATAGAAGTGAAATTATTTCTATAGCCAGATAGCTGGGTAATATAGTAGAGAGAATTTTAGACCTGCGATCAGGAAAACAGCTTCAGATCCTGCCTAAGGAAATAACAACATAAAGTGCTTTGAAATTCTTCACATGCTACTTAAAGGCTAATCTATTTATTCTAAATCAGGGGTGAAGAACCTGAGGCCTCAAGGTCACATGTGGCCCTCTAGGCCCTCAAGTGCAGCCCAAATCCAAGTATTGGCCACACTTGAGGACCTAGAAGGCCACATGTGACCTTGAGGCCATAGATGGCCTGTTCTGGACCATGTTTATGGAATTTAGTTTTCCAGACTATAGGTTAATTGGTCAGACTCTATAGCCATTACCAGTACCATCTCAGTATTTCCACATTGTCAAGACCTGGCATCTGAGGAGGCAAAGGGCATTTGGGTTGCTGCTATAGAATTACTGGAATGGAATAAATCTATCCCAAAATAAAAGCAGAAGTTTGGGAAGAAATCTTGCTTGAGTTCCTCAAACTCTACTCTAAAGAATCTCACTGGGTAAATTCTTTCCTGTCTTTGGTCTGAGAGACCGTTATGCTCTAGAGAACATAACATCATTATGACTCAGATCAATCTGGTCTTAACTTGCTAGAATAGCACAGGTCCTGTTGGCCAAATACATGCAGTAATCTGTTGTTGGAAAAAAGAAATTAGAAGGTGAAATGACCACCTCCTAAATGGGTAACAAACACAATTGAGCCAGAGGTCTAGAACATGTTTTAGACCTAACATAATGACAATGAATAACTGCCAAGTGCAGCCTATTATTTGTTACTGATAATAGCTTGGTATTCTGAGTGCTGCTGTGGGATTCTATTGGCAGCTAGGTGACCTAATGATTAGAGAGTTAGACCTGAACTCTGGAAGACCTGAGTCCAAATTGGGCCTTGGACAGTTACTAGCCGAGTGACCTTGAGTAAGTCCCTTAATCTCCATCTGCCTCAATTTCCTCAATTGTGAAATAAGGATAATAACAGCACCTACCTCCCAGGGTTGTCATGAGAATCAAATGAGATAATTTGTAAAGCACTTAGCACAAAACCTGGCAAATAGCAGAGGCTGTAGAAATGCTAGCTACTATTATAATTATTGTTATCATTGTCAGGATGTTGTAGAATTTAACATTTAATATTTTAATTTAATAATAATTTAATATTTTCTTAGAGACAAACTTTCCTATGTCTCACTCTCTCCCACTATCTGCAAGTCATGTTTTTAGTTTCCCATACAACATATCTTCCTCTCAAAATACTTTTTCCATTGTTCCTTCCTTCCTTATCCTGTTAAAACTTTAAAAGAAAGTAAGAGCGGGGGTGAGTCCAAGTCCAATGTCAAGCTGGCAAAAGCTCTACTAACCAAGACACCTGTGGCAGAGGGTAGCAAATCTAAAAACCACCAGATGTCACTCTTACCTATCACAGTCCTTTCCTTTGGGTCCAGGAATTATTTATTTTTAGTTTTCTTAAAGCCTTGGGTTTCTACAATTTTTATCTCCACACCTAACCGTTCAGGAAAAGTGACTCCCTCGCAAGAGTAAAGGGGATATCGGGGAGCAATCAATTAACAGGCATTTATTAAATGCTTACTATGTGTCAGACACTGTGCTAAAGCAAAAGACAGTCCCTGCTCTCAGGGAGCTTATACTCTAACAAGATAATATGAAAACAACTATGTATAATCACAAGCAACAACGGACAATCAAATGGATAGCTGGATGGCTCAGTGGATAGAATGCCAGGCATGGAATCAGGAAGATTCATCTCTCTGAGTTCAAATGCAGCTTCAGACACTTGCTAGCTGCGTGACCCTGGGCAAGTCACATAACTGTTTGCCTCAGTTTCCTCCTCTGTAAAATGAGCTGGAGAAGGAAATGACAAATCACTCCAGTATCTTTGCCAAGAAAGCCTCAAATGGGGTCACAATGAGTCAGACACAACTGAAAAACGATTGCACAACATTTACAATCAAGCTAAATATAGAACAATTGTAAATAATCCTCAGCGGGAAGGCACTAGAATTAAGGGGAATTGGGAAAGACTTCCTATATCAGGCAGGATTTTAGCTGAGACTTGAAGGAAGCCAGGCAAACAAGGAGGCAGAGATGTAGACAGAGAACATTCCAGGCATGGGAAACAACCAGAGAATATGCCTGGAGTCAGGAGACGGGGTGTCATTTTCGAGGAACAGCCAAGAGGCCGGTGTCCCTGAATATCAGAGTACTTGGAGGGCAGTCAGGGAAAAGAAGACTGGAAAGACAGGAAGGGACCAGACTACACAGGGTCTGAAAGTCAAACAGAAGATTCTATATTTGATCCTGGAGATAACAGAGAGGCATTGGGAATTTATTAATTGGAGGGGAGGATGATAGAGTCAGACCTGTGTTTTAGGAAGATCAGTTTGACAGCTAAGTGGAGGATGGATTGGAGTCAGGAGGGAGGCAGAGAAAACAACCAGCAGGCTATCACGATAGGCCAGAGTATAAGATGATGGGCTGGAATGACCCTGCAGAGAATCCTAAGGGAGGGTGCCATCATCACTTTTACAGATGGGGGAACTGTGAGCCCCAGAAAAAGGAAGCGTTTTGCCCAGGGTCACATGGTTAGGACACAACAGAGCCAGGCTCTAAACCCATGTCTGATGATTCCAAATGCAGGAGTCTTCAGCCTACCCACACCTCACTCTGCTTCCTGATCATCTCTGCTTCCCCACTGGTTTTCTCTGGCTGTCAACCAACATTCATTAAATCTCCAGCATGTGTGGAACGTATGTGGAATTGTAGAAGAAGACTGGTGGTTTTTTTCTTGAAGACACATCTTAGTGCCTACTCTCAATTTATCCTGAATATATCTTGTTTGTACATCGTTGTTTCTATGTTATCTCTCCCCCCACCACCACCATTAGACTGTGAGCTCCTTGAAGACAGAGACAGTTTTTGCCTCTCTTTGTATCCCCACCCAGCATCTGGCACAGTGCCTGGCACACAGTAGGTGTTTAATACATGCTGACTCGAGAAGGTTGTATTCTAATGGAAAGTCAAGAAAAATGAACATGTATAAATTGTTAAATTTTCCATTAGCATTTACTGATTTGCTGCTTCATTGATTGTCTAGATTTAAAATGATAGAGGAAAATGTTAATAATGCAAATTAAACTTAAAAGTGTGCTATATGTACTTTTTTCTTTCTCCAAGGAGCCAGTTGTTAACCATTTACCAGCACATCTCTGCCCCTTGGCATTAGATATCATCATAGGTTAGGCTTGCTTGTGGTATGATGGGGCAGAATGGAAAGTACCAGATTCATAGTTATCTGGCCTTTGGGAGTTTACTTGCAGAACACGCAAATGGCTCACGATATAAGAAAACCCTCCAATAATAAGTTGAGGTGTTGAGATCCTCGGCATGAACCAGGAAAAATCACACTACTCTACTGCAGCTCCCAAAGGGTTCTCTTGCCCTCATGCCACAAAACTGGGACTCAAAGAAATGTGAAGGACAGGCTCAACCACAGGTGTTTATGAGAAGTAGGATCAGGTGAGTCAGATACAGTCTTTAACAGAAGAAAAGAATATTCACAGAAACTCAGATAAACTGGCCAGTTCCACTATATTGCTCACAATCTAGCACTCTAGCCACTGGAACAGATGCTCCAAACACCATCACAACCTCACGGCTTGCCCATTTACCTTTCCCCTCTCCAGTCTTCCTAGAGGCATAGGCTTGGGCAATTGATGGGGGGATGGAGTGGACTGCCAATGTCACCACCTTGCTGTGGCAAATTTCTAATGACTGGAGACAGCCCGACCATCCCTTCTTCTCCATGTATTCTCTCTGGGGAATTTAAAAAACAAAAACAAAACTTGCTGATCTAGCAGAAATCATTCCCTGTCTTTCAGAGCTCTGAAGAAATACAACTTCCAGGGTGTTTAGACACCTAGATTCTCTCACAAGCCAGCCAGTTCAATTCAAGCCTTGCCAGAAAGACTGTTATGCACGTATCACCACAATTCATTCAATAAACATTTTTCAAGAGCTTACCACATGCCAGGTACAGTGGTGACGGTGGTGGTGATGGTTGTTCAGTTATGTCCAACTCTTTGTGACCCCATTTAGGATTTTGTTGGCAAGAATACAGGAGTGGTTTACCATTTCCTTCTCCAGCTCATTTTACAGATGAGGAAACTGAGGCATAGTTGAGTGACTTGCCCAGGGTCTCACAGTTAGCAAGTGTCTGAGGCCAGATGGAAAGATAAAAATGAAAAGGTCTCCCCATCCTCAAGAAGTTTACACTCTAAAGGGGCGGGGGGGAGGGTTGCGTGACAAAATGTACATAGGTAAATAAATGAAAAAAATTAAGTAATTTCAGGAGCAAGAGAAGACTGTAGCATCTGTTATGAATAGGAAAGGCTCCCTGTAAGAGATAGGACATGACAGATCCTTGAAGGAAACCAGGGATTCTATAGGTGGGTGGGAGGAGCGAGTGCATTCCAGGACAGGGTACCACTTGCCTGAAGACATGGAGATGGAAGACGGCATGCCTGAGCAAAGAGGCTATTTGGGGGGAATCATAGAGAGGCTGAAAGACAGTAATGTGCAATGAGCTTGGAAAGATAGCCTGAAGCCAAAAAGTAAAGGGCTTTAAATACCAAAATAAGGAGTTTATAATTACAGCCAAGACAAGAAAAAGCCACTAAAGCTCTCTGAGGGTAGGGAGCAACTTGGGCAGACTTGCTGATATGATAGCAAGGCTACGTGCAAGTATTCTAGTCCATTAGGTCTGTGTGCTCTTTTGAGCGATGAAGCATCTTTGACCTAGGCAAAGCTGTGAAACAAGGGAAACCTAAGATTAGAACTCCAGTGTCCATGCGCCACTGTTCCCAGTCCTGTTATCTCCGAGTGGTTTCCCTTTCCCCTTTCCCTCATTCCAACCTTCTCCACCTTGATCCTAGCCTGCTCTCCCACCCTTTCTCCCTGTATCCAAACTTGTTTAGTCATGTTCAATTTTCTGACTCTTTGTGACCACTTTTGGGGTTTTCTTGGCAAAAATAATGGAGTGGTTTGCCATTTCCTTCTCTAGCTCATTTTACAGATGAGGAAACTGAGACAAAGATGGTTAAATGACTTGTCCAGGGTCACACAGATAGTAATTATCTGAGGTCAGATTTGAACTCAAGAAGATGAGTCTCCCTGACTCCAGGACTGGCCACCTAGCTATTCCAAACCCCACCACCTCCCAACCAAAAGTGATGTGAGAATGTGCCTCCCTCCTTTCTTTACAGATGTGAGGGATGGTGGGTATGGAACATTGTATAGAATGTTGAATTTGGTTGATAAGTTTTGCTTGATTTTTTTTCTTTTTTGTTCTTTGTTATAGGGGATGATTCTCAAGGGGAAAGGAGTGAGTATATATTGGGAAATAAAGATACTATGTATAGTAAGTGTCTGAGGCCAGATTTGAACTTAGGAAGATGAATCTTTTTGACTTCAGTCCCGGCGATCAATCCACTATGCCATCTAGCTGAACTAAATAACAGTCTCTTCTAGAAGTAGTGATAGTATTGATTTGATTGCTGTTCCCAGAATAGGAGGTAGAAAAGGAAAGGCAAGGAACACATGATATCAGGGCAGACAGCAAGAAGATGATGAGGATAGACAGCTGAATAGGATATGAAGCATGATCCTGGCTGGTGGCAGCTAGATATAATGAACTATGTGATTGAAATAGTCTTCACTTTCCCAAAGACAAGTGAATATCATGGGGCCTCCTAAATGACTCTAAAGTGATTCTTGTATTAGCAGAGACCCAACAAAATATGTGCACCGTACATACAAGGCAGCTTGAGGAGAAGGCATTTAGCATCTAGGGGTGATGGAGAAGCTTTATGTACGGAGCAACACTTGAATTGAGCCTTAAAAGAATCTAGGAATTCTAAAAGGTGAGAGTGAAGAGACAGTAGATCTAAGGCCTGGGGACAGCCTGTCCAAATACATAGAAACCAAAGACATGGTGTCATTTATGAGGCAGAGGGAGGAGAGTTTGACTTGACAGTAAACAATATGGATAAAGGAGGTTAATGGGCAATACACCTGGAAAAGTAGGTTGGCACCAGATTGTAATTAACTTTAAATGCCAAATGGAAGAATTTATGTCTGACCTAGCAGTAATAGGAAGCCATTGGCATTTATTGAAAGGGCTTTTGGGTAACACTAGCTTCCTGGGTATTACATGTACAAGACATCCCATCTCTGGCCATTCTTTTCAGCTGTCCCCCATACTTGGAATGCTCTGCCTCCTCCCCTCAGACTACTGACCTCCCTGGCTTCCTTTAAGTCCCAACTAAAAGCCCACCTTCTACAGGAAGCCTTTCCTAACTCCTCTCAATTCCAGTGCCTTTTCTCTCTTAATTATTTCTTATTTATCCTATATATAGCTTGCTTTGTATATCATTGTCTGTGTATTATCTCCCCCATTAGATTGTAAGCCCTTGAGGGCAAGAACTGTCTTTTGTCTCCTTCTGTAATCCCAATACTTAGTATGCCTGGCATAGTGTCAGGTGCTTAATAAATGCTTATTGAATAAATGAATGAATGACATGGTCAGATCCATGCTTTGTTTAGGAAAACCACTTTGCTGGCTGTGTGAAAGATGAATGGCAGGGAGGTGGCATGGGAGGAGGAGTTGGGGCAGGTAGAAGTTATTGCCAAAGTCTAACTGGCAATAAGGCCCTAAGATTATAAATGACACACATCCAATTCTTTAGTCATTAGTTATAATTAGTTATAATATATAGTCATTAATATAATCTGCTGGCAAAGAACAATATCTCTGGCTGACTTTTATGCATTTTTTTTAAAGGGAAGAAGCTAATTCTGATGAAGATAGCACATTTCTTTGATTTTGCACCGCGAACATTGAGTGAGAAAAGAGAACAAGGTGAGAAAACTCAACATACCTTTTCTAGAACTGAGAGGCTGAGCTTAGAAATAGCCTCCCAGGTTAAAGGAGCTGTGGAGAGAACTAATGCTCAAGTTCCCCACTGCATTATCAACAGAAGGTTTTCTGGTTGTTCCTTCCATAGTAGTTTCTTCCATTCATGGAATATACTTAAACCATAGTCCACAAAATTCCTTTTGAAGTGAAGTTGAGCCAAAATTGCATAAAACCTGTGGGTCAAGAAAGATGGCACTCTTCATCTATTGCCTCCACTTTGCTGCCCTCATGAATCAGTTTGGATATTTCCAACATCGTTTAAACCTGAACCCCTTGGCTGGTGCCTTCATAGTCATCTCCTAACCTTAACAGCTATCCTCCCCTCACCTCCCTCCTTTACCTAGAAAGAAAATTCTGTAACAAACATGCTCTCTTTCCAAACCATGTAGTGAAGACAATAGAATTCCCCTTCCCCTTCTCAGCAATGCAGTGATCTAAGACAATTCCAAAAGATTCATGATGGAAAATGCTATCCACATCCAGAGAAAAAAGTATGGAGTCTGAATGCAGATCTCAGCATATTATTTTCTCTGTCTCTTTTTTTTTTTTTTTTGCTTTGTTTTTTCTTTCTCGTGTTTTTTCCCTTTGGTTCCTATTCTTCTTTACAATGTGGAATGTGGAAATGACTAATGTGGAAATGTTTAATATGACTGTACATGTATAGCCTATATCAGATTGGATGCCATCTTGGAGTGGAGAGGGGAGGGAGAGGGAGAAAATTCAGAACTCAAAATCTTATAAAAGTGAATGTTGAACATTAAAAATAAATTAATTAATTTAAGGAATTAAAAAAAAAAAGAATTGTTCTTCCCTATAGTAGGTGCTTCATAAATGCTTGTTGATTGATAATTTGACCCTTATTTTACAGATGAAGAAACTGAGGCACATAAAGGGGAAAGTGAGTTTCCCAAGATCACTCCTATTGTTTCATTTCCTTCTTCTTTTGTACTACCCTCACCCCCTCCCCAATTTCCCATCTCCTGAGAGGACTCCCATATCTATTAAGAAGACCAGACCAGGATGACCTGAGTTTAAATCCTGCTTCAGACACTATGACCTTGTATATCCCTGGACAAATTGCTTATTCTTTTGGGGCCTTAATTTCTTCATCTGTAAAACAAGGGAGTTAAACTCAACGACGTCTAAGGTCCCTTTTAGTTCTAAATCCGTGGTCCTATGATTCCATGTAGTACATTGCCAGTAGCCATTAAGTAGTAGTAGTAATAGTAATGGTAATAATAATAATAATAATAATAATAATATTTATATAGAACCTACTATGTATCAGATACTATGCTAAGCACTTCGTGAATATTATCTCATTTGATCCACACAGCAACCCTAAGAGGTAGGTGCTATTATTATCCCCATTTTACAGATGAGGAAACTGAGGCAAACAGAGGTTAAGTGACTTGCCCAAGGTCCCACAGCTAATAAGTGTCTGAGGCTAGATTTAAATGAACTCAGACCTTCCTGACCCCAGGTCTGGTTCTCTATCCACTTTACCACCTCTGTTTCAGGAAAGAAGAGAGCCTTAATGAGTATCTGGTGAGCTTAATTCTGCCTATCTGATGAGGGAACATTTTGTTCAGGCCCAAGGTATTGCCTGGGTTTCACTGAAGCTAGCTTGATTTTTCACCAAAAGCCTATTTCTCAGAAGTGACAGGGATGATATTTTCTCCAGGGAGAAAACAAAGAAAGTTCAGACTTGGTAGGGACATGGTGTTTCCTCTAAGACAAAGATCCAGATGGACTGCCTCCAGAATAGAATATTGATTCATTTACACCAAAAGACAATCAAACCTCCAGTCCCTCGAAAAGCCGATTTCATGTTCTCTGCTGTTATACCTTTTCTGAGTGTTTTCAGTGGAAACATTTCCAGTAATTCTTCTTTATAACCTCTCTCACTCTACCCACATCCCAGCCCCACACTCTACTCCATTTTAGGGAAATGGAAGAATTTCCTAACAGCAGAGCTAAATCAAGTGAAGATGATTAAATTAAATATTGCAGCTGGTTGCTGAGGCCATGTCCCCTTCACTGACAGTCTTTTTTAAAAATAGACCCAGACATCCATCAACAGGCAAAAAGTGTGCTAGAATTACTGTAGAAAGAAGACCGGCTCTGGAATCAGAGGCTGTGGGTTAAAACCTTCTGAGTCCTCCCTGTGGGACCTTGGGCCTTAGTGTCGTCATCTGTAAATTGGGGGTGTTGTCCTTGATTGACTTCCGAGGTCCCTTCAAGCTCTGGAGCCATGATTCCATGAACCAGGCTTCAAAATTCCATGGACTCTCACCATAAAACCACAGTCACGTGACTTTATTTCTCTCAGCCTCAGCTTCATCATATGTAAGATGACTTGCTCTAGGGGGGTTCATAAGGCGTTTATAAAGATCAAATGAGATAATGTATGTGCCATGAATGCTGTGCAATTGTCTCACTGCGTTGATTTAAATGCAATTATGCCAGACACTAGGAAAATAGACAATCTCTTTTAGACTTTGGATTCTATGATTTTGTACTAAAGGG
The DNA here is from genome assembly GCF_003287225.1 of Phascolarctos cinereus. Lineage (NCBI taxonomy): Eukaryota > Metazoa > Chordata > Mammalia > Diprotodontia > Phascolarctidae > Phascolarctos > Phascolarctos cinereus. The sequence goes on from NW_027555514.1 coordinate 169,722,545, forward strand.
TCACACACATCAAAAAGCAAGGAGGTGATAGTGTATGTATAAAGCTTCACAAACTTTACAGTATGAAGGAAATATCAGCTGTGCTGCTGCTGATACCAACTTTCATCCCCTGTCTCATAGAGGAAGGCTTGTTTTGAGCAGCACCAGTAGACTGAAATGTGTAACCATCATGGTGGGTGGTTAAAAAGTTAGAAACGTAGAAATCCTGGCAATTAAATACCTCAAAGATCCATAGTTTCATCATTGTGAATATTCCCTCCACTGGTGCAGATCACAGCCCCTCTAGGATTTGGTAAGTGATCCAGCACTTTGCACAGTTCCTGGCACTTAGTAGGTGCTTAATAAATGTTTGTTGACTGTCATTGACTGATCTTCAAGAGCTAATACTGCTGAAAAAAATTCATCCCCCTGCAGCAGCCAATTTGGAAATAAAGACACTTTGTATAACATTTAAAATTCAATACTATAATACAACACAAGTGTATTAAGCACTTACTCCATGCTAAGTGCTGGGGAATAAAAAAAAAATGAAAAATGTTCTAGACTGTCTTCAAAGAGCTTTCAGTTTATTCAACATGGTACTCACTTGTGTTAAGAAGAATATTCCAGTTCTTTTCCTTAAAAGACAGTAAAATCATCTTGAAGACACAATTCACTCAGAAGACTCAGGTCACCGATGTAGCTCCTGGTTCCCACAAGGGGAAACTGTGCTCAGCTGAATCCAATGCTGTATCTTGGCTGAATATCCTTCTCCTGTTGTGGTTAAGTAAACCTCCTTTTGTTAACTCTTGGATGGACTACTTGGATGAGACTGGTGTCTCATTTTGGTCAGCTCTCAAAACCAGTGTTCTAGATCTAGACTAGCCTCAGTCAACCTGGCCCACTATACTACCCCTGGGAGCTTCTACTTTAAAAAGCAATGGAGGTATCTGACACCAGCTAGGAAAGAGCTTGGATTTTATTGTACTCACCTGACAAGCAGTGAGTGGCTAATCCTGTTCTCTCCCTACTTTCACAATGAGGATCTGGTAAATCTTGTCCACCAAGAGCAGATCATTCATGTTTCCTCAACTTCTGTTTCAACAGAAGTGAATTTTTTTACTGTGATTTTTCTTTGAGAGGCAGCATGGTATCATTGATAGAGTCTTGGAATGAAGAAGACCTGAGTTCAAGTTTAATCTCTGACACATACTAACTATATGGCTCTGGATAAGTCATTTAACTTCTGTGTAACCCCAGATAAACTCTCTAAGAACATAAATTGCACAGCAGATGTCAGATAAACCCACCAACATCATCAGGTCTCTGACCAACAAAGCTCAGCAGGGAGAGATAGAAAGAGGAAAGTTCTATTGCAAATAACTGCAGACAGCATCAACTACTTGGGAGTCTACCTGCTGAGACAGACCCAGGAACTCTATGAGCCCAATGACAACAATTTTTCAGGAACAGAGATCTAAACAACTGTATCTAATGATATATGCAACATTCTATGCCAACAATCCCCCAATGATGCAAAGAGAAGTTATGTTGTCTTCGTTCTTCTCTGAAGCCACATTTGGTCCTTATAATTACAGAGCATTCAATTTCACTTTCCAAAGGTTTCTTTACTAGCTCTATGAGTAGGCTCAGGATTTCTTTCTCCTTAATCAAGTTTTTCCAACATTCCTATTTAACAAATGTCTTTGGCATCCTCTTCTATATAAAGAGACAGGGAAAAGAAATTGTTACCTGAGCTTAAGTATCAGTGCAAATCTCAGCATCCTATGATTCTATCATGGATACTGTCAAGAGAAATCCACACACTCCACTACCATCCCACTGAGTCACTTGCACATATTAAGCAGATACTGATTCTGGAGCAGGCTAGAAAAGAATGATTTTATCATCTCTTTATCTCCCAAATCCCAGATGGCTAACCCATAGCCCCTGCTCACACATAAGCACATGTGAACAGAATGAATACATGCCATTAAGAATTGCAATGCTGTCCAGAGGACTAATGATGAAACATGCTACCCCACTCCTGCGAGAGGTGAAAGGCTCAGAGGCCAGAAGGAGACAAATATTTTTTTTGGACATGCCACTGTGGTAATTTGTTTTGATTGACTGAATATATGTTTAAAATGGACCTGTTTTTCTTTTCTTCTCATTTGGGAGTGGGGGTGGGAGGGAAAGAAGGTAGGTTTTTTTGCTGACTGAAACAAATAAAATATAATTAAATTTTTTTTAAAAAGAAGTGAATTGTTGCAATGGTCAGAAATAACACTGTGTCCTTTCAAAGACCTAAAATGACCTCAGTGTAGAGATACATCAAAACACCACAACTAGCAACTACTTCTCTATTATTATTTTCAAATTTTAACTAGAAGTGACACTGGTTAAATTCTGGCTCTTGCCCTTGAGTCAGATGGCCATGCTTGTCCTCAAGAAAGGTAGAGTTTATTTTTTTTTTCATGAGTATGGGATGACAGACTCTTAAATTGGTTTACAAGGTTGCCCTGCATCAACCAACATCTTAACATACTATTGAACCATTCCATTCAGTCATTTTTCAGTTGTATCTGACTCTTCATGACCCCATTTAGGGTTTTCTTGGCAAAGACAGTGGAGTAATTTGCCATTTCCCTCTCCAGCTCATTTTATAGATGAGGAAACTAAGGCAAATAGGGTTAAGTGACTTGCCCAGGGTCACATAGCTAGTAAGTGACTAAGGCTAGATTTGAACTCAGAAAGAGGAGTCTTCCTGACTCCAGGCCCTATCCACTGTGATGCCTAGCTGCCACACTATTGATGTGTGGGTCAAAGATGGGGCAGTTTTGAGATCCCCATTCAATTCATCAGGGAAGAAAGGAACCTAAAGAAAAGTCAGAGGCAGGAAAGGAAAATTTGTTTTTAAACAGAGAGAGAGCCCTGAAGTCAGAAGTCCATGTTCTTGGCATTAGCCCCAATTCATCACTTGATTCATGGGCAAGTCCTCTTCAGACTTTGGTTTCCTTGGGGAAAAAAAGGAAATAAAAATAAAATGGTTTGTTAACTGTGACCAGATGGCCAGCCATGCTTAAGTGAGATGTCCTTTCTTATTGCTATGACTATCATCACTGCAGCTATTACTGCTGTTGCTACTGCTTTTGCTAATCATCTATATTTGTTGAGTGCCTCACAGATGATGAAGTGCTTCCTTTAAAGCCACTCTGTTGATGGATGGAAAGGAAGGCATAACACACACATGCAAGTAGTACCTTTATTTCAGACAACAGCTAGTGAGGGATGGTGACTAAAATAAGGCAATTTTCCAAATCTCTCATCATAGGACTTTGAATTGGAAGGGGTCTTAGAGGTGGCCTCAGACAGACTACTTAACTTCTCTGGGCCTCAGCTTCTTCATCTGTAAAATAAGGGGGTTGGACTAAAGTATCTGCCAGCTCTGGATCTCTGATCCCTAGGAGATGTAGTTCAACCTGGTCATTTCATGGATGAGGAAATTGGGGTCCAAAGGCAGAAGTCACCCAGTGGCTAACCCAGGATTCCAATCCAGGTTTTGTGACTCCAAATCAAGAGCCTTTTCCACTATACTATGGTATCTGTGGGCAGCTAGGTGGCACAGTGGGTAAAGTACTGGGCCTGAAGTCAGGAAGATCTGAGTTCAAATCCAGCCTTAGATTCTCACTAGCTGTGTGACCATAGGCAAATTACTTAACTCTGCTTCAGTTTCCTCATCTTCAAATGAGCTGGAGAAGGCAAACCGCTCTAGTATCTCTGCCAAGAAAAACCCAAACGGGATCATGAAGAGTCAGACATGACTGAAATAACAACATTGTGTCTATGGGAAGCCTCTTGCACATCCACAGGCTAACTTCACTCAGAATCTTCTCGCCCTTTTTCCATGAAGACTGAAGCCATGGTGCCAGATTCTGGAATGCAAATGAGGGACACAAACATGGCTGCTCTTTAACAAAGAAGCCGAGGCCAGCCCTCTACATTTGCACTTGATCTCAGCACCTCCTAACTGCTCTAGAAGTGTGCATCCTCAATCAGCCCCACTTTCTCAAATCTTCAAAGTCTCCCTACATATTCGTTCCTTACCCATCTCCCTATGCCCATCTCCCCACACTACAACAAAGAAACAAACAAAAAACCTTTCCTAGGCCCTACAATTCCCTTAAGCTACCATCCTACATCTCTCCTCCCTTTCTCAGCCAAACTGCTTAGATAAGCTATCTATACTTGCTTACTCAATTTCCTCTCACTGCATCCATTCTCAACCCTTTGAAATCTGACTTCTGGCCTCAACACTACGTTGAAACTGCTCACTCCAAAGTTACCAGTGATTTTTTTTCATTGCCAGGTCCCATGGTCTTTTCTCAGTACTGATCCCTCTTGACCTATCTGCTCCATTTAGCCCTGTTGACTGCTCCCCTCTCCTGGATATTCTTTCCTCTGGATTTTTGTGGCACACTCTCCCCTACTTCTCCTCCTACCTGTCTGATTGCTCCTTATCAGCCTTCTTTGCTGCTTGTCATCCATATTCCCCCCCCTATCAGTGGGTACATCCTGAAGGTTCTGTCCCTAGGCCCCCTTCTCTTCTCCCTCTGTACCCTTTTAGTTAAATTCACAGGAACTGATGAACTTACCATCATCTAGATGCAGATGGCTCCCAGATTTATGTACCAGCCCTGGGAGATGGATAGATAGACAGAGACAGAAAGACAGGCAGAGACAGACAGACAGATAGAGAGAGAGACAGACAGGGACAGATAGACAGAGACAGATAGCTAGACAGACAGACATCACCCAATCCTGGAGACATCTTGAACTTAACACATCCAAAACCAAATTCACTCTCTTTCCTCCCAAACTTTCCCTCCTTCAAACTTCCTATTATTCTTAAGGGCACAACCATCTTTTTACTTTTTCAAGGTTGTAACCTTGGTATTATCTTCAACTCCTCATTCTCAATCCCTCCACATACCCAGTCAGTTGCCAAATCTTCTGTTACTACCTTCTCGACATCTATTGCATCCAGATCTTTCTCTCTACTCACCCATCTTCATTCAGGGCTTCATCAGCTCCAGCCTCGATTATTGAAACAGCTAATTGGTCTTCTTGACTCAAGTATCTCCCCATTTACCTTGATCCTACACACTTTATTAGTTTCTGTTGTTTGTGTTCATGCACATTTGTTCCATCCCCTCTATAAGATAGTAAGCTCTTCTTAAATATAAGCACTGTACATTCTATTAAGTCCCCAGGAAGCTCTGCTCACAGTAAGTGCTTAAGAAATGCTGCTTTCAGGGGCAGCTAAATGGCACAGTGGATAGAGCACCGGCCCTGAAGTCAGGAGGACCTGAGTTCAAATCCAACGTCAGACCAAACACTTGACATGTACTAGCTGTGTGACCTTGGGGCAAGTCACCTAACCCAAACTGCCTCACTAAAAAAAAAAAAAAGAAAGAAAAAAAAAAAGAAATGCTGCTTTCAGGTTGAGCTTTTATTTGGCACCCTTCTTATAAGGTGGGTTGCTATCCTTTATTTTTTGCAGATGAAGCTTCAGAGACACAGAAATGGATCATGACTTGCCCAAGGTCACACAGAGAGCCAAGAGTAAACATGGGATTAGAAATCTTAGCCTGATCCCTTTGCTGAGTCAACTGAATCTTTGCTTTTCATTCTTTCTTTTCTTTCTTCCATTCTTATTTCCTCCCTCACTTTCTTCAACAATTTATTCAAATCAAATGGACAAGTAGTTACTGACACACTTACCATGTGTATAGCACTGTGCTAGGAATTATTCATATAAATTTGTTATTTCTGAGACAACAATCACACATTTTCAACTAATCTCTAAGGTCTCTTCTAGTCCTAAATCCTATGAAATCTATAGAACAGTGATTTTTAATGAGAGATCCATGCCATGTTTGGTGCTTCCAAAAATGATTCTAACTAGCTTTCATGCGGTTTGAGTACTGCAGATTTTTTTAGTCTTTTGCCAATAAGAGTGGGGTTTTTTTGTTTGTTTTCCCCTCTCTTTACTCTGGCATTTGAAATTGCCGTGTATTTAAGGAAATTTAATCTGTGCGTCTGGACAGATTAACTCATCAAAATGTCGTGGGCATCAAGCTTTTGCCAAAACCATCACCTCCACAGAGAGAGGCCTGAGATGGATATCATTGCTAATTAGCATTTAGATGGCACTTTGCAGACACTGCATTCGCTTTTAATACATTATGTTCCTATATGAGCCCAGGAAGAGAGGCTGCTGGACTAAAATCAGACTTACAAATTAAAGATCATAGGAAGACGTGATGCATGAGGACACACAACTGTCTGTTGGTTCAGCCTCTGAGGGCCTTTTAGTAGACAAATACATTTCAGCTCATTAGTCTGACCCTGCTGCCTGATGGCAACTAAATGTTATAAGAACATTAGGCCTGGAGTCAGTCAGAAGAACTGAATTCAATCTCCAATTCTGCTGTGTGATAGTGAGATAATATTTCACCTGTTGGAGGCTCAATTTCATCATTGAGAAAATGGAGATAATAATACATTCTCTACCTATCACAGTACATTTGGATCTAAGGAAGACAACACTCATTGTGAATTTACTTAGTCATGATGTTGATGCTATAATGTAAAAAATCAAGATGACATGAACCCACCTGCAACATTGTGCCTAAGTCCCTTTTGTCCTGATCTGAGACATCTCATAGTAGACATGTAGTTCAACAAGGAGCTGGTCAGCTCTGCCATAGACTTTACCATAGACTTCTGATTGGTCTCCTTGCCTCAGCTGCCAAAGTCATTTTCCTAAAGTGTCATCTGACCATGGCAACCACCTACTCAATAAACTCCAATGATTCCCTGTCTGGCCTCAGGATCAAAACTCTCTATTTGGCATTTAAAGCTCTTCAGAACCTGGTCCCTTTCTGCCTTCCATTCTTCTAACAGTTTACTTCCATCCACTCATTCTATAGGACAAAGAGCAACAGCATATTGACCTGGATTAGAGACCTGTTTCGAGAACACATTTGGTCTTCTGTCTCTGTTGTATTGACTGGTCCTCATGGTTGAAATGTTGATTCTCCCAACCTCTGACTCTTAGTATTCCTGGCTTCCTTTAAGACTTAATGCAAGTATTAACTCTTCCTAGAGGTCTTTCTTAGCCCCGCCCTCTCAACTACTCATGTCATCACTTCCAAGGTTATCTTCTATATGCTCTGCATTTATCTTGTATGTACTTAGAATGTAAGCTCCTTGGGGCACTTAGGTGGCACAGTGGATAGAGCACTGGCCCTGAAGTCAGGAGGACCTGAGTTCAAATCAGGCCTCAGATCAAACACTTGACACTTACTAGCTGTGTGACCCTGGGCAAGTCACTTAACCCCAATTGCCTAAAAAAAAAAAAAAGAATGTAAGCTCCTTGAGGGCAGGGACTATTTTTGCTTTTTCTGTGTATCTCCAAGTGTATAGCATACAAACTGGTACATATAATCACTTAATAAAATGCTTATTGATTAATTGATTGGTTTTGTTGTAGTAAAGAGCTAGAAACAAAGTTTCCCCCTAGACTGGGAAATGGCTAAGCAAATTGTGGTACATGAGTATACTCAACTATTACTATATTATAAGAAATAGTGAAGAACACAGAGAATAGGAAGAAATCCCTTAAGAGCATCGATTTATAGCTGAAAAAGAAGCTATTGAGTCCATCTCCCTTGTTTTCTAGACGAGGATATGAACTGATACATGGTGAAGTAAGAAAATCAAGGAAAATAATATAAATAATGAAGATACTCTCCCAGAGCAAGGCTAACTATATTACCCTTCAGAGTTCTTTCTCTAATGCTATTTGCTCAAGTTCCCATTCTGGTGTATTCTTCCTGTTCCACCACTGATTAGAAACCCAGTTTCATTTATAAAATCAGCTAGCTTTTAGCATGGAAATATACCAAGAATGTAAGTTACAAAGCATCCCCTTAAGAAACATGAGGGCACACACTGCCCTTCTGACTCATGCATAAATGTAATGTAGTGAATAGAGCGCTGGGCTTGGAACCAGGAAGACTCATCTTCCTGAGTTCAAATTCGGCCTCAGACACTTACTAATTGTATGACCCTGGGCAAGTCACTTAACCCTCTTTGCCTCAGTTCATCTGTAAAATAAGCTGGAAAAGGAAATTGCAAACCAGTCTAGTATCTTTGCCAAGAAAACCCCAACTGAGGTCATGAAAAGTCAGACACAACTGAATAACAGCAACATTGCACTTTGGTCCCCGGGGAGAGTGAGCTCAAACTTAAAGCAGTTTCAATAGCCTGTGGCCCATAAAATCTACTTCTGATTTTGGCAGGGCCAATAGGTGATTCTCTGTAGCTCCCTCTTGGTAGCCTTTGAGCCATGTTGGGACAAACTGGTTTCTTGGGCACTTCACTCCTCACCAGCTGGATTCCAGCAAATCCCAGCATGGACTTCCACTCCCAGACATCTGGTAATCCCTATTCTGATCTTTTAGAAGCTTATAAGTTCAGAGACATTTCCAGGATTCCTTCATCAAAAGCAGGAAAGAACAAACACAAAGAGGAAAAGAAAAAAAATGCTGCAAAAAGGTCAAAGGTAAAAATATATCTTCCTCTCTTCTTCACAGATGTAGGGGACTATGGGTAGGGAATAGTGCATATTCCATAATAAATAATTGGTAAAATTCCTTTGGAGTTCAGTAGACTTTTGAACTCCTCAATCACTCTGTCTTTTTGTGGGTTCTGCTGCTTTAGAATTTGTTTAGAGCCATTTTTTACAGGTATTTGGAGGGGTTTGGGGTAGAGCTCAAGCAAGTCACTTCTTTTACTCCGCCATCTTGGCTCCCTGAACTCCTCAATCATTCTGGCTATTTCTGTCTCCATGTTTCCTCTCCTCCTTCTAGAGCAGGGGCATAAATTGACCAGACTGCCTCATTCCACTTCTTAACTGATATTATACACAGATATGGTCACTGTAGTTGTTTTCATTTATACTCCATCATTAAATAAGCCACATACAATGAGCAAAAAAGCATAAGACCTCCTAACAAAATCCAAAGCAAAGACACAGAAAATAATCTGTAGGTAATGGTAGAATTGTTTTCTTTGGTGCATCCCAGGTACAATTCTCAGTAACAAGAGCTCAAGGTCTTATCATTGATGTCTGGCCATCTAAGTTTCTATTTCCATCTCATGTTATCTGCAAGAGGGTGGTGATGTGATCCAGAAGGAAGGGGTGCATCAAATAGGCCACCCTGTCAAAGGGAGATCTCCTGGTGCCTAATTATTTGATCTTTCCACATTCTGGATTCCAAAATAAAAACAGAAATTTCCACACAGTGGAGAAATTTCCTCTTTGGTCCAGTCCAAAGATACATAGGGCCAATTGCAAGTTATATAGCTACTCTCCTGGTAAGCAGACACTAACAAACAGCGCTAGACCTCATCGTGTCCCCGTATTATGGTTCATTTTGCCCTTACTTTCATTTATATTCCCTTGTTGGGGCACAACCGTAATAACGCAGACCATTGTCAGTACTGAGACACACCATCCATCGTGTCAATGTGCCTGTCATTTCTAGATCACTCATGGGTGTAGTTGTTGGTCACTAGGCCTAACCTCAACATGAGGAGAATTACAGCCTATTTCCCACTGCCACCCCACAGGCATGCGGAGGATAGTCCACCCTCTGATTTAAAACAAAGAATGGCCTCAAATCATGCCCAGTTCTAGGTTTCCTCCAAATCCCACAAGAAGAAGACAATCTGTGGTGCAGCCAGTTGTTTTGTGGTACTTGGACAGACGCTAGGAAGTGGACTGGCATGATTTAATATTTTAGGTTTTGGCCCCCTTGTGGGCAGGCTTTGCTTCCTTTCCTCAGGACCAGAACCCTGTGGCCTTTTGTAGGAAATCTGTCATCTTGTTACAAACAAGGCAGTCCTAATTTTGTACTAATTCACCTGGGAGAACACCTAAACCAGTCCCAATATGCTGACCCTACTCAGGTAGTCAACAAGCATTGATAAAATGCTTACCAGGTGCCAGGCTCTGTGGTAAATGCTGGGGATTCAAGGAGAAGCAGAAAGAGCCTCTATCCTCAAGGAGATCACATTCTAACAGGGGAGACAAACAGGAAAATAATTAGGTACTTACAAGATATAGTAAAGATTAGAGAGAAGGAAATAGCAAAAGGGAAGGTGATAGAAGCTGGACAGAAAAGGGGGAATATCAGGAAAGGTCTTCTACAGAAGAGGAAGTTTGATTTTAATCTTGAAGGAAGCCAGGGAAAATAAGGTAAGGAGAAGAGAGCATTCCAGGAATGGGGAAAAGTCAGCACGAAGGCATGAGATAAAGAGATGGAGTGGCATGGTGGAAAGCAGCAAGTAGTCTAGCATAATTGGATGATAAAGTGTGTGAAGGGGAGTAAAAGAAAAGAAGACTGGAAAGGTAGGGAAAATATAGCTATGAGAATAGCTATTAATGCCAAAGAAAGTTGCTATTTTGTCCTAGAAATAATAGGGAATCATTGGAGTTTACTAAGTGGGGAGTTCACATGGTCAAACTTATGCTTTAGGAAAATCACTTTGATAGTGATAAGAGAAGATGAAAAAATAGAAGAAATTAGAATAGGCAATGAGGAAACAAAAACATCACTCTTTGCAGATGACAGGATAGTATACTTAGAGAATCTTAGAGAATCAACTAAAAAACTAGAAGAAATAATTAACTTGGGCAAAGTTGCAAGATAAATCATCAGCATTTCTTTATATTACATATATATGTGTATATATATGTATATATGTGTATATATGTATATATGTGTATATATGTATATATGTGTATATATATGTATATATGTGTATATATATTATATATATGTATACGTGTGTGTATACATATATATATGTATATGTGTATATATATACATATATATGTATATGTGTGTGTGTATATATATATATATATATATATATATATATATATATATATATATATATATATATATATATATATAAAAACCAACGAAGTCCAACAACAAGAGGTAGAAAAAGAAATTCCATCTAAAATAACTAGACAGTATAAAATACTGAAGAGTATACCTGCCAAGACAAACCCAGGGATTATATGAACAGAATTACAAAACACTTTTCACGCAGATAAACACAGATAAAGTGAGATCTAAACATTAATTGCTCATGAGGAGGCCAAGCCAATACAATTAAAATGACAATTCTATCTCAATTAATTTACTTATTCAGTGCCACGCCAATCAAACTACCAAAAATTATTTTATAGAGCTAGAAAAAAGAATAACAAAATTCATCTAGAAGAACAAAAGGTCAAGAATATCAATGGAATTAATGAAAAAAATGTGAAGAAAGGTGGCCTAGCCCCACCAGATTTCAAACTGTATCACAAAGCACTAATCATCAAAACAATCTGGTACTGCCTAAGAAATACAGTGATGGATCAATGGAATAGATTAGGTACCCAATGCATAGTAAATGACCATAGTAATCTAGAGCCTGATAAACACCAAGATCCAAGCTCTTGGGACAAGAACTCACTATTTGACAAAAATTGCTGAGAAAATTGGAAAGCAATTTGGCAGAAACTAGGTATAGACCAACTCCTCACACTGTATACCAAGATAAGTCAAAATGGCTCATGTCTAGAGTCTTTCCCAAAAAAGGATTAAGAATGTCCCTTCTAGGGGACGGAGCCAAGATGGCAGAGTGAAAGCAGTGACTTGCTTGAGCTGTCCTCCAAACCCCTCCAAATACTCATAAAAAAATAGCTCTAAACAAATTCTGAAGCAGGAGGACCCACAAAAAGGCAGAGTGAAACAAATTTCCAGCCCAAGACAACCTGGATGATTGATCAGAAAGGTGTATTGCACTGGGCTGGGAGCGCAGCGCAGCCTGGCTGGAGCAGGCCTCAGAGGACTGAATCTCAGGCAGCTGTGGAGGTTTCCAGACTCCTCAATCCACCAATGCCAAAGACAACTTAGAAGGTCAGTGGGAAAAGTCTGTTTCTGTCGGTGCTGAGAAAGGAAGGCGGGGTCTCAGCTCCATTCCCCAAGAGCTTGGCCCTGGTGGGGGCAGCTGCTTCCCAAGCTTCTGGCCCACAGATTGAGGGGGAATCCAGTGGCTGATCAGAGAGGGATTGCAGGGATCTCTTTGCCAGTGCTGAGGCAGGAATCTCTTGCTTTGCCCGTGTTTGGATCTGGGCCACAGTTCTGGGAGGCGGTGCCGGGGTGAGGAGGAGCGCTGGCTTGGTGGAGCTTGTAGTGGCTGTGGAGAGGAACCCCCTCCTCACAGTTACAGGACAGAAAGGAGTACCTGTGCTCACAAGCCAGGAAAGGAGTAAACACCTCACCCCTTATCATACCACCTTGGAAGAACTGAAAATTTACAGGTCCCTACAAGTATCTCTGAAAACAGCTGTACAAACCCCTGAAGCTTGGGACAGTACATTCTCCACATTGGAAGCAGACTCTTACCTTAACAAAGAGTTTAAAACTCAAGTAATTGGCTGGGATCATGAGCAAGCACCACAAAAAGAGTCAGACTATATTATCTTACTTTGGTGAAAAAGAAGATCAAAATATACAACCAGAAGAAGACAACAAAGTCAAAGCTCCTACGTCCAAAGCCTCCAAGAAAAATATAAATCAGTCCCAGGCCTTGGAAGACCTCAAAAGGGATCTTGAGAAGCAAGTAAGGGAAGTAGAGGAAAAACTGAGAGTGATGGAAGAAAATCATGAAAAACAAGTCAACATCTTGCTAAAGGAGACCCAAAAAAATACTGAAGAAAATAACACCTTAAAAAATAGCCTAACCCAAATGGCAAAAGAGGTCCAAAAAGCCAATGAGGAGAAGAATGCCCTAAAAAGCAAAATTGGCCAAATGAAAAAGGAAGTCCAAAAGCTTACTGAAGAAAATACTTCCTTAAAAATTAGAATAGAGCGGGGCAGCTAGGTGGCACAGTGGATAGAGCACCGGCCCTGAAGTCAGGAGTACCTGAGTTCAAATCGAGCCTCAGACCAAACACTTGACACTTAACTAGCTGTGTGACCCTAGGCAAGTCACTTAACCCCAATTGCCTAAAAAGCAAAAAAAAAAATTAGAATAGAGCAATTGGAAGATAGTGACTTTATGAGAAATCATGACACAGTAGAACAAATCCAAAAGAATGAAAAATTAGAAAACAATGTGAAATATCTCATTGGAAAAACAACTGACCTGGAAAATAGATCCAGGAGAGAGAATTTAAAAATTATTGGACTATCTGAAAGCCATGATCAAAAAAAGAGCCTAGACATCATCTTTCAAGAAATTATCAAGGAAAACTGACCTGATATAGTAGAACCAGAGAGCAAAATACAAATTGAAAGAATCCACAGATCTCCTCCTGAAAGAGATCCCCAAAGGAAAACTCCTAGGAATATTGTAGCCAAATTCCAGAGTTCCCAGGTCAAGGAGAAAATATTACAAGTTGCCAGAAGGAAACAGTTCAAGTACTGTGGAAACACAATCAGGATAACACAAGATTTAGCAGCTTCTACATTAAAGGACCACAGGGCATGGAATATAATATTCTGGAGGGCAAAGGAGATAGGATTACAACCAAGAATCACCTACCCAGCAAAACTGAGTATAATCCTTCAGGGGAAAAAATGGTATTCAGAAATAGAGGACTTTCAAGCATTCTTGATGAAAAGACCAGAGCTGAATAGAAAATTTGACTTTCAAATACAGGACTCAAGTGGAACATGAAGAGGTAAACAGGAAAGAGAAATCATAAGAGACTTATTAAGATTGAACTGTTTACATTCCTGCATGGAAAGATGATATTTATAACTCATGAGACCTTTGTCAGTATTAGGGTAGTTGGAGGGAAAAAATTATATGTATGTATATATGTAGATAGATAGATAGAGGGCACAGGGTGACTGAAGATTAAGGGGTCATATCTGGAGAATAAAATTAAGGGATGAGAGAGGATTATACTCAGAGAAGAAGAAAGGGAGAGGTAGAATGGGGTAAATTATCTCACAAAAAAAACAGAAAAGAAAAGTTCTTACAGTGGAGGGGAAAGGGGAAGGTGAGAGGGAATGAGTGAATCTTATTCTCATAGGATTTGGCTTAAGGAGGGAATAACATACACATTCAATTGGGTATGGAAATCTCTTACCCTACAGGAAAATAGGGGGAGAAGGGACAAGAGAGCAGGGGGATGATAGAGAGGAGGGCAGATTGGGAAAGGGGGTAATCAGAAGTAAATACTTCTGAGGAGGGACAGGGTCAAAAGAAAGAATAGAATAAATGGGAGGGCAGGATAGGATTAAGGGAAATAGAGTTAGTTTTTCACAACATGTCTACTACGGATGTGTTTTGCATAACTGTATATGTACAACTTATATTGAGTTGCTTGCCTTTTCAATGAGGGTGGGTAGGGAGGGAGGATGAGAGAAAATTTGAAACCTAAAATTTTAAAAACATATGTTTTAAAAAATATTTTTTCACATGCTACTGGGAAATAAGAAATATAGGAAATGGGGTACAGAAGTCTATCCTGCCCTACAGGAAAATAGAAGGGGAAGGGGATAAGAGAAGGGGAGAGAGATAGAAGAGAGAACAGACTAGGGGAAGGGATATTCAGAATGCATGCCATCTTGGGGTGGGGGGAGGGGGGAGATGGGGTGAAAATTTGGAACTCACAAACTTGTGGAAGTGAATGTTGAAAACTAAAAATAAATAAATTTATATTTAAAAAAAAGTCCCTTCTAGAAAAGGTATTCATTCAATGTACAAAGTAGATAACAAGTGTTTCCACTACTACAAAAGAAATGCTTAAAACACAAAAGACTCATAAGCAAGCATTAGAAGTACTTAAAATGAAATAATAACCCATCCCTTCTATGAATGCACTCTTGAAAGGTAAAACCACTCTGTGGAACTGCTGAAAAGATATTTCACTCTCCCCACGGACCTGCATTGTCCATGAAACTCGCAATTTCTCCTGGTGTGGCATCTTTACCTCTAAGAAATGATACAGTTGTGTGAAATACCTCTCACTGAGCAACCATCAATGACTTAGGAACCCAGAAACTCTCTAACTCATGAGGCTGGAAACATCTCTCTCTCTCTCTAAATCACTGTTCAATTATCTGTGCTGAGAGCAATAAGTACAAAGAAGCAACCAGGGACTGAGATATAGCCTCGGGCTTACATGTCCTTGCTGTCATGTGTACTTAACTGTCATTGCTGTTGGGGTTTGAAGGTAGGATGAGAAAACTCTCCCCTTTCACCCCTTGCTTTGCCCAAGGCAAAACTGGCACTCAAAAAAGAAGAGGAGGGAGGGTCAGGGAAATGAGGCCTTTCTCTTCTCTTCAAAGCCTCTTGAGTGGGTCATGGGGGACCAATAAAGGACTGCTTCATCATTGCAAAGTGAAAGTCCTCCAGTGCTGAAACTGGAGCAATCATCTATTCCCACAGAGCTAGAGTATGCATGCCCAATTCCATGGCAGGCATCTTAATCCATCAGGTCAGGAGGTTCACTGATGCTTTATTATATTTGAAGTTACTTAACTATCACCTCATTCCACCCCACTCCTCTCTGCATATGAGGTTGGAGAAGGAGAAAGAAGTGGTCAAATATGGTTGCTAATGGAGGAGGGAAAAAGGAAGTGACATGACAGAACTTCAAGGGAGGGGGGCCAGATTCAAGATCAGAGAGGGATACTAGGTAGGCGTCTCCTTACTCAGGTCAGCCACCAGCTCTCCTGCCCACAAGAAATAAAGAGATCCTAAGTCCCTGTCAGCATAAGGATAGGCATCACCAAGAAAAACACCTTCTATGTAAGTTTCTTTCTTAATTTGAATCTATATCTTCATTCTAGGAGTCAAGATCCTGAGTCTTCTATATCCCACATCCCTGTGCATGCCTGGAGTCCTGAGTCTGGAGTTCTTACAAAGATGCTAAGCCTCCATTTGATGACTAGACCTACTGGATGGAAGAGTCAAGCATCAGGTAAAAGTGCCACTTACTATCTGTGGTCCTTTGCCTGCATGGGGCATGAATGTGAGGAAACAAAGACACTCAAAATGTGTTTCCAAGAAATTCTCAAAATAGATTGATACCACCTACTCTCTGGGAATTACCAGATGGTCTGGGAGGGCCTACAGATATGGTACCTTTTGGTAGATGTTATATTAGGTATTGTCCTCTTTTTTTCCCCCTATAATAAGTCAGTGTTGCATATGGTGTTATTTAAGCATACCTGATATCCTCCTGTAAGATCAATTCCATTATATCAAGGCCACATGATTAGGAATCCATAAAACAGAGGCAGCTCTAAAAAGAGGTAGGGCTGGTCAGAGGTAGGAGATCAAGTGCTGATTTTGAATTAGTTAAAATCCACATTCCCTAGATAAGAATAGTGTTGTCCTACAGAGAGGTGGATCTGAGAAGCAGAAAGTCATTTGTTTCCTGAGAATTATAAAGACTTGGGACTTCCTTAATACTCCTTCCCAGTGGAGTAGAGAACAAACTGGTAGGGAACAATTAAAGTGAATAGAATCAGGATTGGGGCTAATGATGCCATCTAGTGGTTAAATGGGTACATATTGTTAGCTTGCCAGTAAAATGAAAGCTCTGTGAGGGCAAGGATGGCTTTAATTTTTGTCTTTGTGTCCCCATTGCCTACAGCCATGCCTGGCACATAGTAGACACACAAGAAATGTTTACTGAATTAAAATCCTTGATTTTCCTTTTCCCTTAATCCCCATAACTAATCAGTTGCCACGTCTGGTCTGGGGGGGATTTGAGGAAGAAGTGTCATGGAGAGAAAATAAGCATTTTTATAGCAACAGCTAAGTGCCAGGTTCTGTGCTAAGAGTTTTGTAAATATTATCATTTGATCCTCACAACAACACAGCAAGTGTTGTTATTATCCCCATTTTACAGCTGAGGAAACTAAGCAGGCAGAGGTTAAGTGACTTGCCCAGGCGTCACACGGCTAGTATCTGAGGCTGTGTTTGAACTCAGGTCTTTCTGACTCCAGGCCTAGCACTCTGTCCAATTCATCACCTAGATGCCTAGAGTGACAGAAAAAAAAATAGCTATCCATCTCTCTCTCTCTCTCTCTCTCTCTCTCTCACACACACACACACACACACACACACACACACACACACACACGCTCAGAACAAATGTCTAGCTGATTATTGATCTCTCCACACAAACTGCCACTATGCTAATTCAGGTCCTCATTACTTCTCGCCTGGACCATTGCAAAAGTCATCAGATTGGTTTCCCTGCTTCCATCCTCCACATAGCTGCCAAAATAATCTTTCTTAGGCACAGATCTGACTATGTCAGTCCCCCATTCAAAAATTATTAAATGCAAAAATAAAAAATAAAATTTTAAAACTCTCCAGTGGTTCCCTATTGCCTATAGGATAGAATTAAAACTCTTCAGCCTGCTATTTTAGGCCTTCCGCAATCTGCCACAGCCTCCCTCTACAGACTTACTTCATAATATTTCCCTTTATGAGCTCCATGTTCTAGAGATATTAGACTACTAACTATACCCCAAACTTAGAATTCCTTCTCCCGCCTCCACATATTGATACAAATCATCCCCTAACTCAATCTTATCCCCACGTTTAATTTCAACATCTTTGACTTCCATAAAGGTTTAGATAAACTGGTAAGATCTCCTCTGGGAAGCCTTCACTAATCCCCCCCCCCCCAGTTAATGTTCTCGACTCCTTTTATCTTGTAAAATACTCATAAATCCCCTTGAGAATATGGACTACTTTGTATTGTCTCCAACTCATCAGTAGATTGCAAAGTGCCTTGCACCTAGTAAGAGCTTGATGACTGTTGGCTGAATTTATTGTTAAAAAAAATTACAAGGGTTGGTCAATTTCTTTTGGTCTTCAGAAGTTGCATCATTCATTTCTAGCTATGTCTGTTCCTCTTCTTCCTTCTAATTCAAGGATTCTATTTTAACCAGACTGCCTCACTATGAATGAAATGTATGAATGAAAGGGTGATTTATTGTTTACTACATAGGTGGCACACTGTGTACAGTACGGGGCCCAAAGTCAGGAGCACTTGTTGAGGGCCGGCTCTAAGAGTCCAATCCGGGTTTAAGATCCAGGACAGAGTCTGACTCTTGCCCAGGCTTAACCCACAGGGCTCAATCATTTAGGAAGCAGGGCTCTCCAAATCTCCCCCTGCAATGGAGGCTCCTGAGACATTCCTTCTCAATCTTTGAGCCTTAGATTTACACATTCACTCCTCTATGCAGGTGGCACCAAGGCACCTGGGAAAACCTTGGAAAATACAACCCAATCTAGGAACCCTGATAACAACAAAATGTATGTTGTCACATCCTCAGCAGATGGTTTGGGGAGTATCTCATGAGGAGGACTCTTTGAAGTTAGGCTAGGTTTTCTCTATATATCCTGTACCCTGGGATGAATAAACTGAGTCAATTCTGCTGCTCCGCCTGGCCCATGTCTCAAGTTTATTTCGTGCTCTTCCATTCACTGCACTATTTAATTGCTGGCAACAAACACTCATCTTCCTAAGTTCAAACCTGGCCTCAGATGCTTACCAGCTATGTGACCCGGGGCAAGTCACTGTAATCCTGTTTGCCTCTGTTTCCTCATCTGTAAAAAGAGTTGGAAAAGGAAATTGCAAAACACTCCCATATCTTTGCCAAGAAAACCCCAAGTGGAGTCATGAAGAGTGGGACACGACTAAGACAACTGAACAATAACACCAAAAATATGCATGGTGCTTGATATAGAGTAAGCACTTAATAAGAATAAGTTGCTTGATATAACAACAACAACAAAAAATACTGGCCCCTGGGGTCAGAAGACATGATTTCAAAATCTACCTCAGAGATTTAGTTGGACAAGTCAATACTTCTTCCCTACTATGGTTTTCCCATCTGTAGACTGAAGGAGGTGCACCTGGTAGCCTCTGAGGGCTTTTCCATTCAAATGTAAGTAAAATGAATCATTACCATGAAACCCTAGAAAAGACGAGTTATGATTACGGTAACAAACTACGTTCTATAGGACAAGGGAAGGAGGCAAATTGAACTTTGAGCACTGAGTGCTGAAGAGTCATGGATCATTGGTTATGAGCTAAAACGTGATTTAGAAATCATTTACTACAATCATTTCTGAAGCCCGGAGAAGTTAAGACTTTCTCAAGGCCACATAGAGAGCAAATAGCAGAGCTGGAATTTGAACTCAGATCCCTGGACTTTTAAATCCAGCATTCTTTCTTTTTCATGTTGAGTGTTCTGTTTTCCTAATTTTATTTATTTTATTCTGAACTTAAGAAATAAAACAAGCATTTCCATACCACAGCAGAATAGGGAAAAAAAATTATTATATCTACTATGTACAACTTACTATTCTTTTAATTATATAATAAAGTTACCGTGTAACTTTCTTTTTTTCTTTTTTTTTCCTTTTTTCTTTCTACTACACTTAGCAGCCCAATTAACACCCTACCTATTTCCAGTGGAGTCCTACCCTGACTATACTTGCCTTCAGAAGCCCAAGGGAGAAAGCAAAGAACCCCAAAGTGGTCCTTGAGTATACCAGCCACACCGTGAAACATTTATAATTATCATACCATGCTGTGCCAGGACACAGCATTGCAAAAACACACACACATAGACACACCATATACGTACATGTATATAGCCATGTTATAGAATATGGTGCCAATTCTTTATACATGCCATAACTTATTTCATGTAAACAAGCAATAGACTGAAAGGTATCAATCTCCAATCCATTTCCAAAGCCAACCAGCCATTCCTTCAGTAACGTTTTACTCAAGAGACTAAGGAAAGTTTTACTTAGTTTAAGTATATTCATTTTTAAAAAATCTGTAAGTGCCCATGACTCATGTCTACCTATAAAAATTAATACAATGATAAACTTGGAAGCATCCTTAGAACCAGAGACTGGAAAGGGAAGAAGTCGAACTCTTGGTCCACCCAGTAACGTCTCTATGCAGGACTGCAACTACGGGCTCCAACGTGCATCTCGACTCGGCATCCAGAGCAAAAACATGTCTGACTCTCATAAATATGAGTTTCATTTACATAGCATCTTTTGATTATGACAGCTTTTTACATATTATCTCTTCATGAGTTAAGTACAAGTGTTAACATCCCCATTTTACAGATGAGAAAGCTGAGCCTGAAAAAAGTTAAGCCAAGGTCCCAGGACTTATAAGGAATAAGCTAGGCTTTCAATATAAGACTTCTGGCTCCAAGTCGGTTGCTTTTCCCACCCTATCACCTTATAACATTCCTGAGTAAGGAGACCATAACAGTTTGAGAGGTTCCACAGGAAGCTAGGTGGCAAAGTGGATCAAGCACTCAAACTCAGAGACACCTCAGTTCAAATTCTCCCTCAGGACACCTTAGGCAAGTCACTTAAACTGCTGTCTGCCTCAGTTTCCCACTTTAAAATGAGTATAATAATAACACCTAATCTCACAAGGTTGTTGCAAGGTTTAAATGAGACAATATATGTGAAGCCCTGCGCAAACTTGAAAGGGAAGGCAAATGTATTGTCTATTATTATCATCTACAAAAGTATTTTTAATAACTTCCATAAAAAACCCCTTGCTCCAAATTTTATGCTTCTTATTCTATCCTTGGTTAAAATGGAGAAATCCCCAAAGATCGTTCTTCTTTTAACCAAAAGATACTATCTCTAAGCTAGGAAATAGGAACCATGACCCAAATGACTCTGATTTATTAAAGCAGCACCAAGGTCTGTATTATCTGTGGCATGTAATAACTCTCCCTCTTCCTGAAGTCAGTACAACTTAAAAGTGCCTCTTCTACCCAGAACTTTTAAGCGTTCAGCAACAAAGGCTATGCTAACATTTATTTGACTCTTTCAAAAATAAACAGTTACTCCATTTCGAAATATTTCCAGTAAGAATATTACAGAGCTTACTTTTTTCCGTTCTCACCCCCGACCCCCACCCCAAAGCTAATTAACTCCCAGAATAGCAGTACAGATGACTGAGGCCTAAGAAGACTGGCCTGCAAATGTTTTGAATGTTTTCTTTCCCCCAGCTTCTACAGTTCACTACCCCAGCAACTGACAGGTGAATAGCAAAACAGGATGTCTCCTTACCATAACTGTCTGCTTTGCTGCATAGCTACCAGAATTAATTGGGCTTACTTTTTTGTTTCTTCTTTCTTTTTTCTTTTCTTTCTTTTTTTTTTTTCGGTCAGACGCTGAAATGCCCCATTATTTGCATATGGTTTAGCCCTGTCAGAGGTGAACTGAGGACACAGTGAACTGCCTTACCCAAAGCCAATGACAGGAAGTCCCCTGCAAAAAAGGAGCATAGCAACTACTTTTCAGACTTGGGTGGCTTTTTTTTCCTCTTTTTTTGGAGAGAAGGCATCAATTTAATTTCAAACAGAGCATGAAAACTTGGAGCCCCAGAGGAAAAAGAAGCCTGCCAATAACCCCAAGCCTGCCTATTAAGTCATCTGCCCTCTCCCTTCTCTCTGCTTAATGGGAGGCTTTTGAACCACTAAATTGGAAACTGCTGTGGCTAATTTTAAAAGGTCCAGGGTATGAGAAAAAAAAAAACCTTCTTCCCCTCCCACCCACAGTTAGCTAGTGATAATGCACTCTGAGCATCTCTGATTTCTGTCAGAGGGAGCTAACATCAAAAGGAGTATTTTGGGCTTCACCGGTTTGGGTAACAATCACCCTGGACAATCATCCTAAATATGGTTGTTGGGTTGTTTTTTGGGAGAGGGGGAAAGGGACGGTCATGTGGTGTTTTCGTTTTTATTTTTGCCATTCTACCAATCTGAAGATCCTTACTTTGTGTGGTGGGAGTTTAGAAGTGAGATCGAGTCAGCTGGCAACAAAATTGTTGAATAACCTCAAAGAAAGATTACTTACTTCACTGGCATTATTTTTTAACTTCAGGTCTAACAATAATAATAATAATAATAATAATAATAATAATAATAATAATAATAACTAACATTTACATAGTGCCAGGCATATAGTAGGCACTTAATAAATGGTTATTGAATATAGTGTTTACAATGTGCCAGGCACTTTACAATTATTATCTCATTCGATCGTCATAAAAACTCTGGGAGGTGGGTGCTATTATTATCTCCAATTAACAAAAGAGGAAACTGAAGTTAAGTAACTTGCCCAAGGTCACACAGCTAGTAAGTGTCTGAGCCACATTTAAAGGGAGGTCTTCCTAAATGCAGACCCCCCATGCTCTAACCATTGTACCACCTAGCTCAGGGGTGGGGAACCTTCAGCCTCAAGGCCACAGGTGGCCTTCTAGGGCCTCAAGTGCAGCCCTTTGACTTCATCCAAACTTCACAGAATTTTTTTTAATAAAAGGATTTGTTCTGTAAAACTTGGACTCAGTCAAAAGGCCGTACAGAGGGCTGCAGGTTCCCCACCCTACTGATCTAGCTAATCTTAATCCATTCTCCTCTAATCCCATCAATGCCCACCTGCCTCATTCTACTGCCTTCTTTGGCTTGCAACATTGTTATCCAGCACCCATGACCTGCTTCAACAAAAAACATGCCAGGTAAAAAAACATAATTTTTTTTTAATGGCAGCATTACTCCAAGATGGGCGAAGGAAGCCCTAGTCACATACAAATCAAAGGGAAGTCTGTATTATTGTGGGTGGTTTCAGAATGGGATTCATGTGGTTTTCCTAAAAGAAAACAACTGATTCTTCCCAGACAGAGCTCATAAGAAAAACACAACAATCCATTGTGTTTACAGACCCTTGCTCCAGTGAGCCAGAAATGGTGGAAAATTCCAAAATAACATGAAGTGTATGCTAATTTTTAGGCATGGCTAACTATCCTGGGAGGCGGGCCAGTATCGGCAACTCTATTTGGCTGTGCAATGTTTTATTCAAGGGTCCTGGAAAGTAACCCAGACTGTAAATTCAAATCCCCATTTCACCATTCATGCGCCCAGCTCTAAGCTGGCTCAAGCCATCTAAGCTTTCTTGACTTCTTAGTTAAAGTTATACTCACTTGCCTCTCAGGGCTAATAAGAATTACTTCAGTGAATAGCTTTTTGTAAATTAGTGATGCTATATTTACTTTATCGTTGAGTGTCCTACTACGGGCAAGACACTGAGCAGAATCATAGGATCATAGAAACAGAGCTGAAATGTGCATAAAACTTTGTATTTATCCCCATTAAATTTCATTTAATCCAGTTCAGCCTGAATCTAGGTAGCAACATCACCCCCCAAAAAAATACTTCCTACTTATTTTGATTAAATCTTGTGTATGCTTACATAATATGTTGTCTCTCCTAATAGAATGTAAACTCCTTGTGTCCCTAGTGCACAGCTCTATGCCTGGCACTTAGTAGGTACTTAATAAATGTTTGTCGGTTGATTTATGATCCTGTCAAAAAAGGAAATCAGGATAATCTGCCATGACAAGCTCTTGATGAAGCCATGCTGACTGTTTATGACAACAGCTTCCTTTTCCAGATTTTCACTACTATCGACCCAGCTTGGTCCCAGAGAAGAATTTTAAAAATTCAGCTCCCCTTCTTTGCAGAAGCAGGGGTCTGTGGATGTGAAATAGTGCATACCGTTAGACATGATCAATGTGTTGAATGGTTTTGCTAAAATGATTTTGGTTCCCCTCTCTTTTATCTTTGTTACAAGGGATAGCTCACTGCTTAGAGAAGGGCAGAGATATTTGGAAATGAAGGTAATATAAAAAAATATCAAAATTAAATTCACAATTAAATTTAAATTTATTAACATTGAGTGGGATTGAGACCACCTACCCAAATAAAAATTCAGAGGTTTCTCTCAGTAGAAACAGAAGTTTTATTCTAGCAAGTGTCTCGTGAGAATTGGGCATCACCTACCCAGGGCGGACTGGAGTAGGGAGGCAGGATACAAGCAGCAAGCAAGCAGTTATATACCCCTAGACAAAACAATTCTAAGAAAATCCCACCCTCCTGAATCTCTTTATCCCCATTGGTTGAGGTGAGAGACCTTACATTCTACCCAGAAACTAAGAGATACATTTTACCCAAAACAAGCTTGGGAGATAGAAGATTGCCTTATTTGGCAAAGACAAGGCTGGGGTGGTGGTTACAAAACAGGGGGGGGGGGTAGGCAACAGATGTATGACCTGATCACATGATTTACAGGAAAATGAAACTTAGGCCTAGCTAATGTTAAAGCCTTAACTAAATTTTGGGGCATAGCTTCCATTTCATATGAGAAACTTTCACTTGTCCCACACAACATTAATATATTTTAAATTATGCAAGGAATAAAAGTTGTGTTAACTGGCATATAATAGTTATTATTATTATTATATTAAAGCTGGGCTAAATGGCATGTAATAGTAATAATAATAATATAATATATAAATATTAACAGTATATTAATATGTAGTGATACTATTATTATTACATGCTATAATAATAGCTATTGCTATTCCTGTTATTATAGTAGCTAACATTTATGTAGTACTTAAGTATGTGCCGGGCACTGTATTAAGCACTTTACAATTATTATCTTCTTTGATCCTCATGACAATCCTGGGAGGTAGGTGCTACTATTGTCTCCATTTTATAGATAAGGAAACTGAAGCAAACAAGTGGCCTGGGGTCACACAGCTAGTAAGTATCTGAGGCTCAATTTGAATTCAGATCTTCCTGACTCTAGGCCCAGCTCTGTATCCATTGTGCCGCCTAGCTGCCCCTATAATTCACACATACCATTTTCTTCCCCACTCCCCCTCCTTTTATTTTTTTTATTTTTTTTTAAACAAACATTTGCCCTTCTCTAATCAACAATCATTTAGTAAGCCCCTACTATGTGCCAGGGACTGGGTTTGATACAGGGGAAACAAAGACAAAAATGTAATGGTTCCTGCCTTCAAAGACTCACAGTCAATTAGGGGAGATGGCATATATAGCTCTAAGTACATTTTCTCATTGGTAATATAAGTCTCTGATCTTGTGGTACCTCTCAAATTCTCCAAAATCCTATTTTCCCTATGAAACTAGGCCCCACAAAAGCCATGGTCATTATCCCAAGGTTAGATGGTTTTCCCACTATACCACACACCATTTCCTCAAACTATAGTCAATGTAATTCTTTTACCTTCTTTTGTAATTATATATTATTAATTATATGTATGTTGTATATATATATATATATATATATATATATATATATAGTAATTATGAATTATTTTATAATTATAGAATCTCAGTTTGAAGGGGCTTTTGAGGTCATCTGGTCTAGCCTCCTACTTCAGGTATTAATCCCTTCTGTACCATGCCCTGTTAACAAGCGGTCATCCAGGTTTTATTTAAACACCCCCCAGTCACAGAGAACTCACTACTTCCCAAAGCAGCTCATTTCGATTTTTGGACTGCCCCATTTGTTTGGAACTTCTTTCCACTAGGCCAAAATCTGTTTCCCTTACATTCATTGGTCTTATTTCTGCCCACTGGAACCAAGGAGAGTAAATATAGCTCCTCTTCAACCTAAGAACTCCTTCAAATATCTAAAGGGTAGCATCAAGTTTTCTCTTCTCTAGACTATTCATCTCCAGTTCCCTCAACTGATCCTGTCACATGGATTCAAGTCTCTTAATCCATAAATCAAACTGAACACAATACTTCATGTAATTTTGTCTTCATGCTTGTGTAACCTTTAAGTCAGAGGTCCCTTGCTGATGGGAAAAATCTGGGTATGCTTTGGCAGGGAGGGATGGAATTCCCTAGTCTTCTGGTTCACTACTACAACCCACATGCAGGAAGGCATAAAGTTCACAAGTTCAAAGTATAAACAAGTTTATTTTTCAGGTTAAAGGAAACAAATAGAGTTCACTTCAGAGCCATAGAAAAATAACAGTACTCACAACGGAGCAAAGCATTCCTCAGAGACCATTGTAATCTCAGTCACTTATAGCATCCAAGGTCCCCAGTGTAACTCCCCCTTCCATTTAACTTCTCAATACTTGCAACCTATTGTAGTATCTCTTCACTGGGTGGTTTCTTCCATGCAACCCTTTCCATTATCCCTGTGTCTTGATGTATGATTCAGAAACCCAAGTCCCATTCTTAGATACCATCTTCTTAACCAAAGCTGCTTCCAAAATAGCCTCTTCTTCTGAAATCCCTACTTTCAACCGGCATCAGTGATGGAAACACCACCAGTGTCCTTTAAGTCTTCATGATCCCCAGAAATACAACATCATGTCTTTTTCATGGCATCATTGGTCCCTCTATGAATCACCAGAAGTAGGTAATCTTCAGAGTCAGCAAGCCTCAGGAGTGTTTCTAGTATATAACAAAAAAAAAAAGAAGAAAAGGAAAGGGGCTCTTGCTTCCAGCAAAAACTACAAGAAAATGCAGCTAGGTAACACAGCAGGTAGAATGCTGGATCTTGAGTTCGAAAGACCTGAGTTCAAATGCAGCCTCAGACACTTACTACTAGCTGTGTGACCTTGGACAAGTGGTTTAACTTCTATCTGCATCAGTTTCCTCAACTTTAAAATGGAGATGATAATAGCACCTACCTCTCCCTAGGTTGTTGTGAGGATAAAACAAGAAAATATTTGAAAAGGACTTGGCACAGTGCCTGGCACAAAGTAGGTATTATATAAATTCTAGTTACTGTTATTGACTTTGAAATGACCTTCAGAGGATGCACTGTGTGTGTATTTCTGCCAATGACAAGAAATAGCGGGGGGGGGGGGGGGGTTCCTAGTAGAGGTTTGTGTTCCTTCTGGGAGGAAATAAAAAGCCTAAAACTCCACTTTCTCAAAGTATATTGCAGCCCTAGAAAGAATGAAAGGGATTCAGAGGGGAAAAAATAATCTGAAGAAGTAGAAGGGGATCTTAAATGAATTTCATGGGACTAGGGGATGAAAACACAATAAA
This sequence comes from Phascolarctos cinereus, assembly GCF_003287225.1. Taxonomy (NCBI): domain Eukaryota; kingdom Metazoa; phylum Chordata; class Mammalia; order Diprotodontia; family Phascolarctidae; genus Phascolarctos; species Phascolarctos cinereus. Next base: position 169,749,574 of record NW_027555514.1, read on the forward strand.
GGGAATTAGAAATATTTCTACATTTGAAGCTATGAACAGGTATGAGTCTCTTTCCACAGAGGGGAGAGCCAGACCCTCCCCAGAAGAAGCGTATTCTCATTCTCTAATGAATGTCAGTGGAGAGCCACCCACGTCATTAGAAAAGAAGCCATCTAGTAAGGGTGAAAGGAATAAGATGGTGATACCCTGCCAATGGGTACCTAAGAAGCTATTCATCACCTTCAAGGCATGTCAGCCTGACATGAGAGAGAGCATCCTGAAACTTGTCAGACCCAAAGACTACTACCCATCACTGGTGATTCATACAGGTACAAATGAAGCATTATTAGAAAGCATTATCAAGGATTATGAAGATATGGGCAAAAACTGTTGTCAAATGAAGGAAAAGATTGCAGAAGAAAATGGTAGATTTAGAGAAACAAACGACTGAGTAAGAAGAGGGGGTTTGAGTATGGGGTCTATTATTTCTGGCTTGGAAATTGAATAATGGTCTCTTAGCCAACGAAGGGCACCTAACAAGAGCCATTAAGACATGTTGTCTAGAATCTTAGAAATCTGATCAAGAAGATTTTAAATTGAAAGTGAATGGGGAAAAAGAAAAGAACCTGTTTAAATCTGTCAATTCAGATATTATAGAAAATAGCAGGTACAATATAGGAAGAAGTCTATAAGCAAGGTCAGTCATTCAATATCTAAGAAGACAGTGAGCAATCAAAACTATACAAAAATTTGGGAAATATGGGGAGAAGAGAAGCTCCCTAAGACATGCTGCATTTCTCCTTGTGTTCAGAGAAATGAGGCCCCACGGTACCACTAAACAGAAGCAAGGGCATCACTACTAAATAGAACCAAGGGGGTATAATGGATGACATACAAAATTATTGTGCTGTCCTAAAAGCACACTATTAAGAGCTCAAAGTATAAATGGTCCAAGGATATGAACAGACAGTTCTCAGATGAAGAAATTAAAGCCATCTAGAGTCATATGAAAAAAACGCTCTAAATCACTATTGATTAGAGAAATGCAAATAAAAACAACTCCGAGGTACCACATCACACCGATCAGATTGGCCAAGATGACAAAACAGGTAAATGATAAATGTTGGGGAAGATGTGGGAAAATTGGAACACTAATGCATTGTTGGTGGAGTTGTGAAATGATCCCAACCATTTTGGAGAGCAATTTGGAACTATGCCCAAAGGGCTATAAAAATGTGCATAACCTTTGACCCAGCAATAGCACTTCTAGGGCTATATCCCAAAGAGATCATACAAATGGGAAAAGGACACACACGTACAAAAATATTAATAGCAGCTCTTTTTGTGGTGGCAAAGAATTAGAAATTGAGAACGTGCCCATCAATTGGGGAATGGCTTAGCAAGTTGTAGTATATGAATGTAATGGAATGCTATTGTGCTATAAGAAATGATGAACAGGCTGACTTCAGAAAAACCTGGAAAGGCTTGTATGGACTGATACTGAGTGAAGTAAGCAAAACCAGGAGAACGTTATACACAGCAACAGCCACGTTGTACGATGACTAATATTGATAAACTTAATCCTTCTCAGCAATACAAGAATCTAAGACATCTCCAGAGGCCTCATGATGGAAAATGCTATCCACATCCAAATAAAGAACTATGGAAGCTGAATTGCTATCTTTTTTTTCTCTTCTGTTGAGTTTTGTTTCTTCTTTCTGATGATTCCTCCTATTGGTTTTAATTTTTACTTACAACATCACTAATGTGAAAATGTGTTTAATGGGAATGTAAACGTATAGCCTATATCAGATTGTGCACCGTCTTGGGGAGGGTGGTGGGGAGGAAGCAGGAGAAAAATTTTAAACTCAAAAGCATACGGAAGTGATTGTTGATAAATCAAAATAAACTAATAAAATAAATTTTTTTAAAAGAGCTCAAAGTAAGCTGAGGCTTGCAAGGAAAGCAAAAAACAACAAAAGGAGAGGGTTTCAAATTTTGTTGGCAGTAAACGATGCACAGAAGCAAGTTAAGAAAGGTTGAAAATAAAAGTATGAATTGCCTGAAAGGACTAGGGCAGAAACCAGTGCTTACAAACTGGAAAGGGAGACAACACTATTGTCGCTTGGGAGTCCCAAGTCTAAGAATCTTTGAGGAAATAAGAGAATCAAATTCAGGACTTAGGTATTTAAAAAAAAAAACCCTAAAGAAAGATATTCCTTTAAATTAGGGTGTCATTAGGGAAGGCCAGCCAAGCACAGCGGTACAGGTAAAAGGAAAGAAGAATCAATTATCTTTGCACTCTTATCTGAATTAAGAAAAAAAAAATTTAAAAAGATATTAGTAGCAAAAGGAGAATAAAGGCGACAAAGGCAACTCTGTAGGACTCCAGAAGAGATATGTCATTGTTAGCTCATATCCTTATTGTCCAAGCAACTCACAAGGTCCAGATCTCCAGGCCCACTGGGCCTGCCTTTGGCTTTAGTCCTTCAGCCACTGAATTCGCCCGTCAATGGTGGTGCTCTTCTCCTCTAAGAAGTAATACTGTTGATGAAATCATCTTCTAATGGGAAGCCAAAAGCAAATGCTTGACCTCTCAGACTCAGCCTACATGGCTAAAAACATTCAACTCATGAGATTGCTGCCAGGGCTGAAAATGTCCATTTCCTAGGATTACTGGTTGATAAAATAATGCTCTAGAGTGAGGGTGAGGGGGAACCAGAGAGCAGAACAAGTCAAGGATTCAGGCTTACCTAGGTAATCTCATGGTCTCACTACTAAGTGCTTAAAGCCTCAGTTGAGGTGGGAAGAGGAGTGTTGTTACATGTATATTCTGGGCCATTACTAAGAGATTTACTCCTTGCTGAGATGACCCAAGAAGCTGCTTATAGATCCCTATAACTGGCAAATTGTGTCCCAAATGATTGACCTGTCAGGAGGAGCCTATTGGCCCTCTATTAGAGTTGCTTTGGAAAAAATAGCTACGTATCTTTAGAGATTCATCCAGTTCTTTCTCTCCGTCACTTATCAGAGGCTTAAAAGAATCAGACAGCTAAGTGAAGATAATTTTAATAAATTCTATAACTTTGACCTTTTTCCTAAAATGTCCAGACCCTTTGACCCAGTTATCCCACCATGTTATCCCAAAGAGGCCAAAGACAGAAAAAAGAATCCCATATACACTAAAATATTAATAGAAAAACTTTTGAGTATAACAAAGAACTGGTAATGAAGTAGGATGGCTAAACAAATTGTGGTCCATAAATGTAATAGAATATTGCTGTTACAAGAAACAATGAAAATGGAGAATTCAGGAAAGCACAGAAAAACTTAGACAAATTGAATGAAGTAAGCAAAACCAGAAAGCAATGCATACAATTATAACTATGTAAATGGAAAGAACAAGAAAAAGAAAGAAAGACAGAAAAGAAACTAAATTCTGTATAGTTATAATGACAAAGCTTGGCTCAAAAGAAGAGATGAGAAAATGCACCTTCCTCCCTTATTTATAAGGTTAGGTGGGAGGAGAACCTTGAATCTACTGTTGTACTCAGTTGCTATGTTGGTTAATTTTTGTTGTTGATCAGTCATTTTAGATCCGTCTGATTTTTCATGACTCCATTTGGGTTTCTTAGCAAAGATACTGGAGTGGTTTGCCATTTCCTTCACCAGTCAGTTAATTTTACAACTGGTTTTGGTTTTTTTTTTCTCCCCTCTTAAAAAAAAAAAGTTTGCTACAAGGGATGATTCACTTAAGGAGGAAGGGGGGAAATTGTACAGTGGAATAAACATTGACTCTGGAATAAGGGCTTGGGTTCAAATCCCACCTTGAACAATTACTACCTGTTCATACTTGTATTACCTGTCCAACTCCCTAGTCTTCCAGAAGAAGAACTGAAGCCCAGAGAGGTGAAGGGTGCTGAACTAAATAACCTCCAAGGTCCTTTCCAGCTATAATCCCATGGCCTCTGAGGACCCATCCAGCTCTATAGATTTATGACCCTCATATTCAGAAATAAAAGTAATGTAAAACAAAACACAAATTTTTTTAAAATGTAAATGATACCACTGATGTTTTAATGGGTATTTTTCTTGATTACTATACTGAATGCATTTGACTTGAGTCTCTGGGTTTGCTAAGATAGGTTGGTAGAGGAGTGTGAATGGGCCAGTGGAAATTTTACAAGACATGGGGATCTTTTTGAAGTCCTCTGAAAGACTCTAATCAGAGACCACAGCCATGATGAAAGGCCCCATTCACAAAGAACAGCTCATCTAAGGAACAGGGAAATAAACCTTGAATAGACATCTCTATAATAAAGCTTGATGGGGAGTGGGAGTGAGTAAGGGTTCTCTGGGAAAGAAAAAGGAGAAGAAAAGAGAGTGGAATAATTTAGCCAAAATAAAGCTGGTTACTGCCTAGCTTTCTTTGAGAATGCCACCAGTCTTGAGAGTTCCACATTCTTCACTCTCTGTAGCAAGCCAAATGCCAAGTGACAATGTTCTACATAGTTGGGTGAAATAAATTTGCCCAGAGCTCCATTTGGAAGGCATTACAAGAATAAGAGCTCCACTCCTCCTGTGATTCAACAGTGAAAACAGAAAGAAACAGAGCTCAGAATTAAAAAGGTCTGACTTAACCATGGCATACATTTAAAAAAGATAATGTTTAATTAAAAAATCTTAGAAAAAATTGATGAATATTAATAGATTAATATTTACATTTAAATTAGAGATTTGTAAAGTACTTTGTAAAGCTTAAAGCTTTATAAAAATGCTAGCTATATATTTCCATAGGGCTTTATCACTCTGTAAAATGTTATACATATTATTTTATGTAATATTCATAATAACCCTGTGAATTAGCTAATACAAGTATTATTATTCCCATTTCACAGATGGACATAACAGATTCAAAGAGGTTATATTAAAATAACAATACCAGGGGCAGCTAGATGGTGCAGTAGATGAAGTACTGGGTCTGGAGTGAAGAGGACTCATCCCCCTGAGTTCATATCTGGCCCCAGACACCTACTATCTTGTGTGACCCTGGGCAAGTCATTGAACCCTATTTGCCTCAGTTTCCTCATCTGTCAAATAAACTGGAGAAGGAAATAGCAAACCACATCAATATCTGTGCCAAGAAAACCCCAAATAGGGTTACGAACTGTTGGACACAACTGAAATGACTGAACACCAACAACAAATAGTAATAATGATAATAATGACTAATACACAGTGACAGGTGCTGTGCTAAGCACTTTACAGGTATTATCTCATTTGATCCTCATAACCACTTTGGGAGGTAGGTGTTGTTATTATCCCATCTTATAGGCAAGCAGAGTATAAGTGACGTGCTCAGAGTTGCACAGCTAGCAAGTATCTGAGGCCAAATTTGAATTTAAGACCAGTGCTCTGTGCCCTGTAACAACTAGCTAGTGATTTGCACAGGGTCATAGAGCTATTAGGAAGTGGAACTGGAGGACAAATCTAGGCATGTCTGTCGGCCAGGTGTTAGCAAGTCAGTCATTTTACATACACCACACTTCCTCTCTATTCTTTTTTGCATCTCCTGATGAGCAAACCAGAGCAAAATCCTTTATTTCTCTGTGAGAACTATTTTTCTTTCTGTGTAAAACAGAAAGAATTCCTTTCCTTATCTCAAAGATGCTGTGAATATACATCAGATTATGTTTATAAACATTCCTAAGCAACTTCAAGTGATAGAGGACACTACATCCTATTAAGAGCAATGGAAGGAGCAAAAATCCAATTCCGGTTTGACTGGGGTTAGGATCCTGAACCCTTTGCCGCAAGTACACTCACGAGAACAGGGATGTCCTCAGACGAGGTTGTCAAGGATGAGGCCTTGGCTGTATCTGACCTTGTGATGCAGTCACCACTCCATAGATGATGAGTATACTCTGTGCTTAAGATATCAAATAGATGGTGGCACCCACCAATGCAGAAGATCCGTCCCATGGGATCAGTCACAGGTATAGACACACAGAGAAAGCCACCCATTCAATCAGACCCTCTCCTCTCTCCCCCTCCCCCTAGAGCTCATTTCAGACTCTGCCATGATGAAGTCTTACCTCGCTTCCTTGTTCTTCCTAAAGTCATGGTATGAGTGCTAGTTGATGAACACCAGCCCAAAGGCTTGGCCTCTGCTTTTTTTTTCTGCTAACTATAGGCAGATTCGAAGTGGGAGAGAGGCTGGCTGATGCTTTTACGAGGGCTTTTGATAATGTCTCCTGTCTTCCTGCTCTAACAGCTCAGCTATCCTCTCTTCGTGGGTTAATGGTAAAAACTAAGTTGTTGAAAAAATGGATATCTCTATTGGGGGTCTTTTATAATACCGTAGATATCAACATAAATGAAAGAGAAGTAGTTCAAACATTTCACTGGACATCCAAGATGGATTTCTGGTTCGGGGCATTGGAAAGTCTCTAAAGCATTCATTGCTAAATGTATCTAAAAGAACACAACTTGCTGTCAAGTCTTTATACAAGCAAGGAACTATGAAAGTGCAGTTCTATTTCTGTAGATGCAAGGAGATCAGCAACCTTTCCTTATGAGATGCTTCCAGAAAACAGCTCTAACAGCAGCTACACATAAGGGCTGGTGGGGGTGGGGGTGGGGGTCCTTTGTTCTTGAAGAGGACCAATGTGATTCTCCAACCCCATCAAACAGAAATAGTTTAGAAGTCATCCTACTAAAGCATAGAAACCATTGTCTTGGAGGTTTTTCTCTTTTACTCTGTGAAAACAATGAACTCTGCCAGTACTGAAAACAAATTTGTTCAAACACAGCCAAGTTCAAACATCTAATGAGAACGGAAGGTCTGTCAGGATTCACCAGTTTAGGCTGTGCAAAAATTGTTGATCCTTGGGAATAAATCGAGACACTTCATCAACTCTTTCAGGTCACGTGGATAAATTTGTTTAGGTAAATTACTAAATAATACTCTAGTGACTCAAAAGCATTCTTGTAGTTTATAAAAGGACCTAACCTGCTTCAAAGATAGGATAGAAAGTAGAGGAAGCATGTATAACTTGTACTTGGGGGAGTCTGTTTCAACAAGGCTAAATGCCTGGGGTTCTGAATCTTTTTTCTTTGTGTCATGGACCTCTTAGGCAATCTAGTGAAACTCCTGGAATCCTTCTGAGAATGTTTTTAAATGTATAAAATAAAATACAAAGGAAATTAATTACATGGAAATATTTATCAAATACTATTGTTATCAAAACCCATATACAGACCATTCTACCTTTCCACCTCCCTCAGCCTCCTTTGGCTTCGACCTGGAGGGCTGGAGAATGGAGCACTGAACTGCTCACTTTATAGAGGGCAGAAATTGGACTTCCAGCTCACTTTCCTCCTCTCCCCACCCCTTTCCAGCTTCCTTTTGTGTATACAGTTCCATATATACACTTCAGTTGCGCGCGCACATACATACACACACACACACACACACACACACACACACACACACACACACACACACACACAGAAAGAGAGATAGCACAGCATGGTATATAGAAGAGAGTTGACCTCAGGGTCAGGAAAACTTCAGTTCAAACCCTCTTCTCTATGATGGAAATAGAGCCAAGTACTCTCCTTTATATCTCCCTTCTCTGACACATTTCATTCATACCTTTCCTCCATGCTTGCTCCAACCTCTTGGATCAAGACACTTGGAATCTCTTCATCATTCTCAGATAGTGTCCCCTTTGTATAAAATGTGTTTAGGGCATAAGCCACACATCTCTCACACAATGGCTTTGGTTGATTCAAGGAAATGTACAGGCCCAGTTCATACTGAGGTCTGATGGTCTAATTAAAAAAAAAAACAAGTTTGCTCTTAGTCAAGGTACCAGAGCCAAATAGATGATTTCAGCCTCATCCCTATGTGTCTATGCATTTGTAATCAAATCTGGCAAAGTATCCATTATGGAAGTTCGTGGTTTCTCGTTCTTGTTCTTTTTGATAGTTGAAATGTTTTTGCTTGTTGCTGATAAATTCATAATGAAAAGAGAAAATTGAACAAAAGAAAAGCAGACACAATTTAATTTAATTCAACAAGCATGGGTTAAACACCTATTATGTGCCAGGTACCAAAGCTTGATGCTTGGAAAACAAAAGCAAAAATAAAAAGTCCCTGCCCTCAAGGTGCTTATATTCTACTGGGGGGAAACTACACATGCAGAGATAACTAAGTACAAAATATACACAAAGTAAATAAAAAGTAAAGGCAAGAGGAGATTAACCGCTTGAGGATCAGGAAGGGCCTCATCTAGGAAAGGGCATTTCCATTGAACCTTGATTAGAGCTAGAGATTCCAAGGGGGAAAAAGGGAGAAGGGAGAGGATTCCAGGTATGAGGTCCAGGTTGTACAAAGATTTGTAGACAAGAGATGGAATGTTTTGTTTGAGGAGCACCAAGTAAGCCAGTCAAGCTAGAGCATAGAGTTAATGAGGGGGAGTAAAGAAAAATGATTGTGGAAGGGTCATCATGCCCAGTTAACATGAATGTGAACAGGTGATAGTTGCCAAAGTCCTATTCCAAGGGCTTACCCACTGAATGGAGGTGATCTTTGCAAAAATGATTTAGATGGAAGAAATGCTCCAAAGTAATAAAAGCCTAATGCAGTTTTAAGGGTAGTCTCCAGAAAGTTCTTTGGGCACATAAATACTCAATAAATCTGCTCACATCTAGAATCATATTATCTTACTTAGAATCAGATAGTCTTGTTCATGTGTCTGAGGTGGGGCCTGAATGCAGGCTGACTTTGAGGCAGGCTCACCATGTAGCAGGTACCAATCAGCATTTGTGGAAAAAATGTCCTCACCTGGAGTTCCCTACAACTACGAAATCACAAGCCCCTTAAAAAAATTTTCTGAATTCTCAATAAATACAAATCAAATTGAACAGAATTGGTAACAGAATTTAGTTTAGCCCTCAAGATTTTGGAATCTTTTTTAATCAATCAGTAAAGATGTATTAAGCACCTACTATGTGCCAGGCACTTTGCGAGTGCTTTATGCAGGTGAGAAGATCCCACTCACAAACTCCTCAAGTCTCTTCTACCCTTGAGCTCTTAGGAAGTGATAACCATGGCTAGTTCTAAGCTCAAGTGATGCTAAAGAGTGCTCAGAAGTCTAGAAACTTTTCTCACTCATCACTTATCAATCATAATGTCTACTTTATCTATTCCCACTTTGTGATGAGTAGAGAAGGGATTGTGATGTGGGAATAAGAAAATTTTGAATCAAGAACCTTCATGACCCATAAATCCCACAAACATCCAGATATATGACCTGTGCTTTCTCAGAAAAAAAAGGAGAAGGAGGGAAAGGATCAGGTCAAACCTCCCCCATTCATCCCTACCCTTTGTGGAAAAGCTGAGGCAAATCTCATAGGCCTCTTTCCATTAATCATAAGGATCCCTTTAGGGCATGACAACCAACAGTAAATGGAAATGTTGATTACATATTCAGAAAAAAAATCCATCATTCCCAGCTGGCCCCTGGCCAATCTACTCATTACCTTTCTCTAAGCCAGGGCTTTTTAGCCTGGGATCTGTAAACTTAAGGAGTTTAAAAAATATATATTTTGATATTTAAGTACTTGATATATAGATTTTAATATTTTGATGTTTATATACAATATGTTGATATAATTAGCATTCTTTGTAATCTATTGTATTTTATGCATTGAAAAATATTATTCTGAGAATGGGTTTATAGGTTTCACCACACTACCCAAGGCAGTCCTTCTGTCTCTTTAGAGAATTTTACTAATGAATAATTACAGAATATTACTATACCAGGCTAGCTTTATCAGGTTAAATGACTTGTCTAAGAGACAGGTTTAGAACACAGGTCCCTTGACAGTAATAGTTCACAATCCTATGCTCTATCACATATTAAAGCTAGAAGGTGGCTCATTGGCTAGAGGGCTGGACTTGGGGAACAACTGAGTTCAAATCCTGGCCCAGACACTTAGTAGCCAGGTGACCCTGGGCAAATCATCTAGCACCCTATCCCCACCTCCAGCCTTAGTTTTTCCATCTGGAAAAAAAAAAAAAGGAATAATAATAGCCCCTAGCTTACCGTACTTTTGCAAGATCCAAATGAGGAGATATACATGAAGCACTTTGCAAACATATTCTATAACTATAAGCTACTGAAACTCCTTAGATAACAGCCCAGATAACTTCCTATGTGGTTGAAGGGGGAAAATGATGACTGGAATTGTAATGTAGTGCTGTCCCTGTGAGGCAGTATAGGTATCATTATCTCTATTGTACAAGTAAAGCAAATGAGATCAATAAAAGTGAAGGGATTTGCCTTATGTCACAGACAGGGAAGGTAGGAGGAAAAGAAGGAAGGAAGAAGAGAGGGAGGGAGGGAAGAAGAGAGGAAGGAAGGGAGGAAGGAAGGAAGGGAAGAAGGGAGGAAGGAGGGAAGGAAGGAAGGAGGAAGGAAGGAAGGAAGGAAGGAAGGAAGGAAGGAAGGAAGGAAGGAAGGAAGGAAGGAAGGAAGGAAGGAAGGAAGGAAGGAAGGAAGGAAGGAAGGAAGGAAGAGAGGGAGAGAAGAAGGAATGAAGGAAGGAGGGAGGAAGGAATGATAGAAGGAGGGAGGGAAGGAAACAAGGGAGGGAGGGAAAAAGGATGGAGGGAAGGAAGGAAGAGAGGGAGAGAGGGAAGAAGGAAGGGAGGAAGGAAGGAGAAAAGGAGGGAAGAAAGGAAGGAAGGAAGGAATGGATGTATTTATTAGGTGTTTATTATGGGCCAGGCACGATGCTAAGCACTTTACAAATATCTCATTTGATTCACACAACAATCCTGGGGAATATGTACTTTTATTATCCCTATCTTACAGTTGAGGAGATTGAGACAGACAGAGGTTTAACTATTCACCCGGGGTCACACAGCTAGTAAGCATCTGAGGTCACATTTGAACTCAAGACTTCCAAGTGCAATTTTCTACTCACTGTGCCATGTAGATGCCTCAAATGAGCACCATATATGAGACTTGAATCTAAATCTTCTGACTTCAAGTCCAGTGGTCTCATACATCCCACCAGGCTTGGTGGGAGTCTAAATGGCTTCACTAAAGTCATATAGTTAGCAACAGAAGCAAGCCTCAAACCCAAGCCTCCCGATAGGCTACTTCCCAACTCCATTACATTACAAAATCAAAGGCTGCAATTGCCAATTAGTTTTGTTCAGTTCCTAACTGCTGTTTTTCAAGTGCATGTTGTTAGTTCAATTGCCATGTGGCAATTATTAATTAGCCTTGGTCAGCTGCTAACAGCTATTTTGCAAGTGTATGCTGCTTATCTCTGTGCTAGGCGAGCGAGTGTGAGCACGTAGTCAGGTCTGTGTAAAACCATCCCCTTACCTGAAAAAACAAAACGTATACTGTTGGTGAATCAGAAATGTTACCTTCATAGGAGAGGACAGCAATAAAGTTGACATAACCATTAACAGCAGAAGAGGGGGCTATTGCTTCAGTTTGAAGGAATAAGATCAGCTGCAAGGAAAAATCACTGATAGTGGGAATTGGTTAGCAACGGAATAATACAGTCTGTGTAATGATCTTGCCTGGAGGTCTTTAGGAACAGGTCAGACCTGCACTGATCTGGACTGGTATGGAAATTTTTCTGATTGGGGCAGAATAATGAGCTGGAAAGGTAACATTCCTCCTGCACATGGATGTAAGGAAAATTCATTTCAAATGCTTGAAAGAATCATTCCTAACTCGGAAGCAATAGGTCAGAGGACTATAATTTAGACACCATCCCCCTGGCTTTACAGATGAGGAAACGAAGTGAGCACCCAAGAAATAAAGTGATTTACCCAGGGTCACATGGGTCTTAAGCAGCAGAGCCAGGGTGGCAATTCGGGTCCTCCAGCTCTCTGGCCAAGGGTATTTCTGGTGTCCTGGGCTGCCTCTCAGGCAGCGAATTGTGATTACAAAATCAGAAACCTGAAAACTGGGAACTATTTTATTTGCTTGTGATTGTAAATCATGCTTACTAAACTTTTTTAATTAAATGAAATTAATTCATAGGGCCATTTTCTCTCAACTCCATGCTAAATGATTGGATAAGCCTATCTTTTAAGCAATTGTATCTGCTCCTGCAGCAAGTAGTTCACAAAACTTGCAGGGATTTTTGACACTCTCTAAGCTTCATTTCTTTACTCTGTAATTCACCAATTCACCAATTGCTTATTAAGTATCCATGTAGGGAAAGATACCACACTAGCAGCAAGATAGGGCAGTGGAAAGAGTGCTGGGTCTGGAATCAAGATGATGAGTTCAAAACCTGCTTCAGATACTTAGCTGTGAAACTCTAGGCAAGTCATTTAACCTCTCTCTGCCTCAGTTTCCCATATATAAAATAGGGACAATAATATCATCTACCTCCCTGGGTTGTTGTGATGATCACATAATCTAATATTTGTGAATGTGTACCTGCGCATAGTAGGCACTCAAGAAATGCTTGTTCCCTTACCTTTGAGGCTATTCCCTATTAGGAAACACTGAAGATTTCTGACTAGTAGGGACATGGTCAAATTTGTGTTTTAATAATGTCATTATGGTAGCGGTGGATGGATCAATGGGGGAAGAAACTGGAAGCAGGGAGACCAATTAGGGAGTTACTGAAATAGTCCAAGCAAAAGGTGTTGGAGATTTGAACTAGACCAGAATAAAGACTATGTATGTGGAGGGGCAGATAGGTAGCTCAGTGGATAGAGCACCTACTAATGGAATCAGGAGAGACTGAGTTCAAATCTTGCCTCCAACACTTGACATTTACTAGCTGTGTGACCCTGGGCAAGTCACTTAACCCCATTGCCAACCCCCCCAAAAAAAATGACTGTAAGGTTGTGAACCTAAGTGATCAGAAAGACAATGGTTCCCTCGACAGAAATAGGGAAGTTGAGGGGGAGGATGAACTTGAGAGGAAATGTAAATAGTTCTGTTTGAGACATGTTGAGTTCAAGATGCCTACCAAGGCATCCAGGTAGATTTTCAGATAGATATTCAGCAGGTAATTGGCATTCTTTGTCCATGGCAATGCATGAAACAAAAATAGGTAGGGGAGAGAGAGAGAATGTATTTCAGTCTTTTTCAACCTTCTGATTCAAGACTGTGACATACTGGTGCAAAAAGGGATGCAAATCATTAAAATTTATAGTGTTTAGACCATCTGGAGTACAAGATGATGTTACTCAAAAAGTGAATTGCAAGAAAACCAAGAACAAATGAATGTGAAAGAAAAGAAAGAACAAGAATCTTCAACCTTTCCAGATCTGCCACAAGTTCTGGGAAAGTTCTTAAAACCTATATAATGCAAGTATATACATTCCAATCAAGTACAATGTAGTAGAGAAAGCACTGAACTGGGAGTTAGAAAATCTGGGTCTTAGGGGCAGCTCTACCACTAATAAACTGTATGACGTTGGGCAAATCCCCTGGACTCTCTAAGCCTCAGTTTCCTTATCTATATAATGAAAGGCATGAATTTGAAGAATTATCAGACCCTTTCCAATTCTAAGATACCATAAAATGGATGGTTGAAAATCTTAGGCTACTCTATGATAGCATTTATTCCATAATCCAGAAAGAGAAAATGGGCATTGTCCTTCTGCTTTTGGAAATTTGCTTATGTTCAGAAAAAGAGTAGCAACCATGCAGCTCTAGGAAGGGGAAAGGTAGTAGTGGAATAGAAAATACAATATGTTTGATAAAAATGTCATCTTCTTGACAAAAAATAAAGCTTTCTCTTTGAAGATATAATATAGTATAATATAGTTCAAAGAACTATAATCACATCATTTACAAGGAAGAAGGCTATATCAGTTAAATTATCAAGTAACAGATTTCCTGGAATTTTTTCCCAGTTGTTCCCACAATGGGCAAGTTGCTATCTCAGTTCTCAAATCTTTATTCCTATAGTAATAGAGGAGAAAGATCCATATTGCATGGTAAGAGGAAAATCTTAAAATTGGCCAAATGGGAAGTTACATTGGAAACTAGTCAGATTGTAAGTTGGTTGTGGGTAGGGACTGTCTTTTTATTAATTGTATCCCCATCATTTAGTACAATGCCTGGTACGTCATAAGTGCTTAATAAATATTTCTTGGATTGGATGGAACCCCAGCAATGTGCATCAGAAAAACGATGAAGAGACAGCAAGAAGACAGGAGTCAGAGACTTACATGTATCACTTTACTTCAGTTATTTTATTTCCCTGGGGATTCAGTTTCTTCTTCAGGGAGGAGAATGGATGAACCCTATGACCTCTAGTCCCTTTCCAGCTCTGACATTCCATGATTCTGTAATTGGAAGATAAGATGAGATAAAGACAGTTCAGCTTTACAGAATTCCAGGATCTCCCAGTTAGAAGAGATCTCTGAAGCATCTCACCCAGCCTATCTGCACCTGATCAAGAATGCCCTCTACAACCTATCTGAGAACTGTGCAATTCGCCTTCGCTTGAAGACAGCCCTCTAGGAAGCTCAGAAAACCTCCCCCTCCCCCATCTCCCAAGGCAGCCCATGCCCCGTCACAGCTTTCATGGTCAAGAAGTTTTGTTATTGGTTACTTTCCCCTTACATCAAGTTACTTCAGTTCTGCAAATTTCACCTGTTGGTCCTAGTTCTGCCTTTGTGTGTGTGTGTGTGTGTTGGGGGAAGGGGGAAGTAGAGCATCTGTAATCATTCTTCCACATGACCGCCCTTCAAAGGCCTGAAGACAGGTGTTTATATCTCCATCTCTATCATATCTCTTCTTCCTGCTAACCATCTCCAGTACTCCTAATGCTCCTCACAGGGCACAATCTTACAGTACATTATCATCTTAGTAACTCTTCCTAGCTTATCAATTACTCAAATTCCAGTTACCCAGAACAATACCTCTTACAATTGCCGAAGACAGGGATAAATTGAGAGGAGATAGGCGAATCTATGATTAAATAAGTAGCTTAGGAGATTAATCATAGCCACTAGGTCAATAGCAAAGCCCAGAAAGAGGATATCGTCATAAGAGAGGATTCTTTAGGGAGAAACATTAACCAAATTGAAATTATGCTGAATGTAGGTTGGATCAAAATCCAAATAAAATGGATCTGAGGTCCAAGCAGGAAAACATCTGATTCCTCAGAAGTATTAAAAAAAAATTTTCTTTCAGGTACTAAAGAGAGTAGAAGCATAGGCTATAACAGCTGCAATTGTCCTCAGAAATCATCTAATCACACCCCCCCTTTGTTTTACAGATAATGCCTAGAGAGGTGAAGAGATATTAAATTAAGTGGCAGCATCAGTATTATAATTCATAATATCAGTATTATAACTCATAACTTGTTTCTAGTCCTATGTTATTTTCACTATATGATATGCCCTCTAATTTTGTTGTTGTTGAGTTATTTCGGTTGTATCCAACTCTTCACAACCCCATTTGGGGTTTTCTTGGGAAAGATACTGGAGTGGTCTGCCATTTCCTTCTTCAGCTCATTTTACAGATGATGAAATTGAGGCAACTAGGGTTAAGTGATTTGCCCAGAGTCACACAGCTGGTAAGTGTCTAGGGTCATATTTGAACTCAGGTCTTCCTGACTCTAGGTCCAGCACTCTATCCACTCACTACACCTAAGGACTAAAGAGTATTAGTAGAGCAGGCTAGTCATAATAGTTGTAACTCCAAGGATCGAGTGTATGGACTGAAGGGAAATGACAAGAGGGAATGAATAGAAAGTCTTAAAAAACTGAACTCGTGATCTTCTCACTTTCAAATTTCCTTATCACCATTAAGGACATTCCCATCCTCCCACTCACTCAGGCTTGTAGTATAGGTGTCATCCAGGGCTCCTCATTCTCACTCTACCCCCATAACCAGCCTGATGCTTGCCCCTGTCAATTCTGCCATTACCACATCTCTCATCTACACCCCCTTCTCTCCTCTGACACTACAACTACCCCAATGCAGGCCCCTTTCACCTTATGCCTGAACTATTACAACACTTCTGGTTAGTCTTCTTGACACAAATCTCTCCCCATTCCAGTCCATCCTCCACTTGGCTACCAAAGTGCCTTTTTTTGTTTTTTTGCAATGGGGTTAAGTGACTTGTCCAGGGTCACACAGCTAGTAAGAGTGTCCAAGGCCACATCTGAGCTCAAGTCCTCCTTGTGACTTCAGGGCCCACACTCTATCCACTATGCCACCTACCTGCCCATCTCATTACTGAGTTCTGACATTACTTCTTCCCAAGATCAACTATCAAGTTCTAAGTTTAAGCAAGTCCTGTTCCCTTCCTAGGCTGGTCACCTACCCATGAGATGTGACAAGATCCTTCTCCAGTTCCTTGGAATCATAGAATCTCTACCTTGGAAGGGATTTCAGAAGTCATCTAGACCAAACCATCCTGGAACGTACCTGACAAGTGGGCATTTGTCACTTTCAAGACTTCAGGGGTCAGGGCACCTGCTCTCTGATGAGGTAATCCACTTCTTGACTTGGAAAACCCTAATGACTAAGAAGCCCTGCCTTATGTTGATCTGAAATCTGCTTCTGAGTAACTTCTGCTCATTCATTTACTTCCCTCTGGATCTAAACTCTACAATTGTAAGATGTGACAGACCTTGAAAAGGACTATAATATATCCCTGAAATCCCTTCTCCCAGCTCAAAACGCCTGGTTCCTTCAACTGTTCTTCCCATAAGATAGATTCAAATCCCTTCATCTTTCTAGTTAGACTCCTCTTAAGGTACTTTGTTGGGGCAGCTAGGTGGATAGAGTGCCCCGCCTGGAGTCAGGAAGAAGAGTCTTCCTGAGTTCAAATCTTGCCTCAGACACTTAATAACCTTGTGACCCTGGGTATATCATTTTACCCTGTTTGCCTCAGTTTCTTCATCTATAAAATAAACTGGAGAAGGAAATAGCAAATCACTTCAGCATCTTTGCCAAGAAAACCCCAAATGTCAAGAAGAGTTGAACACGACTGAAAAACGACTGAACAAAGTGTACTTTACATAGCTTGTCATTTTCCCTCCTCAAATATAGTATCTAGATCTTGTCATATTGACTCCAAACAGGGTCTGAACAGGTTAGAGTATATCAGAACTATAATTTCCCTCACTCTGTACTATGCATTTCTATTAATGTATAATTAATACCCAAAACTCTATTAGGCTTTTTGGCCACCATGTCCCTTTGAAACAACAACAACAAAAATATAACCTGATCCTCTCCCCTCTTCTGCTTCTGTATTGACTATGGTAGAATGGTAGAAAAGGGTTACTGAGGGTGTTAAAAATCCCGTCTACAAACATGACTTTGTTGTTGCTAATCTACATGTAAGGTCCTTGTCCAAAGACCAAAAAGCCAATATACGAGCAAAGGAACTGAATCTAATCAATGTTGGCATTCTCACAATAAGTAAAACCAAAAGAAAAAAGGAAAAGATGGCTCACATGTTCTCCTTGGAAAGGCAAATAAAGGAATCCGTGGCAGGTAGGATGATCTAGGGCCTTACATTATATCAAATGAAAATTGACTGAAGTATTTGGAGATGATTAGCCTAGAGAAGCAAAGATCTGGGGAAAGACATGGTAGCTATTTTCAAGTTTTTGAAGGATTATGACATGGAAGGGGACAGCTGGGTGGCACAGTGGATAAAGTGCTGGGCCTGGAGTCAGCAAGATCTGAATTCAAATCCATCCTCAGATACTTACTAGCTATGTGACCCTGGGCAAGTCACTTGACCTTTACAGATGAGGTTCCTCATCTGTAAAAATGAACTGGAGAAGGAAATGGCAAACCACTCCAGTAATTGCCAGGAAAACCTTAAATGGGGTCAAGAAGAATCAGACATGGGGCAGCTACGTGGCACAGTAGATAGACCACCAGCCCTGGAGTCAGGAGGATCTGAGTTCAAATCTGGCCTCAGACACATAATACTTCCTAGCTGTGTAACTCTGGGCAAGTCACTTAACCCTAATGGCCTCACCTTAAAAAAAGAAGAAGAAGAAGAAGAAGAAGAAGAAGAAGAAGAAGAAGAAGAAGAAGAAGAAGAAGAAGAAGAAGAAGAAGAAGAAGAAAGAAGAAGAAGAAGAAGAAGAAGAAGAAGAAGAAGAAGAAGAAGAAGAAGAAGAAGAAGAAGAAGAAAAAGAATCAGACAGGACAGAAACAAGTGAACAATGACAACATGAGGTGGAAGGACTGTTCTGTTTGTCCTGGGAAGGCAGAATTAGGAGTAATAGAAGGGTGTTGCTGAGAGGCTTTTTAAATAAGGCAAACAAAGAAAAACTTCTCTTAAGTGAATTAGGCTCCCTCTCACTCTTCCAGCTACGTTAGATATTATAGAGTAGACTCTTGTTCAGATGTAGTTTGAACTAAATGACCTCTGAGGTCTCCCAACGCTGAAATTTCTGTGAACTGATTCATTAAGAAGCATATGAGATTGAATTACACATTAATTACTAATAAAGATTAGAACAGAAATAATGG
Organism: Phascolarctos cinereus; assembly: GCF_003287225.1. Classification (NCBI taxonomy): domain Eukaryota; kingdom Metazoa; phylum Chordata; class Mammalia; order Diprotodontia; family Phascolarctidae; genus Phascolarctos; species Phascolarctos cinereus. Next base: position 169,768,074 of record NW_027555514.1, read on the forward strand.
AAAAACAGTTGACACTCAACCTTTGTTCTTTTCACAAAGATAATGTGATCTAATTTCCTGGTGCTTAACTAGAACAAAAGAAGTGATTTTTTTTAATCTTGCATTCCTTGTCTAGACTACTACAAGAAATTAGAATTCTATTTCCCATATGACTTGAAACACATTACACAAGATGGCTTATGAATGCTGCCAAATCCATTTCTGAAATTTTAAAAAGTGGTTCTAAGGTCTAAGTGTCTTAGAGAGTTTGTATCTACTAAGGCAGATTATTTCTTTTTTTATTATTTTTTTTAAATTTTATTAATTTATTTTTATTTATCAACAATCACTTCCATATGCTTTTGAGTTGAAAATTTTTCTCCCCCTTCTTCCCCCCCACCCTCCCCAAGATGGCACACAATCTGATATAGGCTTTACATTTACATTCCTATTAAATATATTTTCACATTAGTGAAGTTGTAAGTAAAAATTAAAACCAATAGGAGGAACCATCAGAAAGATGAAACAAAACTCAACAGAAGGTAAAAATAAGTTATAGCAATTCAACTTCCATAGTTCTTTCTTTGGATGTGGACAGCATTTTCCATCCCGAGGCCTCTGGAGATGTCTTAGATCCTTGTAATGCTGAGAAGGGTTCAGTTTAATAATATTAGTCATCGCATAACGTGGCTGTTATTGTGTACAAAGTTCTCTTGGTTCAAGCAGATTATTTCTTGATGATTATTTAAAAGAAAGAATAAAAGACAGTGAGTGTTAGGGTTAGAAGGGTTTGGAAAGGCCCTGAGTTCTCAAAATATCCCCTAGGGTTAGAAGTTATACCCATCCTTATTTGGAAAGCAGAGTGATGTTGGGAAAAGGAGAGAGCCACTGACTTTCCCAGCATCAACCGGCAACAAAATCTTTATCAGAAGATGGCAGGGTTTAGTAAAGCTAGAAGAAATCACTTAATCACCTTCATCTCCTCACCCAAATGGGAGTGGCAGAGCTTTGGTAAATGAATCAAAAGAAAAGTGGGTGACAGGAAATATGATGAGTCAAGACAGGAGAGGGATGTCAAGGCGAAGAGCAAAGGGGAATACCAGGGCAGCATGGTGGCATCAGTTCTTTTTCTGGAGCAATACAACAGTTGGGTCTGGGAGCAATGAACTAGCTCCCATTAGAAGAGAGGTCCCTACTAGTGACAGGACTGCCAGAACCAAAAAATAAAAATAAAATGGCCGTAGGAGCTTCTATATTGGCTTAGTCCACGTTCTATAAATGTGCTATAAATGAATGAATGAATGAATGAATGAATGAATGAATGAACAAAGCTGAGATTCTGAGTCCACTGGACCTCTGTCTAAATATCAGAAGTCTGGGGTCCAGGTTTCCTGTAGTTCTTTTATCTTCATGTGATGACCAGTCCTGCTGGCTATAGAATCAGACAAGTGGCATTTCTGTTCTATGCAATCCTTTGCCCACCCACTCAAGTATCGGAAATCCCACCTAATTTAGTACCAATTCCATGTAATGATGAGTGAATTCTCACCACTAAAGATGTCTCATCAAGAAATAGAATGGGCTGTAGAACATCATGATCCCTATAAAACACAACTTGATACATTACCATTCATACCAAACTATTGATAACTATGCCTAGTTCCTTGGACATTCATTGGTCTAATTATAAAATAGTCAAATAGTCAAGAATATACTCACCTCTCTTGTCAGTAAGAATGATATGTCGAACCAAAAAAAAAAACCAACAAAAAATTGACTCATAAGAAAAAAAACAGATGTCTTGTGTGTGTTTTAATGTGAATCACATGTACCCTACTGGCTTTTTTTAAGTTGCTGTGTAGAAATTAATTTATTGATTTCAGGAGATTGTTTCTGAAAAAAGTCTTTCATAATAGGCCTTTTTAAAAGTATCTGTAAAGTGGTATAAGATTCCAACTTAGAGTTTGCATTTGAGGTGTTAATGCTTAATTACAGTGGTACTACTAAGGATGTGCTGCCTTTAACTATTACCTGATGACCTATGAGGGACTCATTGGAAGGTGCAGTGTTTTTTGTCATAGAGACCTACTGTGTAATTTCCTTCACATCACTTCCTCAAGGTTGCTTCCCTACTTGTCCCTTTTATTCCCAATTTTTATTTAATGGGTCTATTTGCTTCTTTATTTTTCCACTTATCCCCTAATTTTTGTAGGTCCCTTTTATTTTTGCTCTACCTGTATTCTCCCCACCCCCACCCTAGTAACTGTCTCTTTTGACAAATTTTTATAAAAGAAAAAAAAATCAGTTCAACTAAAAAAAAAACCTTCTTGGTTCAAGATAAATTATATCCACTGCTTCTTCCTTCTCTGAATGGTTTTTCACATTATCATAGCAGAAAATGAAATTGGTACAATTTAAAGTCATTTTGGTTGGTACATAGAATCAAACTACTATTCTTGTTGTATCTTCATGAAGAGACTAAAATGTACAATATGATGATTAGGACAAGCAATGTAGCCAAATGAGGAAAAGAATCCCACCCAGGGCAAAGAGAAAAGGCAGAATTCACACCAGGATCTAAATCAGCATAAACCAAAAACCACACAAGGCTGGATCAGAAATCTGAGATTTCAAAACAGCGAGGTAATTGCAAACTGGATCAGGAAGCAATCTGCCGGGAGCACCAATAAGCTAAGTGAGCCAACCTGGCCCCCACCCCCAACACTTTAGCTCTTTATGGTGATGGAATGCATCCCTTAACCCAGCCTTGGGATGCACAGTGCTCCCTCCTCCTGCAGCCATGTTAGCAAGCTCACGGTAAATGACATGCTTGACCATAAGATGTGACGTTCATATGGTGCTGGTGACTGTGGGAAGGGTTTGGGAAATGTTTTCCTGTAAATCCATTACTGGAATCCATTTGAAAGATTGTATAAGCCATTTAGTAATCACACCACTTCACAACTGAAATTCTCCTTAATTATTGTCTGAGAATAGGACCCATCAATTCTCAAGTGACAGTGAACAAGAAGAATAATGTCTCTGCGGCAGGCAGAGGGGATGACTTATACAGAGAAGAGGTAGAGCAAAGCAGCCCCTCCCTTCCCAGCTGGACCATCCATAAGGGAATATAAGCCACAACACAAAAAGACCAGGAGCTTTTTCCAGAAAATCATAAGCCTGAGATAAACATGCAAAGAAAAAAAGAGAGAAGGGATTGCAGGGGAAAGGAGCCATAAGGAAGATGGGCAGGGCTTCCAGGGTGCCACTGCTTTGAGGAATGTGAGCCAGTAGCAGCAAACAGAAGCAGTCGAGGTAGACCGTGACAACCAGGTGAATGGCACAGAGGTCCTGAAGCAAGCCTGGTAGCTGTAGGAGCCATGACTATATGGTGGTGCTGTGAGCCATGATCACGGATGGAAACGGCTAAGTGAAGAGATGCTGATGCTGCTCTTTTATGAGGTTTTCTATTTTATTCACGCAACAGGAACCTCACTAATTGGCACGGTAAGATCTTGTTTTATTTGGGGTTTGGGGAGGCTTGGGGGTTTGGTTGGTTTTTTTGTTTTTTCTTTGTGGAGACTGAATGAACCTTATCGGGGAGAGAGGAGGGAAATTTCACTTGTGGAATCAAATCTAACAATTTCTTTGCTAAAGAGGCTAAAATATTAATTTCTTCTCTGTTTTTTACATGCATTTTAATAAACTTGTTTCTTAGCTTGATGCTTACAAGAGAACTGAAAAAATCTAGGAAAGAGCCAAAAACAGGCCTAATTTAGGTGGTGCCAGGCCTTTGTTGTTGTTCAGTTGTTTCAGTCATGTCCAACTCTTCATGACCCCATTTGGGGTCTTCTTGGCAAAGATGTTGGAGTGGCTTGCCATTTCCTTCTCCAGCTCAAGAAACTGAGGCAAACAGGGTTAAGTGACTTGCCCAGGGTCACACAGCTAATAAGTGTCTGAGGCTGGATTTGACCTCACAAAAATGAGTCTTCCTGACTCCAGGCCTGGTACTCTATCCACTGCACCACCAGGACTAAACCCTACTTTATGACAGCAATCAAACCCCATCTTTTCTTCTCCAGACTAAACATTTTCAGTTCCTTCAACAAACCTTCATATGGCATGATCTTAAGGCTCTTCACCAACCTGGTTATTCCCTTCTGGACAGTCTCTAGTTTATCAGTGTCCTTCCTAAAGCCATTATTTGAGTTATTGTTATTATGATGGACCCAAAGATCAAACCCATATGAGTTCAGAGCTGTAGTCCTTATCCATGGGTTATTCACCTAAAACGATTCAGTTCAATAAACATTTATTGAGCATCTATGCAAAGCACTACGCTAGGCACAGACAAATCAAAATAAATACAACCCATGCCCTGCTCTCCAAAAGAGAGGAAAAGCAGGTTATTGCCTTCATAATTTCCCCATTTTTTTTCCTATCCATAATATCTATGCACAGAAACTAATAATATCTCTTCACAAAATCTCTTGGAAAGAGTTACTACAGAAAATATAATAAGATAATGGAAAAATAATATGTTTGGCTCATCGTGCAATCAGAGATCCTTGGGCCAAGTCCTATTCATTACTGTTAGTTTATAGTAAGAGCCTCTTAATCTTTTCACAAAAAAGCAAAGGCTAAAAGAAAACATCTGGCCCTGCCCTGTGCTTTCTTCTATCAATCAATAAACATTTATTAAGTACTTAGCGTGTGCCAGGAATCGTGGTAAGTGCTGGGAACACAATGACAAAAATTAAATAGTCGTTAAACTTATGTTGTAACAAAGGAAACAATATGGACCTATACAGGAATATACAAAACACATGCAAAGCAAATACAAAGTAATTTGGAAAAGGAAGGTCCAAACTGCAAAGGGGATGAGGAAAGGACTCAAGCAGAAGGTGTACTTATGCTAAGTCTTGAAAGAAAACAGACATTCTAAAGGATGGAGGTGAAGAGTGAGGGCATTCCAGACATCCGGAAGAGTCAGTGCAAAGAAGATGGAATGTCATGGATGAGGTACTACAAAAGGGCCAATATTGCTGGGCCATAGAGTATGCGGCAAGGAGTAATGTATAATAAGGTTGTCCAGGTGTAGAAGAACTTTAGATGCCAGAGGGTTTTATATTTGACCCTAGAGGGGGCCACTGGACTTTACTGAGGAGAAGATTCTCATGGTCAGATGAGCACTTTAGGAAAATCACTTTGGTTGTCGTGTTGAGGCTGTATTGGAGTAGAGAGACTTGAGGCAGGACAATCCAATTAGAAAGCTGTTGTCCTAGTCCAGGAGTGAGGTGATAAGGACCCAAACCAGAAGGATGGCTGTTTTGGGGGAAAAGCTGCAAGCTAAATGTCAGAAGCTTCAGAAGAAAAGGAGAGATGATGAGTGAAGACTTATTTTTCGAAGAATTTGACTGAGATGGGAATAGAGACATAAGACTTTGGAGAAGGTGGTTTCAGTTGAATAAGGAAGCCAGATTGCAGAAAATGTAGAAAAGAAGGAGAAGAAGAGAAGTGGGGGTACTGAGTGTAGATGACTTTCTCAAGGAGTTTAGCCCTAAAAAAGAAGAATGGGAACGGGGAAAGAAACAAGCATTTTTTAAAAGTGCCTATTATGTACCAGACACTTTGCTAAGCGTTTTGCAAATATTATTTCATGTGATCTTCACAACAACCCTCAGAGGTAAATGCTGTTATTATCCCCATTTTATAGTTGAGGAAACTGAAGTAGACAGTAGTGAAGTGACCTGACAAGGGTCACATGAATGGGAGACTTGGCTATGTTTATGGAACCAGCAGATATGGAAAGATTGAAGATTAATGAGAAAGGGCTAATGATAATGGGGCAATCTATTGGGCAACCCAGGAGGGCAGGGATCAAGGGTGAATGTAAAGGGCAAGGCCTTGGCAAAGATACAGGTCACCTCTCTATGAGATATTGGAGAAATGAAAGAGGTAGTGAGGGAGGATGTCAGGGGAATAGAAGGTGAGAAGAGGAGAAAAGGAAGTGTATAGTCAATAAGCCTTTGTTAATTACTTACCTTGTGCCAGGCATAGTGCTGAGGCACTGAGGATATGAATGCAATCCCTGCCTTCAAGAAGAGATATTATAACAGTACTATAATTGTGGCAATGTTATAATAGTGCAACAACATTAAAATAATCACATATACATAAGGTATGTATGTATGTGTATGAATATATATATATATATATATATATATATATATATATATATATATATATAGGGTAGGTGGACCATAATCTAAAAGGGAAAACACTAGCTTTAAAAGAGACAGGGAAAACTTCTTACAGAAGGTGGAATTTAGCTTAGATGGGAGGTTAGGAGGGAAATTATTCTAGGCATAGGGGACAGATTCAGCAATGTCTTATACAAGGAACAGCAAGGAGTCCAGTGTCACTTGCTGGTAGAATATGTTGAGGGAAGTCAGGGAAGTATTGAGACTGGAAAGGTAGTAAGGGGCCAGGTTATAAAGAGCTTAAAAGCCAAACAGGGGATTTCCTATATGACCCTGGAGGGGATGGGTAGCCACCAGAGTTTATTGAATATGGGGTTAGCATAGTCACATCTGACCCTGAAGAAGATCACTTTGGTAGCTGAATAGTGTCTATACTGGAGTAGATCATGGGAAATTAGTAAACTGAGGAAGTTGAGTATTTGAGGGAGTAGTATTATGTGTGTTGAAGTTCCCTAGTAAGAGAGTAGGATTGGGGAAAGAGAGAAAGACTCTGAGACAGGTAAGAAACTCATTGAGGAAGAAGACTGTCCTTTAGGTTGGTAGACAACTATTACTAAAGACTTGATTGGATGATAAATATGAATTGAATGAACCTCAAAGGAGAAGAGGTCATGATAATGGAAATAGAGGAAGAATCTCGAAGTGGCAGTGGGGAACAAGGAGTTTTCTATCTCCCCTACCATGACCAGTGAGTGTGAGCCAAAGTGTAACCACTGTTGAAAAGGTGGCCAGGGATGTCTGGACATCAAAAGGGAGTTAGGACTCAGTGACTGTTAAAAGATGGAAGAAGTGAGAAAGGATAAGGTATAAGATGAAATCAAATTTCTTTTTTTTTTGGCAAGGCAATGGGGTTAAGTGACTTGCCCAGGGTCACACAGCTAGTAAATGTCAAGTGTCTGAGGTCACATTTGAACTCAGGTCCTCCTGATTCCAAGGCCACAGCTTTATCCACTGGGCCACCTAGCTGCCCCGTGAAATCAAATTTCTTAACCAGGAAGCAGGCATTCCAGAGAGGACAAAGGAAGGAGAGGTTTAGGTCTGGAGCAAGACATTGGGAGATGGAGTAAGGGAGCATGGGAACAAGTGGTGGGGGACAAGAAATGGGAATAGGTTTGTATAGTGGTAGCCCAGGGTTCAGAATCTTTGGAATGGGAGTTTGACGGGCTGAGAGAACGCTAACTATTGGAGAATGAGTTCAAGCAAATTATCAGTGACTGGAACGAAGTCCACTGAGGAAGGGCCTGAGGTGATTAGCCTATTCAGGGCCTTCCTTGTTGTCCAACCTTGCAGCTGGTGGTGATGCTGAGTCCTGTGAGGCCCAGGAAGCCCACCTCATAATTGGCAGGAGAGGAGAAAGTCAGGGAGAGAGAAGTGGAGAGGAGTCTGGACAGAGGCAGCGACTGGCAACTCAAGATGGGTCTGCTTTGGGAATAGTCTCTGAAGCACTGGAAAAGTCCATTGGATAAAATCAGAAGACAGAAGCCTAAGGACTGGATCCAGGACTCACACCAGACACCTTGGAAAGACAGGATCAAAGAGGCCCCAAGCAGATAGGCTGTGCCTTGGCTGATGTAGGCTAAATCTGATGCTCTGTAAGAAGTCCCAGAAGTGAAGACAGGCCACAGGCAAGAGGCTGGCTGGATTAAGCGGGAGGGTAGCTGGATCATCCTGGTTAAAGGAGGCTAAAAGACCCAAACTATTATTCAGGCAAGTTATGTAGTCATCTTAGAGCAGGGGTGGGGAACCTGCAGCCTCGAGGCCATATGTGACCCTCTAGGTCCTCAAGTGCAGCCCTTTGACTGAGCCACCACATATGGCCTCGAGGCCACAGGTTCCCCAACCCTGACTTAAAGCAATCATGTTGCTTTTTTGCCTTTATTGACTGCCAATTCCCTCTGCCCTAGACCTAACGACTATAACTAAGTCTAGCATTTCCATTGCAAATTGTCCTAGCTTCTGCCTGTAGCCCTATAACAGAATCAAGACCATTCACAGTGAATGGCCTCAATTTTCTCAGTAAAGTACTGTATGAGGTCAGGTTCTCTGCTTATTGGGTTCAGGGACAAGGTGGTATGGGAAGCTTGAGAAGAAAAAAGAAAGGTGATGAGTAGGATGAAGAAACAATAATAAGTGGGCAGCTTGGTGGCATTGTAGATAGAATGCTGGACCTGAAGTCAGGAAGATCTGAGTTCAAATCCAGCCTAAGACCCTTACTAGCTGTGTCATCCTGGGCAAGTCACTTAACCTCTGTCTGTTTCCTCCTCTGTAAAATGAGGACACTAATAGTACCCACCTCCCAGGATTGTTGTGAGGATCAAATAAGATAATAATTGTAAGGTGCTTAGCACAGTCCCTGCCACACAGTAAGCACTCTATAAATGTTAGCTATTATTATTAATATTACTATTAATTAGGGAGGAGTAAAAGGGTTGTCTGGCTGCACTGACTTCCTCCTGCTCCATTCAGGTACACATAAATGTGAGTGGAGGAAGCAGGATTGGAATTTGGCAAAGTACAAGCCATAAAAGGAAAATTAAGCAAGGTAGAAGATAGGAGAGAATTGAAAGTAGTTCCCTAAGGGGTCAAGATTGAGAAGGGTGGAAGGTATAAGCTAGAGTAGGGATGATGGCCTGAGAAAGTTCTAAGGGGGGATAAGGACTGGAGGAATAAGGCATAGAAAGATATGGAATGATAAAAGATCATGATTGGATAAATGAATTTCAGAGTCCCTGGTGACGGAAGTGGAATTTACAAGTGATTTAACAATCAAGGGTATAACCATCCTCCAGCATAAATAAAATGGAGAATAGAAGTAAGCCATGGGAGTTCAGTAGATTTAGAAATCATCCCATAAGATGTAATCTCTTGTAAAAAGGAGTGGAAGAGTTGGGGTGGAGAGGGATACTATCAGCCTACCACGGAACTCACTGAGAAAGGATGGAGAATGTCTCGGAGATTTGTAGATAACCTCCAACCACCAGGATGGAGCTGAGTGAGAAATGTGGATAGAGTAAACCTCAAAGGAGGAGAGGCTGTGAATGTGATAGTAGAGAAATCTAGAAGGCAGAACAAGGAGTATTCTAACTCCCACTCTAGAACTAGTCGGTTGGGGTGGGGGGGGCTCAGAGAAAATGCAGCCAAGACTGGAAAGGATGGCTAGGGATGACATGTCATGGGGGAAGCCAGGTTTCTGTGAGTGCCAAAAGATGGGGGGCACATGAGAGGAAGAACTAAATGAAGAGAAAGTTTTAAACGAAGTCAAGAGAAGTTTTCCTATACTGGTTAACTTGTTTCAGTAAGTAATAACAATTCACATTTAAATAGTGCTTTAAGGTTTGCAAAGCATTTTTCTCAAAACTTTATGAGATAGGTAGTATTGTTATTATTTTACACATAGGGAAACTAAGACTGAGGATTAAGTGACTGCTTGTTCATGGTTAAACAACTAAGAAGTATCTGAAATAGAATTCAAACCCAGGTCCCCTGACTCCCAAGTCTCTATCTAGTTTACCAGCAGTGCCCCAAAATAGCTAACCACCCCAAAGTGCTGACTGCCAAAGTCCTGTGGCCTCTGACTGAGACAAACCCAAAAGAATAGGGAAGGGCTTATGCACTGGGGCCTAGAGCGCAGCTAAGCTGTCTCTGACCTCGCAACGCAGTCATCATTGCCCAACGCTTTGGTGTCATCTTTGTCTGAGACCCAGACAAGGAGTATGCTTCCCAGACACAAGACTTTCCCCAAGTGTATCCACATCCCACAAAACATAAACATTTCCGGAGGCAAAAGCACCCACTTAATCCTGATACTCTGGGGCAGCGGAAGTCCCATTTGGCCCTCTTGCAATCTTCCTCCCTGATATTATAACAATAACTAACATTTATAGAGCCCTTTAAAGCAAAGTGCTATGCCAATATTCTTGTTTTATCTTCACAACAATCCTGGGAGGAAGATGCCATTATGATGCCCATTGTTACAGATGAAGAAACTTAGGCAGAGAGTGGTTAAGTGACTTGCCCACTGCCAGAGATGTAATAAGTGTCTGAAGTTGGATTTGAACTCAGGTCTTCCTGACCATAGGTCCAGCACAACATTACCAACACAATATAACGGGGCCAACCCAAACAGTTTAGAGGCTCCCACCCTCCTCGTTTTTATCTAAAGCCTACTGGGTAAGAGAGAGACTATTGCCCTAATTAGGGTTAGTGGGAAACACTACAGCTCTACAGATTCAAATGTATCTATGAATTCCAAATGTTGGCACCCTCATGGTAGCAACCGGAGTTACTAGGAACACGAGCTTAATTCCGTTTTGATTTGCAAAGCATCTTGTTCTATCTTATTTGCTTGTCCTAACCTATTCACAGCCTTTTTTTTTTTTTGCCAGTCAGATCAGATTATTAGATCTCACTTTTTTGACTGTGTGGTTTCTTGCACAACCTATTTAACAGAAAAGCAGACTGTCCCCTTGGCAAGCCAATGGTGGACCAAGAAGAGATTTGAAATTAGGAGTATTTCCTGATGTTCTGGGGAACAGAAAGCTTCCCTTGCTAAGAAGCACCTGTGAAGGAGTCAGGCCTCACACCCACAAGTGAATACAAGCGCCTTACATGTTGAAGAGTTACAGAGAGGCCATCCCTACCTATCGGGACTTTTCCCAATATTAGCTTAGCTGCAAAACTTCTCAAAATTCTACCCTCTTTTTAAAAGATGCAATAGCTGCAAGAAAGCTCATGTATCAAACTTTCATCATCATTAACGCATAGAATTGTAGATTTAGGGAACTCTCAGGGCATGCAGTCCAACCCACTCATTTTAAAGATTAGGAGGATGAAAGGCAATATCATCTCACAGAGATCCTCACCAAGAGAAAGGTAGAAAGAAAAAGTGATTAGCACCCAAAGATAAACCCTTCCTCATTCACATTTTAAGCTTTGCTTTAAATGGGTCTTTTGGCCCATAGTGAGGAGAGAATGGATTAAATAATCTCTTCAATCTCTTCTGGCTCCAAGATTCTACATTTCTATTGTAACTTTCTGTCAGAGGCTACCTCTTTATTTTTTGGTGACACAATTGGGGTTAAGTGACTTGCCCAGGGTCACACAGCTAGTAAGTATCATGTTTGAGGCTACCTCTTGATACCTGATATGAGCCCCTGGTCACTTTGTAGGGATTCTACTTCTCTGGCTCATTTGCTTCCACGCAGATAATTTAGGAACTTCATTATTTAACACACCACACCTAGCACTAGATCGCCAGCTCCCCTTACAAGCACATAAATATAACAGGCTTAAAGAACCAACAGGTTTATGGTGGCAGGGAAAGCAAATGGGACTCAAATCAAAGCCCCTAGAAAATAACTTGTAGCCGGTGAGCAATCCTTCCTTTAGCACATGAAGTCTCAAATACAGTCTGCATTACTCAGCCTGCAATTCTCAGTAGTGCCCAGCAGATGGCACCAACAGCCCTTCCAAGGTTGCTCAGCCTGTTGGGAAGGGAGGCTTATCTGAGCTTCTCCATCCACTGTCTGATTTTGCTCTCTGCAGGCTGGTGTCTCAGTTCAGTGGCCCCAGATGATAATTCTTTCCCTCAGAGGGTGCTTGGAAGAAATGCTACCAGAGCTTCTTTGCCTAGACCAGGAACTATGTGCAGCTCTGAAATGAATGCAGCACATCTCTCATCTGTCCAAGCTGTCAGAAGCACACCACTTTCAGTCTCAGAGGCCAGAGACCTCTGATAACTTCCTAGCAAATTTTAGGTCTTCCTCCACTTCCTACCATCCCTGCCCCTACTACCTCATACATACATACATACTCTCTCCTTCTCCCTCTCCCTCTCCCTCTCCCTCTCCCTCTCCCTCTCCTTCTCCCTCTCCCTCTCCCTCTCTCCCTCTCTCTCTCTCTCTTTCTCTCTCTCTCTCTCTCTCTCTCTCTCTCTCTCTCTCTCTCTCTCTCTCTCTCTCTCTCTCTCTCTCTCTCTCCCTCTCTCTCCCTCTCTCTCTCTCCTCACAATCCCCAGACCTGGAAGCCAGCATGAAAACCACCAATCACAGGCACCTTCCTGAGATAGATACATAGATAGATAGAGAGACAGACAGACAGAAAGAACAGATTATTAGAGATTATCATATAGATGTTGATTAGATAAATAATAAGATATAGCCAATCAGATATTGATAAGATAGAGCTGATTAGATAAATAATAAGATATAGCCAATCAGATATTGATAAGATAGAGCTGATTAGATAAATAATAAGATATAGCTGATAAGACAATTGATAAGAGAGTGGATTAGATAAATAAGATAGAGATGATTAGGTAGGTGATAAGATACAGGTATTAGATGATATGATAGATGATTGAATAACAAAGAATAATTAGATAAATGATAAAATAGATATTAGATGATAAGATAGAGATGGTTGGATAACAAAGAATAATTAGATAATTGATAAAATAGACATTACATAAGTGATAATATAGGTAGAAGTAATTAGAGATAGGTAGATAGCTAGATAGATTATTAGATAGATAAAATTGATAGATGATAACTAAATAGAACACAGCCTCAGTTTTTTCAGCTGTAAAATAAGGACAACAGCATCTATCTCTCAGTACTGTTGTGACAATTAAATGAAATAATATATGTAAAGCACTTCAAAATCTTAAAGTGTTACATATGTATTATCAATTATTATTATTTCAAAGTCTCTTGCTACATTATAGGGGAATTAGACAAAGGAACTAATGAAATTACAGATTCTCAAAGTATTTCATCATAACCAGGAGATACTACTTGGAAAATCATGCTGAATAGTAATATCCAGTAAGTATGGGTGTGAATTAGACAGGTATATGTTATGTCGCTCTTCATTTGTTATCCAATAATTTGAGAATAAAATTGTAATATGTGTAATTATAATAAGCAACCTTGATTCCAAGGAAGAGATAAGAAAATATATGGCCCTTCATCCCCTCTTTGCAAAGGACTATGGGTATGCAATATCGCATGTACTGTCAGACTCCATTATGTTAATGGGGTTTTTTTCCTCTCTTTTTTATTCTTTGTTTTACAGGATGGTCCTTTGAACAGAGAAGGGATAAGGGATTTATCTGGAAATGAAGGCGGTATAAAAACAAAAGATAAACGGGAGGGGAGTTATTTGTCTTCCCTCCCCCCCCCAACCCATGATTGGGATTACACATAAAAGATAATAATAAAATAATAGTTAATGAAATATTGATATGCTAATACTAACATACAAAGACTTGTCTACACCCTGTTTATCCCTTTACAAAGTGTGAAAAAGTTATCTGATTGAATCACTGAGGGGAACTTGGGATTCTTAAAAAATCATTAACTTTTTTTTTTAATGATTTGAGAAGAGTGTTTTGTTTTGTCTGTAAGAAGTCAATTCTTTTAAAAAAACAATTCTCAGAAAATACCTTCACCTCTGGTCTGGCGTCTGTTACAGAACAATGCAAGGGTCTTTGTATAAACTAGGCCTATCCACAGAAGAGGGCACAGTCTTTGCTCACCTCCTCTGTGGTCATTGTTGGTTAATGATTAATTTATGATCTTTACCATATGATTGTCTGGCTGGCTGATCTGTTGGTCTGACTCAGCATTCTCCTGACATGCCAAGAAGTCACTGGAGGATAATTATCCTGAACGTGACCCCCAGCACACAGGCAAAAGCCTACAAATGGTCACATTTAAGACCAAAAAGTCTATGCTTTGCTCCAGTAGGTTATCAGTTTTCCAGCAATGACTGAAGAAAATAACCATGACATCTGATTATATAAAAGTAGGTTTATAATATTATCAGAAAGGGAAAAGAAAACCTGTTGAGCCCTCTTTTAAGGAAAGGCAAACTGACCTTGCCTTCTGTGAAAATAAATTTCCCTTAACATCTGCAGAGGGGAGGAAAAAAGTGTTTTATCCAAATATATTTAAAGTATATAATTAATATATGTTAAACCACAATGGTCTCAGAATGGGGAAAAACTGGGTTGAAGTCCTATCCTTAACAAAAACTGGCTTCTGTGACCTCCAGACAAGTCACTCAGCTTTTCAGTGCCTCCAGCAACTGTCTAGACTATGGTTGACGAGACAGGTAACAATCTGTACTTGTAGAGAGAATTTCCTTCTTTGACGTTCCCTATTACAATGAAATCACAGGCTTGCTTCCCCCCAAAAAAGGTAAACCACGAATGTTCATAAGCTACAATATTAAGCAAAAATTCCTTCTGTTGATTATCTCCTGTTTATCCTGTATGGGGGGCAATTAGGTGTCCAAGTGTATAGAGTGCTGCACCTAGAGTCAGGAAGACTCATCTTCCTGAGTTCAAATCTGGCCTCAACCCTGGGCAAGTCATTTACCCCTGTTTGCCTCAGTTTCCTCATCTGTAAAATGAGCTGGGGAAAGAACTGGCAAACCACTCTACTATCTCTGTCAAGAAAATCCCAAATGTATTCAGATTGCGTGCCATTTTGGGATGGGGGGAGGGATGAGATGGGGAGAAAATTGGGAACTCAAAATCTTGTGGAAGTGAATGTCAAAAACTAAAAATAAATTAATTTAGAAAGAAAGAAAGAAAGAAAGAAAGAAAGAAAGAAAGAAAGAAAGAAAGAAAGAAAGAAAGGAAGAAAGAAAGAAAGAAAGAAAAAGAAAGAAAGAAAAAATAATTAAGGAAAATCCCAAATGGGATCTCAGAGAGTCAGACACAGCTGAAAAAACACTCAACAATAACATTTATCCTGTATATCGTTTGCTTTGTATATTCTCTGTTGGTTTGTATGTCATCTCCCCCATTAGAGTGTAAGCTCTCTGAGGGCAGGAACCATCTTTTGCTTCTTTTTGTATCCCTAGTGCTTAACACAGTACCAGGCTTATATATGTCATCATATAACATATAATAATATGTTTATTAATGGGTTGATTGAAAATGTCATTTATTTGAAGAATGCATATAATATGCAGATATTCACAGAGAGATCTGTGTCTATGATGAGAATGTAGAGAGCTGAAAGTCATCTTAGAGGTCATCTAGTCACCTTCATTTTACAAGGCAGGAAACTAGGCCTATCAGGTTACATGACTTGTCCAGGTCTAAGGTCACACAGGTAGTAGATAGTACAATGAGACCAAAATGGCCCCAGAGGCTGTCTCATCCAACTTCCTCATTGTCTAGATAAGGAAAGCAAACCCCAGGGAGGTTATGTCAAGGCCAGTTAGGAACCCTCAGAGGCAGGATTGGAAGCCAGGTCCTCAGATTCCAGTATCCTACTATCCAATGACTTCTTGAGATGTCAGGAAAGCTGAGTATACATTAAGTAGACACCATCTATATGCGTGTATATGTAGGTTGGTTTCATAATAAAAGCAACATCTGTTTTTGAGGTTCTGTATTTTCGCTCTCTTCAGTCAGTCAAGAAACATTTATTAAGCACTTACTATGTTCTGGGCCCTGTGCTAAGTGCTTGAGAATACAAAGAAAAATAAAAGATAGTCTCTGCTGTTGAGGAGTTCATAATCTAATAGGGTAGACAACATGAAAATAGCTACTTACAAAGCATATACAAGATGAATTAGAAATAATTAAGAAAGGGAAGAACTAGAATTAAGGGGGATTGGGAATGAGATTTTAGCAGGGATTGAAGGAATTTAGGGAAGCCTAAATTTAGGTGGAGATGAGGAGGGAGAGAGTTCCAAACATTGGGGAAAGTCATAGAAAATCCTGGAGTCGGGATTTGGGGTTTAAAGTATATAGCAAGAATATATAATTTTTTTTTATAGCAAGAATTGCAAGAAGGCCACTGTTACTGGATCCAAGAGTCCATTTAGAGGTATAAGGTGTAAGAAGACTGGGAAAGTGTTGGGGGGGGGGGAGAGGCAGGTTACCAAGGGCTTTCATCATCTAATATCTCTAAAACACACATCCAACAGACAACATATATCAGTTCCACCTTGTTCGGTCATTTCAGTCATGTCCTACTCTTTGTGACCCCGTTTGGGGTTTTCTTGGCAAAGACACTGGAGTGATTTGCCATTTCCTTCTCCAGATCATTTTACAGATGGGGAAACTGAGGCAAACAGGGTGAAGTGACTTGTCCAGGGTCACACACCTAGTAAGTCTCTGAGGCTGGATTTGAACTCAGAAACATGAATCTCCGGCACTCTATCCACTGTGCCACCTAGCTGCCCCAGGGTCATCTTCTGGATTTGTAAATACTGCTATAGTTGTATTTTTTTTTCTCTAGCAGAACAAAATTTCAGCCATGTCAGTAGCCAGGAGAAAATTAGCCTGAGCATGTAAAGGTGGTCAGATGGTCCTGGTCTTGGCACCACTCAGGTTGAGGTGAATGGGGCAGGTGCCTAGTAAACTCTTGTTAAAATGTAACTGCCCTTGAGTCAGCAGATAAAGCAAGTGGCCTCATTCAAAGTATGTGATCTTTACAACCAGGGTGTGGGGCCTCAGTACTAACAACCATTTTTACTCTTTTCCTAATCAAATATCAAAAAAAAAATCAGCTAAGACGTATGTTGATACACAACAATAAAAAAAAAAAACGATTTCTTCAATCTGCACAGCTGAATTACTTCCAGGGACTTTTCCCATCTATTCCCATGTCCTACTTAGATTTTATTGAATGGTCAAATTGACTCACGAAGCAAAGCTAGACAATGATGATTTCAGTAAAAAGAGGATGGATGTTGAGTCAGAAAAATACCACTTATTAGCTCCGCCCCCTGGTCCTCTGTGTGACCTTAGGCCCTTCAATTCAATTTAATTCAGCAGGCATTTATTAAAAGCTTAATATATGCCAGGCATTGTACTAGGCTCTGGACGTACAAAGGTGAGAAAAGAAAGCCCTTCCCAGTCTAAGAGCATCATTGCGTTATTTGCTTAACTATAAAAAGGATCAGATAATATTTGCGTTATGAATGAATGAATGAAAAGGGCATTTGTTAAGCCCTTTCTAGGTGCCAAGTACTATGGTAAGCATTGGGGATACAAGTAGAAGAATAAGGCACCCCAATTTCTCAAGGAATTCTTATTCTAGTAGGGGAGACAACACATTACTTGTCTCATTACCTGTTGTGAGGATCAAACAAATAAATATATGTGTATTCATATATATACATATATATGAGCACTTGAACCGTAAAACAGCATACATTTCATTTTGTATTGAGAAGCAGTAGTACTTAGCACAGTACCTAGCATATAAGTCGGCATTTAATAAATGCTTGTTGACTCACTGATTGGCCAAAAGATCATTAGGCTTAAAGCCAGGAGGCCTGAGTTCAAGTCCTATTTGAGCCTTGCAAAATACCACAGTGATCTTAAACCTTACAGGGATTTTATAAGAACCCTTTGTAAGCTACTTAGTAATATAGGATCATAGGGCTAGAAGTGTCAGGGGCCTCGGAGAACAGGCATTGGGCCTCGGAGAATAGGCATCCAGCCTCCTCATTTTATGACTGGGAGAGATTAAGTGATTTGCCCAAGGTCACACTCACAATGAGTGGCCAGAAGTAGAACTCAAATCCAAAGCCTGCCTTGCTCCCTTATACAAGGGATGGGGACCCTGCGGCCTCCAGGGCACAGGTGGCCCTCTAGGTCCTCAGGTGTAGCCCTTTTACTGAATCCAAACTTCACAGAACAAATCCCCTTAAGGCCACACCCCAGACCTAGAGGGCCACATGTGGCCTCGGCATTCCTCACCGCTGCCGGATACTACACGACCTCCAAGAAATGGAAGCTATTATTTGATCTAATGGCTTTTTTACCGGAGATCTAAAGTTTTTTCTAAGGATCAAGAACCATAAGTTTGCTTTTTTTTTTTACCCTTGCTTCCATGGATAAAACATACCACTTTTTGGATTAAAAGGTATAGCTTCTGTACTTGCTTAAGAATCATTTAAGACACTTTTATCATTGTTCCACTTTCTGTGTAGGTATAAACTCGCAAGAATCAAAACCTTTTTCTTGTCAAACAAGAGTGCGTGTATTGCTTTTTATACGCACTGAAATCTCTTTTTTCTTTGAGGGGGAGAGGGGTGCAGAAATAGTGTAAATGGGGCCATATGACGCAGTGGCCCATATTCCCAGGGCAGGGTAAGTGATCAGAGTCCCTATACTAGCTCCTCAGTGGAGTCTGGCTCTATGCCAGATGTTAGAGCCCAGGGACAGGAAGACTAGCACAGTTTCTCTAAGTGAGTCACCCAGTGATGGAGGGGCTCAGTGGGGTGCTGAGTGCTGACGTATGTGCTGACTCATAGGGATGTAATGAAGAGTATGAGCAAGAAGGGCATTGTCTGCTCAGGAGCCTGCAGAGCTAAGTGACTATAACTGTACCCTGTCCTCACCGCCCTTGCAAGGGGGCAGGGTGGAAGGAGGCAGACAGGGCTTGCTTATCTTGCTGGGATGGATTGGAGACCCAGATCAGGAACAAGGCTCAAGTGCCAGGCTCACAGTCATCCAGTAGCTAACCAAATGGTCAAACCAACTCAGTGGGATAAGATGGGGGCAGCTAAGTGGCACAGTGGATAGAGTGCCAGGCCTGGAGTCAAGAAGACTCATGTTGCTGAGTTCAAATCTGGCCTCAGACACTTACTAACTGTGTGACCCTGGACAAGTCACTTAACCCTGTTGGCTTCAGTTTCCTCATCTGTAAAATGAGCTGGAGAAGGAAATGGCAAACGACTCTAGGATCTTTGCCAAGAAAACCCCAAATGGGGTCATGAAGAGTCAGACACAACTGAAAAATGACTGAGCAATAAAAAAGTTACTGACATGGAAAGAATCTAGTCTTATTGACACAGGGCCTGAGAGGCTCATTATCATTAGAATTTCATAATCTTTAAAGGGGTGGAGAAGACTTCTCCAGCAGGATCTCCAAAGGTCAGGCAGTCTTCTTAAACATAGTCCTGAACTATCAGGAAGCCCAAGTGAGTGCAAAGGTAGAAATTTCCCCTATTGAGCAAGCTGTTTTTATAAGATTATAAAATTTAGAGCTGGAAGAAAATGGGAGAGATGATCTATTCTAGTCCTATCATTTTTGTTGTTATTCAGTCATTTTTCAGTCACGTCTGACTCTTTATGTCCGTGTATGGGATTTTCTTGTCAAAGATACTGGAATAGTTTGCCATTTCCTTCTCCAGCTCATTTTTACAAATCAGGAAACAGACCGACAGGGTCAAGTGACTTGCCCAGGGTCACCCAGCTAGTAAGTATCTGAGGCCATACTTGAACTCATGAAGATGAGTCTAGGACTCCAGACCCAGCATGCTATCCACTGCACTATGTAGATACTAACTTTACAAATGGGGAAACCAAGGCCCTAGAGAAGAGAAATGGCTTGTCCAATTATAAACAACACAATAAGAATTCAAATTCTCTTTCCCCAAAACCAATAAATAATCTTTTTCCTCCCTGGCTTGACTTTTAAATTAAAAAAACAATGCTTTTTTTTTTACCTTCAGTTCAATAAACATATATTAAGTGTCTATTTACCACACATAAGTCAGTGAGCTGAACACTTGGGTTACAGAGACAAAAGACAGTCTCTGCCCCCAAGGAGTTTACAATCTAATGGATTACACCACCTTGTTATCGTTTGCCAACAGCTTCTCTCTCTGCTACTCGAGAGAACCTTCCAATATAACAAATAAGTAAAGTTAAGCAAATTAACACACCAACCATATCTTATGACATATGTCTAACTCAGCACCTGTAGTCCACCACCTTTCTGTAAAGAGGCAGGAGGCATACATCAGTGTTCTGAAGTGATGGGTGGCATTTACAATGGTCAGAGTTCTGATGGCTTTCAACATTGTTTTCCTTTTTGTTGTGGTTGTTGTGTAAAGTGTTCTCCTGGTTCTGATTATTTGGTTCTGTATCAGTTCATACAAGTCTTACCAAATTTCTCCAAATTCCTCATATATGTCATTTCTTACAGAGCAATAATATCCCATTACACTCATAAAAACTATGGACCTGTCTGGCCAGGTGGGCCACCCTGGCCTCATGGGCACTATGCTGGCCTTGGAGTCAGGAAGGCCTGGATTCAAGTCTAGGTGCTGATATTTACTGAACACACGATCCTGGGTAAATCACTTAACCTCTCAAGGCATTAGGCGACTCCCTAGAATTTATCTTCTATCAAACCATCAAGAATCATGTATTAACAGCCTATGTAGCAGACATTATACTAGTACAGGGGTGGGGAAACTTCGGCTTCCCGCAAGGCCCCATGGTCTAGGTCTAGGTCTAGGTCCATCTAGAGGGCTACATGGGGCCTCCAGGGAGGCCGAAGGTTCCCCATCCCTGTACTAGGCATTGATGATCCAAACACAAAAATTAAATAGTCCCTGCCCTAAAAGAACTTAAATATTATCTGGAGAGACATACATAAGTGTATACAAAATTAATATGGGAGGGCTGAGAGAGGTCCTAGCATCTGGGAAATCAAGGAAAAGTTTCTTGCTAAAGATGAAACTTGAACTGAACTTTGAACTAAATATTTCCAGTAAGTTTCAGTGAGGAGGGTGTGTATTCCAGGCAAAGGGGGACAGTCAGTGCAAAGGCACAGGAGATGAAGTTCACGTGAGAAGACTAGTCATTGAGGGTTTCCCACACTATGAGTTTCCTCTGTGGACTAAATTACCAGTCCTTGCGTTCCTCTTTCAGAGCTGTCCTTTAAAAAAAATTGCTGAGATATGCAGCTTGCCCTAGCTCCCAAACTGCTCTATGAATCCCTCAAAAAACCCTGTAGATGACATTTTCTGTAGGGCGACATTAGCTCTACAAGATGCATTGGATTTACCAGTTCTATCTTCTGGCTATTACCACCTTGTACATCCTCTTATTGCCTCTCTCTCTGTCCTCTATTCTCTCTCTCCCTCTCTCTCTCTCTCTCTCTCTCTCTCTCTCTCTCTCTCTCTCTCTCTCTCTCTGTCTCTCTCTGTCTCTCTCTCTGTGTCTCTTTGTCTCTCTCTGTCTCTGTCTCTGTCTCTCTCTTTCTCTCTCCCCCCAGTTCTTTGCCTCCTGTCTACCACACACTAGCACCCTGCCTGTGTTTGTCCATAAAGTGCTGGGCCTGGAGTCAAGAAGACCTCAGTTCAAATATGGCCTTAGAGACTTACTAGTTGTTTGACCCTCAATTTTGCTCTGCCTCACTTTCTTCATCTGACAAATAGGGATAAAATAGCACATTCTTCCCAGGGCTATTGTGAAGCCCAAATGAGATAAGATTTGTAAAAAACTTACCACTGTGCCTGGCACATAATAGGTACTAAATAAATGCTTGTCCCCTTGCCTTCTTCCTCCTATGGCTACATAAAGACAGTCTTAGGTCTTCAAGGCTGTCACTCCAATTCTATTAAATGCACTCAAAGGAGAAAGGTTTTTTGCTTTTGTTTTTGTTTTTTTAATTAGCTCTTGACTCTACCATGAGTGTTACAAATGTTATTATATCATGTTAACCAGAAAGTAGTGGAAGGCAACTGTCCCCCAACTGCATAGAAAAGCAGCAGGAAGAATATTCTGGTTTCCCCGGGAATGCCAGCTCCCTGTCTGGAGAATCTCCACCACCTGGAGCTATTCTGCCTGGCTGGGGCAACTCAGGCTCTGTCCCAGGGCTCAGAATTGAAAGGGCACTGAGAGCCCTTTGAAGGAAGAGCAGCTAGAAACAGCAGACCTTAGCAACTAGTTGGAGATAGGGACTGGTCCTGTGATTTCATCGGTACAATGAGCTATATTGGTGAGTTACAGGTTGGCACATAGCCAATATGTGTCAGAAGGATATCTTCCTGGATCCAACACTGATTTTTTATTCACTATGCCACACTGACTCTAGGAACCTGCCAGAGATGGCGTGGGGTGAGTTCTTCCTGTCCTCTGCCTGCCCTGCTCCTTCCTTACCTCCTACTCCCTGTCAACTGGGCACATGTTTTCTCTGCCACTTGCCATTTGTGGAAGTTGCTCCTGGCCCTAGAATTTCTCATTATGGCTCTGCCATATGAAAAGTGGTCTTCAAACAAAGCAGTAGAAATCACTGCCATATGTGCCCTAAATGAGGAAAAAAGTTGGACAATGATGCTTCCTAGTGTTTTCTTTCATTCCAAATTCAAATCATGTTTTCTCTTGGCTCCGGAAACCATGATTCCAGACAGTGAGTTAGGGTTGAATATCAATTATTTGAAGCCAAAGACATGGGATAAAGCCATCCACTTTTGTCACAGCTTGGAGCATCTCATTCTGCAAGCTCCTTCCTCCAAATGCCTTTCAGAAAACAAGTAAATAAGCTGACAAACAAAGCCAGCATTCACTCAGGCCATCACCCATGTAACCTTGGCTCAAGTCTATGAGGCACATTTATGCAATAGGGCCCAGATTTGCAATGATTCTGTGATTATGAAATAGCTCGTGCTCATGCCCCCAGTTAGAGAGCTGAACAGTGGGTTGGGGTTTTAGCTTCCAGCCCTGTACTAAGGCCCCTCTCTCCATTGGCTCCCAATGCTTTCTTACACCTGGGGCAGCAAACAAAGGACCCTGATGACTTAAAGACAAGATCAGCCGCAGGTGTTTATAAAATGGATATTAAAAATCTAGTAAATGTAGTCTTCTAACAATTTTTTAAAATACACAAGTAGGAGGCAGGGGCAGAGTAAGGAACCACCTTTTCCTCATACCAGGTTTTTTTTCCCAGTATTCCTATGACTGTGATGAGCTCTCAGCCAGGCCCACCATAGGCATACACCTTTCCTTCATTCCTCCCTCATTTGGAGGGAGGGCTGATCCTTCCTCAGTTTCCTCTCTTCCCAAACTGGGGAGAACTATAAATCCCAGAGGGTTTTGTGGCTAACCCACCTCTTACTTACCAGTAGTTACACCCATGTCTGAAATGTAATCCTTCCTTAACCTGACCACTCAGAATCCTTGTCTTCCTGCAAGAGTCAACTCAAGATTCTCTCCTCTTTTGTGAAGTATTGCTAAATCCTTCCAGCCCCTGCTAATCTCTCAACCTCAAAGTACTTTACATGACTATATACATATCATATACCTCAGTTCCTTGAGGGCAGGGGCTGTCTGATTTTGTCTTTGTATCCCCAGAAGGTAGCCCAGTGCCTTGAAAACGACAGGCACTTAATAAATATCTGTCAAATTGAATTGAAGTTAAAATAGGGAAAAGCCAAGAAGGGCTGTCCTAGGATTCAGGATATACAGTATTCCTCTTTTGGGCTTGTAAAGGCCTTCCCAACCTTCAAGCTCCCCTTCAAGTCTTATTACACGTTTCTCCCCTCCATATACACTATGGTCCAACCAAACTGTTATTTGCTATTTATCTGTTGTTACGTCATAACAACATTGTTATTTGCTGAATCTTGCTATTCATCGCACACAGTGCTTCGATGTACTGGCCGCCATACTTGGAATCAATTCCCTCCTCACCTCTACTTCTATTGAATCCCTAGTTTCCCCCAAGACCCAGATCAAGATCTTCTGCATGAGGTCTTTCCTAGTTTCCTCTCACCAAAATGACAGGGCCTTCTCCTCTCCCCCTCTCCCCTACCTTTATATATAGGTTTTGTTTATATAGGTTTTGTCTATGTGCATGCTGCCTTCCACATTAGAATGTAAGGTCCTTGAGGGCAGGTAATATTTCATTTTTGTCACTAACACATACACTGTGTGGCACATAATAAGCATTTAATGATGCTTCTTGATTGATTGATACTATTTTTGTCTGTTTCATGTTCCTAATGCCATATTCTAATGCCTATTGCATTTTAGCAAATGTTTCCATACACTTTTTAATGTTACTTTTTTTTTCAATGTACAAAAATCTATTTTCTCTCCCTCCTATTCCCTGCTCCCCTACCACTGAAAAAAAAAAAGACAGACCAAAGCTTTTTAATAAATGTGTGCACTCATGCCAGTGATAAAACAAATTCTTGCTCTGGCCATGTCCAAAAAAATGTCTCATTCTGCATCCTGAATCTATCACCTTTCTGCCAGAAGGGAGACTGCCTGTTCCATCATCAGTCCTCTGGAGAAATGGCTGGTCATTGGACTGATCAGAGCTCCTATAACTCGCAAAGTTATTTGTTTTTACAATGTTGTTGTTATCTTAGAAAATTATCTTCTGGTTTTACTCATTTCACTTTGTATCAGTTATACGAGTTTTCCCAGGTTTTACTGAAAACCATTCCTTTTATCACTTCTTAGGGCAAAATAGTACTCTATTACATTCATATATCATACTTTATTCAGCCTTCATCTGTAAAATAGGGACAATAAAAGCACCTACCTCACAGGGTTATTGAGAGGGTCAAATAAGATAATAACTGTAAAGTGCTTAGCAAAGTGCCTGGCATTATATAAATGTTAGCTATTATTATTAACTTATTTGTCATTTTGGTCCCAGTGATGGAAGAGGAGACTATGCCAAAGGAGGTTTGGCCACTAAACCATAAGGGGCTATTTATCCATTTAATAGCCTTTATTTAAAATTTTTTGATAGTTTATTTTTATCTATTTATTTATTAACACTTAATTTTTTTTTCCATTCCAAATTCTCTCCCTCCTCCAGTCCCTCCCCCACTCACTGAGAAGGCAAACAATATGATATCTATTATACATGTGAAGTCATATAAAATATTTCCATATTGCCATGTTGGGGGAAAAAAAAGCAAGAAAAATAAAGTGGAAAAAATATGCTTATTTATTACAAAGTAAGTTTTTTTGAGGTAATTCAGATTAAATGACTTGCCCAGGGTCTTACAGCTAGTAAGTATGTGAGGCTGGATTTGAATTCAGTTCATCCTGACTCCAGGTCCCAGGTCCCGTATTATACCTACCACACTACCTACCTCCCAGTTATTACTTCATCGTCCCAAAAAGCAAGTTCAGAGGAAGTAATAAAGACTTGATTTCAAGGCAGAAGTCATGCAGTGTTAGAGAGATAAGGGCACAGGTCTACCCAGAAGCAGCTTACTGCACAAGTCCTTCCCTAGCTATAATCCACAGAACAATAAGCATAGGTCGGTAGGTCCAGGTCTGGCAGACGGGAGGGGCTTTCCTGATTACTCATACTACATTTAGCAACACAAGAGCACAAAGGAAAACAGAAGGGGACATAGATCCAGGAAGTTCACACATTAACCCTTTCATTCTGTACCATTCTTGTCTTCCTTCTCCTGAAGATCCTCCTGAGAGGATGTCCCCGAGGCACTGGGGGCCTTCCTCTGGTGGTATCAATAAGAAGCTTGGGATGTCCATCTGATTTCCCTCTCTCTCATCACATAACCAGGCTACCTCCTTTTCTACTCATACATTCCCTAATCAATATTCCATATACTACCCCTTGTGCATAAATTATTGTTGCAAAAAAAAAGATAAATACGAAGTTAGAGTGTATTTATG
This sequence comes from Phascolarctos cinereus, assembly GCF_003287225.1. Taxonomy (NCBI): domain Eukaryota; kingdom Metazoa; phylum Chordata; class Mammalia; order Diprotodontia; family Phascolarctidae; genus Phascolarctos; species Phascolarctos cinereus. The sequence goes on from NW_027555514.1 coordinate 169,793,751, forward strand.
TTCACCATGCATCTTGCCTTTGGAGTCACGTGAACCTTAACTTCAGATATTAATTACAGTGTTCCAAAATTTGTAACCAGACAGCAGGAGAACATTTGCACTAAAAAGATGGATTTTTGTGTCAGGCAGCAGACTGAGATTGTTAATTTCTCAGAGTGCTTTCTCACTTTCTCCTAATTCAATTCTTGAACAGTAAAGGAAATCAACTCTAAAAGAGAATTAGTCAGTGACTAAAAAGGTCATTAGATTATGGGGAAATCTTGACTCATAAGCGTGGACTAACAAACACTTAAAACTGAAACTGTAACCCACAACTCTTAATAGGGTGAGGAGTAAGTCCAAAAAAGCCTTTATTATTTGTTACGGCATTGTGCTAAGTGTTGGGGATACAGAGAAAGGCAAAAGACAATCCTAGCCCTCAAGGAGGTCACAGTCTCATGGGCAGATCAGTAGGTACCAATGGCACTCATTCATGTGACTGAGACCAGTCCAAATTTTGCAGATGCCAAAAGATAGAACTGCTTCTCAGCAGTTCTTTATACAATGCCCACCAGTGGATCAGAAGGGTATAGTAAAAAGGATGCTATCTGCATCCAGAGAAAGAACTGATAAATAAAAGTATGTACAGAATAATTTTACATATACATATATGTGTGTGTGTCTGTGTGTGTGTGTGTATGTTTCTAATGGTAGCCATCTCTAGGGTAGGGCAGGGGATAAACTTATTGTATATTTAAAAGGAATAGCAAGTTGTACATCATAGATTTGTAGTTTCATATGCAATCATCTTTTTTATTATACTATTTTGTGGAAATGCTTGCTTTATTCCATAAAATAAAAATTAAAAATTAAATTGTAAAAAAAAGGACACTAGAATGGAGGCAGGAGATTAGATTCTAACCCTTGCTCTGACTCATTAGCTATGAAATTGTTCAGAGCTATTACTATTGCCCATTTCACAGATTTCTATAAAGAAAGCATTTTTAAGTTTTAAAACACTATATAAGTGTGAATTATTTGTAAAGTACTGTATAACTTTATAACTGTATAATAGTATATACTGTATAACAACCAATTTATAACAATTGTTATTTACTAAATCACAATAATTTATGTATTATACAACAACCAATTTATAATGATTATTTATTAAGTAATTATTTATAAAGTTACTGTATAACAACCAATTTATAACAATCAGGTAAAGAAAGATACTTCCCCATTGATAATATAATCTTTGTGTAAAGTTCTGTTTGAAACCCCCCCCTTTACTTCACCCTATTCACACCACACACACACACATTTTATTGTCTCTGCCACAAGCAGTTTTTGTCTCCAGACCAGCTCTATGATCTCCTGATAAGCTGGTATAAATAACAAGGTAAGCATCTCATTGAGTCTGTCAGCTCTATAAATAACCATGCAAGCGCTGAATAATAGGTAGAGCATTAGAGTTGGGAAGAGCTGAGTTTGAATCATGCCCGAGACATTCACTGGCTATGTGATTGAGGCTAGGCAAGTCATTGGATAGCTCTGTGCCTCAGTTTCCTTACCTGTAAAATGAGGGAGTTGGATCCAATGGCTGCTAAAGATCCTTCCAGCTCTAATCCACGATCCCATGCTTGCTTATTTGACATGGAGCAAGCCTAGAATTGACTATCCAACTGCCCACCGCTGCCCCTACTGTTCGGTTAGAGTCTCAGATGCCTTGGTAACCTGTTTTTTATTATCATACATCCTAAACAGAGGCTGGATCCTTTTGATATGTTTTCAGATCAATGAATCATCCTCTTTCTGAAGTGGCTACAGAAGAAGATAAGACTTTTCAAAGGATGTGCTAGACCCAACTCATACCTGCTGGAGCTGGTTGTTAAATTTTCAGTGTAAGTTTTTGCATGTTGGAAATCTGCAAACACTGTTTCTTTGGTTGTCTAGACTTAAGAAAGTGTTGGAGAAAATGTCAATTATGCAGATTAAATTTTAAAGCGGGTCATGCTTTTCAGAGAGGCGCTGTTAAAATTTGCCATCACACCGCTAGACTTGTTATTGTATAGATTTGGATGTGATCCAGCGGATGAACAAGCATTTACCAAGTGACTACTATAAGCCAAGAACTATGCTAGTCCCTGAGGCTAGAAAGACAAAAAAAAAAAAGCAATCCTTATTGCCCTCTCGGTGGAGCTTATACTCAATTAGGGGAAACAACATTTATACATTTAACTTGGACACTCCAAGTCTGTAGGATGCTTGAGATAAGAAAACATTGGACCCATAGGCCTCAGGCTTTAGCGGTCCATTTTAGCAATTCCCATGTAAGTGTACAAGCCAAATATAGCCAGCCTTCCTAATTGTGTAAGAATCACAATTCATTTCATGGGAAGACGCATTTATGGAGAACCTACTATGTGCCAGGCACTGTGCTAAGCTTACAAATATTATCACATGTGATAAAAAAAAAAAGGGAAAAGGACCTACAAGTGCAAAAATATTTATAGCATCTCTTTTTGTGGTAGCAAAAAATTAGAAATTGAGGGGATGCCCAACAATTGGGGAATGGCTGAATAAGTTGTGGTATATGAATGTAATGGAATACTATTGTGCTATAAGACATGATGATTTCAGAAAAACCTGGAAAGGCTTGTGTGAACTGATGCAAAGTGAAAACATTGTACACAGTAACAGCAACATTGTGTGATGGACAACTATGAATGACTTAGCTCTTCTCAGCAATACAATGATTCAAGACAATTACAAAGAACGTATGAGGGAAAATGCTATACACATTCAGATAAAGAACTGATGGACTCTGAATGCAGATTGAAGCATACTATTTTCACTTTATTTTTTTCATGGTCTTTTCCTTTTGGTCTGTTTCTTCTTTTACAACTGTGACTAATATAGAAATATATTTTATATGATTTCACATATATAACCTATATCAAACTGTTTACCATTTTAGGAAGAGGGAAGGAGAGGGAGGGAGAGAGGGAAAAAAATATGGAACTCAAAATCTTGTAAAAATGAATGCTGAAATTTGGAACTATGCCCAAAGGGCTATAAAATTGTGCATAACTGGGAAATAAGATATACAGGCATTGGTGTATAGAAATCTATCCTGCCTTACAGGAAAATAGAAAAGGAAGGGGAAAAGAGAAAGGAGTGGTGATAGAAGGGAGGGCAGATCAGGGGAAAGGGTATTCAGAATGCATGCTATCTTGCTGTGGAGGAAGGGGAGAGATGGGGAGAAAATTTGGAACTCAAGATCTTGTAGAAACGAATGCTGAAAACTAAAAATAGATTTTTTTAAAAGAAGTAAACAAAACAAACAAAAAAAACCCCTGTGCATACCCTTTGATCTAGCAATATCACTTCTAGATCTGTATCCCAAAGAGATCATACAAATGGAAAAAGGATCCACATGTACAAAAATATTTATAGCAGCTCTTTTCATGGCAGCCAAGAATTGGAAACTGAGGGGCCCATCAGTTGGGGAATGGCTGAGTAAGTTGTGGTATAGGAATATAATGGAATACTATTGCTCTATAAGACATGATGAGTATGCAGACTTCAGAAAAACTTGGAAAGACTTACATGAATTGGTGCTGAGTGAAGTGAGCAGAACCAAGAGAACATTGTACACAGTAACAGCCACATTATGTGATGACTGACTTTGATAGACTTACCTCTTCTTAGCAATGCAAGGATCTAAGACAACCCCAAAAGAATCATGATGGAAAATGCTGTCCACATCCAGAAAAAGAACCATGGAGTTTGAATACAGATCGAAGCATACAATTTTTTCTCTTTTTTGTTGTTGTTCTTCTTCATGGTTCCTCCCATTGGTTCTAATTCTTCTTTACAACATGACTAATGTGAAAATATGTTTAATAGGAATGTATACATAGAGCCTATATCAGATGGCATGCCATCCTGGGGTAGGGGAAGTTAAGGAGGGAGAGAAACTTTGGAACTCAAAATCTTATGGAAGTGAATGTTGAAAACTAAAAATAAATAAATAAATAAATATTTTAATAAGAGAAAGAGGAAAAAATGAATGCTAAAATTGTCTTTACATATACTTAGGAAAAAATACTATTAAAAATAAAGACATGATGAGAAAAAAAAACAAATATTATCTCATTTGATTCTCACAACACCCTGACATGTAGATGTTATTATGACCTCCATGTTACAGTTGAGAAAACTGAGGCAAACACAGATTAATGACTTGTCCAGGGTCATATAATTAGTTAAGTGTCTGAGTCTGGATTTGAACTCAGGTCTTCCTGACTCCAGGCCCAGGGCTCCATCTGCCTGCGCCACTAAAACAGTGTTTCCTCCAAAAGGATGTTCTGATCTCTTAGAAAATAGTAATCTCTTCCCACTTTTTTAAGGCAATCCAAGCTGTAGATTTTGACAATGGGAAAACTTTTAATGTTTCCAGGGTAAGTCTTCAGGCAACGTCCCAATATTCTCAGCATATCCCTCCCATCCACCTCACTCTGTACCTCTTGAGTCATAGTCAAACTACTCAGAGCCAAACTACTAACATACTTCAATAACTAGTCAGAGATAGGCTAAATAAAGTCCCTTAATTCACTTCTTTTGTTTGGTTTTTTGGGTTTTTTTTAGGCAATCGGGGTTAAGTGACTTGCCCAGGTTCACACAGCTAGTAAGTGTCAAGTGTTTGGTCTGAGGCTGGATTTGAACTCAGGTCCTCCTGACCTGAGGGCCGGTGCTCTATCCACTGCACCACCTAGCTGCCCCCCCCCCTAATTCATTTCTTAAGAAAGCACCAGCCGAATGGCAAAAATTGTATGTGGTCTGCTATTCTTTTCCTGGATTGATATAAACCAATCTTGTTGTTTTTCAGTAATATCTGACTCTTCATGATCCCATTTGGGATTTTCTTGGCAAAGATACTGGAGTGGTTTGCCATTTCCTTCTCCAGCTCATTTTATAGATGAGAAAACTGAGACAATCCGGGTTAAGTGACTTAGCCAATGTCACACAGCGACAGTGTCTGAGGCCAGATTTGAACTCAGCGAGATGAGTCTTCCTGACTCTGGGCCCAGCACTCTATCTACTGTGCCACCTAACTGCCCTAATGACATCTAAAAGGGTCCTATTACCATTCCTGAAGAATGTCAGGTATAAAAAAGGTTACAGCTGAAGCTGATACCTCCACAATTTAAAAAAAAAAATTCATCATCAGCCTTGGGTGCCCCAACCTCAATTTAAGGTTTCCCAAAAGTAGTGAGTGAGGCTGATCCACTTGTACACACTGTCATTAAGTAAAATTGAAGGTGTCATTAAGTAAAATTGAAGGTGTGGAAGTTAAGTTTCTCAAATTAAGTAGAGGTTTCGTTCAAAGCCAGAATTTGGGAAGTCATCGCAGACAATATGTTGTTCTCCCAATAAAAGCACTTAAATGCTTCTGTACTAGATGAGAAGTAGAAATAAGTGTCAATGTATGTATACCTAGGTAGCCAGACAGATCAAAGTAGACCTGAGTTCAAATCCTGCCTCAGACGTTTACCAGGTGTCACCCTGGGAAAGTCACTTAACCTCAGTTTCCTTACCTGTAAAATGGAGATAATAATAACATTTACCTCCCATGGGTGTTGTGAGGATCAAGTGAGATAATATTTGTAAAGCACTATACAAACTTATATAATACTAGCTATTATTATTATATTACCTCTATACACTCATAGTCATTCACTCTATCCTCTTCCATGACTTCCGAATTTCCTTCCAACTCTATAGACTTCTACAGAATCCTAAGAATGAAAGAGATCACATAAATTCATTTTTCCCATAGGGCATCATTGATCTGGAGCTGAAAGGGACTCCGAAACCATCTACTTCAATTTCTTTATTTTACAAATGAGGAAAATGAGGCTCAGGGAGATTGAGTGATAGGCCCATGGTTACAGAGGTAGAAATCAGTGGAGGGGAGATTTGAACTCAAGTCTTCTCATCCCAGATCAAAGCTCTTTTCCACTGAATCATGTTCTTTCTGCAACATCAGTCTGCAAATTTTGCAGAAACCCTGCAGAATGTGAAAGAAAAATAAAATCCTCACCCTGCTAGCACTTTTTTTTTAAATGACAGGTATTACCACATTTTTTCTTACATTTGGTGAAATAAAGAACCTCAAAGGGAAATACAAGTTGCATTTTTCCACTTGTGCTTCAGACCGACAGGATCTGAGAGCCAGATCATTAATAATCACCCAGATAATAGCTCAGAATATTTCATCCTCAGGATACCTACACCAAAATACTGCATATGCCAGCTTTCACCCTCAAGCTTCATTATTGCATTTTAAAAATAAATTTTATGATGTTTTAAAAAATATCACCAAAATGTCTCCCAGTATCCCTACTCCAGCTGCAAGACAAACTATTCCATATAACAAATAATATTTTAAAGAAGAGACACAGAAAGAGACGGAGAAGAGAAAAACAATTAGCCCAAACCAATGAATACATCCCAATATACATGCAATGTACCACATCCAGAGCTTGTGCCCTTCCAGTCATATCAATCTCTTTCTGCAGCATCATTCTGCACCAACGCCCCCAAAGAGCATGCAGCAACCAAGATGAATGTCAAGTTCATTTCTCTTGTCCTGACAGTCTTTTTTTTGATGACAGTTCACTGTTGCCACATTTTTTTCTTTCATTTGCTGAGAAAAGGAGGGGGACTAAGGGTGTCTTTTCCTATGTTGTCCACCATGTTTATTGATTGTAATTTTACATATGCTTTTGATCATGTTGTGGTTGTTCTTTCCATTTATATTATTATAATCATTGTGTAAATTGTTTTCCTGGCTCAACTTCTCTGTATTCATCACACACATCATTTCTTACAGCATTTTAATATTCTATTGTATTCATTCACCACAATTTGTTTAGCCATTCCCTAAACAGTAGGCATCCACTTTGCCTTGGCTACCACAAAAAAGTGCTGCTGTAAATATTTTGGTGTAGACGGTGTATATACGGTGTATACGTGTATATGGTACATATTTTGAACTTTCTTCTTATCAATGACCTCCTTGTGGTATAAGCCTAGTAATGGAATCTCTGGGCCAAAGGGTAAGGACATTTTAGTCGGTTTATTTGCATAACTCCAAATTGCTTTCCAAAATGGTTGTGCCATTTCATAGCTCCACTAATAACATACTGGTGTGCCTATCTTTCCACAATCCCTCCAACACTAGTTTTATCTTTTGTCAGAATTACCAATTTGCCAGATATGGGGTGAAAACTCAGGTTTGTTTTGATTTGCATTTGGGATCTAGGATTTGGAGCATTTTTTCACTGTTGTTGTTACTCTGTTGTTTCAGTAGTGCCTGACTTTCCGTGACCCCATTTGGGGTTTTCTCGGCAAAGGTGCTGGAGTGGTTCGCCATTTTCTTCTCCAGCTCGTGTTACAGATGAAGAACTGAGGTAAACAGGGTTAAGTGACTTGCCCAGGGTCACATAGCTAGTAAGCATCTGAGGCCAGATTTGAGCTCAGGAAGATGAGTCTTCCTGACTTCAGGTCTGGCATTCTATTCGCTGCTGCCCCATTTTTTCATACAAATTAACAATTTGCAATTTTTCTTTTGAGAACATTTTGTTCATATGCTTTGAGCACTTATCAACTGCTTTTGGTCTTATATACGGAGTGCCTCAAAAGTATTTAGTGCCGTCTTTTTAAGATTTAAAGATGAAATTGCGCCGAGACTTTTGGGACACTACATACGTATATATAGACACATACATATGTATACATATACATATACATATACATGTACACATACATATGGGTATGTGTCTTGGATAACAAACCCGTATCTGAGAAATTTTATAGAATTTTTTTCCCCATCCAACTACGCCCCCTCTTATCCTAAATGCATTTTATTTTGTTAGTACAGACGTTTTTCAGCTTCATGTAATCAGTTATCTGATGCGAAACAATGAAAACATGTTTGACTGGTAAGACCCCATGCCCCCAGGATGCATTATGCCAAGGCTAATAAACTCAAAAAGTAGACATTAGCACACCCCCCACACCCAGCTTCTTGTTGAATTGGCCCCTCATTCCTCACTCCTTATTAGACAGTTTAGAAAACTTCATTTCACAAGTACTAATGATATACTGTCTTCCCCTACAGATGATCACCAGTCTCTCTAAAACTATCAATTTGGACCCTAATGAGTTCTAGGCCTCTGACTAAAGTGTGAAAGCCTTTTTACAGTTTCATGTTCAGAAACCACCCCACCACACCCTGTTCTTGGCTGGGGGCAATGACAGTAACACAAGATGACTATTTCCTGTTGATAGCTACTCTCCAACTCCACTTGTGAGTACAATAAAGTTTTATTAACTGTTATCCCTGAGTGGCTCAATGTCCTTCATCCAAATTCTTCTACACTACATCTATTTTATCTTTTGTAATTGCTTCTATCCTTTGGTTAAGAAAGTATCTCCTACTCAGAGAACATTGTATACAGCAACAGTAATGTTGGGTTTTGGGGTTTTTTGTTTGTTTTTGCTGAGGCAATCGGGCGTAAGTGACTTTCCCAGGGTCACACAGCTAGCAAGCGTCAAGCGTCTGAGGCTGGATTTGAACTCAGGTCCTCCTGACTCTGGGGCCGGTGCTCTATCTACCGGGCCCCCTAACTGCCCCCAGCAATGTTGTTTTAAGAACAACTTTGAGCAATTAAGTCATTTTGACTATTATAAATGCACAAATTAAAAATAAAGGACATATGAAGAAAAATGTTATGTTTCCAGAAAAAGAACTGATAAACAGAAGTATGAATAGAATAATTTAACATATATATATATATATATATATATATATATATATATATATATATATATATATATATATATATATGCCTATTTGTATCTAATGGCAGCCATCTCTAGAGTGGGGGGGAAGTGGAAGGAAGGGGGGGGAAAGCAAAAAAAAAAAAAAAGAACTTTCCATGATAACTTTGCTGTCTATTTGGAGGGGATAGCAAGTTGTACATGGTAAATCTGCAATTTCACGTGCAATCATCTTTTTTATCATACTGTGTTATGGAAATGCTCATTTTGTTCTGTGAATTGAAGATAAAATAATTTTTTTAAAAGTATATGTGACAAGCTTCTGTTCTACTTTTTAATGAGATGATCTGTAACATTAAAATCATATGTCCATTTTGAAGGTATTATAGAATATACCATAAGATGGTGATCTAAGCCTAGTTTCTGTCAGAAACGTTTCCCTAGTGGTTTTTTAAAAGTAGAGAGTTCTTTCTTAAGTAATTTACCTTTTCCAGTTTCTCAAATACTCAGTTGTTGAGTTTCATTGTTTCTGATTCTCCCTCCTTCACTGATTTCCTTCTCAATTTTTTTAACCTATATCAAATGGCTTTGATGACTATTACATTATAATATGGAATAAGGCCTATAAGTGCTATTCCCCCTTCATTGTTACTTTTTTTCATTATTTCCCTTGATAGTCTAGATTTTTTGTTTCTCCAAATGAATTTTGTTGTTATTTTGTAGGATGCTTATAAAGTATCCCTTTGATAGTTTGATTGACATAGATAGCATTAAAACGGTAAGTTAACTTTGGTAGTGTTGTCATTTGAATTATATAGGCACGGCCCAACCATGAGCACTGAATATTTCTCCAGCTATTTAAATTGTTCTTTATTTCTTTAAGGAGCCCTTTGCACTTTTGGTGTCGTTCAGTCATTTTCAGTCATGTCCAACTCTTTGTAACCCCATTTGGGGTTTACTTGGCAAAGATACTGGAGTGGTTTGCCATTTCCTTCTCCAGTTCATTTTACAGATTAGAAAACTGAGGCAAACAGGGTTAAGTGACCTGCCTAGGCTCACACACCTAGTAAGTATGTGAACTCAGGAAGATGAGTCTTCCTGATTCCAGGTCCAGCCATGCCACCTACCTGCCCATATTTTAACATTGAATTTATGAAAATACTTTATGTGCTCTGGTAGATTGACCCCCCAAAAATATTTAATGCATTTTATAGTCATTTTAAACAGTATCTCCCTTTCTATTACTGCCTTTTGGATTTTTTATTATTATTATTATATAGAAATGATGTTGATTTTGTAGCCTGAAAGTTAGCTAAGCTATTGTCTCCATTAGTATCTTTGCTGACGCTCTAGGATTTTCTAAATAAAACCTCATATTACCAACAAATAGGGATGGTTTTATCTCTGTTTCTTTTTTTTTTTCAGCCAAAGACAAGGTTTATTAAAGATCTGCCATATTAGCCAGACTCTTGAGGAATCTGAGAGTTTGTAAGGTATTGGCTAGATTCTAAGAATCGGAGCAGTGGCTAGATTTTAGGAATCTGAGTCTATCTCTGTTTCTTTAACTTTTTTCTCTCAGCTTTTTTGTTTTTGCTAACATTTTCAGAATTGTACCGAATAATAGTGGAGAAAGTGGGTATCTTTGCTTTACTCCTATACTTAGTTAGGAATGCTCTAGTATTTCTCCATTGCACATTATATTTGTTTTTCATTTAAGATAGATACTTTTTATGATATTAAAAAAAAAGTCCCCTTGTGTCTATATTTTGAAGGGTTTTTAGCATAAGTAGATGTTGTATTTTATCAAAGATTTTTTCTGCCTCCGTTGAACTAGATAATCCTGTGGTTTGGGATGTTTTCGTTTTACATGTGATAATGATACTTGCTTTCCTACTACTGAACCATCCTTGCATGCCTAATACAAATCTAACTTGGTCATAATGAATAATTCCTTGAATGAATTGTAGTCTATTTGACAGGATTTTATTTAAATTTTTTAAATATTCATTAATGATGTGGGTAGAGTTCTCCTCCTGGTCTTACTCTTCTCTGGTTTAGATATTAGGACTATATTTGTCTCATAATAGAAATTTGGTAGAGTGCTTTCTTTCTGAATTTTTAAGACTAATTTGTATAAGATTGGTACTAACTGTTCTTTAAAAGTTGGATAGAATTGTCCTGTGAATCCATCTGCACCAGGAAGTTTTTTTCTTTGCTAGTTCTATTTCTTTTTCTGGATTATGTAAAATCTCTATTGGTCTGTGCATCTGGATATTTTATATTTCTGAAGATATTCTCTAGTTCTTTTGTGTTCTCAGTTTTGGTAGCATATAACTGTGCACAGCATGTTTCGATCACTCTCTCATTTCTTCTGATTTTGTTATGATTTCACCTTGCTCATTAGCTATTTTGTTGATCTGATTTCTTCTCTCTTCCTTTTTTTTGTCAGGTCAGCTAATGGTTTACCACCTTTGTTAGTCCTTGTAAAGGATTTTTTGTTTTGTTTACCATTTCCATAATCTTTTTTTGCTTCTTACCCGTCTATAATCTCCATTACCTTCACTGTTGCTACTAGTCTAGCATTTAAAGCACAACAAATATAACATAAAACTTTTTAAAATGCCTGTCCTTTTTTCTTCCCAATTTTTCAGCTGGTCATACATAGAGTCACAAGGGCACCACATACAGAAGCCATACACAAATACCATTCACGGAATGGCATCACATAGATACTTACCATATGTAGAATCTATGCAACCGTGATACAGAATCAGGATATTTTCTGCACCAAATAAATGAAATTTCATACATAGAGTCACAAGGACACCACCTACAGAAGCCATACACAAATACCATTCACAGAATGGCATCACATAGATACTTACCATATGTAGAATCTATGCAACCGTGATACAGAATCAGGATATTTTCTGCACCAAATAAATGAAATGAATACATTCTCCAGGGCTCTGGGGAGGAGGGGGAAGAGTTCATTAGGATTGTTTTTCTTTGCCTGTGGTTCACGCTCCATTGATTCTTTTCTGGCACAGCTATTTTCCCTGACCTGTCTATGATCAAGCCAGCTGCTCTTCTTGGAGGTACATACAGTGGGCTCATCTCTACAATGCCTGCCACAGTTCTGTTCTATCTCCTGGGGGCAAAAAATACCTAACAAGTTTTATTCTAAACTCCTTTAGAAATTATAAAATGCTTAAATAATAATTTTCTTTGCATCTTCTCTCTCACTTTATTTATTTTGTAGATTTTTGGTGTTTTACTGATGCTTTTTGTCTTTACTTCATAATCATTTCTAGGGGTAGTGGGAAGGCCTTCTTTCTTCAACCAAACCCTCAATTAAGCAAAAACAGTCAATATAGTGACAACATAAGAAGATAATGTATAAAGCATTCTGCCCTAGTAATTCAGTAAATTGTATTTACTTTATGTCTTGTATTTATGTATATAATAATAGCTATCACTTATATAGTGCTAGTCACAGGCCTAGGAAAGGTCTAAGGCAGAATATGAACTCATTTCCTGACTCTCAGTACAACACTCCATCCACTGTGCTACCTAGCTCATATGTGAACATAATGTTTCCCCGATTGAAAGTAAGCTCCTTGAGAGCAGGTACTCTGTTTTTGTTTTGGTTTTTTGTCTGTCCTCAGCATTCTGCCTAGCATATAGGCTCCATATATACTTGTTGACGGATTGATTGATTGCTGTAAGGAGGTATGTTTATCTGTCTTCTGGGTTCCTTTGAAAGGTTTTTCCCCCCATCTTTGGGTTTTTGGGGGGTATCCAGTGTTTTGTTTCTTTTTATTGATATTTTACGACATTTGTAAATTACAAGTTTTTCAGTAATTCTCCAACTGAGAGGTGCCTAAACTTAAGTTTCCAGCTCTTTGCTGCTACAAAGAGCCCTGCTATGACTATTTTCCCCTTATGGATTGTGGCAGAGGGGGTCACGTAACTCAATGAAACTATGAGCTACATTATGCAGGGTTATCCAAGATAGGCAGATCAGAGCATAGACCTCTGACAAAAGGTGATCCACGGGAGAAGCAGCTGGCAAACCATGCTAGCATCTTTGCCAAGAAAACTCCGAAGCCAGTAGTAAAATGCTAAAAGAAGGGCCTGGAGTGCTTTGGTCCAAGGGATCATGAAGAGTGGGACACAGATGAACAACAAAACAATGACGTGAATATTTTGGGCCTTGGTCTTTGACTTCCTGGAAGCATATGTCCAGTAATAGGATCTCTAGGTGAAAGAGTATGGACAGTTTAGCCACTTTTCTTGCATAATTTCACATTGATATCAAGAAATATTGGATGAATTTATGAGTCTGGCAACAGTGCATTAGAGTGTCTACCTTCACATAGCCCCTTCAACATTGACTATTCCCATTTTTTGTCATTTTTGCCAATTTGCAGAGTATGAGGCAAAAGGGAGAAGGGAATAAGCATTTATGAAGCACCTACTATGTGCCAAGCACTATACTAAGTGCTTTACCATTATTATCTCATTTGATCCTCAAAACAACCCTGCAAGATACCTTCTGAGCAATGCAATGATCTAGGACAATTTCAAAAGACCCATGATGGAAAATGCTATCCATACCCAGACAAAGAGCTATGGAGTCTGAATGCAGACTGAAGCATACTATTTTCTCTTTCTTTTGTTGTTTTTTTTTCTCATGGTTTTTTCCCTTTTGTTCTGATTCTTCTTCCACAATATGACTAATGTGGAAATATGTTTAATACGATTATACATGTATAGCCTATATCAGATTGCATGCCTTCTTGTGGAAGGGGAAGTGGAGGGAGGGGGAAAATTTAGAACTCAAAATCTTATAAAAAAGAGTGTTGAAAACTAAAAATAAATAATAAATAAATAAATAAATAAAGATAGGTGCTATTATCTCCATTTTACAGTTGAGTAAACAGAGATTAAGTGACTTGTCCAAGGTCACATGGCTAGTAAGTGTCTGAAGCTGAGTTTGAACTCAGATCTTCCTAACCTATCATTCTGTTATACCACTTAGCTGTCTCAGAGTGGTTTAGATTTGCATTTCTCTTACTATTAGTAAGTTAGAGCATGCTTTCAAATGATCATACACAGTTTACAATTTTTTTTTTTGGAAATTGTTCGTATCCCTTGACCCCTTACCTATTGAGGAATGTTATATATTTATGTCAATTTCTTGCCTATCTTGCATAGTGAACTTTTATCAGGAATATTTGATGCAAATAGATTTCCCAATAGGTATCTCTTCTATCTTCATTGATTTCCTCAAGGCAGAAAGGGTTTAATTTTATGCAATCAAAATTATCTAGTTTGTCTCTTATGATCTCCTCTAGCCCTTTCTTGGTTAAGAGCTCTCCCCTTCAGCACTATTGCAAAAGGTATTTCTATCTACTCTATTTCTTTAAAAGATATGTCCTTTTACATTCAAGTCATGTGCCTACTGTGAATTTTTTGTAGCATATGATTTAAGATATTGATCTAAACCTAATTTCTGCTAAACTGTTTTCCAACTTTCTCAGAAATTATTGTCAAAAAGGCTACTTCCCTCCCAACCCCCAGTAATTTTTGTTGTTCCTAGTACCCCACATTCATCTGACAGGACTTGAAAGATGAAAAGTGAGATATGAATCTAAAGGCAGAATTAAAAGATGAAAGGACTGGAAAATAACACAGATATAAAAAGTCTTTTCAATACCTTGTCACCTCTGAATAAAAATTATATACCCTAAGAGAACTCACAGGGTTGTGGCTGTCCTTAAATGACATAATTATGTAAATCAGTTTGTAAACAAAATGTTATATAAATAGGTCTGTGGGTTGACAATTCATTTACATGGAAGGGAAGGGAAATGACAGTCTCAAAGGTAAGTATGGCCTGAAAGCGCTTCTAATTTTTTTTTTTAGGCAATTGGGGTTAAGTGACTTGCCCAGGTAAAAGTGCTTCTGTTTTCTCTGTGGTAGAAGCAAGGGTCTTCCTGAGACTTTCAAATGGGTTTACTTCACCTTCTAGTTATGGGGCTAGGGCCAGAAAGGAAAGCCATTATTAAGTTCTTCTGGGGGTTAAGAGGATGTCCCATGAAAGACAATACCATGTAGCTTTGATCTCAGCAAAAAAGATCTGGGTTCAAATTCTTCCTGTGACACTAGCTGAGTGACCATAAGCAAGGCATTTACCCTCAGCCTCAGTTTTCCCATTTGTGAAATGGGAATAATAATACCTATAACCTCACAAGTATGATCTACAATATGTTTTTCATAGGATTATTGTTGTAATCAAATGACATAATGTGCATAAAGCAGTTTGCAAAGCTTAAAGTGCTATATAAATGTTAGCTGAAAAAGTAGTCAAGTCACTAAACATTTATTAAACACCAGGCACTGTGTTAAAGCAAAAAAGGGGGATACAAAAGGAAGGGGGAATAGTTCCTGCTCCCAAGAAGCTCATAATATAATGGGGGTAAGAGGGAGACAACATGCAAACATCTATGTACAAACAAGCTATATACAAGGTAAATTGGGAATCATCTTGGAGGGAAGGCATTATTAACATGAAGAGGAATGAGGCTTCTTGTAGAAGGTGGGGCTTTAGCTAAGACTAGAAGGAAGCCAGAAGCCAGGAGGTAGAGATGAGGAAGGAGAACATTCTAGGCATGGGGAACAGACGATGGAAAAACTCAGAGTTGTAATGGGGATAAACTAGAAGCCTTCCCAATAAGATCAGGGGTGAAGAAAGGATGCCCATCATCACCACTGTTGTTCAGCATTGAATTAGAAATGCTAGCTACAGCAAAAAAGAGGGAGGGGAAAGAAATTAAAGGAATTAGAATAGTCAATGAGGAAACAAAACTATCACTTTTTGCAAATGATATGATGGTATACCTGGAGAATCAACTAAAAAACTAGTTGAAATAATTAACAACTTTAGCAAAATTGCAGGATATAAAATAAATCCACATAAAACATCAGCATTTCTATATATTACCAAAAAAGTCCAGCAGCAAGAGATAGAAAGAGAAATTCCATTTAAAATAACCATATACAATGTAAAATATTTGGGAGTCTACCCGCAAAGACAAACCCAAGAACTATATGAACAGGATTACTAAACACTTTTCACACAAATAGATCTAAAAAATTGGGGAAAAAATTACTTGCTCATGGGTAGGCCAAGCCAATATAGTAAAAATAATAATTTGACCAAAATTAATTTGTTTATTCAGTGCCATACCAATCAAAATACCAAAAATTATTTTATAGAGCTGGAAAAAAAATAACAAAATTCATCTGGAAGAACAGAAGGTCAAGAATATCAATGGAATCAATGGAAAAAAAAATGTGAAGGAAGGTGGCCCAGCCACACCAGATTTCAAACTATATTACAAAGCAGTAATCATCAAAACAATCTGGTACTGGCTAAGAAATAGAATAGTGGATCAGTGGAACAGGTTAGGTACACAATACACAGTAGTAAATGATCATAGTAATCTAGTGTTTGATAAATACAAAGACCCCAGCTTTTGGGACAAGAACTCAGTATTCAACAAAAACTGCGGTGGAAAACTGGAAAGCAGTTGGGCAGAAACTAGGCATAGATCAACATCTCACACCACATACCAAGTTAAGATCAAAATGGGTCCATGAGTTAGACATAAAGGGTGATACTCTAAACAAATTAAGAGAGCATGGAATAGTTTACCAGTGAGATCTATGGGTAAGGGGAAAATGTAGGACAAAACAAGAGACAGAGAGTATCATAGTATATAAAATGGATAGTTTTATTACATTAAATTAAAAAGTTTTTGCAAAAACAAAACCAATGCAACCAAGATTAGGAGAAAAGCAGAAAATGGGTGGGAGGGCAAATTTTACAGTAAATTTCTCTGATAAAGGTCTCATTTCTCAAATACGTAGGGAACTGAGTTAAATTTATAAGAATACAGTCATTCCCCAGTTGATAAATGATCAAAGGGTATGAACAGCAGTTTTCAGAGGAAGAAATCAAAGCTATCTCTAGTCACATGAAAAAAATAAATCACTACTGATTAGAGAAATGCACATTAAAACAACTCTGAGGTACCACCTCACACCTATCAGATTGGCTAATATGACAGAAAAGGAAAATGACAAATGTGGGTGGGGATGCAGGAAAAGTGAGACACTAATACACTGTTGGTGGAATTGTGAACTGATCCAACCATTCAGGAGAGCAATATGGAACTATGCCCAAAAGGTAACAAAACAGTGCAAACCCTTTGATCCAGCAACACCACTTCTATGTCTGTGTCCCGAAGAGATTTTAAAAAAAGAAAAGAAAAGGAGAATGTATGTGTACAAAAATATCTATAGCAGCTCTTTGTGTAGTGGCAAAGAATTAGAAATTGAGAGGATGCCCATCAATTAGGGAATGGCTGAACAGTTGTGGTATATGATTGTAATTAAATACTATTATGCTATAAGAAATGAGAAGCAGGATACTTTCAGAAAAACCTGGCAAGATTTACAGTAACTGATGCAAAGTGAAGTGAGCAGGACCAGAAGAACACTGCACACAGTAGCAGCAATACTGCATGATGATCAACTGTGATAGACTTAGCTCTTCTCAGCAATACAATGATGTAAGACAGTGCCAAAGGACTTATGATGAAAAATGCTATCCACCTCCAGAGAAAGACCTGATGGAGTCTGAGAGCAGATCAAAGCATATTTTTATTTACTTTCTTTTTTCTTTTTGGCAAGGCAATCAATGTTAAGTGACTTGCCCAGGGTCACACAGCTAGTAAGTGTCAAGTGTCTGAGGCAATTCAGGTCCTCCTGTCTCCAAGGCTGGAGCTCTATCCACTGCACCACCTAGCTGCCCCTCTTTATTTTTTGGGGGGGAGGGGGGGGTTTGTTCTGTTTTCATCTGCAACATGGCTAATATGGAAATGTTTTGCATGATATCTATATAATCTATGTATGTATATATAATGTATATTATATATATCTATATATGCATGTATAATCTATATAAAAGTGCTTACCTTCTCAAGGATGGGGAAAGGAAGGGAAGAAAGGAGTATATTTAAAACTAAAATTTTTGTAAATGTTAAAATTTGTTTTTATGTGGAATTGGGGAAAAAATAAAATATAAAAATTTTTTTTAACACTTATTGAACATTCTAAGGGGAACTGTGAATGGATAGGTCCAGAGTTGGAGTACTGCCTAGAGAAGTAGTTCCGAGAGAAGTACTTCAGTGGGCAGGTGGGGTCCATGGCCTATAGCATGTTCTGCCCACATTGCCCAGAACAAAATCTTACACACAGAGCACTCAAACAGAAAAAGATTAATGGTTTACACATATACGTGTGTATATATCATATATACACATATAAATATATACAAAGAAATATGCATATATATACATATATTAAGTGATTATTTTGTGGAATAAGACATGGATTTGTTACACACTCTTCCTCAGGAGCAGAAAAGAGGACCTCTACTCAAACTCTAAACAGTATCATCCATTGTGATTCTATAAAGAATAATGATTGTTAACAATTACTTTAATATTGTATTCATCTAGGAATACAAATTTAGTCAATCATCTAATAATATGTGTAAGAATAAGCAGTGTATTAATCCATATTTTGTAAAAGTTTCATAGGAATATAGATTCTAATAGGAAGGCCCTATAATAGGCCTCTAACTTTAATATAATGTCCATTATTTGTTTACCAGCTATGGAGCTTACTTGCAAGAACACTGATACACATATCTCCATCTTGTTTTGCTCCAATTCCATGACCAAACCAAACATGGGTGCTGGCATGGTATGGAAAGTCCTCCCCGAGATATTCTTGGAGCATATATATATATAGCTTGTACCACCTCCTCTTGCCCACCCTAAGGAGGACCCTACTCATCTTGTGACCACCTAGTCAGTGGAGATATTTCTTGCTTCACTCAACTCATGACCCTGCTAACACACCATTTTTGGTTATTTTAGCTTATGTGTCATATGTCAACCAGTGGAATTATTCTGTATTTTGTATAGGGGCTTTAGAATGTCTAAGTAATAAACCCTATAAAAATAGGGCCTTGGAAGGAGGGGGCATCTCAGATCTTGCAGAGGTCCACTTCAATAAAGGGGGCCAAGTCCCTTTAATGAAGTGTTTTGGTTCAGAGCTTTGCCTCAGTTTCTCTTTTAGTCACTCGAGGTGATTTTTGTCCGTATAGATGGTGGGTGGAAAATGCAAATGGGCAAATACAGGCTTCTTGAAAGGAGAAACTTACAAACCATTAGAGCTGCCTCAGGAAGGAGTGGGTTCTTCCAGGTCAAAGGTTTTCAAGTGGAGGTGATCATTTGGAGGAATATTGTGGAGGACATCTTTGTTCAGGTATGGATTGGACTAACTGGCCGGATTTGAACTCTCATCTTCCTGTTTCCAGCCCCAGAGCTCTATCCACTGTGCTTCCTAGCTACCCAGTGCTTCATCTACTACACCACTGAGTTGTCTCCGGTATAAGTATTATCTCTATTTTATAGATTACAATGGATTGAAAACTCAAAAAGTCAACAGTGTGATTTTTTGCGGCCAAAAAAATTAATGTGTTCTTACAGGCCATCCAAAGAGGCTTGGTGTTCTTTATGAAGAGGGTGATTGTATTCTGCCCTGGTGGTCAGGCAAACCACATTTGAAGTCTTGTGTTTTGGGAAAGGGTGGAGGAGGGTGAACATCCAGAGGAGAATGATCAGGATGGAGAAGAGCCTTGAGATGATGTCACATTAAGATCAGTTGAATGAACTGGATGTTTACCTGGAGAATACCTAAATGGGCTCCATGGGTGTCTCTTAAGGGTTGTCTTGTGTGAAAGAGACTAGGCTTACTTGTTCAGCCCAGGCAAATAAAGCTAGAAATAATGGGATAGACCAACTTGGGTTTGACGTAATGAAAAGCTTCCTAAGGATTACAGCCATCCCAAAGTGGAGGAGACTCCAATTCACCCCCTTCCACCTACAGATCAACAGCTAAAGGCTGGATGACCACTTTTAGGAAATTCGTAGAAAAGAATCTTGATCATATGCAGGTTGAACTGGATGGCCTGAGGTCCTGTGACACAAGTAACCCATTCTATCTCACCATTCAGGGCGATGCCACTGTGTTGGTGTTACTGAACTGGATTACTCAATTACTGGTCCATGATATTAAGTCAACAAGCTTTTTTTGGGGGCGGGGGAGGCAGGCAATGGGGTTAAGTGACTTGCCCAGGATCACACAGCTACTAAGTATTATATATCTGAGGCCAGATATGAACTCAGGTCCTCCTGAATCCAGGGCCGGTGCTCTATCCACTGTGCCACCTAGCCGCCCCAACAAGCATTTATTAAGTCCTTACTATATGTAAGGCATTGTGCTAAGGATGGCCTGGTAATACAAATACAAGACAGTCCCTGACTTCAGGGAGCTTACATTCTAATAGAGGAAGATAACACATAAAAGGAAGCTGAAAAATTGAGGGGGTGGGAAGGAGGCATGTACACCTGGGGTGGGGTGAATGGCAGAGAAAATTCAAAGAGTGAAGAGTGAAACCTGGTGGGTTATAAAGGCTGAGTGACGTTTTTAGTGACCACATTTAGCAGCCATAAAGTTTAATTTTTCCCCTAATACACCATTTAAGTGTCCTGATGAGGGCAGCTAGATGGCACGGTAGATAGAGCTCTGGCCTTGGAGTCAGGAGGACCTGAGGTCAGATTTGATCTCAGACACTTGAAACTTACTAGTTGTGTGACCCTGGGCAAGTCACCCAACCCCGATTGCCTCACAAAAAAAAAAGTGTCCTGAGGAGAAAAAAGGTATGAAACTTGTTTGGGTGTGTAAAGGAATTAAAAGACTGTGAAATAGAGACAAGTTCTGCTACTTGGAGCCTTTCCCAATTCCTGCTCCCAGCCCCAGCTGCTAGGGCAGCACTCTCCTCAAATTACCTTGCATTTTTTAAATATGCATTTTTTAAAAATACATTTTATATTTTTAAATATGTATTTATATATGTACATTTGTTTCCCCTTATGAAGTGTAAGCTCTTTGAAGGCAGGGCCCTTTTTGTCTTTGAATAGTTAGCACCTAGCACACTGCCTAGAGCATAGCAAGGGACTGGACTTGAAGAACTTCCCCTACTAATGAAGGTTGGCACCTTCTTTGGAACTTAGAGTCAAAGAGACTTGCATACAGCTAGTAAATGTCTGAGGTGGCATTTGAACATGGGTCTTCCTGGCTTGAGGTAGACTGTGAGCTCCTTGATAGCAGGGTCTGTTTCGGGCCTTTCCTTGTTAATGCTTAGCACAGTGCCTGGCACATAGGAGCTTAACCAATGTTTACTGACTGACCCTGTACCCACTATTCCACCCCACCTCTATGCTTAAAGATGGATTATAATGGGGCAGCTAGGTGGCACAGTGCATGGAGCACTAGCCCTGGAGTCAGGAGGACCAGAGCTCAAATACAGCCTCAGACACTTAACACTTCCTAGATATGCGACCCTGGGCAAGTCACTTAATCCTGACTGCCTCACAAAAAAAAAAAAAGAGAGATTGATATGGTCATAGAGAAACAAATGAAAATACTATGCTGACCTTTTCTAATGGTAGCAAAAACTGTAAAGTGAGAGTCTGAATGTAAAATAGTTAACTCCTCAGTTGTTATTCATGTGGCATATGAACAGAATGGAATATTATTACACTGTAAGAAATGACAAACGTGACTAATGTGGAAATGTTTTGCGTGATGATATATGTATAACCTGTATCAGACTGCTTGGCATCTCAGAAAGATGGCAGGGGAAGGAGGGAGGGATAGAATTTAGAATTTAAAACTTTAGAAAAAATGACAAATGTTAAAAATTGGTCTTGCACATAATTGGGGAATAAAATTGGAAAATAAAATATTTTAAAAAGGAAAAAAAATTGTAAACATGACAAATTCGGATGTACATGGGGTCATTTGAAGTAAGAAGAATCAGGAATAAAATGTACATGTAAAAAGAATACAACTACTATATACACAAGAAAAATGATAATAGCTAACATTTATATAGCACACAGGACAGGTACTGTGCTAACTGATTTACAATTATCCTCACAACTCTGAGAGGTAGGTGTTACCATCCCCATTTTACAGATAAGGAAATTGAGGCAAACAGGTGGATGACTTGCTCAGACACAATTACTAAGTGTCTAAACTGGATTTAAAATGCGCCAAGTTTTGAGATGCTTTATCCACCATGCCAATTACTAAACTAAAATTTTAAAAAAGGTTTTTTTTTTAAAGATCTCAACTAAGATTAAGGAAAATGACTAATCCTGGTTCAAAAAAACAGATGAAGGAACACATTTTCTTCCTCTTGGTCAAGAGATGGGGCACCAAGGAGGCAGAATACCGCATATGCAGTTATGTGCTCTCTATATCCCGCTGGTTTTGTTTAAGGTGGGGAGGGAGGAGCTGGTAGATTGGGAAATGACTAGTGTAGAAAACCAAGGAGCATCATTAAATTTTTTTTTAAAAAAGAAAAAAAAGCTGGCTAAGTATTTCCTCTTTAGTCACTAGATTTAGACTGTATATTCTAGACACTTAACCCCACTTAACTTGTTGGAGAGTCAAGGAGATTCTTTTTTTTTTTTCCTTTTTAGGCAACTGGGATTAAGTGACTTGCCCAGGGTCACACAGCTAATAAGTGTCAAGTGTTTGGTCTGAGGCCATATGTGAACTCAGGTCCTCCTGACTTCAGGGCCGGGGCTATATCCACTGCCCCCTAGTTAAGGAGATTCTAACCAATGAAATTTGACATTGCTTTGTTCTAGTTGCCATGGCCTTATTGGTATGTTCCATTCTAGAATGGGAGATAATCTAATGTTATCTCTCTCCAACTGTGCAACTGGAAACACATCTGTAAAGATGACTCATAAATAGATACTATCATTCCAGATAAAGGTTGGGGGTGGTCCTGGTCAAGGGAGTCTCCTACTACCTAAGAGATAAGAGCAGATTTTGGCATCCTTCCCCTGCTACAATCCTGAAGAGTCCTCCTTATCAACCACTGATAAGCTTCAGAAATTTCCTTTCTCTTTAGTTCATGTAGGTAGGTCAACTCTTCCTTCAAGAATTAGCATATGATTCTAGATATACTGGATTGCTCAGAATCCTAAAACTAGCTTAGGGATCAAGTCCTAGACCAAGCCACACCTCAACCTTGTTTCAGAGATCAGGGGTTCTGCCATATCTTAACTTTGCATTTCATTACCTCCATCCTCCAGCTTGGGGCTGAAGAAATGGACTTCCAAATTTCTAGTCCCCAGTCTTTGGGCAAGCTTAAGGATGGAGAGGGAGGGAGGCAAGGAGAAGGGAGAATGAATTAACTTTGGAACATGGAAATATTTTGGAAGATGGTGGGAGAGGAGGTTAGTTTAACTCCAGGGCAGTTTGGAATCATCCCACTAATATTTCTGTATTTCTACAGTGGAATTTCTCATTCTACTCTGCACCCAGTGTCTTAAAACTGACTTTACCTACTTTGCAGTTCAGGCCCTTACATTTAGGACCCTGAATGCCTGTATGAAATCGACTTTCAAATTTCAACAGTATAAAAATGAGTCTATGAACAGGACATCTTGCATTTACTATGCCCTTGATACTTGAATTAAATGTCATATTCTTCCTCAAATTCATGGATGTAACTAATGTTTCTGTAAAATTACTGATGTTTCTAGTTAGTGACTAATGTAACTAATGTGTTTCTGTGAAGCCCAGAGGGACTTGAAGAATTTTACCTCCAAGAAAAGAACTCTCATGTCTGGTATTACAGTACAGCATAATTAGTGCTACTTAAAATAATACCAATAGTAATAATCATGAAACAAGTTTTTTTTCAAATAAAAATCAGATACATTCCACAGTATACTGTAACAAGATATTTTATTTGTCTAGCAACTGCAAAATATACAAATTTCTGAAAGGCATACCCTGTTTACAAGCTAGCAGAGTTTTATCCCAGGTAATTATTTAAGACAAACATAAAGCACACCTAATAAGTCACAAGTTTAGGAAAAAAAACCCTCCCTAACCCCCCCCAAACATCTCTCTCTCTCTCTTACCTGGCACTATCATACACATTAAATAAATAAATAGCATTTTTGCTATCAAAATAATATTAAAAAAATAAATTTCAAGTATTACAAATAAAAACAGTATCATGGATGTGGTTCAATCAGTTTCTCCCCCTCCTTAATTCTTAAAAAGAGTTCTGCCACTCTCAGGATAGAACGGGAGGAAAAATAGCTGTGTCCCCCAAACAAATATACAAAGTTCAGAAAAACTGGTTCCAGTGGAACATAGTAAAAATAAAAGTCAGTAGTCCCAGCAAGACCTTCCCCACTGTGCATTATTAAGCACACCCCTTAATGAAATGCTTCAGTGTAGTTCAGGCTACTACTACTATTACTACCACTACTAGCTTCTAAGGTAAGTAGCATCTCTCCAGGATCTCTGGATATACTCAATCCTCCTTACTCTTCCCAAATTAAAATCCTCCTGTTAGGAAAAAATAGCTTGTTTTAAATTTTAAAAAAACAGAAAATACACTACAGATAAAGACCCTCACAACAAAATAATTAAACAAAATTCTACTCTTGGCCCCTTTCTGTCAATTAAAAACAGAAATGAGTCCAAGAAAGCAGATTACCAGCAAACCTATTATAAAGAACAAAGTGAATCCAAAACTATATGGTTCACATACAAACACGCCCTTGTACCTGCTTGCACATTCACAAGGAAAGGTGGGCGGCTGACATGACTCAAGGTGGTTTAAAAAAAGGGGGGGGGGAATCCTAGGCTTATGGCAATCTATGTGTAGGACTACTTGTTAATGGGCTGCCAATAAACATGTCTTAAGCCTTAGATATGAGCTCTATAATGAGCCCCCACTGATGGGTTGGTTTTGTTTTGGTGACAGTGGAACAATTCTGAGCACACAGGAACTAAACTTTCTGGAGGACAGTGACTGTCTTTTGCCTCTTTTTATATCCCCAGCGCTTAGCATAGTGCATGGCACAGAGTAGGCGCTTAAGAAATGTTTATTGATTATGGTATGAGGCACTGTGGTCTGTCTCTTCCTCTCCCCACCAATTTTAACTCCTCCCTGAAGTAAAATAAATGCATTCCCTATACGGACTCCTCTTTTTCTATTCCCACTTGTGGAACACTGGGCAAAGAGGAAATGTCATTTGAAGGGCATTTGTGTGTTATGGAAGTCTTCCCCACCCTCTGCACTCCAAATAGGATAGCCTCTAGCATGACAGGGATGATGTCAAACTTATATAGCCATCCTCACCTCCTCTGTTTTGAGCACCTGGCCCAAGGCTAGAGACACAGCAGCTGCTCAATAACTGAAACCAGGCAGTCTTCTTCCTCCTACTGGCTATTCTGTCCAGCCTGAAAGAGACGACAGTGAGAAGAGAATCCTAGAGAGAGGATCTCCTCCTCCTCCCCCTCCAACCTTCTAGGGTCAATTCACTGACCACGCTGCTTCACAGCCAGCTGGTTTCATACCAAGCCAGTCTCAAATCAGTGCTATGCAACTCTTTGGGAAACAAGCCTTGCCCCGCAGATGTTTCCTAACCCTGTCTGTATTCCCTGTTCATCATGCTTCCTTCACAATCTGACCCAGCTTCTATGATGCATGACCCAACGTCCAAGTTCCATGGAACAAAGGTACGGATTTCTCATTCTACTTCTTCCACAATGGTGCAAATACAAGCAGTTCAAAGAGAATGGCATCTTTCCAAACTCAGAAAAACACCCCTCTGTGCAAGGGGTGATGGGTGCCCATTCTCACATCTGGCTTAAAGAAAGAACAAAGACTCTGAATGAAAACATACAAAAGGAGAGTAATGTCTTTGCTTTAGTCAAAAGGCAGACTTCTGACTCTGGAACTCCTGAAGAGGAAGACGTCTACTTCTCCAAATCCAAATTTTGCTCGGGTACACCATCTCCAAGCCATTACTTGCTGGTTCTACTCCTAATGAAGTATTGTCTTCAGAAGCCAAGCCAAAAAAAAAGCAGATGGTTTCTTTAGGAGGCCAGCCATCTTGAATTTTCCTATAACCTTAAGAAATTCCGACCTGCCATTCTGAAATATTTCCTGGTAAGGTAGAAAGGGAGAAAAGAAGCAGACATTCCCTTCTCAGCTAATTTTCCCCTCCCCATACTTCTCAAGCCTTTCCAGACAGGTTGCCACAAACAGACATCCACTGAAAATGAAGAATGGGATGATGAGAAAAAATAAGGAAGAAGTAAGGAAAATGGAAAACGATGGATTCTTCATACTAGGAGGGCTATACACTGCCTTTAAGTCACCACAAGGTGGTTGGTGATTGGAGTCAAAAGTACTGCATTGTCATTTGATAAATCCTGCCCTCACCCAACAGTTTGGTCAGTTTATGGAAGAAGCAGCTGGGATTATCTGGGCCTCAGGTTAAATGGAGGAGCACAAGCCAAGCTTTAGAAATGGCAATGGAATGCAACTGGTTTCATTTGTTTCAGAGTTCCAGGAAGAGTCAAAATTGGTTCTGTGAGTTATTCAGGTTCAGGTTCTGTTTTGAAGGGGAAGAGAAAAGAAAAGAGTTAGTTTATTTCCACTCAAGCCCTTAAAACAAAAGACTCATTATCATGCGGGGGAGACCTCTCTCACACACAGGGGGGGAAAAAAAAAAGCTAAGGAATATAGTTCTGTAGAGTGTCAATTGGCAAAGTGGGCCCAAAGAGGCCAGGGCATCCCAGGGAGCCAATGTAAATTTATTATCAAAACCACAAAGTCAAAAGTAGGAGAGTTACCCATGGGCATGCAGGCTTTAAAAACACACAACAACAAAAAAGAAACACACACAAGGCCTTTCTTCTGGCCATAAGAGAAGAAGAAAAGAAGGTAGGAAAAGTCAAGAAGCGCAGGGGATAAAACCAAACCATTAAAAATACAGTAGAAGAGATTCTCTGGAGGGAGTGTTTAAGGGATAAAACCAAACAGTTAAAAATGATTTTCTAGAGGGGAGTGTCCCTGTCCACAGACTGATTGCTACGAAGGAAAATTTCTCCCCTTATGTTATTTAGTGGTTCACTGGGTACTTTGCACACGCTTAAGCTTCCCCTCCCCAAAGCTCTGCTGACAATTTGGCTGGGAGGAGCACTAGAATGCTAAAATAGCCATAAGAATCTGTACCAAGCTTAGAATACAGGGCAAAATTATATGAATTTGGGGGTATATGCCCAGAATGGAAGGCTGACTCTCCTGGGGTGGGGGAGATGGAAGAAAAATGCAGAAAGTCAGCGATAATGCCAGGGAGAAAGGAGATAGACGCAAATGGACTTGGATAGAGGCATTTCAGCTAGGGCCCCAAATCACTAGGGCTCACATACCAATTTTGACTAGGGTGGTCTTAACAAGAAGCACCACTGCCACACACAAACCTCAAAAACAAAAACAAAACACACCAGCCACAGACTTCAGCTCAGGAATCCTCAGTCCTTTCCAACAGACTGCTGAAACCTATGGACCCTTTCTCAGAATGTTTTTAAATATATAAAATAAAATATATAGGATTACAAAGGAAATCAACTGTACTCAAACGTATTTATCAAACTGTTTTTTGAAAACAAGTTCACAGCCCCCAGGTTAAGAACCCCTAATTTAGATGCTTACCATAGATTCTTCCCCACTGTTTAGCATTAGTGACCTCAAGCTTTTCTGAGGCCCATCAAAGGGTCTCAAAAAGAAAAAGAAATAAACCATAAGGCTACTCCCTAAGATGCTTGGTCTCTTCCCTTCCCACTAAGGTTGTTTTGTTTTGTTTTTTAAAGGTGTGTGTGGGAGTGGGGGAAGAAGGTGATAAGGAAACTACAGTATTTATGACAGTTCTCACTTTGAGTCTACCTTAGTGGTCAAAAAAAAAACAAAACCAGAACCCTAAGATCAAGGCAGTTTTCTTAGTTTCATCTATGGAGTACCTTCCAATCTAATAGTCCTACACAGAAGTCACAAAAGTACTCTATTGTCCTGAGATTTAACTGAGTCTATCCCCAACCCTATGACACAAACCTGGACCTGGTAGGCCCACTCATCTTGACAAGCCTTAGGTGACCTAAGCAAGGGAATCCCTGGAAGGTAAGGTTAGGTCAGTTGTGGGGCCAACTTCAGAGTTTGAGGCTTCTACACTAGGCCTAAGAACACAAGATCCTTTAGATCTCAATCCAAGGAAGCAAAGCAGCCTGCCCAAAGATTAGGATTTAGACAAAACTCCCAAGTCCACTCTGTAACCTAAGTCTGCCAAGAACTTTAACACTTGTCTTCTGGAGTTGGGGGTGAGGTGTTAGCTTTTTTGGGATCTGGCACTTAGGTAGACAAAGTTTAATCTATAAATATGTACCAACATAGGACCGTAACATTTAGAGCTGAAAAGTCATGGCAAACAAAGAAAGGAAGGTCCAGAAAGATAAAACTGACTTTTCCCAAGGTCATACGCTTTTGGTTACTACCAAAGCATCACTCTGGGGAGAGAGGGGCAAGGGTAATGGTCCAGATGCCTCTTGTATGAGCCTAGAGTTCTGCACCTTAAGATGCAAAGCTACTGTAGTCCTCTCACAAACCAGGACTTGTGGCATGCATTACACATACAATAATACTCCAGGGAGCCACACTAAGCATAGGATACACACATACACACACACACACACACACACTATCTCATAATTTAATCCCACAGAACACACTGTGAGAAGAAGGAAGGGACAGACGGACAGGAGGGAAATGGTGGAGAAGTTCTCCATACAATACTACCCCAAACACCTGCATCACATTCCCTTGGAACAGCTAGTCCTAACACAAGCCAAGATGCTGCCACTCAAGGATGCCAGGGAAAGAGAGAAGGGGGATGCACTGAGCCATGTTTCCCTATTCAAATGTTAGTAAGGAGAAAACTTGAAGAACGGGTGACAGACAATCTGTCTTTTAAACATAGAGTTGGGGCACGAGAAGGAAAAACAGAATGGGAAGAAAATGATCTTTTAGTCTATTTCCTTTTGTAATGCACATTTGAAATTTTAAAATAACATCAACAGAGATGATAAACAAGTATCAGAGGTGAGACACCCTACTTTTGCTCTATTAGATAAAGGGATGGAAAAAGGTATACAATGCAGAAGTCCTACTTGCAACTAGGCCCAAACACCAAAGTTAGCTAAAATAGTCCCTACCATTATGGAGCTTATATTGTTTAAAGGGAGGTAAAATGGAAATATTGTGGCCAAAGCACAAATAAACTGAGCCTAGATCACATCAAATTATAGTGACCCTCTTTTCTTTTAAGAAGGCAGGGCTGAACACGCCCATTTTTTTAAAGAAATGATCCACTGTTCTAAGTTTATCAGGCAGCAATCTTAATCTCTTTCTAATTTTGCATACTGAACTAGGTAACCTGACTCATTAAATAAGGAAATGGGCAGGGAAGAGTCAGGCTGCCAATAGGTTGCTACTGAAATATTGAACTTCCCAGGGCCTGCTTACGAGAACCTCCCTGTCAGAAAGCCAAGAAAGAGTTGAACACAAAAGGTTAAATGCCCATGGAAGTGGTTAATTTGCTATTTTCACACAGAAATAGGTCCTTTAAAAGAATCACACAATATGCTTAGTGAAACAGCAATAATAGGAAACCTAAAGTCGATTCCTTGACTATTAAAGCTTACCAGGCTCTAATAGGAGGCTATGTGCCCCAATAGGGAGACAGATGCCCAGGTAGGGAATCGTTTCCCCCAACACCTGAGACCCAGGTGGTGTTTAATATTACCACCAATTGCAAACAGAAACCCAAAGAGACCAAGTAGGAAAAGGAAGAGCAGAAGCAAAGCCATGTCAGTAACAGAGGCAGCTTTCTGATAAAAGAGTAACTTAAATCATAAAATGCTCCAACTTTTCCAAAAGCTTTTCTTTTCTTCTCTCCAAAAATCCCCCTCTCCACAGGCCTATAGGCTTCACAAGCCACAGACTCCAAACTGTGTACTACCCAAAAGAGAGGAGAATAGGGGGAATGGGAGGAGGGAAGAAGAGGTTATAAATAGCTCAGAGAAAAATACTTACAAACAGGCTTTCCCTAGTAAAGGCTGCAGAGAGAAGAAAAGCGGAGAGAAAGGTCAGTAGGAGAAGAAGGTAACGACGCGAAAACAGCATTTGAAATCAGTAATTAGTCTTATCATGGCAAACCCTATTGCTACCAGGACAGCCTATAACTTCAAGTTTATTTGCTAGCAATTCCAAATGCCTACACAACTAGACAATGTCTTTTAAAAAACCGTAGTGGCCAGGTATGGCCCTATGCCAGGGTAGGGGTGGGAGAGCTTCAGGCAAACTGCTCGAGTTTGGGATTTCTGAGCTGCAATAGGGAGAAAGCTGATCAGTCAAGTGTTGCACTAAATCTGAGACAGGCATGGTAAGCCACTGTGAGCAGAGGCTGCCTAAGGAGGGATGAATCAGCAGCCCAGGTCAATGGGGTGGGTTAAAGTTTCTCTGACGCTGAACTGGTACTAGAATGGGACAAGATGGGAACTCTCAGCCTCCTCCCTCCTTCCCCTAAAAAGCTTTAGTACCAAATCCAAATTTGGAGGGAAAATGGAAGAAGGTACACATTGCATCATCCGTACTTTATAACCTATGTCTACGTCATCCCCCTGACATTGCCAATAGTCACCTTCTACAGATACTACAGATACTACTCTTGTTCTCTCTCCAAGTCCTATAAATCCTCCACCATTTTCATAGGAATGCCAAATATCAGACATTACAGGCTTTATTTAAAAAAAAAAAAGTTTTGTAAAAAAAAAGTACAGATTATAACCAGGGGCAGAATCAGGGAGCTTTGGGAAGGCTAATGCTGGGAGTGATAATCTGTAGCTAACAAAGCAGAAAATTCAATTCAAAAATGCAAAACACTCAAACACAAACCATGTTCTCAGTCACAGATTTAGAAAATCTTTAGCACTAAATCTTTTGAAGACTGGCCTAGCTCTTATGAGGAGGCCAAGGCTTAAAACAAAAAAAAAAAAAGGAAAGACAGAGCTCAGAAGGAAGAGGATGGTGGTTCTAGGTGATAAGACTGGTGCTACCTACATTTATGGGGAGGGATTTACAGTGGGTTTTTAAATGGCTTTAAGAAGCTGTCTTTTAGGGAAGGAGGAAAAAAAATTTCAGCACCCTACATTAAATGTATCACCCTCACCCCCAACACCCCCCCCACCCCCACCCCAGCTAACCATCAGAGAGGCCAGTGACAGTTTTCAGGGTTAATTTGGTGAGCCAGTCATGACTGATTTCTGTTACAATACTCTCTACCACTCACTACTGCCCCCACAAAGGTGGCCTTGATCAGTGATTCCAAATGCATTCCTCCAACAGACACACATACATCCAAGGACAGAGAATGAAAGACCAGCACCAAAGCGGATTTGGCCTGTCAGTAGAGCACAAGATACCGTTTCTGGCTAATGATATCTAGTCAGATGAGGCCCCACAGGGAGCTGTTCCATATTTCAGCCACGGATCCAATACAGAACTGGCCACCATGCAACCCTAATCTCTCCATGAGTGAAGAGTACAAAATGGGCTAATTCCTTGCTTTCTTCCTGCTTTGCCTGATTCTGCCAAGTAAAGGAATCTGCCTGGAAAGCAGGTGTCTATGCAGTTCTATCAGGCATCAGGTGGGAAGATGCCACCATGCTATTACCTATTCCAGAGGATCATACACAAAGGACTTCTGTGTTCTTCCCTTAAAAAGGGGTTACAGAAAGGCATATTAGAAAGAAGAACTTTCTGAACCTTAATAGAATTATTATCTTCTCTACGCAATAGGCTTAGAGATGACAGAAGGAGAAAGGAGTCAACTAACTTGTGTGGGTACCTCCCGGGGCAGGCAGCTGGGCAGGGAAGTAGAAGTAGAAGCCGTGTGCTCCTCAAAGCTGTTGATGCGAGGCTTTTTGGTGGGCTCAGGGCTGGCTAGTGGGGTAACACTATTGCGTCTCATGAGCGGGTTAGGTCCCTTCTTTGCTTCCTAATCAGGACAAAGACAAAAGAGTTATAAGGGGAAATTGAAGGGAGAAAGGGGCAGGGGGTGGAGAAGGAAACAACAGCAAAAAAAAAAAAAGGTTTGTTCTGTTTCTAGACTTTGATCAATCATAATAATATTAATAATAATGATGATAGCTAACATTAATTTATATAGTGCTTACTATGTGCTAGGCACTGTGCTAAGTGCTTTAACAACCCTGGAAGGGAAACGCTGCTATTACCCCCGTGTTACAGTTGAGCAAACAGAGGTTAAGTGACTTGCCCAGAGTCACGCTGCTGGTAAGTTTCTGAGGCTGTATTTGAATTCAGGTCTTCCTGATTCCAGACCCCATATTCTATGCACTTCACCACCAAGCTGCTGATTATACAGCAAGTTACCAAGAGACCTCAGGTGAGGAAAATGTCTGTTCAGCCAACAATTCCCAAGTAAAAATAAATAAATGGGTTTCTCTCCTCCCTCCCTTGCATTTCCCCCCAGATTATCCCCAAAGAGACACACAAACATGACTTTTTTTTTTTGCAGAAAAGTAGGGAGAAGGGCAGTAGATAAAAGGAAACATTAATAGCAATTCTCACTTTTGATTCAGAACAGAGACAAGCTGTTCCAGGTCCACATACCCTCCTCCTTCCTCCCTCTCTGGCTCCCAGAAACTGAGGGAAGGAGATAGAACTGGGAAAAGAAAGCCAGCTACATATTGGACAAGAAAGAGGCTAGAGTTATCCCAGGAAAAAAATCAGAGAAATATAGTAGCAAGGGGGAAAAAATGTTTTCTTTAGCCTCCCAGCAACTGACTAGGTATGCTGGCAATCCAGCATCAAGGAACCTCTCACTGGAACATCTCTATCTTTCAATGAGACTATTCACAGCCTCCACAGGCTCAGAACAGGAAGTAAACAGGTCCATGAGAGGATTGACTATGGTACTGATCATTTTTGTCAGTGGAGGTAGAAGCCAGCCAGCCAGGACCAACATTGCCAAGTCACATGTTAACCTTCTAATTGGTTGAATAAGTTCCTGAGAGAAAGGATGGACTTTCCATCTATAAAACCTATTTTTAAAAAAAGAGAGAGACCCTACTCTATTTAGGATGGTTTAGGTTCTGGCTGGGGGTTAAGAGTTGGTTTCAGGCCTGAGTCATTAGCCCAAAACCAAGAACTTGGTTCAACCTAACTGGACCTAGGAAAAAAAACCACAACAGCGACCTGGTAAAATACTTGGTGAATACGTGGCTCTTGAGGTCCTACTATTACAGGTGTGTTTTTCTTTCTGCTCAATCATTGGCCCAGGCCAAGCTCTTCATTTAAGAATGTGGTAGGATGGCCTTTCCAATCTTCAAAGCATTTCTTTAATTTTATTCAGACCCAGCTAGGTTAAATTCCCCACTATAGGCCAAGAAGTGTTTTGAGCAAACATCACCTCAAGCTAAGGTCCTAAGACCAGACTCCTCCCTTAGGGACAGGTCTATTATAAGGAATGATGCCAGCAGGTTGCCCTGCTGGAAAAGGGAAATTTGAATCGTATCCCTGGTAAAAGGATATTATATATTGATAGACAAGGACTGGACCTGTAATTTCAAGGGGACGACCTCTACCAGTGCAAAGTATAACCACCTTTGCAACTCACTGACTTAAGAGAGTTGCTTTAGAAGTCTAAGAGGGGGGCAGCTAGGTGATGTAGTGGATGGAGCACTAGCCATGAAGTCAGAGGACTTGAGTTCAAATCCAGCCTCAGAACAAACACTTGACATTTACTAGCTGTGTGACCCAGGGCAAGTCACTTAACCCCAACTGCCTTTAAAAAAAAAAAAGAAAAAAAAAAGACTTCTAAGAGGTTAGTTAAGTGATTTGCCCCAGATCCTACAGCCAGCATTTGTCAAGAATGCAAGTAAACCCAGGTCTTCTTTGGTTGGGGGGGGGGGCCCACTTCTCTTACCCTCCATACCATATTGTCTCTAGACAGATAAACTTACATAAAAGTAGGTTCAAACTTACTTTCAGGTCAGTCCCTATCTGATTTCTCTTGTCAGAGATACAACCTAATTGGTTTCAAATCTCAATGAAGGAGAAATCAGCCAGGTCCAGAGTACACAGACTTGGGGACTAATGATTTTGGAAAAGCTTCTCTCCATTCTTTCCATTTCTCTCCAATTTCCTCTTTTTTCTATTCCTGATCATTCTACACCCAAGTCCAAATTGTGATTACCAATGTTGATTCAACCAATGAGTTCTAAAACCTGGTATTGCAATTCTAGATCTATCTGAAAGAAAAGAAGAAAGAAGATAATGGGAAGTTTTGGGTTTTTTTTTTTTAAAAAGAACATCTACCCTCACCTTCCACTGAATTCTCAAGTCAGGTGTTATCAATAGGGAGGTAAAAATAAAATGTGAAAAGATTGTGAGATCATGACACAGACAGGGAAAAAAAAAAGATGATAGGTCCAATATACATAAAAAGAAAGGAGAGGGCAAAAAGTCACCTGGGCCTATTTCAAACAAAAAGTTACCACAAGAGCCAACTCAAGTATACATTACCATTGAATATACAAACCAACAATGAAGACTTTATTTGCAGTTATTTAATATTGACTAGTCCTTTCCCAATCCATAAAAGTCCTCCACAGCTGGCCCTAGAAAAGTCCTTTGCTTCCTAAACCAATTCTCTTGGGCTGAAGTCAGAGGCATCAGGGTGGGTACTCACCTCTGACCTTTCCCGGTGTGTGTTTACTGCTTCGACATTCAAATAAATAGATTCCACACGGCAACCTAAGGGATAAGGAGATAGAATGTTAGTTCTAGTTAGGAATCTCCCCTGCCCCACCAGGACAAGGTCTTTTGACCCCTGGAAAGCCACTTACCATATGCCACAGGTGTCAATTTCAACACTGTGTGGAGGGGACATTTCAAATACGGCATTTCATCTAAAGAAAGGAAAGGAAAGGAAAACAGACATGGTCTCATATACAGCGGGCCTTAAAATAAGGTATCTCAAAGATCTAATCTCCCTATAGTAGAGAAAGGTCTAAAAGTCACAGAAAACTCTCACAATGTAAGGAGTATGTTGAAGCCAAAGCTCCAATAACACCTCTCCAGATGGCTTAATGATATTGTTAAAATACTGGACTTGTTCCCAAGACTCTTTCTTTAAAGTCAGTTTGATTACCATATGGCCAAGGAGTTTTAACAGAAAGCAACTTTGCTAAACTGAAAGGTAAGAGAAAAAATATGTACTACATAAAAGGTTTATAAGCAACATAGAGCTTTCTACAGAAGAGGAACTAAGTGGAAACAGGCATCATGAGAGAACATCAGAGTCACAG
The DNA here is from genome assembly GCF_003287225.1 of Phascolarctos cinereus. Classification (NCBI taxonomy): domain Eukaryota; kingdom Metazoa; phylum Chordata; class Mammalia; order Diprotodontia; family Phascolarctidae; genus Phascolarctos; species Phascolarctos cinereus. Next base: position 169,829,064 of record NW_027555514.1, read on the forward strand.
GGCTGGGATTCTGAATTACAGAATACAAACACCACTGTCTTGAAGCTGCTAAATGTCAACGCCAAAAACAATACCTCCCATCCCCACACAAAAGGAAAAAAAATAGGCAATACCTGCACTCTTATCTAGAAAATAGGCCAAAAGGCAACGCATGACAGCTTGGTGGCAAATCACCAATACATTCTCCTGTCTCTCCAACTCCATGATCACTGGCTCCAAGCGCTGAACTAGGTCTTGATAAGACTGAAAGACAAAAGGGATATATATTTCCAGAAGCTTCATCCAAGGCAAAGATATTGAGACAACCGCATCTATAAATGTAGGGAGAATAAATCATGCACTATGAGGAGAAAGCATGAATGAATGAACATTTGCCAGGGTGATGCAGAAGGGATTCTCATTCAGGTAGGCTCTCTTGAGGTCCCAATTTTCATGGTCTAGGTTAAAGCCCTGGGCCTCTCACAAATGGGTAAGGGGAAAGGGGAGAGAAGCTAATCCCTTTCTAGATTAAAGTAAAAAATTGCTTTCTAGAAAAGGCAAGTTGCTTGGGTATCATTAAAGATTTGGTGTGGCTATTTTCTATAGAAGGAGTACACTAGCCATCATTGTTGTTTAGCCTCTTTGCTCTGTACTGGAGGGTCCTACCTGTCACTTCCAGGAGAAAAAGGTTGCTGTCCAATTTGGCATCTGTAGCATCAAATGAAGCAGGGGGGAACAGTCTCTGTTCTTATTTATGTTAAATAGGATATTCGCAAGTAATTGATCAGTTAGGACAAAGATCTCATTTTTGGTCAGCAAGGAAAGAAATTTAAAAATGAATTGGAAGTTCTCTCCATGGAGAATGTAGGTGAAATTTACCAGCAACATGGCCTTAGGCTGGATTCTGGCTTTCTGAGAAGGGTTTATACTAGGTGGGTCATTTCCTCCCAGATACTGTCACTGCTGGCTCCACTGTTGAGGGGATAATGCTCAGAGACTTCCCCCAATGCGGAATGATCATCTGAGAAACTTGCCTCCAAGGAGCCTAGACTGATTCCCCTTCTCCACCTTTGGAGGAGGGAAGCGGATGGGACTTGTAATTTCATTAGAGAAGGGACACCCCATGTGGAAGCTCCCTTCCCAGACACAGATCTGTAATGTATTGTTTTAGACAGTTGCTTGGAGAACTGACAGGTTTGGAAATGAAGGCAATATAAAAATAAAATCTAAGCAGAAATGATTTTTTTAAAATAGCAAAATCTTGAGATGAATTATAAAAGTTATATTTTATATGATTAATTACACTTGATCTTTTTCTATCAGCCAGATTTTTGTATATCAATTATGCTCAAAATGGGAGAAATCACCATTCACTGAAGTTTTCCTTCTGCCCATTCAGAGGGCACAATGTTTAAGAACAAACCTATCTCTCGGATAGAGCACCGGCCCTGAAGTCAGGAGTACCTGAGTTCAAATCCGGTCTCAGACCAAACACTTGACACTTACTAGCTTGTGTGACCCTGGGCAAGTCACTTAACCCTAACTGCCTTAAAAAAGAAAAGGGGAAAAAAAAAAAAGAACAAACCTATCTCCCCCCTTTAAGTTCCATACACCTGCCTTTGGTCTAAGTTCCTATAAGCCTATCTACTGTTTTATTATATGTAAAGCGTAAGCTGAAATACCCAAAACAAACTTTGCTCTGAGCCTGATCCAAGGCCCACAGAGCACCTCCAGCTACACAGTGCCATTGTCAATGAATGCAGATAAAGAAGGTTTGCCAAAAAAGGTGACCCAACTGTTTTCAAGGAGAAAGCCACACCCCAACAAATATACCTCTCCAGTAGGGTAGCGGTAATAATATTTGTCCTGATCACGAAGAGCATACTCCTCAGGATAAGTTTCCTTGATCTCTTCATAGGTCATCTCTTCACAGACTCCCTAGAGAAAAACAACAATCAGACACAAAAAGGTGTCGCTATCAAACCATCAGAGCCAAGCCCATAGGCCAAAGCTGAAAAGACTTGTCAGAACATCTCAAGATTACTTGTATGGAGATATGCCCTCCTCACTTGCCTTCTTCTTAACCTAGCTAAATTAAGAAAATGCCCTTCGAATGCAGAAAAATTGAGGGGAAAATTCTCACCATCTCCCAGATGGAATGTGATTGGGTCAGAACACTGTGGTGTAGGAAATGATGAAAAATATGGAAAGACTTGGACTTATAAAGGAAGATACGATCTACTTGTAGAGAAACAGATGGTAAGTAGAAATGAGCATAATGTGGTTTTACATATATGGATTTGAGTATACATGTATATATGTGTGTGTGTATGTGTATATTAACCTATACATATGTATGTATATGTGTGTATACATATATGTTTTATATATAAATAAATGTGTATATACATATATATGTGTATACATACATATATATTTACACATATACACATATATATCTGTGCTTAATTGTAGCCTTCTTTGGGGGTTGGGGTAAAGGGAAAAAAAAAAGTAAAAAGTACATAGCAGAAGACAAAAGAAAACATAAAAGGAAGCAAAGAAAAGAGAAACAAGCTTTGAAAATAATGTACAGTATTTTATTACATAGGTCTTCCTGAAATGGAAATTTATTGCTTTATATCGAGTCCTCTCATGTTCTGCTGTGTACATAGAAATGTCTTTTTTTTCTTTTCTCATTTTGTATTTAAGTTTAAAGTAAATTCAAATATAATGGAGGGGGAAAAAAAAAGACACCCTTCTCTGCCCCACCCTTCAAACCCAGATCTTCTAACCACAATGGCCAGATAGACATACTTACAGCATCGATTTCATTGAGGGCCTTCCACTGTTCGTAAGGTAGCTTGAGGGCTTCTGCTGTCTGGATCGTCCTTTTAAGCTGACTGGTCCATATCTTAAGGTCCTTCAAATTCTGCTCCTCAAGGAACTTGCACAGGGCAACAGAGAACTGAAATTGTCAAGGAGCAACATGGAGAGAGTTTGGATGCATGACACTACTTTCCAGCCTCTTGGGAAGCAGAGAATTCACCTTTCACTCTGCCACCCAGCGCTGCCCCTCTCATCATTACAGCTAACCAAAGAACCAGAGCCCCAGAGTCAGAGCACATCCCCAGCACACCCACCTTCGGCCCCTAGCTGCAGAAATCCTCCTTCCCTATCTCTCAAACACAGTGTAAGAAAACTCACCATCCCACATTCCCATACCAGACTATATGATTAGCTCCCTTAATTGAAGAGGAAGCACACCCACTCTGCTCTTGGCTCCTACCTTCTTCCCCCGGATGGATAAGCCAGAATCTCCACCAATCCTTCCTAGCACGTTGTACTCGCTCTCCCCATGGCGACATAAGTAGATGGTTCGGGGCTGGACGTGGATGTTCATCAGGTAATAGACTATCCTGCTCTGGATGTAATCTTGGACTCGGTTTACCAGGAATCGTCGGCCAACATCAAGTACCTTGATCAGTGACAGATCCCTGTAAAGAAACCCAAACCACAGAGAGAATGAACGAAAACAGGATTATGCATCAACATCTCAATCTCTCGTAAAACGAGACTGTAAATTCAATGTGTGAATGTGTTCGCTGGGACCATACTTATTTGTTGGAGTTTTTTTGTTTTTTTGTTTTTTGATGGAAGTTTTCTTCTTCTCTTTTTCTAAAAATTAATTTATTTTGATTTATCACCAATCACTTCCATATGCTTTTGAGTTGAAAATTTTTCTCCCCCTTCCTCCCCCCGACCCTCCCCAAGACGGTGCACAATCTGATATAGGTTTTACATTTAAATACCCATTAAACATATTTTCACATTAGTGAAGTTGTAAATAAAAATTAAAACCAATAGGAGGAACCATCAGAAAGAGGAAACAAAACTCAACAGAAGGTAAAAATAAGTGATAGCGATTCGACTTCCATAGTTCTTTCTCTGGATGTGGACGGCATTTTCTATCCCGAGGCCTCTGGAGATGTCTTAGATCCTCATAATGCTGAGAAGGGTTCAGTTTAACAACCTTAGTCACTGCATAATGTGGCTGTTATTGTGTACAAAGTCCTCTTGGTTCTGCTCACTTCACTCAGCATCAGACCATATATGTCTTTCCAGGTTTTTCTGAAGTCAGCCTGTTCATCATTTCTTATAGCACAATAGTATTCCATTACATTCATATACCACAACTTGCTAAGCCATTTCCCAACTTATGGGCATCCTCTCAATTTCCAATTCTTTGCCACCACAAAAAGAGCTGCTATGAATATTTTTGTACATGTGGGTCCTTTTCCCATTTGTTTGATCTCTTTGGGATATAGTCCTAGAAGTGCTAGTGCTAGATCAAAGGGTATGCACGTTTTTGTAGCCCTTTGGGCATAGTTCCAAATTGTTCTCCAAAATGGTTGGATCATTTCACAACTCCACCAACAATGTATTAGTGTTCCAATTTTCCCACATCTTCTCCAACATTTATCATTTTCCTGTTCTGTCATGTTGGCCAATCTGATAAGTGTGATGTGGTACCTCAGAGTTGTTTTGATTTGCACTTCTCTAATCAATAACGATTTAGAGCATTTTTTCATATGACTATAGATGGCTTTAATTTCTTCATCCGAGAACTGTCTGTTCATATCCTTTGGCCATTTATCAATTGGGGAATGGCTTGTGTTCTTATAAATTTGTCTTTATCAGAGAGACTGGTTGTAAAAATTCTTTCCCAATTTTCTACCTTCCTTCTAATCTTAGTTGCATTGGCTTTGTTTGTGCAAAACCGTTTCAATTTAATGTAATCAAAATTATCCATTTTGCTTTTCATAATGTTCTCTATCTCCTGTTTGGTCATGAATTCTGTTCTCCATAGATCTGATAGGTAAACTATTCCTTGTTCTCCCAGTTTACTTATGGTATCAGCCTTTATATCTAAGTCCTGAACCCATTTTGACTTTATTTTGGTATATGGTGTGAGATTTGGGTCTATGACTAGTTTCTGCCATACTCTTTTCCAGTTTTCCCAGCAGTTTTTTTTCCAAAGAGTGGGTTCTTATCCCAGAAGCTGGGGTCTTTGGGTTTATCAAATAATAGATTACTATAGTCATTGACTACTGTTGTCTCATTATTGTCATTCTCTTGAATGAAATTATTGATTGTTTCTATGATTTACTGTTTGACCCAATCATTTTTTAGGATTAGATTATTTAGTTTCCAATTATTTTTTAGTCTATCTTTCCATGGCCCTTTATTACATATAATTTTTATTATGTCATGATCTGAAAAGGATGCATTTAATATTTCTGCCTTTCTGCATTGGACTGTGAGGTTTTTATGCCCTAGTACATGGTCAATTTTTGTGTATGTGCCATGTACTGCCGAGAAAAAAGTATATTCCTTTCCATCCCCCTTCAGTTTTCTCCAGAGGTCTATCATATCTAACTTTTCTAATGTTCTATTCACCTCCCTAACTTCTTCCTTGTTTATTTTGTGGTTAGATTTATCTAATTGAGAGAGGCAGAGTTTGAGGTCCCCCACTAGTATAGTTTTGCTGTCTATTTCTTCCTGTAACTCCCTGAACTTCTCCTGTAAGAATCTGGATGCTATACCATTTGGTGCATATATATGTTTAGTAATGATATTACTTCATTGTCTATGGTGCCTTTTAGCAGGATGTAGTTTCCTTCCTTATCTCTTTTGACTAGATCTATTTTTGCTTTTGCTTTGTCTGAGATCAGGATGCTACCCCTGCTTTTTTTACTTAAGCTGACGCATAATATATTCTGCTCCAGCCTTTTACCTTTACCCTGTATGTGTCACTCTTTTTCAAATGTGTTTCCTGTAAACAACATATTGTAGGATTATGGTTTTTGATCATACTTATTTGTTAAGAAGGGAAAAACACAAATATCTAGTGTTAGAATTATCATGTTAAATTTAAATCCCATCATATTAAATATTATTAAGTTTAATTATAACAATAATATTAATTTTATATATCATATAATCGTATTAAATTTAATATGTAAGAAAACAAAGCTATAAACAGTGAATGAATGAATAAAGTATTTGTTAAGCACTTGGTATCTGCAAAAAGAATTCATCAATCTCTGCTCTCAAAGAACTATTGGAAGGTGGACAATATATACGGGATATTTTATTTGCAAGTCAGATGGAAAGTTCCCATGGTGCTTAGGGTACAATGGCAAATACTTCTGTGATGTCATTTCCACTGATAAAATCATCATCAGTTTCTGATGCTGAGCCACAACAGTGCTGAGGACTTCTGGTGACAATAACTTTCTTTTCTGGGTCTTCAGTAACTGTGGCTGTCGAATCTGTACAAGCAGTTGTCAGTCTCTGTATATCTCCACAGGGATAGCTTCCCAGGATGATGGCAGGGAGGGCTGGCCTAAGAAGAGGACCAGCAGTAGTCTGCGGTGCTGCCATCCCCAGGGTTCTTATGCTCATCCACCTTGGTGGCAGCTGGCCAGCGGTCACTGCAGTGAGGACTGAGGAATGTGGGCCCCTTCTCCACAATGACTTCTTCCCACAGCAATGGCTGGGGGAATGGGCAGGCAGCAGGTCTGGAGGACACTGCTGTTCCCAAGACTCTTGGGTTCAGGGTCCTGGGCTGTCTCCAACAGGGGATAAGAAGAGATGATGGAAGTTTGACTGGCCTGGATATACTGCTTCCCTTTTTTCCCCCCAAGGTATCTTGCATCACTTTGGCTGGCTTGCCTGCTCCATGAATGGCAGTTGGTGGAGAATCATGGTGCCATATTCAGTCTTTTTGCTCCTCTTTGTGTAAGGAAATATTCATAACATGTTGGTGTTTGTCAAATTCATGACAAAAAAAGAAAAATTCTAAAAATAAGTCAATTTAATGCTGCTTAACATTTTCACAAGAATTCCTCCTTGAAGGAATTCAAGAATTAGGTTACAAATTCTTTGAGAGCAAAGGAATTCTTTTATTCTATTTTTTGACAGGGGTATTACAATATTATGTACCCTGTTCCTTCATGTAAGGAATAAAATGACGTGAATATTCTCACAGTGACACTATATTGCTACAACTTCTCTCAGAAGAATTACAATTGCCAGTCACTAAAAGGCGAGGAAAATACACTCATGGGGTGGGTGGGGATAATAGGGGGCAGCACATGACCGATGATGACTTTTATATCACAAGGACACATAGGACTAAAAAGTCGAGGCGAGACAATGATGTAGTGAGAGCAAGGACTAGATATAAATCAATGGATAGTCAGAGCATTTTACCCATGAAACATTAGAGTAAGTCTTCCCATACTTTGGGTAGATCTTCTACAGAGGATTTATGGAAATATATAGGCAAGAGAATAAAAAGGCATGGAGAGGTTTTGCTATGCACTAGTGAATATATGAACACAAATCCATCACAGTATGTGTCCCATATCCTTGCTCATTAAGAAAGTCTCCCTCCCCCCTTTTCAGATCCCAAATGTGCCACATAAAGGCTATTTCTCTCTCAACACCCTCATTTAGCTAAAACAGTGGCTGGGATAATCCCAAAAGCCCAACAGGTCTGAGCGTGGCATATTGCAGACATCAATCCCAGAGTCCCCAAGTCCAAACAAAGAAAGTGCTTAATACTGGCAGAATACAGACTGGCTTCTCCCCCCTAGATACTGGGGTTATGGGACTTGGGAAGAGAAAAGAGGAGAGTGGAAAAGGGAAAGATGACAAAAATCAATGTACCAAGGAATGAAGAGATGAGTTAAGGCAGTCTTGAGGTCCATGTCCCCAGTATATTTATTCTTACTCACTCCAAAGAATAAATCAAACAATTAGGAAACATATAAAAGTAATTGGGGTGGGAGTATAAGAATGCTAGCAGTTGAGGGGAACTCAGGAGAGGCCTCATATAGAAGGTGGCTCCTGAGCTGAACTCTGAAGGAAACTGGATTTTAAGAGGTAGATGTGAAAAAGGAGTGCCTTTCCAGGCATGAGGCACAGCCAGGGAAAAAGCATAAAGCAGGAGACAATGTCCTGTGTATGTGTGACATAAAACCAGTATATCTAGAACTAAGAGTGCAAGGATCAATCAATAAGCATTAAGTGCTTACTATAGGTCAAGCACCTATGAGGCAGGTAGGTGGCACAGCAGATAAGAGTGCCAGGCCTGGAGTCAAGAAGACCTGAGCTCAAATTCAGCCTCAGACAATTCTTAGCTGTGTGACTCTGGGCAAGTCATTTAACCTTGTTTGCCTGAGTTTTTTCATCTGTCAAATGAGCTGGAGAAGGAAACGGCAAACCATTCCAGTATCTTTGCCCAAAAAAACCCTTAAATGGGGTCACTACTAAACAACAAAAATAAGTCAAGCACTGTGTTAGATGCTGGGGATATTAAAAAAGAGTAATGTATACTAAGCCTGGAGAAGCAGAGTGAAGCCAGGTTGTGAAGGGCTTTAAATACCAAATAGAAGAGACTGAATTTGGTGCTAAAAGTCATGGTGAGCCATCACTCACAAGTCCTTTAAGCCAGATGTTTCACAACAGTCAGTTATCAGGATCCCAAATAGATTTTTGGGAAAATAAAATTAAATCTTACGTCAAGAACAAGGGACTGGGAAATAGCATCCTTGGCTTTATTACTTAGGACTTTTGATGATTCTGCCTTAACTTGGGAAGCTCATTTGCCTATATCTACCTTGCAAGAACACAATGAGGATAAAGGGGGTAACTTTAACAAACCTTTCAAGGAGAACTATAAGATGTATTCTAAGGTTTTAGAATTAACAATAATTATGCTAATAATAACATGCCTTAAGATCATCTTAAGAATGTCTTTCCTTGGTACACAGAAGTAAATATCAAAGCAGGGCCATTTCAGGGAGAATGAGAATTTCCCTGAGTTACCTATCATGGTTATCTGGGTCAAGAGGCTGATAGTTGACTTGATAGCAATCAATTCTCTTCATGAAGTCCTCCATGGCTTCTGCTGAGCTGCAATCTCTATAATCAGGGCTGGAGAGTTTAACTTCCTGCAACAACACAAAAAAGCAGCTGATGAGTCATACAGAAAGGCTTTCAGTTCAGATTAATCAGGATTTGGGGCTCTCAATAGGGGAAAGCGCAGAAGGCCTCGGGATAAAAAAGATTATCCTAATACCCAGTGTTGAAAAAAATTTGGGTAGAGAGTCAGAAACTGAATATAAAGAGGGTGAGGGGTAGTATGAAGGGCACATCTTCCACATAGCCATTACTGAAGACAGGAAAAGGCATCCAAGAGATTCAGTAATGACCATGTATGAATGTCTCTGATGATTTACTGTTTCATTATGAACTCAATGACTAAGTCACCAGACAGTCCGACCCTCCAGTTAACTTAATAAGTATGTACTGAGTGCCTACTATGTGCCTAACACGAACAAGCGGATACTAAAAGGGGTAATTCAGGAGGCACCCCCGCCTGTGAGTCCTATTTCCTCCTCCCATCCCAGAAACAAAGCCTAGTGTTCACTCTCAATTATTCTGACAAGGAACACCCAGTTTGTGGGTCATTGAGCCCCCACGCTCTCCTGCCTACTTCCCTCGCTTTGTTTTTCACTGAGGCAAGATAAAGGAAACAAGTGAGAATCTCAATCAGTAACACCGTTTCTTAACTAGACTACTGATAAAAACTTGCTAAGTGAAAACATTTAAATAAATGGGTAAAATAAGGCTAAGGTGGCCAAAGGGTTTATTTAAATCCTGCCTTCTCTTCATAATCAACTTCAGAGGATACAAAGGTAAGCAAAAGGTGCTCTTCAAAATTTGGTCCGGTTTTCCTCCTGTGTCTATTTTCCAAATATCTCACTCCTTTTTCAGTCACGACTGACTCATCGTGACCCTTTTTGGGGTGTTTTCTTGGCAAAGTGGTTTGTCATTTCCTTCTCCAGCTCACTTTACAGATGAGGAAACGGAGGTAAAAAGAATTAATTAAGTGATTTGTCTAAGGTCATACAGCTAGTAAGTGTCTGAGGCCAGGTTTGAACTTAGGAATTTAGGGAGATGAATCTTCCTGACTTCTAGGCTTGGCATGCTATCCACTGTACCACCTAGAGACCCAAGAGCACCATGGATATCTCTAATTTATATGGTTGTTTCAATACTAAATTTAGCAGCCTGGCATGGTAGATAAGGAACAGTCTTAGAGCCAGGAAGTCAATTAAAAAGGCATTTATTTAGCACCTAAAATATGCTAGGCACTGTACATGGATTCAGGTTTTGCCTCCAATGTATTCTGGCTATGTGACCCAAGTCACTCAGTGTTCTCCAGGAAATTTATTAAGACAGTAAGTTGCAAAAAATGGAGTCTGGCCTGCAATGGTAGAGAGAGCTACTCACCCAGGAGTTCACTAAACCAATGAATTGCATGTCTGGTCGCTACCTTTCGTAAAGGTAGAGAAACAGAGTGGTACGAGTGCCACCTTGTTATTACACCCAAACACATGCTGAGAGCTGACTGAATGGTCTACTGAACTGAGAAACAAATCCTGAGTTTATAGATAATTACAGGAAAGATGACTCATTACTTAAAAGCTACTGAAACCTGCTCTATTCCCAGGTGGAACTTTAGGGGATAAGAACAAAGAAATTCAGTGAAACTCTTGATTTGAATTACTGCGCCATAAACTATTTCACCACGGTTTCCACTCTTCCCTTTCCTTAACAATCTACCAACAGAAGTTCCCAATCTTTTTTTTGTGTCATGGCAGTCTTATGAACAGCTTAGGAATGGACCCCTTTTCTCAGAATAATGTCTTTAGGTTCACAAAATCTTTTTTTTTAAATACGACTACCAAAGAAACCAATTGTACAGAAATAGCAGTTATGAAAATAATTTTTAAAAAACCTAAGTTCACAGACCCCAGGTTAAGAATCCCTTTACTAGATGGTAGGTTATAAGTAACTGCTATCACTTTTAGGGATACCTCCGGGTCTAGTGTCTAAGAAAATGAAAAGGCAAATACAGGCTCCTTCATCTGGGATGAAGGGTCTAGTGTGACCCCTTTATTTAGTGCTGTCAGCGTGTCAAATATTATCCCATCAAAATGTAGTCCAGTGCATTACTCATTTTATTTCATTTATACTTGTCTACTACAGTATTTTTCCTCAAACAGAAAGTGTGGAAGAAGAGTTTTATTACATACAATCTACTTAAAGGCAGACAGTTTAACTGGATCCTACAATCTCACGTGAACTCGACTTTGATTTTTCTGAGTCCTACAAAACATGGACATACATATGTGCATGTTTCTGTTACCTAGGATTTTAACTGTAAATAAATACATTAGATCATTCTCACTCCCTCTCAGGGCTATTCTGTTAATTTGTTGTTGTTCAGCTGTTTCAATTGTGTCCTTCAGCAGGGAACTCTCTCTGGCCCATTTGGGGTTTTCTCAGCAAAGGTACTGGAGTGGTTTGCCATTTCCTTCTCCAGATCATTTGACAGAGGAAGAAATTGACACAAACAGGGTTAAGTGACTTGTCCGGGGTCACATAGCTAAAAAGTATGTGAGGCTGGATTTGAAATCAGATATTCCTGATCTCAGCTCTACCCACTTTACCACCTAGCTTACAGATTGCTTAATTGATGCATGAATCCTGCCTACAACCCCCAGGAGACTTGCTTATTTGAACCATCCTCTCTCCAGGGCTCAATCTGTCTCCCTTAAGACACTCTCTACATGCACACTCTCCTCTGAAAGCTTCTCTTAGATAAAGTATTCTGGCCTGAAACAGGCCTACCACACATGCCCTGCTCTGAAAGTCAAAGAATTTTGCCTCTCAGCATTGGGGCTGACTTTCTGCTCTTACCATAATGTTGGAGGCGACTACAGAAGGATCATCACACACAGACTCGATGAAAAACACCTGGGGAAAGACAGAAAAAACCCTGAATAAACAATCAGGGGATGCTATCAAGCAATCCACAAACATTTATTAAGCACGTACTATGTGCCAGGCACTATGTGTTAGATGGTAGCGATACAAAACAGAAACAAAACTGTTCCTGCCTTCATGGAGCATTGTAGGGAAACTATGTGTACACAGGAAAGTACATTAATACATACAAGGTAATTTTGGTGAAGGGGAGGCACAAAGATAGGGGGGAAGGGATCAGGAAAGGTCTCACGTAGAAGGTGGTACTTTAGTTAGGCTTGGAAGGAAGTTACAGATTCAAAGAGGCTCATCCTCTCCTACTCCCAAATTCATTCACAGGGTGAACATTTCCACAGAAATTTTCATTCAGTAAGGCGCTCTGATAAATAGCCCCATGGGGAAGCTGAGATGTGGGTAGATTAAGTTAAACTGGGTTAGACCTGACAATCAACTGAGCCCCAAAGCTTTATTAACCCCTCTGGACTAAAAGCCCCCTTCTAGGTCATATGGTGAGAGGTTTAGACTCACCTTAAAGTCATTTTCTTTTGCAAAATCAAGGACCATGTCTCTTCTCTCTTTTGTGGTATTGGTAGCATCAAAAACCTGTATGAAAATTTGAAAAAGAGAAAAGAAAAATACATTTTTCCATCACTTCTTTTGAATTCTGAATTGTTCATTATTTCACTAAAACTACTCCCGACTAACTTTTCTAGACAAAATCATAAGCTAACAGTAACTCCCAGCAGGAAGCTTCATGTCCCAAGACAGCCTTCTTCTTTGGGTTTTATTCATCACTCAGATATTTTCACTCAAAAAACAACCTGTTTCTGAGCAGAGGAAGAATCCAAGTTGGTGTTCTATGTTAAACCTTTGAAATGCAATTTTTATATGATCTGCACAAAGACAGTTCTGAAAGTAGATATACTTGGGAAACCAAAGACTAAATAAATCAAGGCTGGGGAACCTGCGTCCTCGAGGGCACATGTGGCCCTCTTGGTCCTCAACTGCAGCCCTTTGACTAAATCCAAACTTTACAACAGAATAAATCCCCTTAATAACAAATCCCCTTAATAAAAGGATTTGTCCTGTAAAGTCAGCCAAAGAGCCACACTTGAGGACCAAGAGGGCCACATGTGGCCTCCTCTGGAACACTAAGTTGAGAGGTCAAACCTCAAGAACTTGAGGTTTCAAATATTGGAAGCAGTTGAAGCAATTAATTAGCAGCATTTGGAGTTATTTCCAAGACATTTCAATTTTTGCTCATTCTTAAATGTCAAATATAAATGCCAACATCAAGAAAGAGACGGGGAATGGAATAAGCACTTATTAAGCACCTACTATGTGTCAAGCACTGTGCTAAGCACTTTCAAATATTATCTCATTTGATTTTTACAACTACTCTAGGAAGTAGGTGCCATTACCCTCATTTTACAGTTAAGCAATTGAGGCAAACAGAAATTAAGTGATTTGCCCAAGGTCACACAGCTAGTGTCTCAGGCCAAATTTGAACTCATGTTTTCTTGACTGCAGGCCCAGCACTCTATCCACTGAGGCTGTCATTCTCTGTATATGAACACCTATGGTCTTGCTGACCATCCACAAGCAATATACTACCACTTCCCTGCTAACTCTTCCTGGGACACTGAATAGTTCTTTCCATCCACTCCCCTAAGGGTAAAGATGAAGCAAATTGTTTTAGCCTTAGGGAAATCTCCAGTAATGGGGGGGGCGGGGTGAGGGGCGGGGAACACAACACTTGTCTGGGACTCAAGCCTGTGAGGGAACACCATCCAAGCATGGGATCAGAGGCAGGAGGACAACTGCTATCTTAACTTACTGCAATCTGACCACCTTCTTCTTTCAGATACAACTGGACATCCCTCAAGGCAGCTAATGCACATTGTCTGCAATACACAAGAACAGAGAAGACAAGCATCAGAAGACGGTCTTGCCCAGGTATTCCTGAGCATCTCCTCCTTGCCTCTATTCCTAGAACTTTAGATTTTCCATGTTAAAATAAAGGTTTAAAATAAAAAGTTTTCCAAGGCAATGACTAAGAAAACTACTAAAATGACCCTGTTCTTTGATCCAGAGATCTCACTGCTAGTATAGACTCCAAGGAGGTCAAAGGCAGAGAGGCCTCATATACAACAAAATATTTGTAGCAACACTTTCTCTGGCAGCAAAGGACTGAAAACAAAATGTAGCTACTATTTATGTATTGCTTTAAGATGTCTAAATCACTCTACAAATATCATCTCATTTGATCCTCATAACAGCCATAGGAGGCAGTAATAATAGTAATTACTAATCCATTTTACAGATGAGGAAACTGAGGCAGAGGTTAAGTGACTTTCCCAGGATCACACAGCTAGTAAATGTCTGAGGCTAGATTTGAGGCTGGTCTTCTTGACTCCAAGGCCAGCACTCTACCCACTGTACCACCTAGCTGCCTAGCTATGCCCAGTGAACGGGAAATAGCTACAGAAAGTATGGTACATGAATGCAATGGAATCTTACTGGGGCATAAGAAGCTACAAATATGATGACTACAGAAAGACAGATGACTCTGATGCAAAGTGATACAAGCAGAAACAGGACTAGCTCACGATAAATTCACAGATATATTTCTGAAGTCCCCAAGACCAAAATGCTTTACTGAATAGCACTTATTCTAGGACTGTCTGTCTTGACAAAAAGGGAGATAAAACTAATTTGAGAAGAAGATCTAAAAGAGTCTGAATCAATTGAAGAAGCCTACCTAACATGTCTCTCTTTTGGTCACTATTTTATTAGTGACTGTCATGAAGCAGAACAGCCATTTTTGACCTTTCCCTAGATAAGAAAAGGAAGACCTCGTGCAAACTTTTTTCTTATACAAATCTCAACTCAGGTTTTGAGAATCGCCTCTGTGGGTTTTTTTTAATCCCCTGCAAATGAAAATGCATGCCTTTTTCCAAATATGAAACATGAATGGGATATGTCATTAATTTCTACCCATCAGTTATCTAAGGTTCATTAACAGAGGAAAATCTGCATGACAGGCGCCAGAAGTTGAGAACCAGAGAGGTTACATGATTTGAGGAACGTCACCACCGCAAGTCACGCACAAAGGGGGTGTCTTTTTCTCGTGGTCCCTTTAAACTTCAGGCCAAAAGGGCCACTGCATTCTACATTCTCTCCATCCCCTTAAACAAACAGGATGGCAAAAAGAAGACCCAGAAAGATGGCTGAAGGAGATGCCCTAAGAGAGAAGAGACCCAGATGAAGAAAATGGTTCAAGTGGAGGAGGGCAGCCAAAATACATTTACTTTCCAACTTACTTCCGAACTTTCATGGCCTCTTCATTGTCAGGATGAAAGAAACTATAAGAACTGAACTCCTTCACCACTTCCCGGCGGTACTCCCCAACGTTGAAAACTACAACAAAAGGTAAAGTGACAACACCATCAGAGAAAGCAGAAAGGCTCCAACATACACAAAGGAAATAGGGTACCACTCCCACCAAAAGCTCTTGCTTA
The DNA here is from genome assembly GCF_003287225.1 of Phascolarctos cinereus. Classification (NCBI taxonomy): domain Eukaryota; kingdom Metazoa; phylum Chordata; class Mammalia; order Diprotodontia; family Phascolarctidae; genus Phascolarctos; species Phascolarctos cinereus. The sequence goes on from NW_027555514.1 coordinate 169,844,468, forward strand.
GATAATTTGTGAAGACACTGAATTGAAACATACAAAAGATCCCCCCAAATTTCCAACCATTCCTGTGAAAAGATGGATTCCAACAAAACTCCCTCAACCATTCTATCTAGTCAGCCCTGACTATACATAAGAGTGATAAGGCTTGGTAGATATGCCTTCACACTGGCTGCCCACCATGCCTGGAATGTATTCTCCTTATCTTAGAATTTCTTACCTTTTACAATCTCCATTTTCTGTCAAAACCCAACATGAGGGTCACATGAAGCCTTTCCTAATCCCCCCAGCTGCTAGTACCTTACCTTCCCCCCAAAATTAGCTTATATTTAATTTTGCAACTTCCTATATATGTACAGATTGTCCCTCCTGACAGGATATAAGCACCTTGAGGGCAGGGTCTGTTTCATTCTTCTGTCTGTATACTCCAGCCCCTACCACAGAGCCTAACTGAGAATATTTGTTGACTGATTACCCAGTACCATCACCAATGGGACTTCCCATATTCAAGGATGTGAAACTGACAAGGCTGTGGCCATACAACCATGACCCCACATAGAGAGGTGGAGCCCCAGAGAAGTAAAAAACATCTAGAGAAAATCTAGAAATAATGGATATGGAGCAGCCTAAGAAACAGGAGATTGTAGGTTCAAGTCCCATCTCTGACACACAATGGCTATGTGACCCTGGGAGATACACTGAATCTTTTAATGTTCTAGTGAATTCTAAAATTTTATGTTGCAGAACAGGTATCTCTAAGATAAACACAGCCCAGACCCACCCTACTACATAAACCTGATTATTTCCCATTCCTCACCTCTAGCTGTGAGCACTCTCCTACTTTAAATTACTTTGAATATACTGTGCACTTATTTATCTGTGTAAAGGTTGAACCCCCCAACAAGAATGGAAGCTCTTTGCGGGTAGGGCCTCTCCAGCATTTTGCACAAATTAGGTAATAGATGTCTGTAGAAATTACATTTCCATATTCTCATTTATGCCTGGGAGCCAGATAATACAGCCATCATGATGCCCATTTTATGGAGAAGAGAAAACTTCAGAAAGATAAGTGATTTGCCCATGGTCACATAACTTGTAACTATCAGAAGTGGGATAAAAGACCCTGGCCTTTCTGAATTCTATCAACTCCCCCATAGCTGCATCTACTCAGCAATAAAGCCTTCAAGCAACAGCTGGATCCCTTCCCCAAGTTAAACCATACCAGCATAAGAACCCAGCCTTACCTTTTGTGGGGACACCAATCCAATTGAGGTAGCGTGTCAACTTCTTGGACATATAAGTCTTCCCCCTTGCTGGGAGACCAACCATGACAATCACAGTAGGGGAATTGGTCAGCTGTGGTCCACAGGCTGGAAGAAGGAAGAAGACCATAAATCCACACCTGTATCTCACAACCAAATCAGCATAGTTGCAGATCTACACACGTACACAGCTTAACCCAAAGACCCTTCCAGATACAATTTATATTCACCCTGCCATACATGAATGCCCAAACTGTATGCTCCCAGTTGGCTCCCCAAAAGAACAGAACACCTAGAAAATGGGAGAGCAGCAAGTTTGCAGAGTCACTGAAATTTATTTAGCTTTAACTCATTTATTAATCCTGATTTCTTCCCTCTTATTTTGAATTTCATACACTGTCTCCCTCATTAGACTATGAACTCTTTGAAAAAAGAGACTTTTTTTCTTTCAATCTCCTGAGTTTTCCACAGTGCCTGGCATATAACAGGCACTCAGTAAATGCTTACTGACTGATGAGTTCTGTAACAATAGACAAGATGCCATCCGAAGCTTCTTATAATTGAACATATAAAACTAGCAGCCCAAGGGACCAGATGCCTTCCCTGCCTAATCTCAGTTTCAGAAGATAAACATTTATTCATTCATTCTCTCCATTCCATGCTAAAACTCTGGGCATATAATATTCCCTGCCCTCAAGGAGTTTATAATCTTAACCCCCACCCCATCCCCTTCCCCCTTGGGCAATCAGGGTTAAGTGACTTACCCAGAGTCACACAGCTAGGAAAATTCTAAGGCCACATTTGAACTCAGGCCTAGCTGCTCCCTAAGGAGTTTATAATTTAATGGGATTACATAAAGGGGAGAAGAAGGCAGGAAATCTTACTACTAACTCTTTATCCCTTAACCTCACATCCAGTATACCAAGACAAGTAGCCCTGGTCACTAGGATAAGCTTCTTCCCACATCTTTGCTTCACTTTCATCTTTGTATCCTCAGAACAGTGCCAGGCAAACAGTAGGTACTTAATTAACATATAAGGACAAGTATTCCCTGACACTGAAGAGGAAGGTTAAGTAAACAAAACCAAAAAAAAAAGCTTTTTTTCCTCCAATTTTAAATCAATCAATAAACATTTAAAAAGCACCTCTTAGGTTCCAGACACAATACAGATACACAGAGGTAAGAGACAGTCCCTGCCCTCAAGGAGCTTGCAATCTAATTTATGTTGTTTGTTCTTCATTCTGGAAGAGGACGGAGACATCAGGGAAGGAATGCCATGACATGCAAATGAATTGGATTTAAGTGAGGGAGGACTGTACAAAGTCACCAGCCTCACTTTCTCCTTTGGAGCCATCTGGGTCCAGTGGTAAGATACAGACCAGGATGACTGGAGATGGCCCCAGATGCAGTGGGAGACCTTGGCCTTTTTAAACTCAGGTCTTTCCGATTTTTCAATTTGACTGAGGCAACACCCATTCATTGATTAAGGCTAGGTAAGAACTGAGGCAGAGGATGGCCTCTTTTACCAAGTTAAAAAAAAAATCTGGGAGGGGAAAACCCTAAGAGTTTCTGGCCAAAACAGAAACAACTGCTATTTATATTCACTCTGAGCCAACTCGGGCCCAAACAACGAGCAAGTGGTGCTTAGCCTGGGATCTATTGTTGGCCAGTGATAATCTAATGAATGTAGAAAGAGAGGGAGAGTATATGTCATATATTGCAATGGGTGAAAAGCAGGGCCCCACATTCAGCCAAGTTACAGAGACCAGTAATAAATTCAGCTCTCACAACCCAATTATACAGCTTACGTTACCTTTTACAACCTCTTTTCCACCATACTGACAGAAGTTTATAAAATTCCAAGCAAGACTAGAACCCAGATAATGTTAATCTCATCCTTTGGTCAAGAGATAGGTAGACACCTAATTTTTCCATCTCTACAACTCTCAGACCCTCCCCTACTACTCTTTCTACTTGATCCAGTGGTAATCCATGCCAGCACCTACTGAATGAATGATAAGTCAAGGGATGGCAAATACTCCATCTAAGTCCACTACATGTCAGGCAAAGTCCCAGCCAGAGTCACTGATTCCAGGGAAAGGGGGCTGCACAACAACTTGCTCTTGGCTTCAACTCAGGTACCTGAATCCCACCAACCCAAAGCAAGAAGTATCTTCCAAGGCCTTCTACACACTTCCACAAGTCTATCAAAATGAGATCGTTTATGTTGAGAATAAAAAGGTTTTACATAAATGACAGCTGTTATCACTTAGAAAGATGCACACAAGGGACCGATCTTCAAATCTATGGCACCAGATTTCCTTAGTCTGTCATCTGGCTGATTCTTCACATGTCCCTTATGTCCATGAGCTAGTTCTCAATGGAAACAAAGACAAGCAGCCAGAAAAATCCCAAACCAAGGCAGACAGGCCTGGTCCTCAAATGAGTTGACTGGCCAGCGAGAGTGTCACCAATGCCTTAGCAACTACAGAAAATCTATTCATGTTAAAAGGGGCAGCTGCCAAGATGCACAGGTTGCTATGAAGCCTGCTTAGATTCCCCCTTCGCCAAGATCTTTACTATACCTTTTACCACTCATCCAGATGGACACGTATTTAGACGGAGACTTTAATATGCAGTTCTGAGGTGTCTCAGTGTCAGAACGGATATCCAAACAGCCTACCAGGCACCTGGCTTCCGGGGGCCAAGGAAAAGGGCAACCTTTCATTTACACTGGGCATCCTAACTCCATCCAAACATGGCAGTGCTTGTCCTCTGTTTTAACAGGCTGAGATCAAGTGTTTCCAACACCCACTTAGCTACTCTCAGACTTGCTTCCTCGTTCTTTGAGAGGTCAAGGGACTAACCAGATGGGCCAGCACAGGAGCTAGGTCACTGGAGAAAGAAAGAGCAGATTAACAAGTATCTCTGTTGGAATTACACAGTACAGGCCTCTTAACAAACCATTCATCCCAGAATCCCAGGACCTTCGATTGAGAGCTGAAAGATGGTGCACTAGACTTAGCACTGGGTCTGAGTCCCACTTGTATCATTTTCTAGCGGTACGACTATGCTCAAGTCACTCAACCTTTCTGAGCCTCAGTTTCCCCACCTGAAAAACAGGCAAAGAATAACTCTTCCAAAATAATCTATCTTCTTTGTTAATACTATGTGCATTTTATTTCATGTATTTAAAACCATTATTCAGAAAAGGGGACTACACTACTGAAGGCGTTCACAATGGAAAAATGGTTAAAAGGATCTCTGCTCTAAAGTTTATTTTATTGTGATGATCAAATGAAATAAAGTATTCCAAATGCTTTGTAAGCCTTTAAGTATTACATAAATGTCAGGTACTCATTATTATGTTTTGGCCACTGCTTAACCACAGAACTGGCATCCAGTGACTTGCTGAGGTCTATGGCCACATCCGTTGTACTACGTCCCCGGCCCTGGTTCCAAACACAAGAGCAATGCTTTACCTTCCCTTACTAGAAGATACAGCCACCAGGCAATAAGTATCTTCTCAGAAGATCAACCGGCATCAAAGACATGCACAGAGATACACATATGCACACCTGTGAGAATTCTCTCTCCCTGACTTAAGAGCAGAGGCCAGGGCAGAAGGATCAAAATGGAGACTAGACTTTCTACTGCTATTCACTAATCTCAAAAATAAATCTCTGGAATCAGATACTCTGAGAGGGAAAACTTAACCTTCCAGGAGAAGGAAAGAATACTGAATTTCAAACCCAAACAAACCCCCATCTCCTTATCAGTGGCAATGCTAAAGGCAATTTTCCATGACCACAAATACATGTTTTCCATGTTTACTTCCCTTCTCTTGTAAAACTGGGGGAAGCAGCGGTTAGATTAAAATCCAGTCACTAAATGATCTCTCCTGAGGTCTTGTCCATCTCTAAATCTATGATCCTATGTATGGTCTTGTAAATTTGGTTTCTTCTGTATGGGAAGAGTCTAAATAGTTTGCCCAACATTTGAGACAGCAGCATCTGTCACTACCTCCTCCCTTCACTCCCCAAACCAGGGGGAATTCCTAACCTGGGGTTTATGGAGTTGTTTTAATATTCTGGTAAGTAAACACACACATAATTGGTTTCTTTTGTAATTCTCTGCATTTTATTTTATGCATTTAAAAACACTTAAATGTCCAAACAGTAAACGCATAAAATATTAAGTGTATAGAACATATCCGAAAACATTTAAGTACATAAAATTCACAAGATTACAAAGGAAACCACACATACACAAGTGTAGGTATGTATCATATATATAAATGCACAAAATGTGTATGTTACAAAGGAAACCAATCATATATAATGTATGTATATAGCATATGTGTTGTGAGAATACATTTGTACATTTCAATGTTTTCGGACATGTTTTATGCTTTTGATGTTTGGACATTAGGCTTTTTCCAGTACCAAAAGCATTTATGACACACAAAAAAATTTAGGAACCCCCTGCCCTGGTCTGACTTCTAGGAGAACAGGAGAAACTTTGGGATGTATCTGTCTTATTCTCCCTTTTCCTATTTCCTGATCTTCCACACAAAACCATTCTTCTATTGCACATTTAAACTGGGTTCTCAAAAATTCCTCCTTGCCTCAATTTCTTTTCTTTCATCATTCTTTAACAGATGGACCTACCCGAGGCATCCCTCTTGACCATCCCCCCCCCGCCTTTTCCTCCTTAGGGAGCCCTCAATTTCCTGTGACCTCAGAACTGATGACAGGTTGTGACAAACAACAAATGTAATCATCCCTCCTCTGTGTTATTATCTTTCTCTCCCCTACTCCAACTCTTCTTCCTTCTCCCACAGAGAATTAAGGTCTGGTGACCATTTAGTCTAATAGAACGCTAACCTCAAAAAAAACAGGGTTCACATGGGGCCCCTATGCCAGGGCAAGCAGGAAAGACAGTGGATCACTCAGTGATTGTTTCATGGAATTTAAGATTACCCTCTTTTCTATTACTTAATCCTACCATGATGACAGTAACCAAGAGAAACAGTTCAAAGCTAGGGAGTGGCAAAAATGAAAGCTGAAGTGAAAAACCTACCTGCCTTAACCTTGCTGCTATATAATCACCCCCTCAGCAGTCTGTGGAAAACAGATAAGTCTCCCGCCTAGGCCCTCATCAGAATGGAATGCAGGAGACACCCAGCGAGAAGAGCCAAGCAGGAATGAAATAGGTGATGGAAGAAAGATTACCGCTGGGCATCCAGATTTCGTCGTATCAAATCCATAGGCACACAAACACCCGGATCAAACCAATGAATAGGCCATCCAACCCCAGAATTCAGTCTCTGACAGCAGCAGTGGGGGACATTTCATAAGGGAACCAATTATGGTCAGAAGAGAGTCAGAAGGCTTGGGTTTCCATTTTAGCCCCAGCTCTATTCTTTATAAGCTATTCATAGGATCACAAGTCGAGCCTTGGAGGGAATCTCTGGGGTTATCCAGTCCAACCTGCTGATTTTTACAGTCAAGGAAACTGAAACCTGTTAGGCAACTTTGGAGCAAGAGTCACTTTTCCTCTTGATTCTCAATTTTCTCATCTGTACAATAGGGGAAATATCTGCTTTGTTTGCCTGAGAGGACTGATATGATGATATACAGAGAAAATGGCACATAAAGGCATTTTCAAAACTTTAAATAGCGTCTTTAAAAATACAGTTATATCATTATTATGGTAGCTGTCCTTCAGGACACCATACCACCCTCAAAGGCTACGAATGCCCCCTTGAACTCTAACATGGCTTCAATGGTCATTTTCTTTATGATATTTGTTGCTGTTCAGCCAGTTTCAGTCACATCCAACTCTTTGTGACCCCATTTGGGGTTTTCTTGACAAAGACACTGCAGTGGTTTGTCACTTCCCTCTCTGGCTCATTTTACAAATGAGGAAACTGAGGCAAGTAAGGGTTAAGTGACTTGTCCAGGGTCACATAGCTAGTATCTGAGGCCAATTCTGAACTTAGGAAGATGAGTCTTCCTGACACTCTTATCCACTGTACCAGCTAGCTGCCCCTTCTTTCTAACAAGGAAACACCAAATCTCAAAAGACCCAGTCTCATTTTTCCCCTACTGGATGCTATTATCAGTATTAGTTATACCCACTGTACAAATGAGGAAACTGAGGCTCAGAAGTTAAGTGACTTACTTATAGTCATACAACTATGAAGGCAGCATTTGAATCTAGGCCTTCCTGATTCTGGGACCAACACTGTTATTCATCCCTATGTCCTGTGATCCTGTGAACAGCCCATAAAAACAGAACTGGAGCTAGAATGGGTCTTCATAAAAGATAGCAGTTACCAAATATAGTTCACTCAATTACCTATCATATTGCCTCTAAACCCTTATGCCTAGACATTTGTTTCTCTGAAAAAAAAAAAAATTAAAGGCTTGAACACTACCCAGTGTACTACACATTCCACTCTAAATTACAGGTGCCTCTGAGACAGAGGGAGGAGACCCATGACTAGACCATAGCCCCTTATTCAAAAGAAATAAGCAAAGGAAAGCCATGAGGAGACGGAAATATATTGATACTGCATATTATAAAGATATGTGATTGCAAAAAAATCTACAGTCAAGAGGGGATACAGGTATACATTTAGGTGAAAACCGAGGAGGGGCAAAAAAAAGACTATTTTCATCAGTGACCACTACAAATCCTCAAAAAGGAGAAATAGATGTGTTCAGGAAACAACCACAAGCCTGGCACAGAGAGATCATATACTGGTAGAAAGGGATTTCAATCACCTAGATGTCTGCTGAGCCCTTTCCTCCAAAATAGAAATGACAATAATCTCTTGATTTACTTTCATGATAATTTCATCCTTAAAAAAGAAAAAAGGTAAACCAAGCAATAAGGGGAACTTTTTTCTGTATCTGATTGACACCTCCAAGGAGAAACTGTTCGTAGAGTTTAAATGTCAAGAACTTTGGAAGCTAGTGACCACTCCCCACCATGGAATTTGTGATGCAGGAGAGAAAAGCTGAGAATAGTCTAACATTCACCCTAGATTTGGGGAGAGACTTCAAAAGGTTCAGAGTTAGGTTAAATAGCATCACATTCCAAAGATGTTATCCCAAGAGGGATAAGGAAGCTCTCCACAATGAAATTCTGAAGACATAAAAGAGGGGAGGAAAAGAAGAGGAAAAAGGAGTTCTCTAAAGAGACTGATATGTATACATATCATTAACCAATTTGAGATATTTTTTTTAACGTAGAAGGTAATAGAATAGAAGATGAACACAAAAGCAAGACCTGATCCTATATAAAGGGCACCAGAAGTAAAACATTCAGAAGATGAGGCTGGTGAGGAAAGCTAGGGATATTTTTTTTTCAAATGCTGAGTAGGTGGATAGTGTGCTAAAAATTATACTGGAGAAAAAGGGAGGCAGCATGGTATAGTAGATACTGAGCTGGGCTTGGAGCCAAGAAGAATGGGGGGGGCTCAATTTCCAATATATAACGGCTATAAATTTCTAACTGTTGATTTCAGTCATGTCTGACTTTTCATGACCCCTTTGGGGTTTTCTTGGCAAAGATACTGGAGTGGCTTGCCATTTCCTTCTTCAGTTATTTTTACAGGTAAGGAAACTGAGGCAAACAGGGTGAAATGATTTGCCCAGGGTCACATAGCTCATATAAGTGTCTGAGGCCAGATTTGAACTAGGGAAGATGAGTCTTCCTGACTTCAGTCCTGGCACTCTATTCACTGTGCCACGTAGCTGCCTTGTAAATGCCTAGGCAAGTTACTTAATCTCTCAAGATCCCAAACAATTCTCTAAGGCTCTTAAATTAAGCAAAGGAAGTTGGCTTGTCAACTTCCATAGATAGAAGACTTCTCAAACCAATAAGGGCTTAATCCCTATCCTATGGAGGAAAAAAAAAAGAGTAGAGTAGATGAGATGATTACTGATAAAGGAGAAAAGGTGGAACCATTCAACCCTTATTTTCCTTGTTATGGGGTTCCCCCCCCCCATCAAAGAAACTGATCTTTGGACTGTATCAGGCATAATAAAAATAGCTAATAGAGCTGATACCCAAGATAAGATATTTGCCCTTCAAGTTTTAGTCATCCATTACAAATGAAACATTTTAGGTCCTGAAAGAATCAGTGGATGTGACTGCTGAACTACAGTCAGAGATCTCTGAAAAATACTCAACAGAAGAGGTAGGTACCACAGGAAGATGACCAAATTTAAAAAAAAAAATTTAGAGTATATTCTACAAACCATAGGCCAGTGAAGCCGATTTCAATTAATTCCTGGCCAAATTCTAAAACGTCTAATACATATACACTTTGTAAACATCTAGGTAAGGCAGCATCAATCTGAGAGCCAACAGGGAGAAGTCAAGCCTCAAAGAAATGAGATCCTTTTCTTTCATGACAGGCTAACTCCAAAAGCAGTCAGGCCCTCAGTCACAAATGGTTCAATCAACCATTAACACTTATTAAGCACCTACTATGTTTGAGGCATTGTGCACTACGTCTGACATTAATATGGTGAGCAAACAAATGGGCAAGCCAGCCCAGGTGGCAAACAGCAGAATGGGATTGGCCTATGGGTAGCCCCTATACTTGCAGGCTTAGCAAGTCAGGACTTTTTTTTTTTTTAATAAAAACCAATTAGAGCTACACAAGAAGCCAGCAGACTCCCTCTATCACTCAGTCTTCAATCAAAGGGTAGGCCAACCTGTTTTACAGATTGTGAACGTAGCAAGCTCCTATTCAGGTTACAGGTTGGGCTAAGATGCTAGCTAGCTTCTAAAGTCCATTCCAACCCTGGTTCTGTGGGTAACAATTGTGGGGAATGTTGTAAAGGGGATTCTTGCTCAGGTATGGCTGGTATGTCCTGGATCAGTGGAGTCAAACTCAATTCGGGAAGCATAATGATTTAGAAAATAAAAAATTAACAAATCTACATTGCATTGTGCTTATTTGTTATTCATTTACCTTTTTTGTTCAGTCATGTCCAACTCTTTGTGCCTCATTTGGGGTTTTCTTGGTAGATACTGGAGTGGTTTGCCATTTCCTTTCTCCTGTTCATTTGACAGATTTTTGAGGAAACTGAGACAAACATGGTTAGGTGACTTGCCCAGGGTCACCCAGCCAGGAAGTATCTGTGTCCAGATTTGAACTCAGGAAGATGTGTCTTCCTGACTCCAGGCCTGGCACTCTATCCACTTCTCCACCGAGCTGGCCCAAACATTTCCCAATTAAACTTTTATCTGTTTCTGGAAGCACTGGTTGCTGGCCAACTTTGAGAATCTATGTTTCTATGTAATTTTGAGCTATTATTGTGTAAATTTTCCCCATACATTTCTGAGTGTTCATCCCCATCCCTGACATTCCCAATCCTCTCCCCAATTCGGATAAACTCTGAGATCAGTCTTTTATTATGCCATCCCTCTAAACTCAAAACCTGGCAATAATGCCTGATCCGTCAATTCAATAAATACTTAGAGATAAAGAAAAAAAAACTAAGCAACATTTATTAAGTGCCTATTAGGTGCCTGGCACTGTGCTAAGTGTTGGGTATAGAAAAGAGGCAAAAGATAGTCCCTGCTCTCGAGGAGCTTACAATCTATACTGGAAGACAACATACAAACAATTACATGCAGAGCAAACTATAAACTCGATAAACAGGAGATAACAGAAGGAAGCCACTGGAAATTAAGAGGGATTGGGAAAGGCTTCCTTTGGGTGAGGTTTTAGTTAGGGCTAAGGAAGACAGTCTAGAGTGGGATGGGAAGAATTCAGGCAAGACAAGTAGAAGCGATACCTGTGAGAAAAAGGACAGGTTAGCTGAACTATAGAGATGGTGGGAGCCAGGTTGTAAAGCATCTTAAAAGACAAACAGGGAAGAAGGATGTTTTGCAACGAGAGTAACTTCTCCTTTTCTGTGTCACACAAAATGAGGCTCTTTTGCTATTTTGTCTGGGATCAGAAATTCAGCTAGGTGAAAGGCAAAGATACTTAAGTAAAAGGGCTCTGAGAGATAATTCGAGATCCAAATTTATGAAGCTGCACACTCCCCCAGAGCTTTCAAAGGAAAAGAGGAAGACAATCCATCTGCTTTCAAGAATGCCCCTCCTCAGCGGCACTGCCTGCTCGCTTCCCCGGTGCTTTGAATGCCTAAGAATGCAATTGAGCTTTAAGAGATATTTTCTCTTCGTGTGCGACGTGCAGGACCATGGAAGCGTAATGGTGACCCAAATAAAAGAAGATGACTCGCACTCTCCCAAAGTCAAATGATTCAAGGAGTTGTTCCATCAATACTGAAGGACCCTTAGAATCCTGCTGTGAACCCCAACATTAACTTATCCTTTCGAGACTGGGTTATTCAAATGCCCCATAGAATCAATGAAAAAAAATTAAAAATAAGATTTTATTCCCAAAATTTGCCTTTCTCAAGTCAGAGCTTTAGAATTTGGCTTTATTCCAAAACGAGAAAATGCATTCCAAATTGCACTGGAAAGTTTCCACAGACACTCAATTACACCAGGCACTTAAGTCGAAGACCAAGAAATCTGCGACCCAAACCCTATCATCTATCTGACTACAGAATATAAATGCCACTCCCTAGTTCTCTAGAGACTAGCAGGTATCAAAAGGACTCATCACCTGCTGCAGCAACCAAATTTTTGCATCCCCCAAATTATGCGTAGCTACGAAAGCTGGAAAGGGAAGGGGAGATTAAATGCGAGGATTTGCATTTTAGCGCTCTCAAGGAAGCACCTTCTTTTCTCCCCCACTTCCCCCACTAGAACGGATTGCCTAGGGATCAAATCCCCAAGGCCAAGTTTCCATTTTTTAGTCGGTCAGTCGGTTAAGTGCCAGGCACTGTATACTAAGAAGTAAAGAACCGGACCGATTTCACAATTAGTAGATCCCACTTAAAAACAAAACAGACCTGAATTACTGGGAGGTGGGAGGCATGAAACAAGAAGGCAGGACCAGAATGCATCAGATACCATCTACAAGTGCCCCGGTGCTATCTTTCCTCTTGCAGCTGACAGAGCACAAGATATGCCTGGACATCTTAAAAGATAACTATCTCAGGAGAAGGTAGTCCTGAGACTATCTCAGGAGTCCAAGAAACCCAGGAATCAATCTCCCAAACTCAGAAATGCCTTGGACCCCATTAAAGAACAGAAGCCACTGTATTTACAATTACAGTGCAGATGAAGAAGACATCCGAGTACTTGCTTTATTGAAAAAAAAAAAAGGATGACTATAGATCAGCTTTATTTGTCTGGTGGATTCAAGCCCAATCTCTTTCAGTAGAATTCAGGAGCAGGTTCTGACGGCGACCTAATGAGTGAATATGTACTGGTTGATTTCAATCATTCTGCGTTTACTCTAAGAGATGTACCTTTTCAAACCAATCTGGGAAAGGGGATTAAGGGTATTATAAAGTGGAAGGGGCACTGCAAAGGAAAAGGGAGTATCGCAGAGAGGAAGGAGGTATTGCAAGTACATTTTGGAATAAGGGTTAAAAGAGAGGAGGGAAAGACCCTACTCCGATGCTGGCCGGTCCCCAGGCAGCTGACATGCTCCCCCGCCCCTGGGTGCAGGATTTCGGTTTTTTCTTAGCTCTCCGAGTTCCCGCAAGCCCGCCCTCAGAGGGCTGCTCGGCTGCCCCGCTCCTCCAGTGGCTCGCAGCGCTCGCGTGATGCGCCTTCCACCAGCTACCAGCTGAGCAGAGGAGGAGGGGAAAGGCGGAAGGAGCCCGAGCCCTGCAAGTCACGAGACTTTTCTCGGGCCCCAGCGGTACAATCAAGTTCAAAGTCGGGCCTAAGTCAGACCCAGAAGTGCGGAAAACTGCGAGGAGGAGGAGGAGGAGGAGGAGGAGGAGGCACCGACTGGGCAAGGACTGCAGCCCCGGCTTCCTTGCAGCTGACCACCAACCCCCGGCAGAGGCAGTGCAGGCATCAGGCTCTTCGGAGAGATCCTGCTCTCCGGGTTTTCCTCTCGTCCTTGCTTTCCTGAATGAGCCGCCGGGCTGGGCACGCCCGCGACGCCCCCCTTCCTGTCCGAGAGGCGCACGTGGAGGGGAACGAGCTTTAACCCCCCACCCCCCAAGCCCCCAGGCTATCTCCCCTCCTCCCTCTGGAATTTCCCCCCTCCATCCCTCCCTCTACTGACACACACCCAGGCGCAGCGGAGACGCAGGGCTCCAGACTAGGAACGTGAGCCCGGATGGTGTCAGGTTGCGCCAACCCTCTCCGCGCCCCCGTCGCCCCCCACAGAGAGAGGAGCAGCCTCGACAGTCAGAGCTCTACCCGGATGCAACGAATTAAGCCCCTACCGCTTCGCCGCAGGCCCCCGCCTTCCCACTCCCGTACTCCATCTAGCCAAGCATGCCTCCTCCATCCTCCCCGAGCACCTAGAACCAAAGCTACCCCTGACTCCGGAGTTGGAAAGGAGCATGACCACCTGCAGCTCCAGAACTAAGGCAACCCCTCCCCCCAAGCCCTCCTCCAGTGGGCTCCTCCTTCCACGCTCCAACTCCCCACCCGCAACAGATCCCAGGACCACCCGAGCAGCCCGCCTCGAACACAAAAGCGTGCTTCTCCCGTCGCAGTCACACAATAGCTCTTTCCAAAGGGTTCACGTTTAAACAAGCCAAGACACAAAGGCTAGAGGAGAGGCGCACGTCCACGCCGTAGGTCCCTCCCATCCCCCTGGGGGCTAGAATTCCCGCACCTCGGTACCTACGTCTTGGCAACGAAGGACGGTGATCGATTGGAATCCATATCTTTTGCATCCGACTCTGAGTCAGCTCCATGGGCATCTTCACTGTGAGGTTTCGGTGTGGCACCACCCCTTCCCTACCCAAACTCACTAAATTTACAGATCAAATTTGGAATCAAAAGACCTCAGAAGACAAAGCGGAAGAAGGGGTGGAAGATGCGTACGGGTGGATACAACCACGCTGTGCGATCTTTAAAAACAACCAAAAAAAAGTCTTGCAAAAAAAAAAAAACCCGAGCCTTGCAACGCGTAGGCAAAGATTCTAAACCTGAGCTTTCTTCCCAGATCTCAGCTTAAATAGTCCCCACCCTCGGAGCGGCAGCACGAGCAACGTTGAGTTAGGGGGCTGCCCCGTGTCTCTGGTGATTGATGCTACAGAGGCTTCACGAGGCTCTAAGATGACTGCGAGCAAACGAGCTGTCCCCACCCGACCTTTTTTGCCTGAAGACGCACGCTTGCAAGCGAGCCTTCAGGGCCAGAGACTGTCTGCTTTCCGGGTCTCCTTTTCGTTTCTCTCTCTGGTACTGCACTGATGCCTCGCTGACTGAGGCTATTTCTAAGACTTGACGACGCCGGCCGGCATCCACGCCCACCGACCGCCCCTGGGCGGGGAGAACATTCTGTCCAGGCTAGGGAGGAGAGAAATAAAGGGTAATGAAGGAGGGAGGAGAGCGTTCGGCTGCTGCCCCCTCCCGGCTGCCCAACTCACTGGTTTATTAAATGGAAAGTAAAATAAGGCGCCCCATAGGTCCACCCCTCCCCCTCTTGCTATCAGAAAGGTACACAATCTAGTCACCTCTTTTGGTAAATTCCCATCTCCTCCCTTCCCCATATGGCAACTGACATCCTAGCCCTCGTAAAAATGAATACAGCTTCCTAGCAATCAAAGTTACTTAACTCGAGTAGGGAGAGGCTTTTAGCAATTTAAATAGACTGATCTCTTTCTTGTAAGGTGAGTCATGGATGGGAGAATGTAGAATGAGATAGATCACGTTTCCTTGAGGAGGAATGGAGGCTTTCTATATTACGCAAAAATGTTTGCGATGATTTAAGGGGAACACGAAAAGCGATCACTCCTCTCCCCACACACCTCGTCCCCCAAGAAACCATTTAATACTTTCCTACCAAGTTCTGGGGCTCTACTTGTAGGTTCTCATCCCGGATGTTACCTCTGCCCCAAACCTGAAGTCTTGGTAGTGAGGGTACTGGACTGAAGCAATCACCGTGATGCCCAATCCCACCCCCACCCCCATCTTCCTATTTCTTACCCCATTCGCCTCCTGGATTCGTAGCTGCTTCGAAACTACTTTCCCCAACCCTTCATGTCACAATGACTCTGGAACCTTGACGAAGAATTCAAAGAGTGGGTAGTGGGGGTTGAGTGCTGAGCACAAAGTAAAGTGACAAGGCCAGTCGAAGGAATGTATTAATGAAAAGAGAATTAGGGACACAGCTTTGGCATTTCATCCCAGGTGGAATTAATTCTCCATTCCTTACAATTCTACACCTTTCAGAAACTATCCAATTAGATTTGCAGTAGAATGAGAATACCTTGAGAGCAGGGCCTAATTGGTTTTTTGCATTCTGAAGACCTAGTACATTATCTAGCAGTTAGCACCTACTTAATACTTAATAAATTTAATTTTCAAATTACTGGCTTTATTAAAATATCACATGTACCATATTTTATACATATATATATGTATATATATTCCTTTGCTACAACAATGCAAAGTAGTATAGGCAATAGTCTATCGATATGAGGACTATATCAATATTATCAATAATTGTCATAATTTCATATAAATAATTTTTTATAAATTTGGGTACATCTCAAAATATATCGACGTTGATAGGAAGTGAAACAACCTGATATAAAACAAAATTGCTTGCATCAATCAAACAGGGAGGGCAAAGAAGCACAGAAACTGCTTTACGAAACTGAAATTTCAGACAGAAAAGTATACTCTGCTGCTTCCACACGTCTGACACGTCCCGCATGACTCCACTGGGAAGTCACTCTCCCTCCCAAGGCTTGCCAATTTCTCTCGAGCGCCCCATCCGCCGCTGGAGGCATCAGTTGGTCCAGACATCTCCCTAGCGTCTGCTCCACCCCGCTTTACTTCCTCATACCCTCTTCTCCCCGGGCTGCCACCTCCATCTCAGAAAGCAAGGGCCATCTGGCTGGGTAGCTACCGACCCCCTTCTCCATTCGCAATACCTAACGCTCCCACGTCTCCCAAGCTTTCTCCTTCTCTCCGTGCTTTGCTGACCGCAGCAGACTAGTTTCTTGTGTAGCTGCCTCTGAAACCTGAATCCAACCTTGGTCTTGTTTTTAATGCATTTCAAAAAATACTGCTGAATATACACCCCAGGACTCTAGAGGAAAGTCCCACTCCAACTGAGCCCGACTGTAAAAGAGCAGAGGGTGAAACACAAGGGAAGCTTTTATATTTATTCGATTAGAGAATTCGCCGGTGGGGGCCGGAGGATTGTTGGTTGGGAGAGTGAGGAATTTAAACGCCTACTACATATTCCTTTCTAAAACTAGATGACTCGGAGTAACCAAGACCTGGGTTCAAGTCGCATTTACTAGTTGTGGGTCCCTGGGTAAGTCATTTAACCTCTCTGACTCAGTTTCCTCATCTGTAAAATGAGGTTCGGCTCTAACTCTATTATGCTATGATTCCCTCATTTTACAGAAGAGGAAACAGACCAACAGAGTTAAAGTGACTTTCCCAACATCATCTCACTAGTTTCATGGCAGAACCAGGCTCAAACCACGTTCACAGGCTCGTAGCACTAAAGTTGGAAGGGATGTGAAAGGTCATTTAAGTCTAAGCTCCTCATTTTTCATACACGAAACCTGAGGGTGGTGAAGTGATCTGCCCAAGAGGCCGCTAGGTGGTGCAGTGGTTAGAAGGCCTGAAGCCAGGAGAATTTAAATCCAGACTTGGTAGCTATGTGACCCTGAGAAAGTTCCTTCACCTGTCTGCCTCAATTCCCCCAACTGTAAAATGAGGATAATAGTAGGACCCACCAATAGGGTTGTTGTAAGTATCAAGTGAGATAATATTTGCAAATCTCCTAGCACATAGCAGGCACTTAATAAATGCATATTTCCTTTCTAGGTCAATTATCAGGGGCAGAATCTGAACCCAGGGCTTCTGGCTCAGAAAATAGCTACGTGGTTTGGCTCCTGCTATTACTACAACTGTGTTAAAAATTCATTCTGTGTGAAAAGCAGCTATGCTGAAATTACTCTTACTTTATGTAATTTACTAGTGTCTCATGGAAAATTAAACAATGATATTCCTCTTTCATATGAATTTCTTAAACATAAAGGTAAAAGATAGAATAAAAGTGAATTTATTTAAGTCTTTCTTTCCTGCAAACTTGAACAGGGCTATTGTCCTTTTAATCCTTGGAAAAAAATTATTTAGCAGCACTGCTCCAAATATGGGAACAGGTGCCAAGTGCAGATCATCGTGTGGAGTGCTGGGGAAGGGGGAAGGCGAAGGCAGAGGGGACACTGCCATTTCCTGTCCAAGGAGACTGGGTAACAAACACAACTAGCTATAATATTCCATGTTATACACCAATGCATTAGGAACTGGCAGAATAAAATGCACAAGTATGGGCAGCCAGGGGTGAGGTGGGTGGGAGGGGTGTCATGTCAGAAAGGAGGTTAGGTAAGGCTCCTTGGAGGAAGTGGAGAGGGGAGGGAGAATCAAGGTCCCTTCCAGCTCTTCATCCATGATCCTATGCCCTGCCTGAAGACTGATTCAGAGGCAATGCGATATGAATCAAAGGAAAGTAAATTTTACTTAGGAGGTGATATCAGAAGCAGAGTGGGAATGAGAGGAGGCAGCTGCTGGGGATTACTGAGTGATATGACCAAGTCTATGCATAAGAAATATTTTGAACATGGGCTGAAACGTGGAAATAGAGAAGGGTGAGAATACAATTGGAAAAACCTATAAGGAGAGTTTTTGCAATAGTTCAGGAAGATGGTAATGAAGGCCAGAACTAGACTGCTGGTAATGGGAATAGAGTGAAAGAAGGGGATGTAAGCAATGGTACTGGGCTGAGAAACAATTCATCTAGCGTTGCCAGTCCACTCCCTAACTGTAAAACAATTGTCTAGGATTTCTTCAATGAAAATAAAATGTCAACGCCTTTCTTCTTATTACCTCCATCGGCACAGATTCTATATTCTAATAATATTATTATATTATTATTCATAAGTTCTATTCATATAGTCTAATAATATATATTAATATAATAATATTCATATATCCTAATAATATTATTTTTGGAACTTGAAAGAATCTCTGAGATCACCTAGTTTACTTCTCATGTTAAAATGAGGAAACAGGTTCACAAAGGTAAGGAGGGTCATATTTGTAGAACTGGAAGCAACTTTTGAGGAACCTCCTTATTTTGTAGATGAGGAAACTGAGGCCCAGACTGACTAAATGTCTTACAGGCTAAGGTCACATAAGTGGTAAGGATAAAAGGAAGGATTCGAACCTAGCGCTAGGATTCTTTCCATTAAACCACACTGCCTTCCTTTAATTTACCCAAGATCATACAGTAAAATAATAATAGTTCAGGCCTCCTAACTCCCAGCCTAGTTCTCTTTCCACAACATTCTGCCCGGGCAAATCTAGGAACTTGGGAGTGAATTCAACTTCTACCCCATTCCATACACCTTCCCATTTTTAATATCTAAGAGATTATTTTCCCCCATACTCACTAATAAAAAAAAGTGGTAGAACTTGAAACTATCACATATGAGGATGGATGGAAAAAGCTGAGAATATATAACCTAAAGATGAGGAGATTTGGGTGGAAGTTCGGGAAGAAAGACATATAATCCTCGTTTTCAAGTATGTCATAGAATCATAGGATTTTATTTTATTTTTCGTGAGGCAATTAGGGTTAAGTGACTTGCCCAGAGTCACACAGCTAGTGAGTGTTATGTGTCTGAGGCCACATTTAAACTCAGGTCCTCCTGACTCCACAGCTGGTGCTCTATCCACTGTACCACCTAGCTGCCCCAAATCATAGGATTTTAGATACAGAAGCTAAATGCCCAGGGACATACAGGTGAGAAGTAATAAATCAAGGGTCCCCCTCAGTAGAAACTATAGGACCATAGGGTTTACAGTTCAGGGAATCTTAGAAGTCATCTGGTTCGACTCCCTTCATTTTACAGATCTCACAGGTATTAAGTTGCAGAACTGGGACATAAACTGAAGTCCTTTGACTGTAACATCATCCTACTGGAGTGAAGATTCTTTCACCTCAAATCTACTCTTCATAAAGGTGCAAACTTTCCTTATGCACAGACGCACCATTATTCAAAACCCAATTGTCTACCAGGGTGGCCTGGTGGAAACATTATTGGAATTGGAGTCAGAGAACCTGGGTTTGAATATAGCTCTATTATTTGCAATTAGGTCATCTTGAGCAAGTCATTTATCTCTCTGGGCCTCAGTTTCCTCATCCATAAAATAAAGATATTGTTCATTTAGACTAACCATTGGTTCTCAAATTATGGTCTGAGGACCCATGGGGGTCCTGAAGACCTTTGCAGGGGATCCTTTCAGTAAAAAATAATTTCATAATAACACTAAGACAACAAAACTATTTTTGTAATAACATTAAGACACTATTTGCTTATTAAAATATTCCTCTTTTTTTCCAACAACATATCTGTGTGAGGCTGCAAGTTCTCCATAAATTTCAACCAAAACACCATATTGAAACGGATTGAATGTAGAAGCAGATATGAGAAGCCAATTGTCTTCTATTGTTAGACAATGAAAGGATTTGCAAAAATATGTAAAACAATGCCAACCCTAGCTAATTTTGTTTTATTTTGGAAAAGTTATTTTTTTCATAAAATGTTATTTATATTATTAACATGTAACGAGTTTGTTTTTTATTATCTTAATAATGTTTAAAATTTTATCAGTTTTACTTTTTAATACTATTATCTATGTTAACAGACATAACTCCCATAAACAAAAACTCTTTGGGGTCCTCTATAATTTTTAAGAGTATAAAGGGGTCCTGAGGCCAAAAAGTTTGAGAATCACTGACCTAGACAATCTCTAAAGTCTCTTACAGCTCTAATTACTATAAACCCCATACTCAGTTGGGCACATACATCATTCAACAATATAGCCCCCACTTCCCTTTCCAATCAGACTTATTTCCCACTACTCAGTTTCATAGAGTCTATGTTTATTTTAGCTACATAGATTTTCTAAATGCCTTTTTCTGTCTCTATGAATTTGCCTAAAATATCTGTATTCCAAATTCCTGGAGTTCTATCTCCCCCTGTTGAAATTCTGTCCATTATTCAAAGTCCAGCTCCATTTCCAGTTCCTCTGGGAAGGCTTCTGCAGCCAGCTAACAACAATCAACATCTCTGTGCCCGTCTCATGGCTTTTATCATGTTCTACATCAGATGACAATCATTGGTCGTCTCATCTACCTTACGAGGCTGTTGGCTTTTGGACAGCTGTCAGCTACGTGGCACAGATGCCAGAGTACCAGGAGTCAGAGAGACAAGTTCAAATCTTGCCTCCAATACTAGTGCTGTGTGATGTTTGGCAAATCAACCTTCCTGTACCTCAGTTTCCTCTGTAAAATTGGTTTAAGAATAGTGCTGACCTTACAGAGTTGTTGTGAGGAACACAGGAAACAGCACATATGAAGCACCTGGAAAACCTCAATGTGTGATTTAAATACTAGATATTATTACTCTTATTCATATCTGTATTCCTCTCAGTATCCTGCACATCCCTTGCACGTATAAGGAAATTGACAAAAGACTGCTTAATGTTAGTTTTTAAATGTCTTGTTACTCATGATAGCTTTATACTATCATTATTAGCTAATAGCCTGTCACGTTTAATATAATTACACACTTAGAGTAAGGCTTCTTGTTATTGTTGGCAGCTAGGTATTAAAGCCGATAGAATACTGGGCTTGGAATCAGAACGACTCATCCTTTTGAGTTCAAATCTGGCCTAAGACACTTACTAGCTGTGTGACCTTGGGCAAGTCACTTAACCTGTTTGCCTCAGTTTCCTCATTTGTCAAATGAGATGGAGAAGGAAATGGAAAACCACTCTAGTATCTTTGCCAAGAAAACCTCAAATGGGGTCACAGAAAGTCAGACATGACTGAAAAACAACTTTAAAAAATTCTCACATTTCAAATAATCTTAATGGTTTCACACATCTGATTAGATCATCATGGTTTTTTACCTCCTAAAAGACTTGACAAAGAGCTCATATCGGAAGTGCTAACTCTGCCATTTTCTTCTTGGCTTATACTCATATTATAATCCTTCAATCCTTGGTTAATTTGCAGTCACATGTTTAAGACATGTGAGGGTTTAGTTAAAACCAGATAATATAATCCCTACTTAATCAGACACAAGAAGAGCAAATAATAAATGATAGGGACATCATTAACCCTTTCACATTTTTCCTCTCAGGATTCCCTGCATCCTGTATGTGCCATATGACCAACCATCTGTCACACAGACCACAGGAAGTACCAGGGCTGATGTATATATTAAATATTGGTAAAGTTTAATTTCTTTCTTATGTTTTAGATAAAAATAGATACATGTAGAAACTACACTATTTTCTTCCTTCAGCTCAATGGATATCTTGTGGTCCTCTCCCACCTCTTCCCCCTCCCCAAACACACACTTTGGAGACCACTGTTCTAGAGAAACAAAACAATAGTTTAAGATATGAATACCCCTTGCTAGGCAGACCTGGTGGGTCAACTTTTCAATTAGAATGGAAACCTTACTTTCATGTAAAAATGGAATGAAACAGTGGAAGGAACATTGGATTTAGAGTCCAATCAACAGAGTCTGAACCCCTAGTTCTGCTATTTACTATGTGACTTTGGACAGTTAACTTAATTTCTCAGTTGCCCATCTGTAAAATAAGCAGTTGGATTAGACAGCTGTCATTTTTTTTTTTAGGTAGCATGGCACAGAAGATATTGTCCTGGACTTGGAATCAGGAAGACCTGGGTACAAAGCCCACCTCTGATGCTTACTATCTGTGTGAACCTCGACAAATTTTATTATTATTATTATTATTATTATTGTTGTTGTTGTTGTTGTTGTTGTTGTTGTAAAATTAGGGGGTTATACTGGGAGGCCTCTAAGATCACTTTCAACTCTTAAATCTATAACCCTATGGTCATAATAGCAGTTGATGTGATTTCAAAGTATGCCTCAGCAGTGAGTTTGAAAGACAAATAAGGTCAGGAGTGCTTTTAAGTCAATATTTAACCCATGCAGGTTATTTATATCTCACAGCATATATTCCATATATGTACTTAAAGACTATTCAGGTATTTTTATAGCCATTCTTAGCAGACACACCATAAGCAACCTATAAATGTCATTCCTACAAATTCTTTAGAGGTTTGGAAAACAGTCGACAGTAAGCCCCAAAAGAAAAATCAATAGCCCTCACAGAGTATGCAAAAAGGGACCACAGAAGGTGTCTAAGATCAAAGGGAAATTTGGAAAGGGGAGTGAGCAGACTTTCTAAGATATTTACAGAGGCAGAAATGATGACAAGGGAGCAGCAAACAACCTGTTGATAAATTGAAAGGCTACACTGGGGAAGAAAGTATAGGCACTTTTTACATGAAAGGGAAAAAAATAAGAATCCTATTAACAGAGTAGGAAAACAATTATCCAAACCAGCAGCTGTAGGCAGAACAAGAGTATTCTTTCTAGCCAAAAGGCAAGCATAGTCTGAAAATGTTAACAGCTGGATTAAGCATATGACCTCCAGTACTACCTGTAGGGCTGGTGCCACTCTACTGAGATAGATGAAAATGTTCACCTAACACTCCCCAGCAATTCCTTCCTTCATAAGCCCACATCCAATCTCATTGTACCATTGTCACATTCCCTAGAGCTGTACATCAATAGGAGGTGAGACTTACAGAGATACATTACCCCAAACCAATGGTACCCCTAACTGAAGCTGCCATTTTTTTTTAACAAATAACAACAGATCTGTATAATATACCCTTGAGATGAGTAAATACCAAAACCTCTCTGAAGGTAAACATCTACATTAGTTTGATCAAAAAAAAAAAAGCTTGGATATACATTTGTGTTGTAACAGGTGATGACAAACCTGTTGGTGGGGAGGAGCCCTTCTGCTTCATTATAAGGGACATTATTAGAGGGCAAAGAATGGCACTTGGAGTGCCCACGGATATGCCAATCACCAGGGCTCCACACCCTGCCAACATCATAGCTGCTTTTAACTCCCTGAACATGTATACATGTACATGAAGCCACACCAGCTATCTGAGGATTCCTGTTTTCCTTTATGGAGTGTTTCTACCAAGGAGCCAATAGCTGGTGAATCTCACTTAAGACAAACCTTTAGTATGTGTTCCTATGTAGGCATCACCTTAGCATCAGCACTACTGAAAAAAGGCAGACCAAAACATACCCATTCCACTTCACTAGTGTGGAAGTGGGGATATCAAGTGTCTAGATGTACTGATGATTCCTGAACGATGATGGAAATCCACATATACTGCTATTTCTACAAGATACACATTTCTACAACATACATAATAGATTAAAGGATTTTCAAGATGCCCTGGCAATAAATGCAGTAGGAACAAGTAGGACATTTTGGAGTCTTTTGAAAGCACAAGAGTTCTAGAGACCAGAGAGAATGTGCCAGGTTTGAGTTGAACCTGTTTCAGCTATCACCTACACAAACTTGCACCAAGTAAAGTATTTATGTGCTGGCTATAAAATAAAAATATTTCTGTGCTAAATTCAAATTTCCCCCTAGAATTTTACAAATTCGGGAACACTGAGAATTACAGTATTTAGATCTGAAGAGCACCTTGCTCTCCATCAGTTCCAAAAGAAGGAAGATGGCATGTACCTGAATGGGGGACAGACATGGAATTACTCAGCTGTCTCTATTTTCATATAATTGAATGTGATCCTGTGTGACTGTCTTATCCTGTACAGTAACAAGCCTTACCAGGCTTTCATTGAGTCACTTTGCAACTATAGCAAAGGCATCTGGGCAACACAGTTTCTGGAAGAAGCATTTTACAAGGATATACCAGGATATCCCTGAAGAAACAGACTCAGAGCATTGTTCTTAACCCTTTTCTGTCATGGATCCCTTAGGCAGTCTAGATGCCTTCTCAGAATAAATTTTTAAAATAACTGAAGGGGGGGTGTCGGAGCCAAGATGGTGGAGTAAAAGCAGGGACTCACTTGAGCTCTCCCCCAAAACCCTCTAAATACTTGTAAAAAAAATGACTCTAGGGGCAGCGGATAGAGCACTGGCCCTGGATTCAGGAGGACCTGCATTCAAATCCAGCCTCAGACATAAAACACTTACTAGCTGTGTGACCCTGGGCAAGTCACTTAACCCTACTGCCTAACCAAAAAAAAAAGACTCTAAACAAATTAAAGAGCAGTAGAACTCACAAAAAGACAGAGTGAAACAAATTTCCAGCCCAAGACAACCTGGATGGTCAACATCTTTTGACCTGGGCTTGGAGAGGAGCGCAGTTCAGAGTGGGCTGTACAAGCAAACATGGGGCCTCAGCAGGCCTCAGGGGACTGACTCTTCTAGCAACTGTAGTGGTTTCTAGACTTCTCAACTCACAAATGCCAAAGATAACTTAGAAGGTCAATGGGAAAGATTTTTTGGACTTGAGGAGTACAGTTGGGCACTAGCCCTGGGGCAGTGACCCCAGCTGTGGTTGCTTCCAGAGCTTTCAGCCCACAGACAGTGGGGGGATCGAGCAGCTGATAAGAGGGAGATTAGAGGGATCTCTTTGCTGGCTCTGAGGCAAGATTCTCTTGCTTTGCCTGGGCTTGGATCTGGGTCCAGTTCTGGGTGGTGATCCTGGGGCAAGGAGGAGAGCTGGCATTGTGGAACTTAGGGCAGCAGTGAAGAGAGAACCCTCCTCTCATTTCCAGGGCAGAAAAAAGTGCTTGTGGTCACTCACAAGACCAGAGCACAGGCCAGGAGAGGAGTAAACACTTCTCCTTAGATCATACTACCTTGGAAGAATTGAAAACTTACAGGTCCCTAGAAGTATCTCTGAAAACTGCTACACAAAACCCCTGTAGTGTGGGACAGTACATTCTCCACACTGGAAGCAAAGCCTACCTTAACAAAGAGTTAAAAAGTCAAGGAACTGGCTGGGAAGATGAACAAACAGGAAAAAAATTCAGACTACAGAATCTTACTTTGGTAACAAGGAAAATCAAAACATACAACCAGAGTGGCAGTTAGGTGGCGCAGTGGATAGAGCACTGGCCCTGGATTCAGGAGGACCTGGGTTCAAATGTGACCTCAGACACAAAACACTCACTAGCTGTGTGACCCTGGGCAAGTCATTTAATCCCATTGCCCAGCCAAAAAAACAACAAAACAAAACAAAAAAAAAGAAAACCATACAACCAGAAGACAACAAAGTCAAAGCTCCTACATCCAGAGCCCCCAGGAAAAATATGAATTGGTCTCAGACCATGGAAGAGCTCAAAAAGGATTTTGAAAATCAAGAAAGAGAAGTAGAGGAAAAATTAGGAAGAGAAATGAGAGTGATACAAGAAAACCATGAAAAACAAGTCAACAGCTTGCTAAAAAGGAGACCCAAAAAATGCTGAAGAAAATAATACCTTAAAAAACAGACTAGACCAAATGGCAAAAGAGGTCCAAAAAGCCAATGAGGAGAATGCCTTAAAAAGCAGAACTGGGCAAATGGAAAAGGAGGTCCAAAAGCTCACTGAGAAAAATAATTCTTTAAAAATTAAAATGGAGCAAATGGAAGCTAATGACTCTATGAGAAATCAAGAAATTATAAAACGAAACCAAAAGAATGAAAAAATATAGAAGACAATGTAAAATATCTCACTGGAAAAACAACTGACCTGGAAAACAGATTCAGGAGAGATAATTTAAAAATTATTGGACTACTTTAAAGTCATGATCAAAAAAAGAGCCTAGCCATTATCTTTCAAGAAATTATCAAGGAAAACTTCCCTGATATTTTCCAACCAGAAGGTAAAATAGAAATTGAAAGAATCCACCGATCACATTCTGAAAGAGATCCCAAAAGGAAAACTCCCAGGAATATTACAGCCAAATTTCACAGTTCCCAGGTCAAGGAGAAAATATTGCAAGCAGCCAGAAAGAAACAATTCAAGTATTGTGGAAACACAATCAGGATATTTTAAGATTTAGCAATTTCTATATTAAAGGATTGGAGGGCTTGGAATATGATATTCCAGAGGTCAAAGGAGCTAGGATTAAAACCAAGAATCACCTACCCAGCAAAATTGAGTGTAATCAATGAGGGGAAAAAATAATATTCAATGATGTAGAGGAATTTAATGCATTCTTAAGAAGCCAGAGCTAAATAGAAAATTTGACTTTCAAATACAAGACTCAAAAGAAGCACAAAAAAGGTAAACAGGAAAAATAATATTTGTAACTCATGAGTTAGGTAGTTGGGGTAGTTAGGGTAGTTGGAGGGAATATATATATATATATATATATATATATATATATATATATATATATTGACAGAGGGCACAGGATGAGTTGAATATGAAAGGATGATATCTAAAAAAAGAAAACTAAGGGGTGAGAGGAATGTACTGGGAAAAAGGAGAAAGGGAGAGGTAGAATGGGGTAAAATATCTGACATAAAAGAAGCCAAAAAAAGCTTTTAAAGTGGAGAGGAAGAGAGGGGAGGTGAGAAGGAATGAGTGAATTGTAGTCTCATTAGATTTGATTTAAGGAGGGAATAACATACACACCCAATTGGGTATGGAAATCTATCTTACCCTACAGGAAAGTAGGAGTGAAGGGGATAAGTGAAGGAAGGGTGATAGAAAGGAGGGCAGATTGGGGGAGAGGGTAATCAGAAGTAAACACTTTTGAGGAAGGACCGGGACAAAAGAGATAATAGAATAAATGGGGACTGGGTTAGAATGGAGGGAGTGGTTAGTCTTTCACAACGTGACTACTATGGAAGTGTTTTGCATGACTACACATGTATAGCCTATATCAAATTGCTTGCCTTCTCAATGAGGGTGAGTGGGGAGGGAGGAGGGGAGAGAATTTGGAGCTCAAAGTTTTAGAAATGAATGTTAGAAATTATTTCTGCATGCAACTGGAAAATAAGATACAAGGGCAAGGGAGTATAGAAATCTATCTTACCCTATAGGAAACTAGAAGGGGAAGGCGATAAAGGGAGGGAGGAATAGAAGGGAGAACAGATTGGGCGAAGGGGGAATCAGAACGCAGGCCATCATGAGGTGGGGGGAGGCAGGGATGGAGAGAAAATTTGGAACTCAAAATCTTGCGGAAGTTAATGTTGAAAACTAAAATAAATAAATGGGGGGAATATTAAAATAAATCTTAAAAAAGAATTAAAATAACTGAAGGAAATGCTAAATTTTTAGTTAGAAGTTAATGAAAATAAAAACATAATTATTTTCCCATCCAAGTTCACAGACTCTACAGAGAAGTAACAAGGGTTTTCTGAACTGGAAACAGTTGACAGCAGGTGTCAGAAAATTAGAGCTTCTGGGCAAGTCTGCACAGTGACCTGGGGTTTTTTTTGTTGTTGTTTTTAAAGCAACTGGTAAATTTGGTGACTACAAAAATCAAGCTGAGGAGGCTCCAGATATGCCTTCTGTCCAATGGTCACGGAACGAACCTGACAGTCTAAGTTTTCATCTTTCCTTTCCTTTAGCTCTTTTTCCAAGAAGCTCCGGTAGCACTAAGGATGGATCACATTAAGGCCCCAAGTGCCCAGGCTCTGCACGGAGATGGAGTGTTCACCACCTCAAGAGAAAGATGTATGGGGGGGGGGGGCGCAGAAGAACCTTTTCCTGAAGTAGCTGCTTTTGATGGGAAGTATGCTTCAACGTGAAACATGATGGCGGCCAGTTCATTTTATGGCTCTGTATGTGGCTGGTGAAAAAGATCCCTCCCACTAAGCCCCTTCAACCTGCTACTAAGCCAGAAACTGTATTAAATAGGTGAACCTGGAACATATCAAGAAGGATCCTGTGTTCCTGGTGGACAAAGAAGAGTACTACCAAGAACACATTAGTTTTGCCTTTGATTTGTCTCCAGACCATAAATGTTTATACCATTATGTGCTTATTAAAACATGGTACCTCAGGGCAAAGAAACACTTTGCCAAAGGCATCATCCACACTTTTTTTGTTTTTTGGTTTTTTTTAGGCAATTGGGATTAAGTGACTTGCCCAGGGTCACACAGCTAGTAAGTGTCAAGTGTTTGGTCTGAGGCTGGATTTGAACTCAGGTCCTCCTGACTTCAGGGCTGGTGCTCTATCCATTGCACCACCTAGCTGCCCCCCATCATCCACACTTTTAAGATGATTGTGCATGCAGTGTTTGGCAATGTCATGGAAATTAACTGGAAGCTCAATGAGTTCTTCTACTACCTGGGATCTTAGATACATTATAGCTTTCCATCACTGTAACCAACCATCCCCATGAGCAAAGCAGCTTCTGGGATATCTGTCCCTATGACTGCCAGCCAATAAAGTAGTTACTCTGTTAACAGCCATTTTTGTACCAAACCTGACTTTTGAGGATATTTGGCTTCACTGAAAATATCAAGTGGGACTTTTTTGACACTTCCAGGAACTCACCAGAATCCCACCTTACTGTTCCTAAATCCCATCACCTTCCTTGAGAAAAGTGCTGAAAAACATGTGTTTCAGCAGAAGAGACATCTCCAAGGAAGGGGGCTGAGTAACCTGGTTTTTTCCTTCATTTTAATTCAAACCACTTAGGGTTATCCTTCAACCATGTTGTAAACATATAACCTGAAGATGTTAGTCAACATAACAGGATGATTGGGATAACTGTAAATAAAGCACTGTACCCTAGAGTTCTTGATGGACCTCAGATCAGCCACCTTAAACCCTCCTTATGTGTGAATCTTTTGCCAAGATTTTCATTAGTATCAGCTATCAACTGAAAATGAATTTGTGGACGTAAATTAAGAGTTTCTTATATAAGCCTCTTTTTTCTTTGTTGAATATTAACATCAACAAACAAAAAAATATTAAAATATTCATTAGTGTTTGTTAATGTTTGTTGAACTTCACAACAGGACAAGGACAAAAACAGGAACTGTGATTTCATTGGTAGAGGGCAGAGGTAAACAAATACTTGGTCCACAATGCTTCCCATTGGGGTCAGAACCAAACTAAAATGTAATTGGAAAATATTTAACAAAATAAATAAAAACACAATGGAACATAAGTAATGTTAATATGTGGTTTTAAAAGTTAAAAGTCAATATGCAACCTGGAGAGATCTTTATGCATGGTTTATTGACCTCCCTGTTTCTATCTGAGTTTGATACTACTGTCATAGGGAATCCAGCTGTGAGGAATTCTCATTTATTGGCACCTTCTGGGTGCCTAGAGAAATGGTGTCAAACTCAAATAGAAATAGATCTGTGCCATACTCGCAACTGACTTAGAAAACCACAAATCAACATTACTTTATTACATTGTATTTTTACTTACCTTGAGAAATAATTCTCAACTACATTTTAATGTAGTTCTGTACACTCCGGAGTTTTGTGGGACCCTTGTAATTCAGCCCCTGGGCTGTGAGCTTGACCCTAGAACATTAAGAGTTTAAATGACCTGCTCAAGATCACACAGCTGGTATGTGTTTAAGAGAAAATTAAACTCATGTCTTCTTGGCCTCTCAACTGGCTTTCTAAGCAATACACAACTCTGCCTCTCAAGTTCACAACCCAAAACAGGAAAATTTAAACAAATTTTTAATGATATTATGTCTCAGCAATTTCTTCTCATTTTGAATTCAATCCCAAACCACACCCTTACTTCCATCTCACCCTTCCTGAACCCATCATACTCCCAAATCAAAATAAACAGAGCCTGATCCTTGTGCGAAGAAATCAAAGAAAATCTTTACAATTTGAGCCAAACTTTTGTCTTGAGTTTTTTCAGAATTTGTACACAACCTCAGGTGTGGTCAGCACCTTCCTTTTCAGGGTTGGTAAGAAAGTCACTTGGTAGTAAAGATTCTCTATTCTGGTCACTCTGAGGGGATGTGATTTTCAGATGACCTAGGAGGGGTAGTCATTTTCAATGAGGACTCCACTAGGCTCCACAGGGAGAGAAGGACAGGGGCAAAGAGAAGACGAGGGGAGTGGGAGGGATAAAGGGAGATACAGAAAGAGTTAGAGGGAGGGGAGGAAAGGGAAAGGCAGAGAGAATTTATTATGAGCTCACCATGTGGTCAACTACATGTTAAGTGGTGTTAGGGATGCAAATACAAACACAGTACAAATCCACAAATACAAGACAGTACCTGCTCTAAAGGAGTTTATATTCCATTTCTTTAAAAAAGCAATCTAGCTTTCCCTCTCCTGCTGCTCGAGGAGCCGGCCGCCACCATGAACGACACTGTAAACATCAGAAGCAGGAAGTTCATGACAAAAAGACTTCTTCAGCATAAACAGATGGTTATAGATGTCCTTCATCCTGCAAAGGCCACAGTGCCCAAGAATGAAATTCGAGAAAAACTGGCCAAGACATACAAAACAACTCCGGACATCATTTTTGTCTTTGGATCCAGAACCCATTTTGGCAGTGGCAAAACAACAGGCTTTGGCATGGTTTATGATTCCCTTGACTATGCAAAGAAAAATGAACCAAACTACAGACTTGCAAGGCATGGCCTGTACGAGAAGAAAAGGACATCAAGAAAACAGTGAAAGGAACACAAGAACAGAATGAAGAAAGTCAGGGGTACTGCAAGAGCAAATGTCGGTACTGGCAAAAAGACGGAATAAAAGGCACCTATGGATGACGTTTAACCAGGAAGGTAATTTTTCATGAGACCATAAACAAACTATGTAAAAACTTTTTTAAAAAAAGCAATCTATACATAAAAGGGTTCTGGAAAGTGAGGGGAAACCCATTAACAAGGTGTGGAAATGGATAGAAAGTGCATTGGAGGACTGGTTGTGGGCAAGAAAAGCACCCCTATTACATCTGGGGGAACCAAAAGTGGAGCCCAAGGCTGCAGTGAGGACAGACAGGTAGTATATGGCTCCTTAACTACGTATAGTGTATACATCTCAACTTTAGGGCAAATGGAAGAGACCTTAATTTCTTTCCTACCTCCAGCTAAATCAGGTGCCACCATTCCCCACTCCTACATGCTATCACAACAAAACCACCCCAGGTTAGCCCTATGATAGCTGACCTGATATAAGCTCTAATAACACCTGGTCTGCTCCCAGCTCACCAGGATGTGAACATAACCTTCCATCAGTGGATTAGAGAGCAATCAGCAGATATCTGCTTATTAGACTCAAACTAGCATTATTTGATCTACTAAAGTTACAGGGTAAAGTAATTTAGCCCCTCTGCCAGACAGAAACTAGTGCCTTTATTCTTCCACTGGCCCTCCAAATGAAATGGTAATGCTTTTTCAAAAAATTATTTAAAGAAATAATGACCTCAGCAGAGGCCGACTACTGCTTCTGCTGGGCCCAACTGTTTGGGAAAAAAAAAAAAAGAAAAGTTAGTCGAATTGTTCTTCTACCAATGCTGGGTCACTTTTTTTGAAGACAAAGAGAAATGGTCAGTTGTCTGGGAAGTCATTGTCAAGGACTAGGCATAGCTATAATGACCCCAAAAAGTGACCCAAGGCCTATCAAAACCTCTCAGCCAAGCCTGATTCCCTATGCCCCAGTCCATCCCAGTCACTTTTCTTTCCCCTCTGAGTCAGCAGCTGTCCTGCTGAGCTTCTTGTTTTAAAAAGACACCCTTAAGCTTGAACCAGAATTCATAAACGTGTCAGTCTCACATTCCTGGTCTAATCTCCCAACTGGCTAATCAACTGCATTGATTGTTACCATCTCCCCACCCTGCTCCCTACTTATTAGCCTGCAGAAACAGTACTTCTTTCCTTCTGTGGCACGTTTTTCGCTGTTTCTCTGATGAAGTAGTTAGGATTTTGCTTTCCCAAACTCGTTAACAGATAGATTCAGCACCACAGGGAGGACAATGAGGAGCAATGGAGTCAGCCTACAACTAAGGGATAATTTTCTTAGGTTCCCAGCACCTTTGCTACCTGCAAACTCATCGAACCAAAATCTGCCTGAGATATGTACCTAGGAGACACAGAACAACAAGGCCCACATTGTGTCTTTATTAGACGATGACTTCAGAACACCACTATATTTTCACGACAAACTGCAAGAAAAACCCTCCAGGATTTGTCATGTCTTTCTCTGCCCTATTGAGAAGGGAAGGAGAAGGCAGGGAAGGACCTACTCCTCAGTTCTCTGACAGCTCTCTTGTCCCCTTTAGCTGCTCTCTGATGGGCATGAGCAGGACCACAAACACTCTCCTGGGAAGAACAGGCAACCCTAACCCTAACCCTAACCCTAATTGCGCTTTTTATTCTGTTCATGTAGGCCCAATCAATTATCAATAAGCAACATGGTGTGATGTGGGATCAAGGACTGACTCCTGGTTCTGTCACTAGCTATGTGACCTTAGATGGGTTATTCCACTTCTCTAGTCAACCATTTCTTGGGTGTTTGTATAAAATAGTACTTGGGTACGTGTATAAGGTATCTACTATTTCCCATTTGAAAACAGGTGCAAGGACAGCAGCAAGCAACTTGCAAAAGAAGAAACACAAAATGTTAATAATAATGGAGGGGAGGGGAGGGAGAAGAGAGATTAGATTTGAATTCTAATCATCAGGGAAAATAGGCAAATTAAAACAAATTCAGAATACAGCCCAAGTTGGGGGAAAAGGTTAAAAGAAATAAAATTCAACACTAGTAAAGAATTCAGGGTAAAGAACATTCTATTATATTGTTGGCAGGACTTTAAATTGGTACATGTTCCTGGGAGAATAATATGGCAAACACACAATAAGAGTTACAAAATACATCCCACTCTTTGACTCAGCAATATTATTAGGACTATATATAACCTAAAGTTGGGTTTTTTTAACTTTTTTTTTTGCATAATGCACTCCTTTTGGCAGTCTGGTAAAGCTGATGGACTTATTCTCAGAAGAAAAGTTTGAAATGTATAAAATAAAATAAAATACACAGGCTAACAAAAATCCAATTTTACTGAAATAATATTTTAAATCTTTTAAAAATTAATTTTAAATATTTTTTTAAAAAACAAATTCATGGATCTCAGATTAAGAACCTAAGTCCCAAAGGATGACATTTAAAAAGAAGAAAAAAAAAACCTGACTGTAAGGGGATCTAATTCACTTGCTGAGTGCACACGGAGAAGTAACTGTGTCTGGAATTTTAATCATATTTTCCTTTGGAACATGTGGACATGCCTACTGACATCTAGTTGAGAAGACTTAGGTACCATCTTCTTTGGTATCATAGAACAGAGAAGATTCACTGGTTGGTCCCCAAGTAGATGAGACTTAAGGAGATAAATCAGACTTCTGAGGTGCCAACGCACATGTCCACACCCTCCCAAAGAAAATGTAACAAAGGGTGACTCATCAGGATTCCTCTGATCAACACGTACAAAAATATTCATGGCAGCTTTATTCATAATAGCAAACAACTCCCTATCAATAAAGATCAGGGAGTGGTTGGATAACGCAATGGTGTCTCAATATAATAGAATACTATTGTGTAAGGGAAAAAAACGGCAAATGTGGAAAATGCAAACACATATACTAAGTGAAGCAAAGGGAAGGTAACAGGATTAGAATAACATCCACCTTGACAATGACTATATAAAAGTTTTATCATCAAAAACAGGTCACGTCAGACTAACCTCATTTTCTTTTTGACATGATTTCTCAGCTAGTAAATTAGGAGAATGTCACTGATAGAATTTACCTAGATTTTAGCTAAGTTGTTTTTTTTTAAATAAGGTGTCTCATATGTGGAGATGTGAATGAAAGGGTAATACATTTAGTCAGATTTAGAAATGGCTAGACAGCTGGATTCAAAAAAGTAGTCACTAACAGTGCAATGTCAGTGCAGCAGGAGATCTCTAGCAGAGCACTCCAGAGACCTAAGGGTGGCCCTCTGCATTATTCATTATTTTTTTGTCAAATGACTCAAGTTAGATATGCCATGCTCACCAAATTTTCAGACACAAAGCTCAGAAGAATGGCTAACACACTGGATCACAGAGTCAAAATCCAAAAAGATCCTGAAGGACAAAAACATTGGGCTAAATATAGTATGACAAAATTCAGTAAGGATAAATGTAAAGTCTTACACTTGGCTAAAAAAAAAATCAACTTCAGCAGTACAAGATGAGAAGGTATGGGTCGCTAGCAGTTCTGAAAAAGAGCTGGAGGTTTTAGTGGACTGCAAGCTCAATGTGAATCAGGAGTATTACATGGCAGCCAAAAAAAAAAAGATAATATCATCTATTTTCTACTGTTTGTTGATTTAATGAAGCCTTCATTCAAGCAATCTCCGACATTAACACATTTGTTAGGATAGACAAGATGCAATAGTGTTAACTCTGTTCAATAATAAGCTAAGAATCAGTGTCAAGGGTGATATTAGAGAGATATGCTCACCCAATGTTTTCACCATTGTCATAGAAACGTCCTATGCAAGACCAAACAGAACAGGGGATGCTTCTCTTTCCTTGGCAAGGTTTTCTTGATACTCCCATTTATGGATGACATTCTGCTGCTTGAACTAAACTACGCAATTCTAAAGGACCTTCTTAATGAGATCTGTGGATATTCCAAAGAGATTGGCCTAGTCATCCACAACAGAAAAGCAACATGAACTAGTCATGCATATTGCTTACACTAAAAAATGTGGTTGGGGGGCAGCTAGGTGGCACAGTAGGATAGAGCACGGGCCCTGGATTCAGGAGGACCTGAGTTCGAATCCGGTCTCAGTCACATAAGCCTTCCTAGCTGTGTGACCTTGGGCAAGTCACTTAACCCCACTGCCTAGCCAACAAATAAAAAAAAAATAAATGAATAAAATGTGGTTGGATAGGCAAACCATTGATTTAATCTATCATTTACATATATCTTGGCTTGTTCAAATCAGACCTCACAAGCTTACTTGCTGTGTGACTCTGGGCAAGTCACTTAACCTGTTTGTTTCCTCATCTGTAAAATGAGCTGAAGAAGGAAATGGCAAACCAGTCTAGTATCTTTGCCAAGAAAATCCCAAACAGGGTTATGAAGAATCGGACATGACTGAAAAAATGACTAAACAACAAATAAATGTATACTTGTAAAATAATATATTCATTATAAAATAAGTATACATTATAGGTATAACACATACATCTCTATAACACATATAATATATAATACATATACTATATTTATAATATGTACATATAATATGTGTGTATATATGTATACATAATCAGAAGAAGGCCTCCAGTGTGTTAGGTGGATTATTTAGAGAGGATTTAAGGAAAGAAGGCATATATGGATAGCAATCTGAAACAGTGGAGTGAGTAGTCCTTTGGTATATTACTTGCCCACACAAAACTAAAAGAGGGTAATAAAATTAGACAGGGCGAGAACTTGGATTCCTTGATAGACAACTATGATCTATGGTCTTCAAAACTCTCCTCCAATGTTTTGAAAAATTAGGAAAGAGAAGCAGGAGGGAGACTCAAGTTGAGATGCTATCCCTATCCCCTGACAAAAAAATGTGTCTGTTGTAATTTCTCACAGACACAGACACCAAATGAATAGAGAGAACTACCAGATAAACATGGGAGTGCCAAGAAATCAGTTGTCAACTGGTATAAACTAAACAAAGACTCATGTAGGCCTGGGGAGCTCCCATCCCCCTCTCAGCATGAAGTGCAAAGGTCTCCACACTCACTGGTAGAAGGGATCAGAAGCAGAAAGCAGCCATTTCAAACTAACCCACTGCTACCCTTACCATGGCACAGACTCTAGAGACAGCAGCAGTGTGTCAAAGAGTAGCTAAGCTTGATGACAGCCCATGCAATACTGAAAAGATAGGCATCTGCCGGCTAGAGTCCCTTGGACAGCTCAGGCTGTTTGATCACCAGTGAACTAGGCCAGAAGTCACCATGAGCAAGGAGCTGGAGGGATCAAGAGGCGGCCAGCAGTCCAGTTGGACCTGTGTCATCTCGCCAAAGGAATACATGACTAAGACCATTTAAGGAAAAGCCAGTTACAAGAAGGATATGGATAACCTAGGCTTAGATTCCAATTTATAGCCTACAGTATAGATTACAAAGCTTTATAGATTAACTATATCTAAATCTGCCTGATTTCATATTCAGTTCAAAAGGGAAAACCAGTGGAATTAAAAACGGAGAGAACAGTGGTACAGGGGAGAAAGTATGTTGTAATCCGAGCCCTGGCACTTAACTGCGACCCTATGAATCACCTCTCTGAACTAAACTATCTTATCTATAAAACGAGGGGATGGATAACCTGTGAAGCGGCAGGGTCTATTGGACAGCCTGCTGGATTCAGTCGGGTTCAAATCCTGCCTCTGACATTAGATGAGTGACCAGGAACAAATTACTTAAACTCCCTAAGCCTCAGTTTCCTCATCTGTAAAATAGGGTTAATAATGCCTCTACCACTTACCTCACAGGGTTGTTGTGAGGTTTTCATTTCATTGTATACAGACTCAAATGGTGGTGGGTTCTCTCCCTCATTAGGATATATAAGTTCTTTGAAGGCAGGGAGAGTTTCACTTTCCTATTTGTATCTCTAAAGATTAATACAAGGTCTTACACTTAGCAAGGGCTTAATAAATGCTCATAGGTTGACTGATTGATCATTAAAGCTCTTAAAAACTTCAGAGTAAGGGGCAGCTAGATGGTGCAGTGGATAGAGCATCGGCCCTGGAGTCAGGAGGACCTGAGTTCAAATTTGGCCTCAGACATGTAACACTTTTACTAGCTGTGTGACCCTGGGCAAGTCACTTAACCCCACTGCCTAGCCAACAACAACAACAAAAAATCTTCAGAGTAGCTGCCATTTAGTAGCACTTGTAGTGGCAGTGGTCATATTGATATTATTCTGGCTTTAAAAATTCTTTGATTTTGAATGCTCCCACATGAATATGAAAAGGTACCGAGATCAACTGCACTCACAGTTATGCAGCCACCCAGAGAGCACACTGGAACACTAGCAAGAACCTGTGTCTGCTAAGAATAGCCTTTTAAAAAAGAGCTTTGTTGGGGCAGCTAGGTGGCGCAGTGAATAGAGCACCAATCCTGGAGTCAGGAGGACCTGAGTTCGAGTCCCCACTTCACACATTTACTAGCTGTGTGACCCTGGGTAAGTCTTACTGAACCCCATCGCCTAGTCCCCCTCAAAAACATTAGCTTTATTGATTACATTTCATAAATAATCCTTTTCCCCTTCTCCTTCAGAGAGTCAGCTCATATAACAAAAAATTTAAAAGGGGGTAGGGAGAGAAGGGGCTGAGGGATAGGGAGAGTTCAACAAAACTAGCCAAAATATTGAAAAAGTCTGACATTTTATCCAAACTTGGTCATGGCAACTTTTCGGCATTCAATTTCAAACGACGTTGCTGCTCTTTCCATTTCCGTCTCTGTAATCGTTTTATGTACCGTCTTCCTAGCTCTGCACTTTTCCCTTTATAACAGGTCATGTAAGTCCTCCCCCTGCTTCTCTGTCTTCATCACAGTTATCATGTACCTCACAACAGTAATACTTCATGATACTCACGCACCCTGATTTGTTCAGTCATTACCCAGCCAATGGACAACTACGTTGTTCCCAGGTTTGTTGTTTTGTTTTTGGTTTTTTCCTACTACAAGAAGTGCTACTAAAACATTTTGGTCTACATGGGAGTCTCTCTGCTTGTCATTGATCTTGTTGGGGCATACCTCATAGTGGAATCTGAGTCAAAGGGAATAGATACTTAGTTACTTCACATTTTCGTCATTTTTATTTTGGTTTCTGTTATGTAATTTTTCACTTGTGTCCAACTCTTTGTGACTCCATTTAGGATTTTCTTGGCAAAGACACTAGGATGGTTTTCCATGTCCTTCTCTAGCTCATTTGACAGACAAGGAAACCGAGGCAACCAGGGCTAAGCGACTTGCCCAGGGTCACAGCTAGTAAGTACCTGAGGCCAGATTTGAACTCAAGAAGATGAGTCTTCCTGATCCCAGGCCTGGCATTCTATCCACTGTGCCACCTAGTTGCCCGAGTCACTCTCTCTACACAACTCCAGAACGCCTCCTAAAGCAGTTGGATGAACTCATGATTCCACCAACAATGCATTAGTGTGTCTGACTTTCTACAACCCCTGTAGCATTTGACCATTCCCATCTTTTGTCATCTCTGTCAGTTTGTGAGATATGATGCAACCTTAAGGTGGTCTTAATTTGCATCTCTCTTATTATTAGTGATTTGGAGCATTCTGTAATTATAAATAATTGACATTTCTTTTGAGAACGGTTTGCTCCTCTCCTCTGAACCCTTAACTACTGAGGAATGGTTTTTGCTCTTATATATTTCTATTAGTTGCCTGTATATCTTGTGCATTAGACTATTACCATGGATATTTGATATAATGATGGTTTCCCAGTCCACGCTTCTTTTCATATCGTATTCACATTGTGTTCATGTAGAAGCTTTCTAATTTCATATCATCAAAATGATCTATTTCATCTTTTGTAATTACCTCTATCCCAGCTAGGTAGTTGAGCAGAGTAGTACTCTTAGAGTTAAGAAGACTTGAGTTCAAATTCTGCTTCAGACACTAAGTTATTTAGAGGTTATTTAATCTCTTTCAGCCTCAGTTTTCTCATCTGTAAAGGAAGGGGATTTGACTCATTAGCTTCTAAAGTCCCTTCCATCTCTAATCATTCAACTACATCAACAACACTGCCCATCTCTAAATCTACGATTATATGATCTTTGGTTAAGAATTCAACCCCTAGGTGATACAGTGGATATAGCTCCAGTCTTGGAGTCAGGAGGATCTGAGTTCAAATCCAACCTCAGACAACTGACACTGTGTGACCCCGGGCAAGTCACTTAATCGTGATTGCCTCACCAAAAAACCCCCGCAAAAACTAAACTACACTATTCATATATATATATATATATATATATATATAAGTATATATATATATATATATATGTATATATATATATATATATGTATATGTATATCACACATATAGATATATGTCACTTAATCCCAATTGCCTCACCAAAAAAAAAACCCCAAAACTAAACTCTTTGTGCATATATCTTTTATATATATATATGAAAGAATTCAACCCCTAGCCATAGTTGTCAAAGGTACCAGACTAGCTTCTTTATTTTTAATATATTTTTATTTATTTCATTGTTTTCCAATTACATGTATAAAAATTTTAACTTTTTTTAAATTTTGAGTTCCAAATTCTCTCCCTCCCTCCTACCCCCTTCTCCACCCCTTGAGAAGGCAAAACAATATGATACTGATTGTGTGAAGTCATGTAAAACATGTTCTCACATTAGCCATACTGCAAAAGAAAATACACACAAAAAAAAACCCCAAGAAAAATAAAGTAAAAAAATGCAGGCTTCAATGTGTACTCAGAGTTTATCAGCACTGGATTAGTTTCTTACAGGTTATAAATGAACCAGTGGCAGAAAGGTCTGGGACAGAAAGTTCCAGTTGAGAAATACTTATCTTTGTTGATTTCCTATAACCCAGGCCATTTTATATCTTAGTTTTCTTACCCAAGAAGACTACAACTTGCAGAGACAAAGGAAGACCTAGGAGATGTTGGGAAATTTTTGGGTCAAGGTTATGGTGACGACAGGGAAGTACTAACTAGATCTGGGTTTTTTGAGTTCAAAATGCTACCTCCTGCTAAATATAAGAAAAGGACTATCTATTGAGAAAGTAGGGAACAGGCCCTATGTTGCAAGCCTTGATTATGAGATAGAATGTGACCAACATTCAGTGGTGTAACTCTCTGATGAACCACTAAGAATTGGCACATATCCCTGCTTTTACTCCTTCCCTACCACCACTGTGTGCGTGTGCATGTGTGTGCGTGTGTGTGTGTATAAAAGTATGGCAATAACCGCAAAAAATCAAAACCTAGAACATTTACCTGTATTCCTAAAAAGAAGACAGAGGACTCTTTTTAAGGAAGGCTCTGACAGACAATGGTGTTATCCTTATTTAAAAAAAAATCTAACAAAATCTTTGAATGGTGTAATGTGGTTGCTTAAAAAAAAAAGTTGATGCAGTCTCAGGCTCTGCATTAGAAGATGTATTAGTGTCCAAATGCTGGGAAATGAAAGACCTCTCAATCTCTATGATGGTCAGAGCCCATCTATTTTAAGATGAATTCTGATCAATTAGAGTTCTTCTAGGAGAGAGAATGACCAGGGTGGTGAGCAGTATAGAAAACACATCATAGGGGCAGCTAGGTGGCACAGTGGATAGAGCACCAGCCCTGGAGTCAGGAGGACCTGAGTTCAAATCTGCCCTCATATACTTGACACTTACTAGCTGTGTGACCCTGGGCAAGTCACTTAACTTCAACTGCCTAAGCAAAAAAAAAAAAAAAAAAGGGAAAACACATCACAAGACGAACTTTATGAAGCTGGGTGGCAAAGAGAGTAGAAGTTTTCTGTTTCCTGAAAATGTATGTTCACTGTAAGCCATTCTTCATGCTGTTTCCTCTACCTAAGCTGCTTTTCCTGGCTCTCCTCCCAACAGGGCTCCCCAGTACTGCCTATACTCAGTACCCAGTACTTCAAAACTCACCTCAAATGCTACATCCTCACTGAAGCCTTTGCTGATCCCTCCAACCAGATGGGATCCCTCTGTTCCTCTGAATCATCTTCACACTGCATCAGTCTCCATTATGGCATTAATATACTACATAACACAACAAATATATTATAGTTATTTGTGCACTTGTCTTATTCCTCCTACCAGAATGTCATAACTCTGAGAACAAAGGCTATGTCTACTCATCTTTGTGACCCCTGAAAGGCCTAGGCAGCATCCCACTAAATATTTGTTGAATTGAATTACTCCAGAGAACAGAGATGGGACAAAGAGGTGGAAGATACATGGCAGCAAACTGAGGTCACAGAGGCTAGTACCAGGAGGGACCTTAAAGATCGAGCCAATCCCCTCATTTTACAGATGAGGACACTTAAGACCAGAGAGGCAAAATGGGATAGTGGGAATGAGAATCAAAATGTCTGGGTTTAAATCTTAGCTTTGGGGTAAGTCATTTTATCTCTTAAGATCTAGCATCATAAAATAATATTTCTGGTTTGTTTCTACTGCCACCATTGTTTGAGACAGCATCACAGCTGTAGCTGGCACGTGCAGAATTTAGCTGAGCCATCAAACGTTAACACCAGGGACTAACTGGTTAGTGATCAAAGAATTTCTGGCTCATCTTTATTACTTCTATTTACTTAAAATGAGCGAGTTAAGTAATTAGGTATAGCTCTGGCGTTAATGGTTAGTCTGTAAATTCCAGCTATATCCCTAGTGTTCACTGGCCAGTTTATTTTTTTACCTGATGAAGATCTTCCCCTTCTTCTATCCTTTGATGTGTAAATCTTTACCTTCCCCTCCTACACTCTGCCAAATTTCGTTGTTCCCCATCCTGCCTAGGTAACTAAGACTTATATAAGGTTTCTGGAAACTGATGCTGTTTTTGCATATCATGGTTCTAAACTTTAAGCATATAATAAACCAGTTATTAAATGTTAGTAAGTATGATTGGCAGCAGTACCTATCAACAGATTTCTTGCATAATTTTTATGTCACCAGTTTCCTCATCTATAAAACAAGGGAATTGGAATAGGTGATTTTTTTAAGGTCCTTTTCAACCCTAAAATCCAATGATGATATCAACAAACTAATTAAGGACAGCACAGGAATTAAAGCCCCTGTCCTAATCCAAAGCCCTATCCATTACGTTAGCAGTGAGCTACACCACTGAATCATTCAGGCAGAAGCTGAAAGTCTAAAGGTTGGATATACTACAGAGGTAACTGCTACTTCAGACTAGATAGCTGGTAAAGAGAGTTTCTACCAACTCTAAGATTCTACGGAAACCTGAACTGGAATCTTACACCTGCCACTATTCTATGACTCTATTATAGAATACTGAGTGAGACCCTGGGCAAATCATTTAACTTCCCTAGACTTTATTTTATATAATTACATAACCTCAGAACTGAAAAGGTCTTCAGAGGTCATCTATCTGCTGACCTCTTCCCTACTTTCTACAAAATGCTCAAGTCTACTCATACCTAAAAAACCTATCAATCCCACTATCAATCTCTGTCTCTCCTCCACTTCCTCGCTAAACTCCTTGAGAAAATCATCTACAATCTATGAACCTATCTTCTCTCCTCTTTTCCTCTTTTAAATCCTCTTAGGTCTGTTTTCCAGCCTCAACATTCAACAGAAACTAATCTCTCTAAAAGTTAGCAATGATCTCCTAATTTCTAAATCTAATGGCCTTTTCTCAATCCCCATCCTTCTTGACCTTTCTGAAGCATTTTATACCACTGATCACCTTCTCCTCCTGGATACCCTGTCCTCTCTAGATTTTCATGGCATTTCTCTTTGCTGGACTTCTACTTGTCCCACCATTCCTTCTCTGCCTCCCTTGAGAATTTATCTTCTGTGGCATGCCCACTATTGATAGGTGTCCACAAGGAGTCTGTTATGATTCCTCCTCTTTTCACTCCATGTTACCTCATTTGGTCATCATATCAGATAACATGGGTTCAATTATCATGTCCCCAGAGATTACTCCGAGGCCCATGTCTCCAGCCTTAGCTTTCTGAGCTACAATCCCATATCCCCAACTGCCTTTTAGACATCTCAAACTAGATGTTCCATAGTAATATACATTCATTATATTCAAAACAGAACTCATTTTCTTTTCCCAAAAATCCTCCCTTCTTCTAACCTTCCCTATTACTGTTGAGGTATCACCATCCTCCCAGTCATCAAGATTCCCTGCCTTTATACTGGCAGAATGTCCCCATGCCTAGACTATTAACCTCTCTCAACCCTTGCCTCAATTTCCTTGTTTTTTTTCCAAAACTCAGTTCAAATCATACTTTCTGTAAAAAGCCTTTCCTGTTGAAAACTACAAATAAATAAATAAATAAATAAATAAGACTTTCTCTGTCCCCCTCAGTTGCTAATGCCTTCTACTCTTAGACCTTCCATTTCCTCCTTATATAATTTGTATGGACCTAGTTATTTGTGTCATTTCCTCTATAAGAATGTGAGCGAGCCCCTTGAGAGAAAAGGTTTCTGCCTTTCTTTGTATCTCCAGGGCTAAGCACATTGCTTGGCACATAGTAAGTAAGTACTTGATAACTGCTTGTTGACTACGAAACAGAAGCCAATGATAAAGCACACTGGCTCCTATATCCCCATCATTTCTCAAGAACAGGACCCACAGCAGCCACAGCAAATCCTGTTCCATTTAATGCCCCTCAGTTGCTTACCTATAAATTGAGCTGGAGAAGTAAATGTCAAATCACTCCAGTATCTTTGCCAAAAAAAAAAAAATGGGGTCACAAAAGAGTTGCACAAGGAACAACAAAATGGAAGAGACTTTTCAGAAGTCTCCTGTGCCCCGCCCCCTCCCCGTACACAGATCCTTAGAAGGAGTTAATCAGATTTTCCCTCAAGGCCAAGAGAGATTTCAGCTCCTGTCACTGGCCTGCTGCACCCTGAAATTCCTTTAGCAAAAAATAAGACCTTTCATTCCACAATTAGAAACAAAAAGCTTGGAAAACAAAAGCTACAAGGACAAAATAAGCTCCGAGTAATCTGCACTAAAATAGAATTACTCAGTCAACAAATGAAAAGATAGATATTGCTCCCTTTTCTGCTTCTGATGGGGGGAAGGGAGGAGGCTGTTGGGGAGGAAGATGTAAGAAGAGAAAGGGATCAACAGCACCTGAAGGTGGGTAGGGAGAAGGAGGAGGGAAGTTGACGCTAAGGAAAAGATGCAGAAAGAAGAGAAAGAGTTTGTAAATGTCAAGCTCATTGCCAC
Organism: Phascolarctos cinereus; assembly: GCF_003287225.1. Classification (NCBI taxonomy): domain Eukaryota; kingdom Metazoa; phylum Chordata; class Mammalia; order Diprotodontia; family Phascolarctidae; genus Phascolarctos; species Phascolarctos cinereus. Next base: position 169,888,708 of record NW_027555514.1, read on the forward strand.
GGTAAAACTTGGCTGACATCCTTTGTGCTCTTGCATGGATATCCACAAAATATTCACTACAGGATCTATGATTTTGCCATCATAGAAAATCCTAAACGTGGGAAATATACCTCCAATAGAGAGAAGTCAAGTGATTTGCCCAGGGTCAAACAGCTAGTAAGAGTAGCCATGATGCCTCTTTAGCTAACAAAACATTAAAAATAACAGTAGTAATCAAAGTCAGGGAGATGTGTTCAAATCCAGTCTCAGATACTAGCTGGATGACCCCGGGCAAGTCACTTAATCACCATCTGCCTCAGTTTCTTTATCTATAAAATGGGATCATAATAGCACTTTCCCCTCCCCGGTTCCTTATTGTGAGGATCAAATTTGATAATATCTGTAGGGTATTCTGTGAACCTTAAACTGCTATATAAATGCTAGATATTATAATGATGATTGAACATATAACATTTTATAGTTTACAAAACTTTTTTACAGCATCATCATCGCAACGGTTCACATTAGTGGATCCTCTGTGGAAGGCTTCCAGAAAGACAAACAAGAATTACTCAAGATGAGAAGAAAGAAGAAACACTCTGACGAAAGTATCAAAGTAATGGAAGGAAGGAATAAATATTTATTAAATGTCGACTGTATACCAGGCACTGTGCGAAGTGCTTTACAAATATTATCTCATTTGTTGAGCACTGTGGTCCAGTGAAAAGTATACCGGAACCCGAGTCAGGAGAGACGTGGTTTTGAATCACACTTCTGATACGACCTATAGAAACATGAGCAACTTCCAGCCTATCTGAAGCCTCAATACCCTCACTTTCTCTGGGGAGATTGATTCCTGTGATTTGTCATGAAGATCAAGAGATGATGTCTAAAAGTGATGTGTAAGGGAATTAAATGTCACTTATTATTTGGGATAACAACCCAGGCGGCCACTTATTATCTGTGTGATTTTGTGTAACTCATTTCTCTGAGAGTCTTAGTTTTTTTCATTTGTAAAAGAAAAAGAGTTGGACTAGATGGCTGGTGAGCCCCTTTGAGTTTGAAATCCTCTAAACTCTTCTTCAGGGAGGATTTATTAATTTAAGGTATTGCTATATAACGGTTCACAATCTATGAAAGGACGCATATGGCATTTCAGCCAAGTGTGTATGGAGTAGCACAGTGTCCTGGATAAGGAGCTGGCCTCAGAACCAGAGCAAGTATCAAGTTCTTCCTCAGACACGCAGGAGCTGTGAGATATGAGGCACGTCATTTAACTTCTCAGTACCCTAGGCAAAGTGACAAATGAGTTGCCAATGTGCACTGGTGGAAGTGGTTTCCACTGCAACTGCTTCCTATAATGGATGAAATTGCAGGTCCTGACCACACTCCCCCACCCCCAAATAATGAGCTGTTCCTAACCCAGTTTGGAAACTCTTCCTACTTAACAAAGCGACTCAGCATTACTAGACTTCAAACTGCACTTCAGTTAGTGGTCATCATTAAAGCTATCTGATACCAGTTCAAAAGCAGAAAAGTTCAGAAATGGCACCAAGCAGGTAAGCACAACTCAGAAGTGATTGAACATAGAGACCTAGTATTAGATAAACTCAAGGACAGGAATTACCTGAGTAAGGACTCTCTATTCAATGAAACACGCTAGAAAAAATGGGAACAGTGTGTAGCAGAAATTAGTTTTAGATCACCACTTAACAATATATGCAACAATAACCTGCAAATGAATATATGATCTAAATATAAAAGGTCACAGCCTAAAAAAATTAGAGAATGAAAGAAACACTTCTAACAGTTATGGAGAGGGGGGTGTTCTTAGCTAAGCAAGATACAGAGGTAATCACAGAAGATAAAGTAGACAATTTTCATTACACAAAATTGAAAAGCTTATTCACAAACAAATCAACACCGTTTGACTATGAAGAGAAATAGTTGGGGAAAATCTTTGCAGTAAATATCTCTGACAAATGTTCACTAGCCAAGATATACAGGGAACTGGAAAATATAAAGACAAGAGCTACTTGAGACACTCCCTAGTAGACAAGTAGTCAAAGGATATGAATGAGAAGTTTTTGAAAGTTTTAGCAACTAAAAGAAAGAATATTCCAAATCACAAATAAAAAGGAAAAAATCACAAATTAAAATTTAATCGATTTTACCTCACACTCACCAGACTGGTAAGTGTGACAAAAGACAAAAATGGTAAATGTGGAGAGACTATAAGAAGGAGGGTACCCTAATGCATTGTTAATGGAGCTGTGAATTAGTCCATTCACTCAAGAAAATGATTTGTAATTTCCCTTTAAAAGTAACTAAAACATTCATAACCTTTAACCAAATATCCTGCTTGTAGACATCTACCCCAACAGAGATCAAAGGCAGAAAAGTCCTATCGTACCCCCAAAATATCCCTGGCAACACTTTTGGTGGTAGCAAAGAATTGAAAATGAAATAAATGACTACTGACTGGGGAATAGTTAAATAAATTGTAGGACATAAATATGTGGGCCATTAATGCACTGTGAGAAATTACAAAGAATTCAGAGAAGTAGGAGAAGACTGGACAGAACCATGAGAACAATTTACACAATGACCACAATATTATAAAGAAAAACACAACTGAAAGATTTCGGAATTCTAATGAATGAAGAGACCAACTGTGAATTCAGTCAACAAGCAACTGCTATATAAATGCTAGTAATAATAATTTTAATATTATCTGTGATATTAATTATATGACTACATGATGATAATTATAATGCTTATGAAATTAATCACATGATTTAATGCTAGCATTCCTACAGTAAATCCTGTTGACTGAACTCACAATGGTCACTGCACTGATCAAAATTTTGAAGTATTATTAATATTATTTTTAATCTACTATGTGCCAGGCACGATGTCGAACTCTGGAGATGCAAAGAGAGGCAATCCTTGAAAGGTAGACAAGGTATGAAGGAGAAGGAGGGTATCTGAGGGTAGTATGAGTACTAAAACTATAGAGGTATATGGTCTTTTCCCTGGTCAGATGACATATGAAGTATTATCTTCAGTTCTGGGTACCATATTTTATGAAGAACAGTGATAAGCTGAAACGTGGCCGGAGGAAAGCAACCAAAGGGATGACCCATGAGATCATGCTATGCAAAGATCTCCTGAAGGAACTGGGGATTGGTACATGGAAAGAGCCATTGACTTTGGAGTCAAAAGACAGGTTCAAATCTCACCTTCGACACTAATTACCTATGTGACCCTGGGGCAGGTGACGATTTCACTGAATCTCAGCGTCAGAAGATAAAAGGTAAGTCAGAGATTAATTGTAACATCAGTTACCATTAAACTGGGCAGTCCTATTCCCTTCTGGGAAATATCAATCAAACCATGAACTACCTGCCAGGTAGGTATAAATAAGGCAGCTAGGTGGCACAGCGATAGAGTTCTGGACCTGAAGTCAAGAAGAACTAAGTTGAAATCTGGCCTCAGACATTTACTAGCTGTGTGATCCTGGGCAAGTCACTTAACCTCTGTTTGCCTTAGTTTCTTCATCTGTAAAAAACAGGGATACTAACGGTAACTACCTTTCAGGGTTGTTGTGAGGTTCAAATGAGATAATAATTGCAGGCACATAATAAGTGCTATGTAAATATTAGCTATTGTTGCTATAGATTTTATTTGATTCACAGTAAGTGTTTTGTTGATCAGGCATAATGGTCCATGGCCCACAGATTTGAAAATAAAATAAAATAGAATATATTTAACTATCATTTTAATGCTTCAAGTAGGCTTGTCTCTCATTTGCTTTCAACAGGGTTCTCTAGCACCCACAGATTTCTAAAGAATTCACTGCCATATTGTCTATAACATCAGAAAGGGGCTGATTAGATCCTACCTTCCTGTTGGTAATTTCCCTACCTTTATCTTTCAGTACTACGACCTTAGCTCTACCATTAGGAATCTAATCCTTTATGGACAAGAGTAAGAATGGTCTTTCCCCTTCCTTATCTGTTGTCTTCTTACTTATCCTATTTTTGGAGACTTTCTGACTTTCTTCCCCACATATCCCCTCAAAATCCTCCACAGAAACAGAATTGATGGCAACATCACAGCACAAAGAAAAAGAGGGGGAAAATCTATCCTCTGGTTCTCTAAAGGCTTGCTGATGTTAGAGATCTGGTCTGAGTGATAAATATTTTTTTTAATCCTCTAATTAGATATGGCACAAAGCGGAAGGAATTGCTAAATAAAAAATAATCTAGGAATCACAGAGCAAAGAACAAGCCTGGCCTTTTGTAAACAGCTTAAGAAACTCAGCACATTGCTCCTTAACAGTCAAAACTCTCTAATCTTACTCTGGTTTTTGCCAAAGCTTCCATTTACTTTAGACTCATCAGCTGTTCTTCCCCACAACCTCCTGAGTTAAAGTGATAAGGCATTATCCAGCTTGGAGTAGGAGAAAACTAGGGCGTAAGTAAATCACTTCCCAAGACAGCTTCAAAACTGGGATAGCAGTCAGGAATAATAATCACTAGCAATAATTTATTAAGCCCTTTAAGATTTGCAAAATACTTTATATGTACTGTCTTACTTAATCCTCACAACAACGGTGAGATAGGTGAGATGGGTGAAATCCCCATTTCACAGTTGACAAAACTGAGGCAGACAGAGGTTAAGTGACTTGCCCAAGGACGCAACGCTAGCAGGTATCTGAGGTCATACTGGAATTCAAGTCTTCCTGAATCCAGGTTCAGAACTCTCTCCTGGATGCACCTTTTATCACCTGGGTGATCCAGAGAGACCTTCTGACATAGAAAGGAGAGCTGCAGGCCCTTATCTACTTTCCCTGGGCCTAGGGCAATAGCCTTCAAATCATTCTCCCAGCCTCCAGTCCCATCCCATCCCCTCTCTAACTCATCCTCCCCACAGCTGCCAAAGGGATGTCCTGAAGCATTAGTTGGACCATGTCTCTCCTAAGAAACCCATAACACTAACCCTCCTGCCTCTAGGACAAAATACAGCTTATTAGCATTCTAAGCTCTTCACAATTGGACTCTGGATCACCTGCCCACGTTTGTTGCCTATAACATTCCTTCCTGCATTCTACAGACCTGGAATGGACTCCTTCCTCACCTTTGCCTCATAAAGAGTTCATCTAGGTTCAGAGTTCAGGTTAAGTAACATCTTCCACAGGAAGCTCATCTTGCACTCTCAAGTTATTTGTTCCCCCTCTAAACTCCTTTATACAAATCTTCTACAATCTACAATCTTTCACCTTTCCTCTTTTAATTATTTCCAAATTATCCTGTATTAATTATTTCCTGTGTTATTGTTGCTTGTACATATTTGTTTGCTTGTTATCGCTGTTAGATTGTAAGCTCCTTGAGGGCAAGGACTGTCTTTTGCCTCTTTTTGAATTCAGAAGTGCCTGGTACATAGTAGATGCTTAATAAATGCTTATTGACTAATTTTCTATGTATATGTTCCCTCCCCCCCAATAGAATGTAAGCTCCCAGATGGCAAGTACTGCTCTATACTCTTCTTTGTATCCCCATGGCACAGGACCAAACACATAGTCCTTAGTAAACTCTCATTGAATTGAATCTAATCATGCCACCTCCCAGAGCTACCAAGTCTTCTCTCTTTCCAGCTGGACATTCCCCATTCCCTCTGTTGATCTTTGAACAGCATGGTTTCCGGTCCCCCATTATATTGGCTTTCCTCCATAGAGAAATGATTGTCAATGCCCTTTTAAAGCCTTATGCTCAGAATCAATCACAATGGTCTAGGTGGTGTTTGTTGACTGAGTTCAATTCAATAAGCATTTTATTAAGGGGCTGCTAGGTGCAAAGTACTGAGTTAGGTACTAGAGATGGAAAGACAAAATGGAAAAGAGTTTCTATCCTGCAGTTTACATTCTACTGAAATAAACAGTAATAATAACTGATACCTACATAGGACTTCTTTAAGTTTTTTTTTTCATTTTTCTTTTTTCATATAAATGGTGTCATTTTGAGCTTCATAACAACCCTGTAGACTACGTAACTTAATAGATGGAGAAGTTTGAGGCTCAGAGAGGGTAGTAACTTGCCCATGGAAAGCAGCTGCAGGTTAATTTCTGGTGCTATTTTAAATAGTATAATGAAGGGGGAACATTTTACTTGGGAGAGATTTAGGGACAGAGTAAGTGATCATCCTCTCTACCTCCTGGAACTTAGGCTGTGAAATGGTGAAGATGTCATGATATTGGTACATTTGGGAAGGGCTGGTGAAAACCTTTCTAACCCCCTCAATCTAACCCAGTTAAAAACAAGCCAAAACCACAACTCAAAATACCTACTGATGGCATCCAAGTTTTCTGCAATTACAGATAGATATAAATACCATGAAAGCAGTCCCTGCTTTGCAATGAAATAAGCGAACCCCTTTCCATCAGTTTTATATATATATATACACATATATATCACATCATGTCATCATATATCATATGATTTATTATAAATTATTTTACAGATATCAAAAGATAAGCCCTCTTTCTAAAATTCTGTTCTGAAGGATCTCAGAATACAAACATAAAACCCAGTGTCCATAACTCCTTTTCTTCCCACTAAGTTAAAGCTCAGATTTCAGAGAAAATAGTAAAATGAGTAAAAAAAAAAATCCCCTTAATTTGAGGCTCTTCCCCAGCCCTATATTCCCTGTAGTCAACAACCAGTTTCCTGTTAAGAATACCAGGTCCATGGTACCACATCACGAGGCACTTGTCCAACAGAAAGCAAGCTAAGAGGGACATCCAGGACACAGTTTCCTATTTCCAAACACTCATGTTTTCTTGGCTAAGTGACTTCGGATGGCCCTGAGCCAGCAGCTCCCAGTAAATCACTCAGGAATGGTAATCCTAACCCCCACAAGTTGATCTAGGGCTGAATGTTCTCTGCTTTTATGATCTGTTGTTGGGAATGTCATGGACTACAGAGTCTAGAATAGGGTTTGTTTATTATTGATAACTTTTTCTAAGAACCAATGAACAACGTAAGAAAGCCATCTGGCTCGTTTGGCTACTTGGGGGAAAGACTGGGAGCTGGTTCAAGATTTTCTGGCAAACATGGCTGGGTCATCAGGGGGAAGGGAAAGGAAGGGAAAGAGTATTCATACAGCACCTACCACATAACAGGAACTGTGCTAAATGCTTTACAATTATCTCATTTGATCCTCACAACAACCCTATAGGTAGGTGCTATTATTAGCTCCCTTTTTGGAGTTGAAGAAACAGAAGTTAAATGACTTGCCCAGAGTCACATAATTAGCAAGTGTCTGGGGCCACAATTCCAACTCAGTTCTTCCCAACTCCAGGTCCTCACTCTATCCACTGACCCACCTAGCTTTTCAAAAAGCTTTAGTTTTTAAAGTGCTTTGGTGTTACTTACATTCTTTGTTGTCCATGAAGCCAAATGTTGCCAGGACTACAAAAGGATATCATTATGACAAAATGCTAGGGAATCTTCACTTTTGAGGACACATCCCTATTTAAATGGGTTACAAATGGTACCTTTTGGCTACCCATCCTGTAAGGGGCTTAAGTTTTCCCCTGTATGACTCACTTGGGTCTCATTAAAGTTCCAATAAGCTAGCTGATGAAATTAAAAATCTGCCATGTGATGGCACATGCCAACGAGACTAGACTCCACCAGAGGGTATTCAAACACATATCCAGCAACCTACGGAGAAGCCTTTTCTTTCTGGAGTGTGGAGCAGGAACCCAGAGCACAGCTCTAGCTCTTCCTCATGCTTAATCTCACCCTTCTCTCCTATAGCATGGCACATTTCAAATGCCATTCCAGAGAGTACCTTGAACCCTGGTGAGCATTCTCCAGGAGACTGGTGCCCCCAGGTGCTACATATGTTCTGTGCCCAACAGATGGGCTATGCAACTCACAATCCCTGGAAACATCAATGCCACAAAGTTCTGGGAGTTTCCATGGGCTACTGGTGAAGTTCAACCCTGTACAGTCACTCAGCACTATCCCATCTACATGGAGCAGTCTGGAAGTAGAACCTTTTTTTTTTTTTTAGTGAAGAAGGAGGTAAGAGAAAGGACTCTCAGGTCCCTTTGTATCTAAGGATTATTAACAATCAAGGAGCCCAAAACAAACTGTCATTTAAAATAATTTTTTTAAAAATGTAGATTTTTAGGGGCAGCTAGGTGGTGCAGTGGATAGAGCACCCACCCTGAAGTCAGGAGGACTGGAGTTCAAATGTGGCCTCAGACCAAACACTTGACACTAGCTGTGTGACCCTGGGAAGGTCACTTAACCCCAACTGCCTAAAAACATAAAATAAAATTAAAAAGAAGATATATATTTTATAGAACTTTACAAACCATTGTCTTCAAAACACAGTAAGGTAGATGATAATAATGTATAGGTATTCTTAGCCTTTTTTGTCACTGTTCCTTTGGCAGTCTGGTGAAGCCAATGAACCCCTTCTTAGAATAACGCATAAAATAAAATACAGAGAACTACAAAGAAAACCAATTATATTAAACATATATATATATATATTATATATACATACATACACATATATATACATATATACATATATACACATATATACATATATATACATATATATATGCACACACACATACATATATATATAAATATATATATATATAAAAATTTATTTTTTTTTGGCGAGGCAATTGGGATTAAGTTACTTGCCCAGGACCACACAGTTATGAAGTGTTAAGTATCTAAGGTCCTCCTGACTCCAGGGCCAGTGCTCTATCCACTGTGCCACCTAGCTGCCCCTATTATAATATTTTTTAAAAAATTGTGGACTCCAGGTTAAGAATACTGCAAGGACTTAATGCAATATGTAAATATGAAAAGAAACTATGATTTCATCCTTGTGGGAATTAGCAGTTCCCACACTGCAGATCACAGATTACAGTTGGCAACTTGTCTATAAAGTGCAGCCTTAGAGCAGCTGTGATTTATCTGTCCATGGTCAGTAAAAGGAAGTGTAAGATGTGGGATTTGAACCCAGGTCTTCCAGATTCCAAGTCCAGCACACTAACCCCTAGGCCCCTAATTTCAAGGAAGAGCCACTAGAAACTGGGGGGATCAGGAAAGGCCTCATATAACAACAGGCAGCACTTCAGCTGAGCTTTGAAGAAAACTAAGGATTCTCTCAGATTATCTATTTCATACGTGGAATGTGGAAGTGATTTACCCAACATCACAAGAGCAGGTCTGTGGCAACACCAGGGATTGGCCCGGGTCTTCTGTCTCCCACCAGACTACTTCCCTTTGGCACTAAGCCTCCTCTTGGTCTAAGATGCCAATAACCAATAACAAGGAGAATGCTTCTTTAAGTTCCTCAGATGACATCAAAGCATTTTGCTTCCCCTTGCTGGTTCCATCAAGCTCAATCAACCTCTCTGAGGAAAGCTTTGGAAGCCATCTGGATCAAGAAGCATGTGTGAGATGCACATAACATTAATGAGTAGGAAGAAATCCTGGCATCGTTCTCTGATGAGCCCATGATGAGCCCAAGAACTTCTCTGCTATCTCCAGGGCAATGCTGGGATATTCCCTGGGAAAATCCCCCATCTTTTCTTATCACCCTGTTGGCATTCTATTTTTCTCTCTTATGACTAAGCTTCTGAATAGAATCCAGAGACAAAAAAAAGGAAAAAAATCATAATCACTTGCCTTATCTTATGATCAATCATGGTGCAGAAGGAAAGAATGACTAATCCAGAGTCAGGGAATTCCTAACTATATCTGTCCATTATCTTTACATTTTACAGGGCTGTTTTATTTTTATATCATTTACATTTCCCAGTGTTATCCCTCACTCCTCTTACTTCTACAGAGCTGTCCTCATGACCAAAAAAAAAAAATTAAAAAGAGGAGAAAAAAGTTTAGCAAAGTTTTAAAAATATCAAAAAAAAATGATATTATATGTAGTGTCCTCCTCACCCATGGTTCTCCACTTCTACAAAGAAGTAAGGGAGATATCTTCTCATATCTCCTTTTGGGCCAAGCATGGTCATTATAATTTCAAAGTATTAAATTTTGATTGCTTTCTTGTTATTATAGCCATTTGAGTTTTTGTAGTCATTGTGTATATTGTTAACCTGGTTCTGTTTACTTGATTTAGTATCAGTTCACATGTCTTTCCATTCTTCTCTGTTATTCAGTATTTCTCACAGTACAATAATATTTCAATATATTCATGTGCCACAACTTCTTCATTGTTATTTTTCAGTCATGTCCAACTCTTCGTGACCCCATTTGGGGTTTTCTTGGCAAAGATACTGAAGTGGTTTGCCATTTCTTTCTCCAGTTCATTTTACAGATGAGGAAACTGAGGTAATCAGGGTTAAATAACTTGCCCAGGGTCACACACCTAGTAAGTGTCTGAGGCCTGATTTAAACTTAGGATGATGAGACTTCCTGACTCTAAGTCCAACACTATCCACTGTGCTCGCTAGTTGCCATCCCCTAATTCATGGGCACCAACTGAATCTTAAGTATCCTAGGTCTGCTATATACCATATGTGACCTCATCTGTAAAATCTATATCTCAGATGATCTTTAAGATGATTTTTCATGACAAAAATTACCTTCTCTGGCTGAGCCTAGGGTCTCAGCTTCTCTGAAAACTTAGACTGGGCCAGAGCCTGTTCCTGTGTTTCCCAAGCAGATGGGAAAATTCAGAGAAGAAAATCTTAGAATCAGAGAATTAAGAACTGAAATGGATCTTAGAAGCCGTTCAGTCAATGGGAACAGAATCCTGCACATACTCTTGGACTTAGTTTATGTGTTGGTTGGTTTTGCTGTAATCTTTTTTCTCCCTTAAGAAATTTTTTTGTTAATAAGAAATGGCTCACTGGGATCACATAGAGAATATATTCAGAAATGAAAGTGAAAAAAAGAAATGAAAGTGATGTAAAAGCAAAAGCTATGAACTTAAAAAATTAATGTAAGAAGAAGTTATTAAATTCAACCACCACCCAAAGCATGAATCCCATCCCGGAGGCTAGTGGATAGAGCAATGGACCTGGAGTCAGGAAGGTGCAAATTCAAATCCTACCTCAGACATCTGCTAGTTGTCTGATTTTGGGCAAGTCACTTAACCTCTGTTTGCCTCAGTTTCCTCAACTGTAAAAAGGGGATAATAATAGCACCTACTCTCAGGATTGTTGCTGGGATCAAATGAGATATTTGTAAAGTACTTAGCACAGTACCTGGAACATAATAAGTGCTATGTAAATATTGTTGTCGTTGTTATTATTATTATTATTATTTCAAATGGTCTGACCACACTGCTGATAAGTAGCAGAACCAGAATTCAAAACTCAAGCACTGGGTTCTTTGACTCTTGTCCTCTCTCTCTCTCTCTCTCTCTCTCTCTCTCTCTCTCTCTCTCTCTCTCTCTCTCTCTCTCTCTCTCTTTTGTGTGTGTGTGAGGCAACTGGGGTTAAGTGATTTGCCCAGAGTCACACAATTGGTAAGGGTTATGTGTCTGAGGCCAGATTTGAATGTAGGTCCTCCTGACTCCAGGGTCGGTGCTCTACCCACTGCACCACCTAGCTGCCCCATCTTGTGCTCTTTCTACAGGCTGTTGCTGACCTAAGAACATAGTTGACATTTTTGTGGAAACCAACACAGTCTTATCATAATTTACTACTTGGGAACTCACTCCCCAAAATGAAGACTCCTCAAATCTCTCAAAACTTCCTTAATAGGTAATGAATTTTGCCATTGAATTATTAGCATAAGACCCTTTACTAATTCAGAACAATGACGTTAAGAGGTTAGTCACTCTTAAAGAAAAATTTAAATTATAAGAATTTAGTTTTGCCCATTTCAAGAAGTATATTTTCTAGTAAATTTTTTTGGGGGGGAATGTTTAATCAAGGTCAATCAATTACAAATTTATAAATGGATTTGGTTGGAAGAATCTAGGCCTAACAATTGCTGCTGCATGCTCCTGAATTTCTCTGCTGGCCTCACTTTTTCTATGTGGAAAACAGGGATACATTTGTCAATGTGCTCAGAGAGCAACAAAGTCATTCTTGCATACTACATACCAAACTTTAGCCAAGATCAGTCTACTTTTCTGCTAATCAGTCCTAAGAACAGAGAGACACCTTGTGTGACTCGGATCACACTCCCCCAACCCTGCTCTCATTTCCTACATAATGGACTTCCTATATCCCTAACGTGAACACTTGTACCGGAGGGCAGTTTGTAGAGGGATGGACTATTCAATTTCTCTGGGCTCCCTCACATTTGCACACTGGATTGACTCTTAGATCCATCACAACTACCTACTTCTTTCCCTAAAATAAAGACCTCATTACTCTGGAGACCGTGATGCTCAGGCCTTGTTCCAGGTTCTTTTAATATCTTGTTGGGTCACCTCCCACCAAACCACTCATCCTCTGTCTCCATTTCCCCATTTGCAACATTAATTGCATAACATTGCTCAAGATTTTTCTTTTTACTGACCTAAGCCTTTTAGATTAGTAAATAAAAAATATTGTTAAAATGAAAAAAAATGGATAATAAGAAACTCTCATGAGTATCTATTAGATACTTTTGTCAGTACTGATAATTGTGCACATTTACTATCCTGTAGCTATAATATCTCCTAATAGGCAGAATTTATACACCTAAAGAAATCTTTTTCATTAGTCCATAATAACAGAGAGATTACTTGCAGAATGCCATTAGAAGCCCATGTAGGCCTTTTTTATTTTTAAAGGATTTCCTCCTGCTACCAGTTCTCCCCACCTCCCTAACTTCTCTGGTCGAAGAGGACTGACATCACTTAGCAGTCATCTGCTGCTGTAAGCCTGGCTAGAGACAAGGCAGTACACCCAGGGAAGAAATTACGAAATTTCCATGCGGAAAGAGACCTCTAGTCCAACCCCAACTCAAATCATATAATTATGATCTGGAGATAAAGGGACTTGAGAAGTCATGTGCTGTAATACAGATAGTCTAAAAGATAAAACTTTCCATCTAGACAGGTTAAGAAATGGGCCCAAGGCCACACAGGTGACACTAATTTTAACTCAGGTCCTACGGCTCTAAATCCAGGACCTTTTCTATGGTGAATATAGTATACAACATTATAGTATCATGGATTTAGAGTTGGAAGGGACTCTAAAGGTCATCTAGTCCAAGCCACTCATTTTACAGGTGAGGAAACTGAGGCCCAAGGGGATTTAGAGACTTGCCCAAGGTCACATAGGTGGTAAATAGCAGACCCAGGCCTTGACAAGATCCCCTGACTCTAGATCCAGTCCTCTTTACACCAGTGAATACCTGTTCAGTTGTGTCTGACTCTTCCTGACCCCTCAGATCATGCTGTCCATGGGGTTTTCTTGGTAAAGATACTGGAGGGGTTTGCCATTTCCTTCTCCACTGGATAAGGCAAATGAAGGTTAACTGAGTTGCCCAGGGTCATATAGGCTAGTAAATATCTGAGGCCAGATTTTAACTCAAGTCTTCCTGATTCTAGGCCCAGCACTCTATCCACTGAGCCATCTAGAGGTCCCCCTCCTGAACACTGTCATCCCTAAAAAGTGTTCAGTCAGTCTTCATATGAAGACTCCCAGTGTTCAGTGTACCTTCTCCTCAAATAAGAATGGTAAAGGAAAAAAAATGGGAAAAGAAATGAGAGTTTTGCAAGAAAATTATGAAAAGAGGATTAACAGCGTATTAAAAGAGGTACAAAACCATAAATAAGACACCCTATCTCTTGATTCTGGACATTTTCTCTAGTTGTCCTCCATGCCTAGACCCTCTCCCTCCTCTGCTCCTCCTCTGACCTCCCTGAATTCTTTTAAGCACCAACCAAAATCCTATCTTTTACTGGAAGCCTTCCCCATCCCCTCTTAATTCTGGTATCTTCAATCGGTAAAATATTTCTTCTTTATCCTGTACTTAGATTACTTGTATATATTTGTTTGCATATTATCTCCATCAGATTGTAAGATTCTTGAGGGCAGAAACTGTCTTTTGCCTCTTTATTTCCAGTGATTGATACACAGTAAGTGCTTAATAAATATTTACTGATTACTGCTTAAAAAGGAATATTTCCCTTGACTTTGACAATATGGTACTACTTGATATTCCTTTTAATTTAATATTATCAGTGTAAAAATTTTGATGGCAGAAGATAATGTTTGTGTGCACATGTAAAACTATATACACAGGGTCAGCTAGGTGGCACAGTGGATAGAGCACAGGCCCTAGACTTAGGAGGACCTGAGTTCAAATCCAGCCTCAGACACATAATACATACTAGCTGTGTGACCCTAGGCAAGTCACTTAACCCCACTACCTAGCAAAAAAAAATTTTTTTAAACTATGTACACATACAATCATATGCATATATACTCATACATGTACACACACAATCATATGCATATATACTCATACATATACACACACTATATATAAAATATAAATTTTTACACTGATATACTCAGATAGCTAGATAGATAGACAGATAGTATAACTGGATCTAGGCCTATAATAATCCTGAGTAAGTGAGAAGCAGAAAGAAAGACTGGTTCTGTGATAAATTCTAACAATAGAATTTCATCCCTTTAATTTAAGGCTTTAGTCCTAGGCAAATGTAAAATGCTCCTGGTTATTTTATCTGTTATCAGTTATTTATTCCCCACTGCAAATTAAATTATTTGTAGGCAGCTATGGGGCCTCCAGTGAGCTTGGCATTATTTGAAAGAAATTTATCATAGGTGAGTCCATTGAGAGGTTAGGTGAGTGGTCCAAGCCAGTCAACTTTCATTTCCCTCCCAGCTATGCTTCTATGAGGATTTCAATACCAAAAGGATGCCACAGCTGTAGTTTCACCCTGGAACTGCCTTCAGTGCCTTAGTTCTCCTCCCCTTGGAATACCCCTCTCTCCTGTGCCAGCCACTTGTCCCCTAGGTGGGTTCCCTCCTGGTGCCTCCACTTTGGGGAAGGGTCCAGGCCAACCAACTTTCTTCATTCACCTCCTTTCCAGTCTTCAACTCTGTGTCTCTCCCAACTCCATTTCTGCTCCCTTTTCCCATCATAAGTTCTTTGAGGAAATGTATTTTGGAGGGGCTTCCATTTCTACCCCCAGAACTTAGCATGGTTAAATGCTTGCTGCCCTGTCTTGTCACCTTGGCCAGGGTCACAAAACTTCAGTGTCCCAAAGGCTCTTAGAGTAAGGCTAGGGACTGGGTCTGTGATTTAATTGATATAGGGAAGCCTTTATGAGGAAACTCCCTCTTCTAATGTAGGTCAGGGCCCCTTCTCTGCAACCCACTGCTCTGGAAACTAAGTTGACATTAAAAGGCCAAGGAGGTAGGTAAGTGGTATCCTCAAGAAGCCATAATTGGCCAAGTGAAACCTCTTTATTACCCTGGAAATTAGGGTATTTCTGAGGCTATAGAATCTTGGAAATAAAAGTGATGTTTGAGATTATTCATTTCAAAGTCCCCTCCAATGTAGGGAAGGATTTTTCCCTATTACATGTGAAGGGGAGCGTGGACCAGGTATCTCAATTGTCCTTCTAGCTCTAACATCCTGCACTAAGGTTTTTTTTTGGAGGGGGGGAAAGCATTTATTAAGTACCTATTATGTGCCAAGCACTGTGCTAAGTACTTCATAATTATTGCCTCATTTAATCAACACAACCTTGGGAAGGAGAATCTATCATTATCCCCATTTCACTGTTCAGGAAACTGAAGCTGATAAAGGGTAGGTGACTTCCTCATGGTCACAAGCTATTAAGCATCTGAGGTCTTCCTGATTCTAGACCCAACACTTTGTGCTGCCCAGCTGCCAAGGCGAGAGAATATGAACATATGTGTTTAAGTGCACATAAATATAGACCTTTAGTTACCAACAGGGCTGTAGGTTTCCCCTAAATTTTCCAGGCTAAACACCTTGCCCCCAATTCCTCAAAGGATATGGTTTATAAAGTCGTTGTCTTTGTCACCATCTTCTGGACTCCAGTTTGCTGTGTGCCTCCAAACAAAGGCCCCAAAAGACTAGATCCAGGCTAGGGCAGAACTAGGGCTCCAGTTCAGCTCAGATACCCAAGACCTTAACAAGTCACTTACCAACTTGGGCTGAAGTTTGGGGGGAAATCATAGAACCATGGCACCACTGATTTAGTGACAGAAAGAACTTTAGAGATCTTCTAGTCCACCTGGGTTTCACTCAAGCCCAGAAAAGTTACGTGTTTTGCCCAAGGTCACATAATTCATATAGAGCTGGAATTCAAACTCAAGTCCTTGGATTTCAAATTCAGCATTCTTCCCATTGTCCCACAATAGCCTCAAGTGCTGTCCTCTATAGGGAAAATTTAAGGGCCCCTGCTACGGTGATTTTTAAGAGTGATTACACATACATACCTATACGAGTGATTACACATACATACCTATACCGTATGTCATCTTTGTTTACAGTCAAATTTCATAAACGAAAAGGGTAAAGGGGGAACAGGAGGATCTGAAGGAAAGAAATTAGTCATGCTATTTACTTTCTAATAGACATAGTATACGCGTTGCAGCAAAAGCAGCCAGAAACCGCCTTCCAGTAAAGGTGGCCCAGTGGATACAGAGTACTGGAGATCAAATCTGGCCTTAGATACCTAACTACCTGGGTTACATAACCAAGTTACTTAACACTTATCTGCCTCAGTTTCCTCATCTCTAGAATGGAGGTAACAACAGCACCTACCACCCAGGGTTGTTGTGAAGATAAAATGGGATATTTTTTAAATGCTTTGCAAACTCTAGAGTGCTATGTAAATTCTAGCTATCATTATATTATTACTGCACATTTAAATTTTTTTTAAATTTTACTGATGACAAAAAAAACCCCTATTACCATCACTTCCCTCAATCTCTCTCCCATTAAAAAAAAATCAACCTTGAAAAAAAGGAGTACAGGCCATATTTCAGAAAGTCTGACTCATTTTGAATCTATCATTTACATTCTACCCCTTCTCTTCAAGTAGAACGAGGCATGCTTCACCATCAGTCATGTGAAGTCACTGATGGGTCACTTTCAATCAGCTTTCTGAAATCTTTCATTGCTGTTTTCTTGTAAATTACTGTAGTCATCAAGTAAATTGCTTTCCTGGTCCTGTTTACTTCAGGCTGTGTCAGTTCAAACAAGTCTTCTCAAGTTCTTATGAATAATTCATAGTCATTCTTTCTTATAGGACAAAAACATTCCATTACATTAATTTGCCACAATTTGTTCAGACTTTGTTCAGCCCAATAGATGGGCACCCATTTTTTCCTGCAGTTCTTCGCAATATGTGGGGCTTTCCCTGCTGTCTTTGATCTCCTTCAGGTAATGACATGTATAGTTTAATGACTCTTTTAGTATAACTACAGTCAACTAGATGGTACCTACAGTGCACTTGGAGTCTGGAAGATCTGAATTCAAAACTTGCCTCAGACTCTTGTGAGCTGTGTGACTGGGCAAGTCACTTTAAAGTCTGTCTCCATCTCCTCATCTGTGAAATAAGGATAATAATAATAGTACCTACCGATCCAGTGAAGCAATATATGCAAAGCACTATATAAATGTCAGATAATTCCAAATTGTTTTCCCTGATGTGACCAATTCACAGTTCCACCAACAGAACATTATTAGTGTGCGTATCTTCCTTCCCCTTCTCATTACCATTTCCACCCTGTCTTATCTTTGCCAATCTGAACGTGAGGTTGTTTTAATCTGCATTTCTCTTAGTAATTTTCTGCATTCCTTCATATTACCGTTAAGAGTTTTCATCTCTTCTTTTGAAAAACTGTCGGTTCCTTTGATCACTTAACTATTGAGGAATGACTTTTTTTTTCTTATCCTGCATATCTGTATCAATTACCTGTCCATTTCAGATATCAGACTTTCCTCAGAGATAATGCTGCAATTTTTTTCTCCTCTCGTGACATCTTCAGAACCCCAAACTTGAAAACACCCTGTGATGACCTCCTCTGGCCTCTTTCTCTCTCTCCCCCCCACCACCACATACCGAAACTTCTCCACCCGGTCTTCTGTAAAACAACCTTACTCAACTATTTTCCCAGCTGTTTACAAGCTCGGCCACTCCTAGGACTTATTGAAAAGAATTTGGAGATGAAAACAAAAACATCCCCCCCTCCCGTCGAGCCCCAATTCTGGAAAGCTGAGCAGGAGGTTTGGGCCCCGGCCTCGGCTGCCAAACCATGCCCCTTTCACGTGCAGAAGGAAGGAGACGGCTTGTCCGCGGCTAGAGAAGGAGGGTGGGATGGCGTGGCGTGGATGCGCAGCCGGGCGGGAGCAGCAGCCGCTCCTGCTGGGCTCCACCCCGCGCCATGTGAACGGAGCGTGGCCAGGCTGTGGGGCAGCGGCTGCAGCGCGGTTGGAGCGAGCTCGTGCTGCGCACCTAAAGACCAATCCCCGAGCAGCGAGCCCGGCTTCCCGTGCCTGCGTTTGTCTGTCCTCCTCCCTTCGTGCCCCGCTCCCGGAAAACACTCGGTTGTCCTTCCTTCAAGATAAACACGGTCACGAGCTGAACAGAGGAGGGGTAGCACCCCTGGCTGTGCTTTAAGAAAACAAGTCATCTTCAGCTAGCCCAAGGGATGAAAACAAACTCCCCAAAAACATCACCGTAGCTAGCATTAATAGAGTTCTCTAAGGTCTACGCTAGAATGCCAGCTTCTCGGAGGCAGACGGTCTTGCCCTTCTATTTGATGAGAAGTGCTTTTGCACACAGTGTGAGCTCAACAGAGGGCTTTATTTATATGTCATCTTTATTTGTTCCTCACATTAACCCTATGTAACACATATTATTATTCCCATTTTACAAACAAGGAAACTGAGGCTGAACAAAGTTAAGACTGTGAACCAGGATCACAGCCAGTAAACATGGGAGGGTAAATTTGACTCCAACACCAGCTGTGTATCCACGGTACCAACTTCTTTACATCGAGGCCGTGCCTATATGCTGGTCTCTGGAGAGCAGGAAATATTTATTTGGTCCGGTAATTGTCTTTTTCTTCCCTGTATATAGGGCTGAGTGTTTTATGTTTCCTGGATTTGTTCACGCCTGTTTCTAGGCCCTTTGTTTCATATGTGTTTTCTGTAGTGGTTGAAATAAAAGCCAATAACCATATCATACACTGAGTATCTTTGAAGGAGAGGACCTTGTCAGTCATATTTAGGGAGACCTACCTGGACTCAGGAAGACTCATCTTCAAGAGTTCAAATCTGGTCTCTGACAGTTATTAGCTGCGTCACCTTGGGCAAGTCGCTTTGCCCTGTTTGCCTCAGGGCATCTGTCAAATGAGCTGGAGAAGGAAATGGCACACCACTCCAGTATCTTTGCCAAGAAAACCCCAAATGGGGTCACCTAGATAAGATATGACTGAAAACTACTGAACAACAACAAGCCACGGAGAGCAAACCTCCTCTTCCTCCTGTAGTCGGGTGCAAGTCTAGCTGCCTGCCTGGTGGGGAGGGCTGTGGCAGGAGCAAGTTTATAATTCGATTATGTCAGGCAGTTAGCCTCCTTCACAGAGCACCCAAGGGGAAGGAGGCTATTATTTAAATTATTTCCAGGTTCACTGACTGATTACCCATCTTCTTTTAAACCCTAGAGTTTCGAAGCCAGCCCTCATCTCTACATTTAAGCTCTGTCCCCTTTTCCTACCCAAATTTCTTATGACAGAAATCTGCTGACAGGATGAATGTGAGCAAGCAACTAATGCCTTCTGTACTGTTGTGTAACTACAGGAGACCCTCAATTGGGCTAAATGTCCCACTAGGACAAAAACAAAAACTACTTAAGTTCCTCCTGTGTGCTAAGTATTTTATGAATAACTTTCTCATTCGATCCTCACAATAATCCTGTTATGTAGATGCTATTATTATCACGTCCATTTTGCATTTGAGGAAATTAAAGCCAATGGAGGTTAAGTTACTTGTTCAGAGTCACACAGCCAGTGTCTGAGGCCATATTTGAACTCGGGTCTTCCTGACTCCAGCCAAAGGTTCTGTCCATGGTACCTAGCTGCCTCTAACCCCACTAGAGGTTTTATTTACCTCTCCCTGTTTGTATATTTTCCTGCCAGAACTAAATAGCTTTATTTTGTTTATGATCTTTGTGCAATTTCTGAAGCCAAATGAATTGGTCATTTCCACTGCATTGTTCTGTCCAATTTTTAAAAACCAGTCTTTCTTCTATGGGTTTTGAAGACACTCATCTTTCTAGGTTTGCCTCTTATCTGTTTCACTCTGCTGATTCATCATCCATATCATGCCTAATAACTGTGGGTCTTCCCCAAAGCTCTGTCCTTAGACCCTCTTTTCTCCTTTCTCATTTGGTGGCCTCAACAGCTCTCATGGGTTTAATATTATGTTGGTTCATATGAGGGACAACTAGGTGGCTCAGTGGTTGGAGAGCCTGGAGTCTGGAAGACCTGAGTTCAATTCTGGCCTCAGACACCTACTGGTAATGTGGTCCTGAGCAAGTCACTTAACCCTGTTTGCCTCAGTTTCCTTATCCGTAAAAGGAGCTGGAGAAGGAAATGACAAAACACTTCGTATCTCTGCCAAGAAAACCCCAAAAGTGCATCATGAAGGGTCAGACACGACCAAACTGAAAGTTCATATGCCTCCACATATATGTAAATGTATATTATATGTATATGTAAATAACCTTTTGCTTATCAAACTTTGAAAACTTCTGAAGGTTTCCAGGAGGTACATATTTGAGAATATGGTGGACACTGGCGGCATTGTGGAAATAACCCTGTCTCCTGAGGATATCAGAATACCAACAATGAAACTACTTCTACTTTTTGCTTAAGCAGATATTCACCTTCTACTTTATCTAGTGGGGCCTTAAATACCACTTAGGAAATCTGCTTGGTTTCTCCTGTGTGTCAACATTTCCAAACCTTCCTTTTCCCAAAGGGCAACCAATTTTCTAGTCACCCGTTGCCCTCTGCTTTTTTTTTTTTAATTTTCCAGGTGAGAGGCCTGGCCACCTTTCCTTTCAGGAGGCCTTGCAGATCCTGATGTCTGAGATTACTCATTGTTTTAGGTGCTAATCAGTGGCCTTTAAATAGGATGAACTGTGGGTGTTGTCTTTATGAATTACAGCCACACAGTAATTGCTATGGCTGCTGATTCTGAACTGGTGATACACTTTCATACATGGGAAGAAATATGCAGAGGATTTGAGAAACAGAAGTCTCATTAATTTTCCTTATCTACAAAATGAGAAAGTTGGATTGGATAATGTGTAAAGATCTGTTCTAGCTCTTAACATTCTGGGATTCCATGACTCTGTCATCTACATCTAAGCTTAATTAATAATTCATAATCTTGGGAACATGATCGTTCCTGTTACTATAATTCACAAGAGTCAAAGTTGGGCTGGCATCCTTAGATTATAAAGTCTGTCTGCAGAGTTCTTTATATAAGAAATATATATAGATATTACATATACTATATATATATAAGTCCTATAAGACTTCCCCCCCCACTTAATAGTATTTTATTTTTTCCAGTTACGTGTAAAGATAGTTTTCAACACTCACTTTTATAAGATTTTGAGTTCCAAATTTTTTTTCTCCCCTCTCCCTAAGACTGCATGCAATCTGATACAGGTTATACATGAACACAGGACTTTTAGAGTATGCAAATCACTTTACACATATCTGACTTCAACCTAATAATAACCCTGTGAGGTACTACAGTTGTTATTATGATGATTCTCATATTATAAATGAGGAAACTGAGGCTTAGAGAAATAAGTAACAAGTATGAACATACACTGGAAAAGGAGAGATTTGAACCTGACTTCACAGATCACAGCTTTGAAAAGGACTTCTGAGACCATCTAATCCAACCCTCCTCATTATTTAGGTGAAGAGCTGAGGGCAACCAGCTCAAAGGTTAGTATGTCTGAGGTGGGATCTCAACTGAAGTCTTCTGGACATTCAGCACTCTACACACGACACCATATTGCCTTTTGTTATTCGATTTCCTCCTTGCTGGATTGTAATGCTATTATTAGTGCATCACTGAAAGGCAAGAGGATTTCAATAGATCAAGATCAGGGCCAAAGCTAGATTCTGCTATCTCCAGGAACATTAAAGACACTACTATTCCTCCTCACCTCAGATAAATGGGGGGGGGGGGCTAGGCAATGGGGTTAAGTGACTTGCCCAGGGTCACACAGGTAGGAAGTGTCAAATGTCTGAGGCTGGATTTGAACTCAGGTCCTCCTGACTTCAGGGCCTGTGCTCTATCCACTAAGCCCTGAGCTGCCCCCATATCCGATAATTTTTTAACAGTCAAAGGTTGATGTAAGAGATAAGAACTTTCCTAAGGAAAAACTAAAAAGCAACTGGATGTGATTCTACCCAGCAAATGTGGTTCTTGACCTTCCTTCTCCAAACCTACTTTTTTAAGTGAATTCATGATTTAAAATAGGCAGACAACAGCATCCAGGGCATGAATAGGGCTTAAATCAAAGTTTTTATTCTTTCTGCCATCATTACGAGAGGAGAATGACCCTTTACATTTCTTATGGTCCAGACATCTCACCCAGGACAAAAATAGACAAATGAGAAGGCACCAACAGCTAAAAGGGTGTCATAAAATGTTATGCTTTAACAGAGAGCATAAAAAAAAAAAAAGACTGGGCCATTTGGGTATAGGTGGCTCTCACTGCCAGAGACACAGGCATGGAGAGAGCCATCTGAGCACCACCAGAGACAATCAGGCCCACTGGAACTCTATGAAAGGGGGAAGGCTCACCTTGAATAGGAGCTGACTCCATGCCCCACTTTTAAGCATTCAAGGGAATGGGTCCTAGAATTCTGGGAAGATGGCTGAATCATGCCAAGCCCAGGGCAAATGTGTCTGCAGCAGGAATTTGTTAGATTAAACCCCCAGAGAACGCCAAATTTGACTACAGAGCTATAGCTGCATCCACCAAGAGTTTCTGAGTCAAGTCATGCAGTGACCATGTCGAATTTCTCCTTTCTATGACTGTGATACTGGCGTGGGGGAAAGGAACAGGCAACAGGTTTCCTTTCACAACTTCTTTGCCAAAGGAGTCTGGAACAACACAAGTTCCTTTGAA
Organism: Phascolarctos cinereus; assembly: GCF_003287225.1. Classification (NCBI taxonomy): domain Eukaryota; kingdom Metazoa; phylum Chordata; class Mammalia; order Diprotodontia; family Phascolarctidae; genus Phascolarctos; species Phascolarctos cinereus. The sequence continues at coordinate 169,911,874 of NW_027555514.1, forward strand.
AAGAGGCCAGACCAGGGCTGGTTCCCTTGGGAGGAATAAACATATGGACTCAGTCATCAAAAACCACTATTAATCAATCAATAAACATTTATTAAGTGCCTACTATGTGCCAATCACTGTGCTAAGTTTATGCTGGGGATACAAAGAGAAGCAAAAGACAGCCCCTGCTCTCAAAGAGTTTGTTGTTTACCCTTCATTCCCCAAGAGGACCAGTGACAAAGGTGATAGAGTCTTGACTTGCATATGAATTGGATTGAAGTGATACAGAGCTGTGCAGAGTCCTCAGCCTCTAAAGTCACCAAATCCAGTGGCAGGAAAAAAAGTCAGGATGACCGGCAATGGCCCAGGATGCAGTGGGTGACTTTGGCCTTTCTAAATTAAGGTCTTTTCCAGATCTCAATTTGTCTGAGGCCACACCTATTCAGTGACTAAAGTCTGGGTGAGAACTGAGACAAAAGGTGGCATAATTTACGAACACAATAATATCAATCTGCGAAGGGAAGCTCAGAGTTTCTGGTCAGAACAGAAAACAATCGATACTTACACTCATTCTAAGCTGACAAAATCTCAACAATGAGCCACTGAGGCTTGGTCTGGGACAGAAGCGTTTCCATTCAATGAGAGCCTGAGTGATTTGGGTTTAAAGGCATAGTCAAGTATTTCCATTTGAAACACAATGGGCTTTACTAAAGCCTGTTTTTTCAGAGCTACATTTCAAGAAATCATAGATGAAAATTGTACAGGACAAAAAGTAAACTGTCCTAGATTTTTTAAAGATAAAAAAATAAAAATAAACAAAATAGATGAAAATAAAAAATAAAATAATTTTTTAAAATCTAGCTCCTAAACCCCAAAATATCTTGCAAAACATAATTGGCCAAGACAGAGCACCCACATGTAAGGATATGGTGCCCCAAGTTTAGAGAAGGACCACATATACTGAGGGAAGGAGGAAGAGGAAGAGCTCAGTCTAATGGGAGAGACAACATCCAAACCAAATATATACAAAGCGAGCTATATACTAGAATAAATAGGAAATAATTAACAGAGGAAAGGCACTAAAATTAAGAGGAGCTGGGGAAGGCTTCCAGTAGCAAGTGGGATTTTAGTTGGGACACAAAGGAAGCTAAAGAGGTCAGTAGGCAGAGCAGAGGAAGGAGAGTATTTGAGATTGCAGGATAATAGATTTACAGCTGGAAGGAACATTAAAAATCATCTAGTCCTTTCCTCTTCAGTAGTAGAATGGAAAGAGCGCTAGATTTGAAGTTCTAAACCCTGACTCTGCCACCTATCAAATGAGATCACATTTCTCAAGCACTTAGCATAGTTCCTGGAATACAGTAAGCACTTAATAAATGCTTAATTCCATCCTCCCTTAATACCTGTATGACTTTGAACAAGTCACTTGACTGTTCCAAGCTTCAGTTTCCTCATCTACAAAATGAAAAGGGTTGGATTCAATAACCTCTAAGTCCCTTCTAGCTCCACAGCTATAAACCTATGATTTTCCTGAGGAAACTGAGGCCCAGAGGGTTTAAGTGACTTAAGTGGTGGGTGACTTAAGTGACAAGTAGAAACCCTGAGTTGAATACATGTCCTTGGACAAGCCAGTCAAGCCTCTTTCCTTTACACACAGAATTATGTACTAGCTCCTTAAATGCCCTCTCACCAGGAATGGTTAGCAGTGTCCTCTAGACTACCTTTGTATAGATATTCAGGCAGGGTGAGGGAGTCTGGCTGCTGGATGGAGTGATATTGTTCTGTCTTTGCCAAAGTGATTGGCCCCAAAAAGGAAGCCAAAGGTTTTTGGCTTTTTGAGATCTGTGGGGAGATCACATCAATTATATGCTGCAATCTGAACATGATTTTGATAAAAAAAAGAGTCAATCAATCAACCACCCAACATTTATTAAGTATCTACTGAGTTCCAGGCACTGTGGTCCAGAGAGTATCAAACTAAGAAGCGGAGTCTTGTGAATTCTACGTACCACCCTTTGGTCAGATTTGTTATGGGAGCTAGGAACACACAACTTCTTTTGTTGTTGTTGTTTTCAATTCTTTTTTGTCAGCTGGGAACATGAAGACACCTGGAGAATGCTTATTAAATTAGCAAATGAGATAAAGTTGCAGGGGGCAGAAGGTACAGATAGCTAATAAACTGGATGATTAGGATTCTAAAATATTTTGATAGCTATGACAACGGGCCAAATCTAATAAGGGTAAATTTAATATGGGGAAATATAAAATAAAAAAAAAGGATCAACTTTACAAGTACAAGATGCAGAAGGAGCAGCAAGACTACATTTCTTTGGTGAGGAAGATTCTTAGTGGTCTACGATGTCAATATGAGTCAAATTATCAATAATCACCCCAAAATACTTTTCTAACAATTCGAGATCTCCCAAAGGAAAATCAGATGAGTTCTCATTCCTTCAAGAGCCTTAAGCTAAGGCAGAGGACCACCTCTTAGTTGCTGTTGAAGAGGCAGATGACCTCTGAGGTTCCTTCTAGCTCTTGTGTTCTGTGATTCCCTCTGATTGGGGTCAAAGTTTTAGATCCCCACCTGTGCTAGGTGGGGAGCATAGGTAATAAGTGAAATAACCCTTAGGAATGGCTCTGAACGACATCAAACAAATATTCTCACACACCGGAAGGTAACTTCTTAACAATCAGACTAATGGGCATAGGAAACAATCCCTCTTCTGTCTTGATAGAGGGCCTTGAAGACCCTTGGTAGAGAACAACCCTTACTCAGATAGAACAAGACTAGATTTGACCTGATGGTCAAAGACTAAAAGAGATAACTAGCCATGGGCAATCTTATCAAGGGTCACTTTCTACCATGCATCCTCAAGGCCATCCCTAAGGGTTAAAACAAAAACCAAACAAAACCAGAAAGGGATATCTTCCTATGCCCAGGAGAGGAAATAAGTTAAAGCAAGCCGAGCAACTTTTCCCTATTATGATAAAATCAATATACACTTTAAAAATTACCGCATGAAATAGAAATTTGTGTTTTCATATGTGGTTCTCTTTTTGTTCTTCCCTGACCAGTGAAGTGTTCAACTTTGTCGATAATTACATTTAAATTTTCTAAAAAACTATGAGTGTGATTTTAATTTTTTTTGCTTTTAAATAGTATTTTTCAATTATATGTAAATACTAAAATATTTTTAAAATAAGCATACATTCAGCTGTACTGTAGAGTCTGACAATGCTTACTGACATATCTACCGGAAAGCATGCATTTGGAAGCGGTTTTTACAATTTAGGACAGCAGCTTTGCCCAGAGCCTCTCACTCTGTCCCCCCCGGTGACCAATGGCTGGCATTTGTGAGAGGGCTGGCCATTATTTCTGTCTGCCCTGTGATTGAGAAAGCTTTTTTCTTGACCCAAGCCCAACTTGCTCATAAGGAATGAAAGAGGTCCAACTGTGCCCTGACCAACTCACAAGAGGGCGAAGGGGAGGTCTAGGTGACCTCTTAGGCCATTCCCACCATGTCTGTGCCTTTATCATCCCGTCAGGGTCCATAACAACCCTACAGGAGCTGTCAAAGAAAGCCATAGTAACTGATCTCTTTCAGAGCTTCACCAATGCTCAAAAGCAAAATAAACCTCAGGAGTTTTCGGTAGCAGTAGGGGGAACCAAGGAATGCCATATCTGGTCACACTTGTAACTGGAAAAAAAAATTCTTCTTTTGTTTGTCTGTGTCTTAACTTGGATCAACCACAAAAGTGGGTGAGGAGGAGAAAAGAGAAGTTAAAAAATAAAGGAAAAAAAGAGGGAGAAGGAAAAAAAACAGACAGAGGAAGATAAAAGGGTAGATGAAAGCAGCCACAAGGCTAACCAACCAGTCCAGAGGACTGATGTTGAAGTGGGCTCCTGACCCCTTGACAGAAAGGTTAGGGACTCTGGGTGCAGAATGAGGCATTTTTTCAACATGGCCAATGCGAGAATTTATTTTGCTTGCCTATGCATTAATATTACAAAGGGTTTTCTTTTTCTTTTTTTTTTAATGGGGGGAGGAGAATGGAAAGAAAAAAACTTTTGTTCATTAAAAAATATTTTTTTAAAAAAAACAGCTACAAGGGGAGGGTGCTGACATTCACAATCAAGAATGGGAAGGACAAAATATGAAATTATAAGAGGAAGAAGTAATCTGTGAAACAGAAGAGAAAGTCTTTGGGGCAGAGGGGTGAAAACAACAAAGAAGGGAAAAAAAGTCAGAGATTTTAGAGACTCCGAAATAGACTAGAAACTCAGAGATGGGGAGTCCTAACAGCTAGTCACTGAGCTGCAAGTTGCCTGTATGACCTTGGAGAAGTCCCTTACCTTCTCTGTGCTATTTTCTCTTCAGAAACCTGGGGGTCACCAAACTGAACTAATTCATTTAGTTAAACAAAATTTAGTGGCTCTGCAAAAACTTAATGCCTGTCCCTGAGGAGCTTAGTATTTCATAGGACAAGGAATATTACCTACACAAATAACTATAATTTGAAAACAAATATGGTAAGGAAATGAAAGAGGTGTAAACAAAGAGTGTGGAGGGAAAGAATTAACATAAGAATTGTTTTTCAAAAAGCCCATCCTGGTTGTTCTAAAAGTCTGTGTGCAGTTGTTTAATAGCTTAAAACTGCATGAAGACTTTGGGATAGACGCCCTATATAAAAGTCAAAGGATGATGAGAATCAAATATCTTCCACTTACTCTGATACTTTAATGTATCTGTATTCTCATAAATGTGAGTGTTCCTTCCAATGATGCAAACTGCAATCCATCCATACTTGCCTATCATTTGAAATTCCTAGCTGTGTTTTCTTAGAAATCTGGCATAAAGGGGTTTACCCCAATTACTGGTGAGGTGCTGCTGAAGGTCCCTGACACAACCCAGGTGGCCCCCAACTCTTCAGCCACCCATTCTGTTGCCCAGGACACAGGGACACTCCCAGTCTCTGGTTTTTTTGTGTCCCAAATCACTTCGTGGCAAAGCCCCTGAGACTACTTTGTGCTGGGTACACAGATAACAAGAAAGGAAAGGAGGAAAAGGGTTGGGGGAGGCCAGATGCTGGGAGCCTGGGGCCAGAAATCCATTAAGGCTCAGGACACTAGTCCCTGAACCCTGAACCAGGCAGCAGGTAGGTGTGTGGCCCTTGATGCCCCCTCAGTACAGCCCTGTTCAGGGGGTCCCTACTAAGGAGAGAGAGCAAGGGAGGGAGGCAGGGACAGGGGCTGGAATGTGAGTCTGGAAGCCTCTTTGGATTGAGGTCTCTTTTAGAAGGGTATGGGAGGGCACAGCAAAGCATCATTCTTTCCATGGGAAGTTAGGTGGCACAATGGATAGAGTGCCCTGAAAGCCTGGAAGACTCATCTTCCTGCATTCAAATATGCTATCAGACACTTACTAGCTGTGTGACCCTGGGCAAGTCACTTAATCCTGCTTGCCTCAATTTCCTCATTTGTAAAATGAGCTGGAGAAGGAAATGGCAAAGCACTGCAGTACCTTTGCCAAGAAAACACCAAATGGGGTCACAGTCAGACCTGACTGAAACACCTGAACAACAATAATAATATATGAAAAAAAGATTTCATGACAGAACTGAGTTTGACTCTTATTTGCAAATACACACACACACACACACACACACATATATATATATATATATATATATATATATATATATATATATATATATATATAAAGAAAATTCTTGAGAGACTTTGCCACCCTGAGAGAGCTGAACAGTAGATGTGAATTTTCGGGACTGAGGAGAAATCAGCAACTGAAGCTAATGGTTAGAGGTGATTCTGGCTGTGTTAAGTGCTGAAGTATTATCTGTTATACTGGTCATAAATTATATAGTTGATGGGGTGCTTGGACCCCAATTTCTCCCTGGCAGTTTTCCCCCAGCCTAAGGACACTATGAGTAATTACTCCTAAGTGGGCCTTAGCAAAACACTTATCTCTCTCCCTGGTGACACAAAGCTGGATGAGAGGGTGCTGAGCTGCCCCCAGCCTCAAGACCATGTCTCTGGAAGCCTCCCAATTCCTTAGTAAGCTCTTGTCTTGTAAGAAAACTTTTCCTAATCAGGGCAGAGAGAGAGGGGTATCTTGTCTGGCCCAAGGAGTTTTGTGCCTGGCTGGCCCAGGGACTCTTCCTCCCGCCAGATTCCCAAGATCCTCTGACATCTCCCTCCCTGTCTGGTATACTCCCTACACTTTCCCATCCATAGCTCCCAAAGACACCTGGACCTTTAGATTACCTAATCAGTTTCCCTGGCATTCCTTTCCCATGTACTTTTCCACATAAACCCCAGCTCCATCCTTAGTCTCTGGCAGGATCCATAAGAATCCTTGCCCGCTGTATAATGTAACAATAAATCTTTGCCAACTTGACTCAAAGAATGCTTGAGTCTGTGAATTCATTTCAGACGATCCTGTCTTGTACTCTGGTCTTTGGGGACCTCAACCACTCAGACCATAACATAGCCAGTAATAATGATTTTATTTTAGCATATAAGACTAGAGGGGTTGAAATGTGAAAAAAAAAAAAGATTTCTCCAGTCTGTTTTGTAAACTGGAGTTAAACCTCAGATCTAATAGACTAATTCTTAAAAGAAATTTTGCATTTCTATTAATACATGAAGAAATATCAGAACATATCTCTTGATTGCCATCAAATCCAGGATGAAAATTCATAAGGTAATGAATCAAGTAGCCAACTGAGGGGTCAAGGTTTTGGTCTGGTTTACAACGAGTGTGGTCTACTAGTAGAAACAGCATGGCGTAGTAGAGACCTGGATTAAAATCCCAACTCATATATTAACTAGCTATGTGACCCTGGAAAAATCACTTAACCTTTCTGGTCTTATCCTCATCTGTAAAATGAGGGCATTAGACACGTTGGCCTCCTTAGAGCTCTAAATCTGTGATCCTAGAACACACAACCAGGGGTTCCTAAACCTTACTATAGGTATAACTACTAAAACATGCTCTGCTGTACAATATTGTTCATAAAAGATTGCCTGTTCACTTCTTATACCTTCATTAAGGCTGCCTTTGATGGGCAAATTGATGGACTTGAGTATCTTAAGGATAAATTTATAAGTATGAATTCCTAACAAAAAATAATCGATCTTCTTCCTCATTCACTGGACCCTTCTGAATCACTTATATCTTTCATTTTATTGTTTAAGAAAGTAAGATCATGTGAAGAAAGGCAGTGCCTAACTCTTTCCCCACATCAAATTGTATGAAGATAGAACCAAGGCCTATTAAACTGTAGAATAATTAATTTTTATTAGGTAAAATCAGTGCAAATGATGGGAAGGTGTGTGGAAGAGACAGTGAATAGACTGATTCAATTTCAGTGAAGTAGCTATATAAGAGACTGTACAAGATAAGGCTGGAAAGGTAGTCTGAAGTTGTATTTCTAAGGGTCCTGCATGCCAGTTCAAGTTTAGACTTCAAAGGCTATGAAAGCCACTAAAACATCATAAAATCATAGGATTTAGAGCCAGAATAGAACTGGGTTCTGAATCTTCAGGAGGGGAAGACATCACAGACCCCTTTGGCAGTCTGATAAAATCTATAGACTCCTCAGAATAATGTGTTGAAGTGTAGAAAATAAAATATATAAGATTACAAAGGAAACAAATTATTTTGAAATACAGTTATCAAAATATTTTTTAACAAGAAGTTCATGGATCCCAGGCTAAGAACCCTTCATCCAGCTGAACTACCAATTGAGTCCCACATGTAATACTTTCAGAAGACAGTCTTAGGACTAGATGCAGAACGGTATACAGTTACCACCCTTTGACTTGACCAAGGCAAGGCAGAGCCCATCAAAGGTTATGATAGAGTAGGATTTTCCGTAGTAATTAAGCCCTCCTCAGTTTGGGGTTCTCTTAGGGTGAGGGTGAGGTGCAACAGGGTAAGGGTGAGGTTCCTACACAATTGAGGGTCAGAGCCTTGAGTGAGCCAACATCAGAACCTTACAGATGGATGAGCTGAAGAATCCAGGAGATGGCATCTGAAGCAGAAACAGGATCAATACCCAAGGTGGGGAACATCCCAAAAGTCTTCGAGAATTTGAAGGTTTGTCTTGTTTTATGTTGTTGTTGTTTGGGGTGCTTTGTTTTGAGGCAACGGCATTAAGTGACTTGCCCAGGGTCACACAGCTAGTAAGTGTCTAAGGTCATATTTGAATTCAGGTCCTCCTGGCTCCTAGCACTGGTGCTCTATCCACTTCACCACCTAGCTGCCCCTGAAGGCTTGTCTTGTAAGGAGGGATTCCTTGTTAGGTCCCAAAGGGCCAAACCAGAAGCAAAAGGTAGAAGTTGCAAATAGACCAATTTAGGCTTAAAAAAAATTTCTAAGAATTAAAGCTGTCCAAGAGCTGAATGACAAGCTTCCGGAGGCGGGGGGCTCATTTCCTCCTTGAGCTCTTCACGTAGAAGATGGACCATCACTTGTTGAGTAGGTTACAAGGTAGATTTCTTCTGTGTGGTACAGTGGATAGAGTGCAGGGCCTGGAGTCAGGAAGATTCATCTTCCTGAGTTCAAATCTGGCCTCAGATATGCACTAGCTGTATAACTCTGGGCAAGTCTGTTAACCCTATTTGGTTCAGTTTCCTGATCTGTAAAATGAGCTGGAGAAGGAACTGGCAAACCACTCCAGTATGTTTGCCAAGAAAACCCCAAATGGGGTCACGAAGAGTCAAACACAACTGAAACAACTGAACAACTACAATAAAATAGGCTGGATACAATGGCTGCCTGCTCTCAAATTCTGTTATTCTTAGATTCTGTAATATGTACTAAGAATCACTAAGATAGAGAGAAGAGCTAATGACTGGCAAGGTTTAGGGATTTAGGCTGTAAAGGTCTGTTAATGAATAAAGCACCCAACCTCTTAGAATAGATATTCACCCTGAACACATTCATTTAGTGCTTTCAGGTGACTGAGCTAGATGAAAAGTCATCTTGGCACACTCATTTTGCCCATGGGCATCTATGTGCTCCTCTGCCCAGCCAGCTGGCCCTACGCTCCAACTTTCCATGATGTCTGTTCAGCTGGAGAACTCACAACCCCACAAACCTCACTGTTCTCCATGGCAACGGCAGATAGATGGATCGGCAAGGGGGAGAGACTGGAAAAAGGGAGGCCAGTTAGGGGACTATTGTAGCAGGTCAGGTGAGAGAAAACAATGGAACAAATTAGGGTAGTGGCATGGGAAAAGAAGGGGAAGGATTTAAGAAATAATAGAAGAAAGAACCGTCAAGGCTTGATGACTGAGTATAAATGGATAGAGAAGAAAAGAGAAGAGTAAAAGGGCCCCAGTAGCATGGCCTACTTAGAGGACTAATCCTCTGGTTTAACAACAACAATAAACTTTAATAGCTTATTTAATAGCTTAAAACAACACCAAGACTTTTGGAACACCCTGAATAAAAAGCAGACAGGTATGGAAGAGGTAAAAGAATACACTTACTCAGGCAGATGAATGGAGAAAGACAGGAGACCACGGTTCTAGCCTCCAAAGGTGTAGCTATTTACCCATGACCTTTACTAAATCATAAGTTCACGTATTTAAGTCTGGAAGGAACTTCTAACTAATCTTATACAAACCCTTTACTGTAAAGATAAGGAAACCTGGGATTGAAGAATTTATTAGTACTACTATTACTACTACTACTACTATTACTACTAACAGTAATAATAATAATGATTAGCATTTGTATAGTAAGGAAGCTAGCTAGGTGGCACAGTGGATAAAGCAATAGACTTGAAATCAGAAAGGCTCATTTTCCTGAGTTCAAATCCAGCTTCAGACACTTACTTGCTATGTGACTCCAAGTCATTTAAACCTATTTACTTCAGTTTCCTCATCTGCAAAATGAGATGAAGAAAGAAATAGCAAACCATTTCAATATCTTTACACAACAATTTTTAGTGCCTACTATGTACCAGGCATTTTACAAATATGTTATCATTTGATCCTGACTATAATTCTGGGAAGTAGGCGCTATTATGATCTCCATTTTACAGTTGAGGAAACTGAGGCAGTTGGAGGTTAAGTGACTTGCCCGAAGTCCCAAAGCCAGTCAATGTCTGAGGCTAGGTTTGAACTCATGTCTTCTGACTCCAAGCCCAGGGCTCTAACTACAATACAACCTAGCTGCCAGTGACTTGAGGCTCAGCCTGTGCCACTAGCTGCCTCGCTTCCCTGTGTATGACTCCATTCATAAATGTGAAAAGATCCAGAGGAAGGCCTTTTGTACGCTGAGTAGACCCTCCATGGATGACTTGTGGGAAGATATGGACAAGAAAAACACGGGACAAGAAGATGTGGACAGTTTGTGATCTCCACTGCCAGAGAGCATACATTGATGAAGTTCCTACTAATAATAGCTAACATTTACACAGCTATTTAAGATTTGCAAAGCACTTTATGGATATTATATGTAGCAGGCACTGAGGCCAACTCAAGGATTATTTTCTTGCCTAGAACTGTCATGACATCAGAAGTCTCAGCCATACTACTCCTTCATGATTCCAAACAGGTCCAAAGCGTACTAAATTCTATGTATAAAAGATGCCATGCAATGACAGTGGCCAGAGATTTGAGAATCCCCCACTACACTGTACCCAACAAGTAGTTCTGTGGTCTTTGACTAAAAGAACCCACTCCCTTTGAGGGAAGTCCATTCTACCTATTTTGGGATTCAAAAATCAAAAATCAAACCTTAGTAGTGTCAATTAACCTCTCTTAGAAAACTTTCTGGTCTGAATGATAGGGAAAATATTCCTTAGAAGCCTTCAAAAGAAAGGTAGAAGGAAGTTTTAAGTAATTTATTATTTTATTCATTTATTAGCACAGTGCCTAGCAAATAGTAAGTATTTAATAAATGCTTATTGACCTGAAAAAAAAATCTAATTCTCAAGTATAAGATAGAGAGGAATGTTTAGACAGGGTCTGCCTAAACCAACAGACCACAGGCTCAGGAAGAATAAGCCATGTGATACGGCTGCCAGAAAAGTGGATGAGATCCTGGGTCACCTTCAGAGGGGGCACAGTATCCAGATTCAAGGAGGTGACAGGCCCTATGTACTCTGTCCTGGTCAGGCCACACCAGGAGTACTGGGTTCAGTTCAGGGCACCACAGACTAACAAAGACGGAAAGCGTCCCGAAAATGGGCAACCAGGACAGTCAAAAGCTTAGAACTATGTCTTATGAGGCTCCATTGAAGGACCTGGAGATGTTTAGCCTGAAGAAGAGAAGATTCAGGTGAGTCTTCATGACAGCTGTCTTCAAGTATTTGAAAGGCTGTTGTTTTTTTTTTCAATGTCACCTATTTTTTAAAAATACTTTTATTTTATTTTTAATTTACGAAATAAAACAAGCATTTCCATGACACAGAATAATAAAAAGATGATGCATATGTGCAAATGCATTATATACAATTCGCTATTCCTTTTAAATATATAATACATTGATCACCTAAATTTCTTTGCTTTCCTTTTTTGCTTCCCTTCCCCCAACCCTCAACCCATTAGACATAAACATGTATGTATATGTAAAATCACTCTATAAAGGGATTCAACTTGTTTCTTTTGGCCCAAGAAGCAGCACCAGAAATAACAAGAATAAATTACAAAGAGGCCAATGTAAGCTTGATCTAAGGCAAAACTTCCTAAGAAACAGAACTCTCCAAAATGTTAATGGGTAGCCTCAGGACACTTTTTCAATCAAAGTCTGGATTTACCATTAGTTGAGTATATTACAATGGGAATTCTTTCTGGGTCAGAATAGGTGGTCATTGAGGTCCCTTCCAACTCTAAAATTCTGGGCTTCTGTGATGTGGATGAAGAAGGCATATTACCTAAATGGAGTCAATTCAGTTGGATGGCCATTGCTATCAACACGGGGAGGCACTGTTGATCAATTAAAACGAAAACAGTACAGTAGTTTGCATTTGGGAAATCGTGCAGAGCTTCCAAAATCCCAAGATGCTCCTTGACACAAAAACCTATTTTCTTAATACCAGTATTCTCTTGTTATTGCTATATGACTAATAATCAGAATACCATGATCTCTAAAGAATCAGAATTATGGGCAGCCCAAGGAGTAACAGAGAGGCTGGACATAAGTAGATAACAATATGCAGTGTGTCCGAGAAGTCTTCGTGTAATTTTAAGGACCTTAAAACACCCTCTATTACTAATGGTGACTTCTGTGCAAGTAAAAAACATAAGTAGAATAAAAAAATATAATCAAGACAACATGGAAAAGGAAGTGGGCCAGTCACATACTCAAAAGGGAGAGATTGTTAACTTAGCCAGCCTGGGGGTAGCATTGGTACCTCAGAAATGTTAAAAGACTTAGAAGGACTGAACAGACCCTCCCTGGATGATTTATGGGAAGATACTGGACAAGAAAAACAAAGGACAAGAAGATGTGGACAGTTTGTGATCTCCACTGTCCAGAGAGTATATTTTAACGAAATTACTACCAGTAATAGCTAGCATTCATATAGCTATTTAAGGTTTGCAAAGCACTTTACAAATATTATTTTATTCTCACAACAACTCTAGAAAGTAGGTGCTATTATTACAACCCTTTGACAGATGAGGAAACCAAGGCAGACAGAGGTTAAGTGACTTGCAGAGGGTCACGAATCTAGTAGTATCTGTAGCCACATTTGAACTCTGATCTTCCTGACTCGTGAGTCCACGGCTGGCTGTATCTTCCACTTAGCAGCCTAATGCATCAAAATATAAAACTGTCATAGATAGTAAGTGAAGGCCCCAGTGAATTGCTGGGTATGACTTCAAATTTACAATCACCTTACATCAATCTCCTTATCTTTACCTCTCTCTCTCTCTCTCTCTCTCTCCCCCCCCACTCACCATGCTCAGTCTTTCTCTGTCTCCTCCTCTTTTTCCCTCTCTTCACAACCCTCAGGAGTACACAATATGGAACCGGAGTGTCTTTTCTAACATATGTAGTACTTAAATAAAGTTTGTTCATTACTTCAGTATTAATGCTGCCCTAGGGCCAATAGGATATTCAAAGGAAGCTTTGCAGTGTATCAGGTATACCTACTTTGGGAGAATTCATTGGAGGACAGGGCTGACTTAACTGGGATGAGAAGTCGTGGATGGGTTGCAATCTGCAGTACAGGAGAGAGTTCCCACATCAGTGACTTCATAGAACCATTACTATACTGCAGTTCTTAATTTTACTTTTTTTGGGGGGGTGGGGCAATTGGGGTTAAGTGACCTGCCCAGGGTCACACAGCTAGTAAGTGTCAAGTGTTTGGTCTGAGGTCAGATTTGAACTCAGGTCCTCCTGACTTTAGGGCCAGTACTCTATCCACTGCACCACCTACCTGCCCCCTGAAGCTCTTAATTTTAAAAACAGGTATGCTCAATATTTTCCATTTTTCTCTCCAAGAAACCCTCTTGTCCATGAAACTATTCCTTTAATGTTTGTTGTTGTTCAATTGTTTCAGCTGCATCTGACTCTTTGTGACCCTGTTTGGGGTTTTCTTGGCAAAGGTACTATAGTGATTTGCCATTTCCTTCTCCGGTTCATTTAACAGATGAGGAAACTGAGACAAACAGGGTTAAGTGACTTACCCAAGGTCACACAGCTGATATGTATCTGAAGACAGATTTCCTCTGGTCTTTCTGACACCAGGCTAGTAATGCCACCCAGCCACTCCCTCCTTTCATGTAGCTCTTAATTAATTTTCCCCCTCTGGTTCTGTGACCTTTAAATGGAAAAGAGATCCAACACTGACCTATGAGAACAGTTTCATCCTTTGTCCCCTAGCGCTGTTACATAAATTTAATTACATCTGATTGTTCTAGGGCAAAGGTAGTTTGACTGATAAGGATTTCACTCTCTCTTCCATCTCAGTGCATTATTTTCCCAGTACCTTTGGCCTGTCTTATATGTAATGTAGTTTAGGTTTCACAAGAACAGGAGGTCAACAATTCCTTAAAAATAACAATAATAATAATAATAACTTGCATTTACATAGCATTTCACGGTTTGCAAAGTGTTTTACACGTCATACCATTTAACCAACAATTTTCAAAAATTCTCTATGCTAAATAATAATTTAATGCCAAAGACAATATGGTCAGTTTGTTGTCGTTTTCAGTCGCGTCCAACTCCATTTCATGGCTCCCATTTAGGCAAAGATACTGGAGTGGTTTGCCATTTCCTTCTCCAGCTCCTTTGACAGATGAGGAAACTGAAGCAAACAGGGTTAAGTGACTTGCCCAGGGTCACACAGCTGGTAAGGTCTAAGGCCGTATCTGAACTCAGGAGGATGAGTCTTCCTGACTCCAGGCCAGGCACTCTGTACACTATCCACAACACCGCCTAGATAACTTTTTCTTTCTGTCACAGACACCTAGACATTCTGGTGAAACCTACAGACTCCTTTTCAAAACAATGTTTCCAAGCCCAGCACTCTATCCATTGAGGACCCTGGGAACAGAGGCAGAGAAGAGGAGATGTTGGGAGGAGACATAAACAGGAACAGCTTGAATGACTGATGAGTTTATTATAAAATTGTATATTTTCCATAATTTCAGAGTTAGGACTTCAAAGCTCATCTAGTCTAACCAATAGCTGGAAAAAAAAAAAAAGATCCCCTCTCCAACAGGGCAAGTGACCATTCCCTTTGAGGCAGCCCCAAAACAATTACTTAGTTAGCTCTGCCTAAATTTTTGACCTTTGGCAACTTTCACTTATTACTCTTAGTGTTGCCCTCTGGGGCTAAACCTTTCTTCACAATCCATCCTTTGGACAGTTGCCAAACTGATGTTACAAAAACAATCCATCTAATCTTCTCACACCCCTTATTAGAAATCTCTAGTAGCTTCTGATTGCATCCAGGCTGGGGTTAAAAGCCCTCCATTAATGGGCCCTACCAACCTTTCCAGTCTTATTCATATGACTCCCTTAATAGACTTTTATTTGACTGCCAAAGGGGTTCATGGTACACATAAAAGTTAAGAACCCCTCTCTTAGTAGCTGCTTCCCAGGCTTATCTGGGTGCCTGTCCGTGTATGGGACTGGAGATGGAAAATGTTTTTACTTTCTCATCTTGTAATATGCTACATTTCCATTTCTATTACCCTCTAGACAAGAAAAACATTCCCCATAAATCCCTGCAAGATAATAAACCTTGGGATGTCTACAGTCCTCTCTTGGAGATCTTTCAAAGAAGTTCCACCCTGACCCACATCACTTTCACCTGTTTATAACAGTTCACATTCATAAACAGCTTTGAAGCTTACAAAGTCATTTCCTGACAACTTACCATTAGGTACAGAATGCAAATATGATTATCCCCATTTTAAAGATAAGAAAACTGAGGCTCAGAGAAGGTAGTTGATTTGCCCATATTCACACAACTGGTAAGTGGAAGAACTAGGATGGGAGCTCAGACCTCCTAACTCAAAATCCTGGGCTCCATCTGCTATATCATATTTGACTTGATGTCATGGTCAGTAGTGGGTTAAGACTGATTTTATTATTTGGTGCTATCAAATGATTCCTAGCATCTGGGCCTATCCCCACTAACAACTACATAACAATAGTTGTGTTTTTTTTTTCCCCCTGGGACTTGCCTGTATCCCATCAGGTCTTTGCAAAGGCCAAAAACAGATATCCTGTCACCTCCTTCCCTTTTGGGCCATCCATCCACTATCTGCTTCCTGCCTAATAGATAGTTCCCTTTTTCAGCTCACTTTCAAGAATAGAGGAAAGGGATACACAATGACCCCAAAGAGTAATAATCCACACCTCTGGGATTCCCTCTTCAGATTGCTCAAATTCCCTTTAATGACTCAGCACTCGGGAGCCCCAGGCCTACACCCAAGAAGAATCCTACCTCGACAATAACAAAACACCTTAATCATAGGATAAGAATAAGAGGCATAATTTACCCTACAAGTTAAAGAGTCATGAATACAAATATAACCAAGCTGCTCCTGCTTCGTAAAAAGGGGAGCTAAATGGAAGGGGACTCTAAGGTAAAATCTATGTGACCTGTGGTGAGTTTCTAGGCCTCTATGTCTCCGTTTCTAGCTCTAACAATTTATGATTCATCCTCACTGGGAAATACTAATTTTGAAGTGAACTAGGGACAATTAGTTCTTTCTGGTATTCCTAGGCCATGGAAGGAAGATGATTTTTCTGCCTACAGGATGAGAGGTTAGTCATTTCCCCCAAACTACTTAGGTTTAAATGCACTCTGGAACCCATGCTCTTAAGAGGTAACAATACTCAAGACAGTGCTAGGCCAGGACACCAAACTTCTCATGATGCTAATTTCCCTTAGCTGCCCCTCTAAGGAGAATTTAAAATATCACAATGAGCCAGAAAAATGCCTTACGATGTCTTTTTTTTTTGAGGCAATTGGGGTTAAGTGACTTGCCTAGGGTCACACAGATAGTGTTGGAGGCAACATCTGAACTCATATCCTACTGAATCCAGGACTGGTATTCTATCCATTGTGCCACCTAGCTACTCTTCTTATAACATCCTGAGAAAAAGAAGCTTGTGATGCTTTATGTTTGACTACCGAGTATGCAATCAATCCATCAGTCTCTTTAGTTGGATGGGTTGTGTCCTGAGGGACCTAAATTATTCACTGATATAAATTTAGTCAATGAGCATTCAATAAGCACTTATTACAGGGGTCCTTAGCCTTTTGGCAGTCTGGGGAAACTTATGAACTCCTTTTCTGAATAATGGAGATTACTCTCCAGTTCACAGTTTTAGAGACTAGACTAAGCAGGGCTTCTTAAACTGTGGGTCACAATCCCATATAGGGTCATGAAAAACTGGGCAACAATGAAAGGTTTCTGAACATGGAATGACCAAAAATTAATTCAAAATCAAATGTGTAATGAATCCGAGGTGTTTCTGGCAGTGTCCTCAGGTCATGCAATGCCAACTAACACTACCAACTGGAAAAGAGGTCTTGAGAGGAAAAAGTTTTAAGAAGCCCTGGCCTAGCATATTGAGAGGTTAAGAGATTGGAGTCCCAAAGTAATATGTGTCAAAAGCGGGACTTGCTTTCCTGAGTCCAGTTCTATCTACTACAGAATACTTCCCTCTTTAAAAAAAAAAGTCAATGGTTTTTATTACTAAATAAATTGTTTATTAATCAAATGTATTGTTAAATTAATAGCTAATAAAATACACTATAGCATATAATAAATATATTAACTATATTAAACATTGTTTCTAGAAACAAAATGTATACATTTATTATTTATTAAAGTATTTAGAAACAAAATTTATTATTAATAAAAAGTCAATGATTGCAAAGAGTTTCTTCATAAGTACATAAGCAAATTAGTTCATTAAGTTATTATCAAGAAAGATTACCAAATGTATTTACACTGGACGTTGTAATCACTGTTATCAATGTAAATTCATTAGCAACCAAACAGTTGCTAATGGATTAATCAACCCCTAGAATTAATTCCCATCCCTAGAATTTCATAAGGGTGGGACAGTATCCATAGTGCTAACTTGATTACAAATGACAGATACAGAAATCTATAAGCTGGGGTTAAAAGCCTACAGAGAAAATCTACATCATGTGATAATTTTCTTTTGATTTAGAATTCATTTTTTTGCAGAGTTTTAGAGAAAAGAGGAATTGGATGGGGAAATCCTTAGAGAAACTTCTTTTTGCATACCCACTTCCTTGGACAGCCTGAATCCCTTGGTGATCCTGGTAAATTTTATTACAAGGACAAAGTCTTCAAAGAGCAAAGATTTGATGTGTTGAGAATTCTTTATGCTGCCTGAAACTGACTTGGCCAAGTGTTCTAGAGCTAAAAGACCTGATGAAGGTAGCCAGTAACTTAATAAACTTTGTCTGGATTTCTCCTCTGCCCCATCATATTCTTCTGCCTTGAATTACACATTTCTTTACACATAAAATCCATTCATTAAATTGCCAACTCTTTGGGAGTAGGGACAATGCTTTTTTTTTTCATCTTAGAATGCCACACAAACTCTGAAACCTCTCCTCCTTTGAGGGTTTCTCTATCATCTATATCACCATTAGCTACTCAATCACATTTTCATTTAAAATAAGCATTTAATGTTTAAAATGATTGAATATGTATAACCTATATCAAATTGCTTGCCATCTTGGGGAGGGGAGAGGGAAGGGAAGAAAGGAGAAAAAAATTTGGAACTCAACCTTATAAAAGTGAACCTTGAAAACTATCTTTACATGTAATTGGAAAAATAAAATACTATTAAGTGGGGAAAAATAAAATAAGCATTTAGCAAATACTTAATAATTTGGATTGAAAGAGACTGCTTATCTGTTTTTTAGGAACATGATTTTTTCCACAGATCAATCAACTGACAAATATTTATTGAACTTGTTATCTTTCCAGCACTGTGTGAGGCACTATAAGGAATATAAGAGGGGCATAAAATGACAGTCCTTTCTTGAGAGCGAGCTTATAAACTAGGTGGTAAGGATAGATGCCATGGTTCTGAAAAGAGGGACTTCAGTGTGGGTTGGAGTATCTGAGGAAAGTTTGGTGGAGAAGTTAGGACTTCAGCTGAGCTTTAAAGGATGAAAAGAAAAAAGAGGGGGAATGAGAGCATTTTCCATACAGGGAAAAAGGGTATCACATATAGGGGAAAAGAGGGCTTCCCATGTGGGGAAACAGCATGATGAGGAAAGAGAAATGGAGAAAGGAATTAGCACGGTATTTGTAGCTGTCTATGAGGATACTAGCCCGACTATAGCAAAGCTTCCCCTTAGGGAACAGCAACAGAAAATATTACATAGATAAGATGGAACCCAACTAGAGAGGACCCTGAAAGCCAGGGTGAGAGCCTGGGACAGGTTTCAATTCAGCAAATGTCTGTGGAGCAACCACTGTGGTCTGAAGACTGTGGCTGATAGTTGGGACAATACAAAGATTAGATAAGTCGAGTTCCCTGCCCTCCAGGAGCTTACAATCTATTAATGGATATGACACAGAGAGGAATAACTATGATGCAAAATAGTAGATGATCAGTGGACAGGAGAGGTGCAAGCCAAGTTTTATGTGAGGTCTGAGCAGGGAAAGGTCATTACCAATTTGGGAGAAGAAGGAAGACTTCCCTGAGAGGCAGCATCTGAATGCTACCACTTGCCAGCAGCTAGGTGGCGTAGTGGATAGCCTACTAGCCCTGGAGTCAGGAGGACCTGAGTTCAGATGGGACCTCAGACACTTACTAGTTGTGTGACCCTGGGCAAGTCACTTAACCCTGTTCGCCTCCCACCAAAAATGCCACCATTTGAATCACTTGTGTGAGGGGGGGGTCATAACTGATCCAATAGGCAAGTCACTGGGGGAGGGGAAAGTTGGTGGCAAGGGGAGAATAACTGAGTGAAAGTAATATTTCAGAAAGTTGAATCTGAAGGAGGCTAGGTGGCACAGTGGATAGAGCACCGGCCCTGGAGTCAGGGTATCAGTCTTTCTCTCATTATAAATATTAGCATATATTAATATAATATTATTGAACACTGAAAAATGCTTATTGACTGGCGGATTCTCCACAAGGTATTTTTGTGGAGGTGGCATAAACAGCAGCAACCCCTTCTACCCTTTGTTAGTAACATATCCTGAAATACTACCCTTTTTTCTCCTACTGACCTATTCAATAATAATAAGGCTTTCAGGAAATTAAAAAAAAAAAACTTCATCAAAAGGTAGAAAGCTGGGGCAGCTAGATGGTGCAGTGGATACAGCACCAGCCCTGGAGTCAGGAGGACTTAAGTTCAAATCCAGCCTCAGACCAAACACTTGACACTTACTAGCTACGTGACCGTGGGCAAGTCACTTAACCCCCAACTGCCTAAAATAAATAAACAGATAAGAATAAAAATATAGAAAGTTGAATCTGTCAGCTCTCTACAGAAAGAAAGGGATGAGAACAGAGTCCAGTTAAGCTCTTAACCTAAAACCTCTATTATACAAACTCAGTCTTCAAAGGCAGGTATAGTGCTAATTGAGGTATCACATTCCTGTCCTTAGAAAGCATACTATTGACATTGTCATAGACATATGTCACAGACATGCCATACACACGTCACAGAAGTAATCTCTTCTCTTCTGGTTTTTAATGCCACCTTTCCAAAGACACTTCAGAATGTGCTGAGTGCCCGGCATCTCACCTCCTCATAATGGACACTGCACTATAGCTAAGAAAGGGAATAACAGAAGAGTCCCAAAACCCTGTGGCTGCACTTAACCATGGGTGACAGGGCTGGCTGAGTTAATTTTTATAGAATCTTAAACCTAGGAGGGAACCTCAAGAGGTCAACTAGTCTCCTCTTAGAGAGACTGCTGTCTATCCTATTTGCAAAGCTCTCCAAGGAAAGAAAAGCTGTACAATGTTGTATACAATGAAAGTTCCAGTGTCCCTGGGTCGTCTAATTCCCTACTTCATCATCTTTTAGGACTGCTGTTCAGTCATTTCAGCTGGGTCTGATTCTTCTGTGACCCCAGTTAGGGTTTCCTTCGCAAAGATACCGGAGTAGTTTGCCATTTCCTTCTCTGGCTCATTTCACAGATGAGGAAACTGAGGCAAATAGAGTTAAGAGACATACTTGCCCAAGGTCACCCAGCTAATAAGCATCAGAGGCCATATCTGAACTCAGGTCCTCTAGTCTCCAAGCATGGTGCTCCATCCACTGTGTCACCTAGCTACATCTGGTAGCACAGTCTTCCTTATATCTAGCCTAAATCTTTTCTCTTTGAGGTTAAGCTTTATCTCCATGTAGCATCGAATGAGCTAAAACCCTAGGTGATAACTAAAGGTTGGGATCAGTGAAGATTTGTTTTTCTTTCCCCAAGAAAACCCACCTTAACAACTCCCATATGCTAAACAATAGGATAGCACCTAGGATTCCATTTACTGTTATTCATAATTACTTTCATTTACAATAGGGGTTCCTAACCTGGGGTTTATGAACTTTAAAAAAAAAAAAGATAAATTATTTAAATATAAATAGTTTCTTTTATAATTCTAAACACATACAAGCACATAACTTCCTTTTGTATTTTTTATGCATTTAAAAACATTATTCTGAGAAGAGACCCACAAGCTTTACCAGACTGCCTAAGGGGTCCATGATACGAAAAAGGTTAAGAACCCTCAATTTATACAGGGCTTTACAGTTCCCAAGGCACTTTCTTCACAATATCCTTATAAGGTAAGTAATACAATTATAATTATCCCCATTTGACAGATGCTGAAACTGAGGCACAGAGAAGTGAAGGGATTTGTTCATGGAAGGCTAGCAAGTGGTAGAGGTAAAACGTGAGCCCACCTCTCCAGAATCTAAGAGAGGCATTTAATCCACTACACTCCATCAGCTTCTGCGTAAGGGACCTGTTTCTATTGGCAAAACTTCATGGTCGGCTGAATAATACCATCCTAAATCTATCACATATTATTTCATCTTACCTTGCTATCACAGCCCAATCAATGACCTCAATAATGCTTCATTTTAGGGAACGGACTTAGAAAAACCTGGGAAGACTTGTATGAGCTGATATAGAGTGAGGTAAGCAGAACTAGAACTACTCATGTAGTAGGAGCAATACTGTAAAAATAATCAACTTTGAAAGACTTATTAACTCGGATCAACACAATGACCTGCCATAAGGAAGCATGCTATCCCTTTCCAATAGAGAGCTAAGAGTACAGACTGGAGGGGCAGCTAGCTGTTGCAGTGGATAGAGCACCAGCACTGGATTTAGGAGGACCTGATTCAAATCCGGTCTCACACACAAAACACTTACTAGCTGTGTGACCCTTGGCAAGTCACTTAACCCTGTTTGCCCCAGTTTTCTCATCTGTAAAATGAGCTGGAGAAGAAAATGGTAACCACTCTAGTATCTCTGCCAAGAAAACCCCAAATGGGGTCACAAAACAGGGACATGACTGAAACAACTCCCCAACCACCACCACAATCTTTGGCTGGTACGCAAGAATCAAACGTTAAGTTTGTGACACACATTTCTCCGAGTCAGAATAGATACAAAGGTACTGGGTTGTATTTGCCAAAAGACATTGGTGCTTGGCATTATGGCAGAGATGACCTCCACTCTATATGTGGAAGCTGAGAACAGTGGAGGCAAAAAACACTTATTCTGAGTTCTGAAGCAAGTCACCAGCAATGACAAGAACATAGGCCTCCCTCCTATCCCCTCGGTAAACTGTCACAGTACTCTCAGAGGGGCTGCTCCAAACCAACAATTCTACTGTGTTGGTAGTCAGTTTCCAGCTCAAAGAGCCTGATATGTGTCCTGCATTTCTGGTATTCAGAAAGAGGCCATAATCAGAGACAGAAGTCAGTTAATTAACATTTATTAAGTACCTACTATGTGCTAGGGGTTGCTAAGAACGGGGCACACAGAAAGGGGCAAAAGACGGTCCCTGTTGTCAGTAGCATGAGGTGGTAGAAAGAGCACTGAACATCAGACTTGAGATCAAAAGACTTGTGTTTCAGTCCCAGTGGATGTATGACTTTCCCAGTCTCCTTAAGCCGCAAGTCTCCTTTGAAATGGGGGTAAATAACACCTACTCTACCTACCTCACTGGGGAGGTTATTATTTGGTTTCATGAACTTGTTTTCTTAATATTTTAATAACTGTTATTGTTGCTGAGTTGTGACTGACTCTTTGTGACCCCATTTGGGATTTTTTTTGGCAAAGGTACTGAAGTGGGTTGCCATTTCCTTCACCAGCTCATTGTACAGATGAGGAAACTGAGGCAAACAGGGTTAAGTGACTTGCCCAGGGTCACACAGCTAGCATCTGAGGCCAAATTTGAACTCAGGTCTTCCTGGCTCCAGCCCTGTGCTCTCTCCTTGCGTCACCTTGCTGTCCTTTAATAGCCATAGTTCAATATGCTCAGTCTCCTCTGTAATACCATGCCTTTTATTTTATGCATTTAAAAACATTTTTCAAGAAATTGTACGTTGTGCTGTTTGATTGTTTGCTTCCTCTATATCTGTGATTTTATCAATGTGAAAAACTCCTGATTTGGACATTTCCTCCACTAATATAGAATGGCAACTCATTTGTAACTTATGGCCTTAGAGAGCTGACTAGGAACACTGAAAGGGTAAATGACTTGTCTAGGATATCACATCTAGCATGTATCAGAGGCAGGATTTGAACCCAGGTTTTCCTGACTTTTGAGAAAGGCTAGCTGACTATCCCATGATGCCTAAATAAATATTTCAAATAAATAGTATTTACTTGAAAAAAAAAAAGGGTCTATAAGCTTTACTGGACTTCCAAAGAGGTCCATGAAACAAACAAAAAGGTTTACATAGAACCTCGTTCTAAACTTCTTGACGTTGCATGGATGCCAATGGATCACCTGTTAACCTTTCATATAATATGATGGCCTAGCTCTTTTTCCTGTCTGAAACTATTATATCCCTGATTTCCTTCATAATACTTCTTCCTTTGGTGAGTCGTTGTTGGTAATATGTTGCAACACTGCATGGCCCTTTCAAAAATAATAATAGTATTACTATTATTAGTAATGATGATGTAAGTAATGACTTAACGAACTCAAATGATAACAGTTGTCGAAATGAACATTTGACACTGCCCTGGGTCTTTTACTAAGCTGAAAGCTGTAACGAAGAAAGTTGAACAAAGATGGCTCTGGCCCTTCTGGAGTTTGCAACGTGAGGCAGACAGCAATGATGCTGCCAGATGTCAAAAGCCTTCATCCATTCAGACGTGTGAAGCAACTCCAAATGGGACAATGAATGATGTGGTGGAAGGGGTAATTGACCCCAAGTTGTCATCAGTGTTACATATGGGATAACTGAGGCACCCCCAAAGGGTAATGATTAGACCTGCAAGTTAAGAGATGAATAAAACCCTGCCCCTGCCTTTTGGTCCCCACTCCTACTCACCAATGAATACTCATCTTCCCTTCCACTCTGAAACACCAAGTAGTAAATAACTGTCTTATTCCCTTCCAGAAGTGGCTTGATTTCAGAGAAAAGCAAGAGAAAGAAACCATTCTCGTCTGACTGGTTGTTGAGCTCATAAAGGCCCCAAGCAAATAAATATAATGGGTAAGAGCCAGTAGATTCCACAATGCAACTTGAAAGGCCTGGCAATGACCGTGAATTGAAAGAGACATGATCCATGGAATACAGATAAGTTTAGAAATTGTGAGCCTGTTCATTCCTTCTAATTTCATGACTGATGCTCTGCAATTAAATAATTAGGACACAAACAGCCAGGACATACACAATGTTTATAATGCATGGGAGAGTTTTAGCCAGAGAAGCTAGATTAATTCTTGAGTAATAATCATTCACAAGAACCCAAGTGATTCCCATCACAAGAAGAACTGGATAGGCAGTGCACAAGTTTTCCTTTTCAGTTGCAAACAAACTCTCCCCAAATCAAAACTAAAGCAAGTCTCCCCACAGCTCCTGGGGTTTGCTGACAGCCACTCCCACCACAGTTTCTGCAGCAGCCTGCATTTCGGATCCACCCTGAGCAGCCTGGCTGAGGCAGAGGAGACTTTGTGTGCTAGTCCCAGTTTTGTTTCTGCTAATGATTTTGTTCAGTCTTTTCCCCTGCTAGGCTGACTTCTTGCCTTCCCCACCTCCAAAATGGGGCCCCACGTGGAAGTAACCTACCTTTATCCTAAGGAGCTAGAGATGGCGGGGGGGGGGGGGGGGGGGAACGGGACGGGGGGGACGGACGGGACACCACGACGACACCAGGAGGGCACAACATAGGAGGGAAAAAAAGGGACTATAAGAAATTGGGTCAGAAAGGTCTCCTTTACTGCAGATAGCCTGTCCCGATTGAAAGCAAGGTTTGCTGCATGCTATCTTGCTAAGCCAGGGTCACCCAGACCTAGCTGGCCCCATGATATGCCCATGCACATATCTCTTTCAAATGAAAGACATCTTAATGAAGCACGCAAATCTCAACCAATGCAAAACTCCCAATACCATCTCACTCTTTACAAGGTTACATCGAAGACTCCAGCTAAGTGAAAAGCCCTTAAAGATTCTGTATCCCCTCTTTTATCTGTATCCCTGAAGCTTTGCTGCAGTCTAGCTGGAAATTCAATGAAAGTCCCTACACTCTGGGCTCAGAGTCGCACCGTCAGATTCTCAATACAACTGAAAGGACATATATTTGTACCATTTCTGGAAGCAGGGCTGGGCAGTGGCTAGGCAGAATCTGGACCTCTGGAGGAATATTCCGCCTCCGTAGGGAAGAAGTTGGACAAGCTAGGCAAATAGGGAGCCAGAAAAAGCAGGTGAAAGTCCCTAGAATAAGACTGAGCAGCAGGTCGCAATCTCTGATCTTAGCCTATGAACTTCAGGTTGATGGGAATCAGACAGACAGTAGCCTCAGCGTGGCAAGACATCAGCAAACCCATGCAAAGTCACTGCTGCACCGTAGCTTCCTTCCTTCATTACCAACCCAGAGGTGGGGAGGGGAGGCTGGGGAGAATCTGCGGGTCTGTCTTACTCCACCCCTGAGCCAGTCCCGCCTTCTCCCTATTGCCTAGGGGTATTCTGAGCTGGGATGAAAAACCAAGACCCGCAACAAGTTTGAAAGAGACGCTCTGCCTACCTTTACTGAAGGGCATCTCGCCAGAGGGAGGGAGCTAAGTCCCGGGAGGATGCAGAAATGGCAAAGGCTTCCAACGATGACGAAGGCGCCTGCAGTGCTGGGATGAATCCTGCGCGTCTTGGGCACCGGGATGGCGGGAGTCTAAGTCTACAGGGGCCAACCTTGGATTCCAGGGCCGGTGCGGGAGCCGGACGCCTGCGGAGGCAGCTGCGGGAGGAAGGGAAATGGACATATTTGGTCATCGCCGGCTCGCGTCATTGGCGAGAGAGGCAGGAACTGCTGGGAACCAGGAAACCCTGATAATCCGGGCGGTTGCTACTTTCGGAAATTGTAACCCTTCCTCTCCCGGGACTAAAGGCAGACTTGAGGAAGGAGGGAAAGGTGGTGGAGGCGGGGGAAGGGGCTGAAGCAGCCAAGGTTTGGCCCCCGAGAAGCTGGGTGCACGGTTTCCATTCATTAACCTCCTTTACCACCTCTGGACACGTGTGAAAAACTGCTTCCCCACCTGAGCTAAGGGAAGAGATGCTCCTGGAGCCCAAGTGGGTGCTGTGCGGCGAAACGAGGGAAAGCAGAGCCAGACCTGTGAAAGCCTCTGTCCAGGACTTGCTTTGTGGGTGCCTGATCAAGGGGCTCTTTCTGAATGATTTTATTGCAAAGTCAAGTCTGGTGCACAAAGAAACAGACACAGAGGCAATAGAAACAGAGCAAGGACCTAGACGGAGGAGGTCAGAGAAAAAGGGAAACGAAGACGAGGAGAATGCCAGCTAATTTTTTTTTTTTAATTTGCGAACCTGGAAGCAATTTAGAGGCTTCAGAAAGCCTTTCTTGCCATCCCCCCCCCCAATCCAGCCCCACCCTTCTCAGGCCTATAACTTCCCTCAAATTTATCCTGCATACATTTTGTAGGTACAAAGCAGTATATCTATGCTGTTTCCCCCGTTAGAAACTAAAACTCATCGAGGAACTGGGAGTTTTTTGTGGTTTTTTTTGGTTGGGTTGGTTTGGATTTGGGGGGGGGGGGTTGTCTTTCTTTGTCTCTACAGTGTTTAGCATAATGCCTGACACATAATAAATGCTTACTAAATTCTTGCTGACTTACTGATTGACTAACTGTTGCAGGGTCATAGGCTAAAAGATGAGTCGGACTGAGTCAGAAGACTTCATTTCTGGACCTCATCCACCTTTTTGCTAACTCGTGTGAGCAAAGTCAAGTCTCAGCCTCAGTTTCTTTACACTTTAAAATCTGATAAGACCGCTACTTTTTAGAGCCTGGATAATTCAACTAGCTCCAAATCCACCTAATTAATTGTACAAGAAGAGTCTACCCCACATCTGTCCATCTTTCTCACCAGAATATCACGAGAGACTGTCAAATACCTTGCTAAAATGTAGGTAAACCATAGCTACAGAATTAGCTTGGTCTGCCACTTTAGTAACCTTCTCAAGAAAGGAAGTAAGGATGGTTGGCCATGACGAGTTCCTTTTCATAAGATCATATATTTGGCACTTAAAGAGAATTTAGAGAGGATAATTAATCCAGTCTTCTCATTTTTACCTATGAGGAAAAGGCACCAGAGGGAGGTTAAGAGGAGAGGATACCCTACCTCACGATGCCAGTGTGTGCCAGAAGCAGGATTAGAATTTAGGACCCCTGATTCCACACCCATTGTACTTTTTTCACTATACCATGCTTCCTCTTTTCTAGATGTTTGCTCATTGCTTCTTGATTAATACATTCTAGAATTTGGACCAAATCAGAGTTCACTGGCTTCTAGTTTCTTCTGTACATTTTTTAAAAATCTAGGTTGGTTAATAAGTCCCACAAGCATCTAAATGAGTCTCTTTAGTAAGGTTCTCCCTGTCTTCCCCATTGGAATTATTTCTTTTTTGCGTTTTCAGAATTGTTTCTTTTTTGCGTTTTATTTTTGACAACTTCCCATACTTTCTAGGCTGACTTCCCTTGTATAATTTTAGCCCATGGGCTACCTTACCTAACCCTTTTTTTAACTTCTCATTTTTTTTATATTTTCAACATTCATTTTCATAAGATTTTGAGTTCCAAATTTTTCTCCCCTCCTCCCTTCCCTTCCCCCGGCCCAAGATGGCAAGCAATCTAATATACATGGGCAATCATGGAAACATATTTCTACATTAGGCATGCCTAACCTTTCTTTTTGTCATTTTTATGTTAATTACCCTTTCATCTATTAATTCATTTTTCTTTGCAGGTTCTGTTCAATGCAAAGCAATTTCATAACCGGACTAATTACTATAAATTAAAGCAGGATGACCCAAACAGAATATAAAATAACCTCAATTAGGTAACAGCTTCCAAAATACAACAGAAAGGAACCTCTCTTTTCACACCCACAGTAAATTGTGACACTGAACTGGGGTGTTCTGGTTGGATACTTAGGATGGCAAACATTTTTTGTTTTGTTAAGAAGTTGATTTCCCAATAGATAAATGGTCAAAGGATGTGAACAGGCAGTTTTCAAAGGAAGAAATCTAAACTATCAACAGATAGAAAATGCTCCAAATGCCAAATACAGAAATGTAGATTAAAACAATTCAGTTTCCCTCTTACACCCATCACTTTGACAAAGATAACATAAAAAGAAAATAATAAATGTTGGAAGGTTTAAGGGAAAACGGGCATAGAGATGTGCTATTGGTGGAACTATGAATTGGTCCAGCCATTCTGGAAAGCAATTTGAAATTATTTTCCTCAATGTTACAAAACCTTTTGACCCAGTAATACCACTACTAGTCCTATGCCCCCAAAGAAATCAAGTAAAGAGAAAAAGAGCTCATGTGCACAAAAAATATTTATAGAAAATCTTTTTGCAGTGGCAAAAAACCAAGAAATGAAAAGGGATGCCCGTCAAATAAGGAATGACTGAACAGATTACTGTACATTAATGTAATGAAATTACATTAAGCCATAAGATGTAATGAAAGGGATAGTTTCGGAGAAGTCTGGGAAGATTTATATGAAGTGATTCAGAGTGAAGTGAGTAAAAACAAGAAAACAATTTATACAATAACAAGTAAAGAAAAACAACTTTGAAAAATTTAAGAACTCTAATCCACATAAATGACTGTCCATGATTCCAGAATACCAGTGATAAAGTATGCCACCAACTCCTGACAGAGAAGTAATAGATTCAAAGTGCAGAATGAGAAATATGTTTTTAGACATGACCAGTATGGGAATTTATTTTGCTTGACTATGCATATTTGTTAGAAGGTGTTTTCTTTTTCTCTTCTGTTCTTTTCACTGAGAGAAGTAGAAAGGAGGAAAGGTAAAGGAGACTGACAGGTGTCCTTCCATCCCTCAAATGAGAAGAGAACAGAAGAAATCATTGACAAGCATGGCAGCTTTGAAAGTTACCTACTGAATTGATTACATACTTAAAGAAAAAGCAAGCTCTACACAGAGACAGTTTCTTTTACAATCTCTGCCTTCTCGTCTACTGATGTATATGAAAACACATTTTATTTGTTGTTCATTAATTTCAGAATAAAACATTTTAGATGACTGGGAAAAAAAAGAAGCTGGAATATTATGGTCATATTAGATATCTCAAATCTAAGCAACAGTGTGTGCAGGGCAGCTAGGTGGCGCAGTGAATAGAGCTCTGGCCTTGGAGTCAGGAGGACCTGAGTTCAAATCCACCTCAGATACTTGATACTTACTAGTTGTTTCACCCTGAGCAAGTCACTTAACCCTGACTGCCTCACCAAAAAGAAAAGAAAAAAAAACAGCTTGTGACCACATGAACTAATAATGTGAGTGGGTATTACTTTTTAAAGTTTCAGTACTGAGACACTTGTAAAATATTTTCTTTCCTGAATAAAGTCAAATTTAGGCCTAGTTTCAGATTCTATTATTTAAAAAATACTGAATGAAAATCTCTTGACTATAGCTATTCTAAATCACAAAGATTTTTAAAAAGCATTTCTAGAAAGTATAAAAGAGGTCTTGCAAAATTAGAATGATAGAGATGCAGTGAAGCTCTCAGTCCTTAAATTCTATTTACTCAGTTTACCCTGCTTTTTGGCTTTTCCATACTTGCCTCTTAATTAAATTTTTTATTAATATATTTTGTTTTTACATAACTTACATATGCCAACACATCTCTATTCCCCTCCTAGAGAGCCACCTCTTTAAGTAAAGAATAAAGAAATAAAAAAGTTGTGCAAAACTAGCCAACACACGAAAAAAATGTGACATTATATATAGTATTCCATACCCACAGCCCCCCCATCTTCTTTGACTCTTCATTTTAAGATTCTGGAATAAAATTTAAAAATGTATAACCTCTAAGTTATTTCAGCAGGTGAAAAAAGAAAATGAAGCATTTGAAAGTCACTTAAAAAGATGTGAACTTAAAAACCTCATTAGCACAATAAGCTATGACTTCAGGAAAGTCACTTAAGATCTCACTAACCCCAGGAAGTCTCTAAAACTATAAATTGCAGAACAATTGTTGACAGGCTTCAGAAAGTCCCCCAAATGAAATCTGACATGTTGTTGGATGAACACATAAAGGGAAGATCTATCTTTTAACATGATGTAATGTAAGCCAGGCATACTAATTAAGCATGCTTTCAGGGACAATTCCCATCCAATTTTGTTCTGGCACGTTACCATTTCCTACAATCCAATTTCAATACGCTGTCAAATTCCCAAGCCCCAGAGAAAATAATTCACTTCTTATGATACCTTAACATTTTTAAAGGCATTTATAATTAACAGGTATTCAAAGTAATACTGTATAAATACATGAAGAATTTACTACAAAGGCTCTTTCGACTGTGCATATTCAGAGAAACACACAAGCTTTTCATTATTTTATGGACACAGAGATTCAGTGAACCAAAGGGAAAACTGGATCTCTATTCTGTAACCTTTTCTCTTTCTAAATCCAAATAAAATCTACCCTTTTTTCCAAAATGAAATTTCTAGTTGCCTGTATTTAGTAAGCCATATATAAAGTTCTTATCTTTTTGGAGTTAAACATTTTGTTTTAAACTTAATGTAGAACATCAGTACAACCCACTAAATTTGCTTAGTGACTATTTACACTGAAATAATTTCATATATAGAATATACAAATATTATAATATTTAGGAATATTGAATTGTGAATAATATTATATAGTATAGAGCATCATACTAACATTTTCATTAATTTTGATTAATTTTCATGAATTATGACTAATATAATATATAGTATATAGCATAATAACATTTTTCAGTCACTCTTGCTAGGTCTCCTTCAGGATTCTTTATCCATTCACTTCATTCACTTTTATATAGTTAGGTTTAGCATGTATCCCATTCTCCTGGTTCTGTTTTTTTCCCCCCCTTCCACTTTGCATTAACTCACAAGGGTCTTTCTAGCTCATTTTATATCCCTCATTCTTTTTAGTCTTCATGATATTAGAGAATTCTGTTGCAATAACATACTAGAATTTTTTAAACTATTCATGTCGCACAGTAGAGAGCAAGAGTAGAGTAGAGAAAGAAAGCACAGAGGATCTTGGGTTCAAATCCTGCTTTAGTCCTTACAGTCTCTAGACTTTAGTTTCTTCATTGGTAAAATAAGGGGTTTGATGGACTCTACAATGTTATCCAGCTTTAAATCAATGACTCTGCCTAGATTTTTAGGTTGATTGAAGGCATTTTTGCAAATGATATATGATGCTAATATGAAAATCCCTGAAAAGGTAACCCGTTTTGGTTTTGATAACACTACCTGGGTGAGTTTATAACTAAGTAATTTTGGACACTGCCTCTCTTCAGCTTTGTATTTGACATTCCAACTGATTCAAACAATTGCATCCAATACCATTTATCTCTGATTCAATCCTCCAGATGCTTTTCAAATCAAATCAGCCTGCAATATTCCCTGGATCAGATCTGGGGCAATAATAGGACAGAATTGCACACACCTGGTAAAGATGTTTTGACTTTTTTAGATTTTATTTTGTTCCTTGACACATGAATGATTATGGTAAAGGTCCAGGATGGGAGGAGCTACAAGCACAAGATGTTGATCAGGTCCATTTAACCAATGAGCCAAAGAGATTACATTAGGAGTTCAGAAATTTGAATTTAGCTTTGTGTCGCTTTGTGATAGGCACAGGCCCTTTGGGAATCATGTGAAATGGATACTCAGCTTTGAAACAATCCACTCTAGGCTCTTACTTAAGTCAAGTCAACAAGCATTTATTAACCTCCAACTATGAACCAAGCACTGCGCTAAGTAAGTGCTAGGGATACAAAGAAAGGGAAAAATAGTCCCTGTCCTCAAGGAGCTGACCTTCCAATGGGGGGATATAACATGTAAACAACTATGTGCAAACAAGATCTATGCATATAAATTAGAGATAATTTCAAGGGGAAGGTATTAGCATTAGGGGGGATTGGTAAAGACTTCCTATAGAAGGTAGGATTTTAGCTGAGCCTTTGAAGGAAGCCAGGGTAGCCAGGAAAGGGAGAGAGAAGGCAGAGAATTCCAAACATGGGGGAAAGCATGGAGTTAGGGGATGGAGCATCCTGGGGGAAGAACAGCAAGAAGCTCAGTATCTCTGGATGAAAGAGCATGAAAAGGAGAGTGAGAAGACTGGAAAGGTAGGAAGGGGTGAGATTATGAAGGAGTTGAAAAGCCAGAGGTTTTTGTGCTTGACCCTGTAGTTGATGAGGAGCCACTGGAGTTTACTGAGTAGGGGGGAAGAGGGTGTGTGTGACATGGCCAGACCTGAGCTTTACTAAGATCACTTTGATAGCTGAGTGAAGATCGGACCAGAATGGGGAGAGACTTGAGGTAAGGAGACCAATTTGAAGGCCACTGCAGCAGTCCAAGTGTATAGTGATGAAGGAATGAAGGATCCAATGGTTAAGGTTAAATATGGGAATTAGGGTCAAAGAAAGTCAAAGAAAGTCTGGCTGCAAGAACCAAAGTTGATAAAAGAAGCTGGAAAGGAGGAAAAAGGTCTTACAATAAGTTGGATTTGTAAATGCACTAAACATACAGAAGGAGACCTACCCTTACCTCATCCATCAGTACTGCTCAGAGAGCTCTGCAATGGCAGCAAGGAGACTTTTGATTTCTAGTCCTGGTTCTATGGCCCAGGGTAGAAAGAGGTTCCAGAGCAGTAGGGAGGGAGTAGGACTTAGAAGAGAATGCTTGGTAGAACAAAGGAGGAATTTCATAGAATATTAGTGTAAGAAGGGGCCTTAGAGATCATCTAGTTCAGTTCCTTCCCTAACCCCCCCCCCAGTTTTATACATGAAGAAAAAAGGTGTCATCCAATTCAGGGTCCCATCTTGAATTTACACTAGGTATCCCTCTAGAAGCTTACTTTGCCTTTCATTCTGCTGCTTACTCTAAGTAAGAAACTGAATTAGATTCATCAAGCATTTATTTATTAAGCTTCTTTTATGTTCCAAGGCACTGTCTAGGTCTGAGGTTCTAACCTGGGGGGTGTGAATTTGGTTTGTTTTTTAAAGATACTTTGGTAATTGTATGTTAATATAATTGGTTTCCTTTGGATTCCTGTCTTGTGCATTTAAGAACATTATTCTGAGAAGGGGTCCATAGGCTTCACCAGGCAGCCAAAGAGGATGATTATACAAAAAAAGATTAAGAAGCTCTGCTGTAGGTGTTAGGAAGACAAAGATGAACTATTTCTGATGCCTACCTCTAGCCAAGTGCCTCTCTCAGTGACCACAGCTTCCTCCTATAACTGTCCATAATAGGGCACTCCTCCCTGCTGTAGAACCAATAGCGGGCCTAGAATCTGTGTGAAATCTAAGCCACCTGGTCTCTGACCACTGCTCATCTTTCTCTCCCCCTATTTCACCTTGATGTCCAAGGTGTGTTCAGGGAAGACCAGTACCTCTGGTGTGAGGGCTGCGGAGCCCTTTTCAGGGCTGCTTTCCACCTTTGGTGTCCGCCTGCTCCACCCAACTCTCACCTTTGGCTCCAAGAAGCTGTAGCACAAGGGCAGCTAGGTGGCGCAGTGGATAGAGCGCCGGCCCTGCATTCAGGAGGACCTGAGTTCAAATCCAGCCTCACACATATAACACTTACTAGCTGTGTGACCCTGGACAAGTCACTTAACCCCACTGCCTAAAACAAAAACAAAAACAAAAACAAAACAAGAAGCTGTAGCATGCTCAGCAGCCACACCCCGATAAACCCGGCCAAATCAGGGCGAAGGTAACCAAGGGATCTCAAACTCATTGGTGAGTTAGGAGGTGTCTACCCCAAAGACCTCCCTTGGTAGAATGGGCAGATGAGAACAGTTTGTTCCAACCGCCATGAAGGCTAGCTGAAGCAGGCACTGTGGAGCGCTTAGAGCTTGGTTAGATGTTGAAGACACCAAGGTCATCTACTGCATCTTGAGCCATCACCAGCTGTCTTGAGTCTGTCCTGCCACTGGACTGGGATGACTCTGGAGGAGAGAGTGAGGCCGACGACTCTGTGCAACTCTGCCTCACTTAAATCCAATTTACGCACGAATCAAAGGACATCACCCATGCCATTTTTACCAAGGTGGTATCGCCATTCCTACATATAAAGTCCCAAGATGAGGGCAAGGACATGTCTGCTTTCACTGTATCCACAGCACTTAGTTCAGGAGCCATCTCCAGTCATCCTGATCTATATCTTGCCACTGGACCCAGATGGCTCTGGAGGAGAGAGTGAGGCTGGTGACTCTCTCACTTAAATCCAATTCAATTGCAAGTGATGACCTCACCTCCCTGATGTCATGGTTCTCTTGGAGAACAAAGGACAAACAAAGAGCACTTAGCCCAGGGCCCGGCACATAATAAATGAATGACCTCCAATAAGTTTATTCTTATGATGAATATCTGATCCTCATTTATGCCAAATGGGTCCTGATCCTCAGACACCTTTCATTCTCTTATCCGGACTACTAGTTTGCTATATTATCTCTCTAGAACTTTGGTACATTAGACTTTTGACATTAGTGTTAAGAGTAGCTAGGTGGCGGAGTAGATAGAGTGCTGGGCCTGGAGTCTGGAAGATTCATCTTGCCAAGTTCAAATCTGGCGGCAGATGCTTACTAGCTGTGTGACCCTGGGCAAGTCATTTCACCCTGTTTGCCTCAGTTTCCTCATCTGTAAAATGAGCTGGAGAAGGAAATGGCAAATTGCCAATAAAACCCCAAATGGGGTCACGAAGAGTTAGACATAGCTCAACAACAACATTAGTGTTAGTGCTTCTTAAACTTTTTCCATTCACAACCCCTTTTCACCTGAGAAATTTTTATTTGACCCCAGGTAGATAGGTATGTAAAATAGGTGTACAAATCAAATATTTACTGATAACGAATCATAAAGAAATTTATTTTAAAACAGTTCTTTGGTATACATATAATTTTACCATTTGTTAAAGACAATTGTCTCAAATCTGAGCCAAGGTGTTTCTGATAGCGTTTGTTGGCATTGCATAGCTTTAAGGGCATGCACAATGCAAAGTAAGCACGTTGCATGTTCAGAACCAAGGCTGCAGTGAAGTCGTGCAATGCACCATAGGTAAGCACTGCCAGAAACACTTCGGATTCATTATGCATTTGATTTTGAATTAATTTTTGGTCGTTGCACATTCAGAAACCTTTTACTATTGCCAAATTTTTCATAACCCTCACGTTCAGTTACACAACCCCATATGGGATCTCGACCCACAGTTTAAGAAATGGTGCTTTTCCTAGTAATTCCAGTTGGGGAGCAGGTTGGAGGAGCAGGGCAAGGTAATTGTTTTCATTTTAAAAAAAATTCCCTTGACAAGTATAAGCATTTGCTATATCAACAGGAACAAAAGAAAACCAAACAAAACTAGAAAAAGAAGAGAAATTGCAAATGGCTATATGTCTATATACATTTATTTACATATATATGTATATCAGACACATATGTAAACTTTTATGGTTACCCTAATCAAAAAGGGAAGCATTTTAATTTTAATCCACTCTGGCTACATTGATTTGGTGATCCATTTTTATCATTCTTTTCTATGTCTTTAACATAGATGTGACACCGTTATTATTTAACATACATGTGGCTATTGATGGAATCAGGGAGGTTGGTTGGAACCAAGTAAAGAAGTTTCTGAATGGACTGAGACCATTCACACACTCTGATTTCAGTTGGTCTTTAATTATAGTTTTAATCAGAATACATATTTTTCATTTTGCTCTGTTTTCTTCATGCTATATAACTCCATATATCTTCTTATGTTTCTCTGAATTCTTCACATCTGTAATTTTTCATGTGTAATAATATTCCATTATATTAATATTCCACCACAAAAATTTGTTTAGCTATTTACCAATCACTGAAAACTGGTGAATTTCTCTTCAGGATTTCTCCCCCTCTCTCTCCTACCATGCTCACTGACATGCTCACCAAAGGCTTTTGGTTTCTAATGCTGAACCATTTGACAATGCCGAGGATTTTGGCATCAAGAACTTTCTTTCCTGGGTCTTCAGTAGTTATAACTACTGAGGAAATGTGAAAGGGGGAGGAGGTTGGATAAAGCATCTTTGGAGGCAGTGGCCAAGTCAAATCTCTGCAGGCTGCTCTTCTGGATGATGGCTCGCTGGGCTGGGCTATTAGCAAGGCTGATGGGCTGGAGGGCATTGATATTTCTGGGACTCCTGGGCAAAGGGTGCTGGCCTGTCTCCATTAGGGTCTGGAGAGGTTTAGTAGTTCAACCTGACTGGCACATACAACCTCTTATTTCTTCTTCAGGATACCTTGATACTTCAGTGAGGGCAAGTTGGTTGGCATTAAGTATTGCTGGTGGCAGGGATGGCAGGCCTCCTTTTTAGTTGCCCCTTCTAAAGATGTGCACAGGAGGGCAGGCTGAAAGTAGAACTGTAGAATAGGAGGTGAAATTACTCATCTCACATGCAGGTTAGGGATCCAGTTACACAGTACCTGGGTCAGGAAGGGGGTACCCTCAACAGAGGCAGCCCTTTATGGCAGGAAAAAATTAATTTCTTTTCAAGACCCTCAATGGTGAATGCCAAGCCAAAAAAGCACCATTGTGATGATGCACTTTAGAATATATTACTACTTCTGATAAAGAGAAGACTGGGCTGCTATAGTCTGACTGTGAGTTGCAGAGATGCCCCGCTCCCATCTCCCCCAGGAGAGGAATCTTGAGAGGTCAGAGAAAGACTAGTTTTCGACGTGTTGCTGGGGAACGGGAGACAAAGGGCACAGAGTCTTTCAGAATTCTCTAGATATAATGTTGGCTATTTTTCATAGAACAGAAGGGCTGCTGGGGTGTGAGGTTAAAGTTGTTTATTTAGCAATGTCCCTCAATCCCTCTTCTTTCAGAGAAAGAGATCTGGTGAGATTTACCTCAACCTGGAGGTATGATAAGACCCCAAAACTAAAATGTGTTTCTAACTATACACTAGAAAATAGTGGAACCAAGAGATAAAGGGGAGGGCAAGGGAGGAAGTTAACAGTTCATGATCCTGGACAAGTCATTTAACCCTGTTTGTCTTGGTTTCCTCCTCTGAAAAAAGAGCTGGAGGGGCAGCTAGGTGGCAGAGTGGATAGAGCTCCAGCCTTGGAGTCAGGAGGACCTGAGTTCAAATCTAACCTCAGACATATAACACTTACTAACTGTGTGACCCTGGGCAAGTCACTTAACCTCATTACCTAACCAAAAAAAAAAAAGAGCTGGAGAAGGAAATAACAAATCACTCTAGTATCTTTGCAAAGAAAACCCCAAATGGGGTCACAAAGAGTCAGACACGACTGAAACAATGCAATCAGGAGATAGATCTGATACTATCCTGGCCTTCTAGACTTTTTGATGAAATTTAGTTGAAGGGAAGAACTTTCTTTTTTCTTGGGGGGGGGGGGACTAGGCAATGGGGTTAAGTGACTTGCCCAGGGTCACACAGCTAGTAAGTGTCAAGTGTCTGAGGCTGGATTTGAACTCAGGTCCTCCTGACTCCAAGGCCAGGGCTCTATCCACTGCGCCACCTAGCTGCCCCAGGAAAGAACTTTCTAGACACTGGGGAGAGGCGACTGGGAAAATTGCAGAAAGTCTCCTGGCTCCTGGCTGAGAATGCTGACTGAAGATTAGCTGTAACGTTCTGTAACCCTAGGGACCGACATGTTAAAACTCACAGACTGATGAAGCAGCAAGCGTCCAGTAAATGTTTGTTGAAAAGAATTGTAAGCATTATTTATGTCAAAGTACCCAAGTTTAACTGCGTCCTCATCATTGCACAGCAATACCTTCATTCGTCTCTGATAAGACTTTCCATTAAGAATCCACACGGAAGCTCTCTCCAACTTTTCTCTTTCCTTTTCTGTGCTTTAGGAATAATAACATAATGACAAGCTGGATAACGGCAAGCAAAGCTTTTTCACATGCTTCACATACAGAATCACACACAATGTGAGAGCTGGAAGGCACGTCAGCAGCTATCTCGTCCAGCCTAATTATCTAGCCTACACAATGCGATGGCCTACCTTGCCAGGGGCAATCTTTCTCTCCACTCACGCTGTCAATCGATCCATCTCCCTGTGTGTGTTTGTTGCTGTTGCTCAGTCATTTCAGTCACGCCTGGCTCTGTGACCCCACTGGGGGTTTTCTTGGCAAAGACACTGGAGCGGTTTGCCATTTCCTTCTCCAGCTCATTTGACAGATGAGGAAACTGAGGCAAACAGTGACTTCTCTTACTTGCTTAGGCTTCCCTGAAACAAGTATCAAAGGATCGTAGGCTTATCCACCTAGAACTGGAAGGGACCTCAGAGGCCATCTAAGGAAGAGGAGCCCTAGGGAGGTTGA
Source organism: Phascolarctos cinereus (assembly GCF_003287225.1). Classification (NCBI taxonomy): domain Eukaryota; kingdom Metazoa; phylum Chordata; class Mammalia; order Diprotodontia; family Phascolarctidae; genus Phascolarctos; species Phascolarctos cinereus. The sequence continues at coordinate 169,950,435 of NW_027555514.1, forward strand.
GTGACCAGCAATTCATAGCTATGTCACAAATTCCGAATGAGATTCAGTCCAGAAGAAATTACTGTTACACCAAGTGGTACGTTGCAGTAACTCATGGAAATTACCAGAAAAGCTGTATGAGGAAGAAGAAAAAGCAAAGAGAATGCCAGAAATGAGGGGTCGTAAATCTGTCCAAGTTTACTTTACCTTTAATGATCTCCTAGCAAGAGCAATGGGTCAGTAAAATTACATACCTCTGGAAGTCCATCTCACTTCTCAGATTGAATGACCTTGCATACTAAGGAAAACTTCTGATACACTGCCCATTTTATTTCCTTGCTCTTCTCAGGCAAGTGAGGAGAATCCTCCCCCCAATCCTTATTACATATACTCTTGCAATATGTTGAAATAAAACCTCACTTTTTCTAGGAGGAGGTCTTTTTTTTTTTTTGCTATAATTCCATTTTAAGTTATAGTTAATCAAATCCGAGGAAATCTGTGTGAGTCTACTCTCTCAGCACCAGCCCAGTTCATCCCCACTCCTGAAGACTACTACAGTAAGCTTTCCAATTGGTCTCTCAGCCTTCAGGGAGTTTCCTAAAACACAGTTCTGACCATATCATTCTCCTGCTCAGAGACCTCCAATGGCTCCCTACACACCTAGTTTAATAGACAATCTCCTCCATTTGGTGTTTAAACGCTCACAATCTGGCTTCATACTACCTTTCTGACTTTATTACACGCTACTCGCCTTCACAAAGTGCACAGTACAGCTAATCTGGCCCAGTGAGACCCTCCATCACCCTTCTCTGTGCCTTCATATAGCTATCTCCCATTCTTGGAATACACTCCCTCCTCCCCTCTGTCTGTTAGGGTCCCTTGTTATGGTTTAGTTGTTCAGTCATGTCCTGACACTTTGTGACTCCTGTGGGCCATCGCATGTCAATACTGTCCAAGAGATTTTCTTGGCAAAGACACTGGAGTGGTTTGCTACTTCCTTCTCTGGTGGATTAAGGCAAACAGAGGTCATGTGACTTGCCCAGGATCACACAGCTATCAGTGTCTGAAGCCAAATTTGAACTTAGGTCTTCCTGACTTCAGGCCCAGTGTTCTATCCACTGAGCCCCCTAGCCACTGAGCCCTCAAAGACCAGCTCAACAGCTACCTCTTACATGGGGCTTTTTCCTGTTTTCTCCAACTGGGAGATCCATCCTATCCCAGTTATTTTCATATATTTTGTATATATCTTTGTATTTACAGCTTACACATCATTTCTACTGATAGAATGTAACTTCCCTGAGAGTAAGGAGTTTGATTTTTGTCCTTATATGTCTAGCTAACTCAGTGCCCAGCACACATAGTAGGTGCTTAAGGTAAGAGGATATCACTGAAGTTTATGTTATGTTTCCTCGTAACATGGTCAAGTTTGTGCTTTAGGAAGATCACTTTGAAAGCTGAATGGAAAATGGACTGGAGTGGGGAGAGATATGAGACATCAACCAGGCTACTGCAATAATCCAGGCATAAAGACTCTACCAAGATGGAAGCTATGTAAGTAGAGAGGAGGACTAAATGTTGTTATTTAGTAATGTACAGAGATCTACATAATTTCTTATCATCTTTTTTTGGGGCATTCATTCTTCTATTTTTGAGGTCCAAATTCTCTCCCTCCTTCCAGCCCCTCCCCCACCCACTGAGAAGGCAGGCATTATGATATCCATTATACATGTGAAATCACGCAAAACATTTTCATATTAACTGCATTGCAAAAACAAACAAACAAACACCTCACAATCTTTTGATGGTGTTATCCTCCAACATCTAGGCTTGAAAAGTCCACTGAGATCTTTTAATTTAAAATTTTATAAATGTTTTGTAGAACTAAATTCAGTCAGGCAAGATCACCTGACTCAAATTTTAATCAGGATGGTTTGTAAGCTCTCTCGCTGAAACTCTCCTTTTCTCCTTGATTCCAGTTTTATCAGAAGCTATTTACTATTTACAAAGGCAGAGCGAGAAGGACAGCCAGCATCCTGGTGCAGGCAGTCACCCACTTGACTATTGGCCACCTGGTTGGTCTCCCTGCCTCAGGCCTCTCTTTGAGCCAGTCATCCTGCACGCGGATGTCAAACTGATCTTTCTTAAACACAGGTCTGATGATGTTACCCAACTTCCTCCCCCCAACCCCATTCAAGAAACTTCGTTGTTTCTCTATCACCTCCAGGACCAAATGTAAAATTCTCTGGCATTTATATCCCTTTATAACCTGGTTCCTTCCTATCTTCTTACACCTTTCAGGGGTATTCTGGAGCTAGCTTGAACTGGCTCATGAGAGCTGATTGTTAAATGTTCAGTGTATTTACTTGGAAAGAAGATATGCTACCAATCGGGGCTTGATTTATTATTTTGTTGATTGCATATATTTAAGTCTCAGCTAACGTCCCCGTCTTCTGCAAGAAGGCTTCCCCAGTCCTCCTTAATGTAAGTTCCTTCCCTCTGAGATTATCTCCAATTAATCCTGCAAACACTTTCCTTGTATATAGTTTTCAGGATGTCTGCCTCAGTAGACTATGAGCTCCTTGAAAGCAGGGGCTGTTTTTTTTTAACCTTTATTTCTATCCCACTATTTGCATAGTCTAGCACACAGTAGGTACTTAATAAATGCTTGTTGACTGATTGACTATCATTAACAACATTAAATCTTAAATCTTGTAAAAAAAAAGCCTGTATATTACAAAACATTACCTGTGAATATACTTTTAAGTAGACATATACAGACAAAATATTTCATGTGTGGGTTGTGACACACATCTACATAGATTCAGAATTGGGCATACCAACTTTCGAAGCACTGATCTGTTATCTTTCTTGGCACCACACCAGGCACAGTGCCTCTCTTCTCAATCCATTTAGGAGACAGGCAATAGGAGAAGGGTGATCATCTCCAAATTCTTTTACCTACTCTATGCCTTAAGCATTTGTAATTATATTTTTAGTTCAACCAACCTTGCTAGAGTTTGTGCTTTCTACTCAACTCTTTCAGTCCCAGATTGGAATCCTACAACTATTCTGCACCCAGGTTGAGATCTTTACCAACTGTTATTTAAACCATCCATTTTAATTCTATTCCCTATTAAGTTAGCCAAGTTTCCACCATTTCAGTTTGTTCCCTCCTCCACAGGAAACATTTCTTGCCCTATACAAGGGGGACAGGTGTTGAATTACTAGGCAAAACAAGACAAAATGAAAACAGGTGCAAGGGTTTCTCTAACATGGGATTCATACACTATACACTCAATATGCTCCTTGGGCCCCCATTTTTCCTGAGACTGACACTTTAACTAAGGCAGTTCAGTCTGTTCCTAATTACCTGCCCCTCTCCCACCTCTGTGATACCAATTGTGTTAGGATTGGGATTTCAAGGAACAGAGATATTTCCACACCTGCCATATGCTAACTATAGGGTTTACTAAATAAAGTATAAACCACGTATATAAAATCATACAAGAATACAAAGTATGGTTAACAAAAAAGCATAAACTAGAGATCCTAATGACCTCTAAAGTATCACTGGGACTCGATGGGATGAGACCTGTGACTGGAATATGGTGCTGGACAGGTATAACCTATTTAAAACAAACAAAATAGATAAAGGGGTGGCAAGGTAGCACTGAATATTAAGAATATATACTCATGTGAGGAAATCCATAAACCAGAGTGGAAAAGCATGATGGACAGCATTTGAATAATGATCAATGGAGGCATAAATAGAAACATGTTTATCAGTAATATACTAAAGACCACCAGATAGAAAGAAGAAATTGATGAGGAGTTCAGGGAATATTACAAGTCTGACACAGAGATGTGGTAGTATTGTGATTCAGGACTTCAATTATCTGGACATCAGCTAGAATTTTCTGTCTACCAAAAGCAGGGTAACAAACAGTTTCTTGACTTGACTTATTGATTCCATATTTCAAAAGTTTATGAAATTCTATTCTCAAGATTTTTAAATGGGAACTATAGGGGTACATGTTTGCTATAAAGGTCATGAAAATTGGGAAGTGTGACACATAGCATGAATTTTGAGACTTTAGATTTCAAAAGGTTGAAATAAAAAGATAGCTAGGATTCCTTGGATTAAAATTCTAAAGAAGACAAATTTCTCTGATAAGGGTTTGATATCTGAGATACATAAACAACTGCAGAAGGTAGGGAGGGAGAATACGGGTGTAGGACCAAAAGCTATTCCCCAATAGATAAATGGTTAAAAGATAGGAACAAAAAGTACTTAAAAGAAGACTTGAAAAATATTAACAACCATATAAAAGAATGCTCCAAATCATTAAGAGAAATGAAACTTAAAACAAATCTGAGGTTTCACCTTACACTATACAGATTAGCAAAAATGAGAACAGTTACTATTGGAATAGTCGTGGAATTACCGAGAATAAGCATGGTTAGAAGGGTGGAAGGGAATAAGCGCTTGTTAGGGGGAGCTAGGTGGTATGGTGGATAGAGCGCTGGATCTGGAGTCAGGAAGACCTGGGTTCAAATTTGGCCTCAGACACTTAATAACTGTGTGACCCTAGGCAAGTCTCTTCACCTTGTTTGCCTCAGTTTCCTCATATGGAAAATAAGTTGGAGAAGGGAATGGCAAACCACTCCAATATCTTTGCCAAGAAAACCACAAATGGGGTCACAAAGAGTCAGATACAACAACTGAACAACAAGGTGCTTATTATATGCCAGGCACTATGCCTGTTAAGAATAAGTTCCCTTCTTTACAGCTGTGAAAAGTTTTCTTATTGGAGGGGATTATTATTTTCAATTGGGCATTCTAATTCTCGGATATGGCATCATCTTCCATTTTCTAGAGTTTAAAGGCAGGATGACACCTTCAGATTTTGAGGAAGAGAGTAAAAAAGAAAAAAAGGAGAAAGGAGATCAAGGAGCAGAAGCAGCAAAAGGAAGAAAAAGGAGAGGAAGAAAATATTTAAAAACTTGACAAAAGTCTCACATAAAAAATCTGCAGGAAAATGGCACAAATTTGTAATGAGTTTTCTCTGTTAGTAAGAGGTAAGACTTCAAAGGATAGCCGTCAAAAGAAGAAATAAACTATCAACAACAATTTGAAAATGTGATCAAAACCAGTAATAATTGGAGAACTTTACATTAAAACTCTAGGATACCACTTTCCATCCACCAGACTGGCAACGAAAGTAAAAGGTGACAAAATTCAGTGTTGGCAGGGATGTTAGGAAAACAAGCAACTCCAATTTACTGCTAGTGAAGCTGTGGGCTGATTTGACTGTTTTGGAAAACAACATAGTATTGTCCAATAAGTGTTACAATAAAACAGCCATACTTTTTGACTCAGTGATTCCACTTGTAGGTTTTACTTGCAGTAATTCCACTAAATAAGGAAGTTACTGACAGGAAAATGACTCATTTTCACAAACATTCATAGCAGCACTATTTGTAACAGCAAAAGGCTGGAAGTAAAGCGGCCAGCAACTGGAGGGTGGCTAACTGAATTGTGAAACATATATGGAATGGAATGCTTGTTCAATAAGGAATGACAAATGTGAAGAATTCAGAGAAATATGGGAGGACTAGGAATTCATACTGAATGAAAAAAGCAGAACCAAAAGGTCAATGATTACAACTACAGAAAGGAGGACAATATCAAACAATAACAAAATTCATGATAAAGAAAATGCACAGGATTGATGCTACCTTTTAAAGTTACTCTATGTAGTCTTTGTTTCTTTTACCAATTAATAAATGACATAAGCCTTCAGTTCGCACGTGCAATCATTGGGCAACTGCATTTTAAATACTTTTTTTAATTTTTAAGGTTTTTTTGAGGGGATGTTATTTTTGTTTTTGTTTTGCTTTATACATGTTTGGTTTTTGTTTGAGAGTTGGTTATTTTGTGTGGGTTTTTGGTTCTTACAATTTTGCTTATTTTTTTTATCTTGTTCTTATATTTGAACAAGTATATCTATTGCTGGAAGTTTAAATAAAAATTCAGTAAAAAATTTTTTAAATCATCTGGTATGATACCTTCATTTTACAGATGAGAAACATCTATAAGGTGTATCATAATGTTTGTGCCATTTATAGGAAGACAGAAAAAGAATTTTAGAACGGGAAGAAACCTCAGTGATTCAACCCCCTAATTTTGGCACTTACCATGATACTGTATTTATGTATCATTTTATATTTGTGTGTACATGCTATTAAAGCTTAGAACTGCACTAAGATGTTTTAAGATTGTAGATGGGGGAAAGAAGAGAGAGAGAGAGAGAGACAGAGAGAGAGAGAGAGAGAGAGAGAGAGAGAGAGAGAGAGAGAGAGAGAGAGATCTTTTTTATAGACCAAAGATGGACCATGATTTATACACCTTTGAGTCATATTTGCTGACCTTCAGCTAGGATCAGACTGGTTAGGGAAAAAGTACCTTGAATGAACTAGGGTTCATACAGGAGCCCTACACACCAAACCTCATACCTCCATATTCCTCTGACACAAAAGGCCTGACAGTACATCCTATGAACCAGTCTAAGGCTGTTCTGGACGGAAGGCACACCAGATCTGTTTGTGTCTGTTGGGGTCCTTGACTGTTGTAAAATTTAATCTGCTGGTTCCCTTTTTTTTTTTTTGGCAAGATAATTTTTTAGATCAATTTTTTCCTTTTTTTAAAAATTAATTTATTTTTGGTTTTCTACATTCACTTCCACAAGATTTTGAGTTCCAAATTTTCTCCTACCTTTCCCCTCCACCACCCCAAGAGACATGCATTCTGAATACCCCTTCTCCCAATCTGCCTTCCCTTCTATAACTCCTTCTCTTATTTCCTTCCCCTTCTATTTTCCTGTAGGGCAGGATAGATTTCTATACCCCATTGCCTGTATATCTTATTTCCCAGTTACACGTAAAAACAATTTTTAACATTTGTTTTTAAAACTTTTGAGTTCCAAATTCTCTTCCTGCCCCTCTCCCCACCCAACCTCATTGAGAAGGCAAGCAATTCGATATGTTATATACGTGTAGTCATGCAAAACCCTTCCACAAGTCATGTTGTAAAAGACTAACAATATTTCCCTATATCCTATCCCGCCCTCGTTTATTCTATTCTCTCCTTTGATCCTGTCCCTCTTTAAAAGTGTTTGCTTCTGATCACCCCCTCCCCCAATCTGCCCTCCCTTATATTATCTCCCCTTCTCTTACCCTCTTCCCCCCTATTTTCCTATAGGGTAAGATAGATTCCATACCCAATTGAATGTGTATGTTATTCCCTTTCTAAGCCAAATCCGATGAGAGTAAGATTCATTCATTCCCTTTCATCTTCCCCTCCAATGTAAAAGCTTTTTCTTGCCTCTTATGTGAGATAATTTACCCCATTCTACCACTCCCTTTCTCCTTCTCCCAGTACCATCCTCTCTCACCCCTTAATTTTATTCTCCAGATATCACCCCTTCATCTTCAACTCACCCTGTGCCCTCTGTCTATACATATATATGGGAATACATATATATATATATATATATATATGTGTGTGTATATATATATATGCATATATATGTGTATGTGTGTGTGTGTATACATATATATATATATATGTATGTATGTATATATATATATATATATATTCCCTCCAACTACTTTAATAATGAGAAAGGCCTCATGAGTTACAAATATCATCTTTCCATGCAGGAATGTAAACAGTTTAACTTTAATAAGTCCCTTATGATTTCTCTTTCTTGTTTACCTTTTCATGCTTCTTTTGAGTCTTATATTTGAAAGTGAAATTTTCTATTCAACTCTGGTCTTTCATCAAGAATGCTTGAAAGTCCTATTTCATTTCATTCCATTTTTCCCCCTGAAAGATTATACTCAGTTTTGCTGGGTAGGTGATTCTTGGTTTTAATCCTAGCTCCTTCAACCTCTGGACTATCATATTCCAAGCCCTCTGGTCCCTTAATGTAAAAGCTGCTAAATCTTGTGGTATCCTGATCGTGTTTCCACAATACTTGAATTGTTTCTTTCTGGCCACTTGCAATATTTTCTCCTTGACCTAGAAACTTTGGAATTTGGCTACAACATTCCTGGTTAGAGAATACCAGGGCAGTTTTCCTTGATAACTTCTTGAAAGATGATGTCCAGGCTCTTTTTTGATCATGGCTTTGAGGTAGTCCAATAACTTTTAAATTATCTCTCCTGGATCTATTTTCTCTATCAGTTGTTTTTCCAATGAGATATTTCATAGTTTTCTATTTTTTCATTCTTTTGGTTTTGTTTTACAATTTCTTGATTTCTCACACTCATTAATTTCTATTTTCTGCATTCTAATTTTTTTTAATTTTATTAATTTATTTTGATTTATCAACAATCACTTCCATATCCTTTTGAGTTTAAAATTTTTCTCCCCCTTCCTCCCCACCAGCCTCCCCAAGATGGCACACAATCTGACACAGGCTATACATTTACATTCCTATTAAACATATTTTCACATTAGTGAAGTTGTAAGTAAAAATTAAAAACAATAGGAGGAACCATCAGAAAGAGGAAACAAAACTCAACAAAAAGAGAAAAAAAATGATAGTGATTCAACTTCCATAGTTCTTTCTTTGGATGTGGATAGCATTTTCCATCACGAGGCCTCTGGAGATGTCTTAGATCCTTGTAATGCTGAGAAGGGTTAAGTTTACCAATATTAGTAGTCATCACACAATGTGGCTGTTATTGTGTACAAGGTTCTCTTGGTTCTGCTCACTTCACTTAGCATCAGATCACACAAGTCTTTCCAGGTTTTTCTGAAGTCAGCCTGTTCATCATTTCTTATAGCACAATAGTATTCCATTACATTCATATACCATGACTTGCTCAGTCATTCCCCAATTGATGGGCATCCTCTCAATTTCCAATTCTTTGCCACCACAAAAACAGCTGCTATGAATATTTTTGTACATGTGGGTCCTTTTCCCATTTTTAGGATCTCTTTGGGATATAGCCCTGAAGTGCTATTGCTGGATCAAAGGGTATGCACATTTTATAGCCCTTTGAGCATAGTTCCAAATTGTTCTCCAAAATGGTTGGATCATCTCCATTCTAATTTTTAAGGAATTATTTTCTTTGGTGAGCTTTTGGACCTCCCTTTCCATTTAGCCGATTCTGCTTTTGAAGGCATTCTTCTCCTTATTGCCTTTTTGGAACTCTTTTGCCTTTTGGGTTGGTCTATTTTTTAAGGTGTTATTTTCTTCAGCATTTTTTTGGGTCTCCTTTAGCAAGCTGTTGACTTATTTTTCACAATTTTCTTGCATCACTCATTTCTCTTCCCAATTTTTCCTCTACTTCTCTTGTTTTTCAAAATCCTTTTTGAGCTCTTCCATGGCCTAAGGCTAATTCATATTTTTCTTGGAGGCTTTGGATGTAGCAGCTTTGACTTTGTTGTCTTCTTCTGATTGTATGTTTTTGTTTTTGTTTTTGGTGAGGCAATTGGGATTAAGTGACTTGCCCCGAGTCACACAGCTAGTGAGTGTTATGTGTCTGAGGCCAGATTTGAACTCAGGTTCTCCTGACTCCAGGGCCAGTGCTCTATCTGCTGCACCACCTAGCTGCCCCTGATTGTATGTTTTGATCTTCTTAGTCAGCAAAGTAAGACTCTATAGTCTTAGTTTCTCTCCAACCCTCGAGACACCCCCTCCTTTGTTAAGATAGGGCTCTCTTTCCAGTGTGGACGATGTACTTTTCTAAGCTTTGGGGTTTTGTGCAGCTCTTTTTAGAGATACTTCTAGGGATCTGTAAATTTTCAGTTCTTCCAAGGTGGTATTATCAAAGGAGAGGTGTTTACTCCTTTCCTGGCCTGTACTGTGGTCTATGAGTGACCACAAGCACTCTTTCCTGCCTTGGAACCGTGAGGAGGGTTCCCTCTTTACCACTGCCACAAGCTCCACCATACCAGCGCTGCTCCTCAACCCAGGACTGCCACCCGAGGCTGTGACCCAGATCCAATCATGGGCAAAGCAAGAGACTCCTGTCTCAGTGCCAGCAAAGAGATCCCTGCTTGATCCCCCCACCAGCTGAGAGCTCCAGAAACAGCTGCCTACTACCGTCAACTCATCAGGGATGGGGCTGTGTGCTCCTCTCTTACCCAGGTCCAACAGACCCTTCCTACTGACTTTCTAAGCTGTTTTTGGTGTTTGTGGGTTGAGAAGTCTGGAAACCACTACAGTTGCCAGTGACTCAGTCCCCTGAGGCCTGCTCCAGATTTGCTGGGGCCCCATCTTTGCCTGCATGGCCCACGCTGAACTGTGCTCCTTTCCCAGCCCGGTGCAACAGACCTTTCCTGTCAACCATCCAGGTTGTCTTGGGCTGGAAATTTGTTTCACTCTGTCTTTTTGTGGGTTCTGCTGCTCTAGAATTTGTTTAGAGTAATTTTTTACAGGTATTTGGAGGGCTTTGGTGGAGGGCTCAAGCGAGTTCCTGCTTTTACTCCGCCATCTTGGTTCTGCCCTCTAGATCATGTTTGCTTAGTGGAGTTGATTAGCGATACATCCTGCCCATGGCAGACAGCAGTGATAGTCTAAACTTGCTGGGGAAGAGGAATTTACTTCCAATTTTGTAATATACATCATTTAAATCAACCCAGCATTTTATCACATAGACAGCACCAAGTATAAGACCTCAATTTTGCCCTTAAGGAACCTAAACAAAGGATGGGGAGTCGCAGAGAACACCCAAAACAACAGCTAACAGATGACCGGCAAGGGCTGGGGCATGTTTGCCCCACAGCTGGTGGACAGACTTGTCCTACGTGTTCAACATCACATATTTCTTAGGGTCAGTTTCAATGAACACTGTAGTTAGTTAGATTTAAGACTGCAAGGTTGGTTTCCTCATACCTAAAAGGCATTTCCTACTCACCATACCTCTGGAAAACCTTGATTTCCCTCAAAATTTAGCTCAAATGCCAATTTCTAAATGAAGTCTTTCCAGATTCACCCGGCGGCTAGTACCCTTTCCCTAAAACTACCTCATATTCATTTTGATATATATTGTTTATATTCAGGGGCATACCTGTTATCTCCCTTTTGTCTCCCCACCCCCACCCCAATTAGGGAATGTTTCACTTTTGTTTTTGTCTCTCCAGGTTAGCCCATAGTAGCCTGCTGTATACCTGATTAACTAATTAACTCTAACTTACTAGCTTGATGACTGAAAGGGAAGAATGAAAGTAGGGGGAAGGAGGGTGGGTGGAGAGGGTCTGCTGACAGAGAACTGGCCTGAACTAGGCCCACTGATGTCAGAGGTGAGATTTACCTCTTACATTGCCAAAAACTGTATTTGGGAGAGATTTCTAAACAATGGTGCTTTATAAATAATTGTACTTTGAATATTAAAAAAAAAGAATAAAGTCCATCAAAAAACATCAATCTTAATTGAATCTCTCTGTAACACAGCCAGAAGCTTCATGGGCCACTCTTAAAAGAAAAACAGCTTGAAGGTGCAAGATTATGCATTTGTAGCTATGTCTTGGTCACACACATTGCCGATGATGATGATGATGATGATGATGATGATGATACTAATAACTAGCATTTATATAGCAATTTAAAGATATTGTCTCATTTTAACCTCACAACAACCCTGGGAGCTACTGTTATCACCCATTTTACAGATAAGAAAACTGAAGCAGGCTGAGGTGAAGCGACTTGCCCAGTGTCACATATCTAGTAAGAATCTGAGGCTGGATTTAAATTCAGATCTTCCTGATGCCAGGTAAAGCACTCTATCCACTGAACCATGTAGATGATCTGCCTTAAAGAAGCTGCCTAATAGACATCCAGCACATGCATGGCTGGAAGAATAGGTGGGCCTGTTGTGAAGCAAGAGTGATGGAGAGCAGACAGACAGCCCAAGGACTGCATTAGGGGCTTAGAGAACAGTCTGCAGTCATTGACTAGCCCTCCTACACACAATATGTAGAAAAACAGGGACAAGAATAATATGGGATGGGAAGACATGGGAATGGGCCATGATCAGCAAATGTGGTTAGACTGCCCACATCAGTAAGATTAGAGTCCCAGAAGACTGTACAACTGCAGTCACTTCACGATTCATTTGATCCTCACAGCAACCCTGTAAGGTAGGTACTAAAGATATTACTATGCCTATTGTACAGATGAAGAAACTGAGACTATGATAGGTGAAGGGGTTTTTCTGTGTTCACACAGTTATTAAGTGTGGGAGATTAGAGTCAAAGCTAGGTTTTCCTAATCCCAAATCAATCCCTCTAGTTGCTACCAGCCACTCTCACTTTAAACCACATCAATCTGCTCATCTTTCTTCACAGAGTCTGAAACATAGAAAAATATGGCAATTTGGTTACACTGAATGATGAACTAATGAAATGAGCTGAAGGGAAACCAATAATAATCCAATCATAAGCAAGGGACAAACCTGCCTATTTAAAGTGTGAAAGAGGAGAGAGGAGGTGGAGATAATACATACATACTATCTAGCAGCCATTAAAATCTTTTAATCACCATGATTTTATCCCCAGAAACAAAAGAACAATTTTCTTTCCCTGAAGGTTTAACATTTTTGCCAGAGGTTTCTTCACTGTCTTCTCTGCCCTATAACAGTAACAATAATAATAATGATAATAATAATAAAACTTACATTTATACATCACTTTAGGATCTGCAAATCACTTTCACTTATGTCATTTATTCTTCACAATAGTTCTGTGAAGTAGCTAGATCTCCGAGGCTCAAAGTAGCTAAGTTTCTTGGCCAAGGTCACATAGCCTCTAAGTAGCAGAGCTAGGCCTCAAACACAGGCCTTCTGATCATTTAGCTAGTCCCTTCTTCCCACATCTACCAAAAAAAAAAAAAGATACCAGAGATGCTATTTCAATTCTGGCTTTAGGCCATGGAGAGGAATGCCTACACTTTTCTTTCAATGCCTTTTCAGTGTTGCCCACACTACTGTCATTGCAAGTTAATCCCACTCACTGAAGAAAAATCATGAATAGCTCAAAGAATGAATCATTTCAAGAACATCTTAGCTGCGGCTGCCCCCCAGAATAGAGCTTTGTTTTCAATATGAAGGTTTGCAACATTAAATGGGAAGAACCAAAGGTGTCAAGAAGAATAGAAAAATACCTTAAAAACAGGAGGACAGAACAAGTGGGAAGTGATAAGTGATCTATGCCACAGAACAAAGGAGCGGGAAACAGAAGAATTTCCTGAAAGTGGCTTAATTAAACACATGTGAAAGTCGGAACAATTGTGAAGGAGTGGACATAAGTGATCTTCACTTATCCTTCTTCAACTTTAAAAATATATATTTTATTGATGCTTTTCTAAAAACATTACAACAATTTCCTGACATACCCCATCACCAAATGAACCTGCTTAAGAAAGTCAAGCAAAAGCAAAATTATCACATCTGACATCATATGCAACATTTTACAACCACAGCCTCAATACTATTTATTTTGAGAACAGATGTCCACTCTCCATTTTCATAAATTCAGTTAGTAATTCAGCAAACATTTATTAAGCACTTATGATAATAATGGCTAGCATTTATATGCTATTTTAGGGTTTACAAAAAGCTTTGTAGTTAATGCATTTGATCTCTGCAAAAACTTTATGAGGTAGGTGCTATTCTTATTCCCATTTTACAGATAAGGAAATTGAGCAGAGAAGTTAAGTGACTTGCCTAGGGTCACACAAGAAATGTGTGCAAGTATTTGTCTGAGGAAGTCTTTGAAAACTCAGGTCTTCCTGACTCTCTGTCCCAGGTTCCATCCAAGGCACCAGTTAGATGCCATACTAAGAGCACAAAGGCAAAAAACATGGTGCCTGCCCTCAATGAGCGGGGGCAACAACATGTAAATAATTCAGTATTTACAAACTATGTGGAGTAGATGGAGGGAAATCTGAGAGGGGAAAGTCCTAGCAACTGGGGAAACAGGGAAGAACCTGCAGAAGGTGGGACTTCAGCTGAGACTCAAGGAAGTCAGGAAATCTAAGAAGCAGATAAGAGAGTAGAGCATTCTAGGTAAAGGCACAGAGAAAGGTGAGGGGATGTCATCTTTGAATAACCAAAAGCAGGTCAGTATAGCTGGATCAAAAAGTGAGTACACGAAGAAGAGCAACATGTTAGAAGACTAGAAAAGTAGGAAAAGGCTAGATTATGATGTACTTTAAATATCAAGTGGAGAAGTTTATATTGGTCCTGAAGGAAAAGATAGCTATGGGGGTCCATGAATGGGGGGTGGGGAAGGGTTCACAAGGGCAGACATGCACTTTAGAAAAATGGCAGCTGAGTGGCAATTGACTGGAGTGGGGAGAGACTTGAGACAGAAGGCCAGATAGAAAGTTATTGCAATAGTCCAGAAGGCATGGACTAGAATTATAACTAAGTATATAGAAGGCACATATCCAAGAGATGTTATGAAGGTAGAAATGGTAAGATTTAGCAAAAGACTAGATATGTGAAGTAAATGTGAGTGAGGGGAGAAGAGGAGAATGATGATGCCTATCAATAGTAGTAGGGAAAAGCACTGGCCCTGGAGTCAAGAGGACCTGAGTTTAAATCCAGCCTCAGACATTTACTGGCTGTGTGACCCTGAGCAAGTCACTTAACGTTGACTGCCTCCCCAAAAAAAACTGTTATAGGGAAGCTGGGAAGAGGAGAGGCTTTGGGGAGAAGGATGATGAGTTGTTTTGGACATGTTGTCTATGGGGCATCCAGTTTGAGATGTCTAAGACGCAGCTGGTGATGAGCAACCAGGGCCAGAGATACAGAGATTTGGGAACTATCTATATAAAGACAATTAAACCCGCGGAAACTGATTAGATCATCAAGTAAGATGGTATACAGAGTAAAAAGAGAAGAGGGTTCAAGGGTACAGCCTTAGGGGACACCCAGGGTTAGTACATGTGACATGAAGATCCAGCAAGGTGAGATTAAGACATATATGAGAACCAGGAGAGGGAAATGTCACAAACACCTGTGAGGAGATAGTATCTAAGAGGTAATCAACAACAGTGTTATGCTGCAGAGAGGACCAAAGAATGAGGATTGAGTAAAGGCCATCACATTTGGCAAGTGATTCCTGGTAATTTTGGAGAGGGCAATTTAGTTAATGAGGGAGAAACCAGATTAAAGTGGTTTAGAAGTGAGCCTCCAGTTTTACTGAGGAGAAGAGATAGAAAATAGCCAGTGATCTAATAGGATCAAGTGAGGGTCCACTCTCTTTACATGGCCTCATCTTACTCTCTAGCTGTTTAGGGTCTTTCACGTAGGCTGGCCCTTTCTAAGCAGTGTCCTGAGATTCAGATCTGAATCTCTTTATCTACCTTCTATTCATCCCCTGTTCCATCAGAACTCTCTCAACACAAATCAAACTGAAAAGGATGTGGTGGTCTCATTTTATATTTAAGGGTTAATGAATAATAATGGCTTAAAATGTTAACCATCCCAAAAGTATTTACATTTTAAGATGGGACCATAAATTAACCCAAAGGAATGAAGGGTCTGGAGAGAAAGGGAATTCGCTGACCAACTTAAATTTTTTAAAGCAGAAAATAAAACAAGTACAGGTGACTAAGGATAAATACATAAGTGTATAAGACAAAAATTACTTTCTAAAGGTTGTGTTGAGGCATGAAGAAAATAAGAGTTAGGACTACTGCAGAGCTGGATGAGACAATGAAAAGTCAGTGAGAGAAAGCAGGAAATACCCAATCTTTATTTTGCTTCCACTTTTTTCTGTCAAGAAAAATTATCTTTAGACCAAGAAGAAAGATAGAACAAACATGGCTAACAGTATCAAATCCAAGATAAGGGGATGGTAAAAGCATTCAGCTGCTTTCCATGAGTTCAAATGAACAGGAGTGGAATAACTATACCTCAGAGTACTGAAAATAAAAACAAAAGCCAGAACAGGTGGATGTGACTGCTAAGTCTTACTTAGTTGCTTGAAAAATCATGGTGTTGAACATGAAAGTGTCACAGGACTATAGATGGGCAAACACAATTCCAATTTCCAAACACATCAAGGGAAAGAGGACAGTTTTCACATTATATGCTGGTGAGTGTGACTTTGATAGCTGGCAAAATTCTAGATTATTAAAGGGATAGTTTATAACCATTGGGAAAGGGATATGGTGATCACTACAAGCCAATACAGCTTAATCAGGAACAAGTCATGTCATATTAATTATTTCACTTCCTTTATTGATAAGATTACTAGATTGGTAGATCGGGGGATGCTATAGACATAATAGTATGGCTAGATTTCAGCAAAGCATCTGACAAAGTCTTCCATGTTGTCCTTGTGGACAAGATGGAGAGATATGGGTTAGTTAATAGCTACCTAGTAATACAGTTAGGTGCATTCAGGGGTGACTAAATGACCTGAGCCAAAGTCAATGTCAACTTAAAAGTAGCATCTTTAGTGGAATGCCATAAGATTTGATCTGATCCTCAATCCCATGCTGTTAACATTTTTATCAATGACTTGGATAAAGGTATATGACTAGCTTATCAAATTTGCAGAATGACACAAGGTTGAGAGAGATAGTTAACAAATTAGATGACAGAGCCCCGGATCCAAAGGTTATTTCAACAAACTAGAGTAGTGAGCCAAATCTAATGCATGGAATTTAGTAGGGATAAATATAGAGTCCTATATTTAGAGTCCTCAGATTTTTAAAGATCAATTACACAAGCACAGGGTGTAGGGATCATGGCTGGCCAATATTTCACGGGGAAAAAAAGATCTGGTATTTATAGTGAACCACAAGCTCATTGTGACATAGCCATAAAAAGCAAGTGTAATCTTACAGGGGATTTTTAAAAATGAATATGTCCATAACACAGGAGAGCCCTGCTGTCTTCTGTCCTGGTCAGGACACATTTGGAGTACTGTGTTCAATTCTGGGTGCCATATTTTAGGAAGGATGTTGATAAACTGGTCTGTGTCCAGAGAGCTGGATGACTGATAGATTGAAGACCATGCCATGTAAGAGTCAGTTAAAAGAACCAAGACTTGGGGGGAATACGGTAATTTTCTTAAAAGAACTGCTACATAGAAAAGAGATTATAATCATTTTGGTTAGCCCCAGAGAGAACTAGGAGTAATGAATGAAAGCTTCAGAGAGGCAGACTGGCTTGATGAAAGGAACATCCTAATAATTAGGCTGCCACAAGAGCTTAATTATTCTCTCTCCAAAAGTCTCCAAATAGACTGGATGTCTGGGATAATGTAGAGAAGATTCCTGTTCAGGAACAAGTTTAACTAGATGATTTCAGGGTTACTCCAACACTTAGTTCCTGTGATTCTGAGTCTCTAATGGTGGAAATACAGGCATCAACAGCAGGTTTATGGAAGAGATTTTTGGGGGTAGAAAGTAGGGCTTTCACCATACTCTTAAATCGGAGGCAGACACCTATTTTGGTAATCTAGCTTTGATTAAGGTTATTTCTCCTCTGGAAGACTTGTCATACATTGCAGATTCTCATCTCTTCAGGTGTCAGTGATTTGGTCTGAAGGAAGGATGGATTGGATAGCCTTTCAAAGTTCCTTCCAGAACTGTCCAGAGATGGTTGGAAGTTTTCTTTTGTTGTGTGGAAAGAACAGTAGCCTTAAGATCACAACACCATAAGTTCAAGTTGCCATTTATTAGTTATATGACCTTGGGCAAGTCACAACCTGAGTCTGACTTACCTCATTTATAAAATGAGTGGATTAGACTATGAATTTCTCAATACCCATAAGGGTTAAGTTGACATGTCCAATTTCCAAATGGTCATACCAAGTCTTAAGGTGGCAGCATTATTTGTTTAGTGAATTAGTAGCAATGCTGAAAATGGAACAACTCAGGACCACCTCTGCCTTTGGGGAGACATAGGTGTCTTTAGTTGCTGCAGACAGACAAAATTTTGCCTAAGGATGAAGGCAAAGATTTGTTCAAGGCTGAAGACCTAAAAATGAGAAGATCCTGAGTGAAAAATGTTTTGTCATCTCCAAGAGACTCCAGCAGTGGGTACATATTTTGGTAATTTAAAAAAAAAATGTCCTCGGAAAAGCCTGAAAGGAAAAATAAAAATATTTCCTCCTCCAGTGTAGTGTGTGGAAAAAGAAACTTCAAGTGATCTTTCTTTTGACACTTAGCACATCCTGACTCATTGTACTTAATTTTTCTTGTGTACCCAGCTGGATGGCAAATTCCTGCATGGAAGAGAGTGCTATGCTTCTTCTCTCACCTCACTCACTGCCCCAACCAATCATCTCAGTGTTGCGCTGGCTAGTAACCAGCTTACCATTTACAAAGCATTTTCAAATTCACTACATACTCAGAATAGCTTGGTGAGGCAGGTGGGACATATATCCCTATTTATGGGATGAAGGGCTTGTGACTTGCCTGAGGCCACACAGTAAAAGACAGCCCAAAGTTCTCACAAGGCAGGTGCTGAAAAAGTATAGGTTGAAGGAATAAAGGAGGTTATACATCTTAGGAGAGAAGGTTCTCTTCTAGGTCCATATAAGTCTGTTCTGGTGAACTTCAGAAAAACCTGTAAAGACTTATATGAACTGATGCTGAGTGAAGTGCGCAGAAGCAGGAGGACACTGTACACAGTAACAGCCACACTGTGCAATGATTAACTTTCATAGACTTAGCTCTTCTCAGCAATGCAAGGATTTAAGACAACTCCAAAGACTCATGATGGAAAATGCTATCCACATCCAGAGAAAGAATTATGGAGTCTGAATGCAGATCAAAGCATACTATTTGATCTCTTTTTTTCTTTTGTTTTGTTTTATTTCTTCTTTCTCGTGGTTCCTCCCACTGGTTCTAACATTTCTTTACAACATGACTAATGTAAAAATATGTTTAATAGGAATGTGTATGTACAGCCTATATCGGATTGCATGCCATCTTGGGGAAGGGGTAGGGAAGAAAGGAAGGGGAGGGAAGGTAGAAAACTGAAAACTCAAAAGCTTATGGAAGTGAATGCTGAAAATTAAAAACAAATTTAAAAAAAAACTTAAATAAATAAATAAATAAAAGCCTGCTCTAAGATTGTTGGATTGGTGTGGGGATGGAGGACAGGAAAAAGATAAGTGAACTAGTTTAAAAAGACTTCTCAGGTTGTACCCAGTGGTAAAAATTACATAATGAAGGGTTAACAAGGGACTTCACATATTTGGCTTATTTTGAGAAGAATTTGAAAATTACTGGGGTTCTTTGCTATAAAGTAGAAATATGCCCATGTATAACTTCCAGTTGTTCTTCTCAGTTCTTTCTTGAAACATAAATGAAGATAGTTATGCACCCTTCTCTCAAATCTTCTCACTTCCAGGCTAACCAGCCTGTTCCTTCAAATAAGTCTCATGTCACATGCTTTTAGGTCCAATCTCTATTTTGGTCACCCTGGAGCTGTCCACCAATGTCACCCTTAAAAAAAGTAGCACCTAGAACTCCAGGTGTAGTTAGACCATGAAGAGTAGAATGACTATTAATATCCTCCAATCTAGGCATTATATTTGTATTAAGTGTGGTTCAGCACTTTCCATCTTTGTAACACCAATATTCTTCCAGTGATACTTGAGGGCTGCCAATCATGCAATGTTACAGTCTCTAGGAAATCATGATTTATGATGGGCATAAAAAGACCTCAAAAATGCATTGCAAAGACCACTATGGAGGGATTATGGAAGAATGTGGACAAGAGTCACAGAGGGGTGGGTAGAAGACAGGGAAGAATTTAGGGGTTTGATCTACAACCCACATCAATGAGCTCATTAAAGAGATTTTCTTTAGCAGTTTCACAGGATAAATTCACTGATTTTAATTACTATGATCTCCTTTTCCCCTGTCTTCTCCAAAGGCTGTACTATCCACTATCAATATTTAACAGTTCAGGGGCAGAGCCAAGATGGCAGAGTACAAGCCAGGACTCAGGATCCCAGCTGAACTCTCCCAACATTGCTCTCCAAATAACTTTAAAATGCCTCAAATCAAATTTTGGAGCAGCAGAGCCAACAAAAGGTCAGAGGCAGCCATTTTCGCTGCATAAGACAACTTGGGATGTCCACAGGAGAGGTCTGTTACACCATGGTAGGCACAGGTGCCAAGCATGGCAGGAGCATCAGTGCTGGACCTTGGAGGCAGCTGTGATAGCAGTAGTAGCAGCAATAGCTTCTTAAGCTCTTAGCTGAGATATGGTAAGGGTGCTAGACAACTGGTCACAAAGAGATCATAGGGAACCTTTTACTGTCACTGGGGTCAGCTAGCACTGATCAGCAACATTATATTCCATGTCCAGTTCTGGTTTGCAGTTCTGGGATGGAGAACTTGTGATCAGTCAAAAGGGAGCAGGGGCCCTGGTCATTGTTCCAAGGCTAAGAGGAGCACTAGCACTTTTAGCTACAGGAGAGCAGAGGACCTGGTCACAGTCCCAGGACCAAGAGAAATACTAGTCAAGTGAGCAAGGGCTCTTCCTGGGTAAAGACCAGAGAGCATACCAGGAGAGCAGTGATTACATCTCAACCAGGATCACACCACCCTGGAAGCACCAAAAATTTGCAGAACCCCAGAACTAGTTCTGAAAACAACAGCACAAAAAAATCGGGGATAGCTAGGTGGAGCAGTGGATAGATCACCGGCCCTGAAGTCAGGAGGACCTGAGTTCAAATCCGGCCTCAGACCAAACACTTGACACTTACTAGCTGTGTGACCCAGGGCAAGTCACTTCACCCCAACTGTCTTAAAAAAAAAATAACAGTAACAAAAAAACCCCTATCTTGGCACAATGCCTCCCTGCCCCTAGGCGAGCAAAGCCCAACTTTAACATAAAATTCAAAGTGAAGAAAGAGGCTGGGAAAATGAGCAAACAACAAAAAAGGAACTTGCAGGGGAAGACCAAGCCATAAACTTAGAAGAAGACATCAACGTGAAAATACCTATAAGCAAAGTCTCAAAGAAAAATGCTAACTGGACCCAAGACCAGCTAGAATTACCGGAAGAGCTAAAGAAAGAGATGAGTGATAGAGGAAAATTTGGGAAAAAAAATGAGTGGTCCAGGAAAATTATGAAAAGAGATTAACAGCTTGGTTTTAAAAGAGGCATGAAAAAATACTGAAAAAAATAACACCTTAAAAAACAGAATTGGATTAATGGTTAAAAACTTATATAAACTCACACAAAGTGAAGTGAGCAGAACCAGGAGAATGTTGTACACAGTCACAGCAATATTGTATGATGAAGAACTGTGAATGATTAAACTATTCTCAGCAATACAATGATGTAAGACAATTTTAAAAGATTAATGATGAAGCAGACTATCTGCCTCCATAGAATGAACTGATATTGTTTGAATACAGACTTAATCATGCTATTTTTCACTTCCTTTCTTTCATTCTTTTTTTTATTCAAGTCTTCTTGTACAAAATGACTAATATGGAAATGTTTTACATGACTAAACATATAACCTATATTTGACTGCTTACTGTCTCAGGGAGGGATAGAATTTGGAATTCAAAACTTTAAAAAAATGTTAAAAAATTGTTTTAATATGTAACTGGGGGGGGGGGGGCACTGGATAGAGCACTGGTCCCTGGAGTTAGGATGACCTGTGTTCAAATGTGACCTTAGACACCTGACACTTATTAGTTGTGTGACCCTGGGCAAGTCACTTAACCTCGACTGCCTTGCAAAAGCAAAAAACAAAATGTAACTGGGGAAAGAATAAGATATTATACATTAAAAAAAAAAATAAAAAGACATCCCCTGCACTAAAAAAATAAAATAAAATAAAATGGAGGGGATAATGGGGGGAAATGGTGAGCAATGCTTGAACTTTACTCTCATCAGAATTGGTTCAAAAGGGGAAAAATATCTATCTATACACACACACACACACACACACACACACACACACATATGATACATACACACACAACTCAGTTGGGTATAAAAATCTATCTTAACCAACAGGGAAATAGGAGGGGAAAGGCATAAGAATTACTGGGCAGAAGGATATATGATAAAAGAAAGGAGGGATTAAGAGAGTCAGTGGTCAGAAGCAAAACAAGCTTTTGACGAGGAATAGAATAAAGAGAGAGAAAAAAAAGAAAAAGAGGATGGAGGGAAATACATAGTAATCCTAACTATGAATGTAAATGGGAATGATCTAACCCATAAACAGAAGCAGATAGAATGGATTAGAAACCAGAATCCAACAACACATAGCGTACAAGAAACACACAGAGTTAAAATAAAGAGCTGCAGCAGAATCTGTTATGCTTCAGCTGAAGTAAAAAAGGCAGGGGTAGCACTCATTATCTCAGACAAAGCAAAAGCAAGAACAGACCTAATTAAAAGAGATAACTAGGGAAACTACATTTTGCTAAAAGGTGCCACAGAGAATACCAAAAAATTTTCCAGCAAGTTTTTCTGGTAAAGACCTAATTTCTTAAATATATAGGGAACTGAATCAAATTTACAAAAATAAGAGCCATTCCCCAATTGATAAATGGTTAAGCACTATCAATGGGCAGTTTTCAGAAGAAGAAATCAAAGCTATCTATAGTCATCTGAAAAAATGCTCTAAATCACTATGATTAGAGAAATCAAAACAACTCTGGGATACTACCTCATATCTATCAGAAATTACAAACGCTTAGGGGATGAAGGAAAATAGATATACATTAGCGAACTACTCGCAGAGTATTGAACTGATGCAACCATTCTGGAGAAGCTATACCCAAAGAGCTATACCGCCAGGTGTACCCTTTGATTTAGTAATACCACTATTAGTTTTGTAACCCAAAGAGATCAAAGGAAAAAGGAAAAGGACCTACATATACAAAAATATTTACAGCAGCTCTTTTTGTGGTGGAAAAGAAATAGAAATTGAGGGGATGCTCATCAATTGGGGAATGGCTAAACAAGTTGTAGCATATGATTGTGACAGAGTACTACTGTGCCATAAGAAATGCTGAGGGAAGTGGTTTCATAAAAACTTAGACGACCTATATGAACTGACGCAAAGTAAAGTGAGAAGAACTAGGAGATCATTGTGTATAATAACAACAATGTTGTAATGATGATCAACTGTAAAAGACTTGGCTACTCTGATCAATACGATGATCCAAGATAAATCCAAAGGCTTCATGATGGAAAAATGCTATCCACATCCACAGAGAGAACTGATAAACAGCGCAAACTGAAGTATAATTTTCTATTTTTTTGTGTGTGATATGACTAATACAGAAATATTTTGCATGATTTCACATGTATAACTGATATATTATTTGCCTTCTCAGTGGGTGGGCTAAGGGTGAGAGAGAATCTCAAATTCAAAACTTCACAAGAAAAGAATGTTAAAAATAAATTGATAATTTTTTAAAAATAATGTAAAACTAAAAACAAAATTCAGTTGAGATGTTTACCTCACAGAATCTGTTCTTCCTAATGAACGTATACTATGGTCAAAAAGATGAGGACAGAATAAATATTTAGGCAGGAGAAGTGGGGAGAAGAGATAATAAGGAAAACTAATAAGCACTTTCTTCACAACCTATCCAAGGCAGTGCAAGTGTCACCCCTAGCTCACAGATCAGGAAGTTTCAGCTCAAAGGTTTAGTAATCAGCTCTAAGTCAAAGAATTAGTAAATGATCAAGTCAGGACATGAAGCCAGATCCTGATTCCAGATTCAGTGCTCTTTCTATTACATCACACTGCCATGTCTCAAGAGGTAACAGGGGACCAAAATTTCCTTTGATGCTTCAGGAGGTACACGTTGCTTCTAAGAGATAAGGATAATAGAAGGGATTTTTAATAGCAAGAATTTTCATATTGTTTGAAACAAATGCAGGCGTGAAAGAAGATGGTTGCCAAATAAAGAAAAAGAACTGGGTTTATTAATAAGCAAGTGAAGTTTTGGGGGAAAAAATAGAGCTAAAAAGCATTAGCTGATCTTTTAAGTTTCAAATGGTGGCTTTTCCATCATCCTTATTGAAAATAAGATATTTTCAATAAAGAGCCGTCAGAATGGTGAATCACAAGGAGAATCCTTTCCATGTTAAAATATATTTTAAAATTGAAGCTGAGCTGGCTATGTGCTATTCAATAACTTTTCACAGAAAAAGAAAACGGCACACTTTTCAAGCCTGCAGAATCCTTACATTTCAACTGGTACAGTTTCGCAAATAAGGAAACTGGGGCCTGGAGCAATTAAGTGACTTGCTCAGTCATGCAGCCAGGTAGTGGTAGAGATATGCATCAAACCTGTTCCTTTTAACTCCACATCTACTGCTCTTCAGTGTGGAGCTGGGACCAGATCCAGGTTTCCTGACTTATAGGCCAGTATGCTTTCAAACACCTCACAACTCTCCTCCACTCACATAAAGACAAAGCTGAAAGACAACACAGAGTGAGAGAAACTATTCTTTAAAAACTGAAACAATTTTTTTTTGTATTATTAAAGATAGAAGCATTGTTATATTAATGGATAACTTCAGTGCTAGACTTCAGTATCAGGAAGACCTTAGCTCAAGGCTTACCTCTAATACTTAACTAGTTGTATGACCCTGGACAAATCATTTAATCTCTCAATGCTCAAGATTCCTCTGCACTTACCTACTAAGTCATTGCTTGAACTAATGAAATCATAGATTTTTCACATATGTAAAACCTACACAAATGGACAAAAGAAGTGAGCTACAACGAATCTTTGGCCAGGCAGGACACATTCCTCTTTGCTTTCCTCACTAATGGGGAAGAATCTCATGGATAACTCTAAACTGTTTATGTATCCAATTGGAATACAACTTTTTTTTTCTGTGTTTGTATTTACTGCAAGCCAGCAACAAAAATTATTTTGAATTTCTTAAAAACACACTGTTGAGGAGAAAAGTAGCCAGAAGTGTGCTGGATCCATTATGGCATTAAAAGGTTGTTGTAAATAATGTGGTATTTCACACATAACTGAAAAAATTAGAAACTTTTATTAACTTTCTAACTCCAGGGCTAAATGAAGTAAAAGTAGGATAAGCTACTCATCTTTTTTGCCTGGTGCTCATCACGGGCAATTCTATGAAATCACACAAACACAAAACAAATGGTAAATCTCTCATAAAAATATATCAATAAAAATGCATTCCAAAGAAGATAATTTGCAGTGCTGATCAATATTAAAATACATCGTGTATTTTTGTTATACAGTATTTAAAAATTTTAAATTGAGGCCACATCTCAAAATGTCAAAGAATCCTAGTACAGCAGCTAACCTCTAAGATTGAATTTCATTGTGGCATGGATCAAAAAGTCCTTAACTCCAAAGTATTTCACAGAGCACTATCTACCTCACAGACATTTTCTCAACACACAAAAACTCAATGAAATAATCACCACCACAAAAACTGAAATGTTACTGTTTTATTTATATGAACTAAAAACATCTGGAAATTTTTTAAAGGCAAAAAATAGTTCTCAAACCTCCAAATCAGGTCTAGGGCATTAATCAAGAGATTAAATATTGGGATTCCTTTTTTTACCCCCTAAGCATCATAATACATTTCCACATTGAAGAACAACTTAAAAACAGAACATGGGTACCTGTCTCACTGCTGCCACTTCTGGGGAAAGAGCAGTTTGCAACTTAACATTCTGGCAAACAAAAGCACAGAACATAGGCACCGAATTATGTACTGGATACACTCCCAACTCTGACAGTGAACCTTACAGCCCTGGCCATTTTACCAGTTCTCTTTTATTCTGGCCGTATTAACTTTTACACACCACATCTAACCTTGCATTCAAATAGTTCAATACTTCCATCAAGCTAGTGGAATCATTAATCCACCAACGTCTCGAGCTAAAGTGGATGAATTCTGTCTTAAATTAAGGATCTTGTTTATATAATAGCAAAATCAACACTATAGCAAATCTTGCACAAAATTTGGCCAGCAAGGGTATAGGGTTTGCTCTAACTTGTATTTCTCTACCTGCACAGAGATGTACTTACATCTTCGGAGACAAGAGTCTAGGTCTACTGATTCCTGTACCAACACACAATCCAAACCTTTCCCAAGTCCTGTTTGTCTTGGCTTGAAGAGAAATGATTCATTCAAACTCATTCTCTTATATTCATGATTCTCCACTTTTATTTCTAAATGTAAAGAGGTTTTTCCAAAAATTAACAGGAAGGGTCTTACTGGCTCCAAAAAGAGCAGATATATTCACCATTGGCAGAGACTGCCAAGATGATTACTGTGGGGTTTGTGTAGCTGTTTTTTCTTACAACTAGCACATTACTAAGGAAGTGAAGGATCACATGTTATGATTGCCCTCCTCCCCCTGCCCTTTGATATCTTCAAGATTTTCCAGAGTTCATGAAATATCACATCACTGATGCATTCAAGAATCATCATAAGGGCCTATCAATAAATGTAAACAGCTATGGTGTAGTGAAAAACAAAGAAAAAATCAGAGAGGCATAGAGCTTTTTTTTTTTAAGGATTTTATACTATGTAAAAAAAACCACAAAATAAAAAAAAGGGTCAGTCAACATGAATTTTAGGAGTCCTTCCCAAAAGTCTCAGTACCCACTGGTCAAGCAGGCTTGCCTTCTTTCCTCTTTGCTTTCAGCCTAAAGGCTTACTAAGGATTGCCAGAGGTGATTTGTGCTCTGAGTTCTTAAAATCAGACTTGCTCTGCCAGATCCAAGACTCTGAATTTATCCAAGTTGTAGAAACAAGCTTTCACTACCCGTCCACCAAAATACCTCCCATTCAGATCAACAACAGCTAGAATGCAAACAGAAAAAGGTGATTAAATGCAAAGATGAAAATCAGTTATTTTTGAAAAATTCTCCAATATAAAGCATATTTAGTTGTATAATTTAATTTACCTTTAATTGCTGATTCAACCCTTTCAAACTCTAAAAATATTCGTACAGCTTCATCATCAGGAGCACCAGGAATCTGAAACAGAGATCAAATCACATTAATAAAGGTTCTATGTTCCTATACTAAGAGTGGCCTACATACATATATATATATAGCAAATTTCATGGTTTAACAATAGTTAGCATTGATCTGACACTTTAGGATTTGCAAAGCACTTTACAAATATCATCTCATTTTATCTTCACAACAGCCCTGGGAGGAAGGAGATATTAATCTTACAAGTCAGTTTCCTCACAACTGTCTAGTGAGATAGGTAATATACAGATGATTATCTCAATTTTACAAATGAAGACACTAAGGCTCAGAGAAGTTACATGACTTGCCCAGTCATACAATATGTGGAAGAGCCAGGATTCAAATTCATCCTCTGACTTTAAGACTAACACCCTATTGCCTTTTGAGCCAGTCCTGGGGTACTATGCATAATCTTCTACACTATTAAGATATCTTAGGCAATTTGGCAATATGTGAGAGGAGCAAGGGTGAGAAGTTGAGGATAAAAACAAAGCTGAAAACCTGAGAAGGATGGTAGCACCCCCTCAGCAGAAAGAGAAAAGTCTGAAAGAGAAATTAGTTCTTTGGAGAAAGCTAATGAGTTCTGTTTTGGACATGCTGAGTTTGATACCTCTGTGGGACATCCAGTTTGAAATATCCAGCAGGCAGTTAATGATGTGGCACTGAAACTCAGTAGACCCTGAGACTGGAGAAAGACAGACAGAGATAGAAAGAGACAGAAAGAGACAGACAGACAGACAGACACACACACACACACACACACACACACACCCCAGGGAATTAATTCCACAGAGGAAATTAAACTCATGGGAGCTGATAAATTCACTAAATGAGAGAGTAAAGAAAAAAGAGGACCCATGAGCCTCAGGGCATACCCACAGTCAGGGGGCACAATACAGATGATGAGAGGGGAAAGAACATTCAAGAACAAGTAGGTAACAGAACCAAGAGACAGTAGTAAATCTAGGGGCAATATCCAGGAGAGGTTGGTCAAAAGAAACAAATGGTACAGAGAGGTCAAGAAGAATGAGAAATGAGAAAAGACCATGAGATTTAGTTAATTACTAAATATCTTAATTAGGTATGACTGGTATGACTGAGGAGAACAAAGCAAAATTGCCAAAATAATCTTTTGGTTGTGAAGCCAGAGGATCTGGCTTTAACTCTTGCCTCTGACACTACTTGGATGACCTTGAGTGAGTCATTTAATCCCCCTCGGCCTCAGTTTCCTCAACTGTAAAACAAAGAGCTCTAGACCAATGAGTATACAATGTTGGCATGTTGTTCTTCTGTTCAAAAACTTTTAAGGCTTCCGATGGAGCAAAATTCAAAGTCTTGGCCTTTAAGAACCCCCCTAATCAGATACCACCTTACTTTTTCAGGATTCTCTGTTACTAATCCCCTCTATGTCCTCTAGCCAAACTCTGCCCACAAAGAGGCAGTGAGCTCTTCTCTGTAAGCCTGGAATATCCTCCTTCCCCATCTTTGCCTATTCTTAACCCCTTTTTAAAGTCTAACTCAAATGACACCTCCTCTTTGTGACCTTCCCCCTCATACAGCATATAGCACACAGGCACTTAACAGGTGTATACTGAATAGCAAGCAGCTGTCAAAGAACCAAAGCATGGAAGGAACCTTCTATGTATCTGCTGATATGCTGTATTTCTGTTCTTGTCTTTCCAAGACAACCTGATCACCAAATGTGGAGAATTCTTTTGGCCACAACAACTCATATAGAATAGTTACTGAATTGTAGAAGGGTTGGAATTTGCATCAGTATAGGGAGTAAACCAAAGTATTATCTCCACATTCAAACTTTTATAGTATAGCAAGAGAACTGTGGGCAACATATGAGAAATACTCTTGTAATTAGGTAGTAATTTACCTTGACATCATTACTCCACCTACAGCAGAGAACAATTTGTTGAAGCTATGTTCTGGCAAAAAGAAGTTGGCATAACAGTCCCTGAAACTGCAATATAGGGGGGAAAAGAGCTCTGACTCTTGACTTAAAAGTTTTTCTTTCTAAATGTTTGTCATCATAAGCATATAAATGTTCTTAGGAAGATTAAAAAAAGAAAGGCCATTACTTCAAAAATTACACATTTTCCAACTTTGCCATATTTTTCACACTCTTCCTTGGTTTCGCCTTCTAGATCTTCATCTACTTCTCCAGCACCCACCATGTTCTGCAAATCAAGGAAAAGAAATTCAATGACTATACGTCAAACTAGATGGTTACAGGTATGCAAACAGCAAATCTTAAAATTTCATAATGACAAATTTTCTACTTCAATCCTGATATACTGAAAATTTTCATCCCTGAAACATCCCAAAGCTAATAGTTCTTTTAAAAATTAAAGGTATTTATATAAAAGAAAGCCCTGGGCATCAAGTTAAAGAAGGTCCTATTCAGGCACTAGAATTATGCACAGCCTTCCAGTAGCAGCAGAAAGAAATGTCAAAAATAATATTTTCACCTGGTCTGAGAAACTCCCATACTTCAAAACATCATAGCAATCTTAGAGCAATTTCTACCCACTAAATTGGAAAGAAATGAATACTTCAACACAAATAACTCTAAAATCACATTTTGATTTTCAACAATTTTAGTTAAGGAAAGGAAAAATCTTTCTTTTACAAGATCCTACAATAACCAACCTCTCTCTGAGACTTGCATTTCTCTATTATTAGTCAGTTTTTATGTTCTCCCCAAATGACAGGCATGACCCTGATTGCCTTGATAGTCACTGACACAATAAATTGTAGCTTATGTAGCAAGTTTGGTGAGTGAATATGCGTTTTGTTGTTGTTGTTGTTGTTGTTGTTTTCTTTTTGTGTGTGTCTATGTGTGAGGCAAATGGGGTTAAGTGACTTGCCCAGGGTCATACAGCTAGTAAGTATCAAGTGTCTGAGATCACATTTGAACTCAGGTCCTCCTGACTCCATGGCTAATGCTCTATCCTAGCTGTGCCACCTAGCTGCCCCCATGAACATGCACTTTTAAAAAGTAAAATCAGTAAGCTATAATTTGTATTCAGATGATCCCTGGACACAAATTTTGCAGGGGAAATAATTTAAGCAGTTATTGTTTTTGTTCTTTTATACTTGAACGATATTTGAAACAAAGCCAGACAAAAAGAAAAGATTTTTTTCTACTTACCCTTAGTAGAACCACTTTTGTAGGACATTTCAGAATCTCGGTTAATGGATTTGAATCTGATTTCTTGGATGCATCTGCAGCAACAGAATAAACCAATATGTATGTAAATCAATATATATGTCATCATAGTAAAAAGCTGGGTCAACCCTTGCCATCATGAAACAATGAAATCCAACAATGAGCATGGTTGATGATATCTCCCAATATCATCTCAAGCACTTCAGCAATCTTTCACACAATAGAAAAGGATATCTACTTACAAAAAGATAACCAGCTGGCTTTGTTTTAGGGAATGCTTATCACAGTGATTTTCAAAATGGTTTTCAAAGAGAGGTTTTTAGTTGCTGGATAAATTATTATTTCACTTCACAAAGTAAAGCATAAATGGCTTAGGACAAATGTTTACAACTTAACATAGTGCAAAATTCAGGCTTGGCTATGTACAGAATGTTCCAAGCTAACAAGTTGTCACTCGTTCCGTATCAGTGCCTTATCAGTAACTGTTCATGGCAAGTTAATAACTGACTGCAGATTTCAATTACTTTGCTGGTAGTATAGCCTAAGGAAAAGGAGGGCAGTGAAGTACACACACAAAAAAATTGGTTGCCAGTAGCCTTGTGATACTAACAGAATACTATCCCAGGTGTGAAGTTGGAATGGAACTCAAAGGCCATCTAGTCTAACTCCTCTCCAAACCCTGAATCCTATCAATCACAATCCCAATATATAGTCACTGGGCCTCTGCCCTGTCATCTCTACTGACAGGGAACTATCCCCAGAGGCAGCCATTTTCATTTTTGAACAGATCAAATGTTAGGAAGTTTTCCATTACAGCTGGCCAATGTCTCATTCATCTTCTACAAGGGAGTCCTTTAAATATCTAAAGACAATTATGTTCCTAAAACTTGTCCTCTCCAGGCTAAATACTCCATCTACTGTACAACTCAATGCTTACTGTATGGTAATAGTTTCTAATCATACCTTTGCTTCCAAAATGCAAGTGGAAAAGTGAGCATAAAAGTGAGCAAATGGAAGCAATGGGTGTAGACAACTTCTTCTGGGAGTTTGTGTATTAAATGGAGGAAGGATATATAGGTTGATTAGTTTGAGGAAATGGTAAGCTCAGGTGAAGGTTTTAAAGGACAGAGACCTGGGCACGTTTGTAGGCAACAAGTTAAGCACCAGTAGCTAAGAAGAGGTTGGAAATTAAGGAAAGATGATTGAAGGGGAAAGCAATCTTAGAGAAAGAGGAGATGGAATTAAGGATGCAAATAAAGGATCAGAGATTTAGAAAGACCTCAGAAGCTGTAGAACATAAAGTCTTTATTTTGCAGACTGAGGAAACAGGTACATAGAGGTTAAATGGCTCGCACAGGGTCACAACTAGTAAGTACTTGAGGATGGATATGAACCCAGAACTTCTTGACTCCAAGTCCAGTGTCCTTTTACTACTCTGCCTCTCAAGGGGTGGCACTGGAAAGAAGGGTTACCTCTCCAAGTCAACAGCAAAAGAGAGGATAGAAGATAATGCTGAAATGATATGCAATATGGAACTGGGGAGGAAAAAGAACTTATGACACCATTATGGGAAGTGTAATAACAACTTGACAAGGAATAAAAATATTGGTATAAGGCAGTGAAAGACCAGTTGAAACTGTACAACCTAAGTTTGTAGTGGGACCAGTAGGCTAGGTAACTTTTAGGCAGATGACAGGCATAATTCAGGGCTGGGATCTGAAAAAAGATAAGCAACAATATAACAAGAAAACAAGAGACCTAACTAGTTATCTCAAAGGTCAAGATTTTTGAAGGAGAAAAACAAGGCCAGAATAGGGGCAATGGTCTAGGGAATCAGGGAGGAAAATAGTGAGTAAAAGCTGGGTAAGGCAGGAGAATAAATTTAAGAGGGTTAAGGTAAAAGGAGAACTATAAAGACAGGATATTATTATGAATGAAAAGTTTCAAAATTATGGATTGTGGAGGTGAATACTTGTGAGTGATGATGTGATCAATGTAGCATGACAGTACAGATCTGAGCAGGCTACAGGTAAATGCACTAGGAGATAAGGAGGGGCTGAATATTGGGGAGAGGAAATGACTGAATATTGGGGAGAGGAAATGACTGAAGGAGTTAAGTTTCTAGAATCAGAGAGTATAGGATCAGAGGATCCAGGGTACAAATATAATATCACAGATTTAAAGCTAGGATGGGACCTAAAGGGCTTATCAAGTCACTATTTTATGTTAGCATTTATCAGGAATCTTGGAGTATCTTAACATATGCATGAGGAACTCACTGTTGGAGTAAAGCCTTTAAGGGTACATTTCACTCTACTGTGTCAAATATTTATTAATCAAGCAATAACATACTGAATGGAATCTTGTATTCTCTGAATACTTCAGTCAGCTACGTAACAATAAAGATATAGTCCAATAAAGAAAACTGTGAAAGTCTGCTTATTTTCTTCCCATATTTTCATGGAGGCTACTCTTGAAGTGTGTATATCATTTGATTGATGACATCATAAAAAAGGAAAATGTAAGTATATGGGTTAATAATTACTGAGATTATCTTTTCTCATTAAGAATATGTCTGTGTAGGGTGGAGCCAAGACAGTGGAGCGGAGGTAGCAGCCCAGATGAATTCTGCTAACATTCCCCTCTAAACAACTTTAAAACAATGTATCAAATCGAATTTTGCAGAGGCATAGCCAACAAAAGGTTGGAGCAAGACATTTTTCCAGCCCAAGACAACTTGGGCAGGAAAGGTTGGTAACAAGGGGGTAAGGCTGGCTTGGAAGACAAATGGCGGCAACACCAGTGGTGGGCCTAGAGGTGGCTACAATGGGGATAGCAGTAGTTTTGAGACCTCTCAGCCCAGAGACAGCAAGGGTGAGGTAGGGAGAAAAGAGGGAAGAAACAATTGGGAAAATGGTCAGGAGATTATGGAAGCCCTTTTGCCGGAACTGGGCATGGGACCTGGCACTGTTTGACAATGCCACTGCCCATATGCAATTCTGGATCATAGTCCCAAGGCAAAGAGGAGCATATGTAGTCAGTCACAAGGGAGAAGGGGCCTCAGTCCCAGAGTTCCAAAGCAGAGAGGAGCACTAGTGCTTAGGGTAGTAGGGGCCCCTCCTTGGTAAAAACCAGAGAGCATACCAGGAGAGCAATGACCACACCTCTCCCGGGATCACATCACCTTGGAAGCACTGAAAACTTACAGACCCCCCAGAACTAGCTCTGAAAACAGCAGCGGAAAAAAGCCTGAAGTTTAGGATAATGCCCCTTCCCGACTCCTAAGTGAGCAGAGTTCAACTTTAACATGAAGTTCAACGTGAAAAAATAGGTTAGAAAAATGAGTAAACAACAGAAAAAGAATATGACCATAAAAAGCTAATAAGGTAGCAGGGAAGACCAAGACAAAACTCAGAAGACAATCAATGTGAAAACAGCTACAATCAAATCCTCAAAGAAAAATGCAAGTTGAAAATAAGCCCAACAAGAATTCCTGGAAGAGTTAAAGAAAGAGATAAAAGGGGCAGCTAGGTGGTGCAATGGATAGAGCACTGGCCCTGAAGTCAGGAGGACCTGAGTTCAAATCTGGACTCAGATACTTGATACTTCCTAGCTGTGTGGCCCTGGGCAAGTCACTTAATCCCAATTGTCTCACCCAAAAAAAAAGAGAGAGAGAGAGAGAGAGAGAGAGAGAGAGAGAGAGAGAGAGAAGTCATAGAGGGAAAATGCAGAAAGAAATGTGAGTAATACAAGAAAATCATGAAAAGAAAATTAACAGTTTAGTAAAAGTGGCCCAAAAAATACTGAAAAAAATAACACTTTAAAAAACAGAATCAGCCAAATGGTAAAAGAGGCACAAAAATTCACTGAAGAAAAGAATTCCTTAAAAAGCAGAATTGGCAAAACAGAAAGAGGTATAAAAGCTCACTGAAGAAAATATTTCCTTAAAAATTAGAATTGGGCAAATAGAAGCTAATAACTCCATGAGACATCAAGAAACAATAAAACAAAGTCAAAAGAAAGAAAAAGAAAAAGAAAATGTGAAATACCTCACTGGAAAAACAATTGACCTGGGAAACAGATAAGGGAGAGATAATTTAAGAATTATTGGACTATCTAAAAGCCATGATCAAAAAAGAGCCTACACATCATATTTCAAGAAATTAAAAAGGAAACTTGTCCCAATATCTTAGAACCAGAAGGTAAAACAGAAATTGAAAGAATCTACTTATCACTTCCTGAAAGAGATCTCAAAATGAAAACTCCCACAAATATTACAGCCAAATTCCAGAGCTCCCAGGTCAAGGAGAAAATACTGCCACCAGCCAGAAAGAAACAATTCAAGTATCATGAAGTCACATTCAGGATCACATAAAATTTGGCAGCTTCCATGTTAAAGGAGTGGAGGGCTTGGAATATGATATTCTAGAAGACAAAGGAACTTGGATTATAACCAAGAATAACTTAGTCAGCAAAACTGAGTATAATCCTTCAGGGGCAAAATGGTCATTTAATAAAATACAGGACTTCCAAACATTCCTAATGAAAAGACCAAGAACTGAATAAAAAATCTGACAAATAGAAGACTCAAGAGAAGCATAAAAAGATAAACATTAGAAAGAAATCATAAGGAGCCTATTAAGGTTAAACTGTTTACATTCCTATGTGGGAAGATGAGACATGTAACTCTTAAGAAACTTCACCATTATGAGGGCAGTTAGGAGGAGTATACATAGAGGGCAGTAAGTATGTCTATTATGTTAGGATAATCTAAAAAAAGAGGGTAGAGTTAAGAAAGGGATGCACTGGGAAAAGGGGGAAGGTAGAGGAAGAATGGGGAAAATTTTCTCACGTAAAAGAGTATAAGGAAGAGTTTTTATAGTGGAGGGGATGATGAGGGGGGAGGTGGCCAGCAACACTTGACCCTTAACTTGAACCTTACTCTCATGAGAATTGGTTCAAAGAGGGGACAACACAAAGGGGAGGAGGAGCAATAAATAGGAGGCTGGGTTAAGGGAGGCAGTGGTCAGAAGCAAAACAGACTTTTGAGAAGGAATGGGGGGAAGGAAGGGGAAGAGAGAAGGATAAACAGAAGAAAATACAGTGGAGGGAAATACACAATTCGAAACCATAACTGTGAATGTGAATGGTATGAACTTACCCATAAAATGGAAGCAGACAGCAATGGATTAGAAACCAGAATCCAACAATATATTTATAAGATACATATTTGAAATAGAGACACACATAGAGTTAAAATAAAGGGCTGGAGCAGAATCTATCATGCTTCAATTGAGGTTAAAAAAAAAAAAAGGCAGGGGTAGCAATCATGATAGGACAGCTAAGCAGCACAGTGGATAAAGAACCAAGCCAGGAGTCGGGAAGACTTGAATTCAAGTTTGGCCTCAGACACTTATGAGCTGTGTGACCCTGGGCAAGTCACTTAACTGTGTTTCCCTCAATTGCCTCCTCTATAAAATGAACAGGAAAAAGAAAAAGCAAACCACTCCATTATTTTGTCCAAGAAAACCCCAAATGGAGTCACAAAGAACTGGACATGACTGAATAATAACAAGAAAGCAATCATGACCTCAGACAAAGGAAAAGAAAAAATAGACCTAATTAAGAGATACAAGCAGGAAAACACCTTTTTACTATTAAAAATGCCATCTACTTCCAGAGAGAGAACTAATGAACTGAGAGCAAAATGAAATACAACTTCTTCACTTTTTAAATTTTTCTTGCCTTTTTTTGGGGGGGAGAGAGAATATGGCTAATATAGAAATGTTTTGCGTTATTTCACATATATAATTGATATATTGCTTGTCTTCTCAATGGGTGGAGGAGGAACTGGAAGGAGAGAAAGAACGTGGAACTCAAAAAAATTTTTATGTTAAAAATAATAATTTTTAAAAATAAAAAAGTACAGCCTGCGATTCCTTCCCCTTTCCCCAATTTTGTGATCTCTTCCCCTCCCTGAGCTATCTTGTGAAATGATCCCTCAATGTTTTCAAGATAGTGTTGCCTCCTGCACAATTTTTTTCAGTACATAACTGGGCTGGTCCAGCAACTCTTCCAGAATTCATCTTAAGAACCATTTCAACTTTCCTAATATCTCCAATGGGGACGTGAACGTCAGGTTCAAATGTGATGAAAACAGGCTATTACAGAAATACCAGTTATTCTGTTCAGTTTTTTGCCTATTTGTTGTCTTTCATTTTATCTATGAATACTCTTGGGTTCCTATAGGTGAGCTAAGCATCATACCAAGGTAAACTTTTATTTTTGTTATTTTTTGAGGAGATACTAATCCTAATCTCCTGCTATCTTCCTCTATAGTGTTTTACAAGTGAGTTAATATTTTAAGCACATGCTGTACTTGGATGTTTCATCTCTCCATTTGGCAAAGAGAGAAGCAACCTGGCACAGTCAATAGAGCACTGGTCTCAGGAAGACCCGAGTTCAAATCCTGCCTGACTTATCATATGACCCTGGACAAGCCGCTTAATCTCTTTAAGACCCGGTTTCCTCACCTGTAAAATGAGGAAAATAAGGGCATCTATCTTATAAGCATTGTTGTGAGGCTCAAATGAGATACAGCACCATATCAATGTTACTGTTGTTGTTATTATTATTATTATTATTATTAGATGTTTATATGTTTTCTGCCTAATATGGTTTCAGCTTCTTCAAGTACCCTCTTTTTGGTGACTGCTTTATACTGTTTAAACATCTGGAGGAAATGATAATAAGTTCAACGTCTCTGCCTTTTTCGACGTCCCATTTTTAGGCACCAATGACTTGTTTGAGTAAATCAGACTGCAGTTGTTGCAATTATTCACTGTATTTTAATTCTATCTTCAATTGTGATAATGGTTTTTTCCCCCTTTCTCTTAACTAGCTGATGGCTGAAACACACAGAGCTGATTCTTCTCACTCCCACATCTCTCAAGAGAGTCAATTTCATTGTTTTTAAAAAAAGAGAAGATGCTCCCCATGGAGAACATTTTAACTCTTTTAACTTTTAACTCTTCTTGAAGAAATGCTTCTTGATTGAACAAAATATGATACAAAGGCACAAGACTACTGAGATAAGCCTTTGACTTTTTTGGTTTTTCAGACCTAAGGAATACTTTCTAAAACTTTTCACCATCCAACCTGCGCTCACCTTGACACTGAAGTCACCAAGAATCAAAGATATGTTAACTTGGCTGGGAGGAGCTCGTCAAGTTCTTGGTATAATTTTGCTAACTTTCCATTTTCCACAACGATGCAGTTACATTCATGCTTATTACTTCACTTAGGTAGCCAAGTGTCTCAAGAAGTGGTATTTTCTTGTTGTTTTAGGGTGCAAGATGAAATCAGGTGGGTGGCAATTGGGTTTGGCAATTGGTTTTAACATCAGGAAGACTTGAGTATATAGCCTCAGATACTCATAAGCTGTTTGACCCTGGGCAAGTCACTCAACCCGTGCCTACCTCAGATTCTTCAACTATAAAACGGGGACAATAATAACACCTATTTCCCAGGGCTGTTATGAGGAACAAATTAGATAATACTTATCTGTAAAGCATTTAGCACAGTGTCTGGCATACAATAAGTACTATGTAAATATTATCACTAAAATAGTGTTATCTTTTTGTCTTTATATCATAGTCATTTCCCAGACTTCCCTAAACTCCCAAACTGAAACTTCCCTTCACAACAAATAAAAACAAATAAGCAAAACAGGCTAATATTATATATGGTAGTTTGTCTTAGTAGTGGCCTACCTCTCTTTTGAGGCCAAAAACTCTCATTTGCCTCTCCAAGAAGAAACTCTTCGAGTCACCTTCCCATTAGATTTCAACTCTGTCTTTTGGTTTTATTCATAAGAAAATCAAAATAATTTGATTTTAATTCTTCAAACAGGTGTATCAAATTGTTAACTAACAGATGAGCACCTCATAATTAGAGTACCCACTGTTTACAGATAGTCTACAAACCAATTTCCAACAATAACCTTTTTAAAAGAAATAGTTTAAAGAAGGAAACCTATGGCCCAGCTATATTGTTTATGGGTAGTCTACAGACTCAGTGATTCTTAATGCTTTCTGACATCCTTTCCTGTTACTGTGAAAGCAGAATGGAGCTGCTTAGGATGAGGGGCATTTTAAATTTATTTCATGGAATTGCCACAGTCAAAGAATTCATCACTTGGTGACCAGTTTCTCTACAATGAGCATCACTGTTAGCTACGTTGTGCCACAGACCACTGACCCAGTTGGTAACAAATATGGTACTTAAAGCCCTTTTAGCATGACTGAACTTTACAGAGCCTGTATCTTAGGACAGTCTTTAAGGATGTGTCGCCTTTACAACATACTGATGCACTGGAATAAGATGGTGGAGTTTAAATAAATCCCTAAAATGCTACCCTTGAGGTTTTTGCCTGATTTTAATTCACTCTTAGGGAAAAACAATTCTGACCTGCAACAAAGTCATAAATTAATATCAGATCACAATTAAGAAAATATTTGGGCCTCAGATATGAAAGCAAAATTTAGCTGAAGGAATTAAATAGAAGGAAAGGAGAGGAACAGTGATAAAGCAAACAGGATATATATAATCAAGAGAACTCAAGATATATTTGATTAACATGGCATACATATATCACTAATATGAATGCTACAAAATCCAATTAAAAGACATGATTGTTCCAATTTCACATCAAGATTCTTTCTTCAAAAGAAACTGTAGCCTCATCTTTTCCTAATAACATTTTTTAAAGAAATAAAAAAGATTTTCTTTTCCTCTGATTTCCCCATTTTTCCTTGTTAAGAGTTTAAATCTCTAGCCTTATTCCAACAATTAAAAGCAAGAACTTGGCTGAATCTCATTTTTGGAATACTTCTTCCTCCTCTGCTCTGCCTGCTGAGCTCCCTAATTTCCTTAAGTCCCAGCTAAAGTCCCATCTTTTACTGAAGGCCTTTCCCGAGTCCTCTTACTTCCAGTGTCTTCTTTCTGTTAATTATTTTCTACTTCCCCTGTATACAGTTCGCTTTGCACATAGTTGTATATATGTTGTCTCCCCCATTAGACTATAGGCACCTTATGGACAGGGACTGTCTTTTGCTTCTTTTTGTATCACCAGAGCTTAGCATGGTGCCTGGCACACAGAAGATGCCAAATAAATGTTGACTGAAGAATCATCTAAAAAAAATCTGTGGTTTTGGGAGAAAAGGTAATGTCAAGAAATATACTCTTCTAGAAAAAACTGCAAACTGAGTGAAAGGCTATAGCCTTTCTTGTTCTCCTTGATATCTACAACCAAACTGTCCTTTTTCAGAAGACACACCTTTCAGGGGGCAACTAGGTGGCACAGTGGATAGACCACCGGCCCTGAAGTCAGGAGGACCTGAGCTGAAATCTGGCCTCAGACCAAACACTTGAAACTTACTAGCTGTGTGACCCTGGGCAAGTCACTTAACCCCCATTGCCTAAAAAAAAAAAATTAAAAAACAAAAAGACATACCTTTCTCTGTAGCATCACCAACAATGATCTTGCCGCCTCGCTTACTCGTCTTTTCAACGGACAATGCTGTGCTCAATCCTTGCTCATGTTTTCCAAGGCCCTGGCCTTCTCGGAAGCCATACTTCTGCATGATTTTATGAGCTACAGTACCACTAGCAAGAGGAACAATGAAAAGCATGATGTAAGTCAGTTTTCTTGTCCTAATCAAACTGACCCCCAAAGGATTGTGTGAGTTCTCGCATGTTACAAAAATCAATTTTAGGTAATATTAATAGCACATAAGTATAAACAGCTACCTTGAAATTCAGGGGACAATATGAGGTGGAATATAATACTAGATAACAATATAAGCTAGAAAGGGTTTGAGTAAATTAATTGATAATAGGCACATATAGGATAAAAGTGTTATGGAAGTTAAATGAAGCAAATTTCACACACTAAAGTGAAGAAATTCCAAATTACAGAGAAAATAGTACAAGATCCACCAGGCCAATGAGACAAGAAAAAAAATTCTTGTCTCAATTCTATTTGGAATCCCGAAGATTCTAGGCAAATGACATCCAACTCAAAATGTGTAGTGTCTATTTACAAATTATATTTTAAAAAAATTATCAAGCATGATATTTATGATAAATATGAAGTTGAACATGAATATTATAAAAACAACTTAAATGTACAAGTTTTTAGGGAAGACGATGTCACGCTGTTGGAATGTCCTCCAAATTCACTAAGGGGTTGATCGCTGAAGACAGTATAGAACAAAAATAATTTAACTATACACAAAAGCACACACCAATATTCAGGCAATGGCTATGTGTGTCAAAGAGTTTGAAATGTTCCTTTACACCTACATTCCAGATCAAAGATTTAGATCTATAAAGGATGTTAGGGGTCAACTATTCCAACCTCATTTTACAGATTAGTAAACTGAAAAAAACATCAATTGAGATTTGTCCAAAGTCACACAGGGAGTAAGTAGCAGAGTTATGATTCAAATCCAGCCCCTTGGACTTAAAATCTAGTGGTCTTCCACTATTCCACACTGCTTCCACTTAACAATGTTGCTCAAATTCTTAAGAATTTATTTTTTGAAATGAATTAAACTAAAATAATTACCCCATGTTAGCAAGGAAGGAATTACTGGGCCCTGTTGGAGATCGTGGTCTCTCTTGTTCATCATACACGGGGGGAGGAATAGCAGCTTTGGAAGACTGTGAACGAGGTCTTGACTCCTCTTCAAATGGAAAGTCTCTGGGTACTGTTTAGATAGAATGAAACAAGCTTACAAAGAGAAAATTTTGACAAAAAACATATCTTCACAAAATTATTTTTATGGCATTAACTACTTCAAATACTTATATTTCATGCAGCTTAATGAGGGTTTGGGAAGAAATAAAATCTTTTAAGTCTCATACCCAAGACTTAGAGCATACCACAATAAAGAACAGCTACCAGGATCCCAAACTGCTCCTTGGACTACCTGTCTCCCTTCTTGCCTTTATCCCAAAATGAGGCAGATGAAGTTAAGAAAACTGCTAGGAGCAGAAGAGAATGTGATGTTTAAATATTATTCAGGTAGTCCCACAATGATGTATATCTGACATAAAAGTAGCATGCTGGCAAGGGCAGGAACTCCTATTCTTTCCTTCCCTATGCTAGAGCTGCAGCTGTCAACCCTGTGAGATTCTGTAGTGCAAATCACAGGAACTATACCAGCGGTTGGGAGTTGGGGAGTCACCATCTAAAGTCTAAAGTCTCAAATGTACCAGGCTGGCCATGGGAGGATTTCAGCCCAATGATACAGTTGAAGTAAGGCTAAAGATATTTGTGATAGCTCAAGTTGGAACACATAAACACCTTTTCACTACAAATATGGTACTTAACTTCTATGACACTATATTTCAGCGGCATTATAGGTTAAATAGTCTCTAGGGGACTGGCCTAAGAATGTAAATTATATTATGGTTAACATCTAAATCTAAGTGAGAAAGTATATTCTAACTTAAAACCAACAAATTAAAAATGACCTATTAGAACCTACTCCTTTCGGAAATGAGCTTTCTATGATTTTTCAGTTTAAGTGACTAGTGTTTCAATTACATTAACTATAGGTTAAACAGCCTTGGCCTAGGAACCTAATCACCATTTGTAAAATTGTTTCTTTGGAAAAAGCCATTCCTATTTAAATAGGTTATATATAAAATAAAAATTTTAACATACAATATGATTAAGGAAAACTTGGCCACAGGAGAGAAAATAGGGCAAAATTCCAGTGGTCCTGACTTCCAGTTTTATATTAATCTACTGGCTCATGCTATCTATGTACTCAATTATACCAGGTGTGTGTTATTTAATTATGAATATAATAGGAAGAATAATGCTTACCACTCACTTACCTTCTCTTTCTCCTCCTAATAATAATTTTAGTGCTTTATAGGTTACAAAGCCCTTTATACATATTATTTCATTTGATTCTCTCATAGCAAAGTTATAGGACAGTAGGTAATTATAACACACATGAACAGAAAATTACAAATTTACAACAGATTGAAATCTGAAATTCAAGACCACACACCTACCCTTTGCAGCAGATCCTAACACATTAGCAAATATGTAGAATCTCTTGTTTTAAAGGTTATTAAGCAGAGTAGTTACACTATAATTCTAATTTTTTGTGGGCTAGCTTAAGTAGCCTGGATGACTCCTCAAATTCTTTCCAGCTCATTACAATTTTGTTAATGGAAGTGGTGGAAGGTAGTAGAGATCTTCTAGCAGGAAGCTTAATAGACAACAAACACAATGCCTTGAAATGAATAGTAAGGCAATTAAAGGTCAAGTAAGCTTCTGCCATCTAGTGGAACATGACCTATGCTATAATTTTCTAAAGCAGTCACTAGAAAAGTGGAGAGGTAAAGAACCCAGAATTTTTTTCAATTAAACTAGTGATACCTCCTTAATGGGCAAGGGATACAATTTTTAATTTTTAAGTCAATATGTCAACTCCAAAAAATAAGCTCAAATAAAATCACCAAAATAAATTGGACCTACTAAACACAGTATCTCAGAACTTGGCTGGCACACTGGGAAATAGAGAGTACTTTCAAACTACATAAGAGATTGTGCTGGATTACAATGGTAAAAGCAGCAAGAAAATAGAAATTAAAATAGAAATGAACCTCTTCTGCCCCAAAGGATTAAAGATAGGAAAGTCTGGCCCTGGCCCTGTAGTTGTAAATCTGGGGAAAAAAGACTGATTTGTTTATCTTAACAAGGGACTTACACAGTTAAATTACATCTAGAACAGAGGAAAACAAATCAGTTACTACTCTCTCAGGAAACCCAGCTGACTTAAGCTAAGAATTTTAATCACTGAGTCATAGCTAGCATGCGACATTTTAAAAAATGAATGAAATCAAGAAATAGATCAACATACATTCTTTGTCTTTTTCCACGAGAGAAGTTGGTGGTGCAATGGCAGCACCTCCCATACCTGCAAATTAACATAAATTGAATTGATTAAAGGAATGGGAAAAATAAAAACATATGTTTCAAATTACTAATAAGAGAAATACAAATTAAAACTCTGAGATTTTATCTCGGACTCAAAAAATTGGCAAAGTTAGATGGGAACAGCTAGAGACAGAGGGGTTGAGAGAAGACCAGCACAACAATGTATCAGATAAAAAGATCTCCTATATACAAAAATATTTATGGCAATACCTTTTATAATAGCAAAGAACTGCGAAGTGGACACGCAATGTCACCATGGCTAAACAAATTATATTACACGAACAGAATATTATGGTGCTGTAGGAAATGAGGACTACGAAGAATTCTGAAGATTTGTGAAGGCTTGTGTGAACGGTGTGAATCAAGCAAAATAAGCACAACTCTAATGATAAAACATTACTCCTTTTCCTGGTAGAGAGGTAGGGGAGGCCCACGCCCTTAGACCTAGTCAGTGATTTATTTTACTTATGTACTTTTTTGTTACAAGGGAGCGTTATGGGAGGAAGTGAGTTTGAAGTTGGGATGTGACCACAGTCTTTTTTTTTAAGACTCACGAATAAAACTGTTATTGATTTTTAAAGAAAAATTTTTAGAAGTCAGATTCTTGACGACTTAAATCTGTTATTATGGCTGTCATCAAAACGGAAAAAAACACTGTCACCCAAATCTTATCAATATGTAAGTTA
This sequence comes from Phascolarctos cinereus, assembly GCF_003287225.1. Classification (NCBI taxonomy): domain Eukaryota; kingdom Metazoa; phylum Chordata; class Mammalia; order Diprotodontia; family Phascolarctidae; genus Phascolarctos; species Phascolarctos cinereus. The sequence continues at coordinate 169,994,325 of NW_027555514.1, forward strand.
GGGAATCCGACTGACAAACCTCTACCATGTACAAGGTACTGGGGATACAAAGACACAAATTAAACAGTCCTTGCCTCAAGGCAATAACACTCTACTAGGGGGAAACTATATGTACACAAATAAGTAAATACAAATCATCTCTCTTAGATACATTTTTCTAAGAGCTCCTAACACTGTCCTCTCTTGTTTCTCCTCCTATCTATATGACTCCTCCTTCTCAGAGTTCCTCTGTGGAGTCTTCTTTCCTGTCACCACCACTAATTTTGAGGGACCCCCCAAGGCTCTGTCCTGCGACCTCTTCTCTTTTATCTTTATATTTTCTCACTTGGTGATCTCAGCCTTCAGGGGTTCAGTTACTACCTCCATGCAGATCTATATATCCAGCCCTAGTCTTTCTCCTGAGCTCCAGTCCTCAACCACCAAATTACTGGACATTTCTAACTGGATATCCCATAGGCATTTGAAATTCAATACATCCAGAGCTCATTATCTTTCCTCCCAAACCCAGCTCTTTACAGAATTTCCCTATTCCATCATCCTTTCTTTGACCCAGGCTCATAACTTTATGTCCTCTATTCCTTATTCTCACTCATCCTACATATCCAATTCATGCCAAATTTTGTCATTTCTACATTAACAACTTCTCTCATATACATCCCTCTTCTCTCTATTCAAATACTCACTAACCTACTATAGGTCCTCCTCAACTCTTGCCTGGACTATTTCAATATCCTTCTAATTGGGCTCCCTGCCTCAAGTCTCTCTGCATTCTAATCTATTCTCCACTCAGTTGCCAGTGATTCTCCTAAAGTAAAGGTCTGACTAAGTCACCCTCCTACACAATAAATTTCACTGGTTCCCTACGTCTTCTAGGGTCAAATATACAGTCCTCTGTCATTTAAAGCCCTGCCTCCCCCCACCAAGCTACCTCTTCTTACTTTTTACTCCCCTCCACATATTTTTTGACAGTTAAACTAGCTGCTTACATTTCCTCAACATTCCACCTGCCATTTCAGTGCCTTTGCAATGGCTGTTTCCCACGCTTGGAATGCTTTCTCTCTTCACCTAAACCTCTTAGCTTCCCTGGCTTCCTTCAACACTCAGCTTAAATGCTACCTTCTGTAGGAAGTCTTTTCAGGTTCCTCCTCCCAGTCTCTTACTTCCCCAGCTATTAGTGCCTTCCTTAAGATTACCTCCCATCTATTCTGCATTTCTTTTTAAACTATTTACTCACTGGACAGCTAGATGGCACAGTGGATAGAACACTGGGCCTCACATACTAGCTATGTGACCCTGGACAAGTTACTTAACCTCTATTTGCCTCAGTTCCTCATCTGTAAAATGGGGATACACTGGAGAAGAAAATGGCAAACTACTCTAGTATCTTTGCCAAGAAAACCCCATGGACCCACGGGGCCACAAAGAGTCAGACAAGACTGAACAGCAACAACATTCACATGCTGTCTCCTCCATTACAGTTCGAGCTCCTTGAGAACAGACTGTTTGGGACAGCAGTGTCTAACACAAAGTAAGCACTTCATAAATGCTCAGTGACTGACTAACTTTAAGATGTCAATTTGTTTCTTATGTCTGTGTACTGTGTACTTTCACCATGAGGCCACTGGGTCTCACAATAAAAGTGACTGGATCTAAAAATATTAGATCACTGTGATTTTTGCCTGTTCCAAGTCTTAGTGCTTAGTGGTGTATAGTATCATAATATCTTAATTATTACTTTCACTTCTTTGAAATAAATTTCTAAACTTTCACACACTGCACTTAGGATCACTGTATTTAAAAGAAAAACTAGCTACCTACGATGAAGTTTGTGGGTATCAGAATAGTTTTGCATTTCACATTGTGAAGCACTGTAAATAAAGCACATGATTTATTTGTAATGCTAAAATACATTTGCCTTTACTGTTACTAAGACATTTTGGAAACATCCAGCGAGAATGCCTCTCCAAAACACAATGACCAATCTAATTCAAATTAGTGAAAAAGATATGGCATATTCTTCTTCCATACTTCTTTTCCTCCTTTCTCACTCATAATCTCTCTCCTTATCAGAATCAAATGTCCAGGGGGCATTTCTTATAGAGAATAGAATACTTTTTACTAATTTTAGTGTTTCCCCATTGCCTGGAAGTTTCTTATTTAACTGATTTTCCTGATTGCTACAATATTTACAAAGTGAAATTAGACTTCAGATTGAAATGCCATTTACTCATCTTATGAGAAAGTAGGCTACTCTAACTGAATCAAAGACCACCCTGGTTAACATGAAGTTCTGGGTAGGGTTAGCAATATGTGATCCATGCTGACAAAGAATTTGGATACAGCACCTAATACAGCATTTGGCACATAGTAAGCAGATGCTTACCTAAATAACCGGCATGATCGTGACCCCCACTCCCCACGGCCACAATCTAATAAATTCTAGTAGCTCCTTGTTACCCTCCAGATTCAAATGGAAAATTCTCTGCTAGGGATTTTAAAGCACTTCATAACCTGTCCCTTTCCTACATTTCCAATTTCCTTAACATCGTTTTATGTACTCTGTGGGCCAGAAACACTGGCCTTCTTGTTATTGCTCACACACAATCCTCCATCCCCCAAGTCCAAGCATCTTCCCTGGCTGTCCCCATTCCTGGAACACTCTCCCTCCTCATCTCTGCTTCCTTACTACCCAGGCTTTTTGAAGTCTCAGCTAAGCCCCATCTAGTCTCTCCTAGTCTTCCTTAATCCTAGTATCTAAGAAATAACTTCTGAGACTACCTCCAATTTATTCTGAATATATCTTGTATGTACAAAGTTGTTTAAATATTGTTTCCCCCATTAGACTGTCCACTCCTTGAAAGCAAGGACTGGTTTTTTTTGCTTTTCTCTGTATTCCCAGAGCATGCCTGGCACAAAGCAGGGACTTAATAAATGCCAACTGATGTTAAATACCTGCCAAATTGAAGATTTACAGAAAGAGAGATATAGGGGGCAGCTAGGTGACGCAGTGGATAGAGCTCTTGGGCTTTGGAGTCAGGAGGACCTGAGTTCAAATCTGGCCTCAGACGCAACACTTACTAGCTGTGTGACTCTGGGCAAGTCACTTAACCCTGATTGCCTCACCAAAAAGAAAAGGAAAAGAAAGATATAGAAAAGGCACCTGCATATGTGCATTTCACACAACAAAAGAAAAATCCATCCGGAAGAACAACAAATACCAATCTAATTCAAGGGGGCGGGGCAGCAGATGACAACCATAGCATTTTCTTGTTCCTTACTTCTTTTCCTCCTTTCTCGCTCATAATCTTCATCTTCATCAGAATCTGGATCTGGTCGTCTTGAAAACCCACTAGCTTCATGCCTGTCTTTACGCCTCCTAAAAATATAGGAAACAAAATATTCATAAAACCTTACTAATTGGGTGTTCAAGTAGAGGCTTTATAAACATTTTTGGGGATGTTGTGGAGGGATTCATATTTCAAGTAGATTGGACTAAATTACCTTTAAAGTCCCTTCAAAGTTACATTTGAAATTTAGAGAAGTGTTGCTATGGAATTGACTTTGACTTGCTCTTACACAACAAATGTCTATAGTTTCTCTTTCTATCAAAAGATCATAAAATGTTAGAAAATGGATTGTAATTTAGATGTTATATAGTACAACATCCTTGTTTTCAGATTAAAGTTCTATTTGTGCAGGAGACTGGAACATAAGAATGCAAAGGACAATAAAGCAGTACCAGTGTAGAATCCAAACGGCATCAATTTAGCAAACCTAATGTGAATACAGTTTAACTAAGAACAAAAAGATCACTATAGCTTTGTCTTTTTCAATTTGTGAACTATCTTAGTACAGATAAAAAAAACATTTCACTAGCAACAACTAAAGTGTCAAGACCAGGACTTATAAACCTGTGTTAGAGTAATATAGAAACGCCTTATTTGTTGCTAGTGAAATGATGAACAAAATAAAACACTTTAGCTCCTAAATATCTAACATAACGTTATGTTCTTTTGCTTTGGAAAAAAAATGACTATTATTTAGACTATGACATGCAATTGCATGGCCATTCTACTGGATTATCTTATCATTACTTGGAAGGGTTAGGCACTGAAAATGAACCATGAGCAGGCTCCACAATTAGAGAATATGTATAAAGAGACCTGGATACAATTTGGGAAACTACTGTTCTTTTGTAGATACCAAGTAACTTCCAAGTGAAAAAAAATCTTTCCAATACAACCATGTTCATAATGTCAGTGCAGAGTTGCAAATCTGGGAGCACCACAATCTCTGTGAAATTAAAGTTGTCGCCAATCCAAAAAGCAATGAGAGGTTTGGTGAGGGATGACAAATGGATGGTCAGAATACTCCACTGGTACCTTTAAAAAGACCCCCAGGGGAAGGCATCCAGCACAAAAGAAGATACCTCTGAGGAGGAGCTATAAAAGAACATAGACACAAAGGTAAAGAAGGCACGGTTGAGTTTTGAATGTAGAGTATGCCTACCTTGATAAGCTCACAAATCTACTAAAGTATTTAAGTATATTCCTTGCATTTTTAAAAGGCAGATAAAGTTAAACTCTTGCTAGCTATAAAATATTGGCCGTGAAGAAAAAAATGTATTTCTGGCTCAAATGAAGGTATTTAATGCCATGCAGGACAGGTATTAAATATGTATATGATATATAATGTTATGAAGGATATATTATATAATAAGTCTTTAATCACCATTGTGACACAGGGAAAGGAGGGAAATAAATGTCCCAAGACTGTCTCAATCCTCTCAAACCCACTGCTGCTCCATTCCAATCCCAGAGCAATCCTAGGCAAGTTAATATGCCCAATTCCTGCCCATCTCTGTTTTCCACCCACACCCAGGCCTCATTCTGCTTTAGTGCAGAAATGTCCAGAGTTTAGCTGTTACTCTGAAATGGAATGAATGTTACTTCTAGCTTTCATGTATCGAAGGATATATCATCTACATGTATTTCCATATTTTCTTAAAGACTCTAAATGGAAAAAAAAATAGCAGAGAGAAGAGGGGGCATTTTAAGTGCCTTTTCTTTTGTTGATAGCAATGAGAAAAATACAAACCCTTGGAAATTCTTAGTGGAGCTGTGTGCCTACTTCAGCACAAGTTGACTATGAAATTGAGTTATGTTCCCCACTGGCCAGAGATAAATCCTAGTTGGGACCAAGAGTTGGTGGTAAAGCAAAAAAGGCAGCTCAAACCTTGAGGCCCACTGATAAAAATAAAGGGGTGAAAAGGATCAGATACGGGCTGATATGCATCCTTGGAACTTATGACAGGAGGAATAGCCTTCAACCTCAAAAACTCCTTACTCCACCCCTCTACTTTATTTTTTTTTCACCCTCAGAGACCGAATCCTGTCAGAAAGTACTATTGCTGGTCATTTTTCAACCATTTCTCTTCGCTGGTCATACAATGCTGGAGCCAATATGGCAAATATTACAGGAAAAATAGTAAATTCTTAACTTATCCCATCTCCAAAGTTGATGCCTAGTCCCTTATAAGGATCCCAGATCCTCTTCCCCACCATATTCATTAGATCTCCACTCTACTCAGATAATTTCCCAGTCCTTCTGTCTGGTAGATGGGATGAGGGAATTGTCAAACCCCACTGCCAAGGATACTGAAGAATATGTTCCTGGTATTCTAAAATGGAACTGTGAATGTGTCTTAAAAGAAATATCATACATAATGCTCAAATTCATTCTATAACAAGATTCTTCAGGTATATAATACCAAAACAAATAGCTTTTCTTTACACTGAACTGGAAACCAATCAGATGTTGTAACACTGTTTATTTGGGAAGATATGTTTTGAGCTCTAAGTAACTTACAAACTTTCAGAATATAACCCATTTGTAAGTTTTGGACTTCCTATACTGGATTTCTGTGTTTCTACACAAAGTATTTTAAAAAGCATTTGCTATTTTTTGTTGGTTGAGTCACGCATGACCACAAGCTGCAGAAAACATTAATGTATGTTCTGGTTAACATTTGTGTCACACTTCATTCTAGCACTAATGTAAACCAATGACAGGGTATTTGGGAAAAACTGAGAGCACACACTATTGTTTTATCCTTCACTGTATGCAGGATAATGATTTAACACTGAGTCAATTCAGTTCAAACACTGAGAATTCTGTCAACTTTGACCTTCACACTGTCAATTTTAGTGAGCAACTAGTCACTTTGTGATAGTAAGTGAATAATTTTTTCAACCAACTGAAAGACAGAAAGGCACTGTTTGAAGAAATCTCTTCTAAGTTACTTTAGTAACAATAGGATTTTATAAATATGCACTACAATCAAAAGAGCATGAGTAAGATCTATTTTTGATAATAATCAGTATGGATAACACCTGGTTACACAGGGTGTCCCAAAAGCCTTTGAGACACCCTGTATTACTTTAATAAACGTTCACAGGCTTCTGTCAAGGGCTTGACAGAAATTAGGCTACAAGTGAACAGGTCTTTAGAATAAAAATGAAAACTGGCAAAATCATATTTCTTCAAACCATTAAAGCTCCTTGCCATAAGCAATTATAACAGCAAGTGTGGCAAGAACTGATAAGACTATCCTAGCTTAGTTACTTAAAAAAAGCTTCAAATATGCAAGGTTGTGATAAACGAAGATTCACATGTCAGTGATCAATCATCTTTCTATATACTGATGTTCTCTTTTGGAATCTTACAGATTTTTTAGTTAGAGATAATTTAGATTGTGTTAAAATTATTAATCTAACTTGCTTTCTACAAAATCCATACACATGAAGAAACTAAGAACCATTTGAAGATGCCATGACAATGACAAAGACTCCCTAGAAATTATGCCTAATTCTGTCTGCCTCACTATTTGTACTAAACTTTAAGACAATAACAAAAAAATCATAATTAGAAAATAAATGTCTTGAGACATGATTAATTTGATAAAGAGAAAACAGATTTGAAAATTAAAGTTCATGGCTACATGCTAATATTCCAATTAAAAATACAAGAACTGGATTATTTGAAAATCCAAAATTGACTCTTACTTTTCTCTTTCTTCAATCTCTTTTTGCCTTTCCAGCTCCCGCTGTCTTTGGCGTTCCTCCCTTTGACGTTTTACTACTTTCTCATAATCATTAGGAAACATGGGATCATATTCATCAGCTAATGGAATCAAAACTTCTCCTGCAGAAAATCCACTAGGCACAGGATCCTAAAGAAGAGTCAAAATTCCAAAGTCAGATACCAGAATCATATTATGTAACTGTCACTATCCATAACATTCTGCAAATACAGAATTTTTTTGGCAACCCACCAGAAAAAAAAGGGAAAAAGGAAGGAAATACTTTAAATCTAACTTCTTCTTAGAGGAGGTAGCGTGATGAAAAGTGAATTGCACTTGCACTCAAAAACGTGGGATTGCATCCTGGCTCTACCACTAGATTATGTTACTTCACTTTACCTCACAAGTCACTTCATCTCTCTAGGTCCATTTACTCCTTTGTAAAGTGACAGAGTTTTTACTACATGATTCCTGAACGCCCCTCGAGTTCCAAAATGCTGTATTTCTAATTCATAAACTACTCAAACACTGCCTAGGTAACACAGTGAATAACTTTACAATAACAACATGTAGAAATCAATTTAATGTGAAGGAAACAATTCTACTTTAAAAAAAAATCCTATATCCCTTCCAAAAAGGGTTACAAGTCTCACATGGATGGATGTGATTCCCATCACATCCAAAGCCAGTTGTACCTTCTAATTTTTTAGTCTAATGATCAAATCTGGTATGGGGGAGCTTCCATCTTCCTTTCTACATATTCAGAAACTGAAACAATTATTTAAGTTGAAGCTCATTCACCCAATGCTACCTAAGATGGAAATGAAATAATAAGAGGCAAGGCTAACTGGAAAATAAAATATCAAAAATGATACTTTAAGGCTGAGACTCCATTTCATAGTATGATTCCTAGAAACCCTTTGTAAATTACCTTTTCCTTCTAGTACAAAATTTTAAGTCTGTCATACTAGGGATATTTCCTATGATTTTCCCCCAAAGGGATCTCAAGTGATTTTTACTAACAATTATTCTTTACTAATATTTCTCATTAAAAACAGAATGGAACTTAGGGCCCTCAAAAGTTTCACTTACTATTTTAGCGACCCTGCAAAACAAGATGATTTCGATACCAAAAGTTAAATTTGTTTTTGTTTGCTACTTGTGATAGACACTTTGTGGGGAAAGAAAGTTAAAATACACAGGGTTACTTCAAAAGGTATACTTTGTACTTAAAAGTATAACTGTTATCATAATGATATAAGATAATGTGGATTCAATCACAGACCTAAATCTAACTCATATTCTTTATCAGACTATTATTCAAGTTAACATTTTTACATCATTGGGCCAATGCATCAGTTTTGTTATCATCTAAGACCTTCTGTTTACACTACATAAAAGTAATCAGAAAAACAACTAGAAAATCCTTTAACATGTAAAATGCAATGCTCCTAAAGGTGTTAATTATGTATTTAAGTGAATTTAAAAGTCTTAAAAACATAAATTATATTTATATGTACACACATATATATGTATATACATGCACACCACACACACACACACACACACACACACACACACACACATACTTTACTATCTTTTCAGTTACTATTACAGTAGGAAAAAAACTGATGATCAGCCGAACAATTTACATACTATTATCATCACAGGTAATTTGGCAACATGTAGGCAAGCTAAAAGTGCTAGCGTGAAGGTCAATGTTAAAATATTTTTTGTTACTTCAAAATCTGACAGAAAATAATTCTTAATGTCTGAATTGAGTTGATTTAAATATGCATCCTAAGTACACTAAAGAAAAGCAATAAGGACTAATGGTGTTTTAACTGAAACAAAAAACAAAATGTAAATACCACAGTTCATAAAATATCGACTACTAAACATTAGTAACTGTATTAGTACACAGCAGTTAGCTACACTGATGGTTCAGAAAGATTTGGAGTATAAAAGAGTTTTCCACGTGACCTTGTTTATATCATTAATTTACTTAACTTTTACATGCCTTGGGTTTGTCTCACGAAAAATGTGAATAATAATGATTGTTTTAAAGAAACATTAATGATAACTTTAAGAAAAGTTAATGATGATTTCAAGGACTTGGCAAAAAAAAAAGGGGGGGGGTAAAAACCAAACTACAAAGAAGTAAAATGCAAAATTTTATTGAAATTAAGAAAAAAAAATCCACAAGCAAGTGAAGTGTGGGCTATTTGGCGTTTCTCTCTATGAGCTAGTCTCACCTTTAAGCCTGCTGCCACATGAGGTGGGGTATCTACAATCTGCCGGTCATCTGAAGAGCTCCCTCGTTTCAGATCAATCACTGGAGCAAGGACCGTACTTTGTTTTGTCCTCTGGCTCTAAAATCAAAAGACAGATATTGTGAAAAATATATTGAAATTTTGAATTCAAGTTCTTACCAATTAAGAAAATTAGTTTTGTTTCTGCAATAGCAATTCTTTTGCACCCAGAAAACCAATCTCAAAATATTAACAATTTATCAGCAATATGTTGATTTAATAGGACTTTTATTCTTATCACAAAAATAACCAGTAATAATCTACCTGAATTCAAAAATTTAGTTTGACCTAATAATCAAAAAACACAACTAGGAGGAATCAGGCATTGCTAAGGGGATAATGATCACCCTCCTTTTTGCCTCCGATCTTTGTCCTTTATTTTTTTTATCCACAAATAAAATGCAAATTTTATAATATAGCTCTCTCTGGAAGCTCACCACATTTTTGCAATCTTTCAAACATACAAACTATGGTAATTTTCATTCAATTAGGTCCTCAATGTCTTTAAATTATACAAAGAGCACTAGAAATATGGTGATCTTGTGGAAAGAACAGTGGAATGAGAAATCAGTAGATCTAGTTTTGAGGGCAGGATCTAAAAATGGGGTTAACCACTGTATGTCTAAGTCTCAGTTTTCACATTTGTAAAATGAAAAGATTTTCATTAAATACCTCAAAGGACTTTTGTGAAGAAAAAACTTTACTAAACTGCAAAATGCTGTATAAATGTGAGCTAATCAATAGAAAGTAAGATAAATGCAGTATTCTAATCCAGTATACTAAAACTCTTACACTATAACCACATAAGAAATAAAATCTTAAAATATGGTCAAGAACAATAATATGAAACTCAAATAGAAACTGATCCCAGAGGGTAAAATATTGACTTAGAAAACTACAAATTAACATTACATATATGCTGTATTACATTTTAATTTATTTTGGCAAACATTTTTCAATTACATTTTCATCTGGTTCAAGTGCACTTGAGAGTTTTGTGGCTAGGAGTTTGACCCTCTGGTCAAGAACATCTTTATTATATATAACAATGATTAAAATCACATAGATTTTTCTTTAACTTTTTCCATTAAAAGGGCATGATTTTTATGTAGCTAGTTTTATCTAATAAAATAATTTTATTGATGTAAATACAACAAGCCATATTTCTACAGGTGGGAACTCAATATAGCAGTTCAGAGGAAAAGACTAAAAAACAATGTCCACATTCAACACAGCAGATTTTAACTGCAACATTTTTAATACTCAGAATAATGTATGTCTTTTTTTTTTTTTGCAATTGGGGTTAAGTGACTTGCCCAGGGTCACACATCTAGTAAGTGTCAAGTGCTTGGTCCAAGGCCGCATTTGAACTCAGGACCTCCTGACGTCAGGTCTGGTGCTCTACCTACTTCACCACCTAGCTGCCCCTTAGAATGATGTATGTCAATCTTCATCTTTCTTCTGAGTATTTTACCATTTTTTTTCTAATAACATTTTATTTTTTTAGGAAATTGGGGTTATGTGACCTTCCCAGGGTCACACAGCTAATAAGTGTCAAGTGTTTGGTCAGAGGCCGGATTTGAACTCAGGTCCTCCTGACTTCAGGGCCAATGCTCTACTCACTGTGCCACCTAGCTGTCCCATACCATTTGTTTTCATCTGTAACTTCTTCTGAACTGAGAGTTGGTTTATTAAGCAGGAAGTTCAATTTTCATGTAGTATCAAAAATGTGTCAATTACTAAATTTTAGTAAGATTATAATCACTTTGCAAAGCAAAGTAAAATGACTTCAAATAAAATTTACTTTAAAAGTAAAATGACTTCATGAAACTGATCTGAAAGGATACTCACATAAGGATATAAAGGATTCACAGAATCAGAACTTAGAGTAACCTTAGAGTTCACACAATCTAATGCTTTACTCAGTGAATAAATTCCCTTTACAAAATCCCTGACAAATAATCTATCAGAATCTGCTCAAATACTTTTAGTGATATTGGATTAATTGGGTTGTGAAACTGCCTACTCCATTTCCAAATATTTCTATAACTGCTAGGGACTTCTTCCAAATTTTCGGCCCAAATCTGCCTATCTATAACTTCTACCAATTGTCAAATATTTAGACACTTCAAATCTTAAAAGTTATGCTCCTCCAAGTCTTCTCCAGGCCAAACATCAATAAATCCTTCAAACATTACTCATTAAACAAAATTTAAATATAGGAATTTTAGAGTAGAAAGGGACAAAGAGAAAAATTAAGAGACTATAGAGTTTTGAAAAGCAGAACAAATCTGAACTCTTAATTCAACTACAAACCTTATAAAACAGTTAAAAGGAAATCCAAGCAGATTTGGTTAAACAATTTTTTTCCCCTGAAATGAATTTTTAAGCAGACATATTTGATAGTTAGGTTAAAAAACAAAACCATCTCTACTTGCCATCAAATTACATAAAAATAAGTTACTAGCACACTGGATTTTTACTTGTTAAAAATAACAAGAGTCTAAACAGAATATTAGTTCATACTAGGAAAAGGATTTAAATATTCTTTAAAATTTAACTTATTTTATCTTTTTTCAATTAACATTTTCTTTCCCTCCTACTGTCCCCAGAAAAAATGAAACCTTTGTTTGAAAATACATACATATGTTTATATATGTAGTCAAGCAAAACATATTCCCACCATTAGCCACATCAAAAAATGCATGCCTCATTCTACATCTTGAGTCCATCAGTTCTCTTTTCATGAGGTGAGCAGTATACTTCATCACTAGTACTCTGGAATCCTGACTGGTCATTATATTGATTAGTGTTCTTAAGTATTTCATAGTTGTTTATCTTTAGAGTGTTGTTCTTACAGAAATTATTTTTCCATTGTCCTTATTTTACTCTGTATCAGTCCATATAAAAAAATTAGTCTCTTTGAAACCATCAAATTCATTTCATTTTTTAACGGAGAAATAATATCCCATTATATTCATGCACCATAATTTGTTTAGCCATTCCCTAATTGACTGGCACCCCTTTTCTTTCCAGTTGTTTGCCATTACAAAAAGAGTTGCTATAAATCTTTTTCTACATGTGGATCCTTTTTCTCTTTCTTTAAATTCTTTGGGGTATAAGCCTAGGTACTGCTGGGTCAAAAGCAATGGATTCTGGGGACATAGTTCAAAATTGTTTTCCAGAGAGACTAGACCAAATTACAGACCTACCAACAGTGCATTAATGTGTCTGTTTTTCAAGCACACTATATTTTCCAATATATGTCATTTTTCTCTTTTGTCAGTTTTATCAGCTTGTTATGTGTGAGGTAGAACCTAAGAGTTGCTTTAATTTGCAGTTTTCTGATCATTAGCGATTTGGGTGCATTGCATTTTTCAAATTACTGTTGATGATTTGGACTTCTTCCCTTGAAATCCATCTGTTCATATCTATTGACATTTATCAATTGCGAAATGGCTCTCCCATAAATCTGAATCTGTTCCTTATATACCCTGGAAATGAGAACATAATTCATCAGAGAAACATGCTACAAAGTTTTTCCCCAATGGACCCAAGTCTCCTTGTATCAAGACAATGGTACATCAGAACATTAACATCATTAAATGTTTCTTTTACTCAATTCTGTCAACACAAACTACTCAATGTTTGTTGATGATGATCATCTAGTAAAGGAATAAGAAAAGTTATACCCCTTATGTACCAAATCTTGAATAATGGGGAGCATACTGTTAATACAATATGTAGAGTAACAGAACCAGTATCAAACTGTCAACAAGCATATATTAACCATCTACTATCTGACAGTGGTTTATAAAGTCAAAACTGAAAAAGTCCCTGCTCTCAAGGAGCTTACATTCAAAGGGGAAAACAATATGAATATTTAGGACATATAAATATTGAATTCAGGGTAACCTTGGAGAAGGCACCAGCAGCTGAGAGGATGAAGAAAACCTCATGGAGAGGTGATGAACTGAGTTTTGAAGGAAACAAGGGATTCCAAGAAACAGCAGTTAAGAGGGAAAAGCATTCCAGGTCACCCTTTTATCAGAAATAAAGCAATTTGTTTTCTTCATGGCTCAAAACAACATAGCTTCTACTAAAAGAATCCTGGTGACAGTGCTAGAAGTTGTCTTTGCACTGCCTCACACCACCACACATTCTAAAATCATAGCAGGGATTGGGGAAGAAAATTGGTTCTGGACTTGACTACAACTACATTTTACTCTCAGACTCACCCCTACAAATACATATGCCACTAAGCCACCCACCAGCCCAATCACAAAGGAAGAAAACATCTGCTATAACCAAACCATTTGTGATCCTGAGGGTAACCAGCCCTATACTGCAGATGTCTGACTTGTTCCTGGTTATTACCTTTACCTTTGCTTGGGTTAAAGCTGCCTTCTTGACCTGTAGCTGAGACTGTAGGAGTTTGAAATTTTTGGACCAGCCTTCCGTTTTTGAATCACTGGTCTCCACTCCCAGGTCATCATACAAGGACATCTTTTCTTCTTTTTAAAGCTAAAGGACAAGAGGGGGGAAATGGAAGTTAGAAGACAGCATGTATATGAATACTAGGCAGAGAGCAAATAAGCTTCCAGATCTTTGGATCTTAACAAAGGGTTCAACCATCAAGAAATTGAAAATCGTAGTTCCAATGCTAATATATCTTAGAATCAATAAACACAGAATTCTGGAACTAGAAGGAACATCACAGATCTAGTCCAAACTCCCTCACCTTACAGATTAGGAAACAGTGACCCAGTGAGGTCAAGTGATTTGTCCAAGATTACACAGTCTACGAAGCTAAGAGAAGCCAAAGCCCAGGTTACCTCAGTTCTAGTTCTGTACTCTTTCTCCTACACCACACCACGTGGCCTCCTTTCTGCGCCATTTTTGTAAATACTTTTAGACAATTCCGTGTTTATTGCTCATGGGAAATTTGTAATGAGTGATTCATAAGTGAATTTTTCTTGTTTCAGAAAATATAAGTATAAACCTAAATTCTGAATTCAACTATCATTAAACACCTAAACATCCGTGTCTCAAATGTTATTTTTACTGCAATGTTAAAAATCAAAAGACAACCCCTCCCTCAGTCTCTATCACAAAGGTGGTACATTAATGCTCAAACATGAAGCTCAAACAGAAACCCACCAGACATTAGAACAAAAACTCCTTTAGAGCAGGGACCGCTTCATTCTCAACATCAAGCACAAAATAGGTGATTAATAAATGCTTACTAAATGACTGAATTGTAGATGTCAAGGGAGCCCCAACATTGAAAAAGAAATTGTGTTTCAAAGTGTGTTGGAATTTGGGACACATTTAAATGTGTTATAATGGTGGTTAAAATCTAAGGTTCAACTCACAAATGTGCATAATGTGGCACTAACACCAGCAGTCAAAGCTCTGTGTCCTGGAAACAAGGGATCATGCATTACAGAATAGAAAAAAAGAAAATTATCTCTCCTCTTGGATGCAGAGTCCAACATAAGAAAAGGGAGGGGCACCAGGCCAATATCCCTACTTCGTTCTTTTTCTCACCCTAAACATAACATTTTCCAAAAGCCTCAGGTGATTCTGGCCTTTAGCTTTCCTGACATATTCGTCAAGAAACATATGACACATTAGTGTTCGTCTCAGTTATCTATCTTTCCTTTCATCTTTCGTACATTTTTTAAAAACATATCAGTTCATTCATATGAACACATAAACTAAGGGTAGTTTTTCTCTCCTGGACTATCATGACCTCTAACATCACATGTTCACTCTCTCCCAAGGCTCTCATTCCTTCTATTTCTTCTGGATGGTCAGAATCAGGTACAGAACAAAAATTCATTTAATAGCTTTTACTTTCTCAAAGCTGAAATTATCAACAAAGTAAGAAACTGACAAGTGTTCTACTTTTAGTAGAGACAGGCCTGCCCCTCCCTTTCCTCTTATAATTATATGCTGCTTATTGTGTGATCTGTGTCAGGACTTGGGGTGCAGGGGTCTGAAAGCCATCTTTGAGTACCGAAGATGTCACATAGGAGAACTGGACTTGTTCTTCTTGGTCCTAGAGGGCTGAACTGGGAGCAATGGGCAGTTTCAAAGAAGCAAATGGAGGTCTGAAGTGAGAAAATACTCTCCCATTCCATGCCGTGCCCCGTGCCCCACACCCCCACCCCCCTAGCAGCTGAAATCTCATCTAAGAGCAGAATGGATAGCATCATTGTAGATCTTCAGGCATGGACTAGATGACCATTTGCTGGGAATAGTATAAAGCCGTTCAGGTATAGGTTGGACTTGGTCATTTCTGGGGTTTCATCCAAGACTGCTTCTGTGAACTCATCATTCATTTTCTTTACCTGACTGGGCATTCTGAAATATACTCCTATAAAGGTATCACTTGTTCATACTATTCTTTTTTTTCTGTTCCCAAATACTTCTTAACCATTTTTCACCTCTTAGGTTCAAGGTTTTCTACACAGCTGTATATATTTTGGACATGCAATGTTTTTTCCCTTTTGTCTAATCTAGTTTTTTAAGCACAGTTCCTGGCACAGAGTAAGAACTTAATAAATGCTAACCGACAGATTTAGAATAAAGTTTATCATTACCTCTCAAGACTCATAATTGAGTTAGGATTTCTATCCCACCAAATCTCATTAAGACTTAGGAGAATTCCATTATTTCCTTGTGTTAAGATAACAATTTTACTTTATCAACTATAACAACATGAACATAAATCTCTGAGGACATGAATATCGTTTCTATCTCTTTTCTCATCTTTTTTTTGGTGCATGTATTACTGAGTAGTTTCTAATGTTAGTTTTAGGTCACATCTTTATTACATGATAAGAAGTGTTCCCTCTCAATGCCAAATTTAACAGTTGTAAGTTCACCTTTGCCCTCTTCTCTATTTTCACTTTCCAAGACTCTCTGCATTAGACTGGCAAGTCTCCAGGAGAATACATCCTTACTTGTTCTCACCAGATTCACAAAACAGAGAATCTCGGATTTGTAAGAGATCTCAGAATTAATCTAGTTCTACCCACAGACCTATAATCACAAGTGACATGGGGCAAGAACCTTAAGGTATTAGATAACCAAACGAGCTTCATTTGACATTAACAGAAATAAACATCTTCAAGCACTTTATGTTAAAACAAACAAACCAGTTATTCTTAAAGCCTAGGAGGAAAAGAATAAAAGGAGAACTTCAGATATCCAGTAACTCTTTCCCACAACCTTCAGTCCACGAACTATGTACTTTCACAAAAGTCAATCAACAGGAAGCTCTGCAGTGTTTTCTGTGAATTCTACTCTACCATTTTACTTAAAGATGGTTCTATGAACAAGTCAGTTCAATCTATCTCAATACTTTTTCAAACTCCTGGATTCTTTATAGCTTTCTGGCTAGACTATAAGCTCCTTGAGGTCAGGGACTCTTTTTGCTTTTGTCCCCAGAGGCTAGCACCCAGAGATGCTTTTGTCTGGCATTTAAAATAAATGTTTGTTGATCAAGTAGCCCTATTAAATTCAAGTCATTATGTTGGGTTCTGAAATAACTTTAAAAAAAAAAGGCTAAGACAAATACAATTAAATGTTAACTACACACCTCTAACAGCAGGGGGAAAAGCCTATAAAAGGTCTACTAATAAATAAGAAATCTCAGTTCGGAAAGTATCCAAAGTCAAATTTTTATCTAAAGACTCTCCTGTCACTAAGCAGCTCTTTCTTTCCATATACATTGCAAAGGGAAAATGTCTATTCCCTTGAACCTAAAAAAAACATATAGTGAAAAGCAAAAAACCAATGTCAATAAAATATGTAGCTACATGAAACACATGTCCAATAATCAATCATTTCTTAAACTGAAGACATACAGATTGTATACAATAACAGCAATATTGTTTTAAGAACTAAGCGAATTATTATTTTGTCTATTGTAAATAATCAAATTAACTATAAGGGATATATGAAGAAAAACATTACCTGCATCCAGAGAAAGAACTGATAAACAGATGTATAGAAAAATTTTATATATACCTATTTGTGTCTAATAGTAGCCATCTCTAGGGCTGGGGGGAGGGAAAAAAAGAGAAATTTACATAATAATTTTCTGCATATTTGAAAGGAATAGCAAGTTATGCTTAGTAGGGTTGCAGTTTCCTATACAACCATCTTTTTATTGTACTGTTATGGAAATGCTTGTTTTATTCCATAAATTAAAAATAAAATGAAAAAACTGAAGACAGAAATTTCTTACACCTCCAGGCACCCCTGCATTTGTTGCATTTTAAAACAAAAAAAGTTTTAAACAACGCACTTAAAAGTTTTCAGTTCACTCAAACTCAGTGACACCACTACTACCCAAATAACAGGATAAGATGGCTAGCACATGGAAAAAAGATTTTTTTAAAAAAAGCAGTTCACCAAACTAAAAAGAAAACATACTGCATTTGACAATACAATAATCCACACTCACAGTCTAATTCCTCTACAATGACATAAGGAAGGTGCATTTTCTTAACTCTTCCACAAGACCAATCTTGGTCATTATAATTACAAAGGATTCATTTTAATTGTTTTTTCTTTTCCACTGTAGTATTTGTGTATACTGTTTTCCTGGTTCTACTTACTTTTCTCAATTCATGTTTGTTAATAATTATTATTAACAAATAATCTACACAAGAGCCTAAACTGGGTGATATCTGTGAGCGTAGAAAAGGGGGGAAATGTTTTAGCAGTAGAAAAGACAAAGTGGGTAACTGATCAGATATATGAGGTGAATAAGAAAGGAGAGGTGAGGATGTTAATAATAATAATTTGTTAACATATTTTGTTCGTTAATAATACTAGCTAGCATCTGTATAACATTTTAATGTTTCTAGGTACTTTACATGTGGTATCTCTTGGTCTTCACAACAACCCTGCAAGGTAGGTACTACCTCATTCACCATTTTACATATGAGGAAACTGAAGCCAAAAGAGGTTAAGTGACTTGGACAGGGTCACACAGCTAGTAAGCTTGTGAGATGGGATTTCACCTCAAGTCTTCCTGATTCCAAGTCCAGCACTCTATGAACCTAGACACGTAACTGCTTATGTTAACAAATGTTACA
This sequence comes from Phascolarctos cinereus, assembly GCF_003287225.1. Taxonomy (NCBI): domain Eukaryota; kingdom Metazoa; phylum Chordata; class Mammalia; order Diprotodontia; family Phascolarctidae; genus Phascolarctos; species Phascolarctos cinereus. The sequence continues at coordinate 170,012,834 of NW_027555514.1, forward strand.
GAACAGTAATATCTCATTACATTAATGTACATCAATCTGTTTATCTATTCTCAACTGACAGGCACCTATTTACAGTGCTTTGCTACCACAAAAAGCACTAGTAGGAACATTTTCTACATACGAGACCTTTTCGTCTTTGACATCTGTGGGGCCTAGTAGTGCTATCTGTAGGTAAAAAAGTGTGGATATTTTTGCCATTTTTTTCTTAAAAAGCCATAATTCCAAATGGCTTTCCAGAATGACTGACCCAATTGATGGTATCAACAAGAGTATATTAGTGTGTCTGTTTTTGGAAAGTGCCAATTGTTAGGAAATCATACATATCTTTGCAGCTCCCACACAGTGCAGCTCATTCATCACACCTCCTCCTCTACCCCAAGTCTTCTTTTCTCCAGGCTTAATAACCCAACTTCCTTCAGCTAATCTTCACGTGGCACTCCACTGGAGACTACCTTTCAGGTTGATACTGATTCTTCCTAAGATTTGGGCACAGAGCTCCAAATCCATCTCACTGAACTATCATTTCTGAGATTTCTGTCATGTGCTTTGATGAATGTAGGCACACTGTATAGCATTTCCCTCACCTACCAACCCAACAACTGTTTTTAAAAAATTGGTCTGGTATGACATGCTCTTGAAGAAGCCATAACTGACTTTTTGAGATCCCTTCTCCCATACTGAGAAATCATCCATCCTCCTTAACATGTTCTAGAATTGTATCAGGAATCAAATTCAAGCTCATTGGCTTACAACTTGCAGAGTCCACTCCCTTCCCCCTTTTGACAATCACAATGTCCCCATGAGCCCCTTACTCAAGGCATCTCAACTCAACATGTCCAAACTCATTTTTCCCTACCAAAATTCCCTCCCTTTTCCAATCACCTGAGTTCAAAATTTTGGTGTCATCGTCACCTCTTCGTTCTTACTCACATCACGTGTTTGATCAGTTATCCACTTTGTCTTTTCTACTGCTAAAACATTTCCCCCCTTTTCTATACTCAGACAGACATCACCCAGGTTAGGCCCTCATCACCACTTGCCTGGATTATTCTAACAGCCTCCTGACTGGTTTCCCTGCCTCAAGACACTCCGACTCCAAACCATCCTTCACTCTGCTGATCAAATGAGATACTGGTAAATCACTTGGCACAGTGACTGGCACATAGCAAGGCTCCTAATAAATACCTTTTCCCATCTCTCCTTCAAAGCCTAGGTCCAACAATGTCACTACTTTGGCCTCTACTCACCTACTGCTGAATGAAGCTGGAGAAAATTACCAAACTGCGCTGAGTTCACTACAAATTAGTTACATCATCTCAACTGCAATCCCACTGAAACAAGGCAATCCTTTTCTATCCCAGTCACAATAGAAGCTTTTCCAAACTTTTTCATCATTCCGCAGGCCCCACAGCTTCCTTCCCCCACCTCCCCAGCTGAGAACCTAATTTCACTGAACCTTTTTACTTTCTTGGTCCAGGGACCAAGGTTCTCAACTTAGGAGTCATCTTGGACTCCTCACTCTCATTTCATTCCACTTCTCCCCATAGCCAATCTGTTGCCAAGTTCTGTCACCTATACCTCTGTAGCATCTCTGGAATAGGCCCCCTCTGCTCCTGACATTGACACCCTTCTCTTTTGGGCCCTCATCTCCTCACACCTAGACCATTGCAACAGCCTGCTGGCTAGGACTAAGTCTTTCTCCACATTCCAGTCTACCCTCCACTCAGCCGTAAAACCGATCTTCCTTAAGTACAGGCCTGGCCACGTTAACTCCTTATTCACTGAGGTCTAGTGGCTCCCTATTACTCCCAGGATAAAATATAAAAGCCTTTGTTTGGTTCATAACCTGGCCCCTTCCTACCTTTCCTGTCTTCTTATACCTTACTTGCCAAGTCCCTCCCCACCCTCACTCCAAAGTAATCTACAATCAAGGGACACTGGCTTCCTTGCTGTTTCTCAAACAAGACACTCCATATTTTCGTATTCCTAAATCACAGTACTGGCCCTGGCACAATAACAGACATTTAATAAATGTCGGCTGATTAACTTCTTAAACCCTGCAGAACCGTGTCTGTCCTCCTGGAAGATACCACTGTAGAGTGGCCGCTAAGCAATAACACCAGTCAATTCTATCAGTACTCTTAAGATGTAATTATTTGGGGTCTGGTAACTCAAAATCATCAAGGTGAGTTAACTGCTCTGTAACTTTCTCCTTATTTACCTTTGATTAATCACCTCCCTATTGGCCATTTTTGTCCTTTTCTTTCCAATGCAAAGAACATTTTCCTTGTTAGAGAAAACAAGAAAAGTAAGAGTATGGCAGCTCTCATTTCTGTTGGTGGCTATCATTTCATTTACTGTGAGCACCAGGTACTTTTTTGATCTTCTTTTCCCCAAATATTATAAGCTCCCACCAGCCCTCCATGTTTGCAGCTGCTGTTCTTACCTTTCTTTGCCTATCTTCTCTCATCCTGAACTTCAGCAATCTTGACACTATTTTTAAAGTTTAGTATCTAAGTTCCTACCAGCTCATGCAGACATCTTCCAAGTGTTTTAGTTCTCTGCACATACACACCCGTCTCCTTGGGTAAGTCTCTTCTTTCCTTCTCATCAGACTCATTTCTTTGTATTTTCACAATTCACTCTTTGTTGCTTCTTATAGTTTCTAGTCAGACTTTTCAGGTAAAATTTTAGTCTGTGGGATTCTACCCATCCTTCCTCAGAAAACTTTGAAATCAACTCTCCCCAAAACAAGGGTACATGTCAAACTATACTCAGCTTTCCTCACCTAATCTATCATAAACATTAAAATGGAGTAGCCACTTTGTCCAAGATTCCCATCATTTCCACCCTAGCAACCAATTCCTTTCACTGGTGCCTTCACTTTTTGAAAAATGAAATGATCACTTTAGTCCCCCACCAATTCTATAATATTCCTCTGCACCAGGCTAGTGATCTGTTTCTTAAAAGAAGGGTCTCTGAAAGGGGAAAAAGGGGGAGACAAAAAGAAGAGGAAGAGGAAGCCAGAGTGAGAAAGGAGAGGAAGAAAGAGAAAGGTAAAGAGAGAAAAAAGGAAGAAGGTCAAAGAAAGAAAAGAGGAAGGGGGTCAGGGAGGGTAGCAGGAAGTTCGGAGATGGGATAGAAGGGGAAACAGAAGGGGGTGGCAGGGGGGTAGCAGGAAGGATAAGAGTAAAGAATAGGGTCCTCTCTACTTTTTGAAGGGGGTAAAGGAGGAGTAGCAAGAAGCTGGTGACAGAGAGCCAGGAGAAAAGGGATCAGAAAAAAGAAAGAGAAAGGGGTAGGAGGAAGGGGTCAGAGAAGGTAGGAGGAAAGATGTCAGAGAGAGAGGAGCAGGAAACCATTCGGAGATGGGATAGCTGGAAGGGGGTCACAGGGTTGACAGCAGGAAAGGGGGGTAAAGAAAGGAGAAAACAGGGAGTAAAAGAAAGGGTGAGAGGAGGGTAGTAGGCAGGAGGCGATAGGAAGGTTGTAAGAAGAAGTGGGGGTAGATAAGGGAGGTTAACAGGGAAAAGGTTGATGGGCGGTGGTAAGAAAGAGAGAAGGGGAGAAGCAAAAAGGGGATGGGGGAATAACAAGCAGGGGGTAAAAGGAGAGCAGTAAGAAGAAGGCTGAGAGAGGGGGTTGCAGGAAAAAGCTAAAAGCAGCGTACTCCTTACTCTTTGAAGAAAGGGGGAACAAGGAGGTGAAGTGAGAAAGGTAGCAAAACGAGGGGGGGCGCTGGAAGGGGCTCAGGAAGGAGATGCAGGCAGGGGGTGAAGGCGGGGTGGTAGGAGGAGCTGGGAGGGGGCAGCAGGAGGGGGGTTGGGGGCATAGCGGGAAGAGGCCAGGAAGGAGGAAAGGGGGGCACAAGGAGGGGATCTAGACGGGAGGAGGGGCCAGCAAACACCTCGAAGGAGCCCGAAGGGTCCGAGACCACAGGTGCCTGGGGCCTGGGGGCATTGGCCCCAGGCAGCCGGCCAGTCCCCCTCAGCCCCTCCGCAGCGCGGCCTAGAGCCAGCCCGAGCCCGGGACAGGGGGCCGGGGGCCGGCGTTCTCGCTCGGGCCGGGCCTGCGTGGGCCTCGGGGAAGCGGGGCGGAGGGAGGTCGGGGAGGCCAGGCGCGGGGCGGGTGCGAGGGGCGGGAGGGGTTACTCACCAGGGGAGCCCGGCTGACTTTCCCCATGGGCCGGAGCAGCGACGACGGCGGGGCTGGAGGCGGCCGGGGCTGCCGAGCCGAAGTGCGCAAGCTCCGCACCTCCACCAACCGCGTAAGGGTAGAGCGTCCCCGGAAGCGAGGCGGGAGAAGGATCATTAACGCAAACGGCGCAAGCGTCAGGAGACGCTAGACCGCGGTCTGTACGAATCCCTGCGCCAAATGCGTAGAGGAGCCCCGGCTCGCGGTCTGTGCCAGGGAGAGAGGGACAGGGGCAGGAGGGAGGAGCGGGCGTCTGGTTGTGGGGCGACATCTATCGGTCGGAGGCCCGGAGCACGTTTCACTCCCTCCTCTCCTTCCCCGTCTCCCGCTCAGTCCTAGCACAAGGTTCTGAGCTTTGGGAAGGGACCCTCGGGCGAGCTCTGTCCCCAGCTGCGCAGGCATGCGTTCAGCAGGCCATACGATCCCAGATGTAAAACTAATCTGGCCTCTTTTCTTCTCTCTCTGATGGCTTTAGCAATTACCTCGTCCAACAACCCAATTTCCCAGATGAGGAAACTGAATCCATGTCTTGCCTAGGGTCACATAGCTAGTAAATGTCTGAGGCAGGATTAGAACCTCATTTGAGGAGGACGGTGCTGAAGGAAACACAAGACTGGATTTCCAACCTGTAGGGAAGAGAAATAACCCCATTGCCATTTACTAGTCATGCCCACACTTTTCCTGTTTCTACAAAACAGTGGCTTTCCTTGGGACCACAGATTTTGGTCTCAGATGTTCCTTTAACTTTTTAGGATGCAGTGATATCCTTTTCTTATTTTTCCTTAAATTTAGCTGCCTTCTTTTCTTAAGGTGGCTTGACATCTGCAGCAAGATTAGGCCACTTTGCAACCAATTTTTTTGCAGATCAGCCCCAGGAGGGAGCAGCTGTGCGGCAGCATCAACCTCCAGGCCGCAGGGGACACTGTGGGAGGCAGAGGAGGGGAGACTGTCTAGCTCCTTCAGTGGGGGAGGGGCTTTAGCTCCTCCAGATTCTATCTTCCCTCTTAGGGCAGGGCCTCTCCAACCTGTCCTCATTCCCCTGGTTGACCTCCCATTAACTCCTTTGTCCCATGTAGTTTTCATTTATGATTTCCTGAAATAGAACCCTGGAAAATCAGGCTTTGATAAAGTCCATTGGGGTTCAAACGGAGCCCCTTGACCATGCCTTAGACTCAGATCACTCTGGCTCTTTCTACTGGCCAACAATAGGTCCCAGCCCAAGCCTCATTTGGTCATTACTTGGGCTCTGATGGCTCAGAGTGAGTGTAAATAGCAATCGTTTCTGTGCTGGCCAGAAACTTACCCCTCCCAGAATGATTCTTTTGGGAAGGCAAACTAGGCCATCTTTTGCCTCAGTTCTTACCTACCCTTTAATTACTGATTGGGTATTGCCTCAGACAAACTGAGACCTGAGAAAGACCCAAAAAGGCCAAGATTTCCCATTGTATCAAGGTCATCTCCAGTCATCCCAACCTATGTCTTGCCACTAGGCTACCATGTCTCTGAGGAGAGAGTGAAGCTGACTTCACACTGCCCTGACTCACTTAAATCCAATCCACTTGCAAGTCAAGACATTATCCTCCTCATGTCACTGGTCCTCTTCAAGAACTGAGGACAAACAACAACAGTGTCTTTCATTCAGCTCATGGGCCTTTCAGTAATTAATAATAATAATAGCTCAAGTTGGCTTATAATTTTAGTGCTTTTCTCACAGAAGTCCTGTGAGACAGGTAGTATAAATATTATAATCTCCATTTTATAGGTGAGGAACCTAAACCCAAAGAGGAGACTAGTAAATGTCTCCTCAGTTCTACATTTTGTAGGTAATATAGGCTCTGAAAAACTTGAGAGGCTAGCAAGGCAATCAATAGACAAGTATTTGTGCTTGACTTTGTGCCAGGCACTGTGTTAAAGGCTGGGGATTACAAAGCAAGACAGTCCCTCAACTCAAGGAGTCCAATGGGGACAACATGTAACAAACTTGGCTGATAAAAGATAGATAAGAGACTATGAGGAGAAGGCACTAGTACCTGGGAAGACTGGCAAAAGCCTTCTGGAATAGATGGGATTTGAAAGTCTTAGAAGAGGCCAGGGAAGCTAAGAGTCTTAAGCAAATTGGGAAAGTGTTTCAGGCTAATGAAAAGCCATTGGGATATGGAGTATCCTGTTTAAGGAACAATAGTCCAGAAGAGTGGGTGAAAGACACTAAAGTTTAAGAAGATCAGAAAAGTAGGAAGGGGGAAAAGCTTTAATTGCTAGACAAGAGGACTTTGTATTTGATCCTGGAAACAAAAGAGATCCACTGGAATTTTTGGAATAGGAGGGTGGTCAGACCTGCACTTTAGAAAAATCATTTTGGTAACTAAGTGGAGGATGGATTGAAGAGATCACAGATTGGAGGCAGGGGCCTCAATTAGAAAACATCCAGTTAAGAGACAGATGGTGTCTGTTCAAAAGACACCCGGTATGCAGTCCTAGTTTCTCTCAAGAGGGGGAAAAGGGGAGCTCTTGGCAAATGGTCTCAAATTTTTCAGTGACAGTGATAGGACAGTTAGTTTGGGGGCATGGGGGCTGGAGAGGGTACCATGGAAGACTGGAGGAAAGATGAGCAGGTTTGGAACAGCTGCTTTGATGATGAGATAGTAACTTGGTTAAGGAGTAGAAAGATTGCTTTGCTGTATTGAAAAGGAGTTATTATCCCCAAAGTTCGGCCCTCAGGCATACAGTCTGTTGGGGCAAAACAGAAAAGGATTCCCCTGCCCCTCCCCCAACTTAACCTGTGTCCGTATTTGTTTGTTTTTCCAAAGAATGTAAGTTCCATAAGGGCTGGAACTTTTGTTTTTGTGCTTATTAAATTTCTGCTATTGAACACCCCTGTGCTAAGTAATAAGGATGTATAGATTAAAAAAAGAAAAAGAAAGAAACTGTCTGTGCCTTTCAACATCTTACATTCTGGGGAGGGGGGAGGAGCAGGAAAGGGTATCCTACAGATAAGTGAATATACAAATATATACAAAAACCCCCAAAGTAACTTCAAGGTGGAGGAAATACTAACTAGGAAAATTAGGAAAGGCCTCCTCTTGTAAGAAGTAGCTGTTGAGCTGAGTCTGAAGGAAGGTGAGGGGCAGACTTGAGGGAGACCATTACAGGTATGGGGATGGGATGGGGTGAGAGGAAAGTCTTTCCTAAGGCGAAGAAACAACAACTGGAACGTCCTGTTACGTAGAATCTGTGAAGGGGAGTAAAATGGAATCAGCCTGCAAAGACAGATTTGAGCCAGATTTTGAAGGGCCATACCTGCTCCACAGAGGTGTTCGTTTTTTATCCTCCTAGGGCAATAGGAAGCCACTTGAGCTTCTTCAGCAGGGCAGTGACCTGAGTAGGTCGGTGCTTTAAGAATATCAATTTGGCAGCTAAGTGGAGGATGAACTGGAAAAAGTGAGAGACTGAAGGGCAAGAAATCAGTTAAGAGGCTATTTATTGTCAAATAGCCAAGGCAAGAAGTAACGAGGCTAGAACTTGGGTGGTCTTGTATGAATAGAGACAGGAACAGAATGGAGAGATATGGAAATCACACTTTCATGAAGCTTACATGAAAACTAGGTTCTTCAAAAAAGGAATGAAAGTGCATGTGGAAATCAAAGCTGGAGCAAAGAATTCACAGTTCTTACAGAAGTCTACGTTTTTGTAATAGCAGGACAAAGGGAGGAGGGGATGCCAGAAAGAGGTGTGATATGAGTGGGGGATGGTGCAGCAAAGGTGGGAAGAAAGACAAGATGACTTTGCTCCATGGGGAGGAGCAAGGTCAAGGCAAAAGCCACATTCTTTTCCCTTGGGAACTGCTACACTATGAAGATAAGAAGGGTTTGCTTATCTGCAGAGGACCCCAGCTGCATAAGCATTGTCCCAGACTGGCTCTCAAGGACACACAGGGAGTCCAGCTTGGGGTGCAACTACAAATTATGTCAGCTTTGTCCTTCACACATTCAGGGCTTCCTGCATGCTCTGGGTCCAGTGTTTCTGGAAAATATGTAACTCAAAAAGATAAGTTCAGGGGACCCCTTAACAGCCCTTAACACATGGTAGAGGCAGACTCAGTAAGACCTTTAAATGGATTGGCTAGGTAGGGAAAAAGAGGGAGAGTAGTTGTGAATGTGGGTGGCTGGAAGGACACTCTTCCATGCAGTGACCCTGGCCTCCTTGTTGTCCTTTGAACAACTAACTCACTGCATCTCTGGACTCTGGGCATTTTCATTGGCTATCCCCCATGCCTGGAATTCTATCCCTTCTCATCTCCACCTACTGACTTCTTCAGCTTCCTTCAAGTCCTTGCTAAAATCCCACCTTCTATAAGAAGCCTTTCCAGATTCTCCTTAATGCAAGTGCCTTTCATTATCTTCCATAATCTGTTATCATCAATTTATCTTGTTCATATCTTGTTTGTAAGTGGTTGTTTGCTGTTGTCTTCTCCATTAGACTGTAAGTACCTGAAAAGCAGGGCCTGTCTTTTGCCTTTCTTTGTATCCCCAGTGCTTAGTAAAGTGCCTGACACATAATAGATGTTTAATAAATATTTACTGACCCACTGATTGTAGTGCCCCTACTAGAAAATAGGAAAGGGATTGGTTGGAGGGAAGTTAATGATTTCTGTTTCAGACATGTTGAGTTTGGGATGACTATGAGACATACACATGGAGATGTCTAGCAGGCATTTGGTAATTCCAGCCTAGGAGTCAGAAGAGATGAGGGCTATATGTGTCAATTTGGGAATCATGTTCCTAGAGAGATGAAAGGTAAATCCGTGGTAGTTAATTAGATCATCAAGAGTCAATCTGTCAACACATATATAATAATGCCAGGCACTGAGAATACAAAGAAAGGCAAAAAAAAAAGAAGAAGAAGAAAAGAAAAGAAAAGAAAAGAAAAGAAAAGAAAAGAAAAGAAAAGAAAAGAAAAGAAAAGAAAAGGAAAGAAAAGAAAAGAAAAGGTCCCTGCCCTCAAGGAGTACACATTGGAGTATTGACTGGTGAGGCAGCCTAGAGAGACAAAAGGTCTGTAGGGATGGGAGATTTTTTTTGTGTGGAGAGTGTAGGGGAGAGGAGAGAGGAAAAGCATGAAATGAATAAAGGAATGAAATATAGAAAGGGAAAGTGATAGGTCTCTGAATACAAACCACCTATTTTCTATTTTTGTCCAACTTGAAGAGAGTCCCTGACTCTCTCTTTTCTTCTTGAAGAGCACTGGAATAGATGGCAGGGCCAGAGTCTCTCCCTTTTTAAAGGTCCGATGAGTCATTTGTTCTTCCAGCTCAGTGGCCAATAACGAGAAGCTTCTTAATCTCAAAGTGAAAGGCCTTAAACTCTGAGTCACAGATGGCCAGAAAGAGCAGGCCTCATCATCCCCAAAGTACCAACCCTGCTCAGCACTGGGTCATGCACATGTAGTTGGCTAGAAGCAGGGAATGATGTTCTATATATGCACTATTCAACCCCCTTGTTACACTATAATTTGATCCTTTACTCACTCATTATTTAGGATATTGTTTTGTAATTTCCTTAGTAGAGAATTAAGGCATGACTCATAGTACAGAACCAAATGTGTTAGGTTTACACAGGCCAGGTTCCATTTGGGGGTAACTTCTCACTAATATATATCTCTTTGACTGATGCCTCCAGCTAGCTTTTCCTTGACTCTATCAGAATTATGCATGTAGTTAAGTTTGTTCAGAAAAGATAAAGGACCTTCAGTTCCTTTGCAAGCACTCAGACCCACAACACATCAAATATAGGACAGGCTTTATTTGACCGGACAGGAAACAGCAGAAACACTGAATACTCACACCCAAGCCCATAAACAGATGAACAGTTGAACAGCGCAAAACAACCCTCCTTCCCTCTCCAGTGGTCCTCCACTTTCTATAAGAACTACCACATTTGAAGAACCCCCAAATAGGTAAAGCACATGGGGTGGCTAGAGTTGACTCCTTTTACTTGGTTAGTCCCACTTCCTTCAAGTAACTCCACAGTCCTTCAGACTTATGTTCCATCGGAGTGCCCTCTTTAATTACTACTTCCAGGAAGTTTTCTTTATCATTTCCTGAAACATGGCATTCAGATTCTTTGTGTCTACTGAGAGATGCGTAATTCTCAGCAAGCTTTGGCTGTTATTTCTGATGTTTTTATATGTTAGGATTACAGATAACCCAGTTCTGTTCTTCTTTGTTTATTTGTTTTTAAATTTCTGTTTTGTTATCTGTTCTGTCCCCTGTGTATTCACGTTTTCTTTATGGGCCTTTCCAGAGAGAATTCATTGATTTATTAAGATTTTCCACTGAATCTTGGAGCTATCAAGTATCATATTTGTCTTTTTTCTGTTCGATTCTGTATCCATTTTACTAGATGCTAGTTTCCTTTCATTTAGCTCATAGCACTTCTAATCTACTTTGAAGATTTTTACTGTAAATCCATTTTTGCATCTGGGTATCTTGTTGGCATTTTTGTTTGGGCCTTTTTGTGCTACACATTTTTTTAGTTGCTCTTTTCATTTTTCTATGAGATTTTTCCTCTGCAAATTTCTTTTTTTTTCCTTTCTTTGGTTGTTTATTTTATTTTATTTGGCACATTTGGTGCTATTTTGAGGTGATGAAATATGAGTTAGTCTTAATTATTACTACTCACTCAGGCATCTTGGAATTGCCTCCTCCATGTTACTTTTTTTCTATCTATTTAGCAGTGAAAAGGCAGTGAGGTATAGCATGATAGCATGAAGGGATGGTCCTGTTGCCCAGTGAGGCCTTTTTAAGGATTTAGGAAATCCAAGCAGCAACAAAGGAAGTGGTTAGAGACTGTGACTGATCAATAGGGCAAACTCCTTAAAGAAAAGGGGAATAGGATTCAAAGTGCATGTTAGAAGAGCAGGAGAGGGGCCAACTCATCCTATGACACTAGAGCAAAGAAGGAGACAAGAGGTGGAAATGCACAGAGCTTTTAAGGTGTTGGAGAATAGAGTTTATAATCCATGGCCTTAATCTTTGCAAAATGGGAGTTGAGGTCATCTGCTCAGAGAGGTGAGAGGTACAATAAAGGCCAATGGAGAAAAGGGGAAGTTTAATAGATGATTTGGGGAGAGTAGTAGGTATTCAAACAGAGAGGAATAGAAGAATGATTATAGCTGATCAATGACATAATTTCAAATTTCAAGTGTGTCTGCTGGCTGCTCAGGTGGTATTTATAATTCATTGTTCACTAGCAAGAGTTTCCCTCCAGTCTTTGCCCTCTATTTAGGAGGGATATTAATGGTGTGCTTTTTCCAGATGAATATAGTGTTACTATATTTTTTTTAAAAAATCACCTAAGTCCATAATTTTTATAAAACATAGTTTAATTTTCCCTTTCCATTACTGATCACATATGTGTAAATACAAACACATAAATACAGGTGAATCAGAAAAGAGCTAAGAAATGTATAAAAGGAAAGTCTAAACCAGGCCAGCACCCTGGTTAACATTCAGCATGATATGACCAGGGGTTCTGTAAGAGGATATCAATCCAAGCAACACTTTCCTCTTTAAAATATTAAAAATGCAGTCATGTATCAAAAATATCTATTTACACGTGGCAATATTGGGGTATGAAAATAGGCTTAATTTTCTTTTTTCTGCTTCAAAAGTCCCTAATTTTTCTCTAGGCTAGGGGTAGTCCATGCTGCCAAACCAGTTTTAGAGACAAAAATGTGTCCACAGTGCATGTCAAATCCCAAAGTGTTCTGTGTCCAAATTAGTTTAGTAAACACTGGCCTAAAATAAAGATTGAGTAAGTCAGTTGCCCCTGACATTGTCTACATCTCTAATTGGCAAAATGTGTAAAAGCTTATCCCAGGCAAAAGTTTCAACAGGCTTTTTTCCCGAGGCCAAAATTTTCTGAGACTCAACATCCTCCAAGAAATTCCTGCCAAAGGTTATATCAATATGTGGCCAAGTTATTTTTTAACGCCTAGTACATACCTAGACTCTTCTCAGAAAATGTGTTCCATAAGATATCTTATAGAATAGCCATTATTTTAATGGTAGCACAGTGAAAGTTTAACTCAGAACTACCAGATAAAAATTTATACTATGTAAAGGAGTCACAACTGCCCTTCTAGTGTCCTATCTGGCTTGGTCCATTAAATTTCCAATGAAAAAAACAAAGCACTATACATAAAAAGTGATCTCTAGTATCTGCTTGGTATTTGCTTTCAATATGACTTTTTTTTTGGGGGGGTGGGCAAGAAGTTGTTTCTAGGAGCTCTATCTGCTCTGCTCACCAATGCTAACTTAGCAGATAAACCTAATCTTCACTTCTAGATGATAATTGTCACCTGTGTTGAAAGTTTGTCTCTAGATCATGACAATGATTGCAACTGAAACACATGCTCTAAAAATTAGTTTTTAAGCATATTTACATATACACATCTGGTGAATACCATGATCATCATCACCAACTCTGCATTTTTTTTGGTTTTCATTACTGTAAATACCACATAATTTATAGAATTCTTAAGACTTTCTTTTAACTTCTTTTGTTTAACAAAATATCTGTTTTAAGGTCACTTTTTTTTACATTTTTCTCTTTTTTTTCTCAATTACTTTTAAGCAAATCAAGTACACTACTAAAAGACGTGATACACCTTAAATATGATTTGTTCATCTACACTGTAAAAAAAGTCTGATAATTTTTAGATGGCTTCATCTTCTACAATTTGAGATAGGTTTTTATAAAAAATTGGTACATGAATAGTTCTGCATTTATAGCCTGACTTTGTACCACACGAGGTCTACTTTATACTTAATAATGCTTCATAGAACTGTTATTCTCAGGTAAATAATATGAACTATTCTTTTGGCCCACCTGGATAACATAATCCCTTCATATAATATACTGGATTCTGACCCCAATGTTTCAGTCCTGTGTGTTCTAATGACAAAGCATCATGTGACCTTAAAGATCACCTTTTCTGATCTGATTGTTTTTACTGATGAAGAAACTGAGGTTCTGAGTGGCTTGCCTCAGGTGACACAGCCAAGTTTACTGCAGAGCCAGTCAGTACCAGAACTCAAGACTTCCTGACTTTTTCTACTCTTTCTACCCTGATATATAGCATAATATAAAGTAGTATGCTGTTTTCCACCAAAATATAACATGTACATGATTTGTGGTAGGAAAAGAATAATAAATTTTAAGTCATATAAATATCCTACTTTTTTCCAAAGAGGAACATATAGTTAACATACACTGTTCCAGAAAAATCCCCTTACCAGCAGTGATAAAACAGTATTATACTATGCGTCATTGAAACAAATGCTTCTGGTTAAAGAGTCAGAGGACCTATGAAAGGTCTGTCCTGTGCAAGACTAGTGGATATAGTATAGGATCAACTACTAAGAGGTGGAGAAGTGGATAGAGTGCTGGACCTGAGTTCAAATCCATCCTTAGACACTTACTTGCTATGTGACCCCAGACAAGTCACTTAATCTCTCTTAGCCTTACTTTCCTCATCTGTAAATTTGGGATGAAAATAGCACCTCTTTCCCAGGGTTGTTGTGAGGCTAAAATGATATCTGTAAAGTGCTTTGCAAATCTTAAAGCATTATGTAAATGATAGCTATTATTATTAATAATTACTCCAAAAAGCAATTGATCTTCTCCTCAGTTGACTATATGAAAACCTATACTTTTGAAAGAGGAAAAGTTCTGCAGTGGGTAGGTAAAGCAGGGATCTGCCACACCTGAAAACCCTACTTCATGTTCTGGCGCCATGAGCCTTTCCAGGAGCTACCCAATCTTGACCCATTCAAATCCAACCATGCCGTAGCTGGGCTCATTAGTTTTCCCTCTTTTTTTTTTTGGGGGGGGGGTGCTCATTAGTTTTGAGGTAAGCATTAGAGCCCTGGATAAACACACCAAGCAGATGGGATCCTTTGGTCCACCTTCAGTTAACAATATAGCTCAAGTTGTCCCAGGTCAAACCCATCCCTCCTGAGATTTTCTGTGCCTGAAAATGGGCTGGGCCTTTCCCAGGTTTTCAAGATCCAGAACTTATTCATACCTAGTGACACATACCAGGATCCTGTAACAGCAAAATGTTTTCTTAAATAATGTGTGCTAACTTGTCCTCCCCCTCACGGCAATATCTTTTATATTTCAAGAGAATTTTATTTAGTCCATATTGTTACTCATAAACTTACTGTACTCCATTTCTCCTTATAAAAATTGAAATTTAGAGCCTGCATAAGAACATAAATCCCACACTGGGTCTAGCCATTAGTCTAGACAGGCCAAGGCTCCATCTCCGCCAGTGGAAGGTTTTTGGGGAAGTTACTTTCCACAACGTCCTCCTGAAAGGCTAGAGATGTTCTAGCCTAAACATCTCTCCTTAATTAATTAATATTGAATAATTAATTAATTCCAGTAATAACATTCCATTGTATGAACCTCTGATTACATCTGTGTAGGGATCTCCCTCTTCCAAACAATCAACAGTAAAGAAACTCTCTCTGTCAAGGCCTATCAGCAACTGCTCTGAAAGTTAAAGTCTTAGAAAGTTGCCTGGGACATGGAGAAATTAAATGACTTGCTCAGGGTCACACAGCTAGTATGTTTCATAGGTGGGACTTGACTTCATGTCACTTTGATTCCAAGGCCAACTCTAACCACTATGCCATACTGTTTCTATGTTATACATTTTTGTTAAACTGTAGATTCTTATTCATCTCCAATGTCTAAAAAGGGTATTTTTTTTTTATTATTCTGAAGAGAAATAATGACTACTTGTCCCCATGAATATGAGGAAGATAGTGACCAGTCCCTGGGTTGGTTGGTGAGGCCTGCTCCTTTCTCAACATGGAAAGCCATAAGTAACTACTTTCTATACAAATATTTGTCAAAGATGACTTGTTTAGCATATATCCTGGGCAAGTTACTTAATCTTTCTGGCCCTCAGTTTCTTTATCTATATGAAGAGAAGGGATCACTAAGATGCCTTCCGGCTCTAAAATTCATGTATAATAATTCCATGCCCAAAGTTGACAGTAGGAATACTGAGTAAAGCAGAGTCTACTGATTTACATATAGAAAGAAATCAATAGCCTGGCTTTAAGGCACCTTAAAAAGGCTCTTTAAAAAAAAACAATTTTAAAAAATCCCACCTGTGAATAAAACATCAAATTTCTCAATACTTTTTGTAAGCTTTGATTAAGAAGTATTTGACTCAGAAGCATAGGATTCCAAGCTAGAAGGGAACTTAGAGACAATCTAGCTTCAAGCCTGTCATTTTAAAGATGAAGAAAGTGAGACCTGGAGAGATGAAGTGATTTGCCTAAAGTCATATAGACAATAATTGAAGAACCGGATTTAAAATTCAGATTCTTTGATTCTAAATCCTGTGTTCTTTGACCTCTCCTCCTCTGGACCTAACTCAGAGTACCAGATTCAGCCTGTATTTCTTGATCTGGTTCCTATGCTAGCCTATAAAGAGTGCATACAATATCCTGTGTGATTATGCTACAAATAGCATTGTCCTTTAAATTTTGTGGTACTCCCCTTGTCCTTATAGCCTATAAACCCTATTGTCAGTTAAGAGCTACACACTCAAGTATTGAAAACATATCAAATAACACAAGCTTGCTCTTTATCGATACAAAAAGGAAAAGAAAAATACATCATATAATTAATCTCATGAACTCAAATATCACACAAAGAAATAAACAAGTAATATCATACAAAGAACAATGCACATTTTGGGGAATAAAGGATAAGAACATTTTAGCATAAAAGAGCCAAACCATGAGTATAAGCAATCTCACTCTATAAAGGATTAGTAATAAACTCTGAGGTTCTCCAGTGGTGGAAAAACTGCAGCTTTTCACCTATTCCTTCATCAGCAAGCTGCAATTCAGTACAAATCAGTAGATCAGTAATTTGAATGAAAAGTAAAAATAGGATTAATACAGTACTGAGGAATATACAGTTGTATATTAAACACTTTTATACACTACTCATTTGTAGAGAAAGACATGAGCTAGAGTGTCCACTGGATGTCACTAAAGTCAGCTGGGTCCCCCAGACCTCCTTCTGCTTCTAAATAATTCATGAAGGCAGCCATGGCAGTGTCATCATTTTCACACATTGCATCAAAATCCAGCTGTGTGTTGTCACCTAACAAATTTTAAAAGAGACACAGAGTAAATATCGAGGGTTAAATGGGAAAACATGGTAAGAGAAGGTTATACCTGATTCAACACGGGGAAGAGAATAGGTAAAAGGCATAGTGGAGTAGCATTGAATACCCAGAAGATATACTCTTACCAAGTATTTTACAAATGGGAAGGGAGAAGCATGGTAGAGAGCATCTGGATATTTGGATGAGGATTAACGGTGGGGAGAAACAGAAGCAATGTCATGGTAGAAGAAAGTACAGACCACTGACCCACAAGTAGGAAATGAATAAGGAGTTTCAGAAGCACATTTTAAGGCAGGTATGAAGGAATGATATAGTGGTAAAGGTAAACTTCAGCTATCTAGACAGTTGCTGGAGATGTCTTTTTGTTAAAAGTGGAATAGCTGATAGATTCTTGACTTCTCTTTTTGAAAATGTGGAAAACTATAATGCAACTACTCTTCTGGATCTGATTCTGAAGTAGAAATGAAAAGAACCTTGAGGGGATGTGACTACTCTCACTGTTCATGATGGACAAAGAAAGGAAAGTGAGGTATAGACCGACATGCATTCCAAATTTGGAGGAGAGTGGATTTCAAAAAGTTCATCAAAAGGATACTGCAGATTCCATTAACGAAGATTCTACAAGGGAAATTGGCTCGAGCTAAGGTATGCTCATAAGAATGAAATTCTGATGACACAAACACAAATTATTCTTATGAGGAAAAGGGAAAGTTTTATTTATTTATTTGAAAACTGTTTCTTTTTATTATACACTTGCCAAGCATCAACAAACATGATCATTTCCTTATACAAAGAAGAAAAGAAAAAGAGGGCTGTATATCACACTGTGACTGTATTAAGTTAGTTTTACAAACATACTTAAGTTTTTGAAGTGTATATTAAATTTAAATACTGTTAGGGCAGTTTCAACACTTCTGAATTACCTCCTGCTCTCTTCTGCGTATGTTTTAATATTTCACTGATATTCTTTTCTTTTTCGTTTTGGTTATCACTATTTCTCCACTCATTCCTCATAACCTCTCCCCCCAAATAAAAGCCTTCCCTGTAACAAATATAGTCAAGTAATACAAATCCAATCATGATCGTTGCTATTCCACTACTCACTCTCCATAACATTCTCCTCCCCCAAAATAAGAGCCTTCCCTTGTAACAAATAAATATATTCAAGTAATATAATCCAAAAATTGAAAATGTATGTCTCCTCTTGCATCTCTAGGCAATCATCTCTATGCTGAGAGGTGGCAAGCATATATCATCATCATCATCATCATCATCATCATGATTATGGCTTTTCTAGAGCTATGATTGGTCATTTCTTTGAAAATAGTTGTTAAGTCTTTCAAAGATATTTTCCTATATAATATTGTCCTCATTATATAAATTGTTCCCCTGGTTCTTCTCACTTTACTATGCATCAATTCACACAAGCCCTCGCAGGTTTCTTTAAATCTCTCCTTTGCATAATTTCTTAT
This sequence comes from Phascolarctos cinereus, assembly GCF_003287225.1. Taxonomy (NCBI): domain Eukaryota; kingdom Metazoa; phylum Chordata; class Mammalia; order Diprotodontia; family Phascolarctidae; genus Phascolarctos; species Phascolarctos cinereus. The sequence goes on from NW_027555514.1 coordinate 170,030,719, forward strand.
GGTACAATGATATTCCATTATATTCATATGCCAAAATTTATCCAGCCATTGCCCAATTAGTGGGTACCTACTTTGTTTCCAGTTTTTTTTGCTGTAACATAAAGTGTTGCTAGAACCATTTTTGTACCTATGAATCCTTTCCCTCTTTCTTTGATCTCTTTAGAGTATATGCCTTGGAGTGGTATCCCTGGATCTAAGGGGTGCACAGTTTAGTGACTTTTGGGGCATAGATCTAAATTGCTTTCCAGAATAGTGGATCAATTCCCATCTTTCTAAACAGTGTATCTCTAAACATCTCTCTAAACAGTATGCTTATGGTTCTATAGCCCATTCCCTTTATTTCATCTTTGCCAAACTGATGAGTATGAGGTGGAACCTCAGAGATGTTTTAATTTGCATATCTCTTATTATTAGTGATTTAGAGCATTTTTTCATATGACTGTTGATAGCAAGCTCCCATTATTTGAAAATGTTCATATCCTTTGACCATTAATCTATTGGGGAATGGTTCTTATTTTTATATATTTGTATCAATTGCCTTTGGAAAAGATCCCTTGAAACTTTTTTTAGAGAAATTTGCTGTAAAATTTTTCCTAGTTAACTGTTTCCCTTATATTTTAATTACATTTATTTTGTTTGCTAAAAATTTTTTTGTTCTATATACTCAAAGTTATCTATTTTATCTCCTATGATGCTCTCTATCCCTTCCTTGGTCAATAACTTTTCAGAAGGTAGAGTTTTATAAAAAGAAGTATCCATATAGAATAACACAGATTTTTAAAAGACAATCATAAGAGAAGTTAGAACAGGTAAGAGAATGAATAACAAAAATATGTCATAATAACTTAAGAATGGCAACAAAGTTTAAGGCTAGAATGAGTTGAAGCTAGCAATGAAAGCTTAAGACAGGAAAAGGGGAGCTTATTTCTTTATTAAGGGCTAGAGAATGATTAAAAAAGAGAGAAAGAGAAAGATAGCAACCCACTTGATATAGATAGGATAATGATAATAGATAATAGAAAGAAAGGAGAATACTCAACTCCTTATTTTGCTTCTGTTTTTTTTTTTCCACCAAGGAGAGTGTACTCTTGACTAGAAAGTATTGGTTGACAAAGAATTTAAAGTGCAGATAAGTGGGGAGATAGTAAGAGAGTACCTAGGGCAGCTAGGTGGTACAGTGGATAGAGCACCAGGCAGGCCTGGGGTCAGAAAAACCTGAGTTCAAATCCAGCCTCAGACACTTACTAGCTGTGTGACCCCAAGTCACTTAATCTCAGTTTGCCTCAGTTTCCTCATCCGTACAATGGAGATAATAATTGTACCTACCTCTTGGGGTTGTTGTGAAGATAAAATGAAATAATAATTTTAAAGCTCTTAGCTCAGTGCCTGGCACATTGTAAGTGCTATGTAAATGTTTCATCATGATTATTATTATTATTACCTAGCTGGCCTCCATGAATTTAAGTCAATAAGCCAAGATGAACTGAATCCCAGGATATTGAGGGAGCTTGCAGGTATATCTGAGCCACTCTCAGTGACCCTTGAAAAATTATGGAGAGGGGCAGCTAGGTGGTGCAGTGGATAGAGCACTGGCCCTGGAGTCAGGAGGACCTGAGTTCAAATCCGGCCTCAGACACATGATACTCACTAGCTCTGTGACCCTGGACAAGTCACTTAACCACAACTGCCTTGTCAAAAAAAAGAGAGAGAGAGAGAGAGAGAGAGAAAGAGAGAGAGAGAGAGAGAGAAAGAAATAAAAATTATACAGCACAGGAGAAGAGTCACAGGACAATGGACTGGAAAATATTATCCCAATATTTAAAAAAGAATGGAGGGAGATGATAGTAGATTCTTCAAATGATGAGCCAATGTCCCCTCCCACTGTGCTGAAGCCTCATTCTATAGGTGCCTTGATTGCCTCCAGCTCCTCAGGGCTTAGGCATGGCTAGTTTGTCTTTTCAGCAAATTATTTTGTTCCCTTGTTGACTCAACCAGAAAAGTATTTCACCAGATAAATGCATTGACACCTCGAACTACTATTTTTAGTTAAACACTCCACTGAAGCCTTATGATTACATTCTAGCCCTTTTGTGGCTACATCAACTGAGTTGGAAGAGAAGGGAAATCATTTTCCTTCACTTCAATTTTTGGCAAAATTCTAGAATGCATTATTAAAAGGATAACTCCTAAGCATCAAGAAAGGGAACTACAGATCATGAAGCACCAGCATGGATTTACCAGGTTATGCCAGACTAACCTAATTTCTTTTCTTTTTAATGAGGTTACTAGATTGGTAGATCAGGAAATTTGCTATCAACACAGAACACTTAAATTTCAGCCAGGCATCAAATAAGTGAAGACCAGAGATGGCATGGCATATCGGGGAGAGAACTGGTCTCAGAGACCGGAAGACCAAGATTCAAGTCAAGTGTCTTGCCATGTACCAGCACAGACTATAATACAGATCCTTCAGTCACTAAACCATTTCACTTTCAGAGCCCCAGGCACTCTAAGTTTCAACCTTGAAACTCTTAAGTTTCAAAGAAGGTGCCAATCTGCATTCAGAGAGAAAGTTCCTCACCAGGAGCTCCCAACATGGATGTAATCACAGGTCCAGCCCAAAATCCATTTAAGCTCATCTGCTGCTATCTTAAGTATATACATACACATGTATATATTTCAACTTAGAGATTGTACACCTCTTTAAAATCCTTTGGAACTCTTTGAAAAACAAAATATGGCTTTTAAAAGTTTGTTTGGAGGGACAGCTAGGTGGTGCACTGGATAAAGCACCGGCCCTGAAGTCAGGAGAACCTGAGTTCAAATCCAGCTTTGGACCAAACACTTGACACTTACTAGCTGTGTGACCCCAGGCAAGTCACTTAACCCCAACTGCCTAAAAAAAAAAAGGTTGTTTGGGATGATTTAGATATAATCCTATCTGAAACCAAGGAATAACTTGGATGATTTCTCATGGTCCCTGATTCAATGGAGGTCTCAGATGTAATAATCAAAATGTAATTATAGCTCTTCAAGGTCTAGTGAGATAATGTATATAAAGTGCTTTGCAAACCTTAAAGCACTGTAAAAAAAATGTCAGCTATTATCATTATCACTATAGTATTATCATTCTATCATTGCCCTGTTCTCATCTTTTTTTGATGGGGTTTAGAAAGAAACATTGTTCTCATTATTATTTTTTTTATATTTTATGTTATGTGACTATTGAATAGATAGAAAAGGGACTGCTTTTTGCAAATGAATGATTTGCAAACTCAGACCCTGTAGATTCACTAAAAGCATCTTCTGGGACCACTCTGGTACCAAAAAGGATGACAGAAATGACATGTACTCATCTTGTTCTCACATAATTTCTTCTATTGGGTTCCTATGTTTCAAAAGCTTTTCTTTCCATGTGGTTTAGAGATTGTGAGTATTAAGTAAAATGTTCTTAAGTTTTCATAGATCAATGTAATTTCTCATGGCAAAGACCAGATACTGAATCATTATCATAAGGTCCTTCATTTCTATAAGCAAATATTATTTATTTAATATTTTAATAACATTATTTATTATGATTATGAAGACTTTTTTTTAATAATTAACCTATTTTATTCTGTATAGAAGTTTCAAAAATAAAAATTATATGACATGTAGAATTTTTTCCCCTGTATCCATCCATACTGTACTAGTCTTGAAAATGGATATGCAAAGTCAAATTGTCTTCCTCTGCATGCTTATTAGTAACTGGAAACATACTTGCTCATTAGTTTGCTTATTACTTTAATGGCACACATTCACAGACTCACTGATTGAATCCTTTCTGGCATGCCACCCTCCACTGTGTATCATCAACATTACACTCAACAATTTATTTATTCAGTTGACTTATTTAAAAGGTTAATCTCAGTTTTCAAGAAAAAGTTCTCCTTGAGAGGGGTCTGCTGGGCCTAAAGCTTTAGCCATAGATAAGGGGTCTTTGTGGAATTAAAATGGTCAGCAGGAGCCAAAGACAACTTACTGAGCAGCGGTTCATTGCTGGAGAAAGAAATAATGCCAAGGCTTTGCCCTGAAGGCTCATGGTTTCCTACTTCAGAAGAACATAACTGAATCAGCTCTTTGTTTGGCACCTAGAAAGACAAGAGGAAAAATGAATGGTAAGTAAGCTTTGCAATTAAATGAAATCAAAACCTTGATGGAAGTATAATTGTGTGTGGGTGGTTAAGGAAGCCGAAGGGAAGATTGGGGGTGGTTTGAGATTAATATAGAAAGAAACATGAATATTAAGTGTATCAAATGACAATTACTTCAGGATTAAGACAGGAAGTAATGAGAGAATCAAATGTATTATGTATTTCACTAAGGTAAAATACTGTCTTAAGGAAAGAAAAAAAATGATCAAAAACTTTTCATAATGCTTGGGCACAGAACACTTATATGTTTTCATCTGTCTTTATTCCCTTATCATCTCAAAAGGACGGAACAGGGAACTGGAAGTTATCTTCCTCTCTTCTAGAGACTGGATCAGTCGTTACCTGAGGCCCCACCCCTCTCCATCCCACCCTCTCCACTTTTCCAAAAGGCATTCATCTGTATTATTTATGATATTTTAGTACTTAGTACTTAGCACAGTGTCTGGCACATGGGCACATAGATTTATTGGTTGATTAGTTGATATTGATTTACTAATGACAGAATATGATTTGCTCCCTGAAATATTACCTTACTTTTTTTTTTCAGCCAAAGACAAGGTTTATTAGAATGTCTGTCATATTGGGCAGACTCTTAAGGAGTCTGAACACTAGTGAGCTACTGGCTAGGTTATAAGAATCTGAGCACTTTAAGAGAGACAAGATGGACCTTATATACAGAAAGACTATGGGAGGGATTTAGGAGTGGCCAAGTAGTTTGGGGTGACTGGAGGAAAGGTCTAAGGAGGATCTGGATGGGAGTGGATAGTGAGCTGGGATGAACAGAATGCCTGGGACCTGGACCACATGGCCAAGGAAGAATGGAACCTAGCTAGGATTAAGGGTGGGAAATGGCTGGGGGAGGGGGGGGGCATAGGGAGGTAAAACAATGGAGGGCACAATGAAAGGCCAGTTGACAGGATGATAGCCTCAGGTGAACACCAGAGATCTGGTCATGTAGGAAAGCACAGAATTTTTCCTTTTGGGGGGGGGGGGTCTAGATCCCATCCTCATCATTCTCCCCTCAAATAAATGGGACCCAAATTCTTTTGGACTAAGGGGCAAAGGTCTCAGCTGCTGAAACTGCTTCCTGCTGGCAAGGGGCATAGAGCTGTCCCTGCTTTGAGGGGATCCCAAAGAGGAGGCTGACTGGAACCAAGCACAGGCTGCATCCAGGGAATGATTGGGGGAAACATTGGCTGGTACTTGCTGTTTGCTATCAATTGTAGATGAATGGCCTGTAGTCTGGAAGACACAAATCTAACAGAAAAGACTGCAGGGCCCAAATGACAGGATAAGACATCCTTAGCTCTGTTTGGATTCAGAGAATTCAGTTTTCCAACCATGCTGTATTAAATCCACCTCATAGCCAGACTCAGGAATAGCCAGGTGGATAGCATTCCTTTTCTTTTTTTTTTTCTCTTTTTAAAAAATTTTTTATTAATTTATTTTGATTTATCAATAATCACTTCCATATGCTTTTGAGTTTAAAAATTCCCCCCCCTTCCCACCACCCTCCCCAAGACGGCACACAATCTGATATAGGCTACACATTTACATTCCTGTTAAACATATTTTCACATTATTGGTGTTGTAAGTAAAAATTAAAATCAATAGGAGGAATCATCAGAAAGAAGAAACAAAACTCAACAGAAGAGAAGAAAATAGCAATTCAATTTTCATAGTTCTTTCTTTGGATGCGGATAGCATTTTCCATCACGAGGCCTCTGGAGAGGTCTTAGATCCTTCTGTTGGTGGGAAGGGTTAAGTTTACCAATATTAGTCATCTCACAACATGGATGTTATCGTGTACAATGTTTTCTTGGTTCTGTTCATTTCAATCAGCATCAGACCATACAAGTCTTTCCAGGTTTTTCTGAAGTCAACCTGTTCATCATTTCTTATAGCACAATAGTATTCCATTACATTCATATACCACAACTTGCTCAGCCATTCCCCAATTGATGGGCATCCTCTCAATTTCCAATTCTTTGCCACCACAAAAAGAGCTGAGTAACACTCCTTTTCAAGAGAACATAATGAGGAAACTGAGCCAGGAGGATCCCATCTTAGACTGAGCCTAAATTGTCCTCTCAGCTTTTCCTGATGCTGACTTCCCACCAATATCACATTCTGAGTAGCTTGTGGCATTTCTCTCAGATGGTGGATTATTGATTTATAGATGGATTATTATGATCCATTAGACAACTCAAAATAAAATCCCATGAGCTTTTACTCCCAACAGCAAATTTCACTAATCACAGTTTAGGATTAACATCTCAAACTTAAATTTGTCCTGGTGCAAAAAGCCAATCATTACAGATTATTTCTATATATTTGCAAATTCTCAGTAAGACAAAACCCAAACGAGCTTTTTGGCAAGTCTGCACATTAAAATAATAACCAACAATAGCCAAATTATTTTAGCGGTAACCAAATTATGAAAAGTTGCTTGATGTAATTGATACAAAAAGTTCACCAATTTGAAACTTGAAACAAACCCATTTCCAATCAGGCGACTTCAATTTTGTTAAATGCATTTCCAAATTATTTTACACAGAGAATCAACATCTCGTCATTAACAGTTTAAACTACAACTTTAAAAGAGCGTGCTTACCCAAGCTCAGAGGCCAGCTTCTTTACCTTGAGAAGGATGTGCTGAACCTAGGTGATACTTCCAGTCAAAGGTTGACCTAGGGCCCAAGGCCATTGCCAATGGGGCCTGTGCTGTAGCTGCTGCCCCTCCTTCCTCCTTCCTTTCCCCAGGTGGGGGAGGGCTAATTAGAAGTGGAGGGGAAAGGGTGAAACTCTCTTCTACTATGAAAGGGGTTAACAGAGATACCCTCTTGCCTCAAGGGAAAGGAGTGAGAGAAGGGAGTGGCCAGGGTTGTAAGGAGGTGTTTCAAAACTCCTTAATGATGGATCACAAAACCCCCAGAATCTGCTAAGATGTTTTTAGCTGTTCTGACTTTTCCCTGTGACCTCCATGAAGGAGGATTCAGGGCTTTAGAGGAAAAGGAGTAAGTAAGCCTCAGGGAACCAAAAAGCACCTGCAGTTTTCCCAATTCTCTAAGCCAGAGAAAATTGACAGAATTGGGCATATGATTCCAGATAGGGCAACCATCCTTGTCCTCTATGCTGTGGAAGGTGTACTTAGGTCCATGGCTTCAAATCAAACCAATGACAGCCTGAGAGCATCAGGCCTAGTGTGAGACAACCTCATAACTGTCTGTCTGAAAAGCACCTCCAAGCCTTCCTAGGTGCTTGGAGAGCGACCCCCCCCCCCTGCAGGGCAAGAAAGATGGGGGGGGAGGCTTATATACCTTTCAGTCTTGGCTGGAGAAGAACTTGGGGTTAGGCAGTTTTCCTGTAAGGGCCATCAAAATGTTGAAGTTTAGGGGTTAAGGGGTGCTGGGACCCCAAAATCACAACACATGGGTCCTGTCTGAAAGAATTCGACCCAAGCCTTCTTTCAGCCAAAGACAAGGTTTATTAGAACATCCGTCATATTGGGCAGACTCTTAAGAAGTCTGAACACTAGTGAGCTATTAGCTAGATTACAAGAATCTGAGCAGTGGCTAGATTATAAGAATCTGAGCCTACTTTACTTCTTTCACCTACTCTCCTCCTGCCTTAAAAAAATACAACAAAAACTATACCATTTACTTCTTAAATTCTTTAGCTCACTGATGCTTTAATATCTCATTTTCTCCCAGATAATGTACAGTTTTTTAAAAAGAAAACCAACAAAAATAGCCTTTTATCCCACGTTCGTGACCTTACTTATCCCCAGCAAATGAAAAAAAAATCAATTTTTGATTTTTTTCATTACTATTTGAAAGTTTTTAACTTTCTGCTGTTCGGTCAGTTTGTATGTTACAGTTTGCTTACTTCTGGATTTTTTTTAAGAAATGCTTTTAATTCTTCCCTTTTACTGAAGTCCAATTGTTTTTTCTGCTTAAGTTCATCTTTATACCTTTTTTTTCCATGCCAATTGACTTTTGCTTCTAGGAATATCATACTCTGATATAATTTGGTTTGGTATAAACTCAGAGTGCTATTCTGATTGTTTGGAGGCTTGAAAACTGAATATCTTGGAATGTTATTTTTTTTTCTTGCTGCCTTAAAAATTTGTTTTTTGATGCTGTGGTTCTGGAATTTGGTTAGAATGGTTCTTGGTGAATTAAACTTTGCATTTCTGTGTTCTATGGATTTTCTCAATCTATATTTTGCTATATGCCTCCAATATTTCTGGGCAATGTTTCTGTATGACCCCTTGAAGTATGTTTTTCAGATTTTCCTTTTCCCAATTTTTTACCTGGAATACTTGTAATTCTCAGAATAATTGTTTGCATCCTATCACCAAGTTTAATGTCTTTGGGAGTTTGGGGTTTTGTTTTTTTTTTGAGCTTTCATGTATTCTTTCAATCTTGGTGTTTAAAATTTTTTGTTCTATTATTTTTATTCTGCCTTTACAGTTTTGCAGTCCGAATCTTTTGTTCTCTTTTTTTAAAAGAATCTGCATGGAAAATAGACTCTGTATTTTGTTCTAATCAACTAGCTTCTGATTAGACATAGATTTTTTTCCCTCAAGAATCCTAACTTCTTTTCTTATTTCTTTCATATTTTCACATAAACCTTTGATTGCTCTTCTGAACTATTTTGAAGTTTCTTAAATATTCTCCAGTGTCATTTCAGGGACCTTGCAGAACTTGTAATACTTTTCACCTTTTCAGGAGATTCTGACACAAATTTCCTTTTTTATGAAGTGCTTATTTATTAAGATGACTCTTTCCTTCAAATGTTTGTTCATTTCTATTCCTTGGACAGCTTTTGTCTGTTTCTATCAGTCATTCTGCAGGTTTTTCTATGGTATCCTCGCTGAAAACATTTCTTACTGCCCTTTCTTTCTCCCTTTTGAAAGCTAAGCATTGTTACTTCCTTCTCTCAGCCTTTGCTGCCTCTGCTCTATTCTCTCAGGTTGAGCAAAGTCTGTGTCCCTCAAAGGGTGAGAGTGAACAATTGCTTCAATGAGACCAAGAGGCTATTGTAGTTGGACACATTCTCTACCTTTACCAGTCCCACTCTTTGGGGATGTATCCTCCTCTCTGCAGCTAACTTTCAGTCCCTAAGTTAGTCCTTGGGAGCTAGTTACAAAGGCTTTGTGACCTTCAGAACACTGATGAATTAGGTGCTCAGGGAAGCCTTTACCCTTACTCTTCTCTGTTTCTCTTAATCTTTCTGTTGGCTTCCTCTCTCTCAATTCTTTTGCAGACTAACTTTTTCCTAATCTTGCGGTCTGCTTGTTGTCCTCTGCTTTATTAAATAATCATAACCAATACTACATTTCTAATGTCTTCCCTCTTCCCCAATCATGTTCCTCAGACTCCATACTCTTCCACAAATGCCCTTTTTCCTTCCTGAATCATGGGATCCCAATGGTTTTGTCTTTGATTACTGAGAGGGACCACTGACCATCAATTTATTATTTGCTAGCCTAATTAGTAAATTGATTATTTTACCCAGAAACTCTGTTTCTTGGGCTTTTCATTTATCTAATGTGGAAAAACTGCATACTAATGTACTTTTGGTAGAGTTGTGAACTGATCCAACCATTCTGGAGAGTAATTTGGAATTATGCCCAAAGGATCGTAAAGCTGTGTATACCCTTTGATTCAGCAATATCACTGCTAGGTCTATATCCCCAAGAGATAAGAAAAGAGGGAAGGGGAGAATCTATTTGTACAAAAATATTTATAGCAGCTCTTTATGTGGTGACTAGGAATTGGAAATCAAGGGGATGCCCATCAAATGAAGATTAGCTGAACAAGCTGTGGTATATGATTGTAATGCAATATTATTGTCCTATAACAAATTACAGGCAGGATGATTTCAGAGAAGCCTGGAATGACTTATATGATCATCTGATGCAAAGCAAAGTGAACAAAACCAGAAGAACATTGTACACAGTAACAGCAATATTATACAATGAAGAACTATGAATGACTTAGGTAATTTTCAGCAATAAAAAGATCCAAGACAATCCCAAAGGACTCATGATGAAGGACGTTATCTGCCTCCAAAGAAAGAACTAATATTGTCTGAATACAGACTGAAGCATGATGTTTTCCACTCTCTTTTTTTCTTTCAGTTTTTTCTTTCATTTTTTTTCATTAATTTCTTTCATTTTCTTTAATTCTTTTTTTGTTTGAGTCTTCTCATACAAAATGATAAATATGGAAATGTTTTACATGATTGCCCATGTATAACCTATATTGGATTGCTTACTGCCTCAGGGAGGAGGAAGGGAGGGAAAGATAGAATTTGGAAGTCAAAACTTAAAAAAAACCAAATGTTAAAAAATTGTTTTAATATGTTATTGGGGAAAAAAATAAAATATTATTTTAAAAAAAGATAAGGGCAAGAATCACATAGGATGAGAAGGCATCACTGACTTGTGACCTACACTGGAGGAGAGGAGCACAACTATTGGAGAGCTCACATATCCACTGAAAAAATCAAAGTATACATACTTACATTACTGCAGTTAACTGCTGGAGAGTCTCTGTTGTTTGTTGGACTCGAATCAGCAAGAGATGGAGATGAATGTAACCTTTAAAAAGGAATATACAAAGGAATTGGTTCTCAGATGACTTTTAAGTGACCTACGTCCCAAATACCTGAGAGACCCTTACTTATCTTGAAGGCTCAACTAGGACTATTTGATTTTTTTTTTTAGTGGGGGGTGGGGGAGGTGGGGTAGGGTATACGTAGGCTTCTCATCCTAGGGGTCAGGAGTCGGGACAACTCAGGAGAGACCCTTCAAGATTGTAATTCACAGGTAAGATTTTAGGGGTCATATGTGCATTCACTCCTCTGAGAAGCTTGCTTCCTTTTATTTATTTTCCCTACAGTTTTACTTTTATTGATTTTTTCTTCTTTTCAATTGGTTTGGATTAGGATAGGCCTTCATGAGAACCAAGGTAGGCATGAACCTATGGTAACTTTGAAAAACTTTGCTTGTTGAAGTTGTATGATATGTATTTAGGAGTATATAGGCCCATCACACATGGGAAGCCTGAACTTCAAAAGAAATTAATATAGGGGAGTGTCTTAGAACTATACCTAATGATCCCACTAGATATCAGCGCCTCCTTCCTAAAATTTCCTTGTATTTACTTATAAGTGTCTATATTGTTCTCCTTTCTCCCATCCCCAAAACGTAAACTCCTTAAAGGCATGGACTGTTTCATTTTTTGCCTTTATATTACCAGTGTCTAACAGAGTTCTTGGGCAGCTAAGTGGCTCAGTGGGTGGAGCACTGGACTTGGAATCAGGAAGAGAAATCATTTTCCTGAGTTCAAATCAGGCCTCAGGTGTTACTGGCTGTATGACCCTGGGCAAGTCATCCCTTAATCCTGCTTTCCTCCCATTTCCTCAACTGTAAAATGAGCTAGAGGAGGAAATGGCAAACCCTTGCCATTTTAAAATAATATCCTTGCCAGGAAAGCCCCAAATGGGGTCACAAAGAGTCCAATAGGACTGAAAAAATGCCTGAACAACAACTAGCTTTTTAACTGCCTCATAAGTGACCCCAAGTTTGAGAGTTATTAAGTTCAAGAGTTTGAGTAATGGCCCTTTCATAGAAAGAAAGAAAGAAAGAAAGAAAGAAAGAAAGAAAGAAAGAAAGAAAGAAAGAAAGAAAGAAAGAAAGAAAGAAAGAAAGAAAGAATGAAAGAAAGAAAGAAAGAAAGAAAGAAGACAATCTTCCAAGTGGTTCTTGAAGTTGAAGGACTAAAGACATGTCATGGAAAAAGATGGGGGGGGGAGACAAAGAGGGTTAGAGATCTTGACCTTGCCTTCTTCCACCATCACTGTGAGAGCTGATGGAAGATTGTTTGTTCATAAGCCCTAAAGTACCTTTTCTTTTTGGTGGAACTCTAGATCACAGACTTTTACTCCGAGTCTGTGAAGTGCACAAACTATACATGAGAGAGAGAGAGAGAGATTCACTGGAATGTCAAAGGGTTGCCTTCTTACGAGCTTATGAGCTACCTGAGTTAACTTATGTGCTTAGGCACCTGTTGGTGGGTAGTAGTGAGTCCTTTTTGTCTTGTACATTTTCTGTAGGATAAAAAAAAGGTTGTCCTCCCCATCTATTGCTCTCCTGAGTACCCTTATAAGAGTTAAGGACCATGATAGTGATCATTTGGGGAAATCTAAATATGGGCTACACCATGAACTTATCAGCAAAGCTAGGTGGCACAGCAGATAGAGCGCTAGGCCTGGAGTCAGAAGGTCCTGAGAGCAAATCTAGCCTCAGACACTTACCTAGCTGTGTGACCTAGGCAAGTGAGTTAACCCTATTTGCTTCAGTTTCCTCATATGTAAAATAAGCTGGAGAAGGAAATGTCAAATCACTCCAGTATCTTTGTCAAGAAAACCCCAAATGGTGTCATGAAGAGTCAGACACAACTGGTCAACAATGAATTTATTATAGAGTTTTTCCTGGAGTAACTCTAGGTAGGGGCAAGAAGCCAAAAAGAAATGATTCTTTCAGAAGTCAGCTCCCAGGATAGAACCTGAACTGTGTTAGCCATGTTTCCAAGCCTTGGAGAGACCTGGGCCATAGGTTACATACATTTATAGAAGAAATCAGAGAATACATACTCTAGGCAATTTATTCTTAAACTGATTGACTATAGCAAAGAAAGGGCCATTGTGATTACAGTTTTTAAGATCAGACAGCAAAAAAAAAATCAGTCGACAAATATTTGTTCAGTGCTTATCAAAGTAAGCACTAGAGGTACAAAGTAAAAACAAAAAAAATCCTGGTTCTCAAGGAGTTCACATTTCAATAGAGGCAACAACATATACATAAAGACACAAAGTAGATAGAAAATCACCTTCACGAAGAAACCATTAGCCAGAAATTTTCAACTATAGACATTGGGAAGGGGGGAGGGGGGAATCTCTTGAAAACAACAACAACAACTCTTTTTTAACTAGAAAGGGAGTTTAGAGTCACAATATTACAGAATTTCAGAGTGGGAAGACACCTCAGAAGCTATATACTTCCAACAGATAGCAAAACAAAAGTCCCCTTTCCAAGACCTGGCAAGTTCAGCTTTTGCTTGAAAATATTCAATGAGGAGCAACTCAAGGCTTCCCAAAGTAGCCCCTTCAACTTTTTGGATAGTGGTACTTGTAGACATTCTCTCATTTTGCCAGGAATTGAGGTAAAGCTCACTGGACTATGATTTTTCTTATTTTTTTTAATTTGGTATTTTATTTTTTCTCCAGTTACTTGTAAAAAACAATTTTAACATTCATTTTTAAAACTTTTGAGTTCCAAATTCTCTCCCTTCCTCCCTCCCCACCCCACCCCTATTGAGAAAGCAAACAATTCAATATAAGTTATAAATATGCAGTCATGCAAAACACTTCCATAATAGTCATGTTGTGAAAGACTAACTATATTTCCTTCCATCCTATCCCACCCCCCATTCCTTCTATTTTCTCCTTTCACTTTGTCCCTCCTCAAAAGTGTTTGCTTCTGATTATCCCCTCCCCTAATCTGCCTTCCCTTCTGTCATCCCCCCTTCTCTTATAGATTTCTATACCCAATTGAGTGTGTATGTTATTCCCTCTTTAAGCCAGTTCTGATGAGAGTAAGGTTCACTCATTCCCTCTCACCTCTCACCCTTCCCCTCCACTGAGAGGGGGAGCTTCTTCTTGCCTCTTTTATGTGAGATAATTTACTCCATTCTACCTCTCCTTTCTCCTTCTCCCAGTACATTCTTCTCTCACCCCTTAATTTTATTTTTTAGATATCACCCCTTCATATTCAACTCACACCTGTACCCTGTGTCTATATTTGCTCCTTCTAGCTACCCTAATAATGAGAAAGGTCTCATGAGTTACAAATATCATCTTTCCACATAGGAATGTAAACAGTTTAACTTCAACAAGACTCTTATAATTTCTCTTTCCTGTTACCTTTTCATGTTTCTCTTGAGTCTTGCATTTCAAAGTCAAATTTTCTATTTTAGCTCTGGTCTTTTCTCAAGAATGCATTAAATTCCTCTATCTCATTGAATATCAATTCCCCCCCCCTTCATGGATTAAACTCAATTTTGCTGACCTCTGAGATACCATATTCTAAGCCCTCTGATCCTTTAATGCAGAAGCTGTGAAATCTTGTACTATTCTGATTGTGATTCCACAATATTTGAATTGTTTCTTTCTGGCTGCTTGAAATATTTTTTCCTTGTGGACTGTGATTTTCAATCCCCATTCTCTGTACTTTATAGAAAATTTGGAAATTTTGCCCTCCTATCTAATCCTGAAGTACCACTCTTTATTTTCCACACTCTTTCAAAGACCAATGGCAGTGGCTCAGCACTCACATCTTTCAGGCTCCTGCTTTACTTAGGCCCAGTGACTTGAATGATCTTTTTGGTTTTTACTACCTTCTCATCTATCAATAAATAACTCCACAAGGTTTTATTAAGCACCTGCTCTGTATGAGGATTATGGTGGGCTGTGGGGATACAAAAGCAAGAAAATTTTTTAAAAAGTCTCTGCCTTCAAAGAGTTTACATTCCACCAAGAGAAACAACAGACATACATATAAGTAAGTACAAAATGCGTGCAAAATCAATACAAAGTAATTTTGAAGAGGGGGTGCTAAAAACTGGGGGGAATTAAGAAAATCCTCATGTAGAAGATAGCACATAAGCTAAACTGTGTAGTTAGCTAGGGATTTTATGAGGCAGAGGTGAAGAGAGAGAATGCTCTTTAGGCACGGGGACAGTCTGTGAAAAGGCAGAGAACGGAGGTGGATTTTCATTCGTAGGGCACAGCAAATAGGCCAATTTAGCTGGAAAAAAGTGGCTGAAGAGGAATAAAGTTCTATTCACCTAAGAAGGTAGCCTGGGGCAAATTATGAAGGGGTTTAAATGCCAGCAGAAAGGTTTGAATTTAATCCTCGAGACAATAGCGGTTTGAACATTGGAGATTTTTGAGAAGGGAAGTGACGTGATCAGACCTATGCTTTAAACATATTACTTTGGCAGCGTGGTGGAGAAATAATTGGGAGAAGAGAGCCATTAAGTCAGAAGACTGGTCAGGAAGCTACTGGAATCGTATGTTATTGTTGTTTAGTCTTTTTCAGTCCTGTCCTACTATTTATGATTCCTCTTTTGGGGGTGGGGATAGGGGTTCTTGGCAAAGATACTGGAGTGGTTTGTCATTTCCTTCTCTAACTCATGTTACAAATGAGGAAACTGAAGCAAACAAGATTCAGTGACTTGCCCAGGGTCACACAGCTAGTAAGTGTCTGAGGCTGTACTTGAATTTAGGTCTTCCTGACTCCAGACCTCCTCGAGCACTCTATCCCCTCCACCTCCCAGTGGAATAGTCTAAGAAAGGAGACAAGGGCCTGAACTAGGTCATGGATGTGTGAATGAAGAGCTAGAGACATATTGTGAGATGTGGAAAGAGAGTGGATAAGGCTAGGCAAAGGAATAGATGTGGGAGACGAGAGATAGTAAAGAGCTAAGGATGACCCCAAGGCTGTGAACCTATATAACTGGAATGGTGGTAACTTTCTCCTTGCTTCAAGTCTCCCCCTAGTCTGGTCCATCTCCCACTCAGCTATCAAATTCATTTTCCTAAAGCACAGATCTGACCAGGTCATGTCACCCACCTAAAACCTTCCTGAATAAACTCCAGCAGCTCCCTATTACTTCCAGGATCAAATATCAAAACTTCCTTTTGGCATTCAAAGCTCTTCATAATGCAGCCCCACCCCACCCCCATCTTTCCTGTCTTCTTATACCTCACTCCCCTTTCCTCCTCCTTATTCTTAGATCCAGAGGTACTGGTGGTTTTGCTGTTCCTCAGACAAGATCTTCCATCTCCAGACTCTGGGTATTTTTCACCAACGGTCCTTCAGGCATGGAATGTTCCTCCTCATCTCTATCTCCTGGCTTCTCCAAGTACCCACTAAAATCCCATGTTCTCAGAAAAGTATTTTCTCATCCCCTTTAATGCCAGTGCCTTCCCTCTGTTCATTATCTCCAATTTATCTGTTATATATCTTGTGTGTGCATAGTTTTGGTTGTTTTTTTTTTCATGTTATCTCCCTCATTAGACTGTGAGCTCTTTAAAGGTAATGATTGTCTTTTTTACTTTCTTTGTACCCCCACCTAGGTCTTAATACAGTGCCTGGCACATGGTAGCTCCTTAATAAATACTTATTGACTAGACAGAAAGAGGAAATAAGCTTGGGGGGAAAGAAAATAAGTTCAGTTTTGTGCATATCAATTTTGAGATGCTTAAGAAATATACAATTCATAACGTTCAGTAGTCAATTACTAACAGGAAACTGGATTTTAGAGGAGAAAGTAGTGTTGTTTATAGAGATCTATAAGTCTTATACATAATTAATGTTAATTGAACCCTTAGGATCTGATGAGATCACTAGTAAAGAGGATATAGAGAGAAAAGAAAAGAGGGCCTAAGGCAGAACTTTGAGGTATGCCTTCAGTTAGAGGGAAGGATGTAAATGATGATCCAGCATAAGAGACCAAGGAGTGACCAGACAGAAAAAGAAAGAAAAGTCATGAAAATCCAAAGAGGGAACAGTACAGTGGGGGAGAGAATGGTCAACAATATCCAATGCAGCAGAAGGATTCAGAAAGAAGGACGCAGACTGAGAAAAGGCCATTGGAGGTGGTAATTAAGATACCATTTGGTAATGTTGGAGAGAACAGTTTCTGTTGAGTGATTAGTTTGGAAGCCAGATTGCAAGGGATTGGGAAATGAGGGAAAGAAAAGGAAATAAAAGTAATTAGGGTACAAAGAGGTTTTTTTCTAGGAGTTTGGCCACAAAAGGGAGAAGAGGTAGCAGGATAGCTCAAGGGTATGGCAGGGTCAAATAAAAGGTCTTTTTGAGGGTGGGGGAGACCTGGACATGTTTGTAGGTCACAGAGAAAGAGCCAGTAGATACTGAAAACATACAAATTACATTGTAGTCATTTTTCTTCTATCCTTTTGAAGCCAAAGATTGTTCTCTTTGGCAGAAGAAACTGAAATGAAATGAGAGGCCAGCAGTTCTGCTTTTTTCCCTTCTGTCTCTTAGCTTTGTTTCATCCACCTTGAGTAAGTATCTTTAATCAGCTTCTTGTCATATATGTGTCAAAACCAAACAAGTCCTGATGCCCTTTCCGTTATCTTTTGCTTTCTTCATCAGTCTCAGTTCTTTTTGAGACTTACCACTCTTGCCATTCTTCTTACAGGCCTCTGCCATTTGTAATCTTTCCTCATGGTAGGTCCTTGCTTTCATCTTCTAAACAGGCCTTTTAGAAATCCAAGTAATTGTGAAATCCCTGTGTATCCATATTGGTCTTTTTTGACAACTTCTTTTCTTCTTCATTGTAACTGTGTCTCTTTGTGTCTTCAGAATCTGGTTTTGGGGAGAGTCCCATCCCTCCTAATCTGACTTCCCCTGTAGAACTTTAGGCTATGGAAACTTACCAATCTTTTCTCTAAACCTTTTGAAATCTGTTTTCCCAAATCTAGGATGAATGTCAAGATATGTCTGTTACTTCCTCTCAATTTTTATCACAAATTCTGCCAAAAACCAAACAGCTGATAATTTCTTAACTGGATATAATGACAATTTCATCCTTCCATGAGTAGAGGAGCCAACAAGGAAGATTTGTTCTTGATCCGATTCTCACCAACAAGGATGTTCTGGTTGCTAGGTTGAGGATCATGAAAACCTGTGGGAAAGTGACCACTTCATCCCTTTCTCCATCTTCCAACCTCCTCACCTCAGGATTCCCCACCCTGCGTCTTTACATGCTTTTTTTCTTTTTAAACTAAAGACCTTATGTTGGTTTTATTTATTTATAAGGAAAACATTCTCCTCAATAACCTAGAGAATGGAAGGGCATTCTTTAGTTCCCTTTCATTTTGCTTTTCTTCTAGGAGGAAGGCCAGTCTGTATTCTGGATATGGAAAACAGTCCAACATTTAGTTGTGGCAAAAATATAAATATCACACACTCTAGCATTCATTTGATCTATCTTACTATAGTACATAGTAGAAGGATATTTATTGTCATAAGGATCATAAGAATAGGTGGGAAAAAAAGCAACCCTTACAGAAGAAGCTGTCTGTTTTAATCTATTAATGGCTAGCTGCTTCTAGCATCAATGACTTGGAAGGCTACTGCCTTAGTACAATAGAATTTTCAGCAAAGGATTTATATGTGCCCTTCCCCATTCCTCCAAAGGAAGTTATCAATATGCCAAATTTTCACTGTAATATCTGATTCCCTGGTTCAGGCCCCAGTTCTTCAAAATGACAAAGAGAACATGGAAACTTAAACATTACTCTATGCCTTGAAGCACGTTAGAAACAGTAACTAATTCTTATCACATATACAACAAACAGCTGAGGAATTACTCTAGAGGGAGAAATAAAAAAAAAGAAAAGGAGCTAATGATAACACAGTTAAGAAAAGTGTTCAATGCACACATAGCCTGCTTTCCGGCTTTCTTGTTCACAACAAGTTCACGCTGAGTGGTGTAATGGTTGTATGTTCTCCCCTACCTTGAATTCCTTACCAATACACATTAGTTTCACTTTTAAGATCAATACTGCCACTACTTCAAACCATCCTGCACATGAGTATCAGATTATTTTTCCTAAAACATGGCTTTTACCATGTTCTTTCAAAAAGAAATCTACAGGGGTGCAAAGCAACAAAGCATAGTAGAAAGAGGCTTGGTTTTGCAATCAGAAGACCTGGTCTTGGATCACATTACCTCTTGGGGCCTCAGTTTCCTCACCTGTAAAATAAAGGGTATGGACTAACTGATCTCTAAGGTTCCTTCTAGCTTTAACAGTTTATGAGTCTATTAGTTGCTTACAGTCTGTAAGATAAAGTCCAAATGTGTTAGCTTGGAATTCAAGGCCCACCATATTTTGAATTTACCTTATTTATCCACACCCATCTCCTCCAGTCTCTTCCTTTCACTGCAGTTAGCTGAGCTAACTCACAGTTCCTGCATCTCATGCCCAGATATTCCCTTCCCTAAAGGCCCTGCCCCACCTCCTTTCTAACTATCCAAAGCCTGTCTATCCTGCATGATCCAGTTCAGCTTCACCTTCCTTCAGGAAACCTTCTCTGGCTATGTTGATTTCTCCCCCTTCTCTGACCTCCTGGAGGAAATTTCTGAGCCAGGGAGAACTCTAGAGATGGCCAAATCCAAACCCTGCCATTTGCAGATGAGAAAACAAAGAGTTAGAGAGGTGAAGGTCTTGCCCAAAGTCACACAGATTGTTAACATCACAGCCAGGACTACATCTCAGGTCTCCTAGCTCTCATTTCTCTTACACCAGGAGGTACAGCCCTCATAGCAAGATGTTCAGTGAGGACTGAGCCAAGTAGAGTGAGAAGGTGCAAGGGAATCAGGTCCCTGACACTCCCTTCAAAAGTCAACAAATAGAAAGACTGATGAGAGGGAAAAGGGTCCCCTAGAAAACTACACAAGGAAATAATAAAATAAACAATAACATTTAAAACAAGCACAGTGCTGAAATATACTATACATGATTAAATGCCCCAAAGTCTAATTAATGTTACAAAAGAGTCCTATATCCCCATTGAGACTATAAGAAGGAACTGCCGTAAAAACATGGGATCACAGATGCAGAGCTGCAAGAAACATCAGCAGATATCTGGTCTACTTCCCCCATTCTACAGATAAGGCCAGGACAGGCAACTTGCTGAGAGCCACACAAGTAGTGTTACGTTAGTACTGCATTTCTCTAAGTAGCTAACATAACTCTAAGCCCCCAATTGGCAATTAAGAAATACTTATTAAAGCAAATTGAAGATAGAAGACAAAAACGACATCAACCCATATATGGTACTTTAAGATTTGTAAAGCTTTTAATGTACATTTTCCCATTCAATTTTTAGAACAACTCTGTGACATAAGTGATGCAGTAACTATTATTCCCATTTTACAGATTCAGAGATTGAGGATGAGAGAGGCAAAGTGACTTGCCCAGGACCCACATAAGTAAAAAGTGACCTAGGCAGGATGGGAATCCAGGTGTTCCCAATTCTTTTTTTTTTTTCAAGTGAGGCAATTGATATTGAGTGACTTGCCCAGAGTCACATAGCTAGGAAGTATTTATGTGTCTGAGGTCAGATTTTCCTGAGTCGGAGCTGGTGCTCTATCCACTGTGCCACCTAGCTGCCCCAGGTGTTCCTAATTCTGCACCTCATATGCTATCTACTTTGCCAAGCTGCTTCCAGATCAAAGCCACATGATAGGAAACCACCAGACTCGTGGTCTCTTCTCTCCCAACCCATATACTTGAATTTTTTATCCATATAGAATTACCTCTGTAAGTCGAGAACTTCATTTTCAATCTCTGTTCCTATACTACCAGCACCAAGGACTGTTCCTGTAGATATTCCAGGCACACTAACAAAAGGCTGTCTGGAAGCATCTAAAGCCACAGAAAACACAAATAAAAACATGGTGAAATGGTGAAAAGATTCCAGTTACAAGCATGTCATCTTTGTTAGTTTTAGTTTAGGTTTTTTCCTATTCAGATGGAATTCCTCTAGCACTCTTTAAAACTGTAATCTATCTGCCCTAAAATGTGTTTTACCATTGGGTTTTTTTTCCTTTTGGCTAGGCAGTGGGGTTAAGTGATTTGCCCAGGGTCACACAGCTAGTAAGTATTATATGTCTAAGGCTTGATTTGAACTCAGGTCCACCTGAATCCAGGGCCAGTGCTCTATCCACTGCATCATCTAGCTGCCCCTACGATTGAATTTTGACCCCAGTTATGATATCATACTTCAACATTTCAAAAGAACAAACAGGAACTGATTATCTAAGGGTTAAATAATAACAACATCACTTGTTATCCTTTCCTGCCTGACTGCTGGCACCAGTGAATGTAGAGTTTGATGCGATTATTTCAATACTTTAAAGATCTAATGAGAATAAAGTACTAGTTTGACCTAATTCATGAATGAGTTAATTATATATGGTGTATGATCATCATAATCATAGCTAACATTTATATAGCACTTACTATGTGCCAGGGAATGTGTTAAGTCCTTTACAATTATTACCTCAATTGATTCCCACAACAACTCTGGATGTAGAGGCTATAATTATCCCCATTTTTGCAGATAAGGAAACTGAAGCAAACAGTTTTTTTGTTTTGTTTTATTTAGCTTTTTTAGGTGACTTGCCCCAGGATCACATAACTAGCAAATATCAGAGGCTGGATTTGAACTCAGGTCTTTCTGATTCTAGGCTCAGCACTCTTATTTTCTGTACCACCTAACACAAAGTCTCATATCCAGACAGCCAGCATAAGGTAGTCAAGGATTAACAGCCAGACTGCTTGTAATCATCAAGGAGTAAGGTAGGGGTGTGCTGGAGTCAGCGTGAATGGGCTCAGGAGAGGCAATTATTAAACTTTCAGTGTGAGCATTCATGTTGGCAAACACTACAAATTAGAACTTGGTTCATTGTTTTGTTGATTGTTAAGACTTAAGAAAGTGATGGCAAAAATCATAACAATGCAGGTTAAACTTAAAAGTGTATCATGTGTACTTATTTCCCCATTGGAGATCTGGTTAAACATTTGTCAGCACATCCCTGATAAGGGGGCTGGGAATTAGAGACAAGGAGCAGAGATAGCAAATTTGGTCAGAGTGGGGAAACTGAGGTTCTGGGATGCTGGAGTTAATAGAAAGGAACAGAAGTTGAGACAAGAACAAAACACCAGTCAGAAAAGGAAACAGGCCAGCAAAAGTGAGCACGTCAATGGCTGATTATTTGCTGTGCTCAGTGTTCTCCAGAAAAGCTTTGCAGGTGTGAGAGGATAGGTTACATCAATTTCTCTTCCTTAAAGGGGGTAATGTGCTTGGATACAGGACTGTCATAAGATCACAGATTTAAAGCTGGAAGGTGCCTCAGAGATTATCCAGCCCAATCCCTTCATTTTATGAGTGAGGGAATAGGGGAGCAGAGAAATGAGCTGATTTGCCCAAAGTCATCCAAGGTCACAGCTGTCAGACCTGGAAGTCTAACCCAGGGACCTTCACAGAGAGCTCAAGAGATTTCACAAGCAACACTATTTCCTAACACAACTTCTAGCTGACGTCTGATTGTTTTGGCAAGGCATTTACTTCAGTACCAGAAGGCACATAGGTTTTCCATATTCCCATTGGACACTCCCATCAACCACATGGCCATCCTTTCTAATATGCTATAAACTTGATTCATTGGGAGCCAAAACGTCAAGAATCTTACTGTCTCTTTGAGTTTTCCCTGCCTGGGTCCCTATCTCTTCATAAATGCAGGATTGCCTTTCCTTGGGCTACCTTTTAGTGACCTCCCAAAGCCAAGGACCAAAATCTTAGGGACATGACAACATGTCCTCTATATCTCCTAAAACAAACCAACCTTGTAGTCACACCTAGTCCCAAGAGGATCCTGATACATGCACAAAGTGGTTAAGATTAATGTGAATATTTCAGAAAAATGCTACCACTGCCTTCCTCTTACCAAATTACCTCATATTTACATATTCCTATAGGAACATAATTGTCTCTCTTGATAGCCTATAAACTTATTGAGGGCAGGGACTTCCACATTTTTTCTTTGTATCCCCACCCCCTACTAACATAGTGCCCTCAATTTTTTTTCTTCAAACTAGACTGACAAAAAGAAATCCTGGTAAAGAACTTCCTCTGTTAATGCAGATGAGCACCTTTTCTGCCCACTTACAGTCTTAGAGAGTTGCCTGGGTCATTGAGAAGTTGAAGTAACTCACCCAAGGTCACATAGCTAGTATTATGTCAGGGACAGGATGTAAACTAGGGTTTTTCTGATGCTGACACTGCCTCTTTAACCATTATACCATACTGCCTCATCACCTGGCACACAGGAAGCTCTTACTAAATGCCTGCTAATTGATAAAAAGTTAACTCCTTGGTGGTATGGACCTAGCATGGTGCCTGACTTATATGAAGTGCTTAATAAATGCTTCTTGATGGACTGATTGATATAGAAATCATTTATATTGTGGAAGCATCATTCTCCTTTCCTATTACTCCTTGTGTAACATTGCTAGTATCTAGAATCTGCCTCCAAGCAGAAAATTGGTTTCTTCCTTTAACATGGAGTTTGGGTCCCCATTGTTTGATATATAATATCCCAAACTCTCAGTCCATATTTTTCTTCAGCACAGAAAAAAAGATCTAAAACTAAGGTTAAAGGCAGATTGACACAGTGGATCACGTCCAGTGGACTCAGAGATAAGAAGATCCGGGTTCAAGTTCTGCTTCTGAGGTACCCTAGCTGTGTAATCCTGGACTTCCCTAACAACTCAGTGCCCTGGGCAACAATCTAAAATTATCCATTAGGAGCAGCTAGGTGGTGCAGTGGATAGAGCACTGGCCCTGGAGTCAGGAAGACCTGAGTTCAAATCCAGTCTCAGACCAGGTACTTGACACAAGCTGTGTGACCCTGGGCAAGTCACTTAACCCCAATTGCCTAAAGAAAAAAAATAAAATTATCAATTGCAGAGTTGCTAATCTGCATTCATAGAAGGGGTTTCCTCACTATACCGATGAACTCACAGGCCCAAATCAAAAAAAAAACCACAACCCCCTATCTTACCTTCTGATGACTGTGAGCTGCAAGTAAGCAGTGATGTTCCTCTGGATTCTCTACATCCCCTAAAATTAAAAAATGCTACAAATTTAGGGGAAAAAACGGATCCGACAAACAATATAAAAATAATTTATTAAGTACCTACCACGTACAAAGCTTTGTTCTGGGTCCTAGGGAATTAAATTTATATGCAATTATTCTGTATGATCATATTTGTAAGTATTTGGTTAGAGTAAAAAAACATGCATTTAAAAATTATTTTTTAAAATTGATAAGCATCTGTTTTCCCCCTTTCCCCACGGGAAAAAATCCCTTGTACACACACACACACACACACTCTCACACATATGTACATACACACATATGTCTGCACAATTATATATACATGGATATATATAATATACATATATATAATATACATATATATGTTTGACTATCTATATCCCTGTCTGTCTATATGTTGTTGTTCAGTCGTTTTAGTCATGTCCGACGCTTTGTGACTACTTGGGGTTTTCTCCGCAAAGATACTAGAGTGGTTTGCCAATTCCTTCTCCAACTCATTTCACAGATAAGCAAACTGAGGCAAACAGGTTTAAGTGACTCGCCCAAGGTCACACAGCTAATAAGTGTCTAAGGCCAGATTTGAACTCAGGAAGATGAGTCTTCCTGAGTCTAGGCCTGACATTCTATCTTCCAGGCCATCTAGTTGCCCACTATTTTTATATATCTACATCTATATCTTTACACAGGCAAAACAAATTGCCTATTCATCCACATGAGTTTTGAGCTAAGTGATATATAGCATTTTTGAGAGAATGTCATCCTATTACACAATATAACTCTGGATAAGTGCAGATTATTCCATATCCAGTACATGCCATGGTATTTAATTTTATATTTGCCCTAAACTGTGATATCGTTAAGACGACAAGAGATATGTTGGTTATAGGAGATTGACAGAAGGTATTATATTTTTTTTTCCACCACTTATCCTAGCTAAAGAAAAGGATCACTATTTTAGAAATGCCATTGCAATTTCAAAGAGACATTTACAGAATCAAAAAGCCTAAAGGATAAAAAAGTAAAAGAAATGAGGTGAAGATACAAATTTTTAGATAATAAATTAGTGTACATGGTTTAAAATAAACCTGAAGTAAAGCATTCACGTGCTCCATTAAAGGTTGGGAAGTGCTGGAAACAGAGGTATGGAGAGTGAGATAGAAGTGCCATAATCATCTTACAAAGAAAGTACAAACAACAAAATATATAATAATAGCATTTACGTAGTGCTTTAAGATTTGCAAAGCACTTCACAAATATTGTCTCATTTGGTCCTCATAACATCTGAGAGATAGGTGCTATTGTTATTCCTATTTTAAAGACAAGGAAACTGAGGGACAGAGGTTAATTAAGTGACTTGCCCAGAGTCGCCCAGCTAGTAAGTGTCTGAGGCTGGATTTGAACTCAGGTCTTCCTGACTCCAATGCTCTGCCATTCTAGCTGCTAAGAATATGAAATATTAAGCAAAAAACAAACTCCCATATGTGATATAAAAATTCTATATACACAGAAAAGAAAAAATTAATCAAAATACAATTACCTATGTATAAGATTTTAAAAATCTATGTGTAAGCTCTATATCTATGTTCAAGATATGTATCTACGCATAAGATTTTTAAAATGACAACATTGGTAAGCTGGCATAAGGGAAGGGAAGAAAATTAAAGACAAATTGGTGGGGGAATACAGTACGGAACTTCTGGGATAAAAGAAGAAATACGCTAAGTGATATTATAACCATTATAACCATAGACTGCCCAATAACATGCAAAAGATGAATAATGTTTTCCTGATAAATATAACAAAAACTGGCATGAAGTTAAGACACGGTAAAGTATTTCAAATATCTAGAAATCCCATTCTACCATGAGATAATCTGAGAAATTCTTGACTTGTCCTGTTGATAATGTCATCTCTCAGGAGGCAAATGTAGTGAAGAGGTAAGCTGCTATTTTAGACAATTCTGACCAATAAGAAAGAGTTGTTTGGTGAAAAGAAAATGATAAAAAAAAAACCCTTGGGTAAGAGTGGCTACATTATCTTATAATTTATGATAACCAAAGAGGATGACAACTAAAGGCATGTGTCTTACTCTTTATTGTCAAACTTCAAAAAGTCCAGAGAAAAGATACATTTGATCTATAAGCTGAGACTATCATGAAAGATAGCTGAAGATGGATGACATGCTTGCAAAAATTTGATTCTGCATATATGCTACAGATAAAGTTACATGAGTTGCTTTTCTGATGATGCTTTTCTGACTTCCCATTAGATTGTAAGCTCCTAACAACCATCAAAACTATTTGGTACTAGCTAAGAAATAGCGAGGTAGATCAATGGAATAGGTTAGATACACAAGACACAGCAGTCAATGACTATAGTAATACTGTTTGATAAACCCACAGAGTCCAGCTTCTGGGATAAGAACTCACTATTTCACAAAAACTGTTGAGAAAACAGGAAAATTGTATGGCAGAAACTAGGCACAGATCAACATGTTACACCACATAGCAAGATAAAGTCAAAATGGGTACATAACTTAGACATACAGGGTGATATCATAAGCAAATTAGGAGAGCAAGGAGCAGCTTACCTGTCATATCTATAGAGAAAGGAAGAATTTAACAAGAGATAGAGGACATTATGAAGTGCAAAATGGATAATTCTGTTTACATTAAATTAAAAAAGGTTTTGTACAAACAAAGCCAATGTAAGCAAGATTAGAAGGAAAACAGAAAGCTGGGAAACAGTTTTTACATCCAGTGTCTCTGATAAGGGCTGCATTTCTAAAATATATAGAGAACTGAGTCAAATTTATAAGAATACATGTCATTCCCCAATTGATAAATGGTCAAAGGATATGAGCAGACAGTTCTCAGATGAAGAAATTAAAGCCATCTAGAGTCATATGAAAAATGCTCTAAATCACTATTGATTAGAGAAATGCAAATCAAAACAACTCTGAGGTACCACATGACATCTATCAAATTGGCCAACATGACAAAACAGGAAAATGATAAATGTTGGAGAAGATGTGGGAAAATTGGAACACCAATGCATTGTTGGTAGAGTTGTGAAATGATCCAACCACTTTGGAGAGCAATTTGGAACTATGCCCAAAGAGCTATAAAAATGTGCATACCCTTTGACCCAGCAATAGCACTTCCAGGGCTATACCCCAGAGACATCATACAAATGGGAAAAGGACCCACATGTACAAAAATATTCATAGTAGCTCTTTTTGTGGTGGCAAAGAATTGGAAATTGAGAGGATGCCCATCAATTAGGGAATAGCTGAAGAAATTGTGGTATATGATTGTAATGGAATACTATTGTGCTATAAGAAATGACGAACAGGCTGACTTCAGAAAAACCTGGAAACACTTGTATGGTCTGATGCTGAGTGAAGTGAACAGAACCAGAAGAACGTTGTACACAATAACAGTCACGTTGTGTGATGACTAATATTGATAAACTTAACCCTTCTCAGCAATACAAGGATCTAAGACATTTCCAAAGGCCTCATGATGGAAAATGCTGTCCACATCCAAAGAAAGAACTATGGAGTTTGAATGCAGATTGAAGCATACTATTTGCTATTTTTTTTCTTCTGTTGTGTTTTGTTTCCTTTTTCTGGTGGTTCCTCCTATTAGTTCTAATTCTTACTTACAACATCACTAATGTGAAAATATGTTTAATAGGAATGTATATGTATAGCGTATATCAGATTGCATGCCATCTAGTGGATGGAGGTGGGGAGGAAGGGGGAGAAAAATTTAAAACCCAAAAGCTTATGGAAGTGATTGTTGATAATTCACAATAAATTAATTTTAAAAAAGAAAGAAAAAAAACAACTCTGAGGTACCATATGACATCTATCAAATTGGCCAACATGACAAAAAAGGAAAACGATAAATATTGGGGAAGATGTAAGAACATTGGAACACTAATGCATTGCTGATGGAGTTGTGAACTGATCCAACCATTCTGGAGAGCAATTTGGAACTATGCCCAAATGGCAATCAAACTGAATATACCCTTTAATCCAGCAATACCACTACTAGATCTACATCCCAAAGAGATCATAAAAATGGGAAAAGGACCCACATGTACAAAAGTATTTACAGCAGCTCTTTTTGTGGTGGCAAAGAATGTGAAATTGAGGGGATGCCCATCAACTGGGGAATGGCTGAACAATATTGTGCTATAAGAAGTGATGGGCAGGCAGATTTCAGAAAAACCTGGAAAGGCTTATATGAACTGATGCTGAGTGAAGTGAGCAGAAGCAGGAGAACACTGTAGACAGCAACATTGTGTGATGACTGACTTTGGCAGATCTTTACTTCAAGCAAGACAGCAGCTTGATCAGGGTGACCTAGGGTCAGCAGGTGCCTCCCTTCCAAGTGCATCTTTGTGCCCTACTGGCATGACTGCTGTTTAGGAAAGGCAACTAGAAAGCTAGGTTTCCCATGTTCACATACATAATTCATCTTAATTCTAGTGCCTTCCCTCTATTAATTATTTCCTATTTATCCTATATGTAGCATGCTTTGTACATATTTGTTTGCATGTTGTCTCTCCCATTTAGACTGTAAGCCCCTTGAAGGCAGAAACTGTCTTTTGCCTCTTTTTGTGTCCTTAGCACTCAGCACAGTGCCTGGCATACAGCAGGTACTTAATAAATATTTAATGATTGATTGATATCCATGTTGGTGAGATACCCAGGGATCCTGGCACATAAAATGCCAACAAGAAACTAATCAATGATGATCAGGCTCAGTGGTGGGAATTTTTTTGATATAACTTTTCCAGTGTGTGTCTGGGACAGAGATCAGAGAACCTGGCATCATTTTGGTTTTGCTCCATAACCAGGTTCTTGAATAGATGGTTTGTCACTTAGAATGGGAAGTGGTAATAACTGGGAACCAGTATGGTTTAACTTAGATCAAGTGATAGGAGACAAATCTAATTGCCTTCTTTGAAGGGGTTATCATAGACTGTTATATCCGGCAAATCCTGTGGGCATAATATATCTATATTTCAACAAGATTTTTTTTTTGCTTTTTGGCTTGGCAATGGGGTTAATTTAAGTGACTTGTCCAGGGTCACACATCTAGTGTTAAGTGTTTGAGGCCAGATTTGAACTCAGGTCCTCCTGACTCCAAGGCTGGAGCTCTATCCACTGCGCCACCTAACTGCCCCTCAACAGGATATTTCATAAGCTCTCATAGTATCTGTTTGGCTGAAATGGAGAAATGTGATAGACTGGCTGCTATCACAGTAAGGTAAGCATGTAATTGGTTAAAGAGCTTTTCCCAAAGAATACTGATTAATGGATTAATCGATGTTACTCCACAGGGAGGTCTTGGTCCCACTGTGCCCAAAATTTTTATCAGAAATTTGGATGATGATCAAGAAAGCATGCTTATTAAATCTGTGAATGACACAGAATTGGAGAAAGTTTATAAGTTGAACAATAGAGTCAGGATCCCCAAAGATCTGGATATGTTGGTGTAACAAACTGAAATTAATCTGATGGAAATTAATTGGGATTAACATAAAGTGTTGCACTTAATTTTTAAACATTTATTCCTTTATTTTTAATTTTCAGCACTCACTTCCCTAAGATTCTGAATTCCAAATTTTTTCCCCTCTCTCTCCCCTTCACCCACCCCAAGATGGCATGCAATCTAATATAGGCTGTACATATACATTCATATAAACATATTTTCACATTAGTCATGTTGTAAAGAAGAATTAGAACCAATGGGAGAAACCATGAGAAAGAAGGAACAAACAAAAAGAGAGCAAATAGTATGCTTCAACCTGTGTTCAGAATCCATAGTTCTTTTTCTGGATTACACTTAATTTTCTAAAAAGAAATTGAACAAGTAGAGGTTGAGGAGACATAACAATGACAGTTTATATGAAAAATATTTAGTGGTTAGTTGACTGTGAGCTCAACATGAATTCAGAGAGTATTACGGCTGCCAAAATAATTAAAACTTGGGTTATCAGTAATTCCCAGTAAAAGGTAGGCAACAGGCTTACTGTATTGTATACTGGGCAGACTACCTCCAGAGTACCGTTTTCAGTTCTTTTTAAGAGAAACATTGACAAATTATATTTTTAACCATATTTTAAGAGAAACATTGACAAACTAGAGCACCACCAAAGAAGAGACAACAGAATTGGGAGAGGGCTTGAAATCCTGGTAGCTAGCTGGTGCAGTGGATAAGAGCATGGGACTTGCAGTTAGGAAAACCTGAGTTTGAATCTGGTCTCAGGCATACTGTGTGACCCTGGCTGGGCAAGTCACTTAACCTCTGGCTGCCTCGGTTTCCTCATCCATCAAACGGTGATAATAATACTACTTATATCACAGGATTGTAGTGAGACTCAAATAAGACAAGATATGTAAAGTCTTTTGCAAACCTCAAAACTATTATTCTAGCTATTATTATGTCATAGGAGGAATTATTAAAAGAAATGGGGCCTTGAGCAGATTATGGTACTAAGATAATAATTTTTAAAATTACTTACAGAACTAATGTGTTGATGGATACAATGTATTCCAGTTCTTTGGTCCAAGGGTTTATGAAACTAAACCACTGGCTTTTTAAAGTTATAAAGGAGCCATCTTTCGCTTTGAACTTGTAGGAATCAGTAAAGATTTTCTCCTTACTCTGCAGGACTAAATAGACAAGAAAAAATTCAGAATATTGTAATATTCTTAAAGTAATAGGTCACTGTTATAAAATTAATTTCATTCATATTCTTTCAAGTTTCTGAACTTGTAGGTTCTATGTAAATTAGGATTCAATATTATTTGAGAGAAGGGAGAGAAAAAAAGAGGGAAGAGACAGAGAAAAGAAAAATAAGGGGAAAGATTTTATGGAGGAGATTCCCATTCATTGCATACCTGCTTTGTGTTTGTTGGTTAGATTACTGTGATCATCTTGATGGAAGTATTCATAACAAGAAGTTCCCAAAAGTTCTTGTGGAAGATAGCCTAAAATTGCAGTTGCCCTTTTTAAACAGAAAAAAATAAAATTCAGAGCTGGTGCATGCACAACTTCGTCATTCTAAATAATAGTCTACATTGGAGGTGTCAATCCTCCCCACTGTGCACATGGCCCCCAAAACTCCTGAGTGCAGATGAAGCAGATTAAAATGTAATTGGGAAATGTTTAACAAAATAAATAAAAATATAATTCAACATGGATAATGTTAATTTGTGGTTTTCTAAGTCAACATGTGGTAGCCAGGGATCTGTTTTTTATTTGCATTTGACATCACTGGTCTCTTCTATTTTTACATTATTATTATCAAGGTTGTTAGATGTCATAATGGAGAGAGTGCTTGGTCTAGAGTCAGGAAGAGCTAAATTCAAACACGCCTTTATTCCTAATTTATTTATATTGTCTGTGTGGCCCTGAGCAAGTCACTTAACCACTTTGCCTGCCTCAGTTTCCTCAACTGTAAAATGGGGGTAATATTGACACTTACCTCCCAGGTTGTTGTTATGATTAAATGAGGTAATATCTGTAAAGCAGCACAGTGCCTGGCACATAGTCAGTGTTTAATAAATGCTTGTTCTTCTTCCCCTCCCCAACCACTAGTTAGAGGAGAACCACAGTAGGACAACATATGAGTAGAAGGCAAGGACGCTCGGGAGTTTCATAGGATTATAGGATCCTAGATCTAGAGTGGGAAAAGACCTCACTAGCCATCTAGTTCAACCCCCTAATTAAATAGGTGAAGAAACTGAGGCCTAAGGAAGTCAAGTGACTTGCCCAAGGTCACCCAGGCAGTAAGCATGTCCTTCACATGTACTCTCTGGGCTCTTCAGACTCTCAGATTCCATGCTGGAATGTTATAGCACAACTGGAAATTTCAAGGTAGGAGGCAGATCTTCTCGTGTCCCAACCTAATCAAAGACATAATGATTATTGTTCCCAGGTTAATGAAACTATGGCTACTGGCTGCCTCTCCATCTCACGTCATTAAATGAGATACACCGTAGTGATCGTACTTAAGTTAGAAGTTTGCTGACATATCAGTAAAAGATCTCATTTTACTCAATCCTTTACTTTATAAATTAAGTCAATCCAGATGGGCTACATCTGCATCAGCACTTGCAATTCTAATTGTTATTGCATTGGTTACCGTTGATCCACGTAGACAAACTTTCCATTCGTGGCAAAGCGGGTAACAAATTCTGTTGGTTTGACTTTAATTTCCCCACTGTTCTGTGGGACAATATATGGATGTAGTCTTCCAATGGCTACAAGGCAGTTAAAGTTACTGCTGGTTTTCTGGCTGTCATTCTCCTCTTCCAGTCCCACTACACTCAGAGGCCAGCTCCTCAAATAGCCCATGCAGTGAACAGTACAGAACTTCCTGTGATCTAATTTAGGAGGAGAAAGAAAGAAAGAAAGAAAGAAAGAGAGAGAGAGAGAGAGAGAGAGAGAGAGAGAGAGAGAGAGAGAGAGAGAGAGAGAGAGGGAAGGAAGGAAGGAAGGAAGGAAGGAAGGAAGGAAGGAAGGAAGGAAGGAAGGAAGGAAGGAAGGAAGGAAGGAAGGAAGGAAAGAAGGAAAGGAAGACAGAGAGAGAAAGGAAGGAAGGGAAGGAAAGGAAAGGAAGAAAGAGAGAGAAAGGAAGGAAAAAAAGAAAGACAAAGGGAAGAAAGAAAGAAGGATGAAAGGAAGGAAGAAAGGAAAGAAAAGAAGGAAAAAAGGAAAGGAAAGGAAAGGAAGGAAGGAAGGAAGAAGGAGGGAAGAAGAGGGATAGAAAGAAGAGAGGGAGGTAGGGAAGGGAAAGAAGAGAAGAAAAGAAAATGAAGTCATTAGGAATAAATCATTTATATAAAATATAAATAAATAAATTTCAGTCATAGGAGCAATATTTGTGCTTTGAAACTAGGAATAAGTCAGAAAATGGCAGATGAACTGACCCCTGTTTTAAAAGAATTCTGTGTTGTTTTCTGCTTTGTAGCCTTGATAACTGAAGTGATTCCGTCTCACTTTCTGGAAATTTAGTTATGCTTTCCACATGAAAAAAAGGGGAAAAAACCCTTGGTTATATCAGCAATAATATATTAATAATATAATGATAACATATTATTGTTTCAATTTATATTAACCCAATTCTGGTTTCATAGTTAACACAATTTTTAAAATGAAGGTCATTAATATGTATTGCAAAGAGTTTTACAATGTACCCCCATCCTGTTAACTGCATGTTTAATAATTTTTTCATTAATTTCTCAGGTTTAGTTTGGTTTTGGGGTGGGAAAAGGTTTTGAATATATTATATGCATATTCCAGAGGTATCAGGGAACTAATTAAAAGTGAAAAAGTAGTTAAAATGGAGGAAGAAAGAGATTTCTTTTCAGTGGCCTGACAATACAGCTAGACTTTTAATCCTTTCATTTGACTTTGTCAGATCCTGGACAGAAAGCCTCAGCATTGGGTTAAACATTTTACAGAGCTCCCAGATTCGTATTAACAAGAACAAAGTTGCAGCCAAAGCCAAAAATGCTTGACCCTTCAAAAACTCACTGAAGTCTAATTGTTAGTGCCTATAGATATTTGCTGTGGGCCCATGCAAATATTCCAGTCATTGCAATAGTGGGGAACAAATTCCATTGGTCTGACTTTAATCTCCCCACAGTTCTGTGGGATTGTATATGGAGAGAAATTTCCACAATCAATAAAACAGTTAAATATATTGTTGTCTTTCTTATTGCCATTATAATGTAAATTAACATGTATATTTATTATAATAATATATCACATGCTGTATATTTTATTATATATTAATGTGATACTTATATATGCTTATCTAGAATATCATATAAAATCTATACATAATAATAGTAATTCTCTATAGTTATCAATCTACTTGCTACTAATCACAGCTCACATTTAAATAATACTTTACATTGCTATTTGAAACAATAAATAAGCCCTCAAAAATTTTCACACTTTGTCCTTGTCTCTTATTACATTCTGAGGCTGGTTCCTCAGATAATCAGGGTGGAGGATAACTACATTGATTTTTACATTTTCAATAGGATTTTCAATGAGGCTTGCTTATAACTTTAAAGTTATTTTTTAAAATTCAATTATATTTTATTTTCAGTTTCAAGTTCTCTCCTTCCCTCACCTCCCAACTATTGAGAAGACAAATATATGTTTAATCATACAAAGTAGAAAAATTATCTAATTCACCAAAAATATTTTATGAAAATAATTTTCTAGGAAAAATCATGTGTTCTTTTTTGAGGCATTTTGAAGGTTTGGTTTTTGTGGTTTTTTTGCTTACTTCAAGGTCCAGTTCAACTCTTCTACAAAACCTTCAAATAACTCTCGAGGCTCATTTGACAGATAAGCACAGTTTTGATATCTTAGAATCATGGATCGATTACAGTCTTATTCACCTTCTCATGGATTTGGTTTTTTTTTCTTTTTTCAATTAGACTGTAAGGTCCAAAAGAACAAGACTATGTTTTATTATTTTTCTTTTTGAGGCAATCTGGGTTAAATTACTTGCCCAGGGTCACACAGCTAGTAAGTAAGTGTCTGAGGTAGGATTTCAGTTCAGGTCCTTCTAACTGCAGGGCTAGTTCTCTACCCACAGTGCCACCTAGCTGCCTCTGTTTAAGTACTTATTGATTCAAAACCCATAGAATTTTAGAGCTGGAACCCCAGACATCATCTAGGCCGGCAGTTCTTAAAATGTGGTCTGAGGTCTGAGACCTGGTCCTTAGACTGAGGTCCAAGACCTTTACAGGGAATGCATGAAGCTAAAGTTATTTTCAGAGTAACACTAATATGTTATTTGCTTATTAAAATGCCCTTGTTTTCCACATCTATGTAAGGCCAGATTTTCTTATAAACTTTGACCAAAACTATGTATTGTGATGGACTGAATATAGAAGCAGATAGCAGAATCCAGCTGCCTTCTATTAAACCAGACATGAAAGAGATTTGCAGACCTATGGAAAACAATGCTACTCTTCTCCCCAAATTTTTGGTTTTGGAAAATTATGGTTATTTTTAATTAAAAAATTTTAATGAATAAAGAGTTTAAAATTTATCAATTTTAATTTCAAAAACAGTAAACATAAATATAACCCATCTAAACAAAAAGCACTTGGGGGTCCTCAATAATTTTTAAGAGTAGAAAGGGGTCCTGAGACCAAAAAGGTTGAGAACCTCCAATCTAGTTTCACAGCTTCTTTGTATCCCCTTCGGTATCTAGCACAATGCTTTTCCCATGACAGACATTTTTAAAATATTTGTTAACTTGAAATATGAAGACAAAATGTGTTCACATAGTAACCAATATCTTTGCTGTAAATGAAATAAATAAACTGTCAAGAGATGTCAAAGGGAAGTAGTATAAACTCCTTGAGGGCAGGCACTGTCTCATTTTCCCAGGTAGCTAGTCAGCAGAGTGGATATAGTGCTGGACCTGGAGTCAGGAAGACCTGAGTTCAAATCCCACATCAGATACTAGTTGTGTGACCCAAGGTAAGGCCAATCACTTAACCTATATATGACTCAGTTTCCTCACCCATTAAATGGGAATTAAAAACAGCACTTACTTTCCAGTGATGTAAGGATAAAATGAGATAATTGTAAAAGCTTTGTAAACTTTAGTAAAGGGCTATATAAATGCTAACTGTTGTTTTCATTATTTTTATGTTTATATTTTTATTTATAGTTTTATATTTTCTCTTTGTGTGTAGGATCAGGAAAGGCATCTTGTAGGAAATACCTGAGTTGAGCTTGAAGGAAGTTAAAAATTCTAAGATATGAAGTGAGAAAGGACTGCATTCCAGGCATGAAGAATAATCTAAAAGCATATAGGTGGGAGATGCAGTGCTGTATCAGGCAACAATGAGAAGGCCATTTTGGCCAACCACAGAATCATGAGGGATGGTAGTATGATTAGCATGGAAGAAAGGCTGGATCCAAGCTGTGAAGGGTTTTAAATGTCAATCTGAGGATTTTATATTTATCCTAGAAGCAAGAGGGAATTACTAAAGATTCTTGAGCAGAGAAGGATATGGTCAAACATGTGCTTTTGGGAGACTGTTTTGACAGCTGGATAGAAGGATGGATTAGGGAAGGAAGGGCCAGAAGAAGGGCATACAGCTAAAAAACTATTGTTGCAATAGTCCAAGTGAGACATGATGGGAACTTGATCTACGCCATGGGCTGTATGAATGGAGAGCAAATAGATATAAAAGATGCTGTAGAAGTAGACTTAGCATCTGATTAGATGTGAGGGAGAGGGACATTGAACAGTAGAGGATGACTCCTAGGATGCAGACCTGGATGGCTAGATTCTGGAAAGCAATTTAGAACTATGCTTCCAAAGGTACCAAACTGCTCATATTCATGACCCAGCTATATGACTTCTAGGACTATACCCCAAAGAAATCATAGAGGAAAAGGACCTATGTGTGCAAAAATATCTGTATCAGCTCTTTTTCATGGTAGTCAAATATTGGAAACCAAAGGGATGTCTTCCTATTGGTGAATGACTAAACAAATTTTGGTACATGAAAATAATGGACTATAATTGTGCCATAAGAAATGATTAAATGGAGAATTTCAGAGAAAACAGGGAAGACCTCTATGAATGAAGATGAAATATGCAATTTGCTTCCTGCCAGAGAGGTGATGAACTTAAAATGCAGAAACACACACTTTTGCACACAACCAATGTGAGACTTTTCCTTGCCAGACTATGACTGTATATATCTAGATTTTTTTCATGGCTCAATTGGGAGAGGATGTAATGGGGGGAGCAGATTCATAAAATTTTAAAAATTGAATTTAAACATCTGGATAGTTAGAAGTATTGTAGTGCCTTTAGTGAATAAAGACATTTCCAAGAAGGGTGAATTTAAGGGGGAAGGTAATAACTTATCTTTTGGACATTTGGATTTTGAGAAGCCCATCAGGAGGCTGGAGCTCAACAGAGAGTTTTTATTGTTGTTCAGTCATTTCAGTTGTGTCCAATTCTGACTGATCACATTTGGGATTTTCTTGGCAAAGAAGTTTGTCATTTCCTTCTCCAGCTCATTTTATAGATGAAAAAAAAACGGAGACAAACAGGGTTAAGTGACTTGCCCAGGGTCACACAAGTAGTAAGTGTCTGAGGCCAGATTTAGAACTCATGAAGATAAGTCTTCCTGACTCCAAGCCCAGCACTCTATCCACTGCACTACCTAGCTGGCCCCAAGAGAGAGTAGGGCTAGATACATAGATTTGGGAATCATCTGAATAGAAAACCCATGGAAGTTGATAATAAGCTCATTGAGAGAGTGTGTGTATAGAGACAGAAAGGAAAGAGTGCTCAGAACAGAACCTTAAGAGACAAGTAGCGTGAGGGGGAAGGGCTCTGGAGTTTTACCCAGCGAAGGAGAAGGAACAATCAGACAAGGTAGGAGGACAACACGAAGAGTTGAAGAAGCAAAGTCATAGGGTAAGAGAGTGGTCAACTGTGTCCAAGGCAGTAGAAAGATTGAGGAGGATGCCTAAGAAAAGCCAGATTAAATTACTAAGAGATCATCTGTAACCTCAAAGAGGGTGGTTTCCATGGCATGGTAGGATCAGAAGCCCAAGTATAAGGAGATGAGGAGTGAGAGGTAGGGAAGTAGTGGCAAGGAATAGACGGCTTTTTTCTAAGAGTTTAATAATGAAATGGAAGAGAGGAAGAGGGGATGATGCCTTAAGAGGGGAGAAAGGTCAAGTGAGTTTTTTTTTTAAGGATGGGGATGACCTGAGCATGTTTATAGGCAACTGCAAATGGATAAAGAGAGTGTACCCTGTGCATGGGAAAGGGGTGGAAGCTTCCAGAGGGGAAGGGTAGGGATGGAATGACAATATAAAGGGCATAAGTAGAAGGGTTAGCCTTGGCAACGAGAAGAGGCACATCTTTGTCAGGGATTAGAGCAAATAAGAAGAGACTGGGAGATGATATAAAAAAAGTTTTAAGGTGTAAACTGGAGGAAAGAGGTCACCTTGTAAGTAGAGTTGCTCTGCTAAGAGGGTAACAGGGGCAGGTTAGGAGACCTAATAGGGGAAAAGAGGTTTTAGAATAGCCATTGCAAGAGTGTGATTGTCAGAGAAGAATAAAAAGGCTGTTTTGCAGCCATGAGGGTTCAGTTGAGATTAGATGGCATAAATTTGTAGTGGATTAAATCAGCACTGTAGCACGACTTCTTTCAAGTGCTTCTTTCAAGCTTTCTGACCTAGGCTGGTTTGTTCCTCCTTAGGCAACCTGATGCTTTGTCCCACCCCTAGCCCCCACCCTCAGCCTCACAATATTAAAGCCAAACTTAGTGCAGGTACAGGACAGATACAACCCACAACAGTTCAGAACTCCTGATTTTAAGAGCTCTACCAGCATCAGCCTCCTCAGGAACTGGGATTACCAGTATGTGCCACCGCCAACTGAGTACTCTTTTCCAATGCTTCTCAAAAATATTCTACAGTTTGTCGGAGGCAGAGTTTAAGAAGAGGATAAGAAGGTACTGACTCACAACTTAGTTAATATTCTATTATAGACAGGTTAGCCATAATCATTTATGTTTTCCCCTGTACATTGTCTTGCTATATTTTGCCATATTGATATGTACCATAAAAATAATCATGACCCATTCTTCTTATTGGATTCAATTTGGTAGCACACCAATTAGTGTATTTCCTGCCAAATTATGATAATTTATACTTCATCAAGGTATAAAAAGGGTAAATCTAGTGTAGAATTCTTTCACATATCCCTGTTTGTGTACCAAGACAGGGAGATGGATGGACACAACATTGGTACTAAGAATAATATACAGAGAAAATACACTTTCCTAATAAGCCAATTTGATGGAAACTGACAGTCTTACACTCAATTTATTTAGCATATAGTCATGGCCAAAATCCCAAAGGCTTCTGAAGGCCCTTAAATTTCCAAACTAAGTTTCATTGATTAGAATAAAAGCAGTTCAACAGGAAGATGCCCACAAAGAAAATCTGTAAATAGATCACAAGGAAATATAAGCAGAAATTTAACAAAACAACTGGTCTTATTATGAAACACAAAACTTACATTAAAAGAAAATCAGTGGGGGGGTTTTGTAATAGTATAATTCTCTAATATATTTTTGAAAGGAACTAAATTTTACCAAAAGACTTATAATTTGAAGGCTTTTAATTAGAAGAGAAGGGAGTAAAAGATAGCTGTATTCAAAATATATGAAGGGCTGTCATATGGAAAAGGGGTGGGACTTATTTTGCTTGGCCCTAGAGGACAAAAGTAGGACCAGTTTGTAGAAGATGCAGAGATAGGTTTTAGCTCAATGTAAAGAAAATTTTCATAACAATTAAAAGTATCCAAAGTAGAATCAACTTCCTTGGGAGGCAGGAGGTTCTACTTAACAAAAAGATTTCAAGGAAAGACTACTTGCTGGGGATGTTGTAGAATTATGGGGATGTTTTTGAATGATGGGTTGAAGTAGATAGCCACCGAGGTCCATTCCAATTTGGAGATACTGTGATCATAACTGTCACTTCTACTCCTTCCCCAATTTTCCTCTTTTGACCCAAATGAATAGATTTTCATCAGCTCCTTTAAGATTACAGGGAATAGGATGAAGTGTTGATTTGATTCTGGAGTGAATTTGATGAGTCTGAATAGCCAAATTGGACAATTAAGTTAAATATATTGTTTTCCTCCTCTTCTCAA
This sequence comes from Phascolarctos cinereus, assembly GCF_003287225.1. Taxonomy (NCBI): domain Eukaryota; kingdom Metazoa; phylum Chordata; class Mammalia; order Diprotodontia; family Phascolarctidae; genus Phascolarctos; species Phascolarctos cinereus. Next base: position 170,070,461 of record NW_027555514.1, read on the forward strand.
GAGGCTTTTGCTTGACTGATGTTGAGATGACATCTCATCTTGTTTGGTTACCACCTAGGGATATTAATTTTATTTTCAAAAACAAAATCACTTGATATTTCAAAAAGATACCTTTCTTCTTTGAATTGGGGAAGCATTCCTGTTCTTCTTTGATTGATGGTCTATAAGACTTTATCCGACAGAAAAAGGACCGTCTTGCGCCAGAATACAGATGAGCTGTTCCACCAGGGAAATTTGCTTGGACTTGAAAGCCAGCTTTCACAACACATATGGTGAGAGAATTCATCAGAAAAAAATGTCTTCAAGCAATAATGAAATCTTTGTTCCCTAACACTTTTAACCACTTTTTACATTTCTTTGTTTACAGTAAATTAAAAAAAATGCCTTTGTGCTTTAATGTAATAACAGCCAAATATTAACAAAATGACTGCAACATAGATTCAAAAATGGCTATTACAAGAGAAATCTATTCTAATTTTATGTAATCTAATTTTGAATTTAAAAAGCTTTCATTTTTTTCTTTGAATTCAAATTTTTTGAAGTATAGAAGGAATAATTAGTTGACATCTACAAATATGTTTCAAATGTGAAGGGAAAAAACTCCCAAGTGATCAACTGAAAAAAAAAACCCTAATTTTTTGCCCATTCCATATTTCACTGTCATTTTCATACTTCAGGGATCTATGATTTCATCAGTGTGGAGCCTCTCTCCATTGATGCAGATCATGATTAATTAAGGTATAAGTCAAGTGACGCATAAGATAACCCTAATTAACTTGATCATGAGCCTGTTTAATGACTTGTTTTGACCAAAATAATAAATCATATGGTAACCACATTGCAGGTGAGGAGGCTCCCTGAACTTAGCCAAGCTGCTCCTCACACAAATTATAGTCTATCGCCAAACCTGGATACAAAGCCTTTCTGGTTTGATAAGGTCTGCTAATGTTCTACTGGCATAATCTTTGACAATCCATGGTCACTGCCATAACAAGATGAGGCATCAGAAGAGATCTTTGGTAGGGGTGTTCTTTTCTTTCCTTCCCTTTGATCTCTCTCTCTCTCTCTCTCTCTCTCTCTCTCTCTCTCTCTCTCTCTCTCTCTCTCTCTCTCTCCCTCTCTCTCTCTCTCTCTCTCTCTCTGTCTCTCTGTGTCTCTTTGTCTCTGTCTCTGTCTCTTTGTCTGTCTCTGCCTCTGTCTCTCTGTCTCTGTGTGTGTGTGTCTCTCTCTGCCTCTATCTGTCTGTCTGTCTGTCTCTCTCTCTCCCCCCTCCCCTGCCATGATATCATTGGTATCAGGACCTTCCAATGAGAAACTTCCTCTACCCTACCAATGCAGACTGGCAGCTTCTCCACATCTTAGATTGCTAGAGAGTTTCCTGGGTGACTTCCTGGGAGAGGTTAGGTGACTTGCAAGGGTCATACAGCTAGTATGTGTCAAAAGCGGAACTCAAATTCAAGTCTTTATGACTCTGAGGTCAGCTCTCTACTATCAATTCTTTTCATATTCTTATGTTACAAAGAATATTATATGATCCAAAGTCTGATTACATTTACTACTTAAAGTTGTGTGTCTCTGGGTGAGTAAATCATCATGTTTTGGAAACTGAGTATAAAAATGTCACAGATCAATGACGCTTGCTGAGTATGACAGCAGAACAGGACTCTGATTCTTGAACAATGTCTTTTCATCTTACAGGGAAAATATTTGAAAGCAAAAATATCACTTTGTTATGCAAAATGAAGGATTTTTTGATATGGCTTTTAAAAGACTGTTTATAGATTTTAATAGCAGAGCCTAACAAAGTATGCATCTTTGAATATATTGGTACCGAAATGTATGAATGCTTGATCTCAACTTTTTGACAACTAATCATAGTCTTTTAAAACAGTGATCATAGTAACACTTACTTTTGGCATCTATCAGCTTCTCTCTTGGCGAAATATCAGAAGAAGAAAGCTGTTCCTTTACTTTGGCAACATCTTTTGGATGTAAGTAGTCAAATAAGCTTTGTCCAGTCAGACTTGCCTAATTGTAAGACAGACTGTTCATTTCAAAGCAGCATAATAAATCCTACTCCCAGTTTCCCTCCCAGGTACACAAAATAAATGTGGTTACTTTTGTTGAAGTTCATAATAAACAAAGGAGTTTTCAGGATACAGTGTAAACTTAAACTAATCTCTTTTATGTGGGGTAAATGTTATTCACTTCCTCTACATCCTCTCTCAAGTCCTCCCATTCTCCTGCCCACCCCTCTGCCAACAGTCAATAGAACTGATAAATTCAATTTAATACCATACATTTCCAAATCCATACACTTGCATTCTAATCACACTAGGATACATCCTAAAGTCATGTAGCCCAGAAAAGAAGTAAAGTATTGTAAATGAAAATGCGGCAGACAAAGATAGCAGTGATTCTATAAAGCAATTTATAATTCTAGTAAAGAACAAAGTAATTCCAGTAAAGAACAAAGAGATGTATAAAACCATGCCAAATCTGTGACCAAAATAACAACCCAGCTGTCCTTTGAGTATACCATGTGATTCCTTCTTGCGTACCTTTGGCTCATACTATTTCTGAAACCTGGAAAGCTCTTATTTCATCATCTCTGTTTCTTTCATTCCTACTCATCTTATTTCCACTTCCTTTCGCAACCACTTCCACCCACAATGATTTCTCTTATGACTCTTTGTTGTTTGTATACTGTTCTCCCTTCCTGGAACATCTCTCTTCTCCAATTACCTAAGCCCTAACTTTCTGTGCCTTTGTGATAGAATGTAAAGAACATTACATTTTAGAAAGAATTGAAGTTGTAGGCTGATCAAAAGGCAATGGAAATTTATACAGTTGGTGTGAGTAGATTACAATACATTACTGAAGAGGAACTGAGCAGAAGGATGTAGCATAAAAGACATTATCCCAGAGATGTTTGTAATCCGAAAAGGACATGGGCTTATCATGTAAAGAGAGTGAGGGATAACTCATGGCTGTCTAGTGTGCTAAATCAAAATCTAAATGTCAAAAGACCTGGAAGACCAACAGGTGACAATATAGAGGTAATAGAACGAGAGGTAAAGGATGAAATATACATTCTTGGACATAGCTAATGTATTGGTTTGTTTTGCTTGACTCTGTTTATTTGTTATTGGGAAAAATTTGAGGGGAGAAGTAGATGTAAAGGGGAAAGTAATAATGCAAAAACAAAGAATGTTAAGCGCCTCAGTGAAAAAAAAATTTTAAGTGCACAGAACAACATAGAAGGAAGTTCAAAAGGAAATCTTCACAAACAGGACAACTCTGGAACTAACATGTGGAATGTATTATCTACTTTAGAAACTTAGCTATATATGATGGAGATTAGTGATTCATGAATAATCCTGTTTTTTTCTGTTTTCTGTATTTGGAAATGCTCATATTCGTTGGTGTTTAGCAAGCTCAGAATGAAAAAAGGGGGGGGGGGGGAAGGCTCCCTATACTTTGAGTGGATCCCTTATGGACAATTTATCTGAAAACATGGACGAGAATTGCACAGGATGAAAAGCTGTGAATGGATTGTGGATAAATTATGATCTATATTGTTGGAGGAAGTACCCAGGTGGAAGACATCACATACCAGTATCGATTGTGAGTACTGCAAATAATTAATTCCCTTAAAGTTACATTATTTGAATCTGCACTACGTATTCCATTGAATTGAAATCAATTACCATCTTTCATATAATAACTCCAAACAGTGAGAATTCAAATAAATGCAACCACTTCAGGGGATTTGGTATTCCCATCAACCCAACCTAACCTGTTTTTCAATATGACAGTTTCTTAGTAAGCAATCTAACCCAAAAGGCATTCATTAGTGCTTTAGGAATGAAGCCACTGTCATCATCATAGTATTTCACTCAAGGGCATATCTTGAAACAGTTATCATGTAAGATTATACTGGAAACTTTCTCAGTAGGAATACTGCTTTTGGAATTTTGACATTAATGAATAGAAAGAAGTTACTTACATATAATATCTTTGTTCAAAAAAGTTAGAAATAAACTACCATAAGTTTTTGAAAAGCAGTATGACATACCTGATCATAATTGAGTGTTTTGGAGACTGATTTAGAGACAAACAGAATTTTTCCTCGATCACATCCAACAACAAATAAGAACCCATCTGCAACCTATAATAATAATAATAATAATAATAATAATAATAATAATAATAATAATGTTGTAAGTGATTCTTTTTCATATTTTGAAAGGTTTGATTTTGAAGAAACTATTGTGGTCTGTAGAATAAACTAAGTCTTCATTTAATTTGCATCCTAAAAAAAATTCAACAAAATGTAAAAGATAACCATGGTATATAAGATCCTTAAGTTAAATTTAAGTACAAACTCATGCTTTTGAATTAGAAAGAAAGTTCAGGCATGGAATACAATTCTCTGGTCTTAATAGTTATCAAATTTCTTTTCATAACAATTATCCTTATGACATTTCTATGTATTTCAATGTATCAGTGACATACACTTGGGGATCACATTTTTATTTTAAAAGGGGTTAGAAAAGTTTGCCAGTCTTTCAATTAACAACACTTGTAACTTGACCTTGGTAGTTCAGACCACATGAACAAAATGCCTACTACTATCTATGGACAATGTATTCTGATTGCAGGCTCACACTGTGAGGGGTGAGTGAACCTCTTAAAAGTTAACCTGAAAATCTAAATTCCATTAAAATACCCTGCATTTCCTCTTCCCCCTCACTGAAGCAAACAGAAAGTGATTACCATCACATAAAGCATCTTTGAATTTTATTATAAGCAGCTAGGTGGTACAGTGGATAGAGTACCAGGTCTGGAACCAGTTCAGATTTGAACCCAGTCATTTACTAGCTGTGACCCTGGGCAAGTTGCCCTGAAGCAGCTAAACGGCACAGTGGATAGACTGCCAGGACTGAAGTCAGGAAGACTGATCTTCCTGAGTCCAAATCCAACCTCAGAGACTTACTAGCTGTGTGACCCTGGGCAAGTCACTTAACCCTGTTTGTTTCAGTTCCCTCATCTGTAAAATGAACTGGAGAAGGAAATGGCAAACAACTCCAGCATCTTTGCCAAGAAGACCCAAATAGGGTCACAAAGAATCAGACACAACTGAAACAACTGAACAACAACACTTTATCATAATATTCCCACACAGCCAATACTTTCTAACTAGAAAGAGATTCAGCATAAATTGGAAAGCCTAATGAATTTAGTAAATAAGATCAGCATGATATTAGTATATGATAAGAAAAGCAAGAACTAGTGAAAATAGTACCAAATAATATTATATTATTTCCTTTAAACATTCTATAGGTATATTCGAAGATTCAGTAGGGTATAATATGGTTTACGTTTAATAGCTTCAATTATGTTTAATAGCTTCAATAATAACTTTTTAGTATAAAAGGAGCCAGAAAAGTAGGTTAATCTCTCAGCTATCATTATAGCTTGAAACTGGTAGCTCAGAGCATGTAGGCCAAAACAACTACCAACACACATGACCTGGGTGGTGATGCTACCATTCCCTAATCATAGATGGGATCAAGTTTTGAGGGAGAAAGGTGAACCTAAAGCTCAAACATAGGAAGTGAAGATGACAGTCCCAAGTCATTTGCTGACAATAACTTAACCAGAGATTAGGTAAAGAGAAAGAAAGAAGAGAATATAGATGGGTGAATTTTGAGGGAATAGGCACAGGGATGGGAAAATAATAACTTAAAAATTAATAATAGATACATTCCATTCATTCCAGTCATGTCCGACTCTTCGGACCCCATTTTGGGGTTTTCTTGGCAAAGATACTGGAGTGGTTTGCCATTTCTTTCTCCCGCTCATTTTATAGATGAGGAACTGAGGCAAGCAGGGTTAAGTGACTTGCCCAGGGTCACACAGTTAGGCCAGATTTGAACTCAGGAAGATAAGTCTTGATTCTAAGCCCAGCACACTATCTGTTGTGCCAACTGGCTGCCCATGTATGTATGTATGCATGTATGTATGTACATATATTTCTTTAATGTTTGCAAAATGTTTACATGCAGAAAAAAATCTTTGGGCATCAGAACAGCTGGTGGAATAGGGGCTTGAGACGAAGCATGAAAGTACCACAGCCCTTAGGTGGAATGCTGGGCTAATGATAAAGGAAGAACAGCCACAAAGTACCTTACCTCACCATTTTGCTTAGTCTTGTCCACTCACACTCGTCCCTACCTTGTTGATGTTGATGTCATACACTATGGGCAAACCTTGCAGGGCTCATTTGTTCCAAAGAGGAAGCAAGTTAAAGATCTCCACCCCTCAAGTCAAACAAAAAGGAAAGGCAAATAAGGACAAGAATGGAGGAAATATATGTCTTGACTTACCTTGAGGATTAAATGTCTCAGCTCATCATCCTGTATAAATGTAGGCTTATAATTATCTCCTGCATAAGAACTGGTAGAGCCTAAAAATAAGAAGCAAACATAAAGAGGTCCTAAAAACACATTCTAGGATGAAATATACATTGTTTTCCAGAAATCTTTATAAAACATTGTCATAAAGCTCATAGACAACTATATATAGGACTCACAGTGGAAGCTGGTGAAAGGAATTCTGCTCCTTGAGGCAAACGGTTTTTTTCCCCCCTAATCTGAAGTGAAGGAAATATAAAAGACTTACTCTGGAACTGTGATTGTGTGAGATATGAGACTATATGTGACTTACCTTTTAGGGTAAGAGTGTACAGTCAAATTGGGGCAGCTAGGTTGTACAGTAGATAGAGTGCAGGGCCTGGAGTCAGGAAGACTCATCTTTCTGAGTTCAAACCTGATCTCAGATACTAACTGGGCAAGTCACTTAATCCTGTTTGCCTCAGTTTCCTCATCTGTAAAATGAGCTGGAGAAGGAAATGGCAAACCACCCCAGGATCTTTGCCAAGAAAACCTCAAATGGGGTCACAAAGAGTTGGGCATGACTGATAACAACTGAACAACACCAAAAATACAGTCAAATGATGTACTTAAGGATGGGACCTGGGAGTTTCATTTTCACCAGAGTAGTCCCTAAAAGACCATGGATTTAGAGATGGAAGGAACGTGAGAGGCCTTCAAGTCTAACTGCCTCATTGTGCAGATGAAGAAATTGAGGTTGAAAGAGGTTAATTGATTTCTCACGGATTACAAAGTTAGTAAATGTCTGGGTCAGAATTTGAACTCAGGTCTTTCCTGACTTCAAGCCCAATTCTTTATGTATTGTACCATTTAGCTGCTGAAGTCATTCTTTTCTCTTTCTAGTTTGTGAGAATTCTTTATTTATTTGCTTTCAAATGACAAATTAATGGATGGAAGGAACTACATATTTTTTAACTCATGTGCAAACACAGTGAATACCTTATATGTAAAGAAAATTTACTTATCTGAAGTCAATGTCTGGCACACAGTAGGTGCTTAATAAATGTTCATTCATTTCCTTGTTCAATATACATACAACAAAATTATGTTGATCAGCATCTTTATTTCTAATATTGTTTGGCTGACTAGATAAGTGAAGTAGCACAGACTGGATACACAATTTTCCTGTGTTCAAAACGTCACAAAGGGAAGCAGTGCCATGGAAGTAGACACTGTTTTCAGGACTGGTCCTCCAAGTAAAAACAAATTACCTCCTATTCCCGAACATAACCTAATCAACTTAACATCACAGATTTAGAGCTGGGAGGGATCTTGGGGGATTTCTAGCAAAGCAAAGTGAAAATAAAAAGAATCCACTGGTCATCTCTGGAAAGAAACCCCAAAATGAAAACGCCTAGGAACCTCAGCTAAAATCCAGAGCTTAGAGTATGACAGTCAACAAGTATTTAAAGGACAAGGGAAAGAAAGGAGATGGGCAGAGAAATTACCGCAGAATTTGAATTGAGTCTTCTGCCTTCTAGCTCCCCTTGCTTTCTGTTATTTCTATGATTTGTTCTTTGACCTACCAATCCTTTGATTTATTATAATTGTTATTGACTTTCCAATTAATTTTAGTTCTTTACTCAAAGGTCCATTATTGAATACAATTTTCATTGCATTGTGGTTGTAAATGATGTGTTTGATATTTCTGCTATTATGAATTGGAGGTTTTTATGCCCTAGGACATGGTCAGCTGAAGGTGGGAGTAATCCATTGGAGAAGATATGAAAAAATAATAGAAAATTTGATTAAAGCAAATGACAATTGAGACCACAACTCTGGATATGCTTGTTTGTCAGGGTCTAAACTTTCCTTGATTTTTTTTTTTGCAACAGCTTTTTTTAAAGTCCTTCTAATAGTATTTGACATTCTTTGAAAGACTGAGTTCAATTCAACAAGCATTTATTAGGCACCTACTGTATGCACAGCATTTTCCTTGCCTTCATGAAGAGTACAGACTAATGGGGAATAAGACATCAACACAGACAGCTTTTACATTTTAAGGACATTAGAGAGTTACAAAACAAAGTGCTAAGTGAGGTCCAAAAGGGGAAACTCATTAATAATCCGAGAATCAGGGTAGGCTTTGTGGAGGAGGTCACATTTGAGTTGAGTTCAGGTTTTAATGTCAGGGTCATTAGAAGGAACCAGGGATGTTTAACTTAGACAAAAGAAGACTTAAAAGAGGTCTTAAGAAGACTTAAGAAGAAAAATAATTTTTTTTTTAGAGATTGCCATATGTAAGAAAGATTGACTTATTTTATTTGGGCCCAGAGGGCATTGAATTGAACTGAACTAAGCAGAAGCTAGAGACAGGCATGTTTTGGCTCAATATAAAAATTAACTTTCTGGCAAACTAAGTTCCATGCAACTGGAGACCTTCAAGCAGAGACTGAATGGTTGATTGTCAGGAATGTTGTAAGGGGGTTTCACATAGCGGGATTAGACTAGGTGGTATTTTGTAATAAAAATTAAGATTTTTATGATTATTATGATTGATTTATTACTGAGATTAAAGCTTAACAAAAATGTTATGTAAACTTCATGGCAACCTTCACTGATGTCAAAAGATCAAGTAAGCTATTACACAACAGACTGTGATTAAAAATTGGGTCCCAGATAATTCCCCCAAAAGAAGGCTCCCCAGGCAACTCCCACCACTAACCATTCCACCGCCATTACCAGGAGCATCAAGTCCTTTTCCTCTCCCATTTGACCTATAGAGTCTCTATCCTACTGTATCTTTTAGGATACAGCACACATACAAAGGTCAGCTATTTAGACTATGAGAGCTACTTTAATAGGTCTCTCATGGACAGCATAGTGCTACAGAAACTGTACTGAATCTGGAACAAGAAAACCTGGTTTCAAATAGAGCCTCTGGTAATGAACTACCTGTGTAGCTCCCTCCACACTCAATACTTTCCCAGGATATTATCCCCACACTGGTTACACTCTCTTCCCTTCCTCATCTAGACCCACTGGGGAACCAGTTCAGTCTACACTATCCTCTACTCTAATTCCTTGCCCCTTGTCCTCTTGCTGATTGTGCCTTGCCAAAACCCAACCTTGGATTACTTCCACTACCTACCACCTTTACTCCTATTCACATGCTGCTGAATCAAGCTGAAGGAAGCCACAAATCCATGCTGATTGGGTCTACTACAAATTTATGTTATATAACTCAACTGGACCCTCATGTCAACAAGGCAATCCTTTACCCATGCTGAAAAATTCTATCCACCTCCAGAGGGAGAATTGATGAACTCTGAGTGCAGATTGAAGCACACTTTTTCATCTTATTTTTCTTGTTTATGTGTGTGTGTGTGTGTGTGTGTGTGTGTGTGTTTTCTTTTGCAACATGGCTAATATGGAAATACATTTTGCAGAATTCACATGTATAATCCACATCATACTGCTTGCCTTCTCAAGGGGTGGGGGAGGGAGAGAATTTGAAACTCAGAATTTAAAAAAATGATTGTCAAAAATTTTTTAAATGTAATTGGGAAATATTTAATGAAATAAATAAAAATATTTTTAAAAAACAAGGCAATCCTTTTACTCCTCTCTCATTGATTCTCTATCCCACTCACCACCAGAGTGTCTGTTCCAAACCTTCTTATCTTTCTTCAAGTATTACCAAGGCACCCCCTCTTACCCGCTCAGCTGAAGACCTTACTTTATATTCACTGAAAAAAAAATTGAGGCCCTTTATTAAGAGCTCTTTCTTCTTCTCCCTTCCTTATCTCACATCCCTCTGACATCTCCCCATTTTCATCTTTACTCTAGCCTCCAATAAGGAAATGACCCCTCTTCTTCTGTAGGCCAACCCCATTGCAAGAATCCTTGATCCCCTCTCCTCCTATCTTCTCTGGCAGATTGTTCCCACCTTCATCTCTACTCTCTCTGTAATCTTCAATCTTTCCCTATCTACTGGCTCCTTCCCTACTGCCTACAATTAGGTTCATGTCTCCCTCATCCTCAAAAAACCCTGGCTTGATCCAACCATCTCTGCTAGCTATTGTCCTATATCTCTCCTCTTCTCAGCTTCAATCTATCTTCCAATCTCATCATGTAACTAAACCGGCCCCTTCCAAAGTTACCACTTATCTCTTCATTGCTGAATCTGAGAGCCTGCTCTCAGTCCTTATCCTTTCTGATCTCTCTCCAGCATTGGGCATTGCTGATCATCTTCTCCCAGATACACTCCTTTTTGAGTTTTCCTGTCACTTCTGTGTCTTGGGCCTCCTCCTACCTGTCTGTTCTTTCTCAGTCTCCTTTGCTGGGTCTCCTACAGAATATGTTCACCAATGTATTCCAGAGTTCTATTCTGGGCCTTCTTATCTTTTTATTCTATGCCCTCATCATCTCCCATAGGTTCAATTTTCATCTCTATGAAGATGATTCCTAGGTGTATATATCCATCCCTATTCTCTCTCTTGGGCTCCAGTCTTCTATCACCAAGCCTTACTGAACAATTCAAACTGGGATGTCCCACAAGCATCTGAAACTCAACATATCTCATTATATTTCTCCCCAGATCCTCCCCTTCACACTTATGTGGAGCATCACTAAATCTCCAGTCACTCAGCTTCCTCTTCCAGTCTCTGCTCTCATTTACAACCCATATCCAATTAGCTGCCAAATCTTGTTGGTTCTTCCTTCACAACATTGATTGTTTATGTGCTCTACGCTCACACAACCACCACCCTTATTAAGGTTCAATGGCCTCCTTGCTTCCATTCTCCTCACTACAATCCATCTTCTGAACATCTACCAAAGTTATTTTCCTAAAGCACAACCCTGACCATGCCACTTCCCTGCCTAATAAATCCCAGTAGCTCTCTGTTTGGCATTTAAGGTTTTTGAAAGCAGGACACTTCACATTTTTCTCTTCTCCATACTCTAAGGTCTAGCAATACCGGTCTTACTGTCATTCCTCAAATACGGTGCTCCATCTTTCATTCATCCCTTCAGCTTTTCCCCGATGCTTGGAATGTTCTTGCTCTTTTGTTATTGTTGTTCAGTCATTCAAATGTGTCTAACACTTTGGGACCCTGTATGGGGTTTTCTTGGCAAAGATACTAGAGTGATTTGTCATTTCATTCTCCAGTGGCTTAAGGCAACCAGGTTTAAGTAACTGGCCAAGGGTTACATAGTTAGTGAGTGTTGGAGACCAGATTTGAACTCAGGTCTTCCTGAATTCAGGCCCAGCAGTGAGCCACTTAGCTGCCTTTCTTCCTCTTTATTTTACTGCTTCTGGACATCATTGGCTTCTTTAAAGACTCAGATCAAATGCCAATTTAATAAGAGGCCTTCCTAGTTCACTCACCCACTGGAGCCATCCCCTTTATCGTAAATTTCCTTCCACTCTTGAAAATGACTATCCATTTACATATCACCTTCCCCATTCATATGTCAGACTAACTAGAGACACTAACATAACTGAGAAGTAGACATCACTAGTTCAGCTCAAGAAATTATCACACAATTTTTAAAAATGCATTCCTACTCACCTTTTAGGGACTTCAAATGCTGTACAGCCATTCTTAATACGGTAAGTTTGTCCAGTTTGCGGGCCATGGGATTGCACTGAGGGATCATAGCAGATAGTTCTTCAATTAAGTTATTCATTTTATCTCTCCTCCGTTTTTCTGTCTGACTATGCGCTTCTCTGAAAAGAAAACAGAATTTCATTTCAGTGTAAGATTCAAAAAAATCTAGTGACTGATGCAAGAATTATCTTAGAGGAAAAGCCCAGAAAGTATGTCTATCCAACCTTTCCTTTTCTCCTATAATACTTGGACAGTAGGATCGTAGAATGCTATAGTTAGAGCTAATAGGGCCATTGAGTCCAAATCCCTCATTTTACAAATGAGGAAACTGAAGCACAGAGAGATTGAATGACCTGTCCAGGGTCTAAGTATCTTGGGTAAGATCTGAAATCAGGTCTTTCAGATTCAAAATCCAGAGTGCTACTCACTACTACGGGCTGCGGATAAAAACTCCTTGGGATTTTTATAACTCATGAAATTATTTTTTACTTTTTTCCCCATTCCCATACTTCTCTACACATTAGTTCCCAAGTAGCTTAGGCTTTTCACTGCATTTTCCAGTAGTTCACATTCAAATGGAAAGTAACGGCCTCTAATTTATTGGCTGGGCAGCCGCATACCTCAGAAAAGTCGGGAAGAACTAAGTTCAAATCCCTCCCCAGACACTTACTAGTGGTGTGACCGTGGGCAAGTTGCTTAACTTCTGGCTGACTCAGTTTTGTTTTGTTTTTGTTTTTGTTTTTGGCTAGGCAATGAGGTTAAGTGACTTGCCCAAGGTCACACAGCTAGTAAGTGTCAAGTGTTTGGTCTGAGGCCACATTTGAACTCAGGTCCTCCTGACTTCAGGGCTGGTGCTCTATCCACTGCAACACCTAGCTGCCCCTGGCTGACTCAGTTTCAGGGTTGTTGTGAGGACCAAATAAAATAGTAATTCTAAAGCTCTTAGCAGAGTGCTTGGCCCATAGTTAAGTGATATATAAATACTGGGAAAAGGATAATGGTGAGGATGATGAAGATGATGATGATGGTAGAAATGGAAGTTCAAGGTGGGTTCCAGACTTGTGATTCCATCACCGTAGGGGATCTCTGGTGTGAGAATGCCTTCTGCCAATATAGATTAGACTCATTGTCTCAGACAGTGGGTGGGGCACTGAGAGCTTCCCCTGGTCACACAGTTAATGTCCAAGGCAGGGACTGAACACGAGTCTTCCTAATTCCAAGGCTAATTCTCTACCTACCACATCAGAGGTATCAAATACCCACTGCTACAACACTCCCAAATGTTGCCCAAACTACATTAAAATGTACTTGGGAAATATTTAACAAAATAAATAAAAATATAATGGAACGCAGATATGTTAACATATGACTTTCTCAGTCAATATTTAGCCAACAATGATCCTTATGTACTATTTGATGGTCCCCAGCTCTATTTGACTCTGAATTTTCACTGCACCATGCCATGTTGTTGTTGCCTAGCTTTTCAGCTGTGTCCCTAGTTGTGACCCCATTTGGGGTTTTCTTGGCGAAGATACTAGGTTTACCATTTCATTCTCTAGCTCATTTTACAGATGAGGAAACTGAGTAACTTGCCCAGGGCCACACAGTTAGTAAGTGTCTGAGGCCAGATTTGAACTCAGGGATATGAGTCTTTCTGATTCCAGGCTAGGCACTCTACCCACCATGCCTCCTAGCTACCACCACACCACAGTGCTTCTCAATATTTGTATATCCCACTTAAATTCTAAGCCTTCATGACCAGATAATTTCTGAATTAAAATACTATTATTGTCCTCATGGCTGTCATTTATTGACTTTTCTCTTTGATTTCTGATTATGCATTAGCCTTAACACTAAAATGGACCCAGAAGCTGGACACCAGAAGGCTTCTAGAGCAGGACTGAAATAATTGCTTTGAGAAGAAAGCTTGCCATAAACTGCTTCTGTCTGAAGTCCACTAACCATGGGAAGCAGTCGACCAAAAAGATTTAAGGAAGATTTCATCAGAGAAAGATTAATCAACCAGTTTGTGAATTATCAGGGCTTTGGCTTTTTCTGCTGCCTGTTTCTGGACCATTTAGGGGGTTTATTAGCATTTCCATCAGGAAGTGGGCAAGATAGAAAGGAAACACAATGGAAATGACTCAGTCCTGCCAGTTAATAGTTATGATACAATTGGTTTAAAGTTTGATGGAAGAAAAGGTCAAAACTATTGACTAAAATAATCTTTAGGTATTATATGAGTATTTCAATCATCTTCCCAAGGATATTTAAGGGCTAGCTACATAACCTGGATCTGTTTTCCAGTATAAATTCTAAATAATAACACAGTTTAAAGAGCTGTTCAAAAGGAATTTTTAAAATATTAGTACCAATATTTAAGCTGAAATGATATCTAAAACAATCAAGAAGGTAGCAAGCGATAGGAAATCACTACTGCCCAGTCTTTTTTTCCTTAACAAAAAAAAAGTCCAAGTCAAAGGTCAAGAACCCAGTATATTTCTGACAACTTCTAAGAACATCAACTAAAGACTGTTCATTAGAAACAAATATTCCCAAAACATTGACCAACTCACATATTAATGTACCTGAAGGACTTCATTTTCACTTGTTCACCATCTTCCATTCTATAAGAGAATAGGATAAAACATGAAGCTTTATGAAAAAGCCTTTCACATTAGTCTTGGAAGAGAAATCCAATACCTAGTATTATAAAATCAAGTCTAATCAACCTGAATCCTCTTAAATTCTTGGTTAGGGAAGCCATGAGCTAGCACACAGAACTCTCAACATCACATGCAGGAGCTAGCTGCTCTCCGATAAACACCGCCACCATAGAGCTCTCCAATCCCTTTTCAGGGAGAAGGACAATATCACAATGACTTACCATCTACATGCAAAATTTAGCCTACTTTCAGAGATCTCTCATCAAGCTTTCCTTTTGGCTTCTTAAGTCCCCAGAAATCTTAGAAGACCATATTCTCTACTTACTTTTTAATCTCAACAACAGAAACAGAACCACTAGGAAGGGTACAATTTCTAGAGGTAAAGTGGCAAAAATGATATTTGATCAATAAAATAAAGTTTAATATTCACATGAGTTTGTGTTACCATAGTGAGGAGGAAAACTGAGAAGATTTCATAGAAAAAGTTAAAAGAAGGTTTTAAATGCTAATTTCACAAACATAATATTCTATACATTTTGTTGTTCAGCCATTTTTTTCAATCTTCTCCACTCTTAGTGACTGTATTTGGAGTCTTCCTTCTCTAGCTTATTTTACAGATGAGGAAACTGAGGTAAACAGGATTAGATGACTTGCCTGGGGTCACACAGCTAGTGTTTGAGGTAAAATTTGAACTCAAGTCTTCCTGATCCCGGACCTGTGCTCTATCCACTGCACCACCTAGCTTAGCTGCCTTTACATACATAGGCACATACATATATTCATATATGTACGTATGTATGTATGCATGCATGTATGTATGTAAACACATATACATACATACTACATATGTATAAATACACATTATAGGTTACCAATCACTTTCACATACATAAATTGATTACAAAATAATATTTAACCTAACAATAACTACATTGGCCCACAGGATTATCTAAGCCTAAAACAAATCACTAGGCAGATAAGAGTTTTAACAAAGAGTGAAACCATGGTTTCTACCTCTTTGGCATCAATGGTGAATTGGTTCAGTTACTAATGCTCCTATCCATCAGAAATGCAAACATTAGAATACCAGTTAATATGAAATGAATTAAATTTTTTTTTAGCATTAAATATTTTATCAGCTATGTGACTTTTAGAGTCAGATTTAATCAATCAGCAAGCATTTATTTAGTGCCTACTATGTTTTAGGTACTGGAGATACAAAATGAAACCATTTCTACTTATAAGGGACTTAAAAGTATCTTCTAGTAAAAGCATTCTTAAAATAATGATTGCACATTCCAGAAATAAAGAGGGATAGTGCGATGGTTTACCTGTTTTGTAGATGGTCCATAACAATTTCAACAGCCTCTCTGCAGAAATAAAAAAGGATGAATAAATTAAGATGTACTTTTTTCTCCCCTTTTTTACTCTGATTTCACAATTAGGAGTAAAGCAGAAAAAAATTGAATAGTAGTGATAACTAATGATACTCTCCAATAGACCAGCTAGAATCATATATATGTATATATATATATATATATATATATACATATATATACATATATATATATAAAGAATATATATAGAGAGATATATATAGAATATATGTGTGTATGTATATATATATTTATTTATTTATACTTCAGTGTATAGATGTTAATTTGTTTAAATTAAGCAAATGGGGGCTTTCATCACAGTTGTTCTCTATCAAAGTTCAGGGTGACTGTGGCCCCAGAGTGTGAAACACAAACACACTGTACTTAAATCTAAACTTACTCTCAATTATTAATTATGCCTTTGTTTAGGTGGGTGGTTCTCAAAGTTTTTGATCTCAGGACTCAATAAAATTACTGAGGATCCCAAAGAGTTTTTGTTTATGTGAGTTTTATCTCTCGATATTTACTATATTTGAAGTAAAAACTGATAAATTTTTTAAACATTTATTTCTTAATTAATTTAATAATAATAACAATAAATCAATTACATGTAAAAATAAGATATTTTTAGGAAAATAACTCTTTTCCCAAACAAAAAAATAGTAAGAGAACTGTTTTTACAGATTTTTGCAAATATCTTTAATGTCTGGCTCCACAGAAGACAGCTGGATTCTCATATCTGCATCTCCATTCAATCTGTTGTGATATGTTGTTTTGGTGGAAGTATATGAAGAAAATTTGGACTCATGTAGTTATGTAGTTGAAAAAGTAAAGAGTATTTTAATAGGTAAGTAATGCCTTAGTATTATTGTGAAATATTTTTGACCTTAAGGATCTCCTTGAGGGGGTTCTCAGCAACACCTCTGCTATTTTAGGCCATTGGTGACAGTTTTTTAGTTAGACATTTAGCTTGCTACTAGCTATTATATTTTATTTATATTTTATACAACTATATATTGTCATATTACATATTAGTATTTCTCTTAATCAGTAATTCTCTTAATACTTAATTTCTCTTAATAGCACATTATAGTGTGTTATACTTACTTTGTATTTCTTGCTTTCTCTCACTCCCAGACTATAAACTGCTTGTGGTTAGGGGCTGTATTGTTTGATAATGATAATGGTTTGCTTACTCAATACAGACCTGGAAGATTTACAAAGTGCTTTACATCCAGGAGTTCATTTTATCCTCACAACAAACCTTTGAGGTACAATTTATAATCTCTATTTTAAAGAAAATGGCGATTGAGGGGCAGCTAGGTGAGCAGTGGATAGAACACTGGCCTTGGAGTTCAGGAGGACCTGAGTTCAAGTCACTTAAGTCCAATTGCCTAGCCAAAAAGGAAGGAAGGAAGGAAGGAAGGAAGGAAGGAAGGAAGGAAGGAAGGAAGGAAGGAAGGAAGGAAGAAAGAAAGAAAGAAAGAAAGAAAGAAAGAAAGAAAGAAAGAAAGAAAGAAAGAAAGAAAGAAAGAAAGAAAGAAAGAAAGAAAGAAAGAAAGAAAGAAAGATAGAGAGAGAGAAAGAGAAAGAAATGAAATGAAATGAAATGAAAAAGGTGATTAAGTAATTATCCCAGAGTGACAAGAGTATTAAATACCTGAAGAAGAAAGAGTTCAAAGACGGGTCTTTCTCCAAGTGTAGTCCCCTATGCTACCACATGGTGCTTCTTTTGTTTTTCAGTTTGGGAATCTTAGTGCCTAGTACAATGCATTGTACACAGGAGAGATTTTCCCACGTTACATTTTAAATTCCTTGAGGGCAGAACCTGTCTTTCTTTTTATTTGTAACTGTATCTCCAATGCTTAGTACTATGTCTGACACATAGTATATGCTTAATAAACGTTTATTGATTTTTGATGAATTGAAACACAAACCAAGGGTAATTCATTAATTTTTTATTTGTTCTGTCCTACTGACAGTCAGTCTTTCTCATTGATATATTCACAACAGACTCTCAGATAATGGTTTTAATAATGAGTCAGTCAATGAACATTTGTTAAATACCTACTATGTGCTGAATGCTGTACTAAACACTGGGGATACAAAGACTTCATGGAGCTCACAGTGTAATAGAGAAGCCAACAAGGTTAGGTACAAACAAGCTATATACAAGGTATGCTGGTGATAATTAATACGCTAGAATTAAGAGAGATTGGGAAAGGCTTCCTGTAGAAAGTGGGATTTAAGTTGGAACTGGAAGAAAGCCAGGGAAGCCAGGAGACAGAGATAAGGAGGGAGAACATTCCAGGCATGGGGCAACAGCTAGTGGGAATGCCTAGAATTGGTAATGAAGTGACATGTTTGGAGACCAGCAAGGAAGGCAATGTCACTAGATCAAAAAGCACGTGGTGGGGAGTAAGGCACAAGAAGACTGGAAAGGTAGGAGGAGGAGGCTAGGATATAAAGGGCTTTGAAAGTCAGACAAAGGATTTTAAATTTCATCCTGTAAATGATAACCATTGGAGTTTATCGAATGGGAGGGAGGTGGTGGGGTAATACCTGTACTTTAGCAGCTGAATGGAGGATAAACTAGAGTGGGGAGAGACCTAGGACAGGCAGACCCATCAGTAAGCTATCACAGTAATCCAGGTATGAAATGATGAGGGTTTACACTGGAGTGGTGGCAATGTTGGAAGAGAGAAGGGAGAGGTATGAGAGAGGTGTCACAAAGGTGAAATTGACAAGCAATGGATTAGATATGAAGAGCAAAAAATAGTAAGGGAGAAGTCAAGAATGAGGCATCAAACTGCAACTTTCTTTTGCATTCTAAAACTTGAACTTTAGTTACCTATTATTTCAGAGCTATATTAACATTCCATCATGTGTTGAATACAACTTTAAGACATACACATTTGGAGATCAGAACATTCTTGATGAGATTAGACAGTGACTTGACATTTTGAATTTAGATGGGTACTGTGAATATGGTGAATAGTGCTGGTGAACAATATTTGGGTGGCATGCATTATATCACATTAAGTCACAACAAAGTCAAATACAGAATGGCATAATAAAACTCACATGATTGAATTTATGTTGCCATCTAAGTTACAAACAAAACAAATAATACATTAATCGCTGTAGTTATAACACACTGAGAGGCAGTATCACTCTCAAATCTCAACAAACTTATAAATGACACTCTATATAAGATTAAAAATAAAATTCATATACTAAACTGTTATTACTTTCAAGAGAGGCAATGTGATATAGTGAATGCAGAGCTAACCTCAGAGTCAAGAAGACCTGGGTTCAGTATTACCTCTGACACATACTGGCTGTGGGATCCTGGAAAAATCATTTAAACTCTCAATGCCCCAGTCAATTCTCTAAGACTGCAAATTGCAGACCAAGTACAGATATGCTTTGGAAGGGGGTGTTTATTTACTTGGAAGTTCCATGCACACATGAAATAATAGGTCTGGACTAAAACTATTTCCAAAAATTTAATGGTTACATTACTAACACCTTACTCTGATACCTTATTAGGTTGTGGAAGTGACACTGGGTTCTTGAAGATTATACCAGTGGACTGGGCAAATCTCACAGAGCTAGAAAGGCTTTGAGTAAGCTCCTTCAGGTGAACTATATTCCTTTTTTGGCCAAGGGATATATATTTAATTTTGTAGAGGATAAGCAGTTTGGCTGCAGGGTGGTGAATATTTTGACCACAGAAATCCCTGAAGATCATCTATGAAGTTTTAGAGGAGGTACAATCTGTATTGGTGGAGGATGTTCCCATACTGATGAAATATAGATCCTTGAAGTATTGATGTAATGTTTTCAAAAGCATAGTGCAAAACATCACCTCAAACTTATCAGATTAGCTAATATGACAGAAAAGGAAAATGAAATATTGGAGAGCATGTAGGAAAGTTGGGACACTAATGCACTGTTGGTGGAGTTGTAAACTGATCCAACCATTCTGGAGAGCAATTTGGAACTACGTTTAAAGGGCAATCAAACTGTGCATGCACCCTTTGATCCAGCAATACCACTACCAGGTCTATATCCCAAAGAGATCATTAAAAGGGGAAAAGGACCTACATGTACAAAAATATTTACAGCAGCTCTTTTTGTGGTGGAAAAGAATTGGAAATTGAGAGAATGTCCATCAACTGAGGAATGGCTTGAACAAGTTGTGATGTATAAATGAAACGTAATACTATTGCGCAAAAAGAAATGATGAGCAGGCAGATTTCAGAAAAACCTGGAAAGACTTATATGAACTGATGCAAAGTGAAGTGAGCAGAACCAGGAGAACACTGTACTCAGTAACAGCAACATTGTGCAGTGATTAACTATAATTGACTTAGTTCTTCTTAGCAATCTATATGTTTGGAGGGAGCATTCAGAAGGGTATAATCACTGAGTCATCAAACCACTGATGTGGAATACAATGATCCAAGACAAGTCCAAAAGACTTATAATGGAAAATGCTAGACATATCCAGAGAAAGAACTGATGGAGTCTAAATGCAGAGCAAAGCATACTATTTTCGCTTTATTTTTAAAAATTTTTCCCTTTTGTTCTGTTTCTTCCTTTACAACATGATTAATATGGTAATATGTTTTACATGATTGCACATATACAACCTATATCAAATTGCTTACTATCTTAGGGAACGGGAAGGGAGAAAATTTGGAACTCAAACTTTTATAAAAAAATGAATGTTAAAAATTATCTTTACATGTAATTGGAAAAAATAAAATACTATTTAAAAGAAAAAAGCATAATCCAAAGCAGAGAATATTGGGATGGGTCAAAGTGAAGATAATCAGAGACAATCAAGTAAATAATCATTTATTTCAATTTTTATTTCAAAATAGGAAATATATACCTTCTGTCCAATATCAATTTATTCCCCAACACTATAAATCCATATGACATTACTGGAGGAGAACTTAATTCCATAGGGGAAAAAATGTTGCACATAGTAGACAGAAGGAGGGGTTGCGAATCTGTATGTTTGGAGGGAGTATTAAGAAGGGTACAATCACTGAGTCATCAGACTACTGATGTGGAAAAATGTGATCAAATAAAGCACATCAACAGAGGATATCATCACTTCCTGAGGACATTCAACTGATGTAGATCAATTGCAATGAGAAGGGACATGAGGAGCCTAGAAACTATTTTGGCTGGCAAAATTTGATTTTCTTGCCAAGGAGACAGATAAAAAAGCCCAGGGCAATACCAGCTTAGAACATAAACACATTTATAAAAATTTAACGAGGAGGATAGTAGAAGATTATGACTAATATCATCATCTCATAAAAACATAAGAAGCAGTAGATAGAAATCCAACTTTCTAGCAATCTTGGCAAGAGACCAGTCAAGCCAAATCATACCAAAAGCATTTAAAGATGAAACTGAATGAAGGAAAACAAAGATACAAAAAAAAAAAAAGAAAAAGATCACTAGGTTTTCTATAACAAAATTTTATCCATCTGATTTTTTTTCATCAACAGGAAAGAACTGGCTGCTACAGTGGAAATGATAGGGACTTTTGGAGGAAATGAACACTTTGTCCTAGAATTTGTGATCAAGGAGAAGAAAGCCAAGCATAATTTGACATAAATCCTAGATTTGGGGACCATACATTTCAAAGTTGAGAAGGATGAAAAGTATTTCATGTACTAAGATTCTATAGAAATGAGACCAGGAGGGATGAACAACTCAAGAAATTCTAAAGACACAAAGGAAAATGATTCCAATGAAGAAGGGGAAAATGGAAGTTATCTAAAGACAATGACATGTATGCACACAGAAATCACCAATTAATTTACATTTTTAAAAGCTATATACAGAAGATGGAAGCAAGTGCATGTCTCAAAATCTACTTTTTTTATTCAGCAAAAAAGGCTGAATTAAAAGAAAATATATAGCATGATCCTTTAGAAATAGCTCAGAATGGGCAGAGGCTGGTAAGGCCAAGGATAACAGAACAGGGTTTTTTCCTTTTCTTTTCAGAACTATTTTGGGAAATAATGAGAATCAAAGAATGGATAAAACTGTTGCTTAGAGTGGATAAGATAAGCAATCAGTCAACAAATATTTATTAAGCACTTTCTGTGTGTCATACAAATATGAAAACGAGATAGTTTCTACCCTCAAAATCCTTTTATTTGCCAGAAAAAAAATACATATATACATAAGTAAAAGTTAAGCATGTATACTGTGTGTATGTGCACAAAATAAATATAAGGTGATTTGAGGGGAGCACTAGTAGGTGGGAAAACTCAAGAAGGGCCTCCTGTAGAAGGAAGTGCCTGAAATAAGTTTTGAAGGAAACTGGGGAAATAACAGGGGAAAGAGAGGAAGAAATACATTCTAGGCATAGAGGATAGCCAGTATAAAGGTACAGGGAAGAGAAATGGAATATTGTCTGTGAGAAACAGGAAGAAATTCAGTGGATCACAGAGTGTGTGAAGGGGAATAATATATAATAAGGCTGTAATGGTAGGTTGGAACAAATGTATGAAGGGCCTTCAAGAAGAAACAGAGGAATGTTTATTTAACCTATTAATAATAGGGAGCCAGTGGAGTTTACTGAGTAAGGAAGTGATACAGTGATACTCAAATGAGATGCTTAAATTTGATAAGAATACTCAAGATGGCATCTACTCAGGGCAGAGTCCAGAGGGACAGCAACCTCTTTATCCTGTAAGGTATGCTTCTCTAAATGCAGCCCAACACTGCATTAGCCTTTTTGGTCTGTCATGTGAATTGTAGACAGACAGAGTGACAAAGTGGACAGAATTCTGGACCTGGAATCTGGAAGAACTGAGTTCACATTCTACCTCTGACCCAAACTGAGTGACCCTGGACAAGTTACTTAACCTAAGACTCGGTTTCTGCATCTGTAAAATGGGGATAACTATGCCTATAGTACTTACCTTGCACATTTGCTCTAAGGCTCAAACAAGATAATCTATGTAATATGCTTTGCCAATCGTCAAATTCTATATAAATACCAATTATTATTATTGTTAATTTCTATTGAGCTTGAAGTCCATTAAAACTGCTGACAAACTGCTATCAAACTAACCCATGGCTCTCTGATCTTATTCCTTTGAAGTCAATTTCTCAAACTAAGTCTAAGACTTTTTATTTGTTCCTATTAGATTTCATCTTATAGATTACATTTTTTTTAAAATCACTATCAAAATCAATGCAATCCTAATAAGAAGAGTTATTTTGGGGGGAAAATTTTTTGCTTCAAGTATCTCTGTTAAAGATCTGATATCTAAAGAGCATAAGGAAATAACACAAATACATAAGGCTAAGTATCATTTCCCAATGGATAAGGGCCAAAATATATGAACCACTCTCAAAAGAACTGCAAAGTATTTACAACCATATTAAATATCATTCCAAGTCACAAATAATAAGAGAAATAAAAATCAAAACAACTCTTAGGTTTCACCTTATGCCCAGCAAAAGTTCAAAAATGACAAAAGATTGGAATAACCAATATTGAAGGGTTGTGAAGAGGCAGTGCCAATACACTGTTGGTAGAACTGTGAAGTTGTCCAACCATTCTGGAAAGCAGGATGAAACTATACCAAGAAAGTCACTAAAATATCCATACCCACTTACCCAGAAAGCCCACTGCTAGTCCCCAGGAAAGTTATGTTCCAAAATATATATTACAGCATATTTAGAATAGAAAAGAACTAGAAACGAATAGATGACTACCAATTAGAGAATTAGCTCAACAAATTTAGTGCTATATGAACTTTATGAAATAGTACTCTTGTAAGAAATGGCAAATATGAATATAGAAAAGCATGAGAAAACTTATATGAACTGATGCAGAGTGAAGTAAGCAGAGCCAGGAAAACAATATATACAATGACTACAACAATGCAGTCAGCTGTATCCACCATATTACACTGACTTTCTATAAAAGAAAAGAGAATTGTCTGCCATCTTTCCTATTGTCTAGGTATCAGTATTCCATGTATCCTAAGCAGTAGTCATCCCACAGGATCACAGATTTAGAAATTTGTTGGACCTTGGAGGTCAATCTAGCCCAATTCCTTCATTTTATAGATGAGGGATAAAAAGCTCATCTTCTTGGTCTTAACATTCACAGCCAGTCACAATTCATTCTGAGCTTTAGCATTCCTGATACTATTCTTCTAAATTCATCTTCAGTTACCAGTACTTAGCCTCTCCTATCTTCTATATATTCCAGCAGATCTATGATCTCATCAATGTAGTAATTCTCTTCATCTGTAACCCATCCATGCTTTTTCACTCATCTTTTTAATCCATGTTCTTCCAAAGCTCTTCCATAGATAATCAAAATAATTTACTGGAGTCCCTGCTTTGAGGACCTTTTACATTTCAAGGCTATCAGTGTATCACTTGGAAAGTCCATTTGTTATCCTTCACTCTCGCCACATGAATAGCCCATCTTCTTCTTAATATCTTAATTTCTTCTTCTTCTTCTTCTTCTTCTTCTTCTTCTTCTTCTTCTTCTTCTTCTTCTTCTTCTTCTTCTTCTTCTTCTTCTTCTTCTTCTTCTTCTTCTTCTTCTTCTTCTTCCTCCCTTATGCCATGTGCATAAAATTTATCACTAGAAATATGGCACAGGCATCTTGCACCCATCATGATTCTCTCCCTTGTCCTTTGGGTCACTGACAACTGTGATTGTTTGAAGATCATTATATTTCAAGACTCACAACCATGGACCATCTCAGGCAAAGCCTTTGCATCTATAATATATTTTATGTATATCTTATTAAAATCTACATTCGATGATACTTCACATTCATCCTTTAGCTAGCTCTCTTTTTCTTAGACCCATCAAAATTATGTCTTTATATTCTTAGAATTTCTCGTTAGTAATAATTATGAGGAGGAATTTACTTCCTTGAATTAAAATGTCTCGTTCATCCTCCTTATTATCAATACTGAGTCCATTTGGATTTTGGTTGTTGGTACTCTACTTATCTATTGTTCCCTGTGAATTACTGGGTACTTTCTGCTGACCACCACCTCCTCCTCCTTCTCTTCTTCCTCTTCCTTCTCTCCCTCCTTTTCTGTTCTTCTCTCTACTATCTGGCTTGTAATATATATAAAGCCTGTTTTTTCCCCCTTTCCCCTCCATTTTGAGTTTAAACTTTTCTTGATTAGAGTTGAAAGGCTGCTAGCAAATATATTTTTACTGGCTTTTGTTAGGTAAAGACTATATTGCCAATCAAAATTTTTTTTTTAGATATCTGGTTTTCACTTGAGATCTTCAGAACTTTGAAATGAATCTGCTTCTACAGAGAAAGCTTTGTAACCACACAGATTATTAGAATAATTATTAGACAGATGCACTGAGTGGAGGGAGCCAAAGTGTAG
Organism: Phascolarctos cinereus; assembly: GCF_003287225.1. Taxonomy (NCBI): domain Eukaryota; kingdom Metazoa; phylum Chordata; class Mammalia; order Diprotodontia; family Phascolarctidae; genus Phascolarctos; species Phascolarctos cinereus. Next base: position 170,095,939 of record NW_027555514.1, read on the forward strand.
TCCATTTGAAGTTAAAAAAAAAAAAAAGGTAACTACATTTGCAAAAAAACAATTACATTGCTTTGTTCAAATACAAACTTGGAATTATCCCTTTTTTTTCTTTAAAAGTACTAAAATGTGTGTCATATATGCCACCTCAGGACAATCTGGCAAAAGGGGAGAGATCAAAATATTAACGCATTTTCCCCAGAAAATGAATTATAGGTAAAACTACAATTCTGCATTATATTACCTAAATAAAAGCTATTTTCCTTTCTCCTCCCTTCTCTCTATAGAAACATGCTAAAAACAAAGGGAAGCAAGAACATTAAAAGGGAATATTTGTTCTGTAAAGCATGAGACCTCTTGAACAAATAAAAGATCATTATATAATGGCCAAACTGCTTCCAATACAACAGATCCTTTCTGGCAGCATTAAATCAGGATAGAACCATTCTACTAACCTTCAAACTCACTTTGTATATTTAGAAAACCAATTTGTTTTTTTAATGTACTTCTACTGCAAGTAGCCAGAGAAGAATTTTTCTATATTTCTTAGATAAAATCAGGACAGAGAATTGCTTAACTTTAATTGATTTTTATCACACACATAAAATAAGGTTATTCTCTTATCCTTTGAGTAACAGAACATTTACTTATTTTTAAGTGTTAAAAGAAGTATGGCAGACACTGTGCTTCTAACTATAAGATTCCATGCATATTACAAACTCCTTAAACTTCATTTTCCCCATCTTTTTCAAAAAGAGGAGAGATAAAAAGGTTAGAATAGATCAGCGGTTCTTAACCTGGGCCCTGGGACCTAGTTTTGTTTTGTCAATAGTTTGATAATTGTATTTTAATGAAACTGTACTTTCCTTTGTGATCCTATGTAGTATATTTTATGTATTTAAAAATATTATTTTGAGCAAGAGTCCATAGGCTTCACCTAAATGCTGAAGAGGTTTATGACACAAAAAAGGTTAAGAGCCCCTGGATTAAATGATCTTTCAAACCTCTCTAGGCTCCCTCCATACTTCCCAACCCTCAATTCCTAAATTTTGTAAATTGAAATGTGATACCTAGTTTGCTCTAGGATTTCCCCTTAAAGATTCAACTTTAATTTCTTTCCTAAAAAACAAATCATCCATTTTCCTCTAGCAGTAAACCTGATTTTGAGACAATAAGTGGAATTTAATCAAAACATAAGCCAACCAAAATCTAGAAAAGGAATTGTGTTAAATTAGCAGGATTCTTAGCCAGTGTGAGGGATTTGTTTTCTACAGTGATCCCTTCCACATCTCAATTTCGATATATCATGGGGATCACCTTACCAAAGGTTTGAACAAGGAGCAAACAGAATCAGGCTATGCATGTGCTATAACATGCTTATTTATTCTAATTAAGTCATAGAATCATGCATTGCATGGGAGTCAGAAAGCAATTCTGAACTCAGAGGTAAGTAAGCTGAAGGAGACTCTTTATACACTTAGAGCAATCCCAACTCAGGATGCCTGTGTCAACCAAAATTATAGTCTCAATATGTGTTAACCATAATATGAGAAAGGAATTTCTTAATAGGGTAGGTTGTAAATGCAATAAGATAAGAGAATGCCAAGGTGTCAATTGGAATGATACATCTAGGATGTCTATGTTTCTTTTATCATTAACATGACATAATATAACACAAGAAAACATAAGTCCCATTATTCAAGATAGTGTCCTGTTCAAGGTACTTTGTCCTTAGCAGTCATAAACAGAAGATCGCTCCTGGTCAGCTTCATCTGGCCTTGTAGTTGCTGACACAGGAAAGGGCATTTTGGGTTCACTAAGAGAGCAAAGTGAAGCATGTCTGTTACGCCAGAGCACACAAGGCATTATGGTAGGTTTAGCTCAGAACGGGCCAAAAATATCTTTCTCATGATTGGCCAATCCAGGTTTTAGGCTTTTCTCAGGTGATAGGGGGCTCAAAATGGTTCACACATTATAGGTATAATACTAAGTAGAAGTATTTATTGAGCACTACTACATAAATAGCCCTGCTTTTCACTCTAATGAAAAAATGAAGTACCTTTGGGAAAATTAACTTAATGGTAAAATATTTAAATTTGTAATAGTAAACAACAATTATGTCCTAAGAACTGCCTGAGTTACCTTGATGAAATACAACAGGGCTCCACCTTGGCATCTCTCTTTCCTCTCTCAGATGCAATCTCCTTTGATTCATCAACCACAATGTATTCACTTATCATCTCTAAACAGATGATGCCCATGTCAGCACCCTTCAAATACTTGAAGACATTGACCACATCCTCCCTGAACCTTCCCTTCTACCAGCTAGTTCCAGTTCCTTTCACTGATCTTTATATGGACTTAAAGTCATTTTCCATCTTTATTGCCGCCCTGTGGATGCTCTCTCTTTATCAAAGTCCTTCCTAAAATGTGATGCCCAAGATTGAATACAATACTCCAGACCTGGTATGGCCAAGGTAGAGTCTAGTGGCATGATCACTTCCTTATTCTTGGACGCTATGCTTCTCAATGAAGTCCATGGTGGCATTAACTTCTTTGGTTGCCACATCACATTACTGACTCATACTGAGCTTGTATTCCAAAAAATTCCAGATTTTTTTCAGACAACTTGCTGATTGATCATGCTTCTTCTAGTTTGTATTAGTAAAAATTACTTTTTGAGCTCAAGTACAAGAGTTTACATTTGTTCCCATTTAATTTCATCAAATTTGATTCAGCTCAATGATCCAGCAGGTCAAGATCTTTTGAAAACCAACTGTCATGCCATGCAGTGTGTTTGTCTGCTGTCCCTCACCACTTGTGTCATTTGCAAATTTGATAATCATGCCATTTATGCTGAATTCAAGTGCTGGCAAAACTTCTAAATGGGAATACTCAACAGACAGTAGTGCAGTACTGGAGGTTCACCTGGCATTTCAGAAATTGATGATTGCCCCAGAAAGATATTGTTGACGATGATGATGATGATGATGGTGATGATGATGACAGAACTAGCATTTATATAGAGGTTTGCAAGGTATTTTACAACTATTATCTCATTTGATCCTCACAACATTGGGAGATAGATATTACTATTATTCCTGTTTTACAAAGAAACTGAGGCTCTATTCACTATACCAACAAATATAAATATGTAAAATGCATCTCTCGGGTAACAGTTACCTAGTGACAAGTGTTTTAAAAGATCCTAACTTTTGGAAGAGAGGATTTCTATAGCAGAGTAATGGATTTTTGTGTGTATTTTTTAACCAGAAAGATTTAGTGGTAGATTAAAAATGAAAACTATTTCTTTTTAGAGTATCCTTCTGGGGTTGAAAAAAAAAAGCAAACCTTGCATTTTCACATTCTTTTTCGAATGAGATATTTTAAAGCACTTAGCACAGTGCCTGGCACAATAATTGCTTTTTCCCTTCCCTTTTCCCACTCTATGAAAAAATGCTTGACCACAGGCTAGATAGGGATCTAATCTAAATTCAGTTTTTCCCATTAAACTTTGTTATACATAAGTACTTCAAGGGATCCATGATCCCATCACTGTGAGTGCTACTTCCCTGGTGGATACTGCAACCCATCTATGCCTTTTTTTTTTCCATCTATGCCTTTTTAACCTGCATGATCCTTAGCCACTTTGTTCTAGCAGCATTCCAAAGAACCACTTAGAATAGGAAAGACCTTCTAGGTCTTTTAGAATTTTGAGTTGTTGGCGCTATGTGGCTCTGTGGCCTTCCATCTATTATCCCTCATTCTCCCTACACGACTGTTCCACCTCCCATCCCAATTATACATCTCCTGAATGCTGTCTTTCATGTTATCACCTCTTGTGTGCAAGCCATCATTAGTCATAAGCTGCAACTTATGCAATCACCACGTATCTGCCCTTGGCCCTTTAGATCACCTGCAATTTTGATTCTCTGGAGAGTGTGGTGTTTACTATTGTGTTCAGTTCTTGGTGTGGGAGTTATGGAAGGGCATTTGATAAGTTGGACGACATCCAGAGAAAAGAATAACTTTCAAACTCCATGAGCAGTACTTTCTTCATTTGCCATGCTTTCTCTATCTTCTTAAAGAGGTTAAGGCAGAAATAAACAATTATATAAGAACACAATTCCTAGCAAGGTTAAATTTTGTGGTCCAACTGAAAGGATAGGTCCATAGTTATTGATGTTAGTTAGAGTTTTTATATCTGCAAATTTCTATCATTCTGGATATGTCAAGAAACCTAACAAAAAAAAATAAAAGTTTTAAATGCCGCATGTAGCTATTTAACCAATTAGACACATAAAAGTTTTAAATGGCTACATTTAAACTTTCCCCAAAGGAAAGCTTTATTTGCAATATTTTATTCAACTTGCATCTGTCCAGCTAAAAAAGGGAAGTGAAGGGAAAGGCAGGGCTAGAAGTAGTCTATTAGCAACACCACCATGGCAATCTATTTACCAGACCAAGAAGAGGAATGACCAATATTATGGTTTTGGAATCAGACAAAACAGCATTATTGAAACAACCATGATTACCATGAGGAGATCAAGAGTGATGGTCTGTTCATTAGTGATATAGTATATAATCAAAATAATATTAGCATTGAAGAATTGGATGATGACCATACTGGTAAATGCCACCATTTATAGAATCAAATAATCTCAAAGTTGAAAGTAATGTCAAAGGACAGCCTAACTAACTGCTTTTATGACATCACCAACAAGGGGTAATTTCATTTCTGCCTCAAAACCTCCTAGGAATGTGAAACCAATTACTTCCTGAGGAAGTCTGTTTCATTCCTGGACAATTCTAATGGTTGAGAAGTTTTTCTTTCTTACATCAAGTCAAAAACTATCTCTGCAGCCTCTGCTCAGTGCTCTTCTGTCTTCCCTCTGGAGCTAAGAAGGACCCTTCAAGTACTTGAAGACCTTTATGTCTCTTTTTAGTATTTTCTTTCCAGTTTATTCAACTGGACTTCATGCAGCATGATTGTTCATTTCATCATTCTTGTCTTTGTCTTTTCTAGATGTGGTCTGACCATGGCAGAGTACAGTGTAACAATCACATTTGCTATACTATATCCTACAATTATCTTAACAAAGTTTAATACAGCATTTTGGGTTTTTTGTCTGACATGTCACACTAATTACTCATATTGAATTTATTTTCTATTAAATTCCCATATTATTTTCCACGTGAAATGCTGTTATGCCATGCCTATCTCATATTGTACTTGTTAAAGTGATTTTTTTTCTACTTGAGTACAGCACTTTACATTTATCTTTAGTAAATTTTATCTTGAGAGGCAGCTTGACGTAGTGAATAGAAAGCTGACATGACACCCAGGAAGATCTGGGTTCAAATTCTGCCTCTGGCACATACTGGCTGTGTGACCCTGGGCAAGTCACTTAACTTTTCAGTGTCCTCAAGCAACTCTTTAAGAGTAAGTTTCAGAGGAGGTGCTGACTTGCATTGGTGGAGGGAGTTTCCTTATTGGGATGAAATTATGAGTCCATTTTTTTATCTCTAAATTTCACCTTCTTGGACTCAGCAGCCATCATTCTAATCTCTTTTTAAATCCCAAACATGTCATCAAAGGTATTAGTTATCTTTCCCAATTTTGTGTCATCTGTAAATTTGCAAGCAGGCCTCTGATGTTTTCATCTAAATCACTAAGATAGAAATGATGAATATTCCACTAGACTTCCCTCTAAGTTGACACAGAATCACAGACCAGAGACCATTTGGGTTTGGTCATTTAAACAACTTCAAGGCTACCTAGTAGTACAGCCATCTGCCCTACCACTGTGCATCATGTCCACAAGGGGTAATAAAACTTTCTCAAACATTCTGTTGAAATCCAGTTATATTATGTTCATAGCATTCTCTTGATCCACTTGTCCAGCTACCTTAAAAAATGACAAATAAAATGATATTATTTTGGCAAGGCCTGTTCTTGATAAAGCTACGCTTACTGGCTACCACTTTCATTTCTAAATGATCAGAAACCATTCCTTTACTAAATTTTTTTTTTACTGGTAATTGAATGACTAGCGATTCTTGGCTGTGAATTAAAAAACAACCACAAAACACATGTTTGCAAGAAAAAATTTTTTGGACAGAGATTAGAAAAGTATGCAATTTTCACAGACCTATGTTATAAATTATAGATTTCCTATTTTAGTGTAGCATGCCTATTAAGTAATATCCCAGTGAGCTCTGGCAGAAACATAAGAGTTTTTAAATTATTATATCCACATATGCCCTCATTAAATGCCAGTCATCATTACTATAGGGCATATGACAGATGATCTGAAGCACACATTAAATTTCAACTTACTTTAAAAAATAATAATTAGAGTAATATTCTTAGGAATTTGCATGGTACTATTCTTCTGAGAAACACTTGGTGCAGTGGGTAGAGAGCCAGCCTCTGAGTTGCAAAAGCCTGGGTTTGATTCCTGCCTCTGACAAATACTGGATATGACCCTGGGCAAGTCATTTAACCTCCTGATGCCCCTGGACAGCTCTCTAAGACTATTAAATTGCACAGCAAGTACCTATATGCATTGGGGCAGAGAATTCCATCATTAGGAGTTCCTTAAATGCATGAAAAAGTGTAAGTTCATAATCCTTTTAAGGAACTCAAAGCATTTTAAGAAGAAGCTCTTTTTTATCCTTGAAACACACCCTATGGGAATAAGGTACCCTAGAAAAGGATAAAGACTATTATCCTCATTTTACAAAGTCATCAAACTAGGCAATGACAAAAATAATTTAACTACATTTAAGCATAATTTAATTACAATAATGATAACAGTTGATATCACATAACAATTTAAAGTTTGCTAAGACATTTGTAGACATTCTTTCGTATGATCCTCACAATGAGCACCACACATAACAATTTAAAGTTTGCTAAGACATTTGTAGATATTCTTTCGTATGATCCTCACAATGAGCACCATTTGACAGATAAGAACACTAAAGCTGAGAAGTGTTTAATGAGGGATTTAAACCCTCAAGTATAGTGCTCCCTCTTCACTATTCCTTAACTTGTGCTAAGTTCTACTGATGCAAATATATGCATGATGCCACGTAACATCAATATCAACAGGGTTTTTCCATAGGCAAGCACAAACACTGAACTCATTTATCTAAATCAAGAAGCTCTACACCCACATCATTAAAGTGCATGTCAAAATACAAGTTGTGAGACTCTATGAAATGATAATGTGGACCACTGCCAGAATCAATTAATATAGGGAATCCCAAAAGTCTTAGTGCAGTTTTAAAGTAACTAAAGCTTAAAGACTACACTAAGACTTTTGGGATGCCATGTATTTATTAGTCAGTCAGTTTATGTTCAAGATATCTCATTAAATCTATGAGTTTCTAAGGAAACTAATTTGAGAAATGGGGCATCTTCAAAATTCTCTTTGGAAAAATGCTTCATGATTCAAAAAAATACTTGCTAATCTGAATAAAAGATGATTATTCTGTAAAGAGCAAGAAGGGAAAAAAAAGAGAACTTAACATTGGATGACAGATGTTCAACTTAAGAAAACAAAGAAAATAAATCCTGAAACAAAATGTTGTAAGGAAATTACTAACCACTGTAATAATCATAGTCAGAAATGTCCTCATGTTCTTCCTGAAGAGGTACTTCATTCAAACTTTTGGAATCATAGTTTGAACATTGGAAAGGATCTTGAAGGTCATCCATCTAATCCGATCTCCTATTTTACAGATGAAAAAGCTGGCTGTGAAAAGTTAAGTGACTTGCCTATGGTTATACAGGTAGTCAAGTTGGGGAAGAGTTCAACCAAGGAAGCCACCAGTGCTTTATTGTATTTCCCTGATATCTGGGTTTGGCACCTTTCTAGGTGTGTGTTGTTGCTGGGGAGACCTGTCACAAAAGAGATAGGGTCTCTAGATGTAATACTTCTTTTCCTTCAAAGGGACCATGAGCACATCTGTTTATTTGTTTGTTTGTCTGTTTGTTTGTTTTCCTGGTTAGCAGCATGACTATCATGTAACTTTTGGAGGTCAAGAACGATATAGTCTATTCCTAGTTGGAGAATGCCAGGTTGTAAAGATTCTGGTAACTTCCATCAAAATGATCAGATGATTGGATACCTGACAATTCAATTCAAATCTTCCTCAGTGGATTATATCTACTTATAGGCTAGAACCTCTTATTCTCTGCAGGTCTACCTCTTAGAAAGGTCATTATTTTGCATGTGAATTACTATAAAATATATCTATGTCTTTGGTATCCCCTAGAGACTCTAGGGCCTAGAATACTAACAGCTGATTGTCTCCACTTCTTCCCCCAGATTGGAGACATGACATGATCTAGTTTAATGATACTGCTTCTATTTAGAAAGAAGTTCCAAGTCTTAAGCTAAGGGATGAACGGTCTCTGATTACCATGTACATATGCGCTCCATGAGTCAGATGAGGAACATGTTTAAACATTTTGGGCACTGAATACCTTCCTATTTATAATTCTTCATTGTGCAGTTATGCTGGATATGGAGTGTGTGGGTAGTTTTCCTTCACTTTTTGTCACTCCCTGGTTTTATAGAAGAATTTGTATGTTCTGTCTGAGCTTTTCTGTGTTCTATATGTGTTCACCCACAAGGTAAATGAGGGATGGAGAGAGATTTTTCCTTATGATGGTATAAAATAACTCATTATGTTTCAACAGCTTTGGGTAGCCCACATGTCAGCCCATCACCAGGCTGTAGTAGTGAAAAAAAAAATGAAACAATTTTCATGAAACATCTTAAGCTTCTCAGAGGAAAAAATACAACATAAGTAGGTGGATCTTAATTGATAGAAGCAGGCTTTTTATGGAAGAATTAAGAACAAGAGAGAGTCAAAAAGAAGAATGAACGTAGGAAATAGGAAGATTGAATCATGCAACTATCTATCTGATTCATATCAAAGCCTCTACTTTGTGATTCTCTCTCTGACCACGAATAAGCTTTGTATGTCCCTTCTAGGTGATATGACAGTTTTGATGCTGAAGAGAAACAAACAAAAAACAATGCTTTCATCTTTCCAGAAGAGGTAAACAGTAATCATCCTGAAGGTCAATCTTATCTTCTTTCATAATTCACCATGTTACAAAAAAGACCTAGCAAACAACAGTCCAAGCCCAGTTTGTGGTATGGTTAATCAATCGACAAGCATTTATTAAGCACCTATTATGTGCCAGCTATTATGCTAGGTGTAGAAGATACAAATGCAAATGAATCACTTCTTTGATACTGTAACTTCCTTAGTCAATTAATTTCAACAAATGCTTAAGTGTCGGCTTCTCTCCTCAATTCACTTCTGGCTCTACATCTGTGCGTGACAGCCTTGTTACCCTGAAGACACACCTACCTCAACATCCCCCTCCTTGGATTGGAGAGTTCCTTCCCAAGACCACCATTTCAGGAAGTGCCCAGGCAGGCCATTCAAGCTCACTTCTTCCCTGTCTTTGCTTTGGATACCTCACCTATGATTTTATAGAAAATGATTGCATAGAAAACTACTAAGTAGGGAAGAAATGATATTTTGCTGCAGTCAAGGAGTAATGCATTCTAAGTTAAAGTTAAATTATAGTTCATCAGCAGTTAATCAAAAACCATTATTGTTCCTATCTTAGAGAAGATGGACAGAAGCTTTGCTGATTTTTTAGGTAAATGAACAACTGTGTCTACAAGGAAGTCAGGTCTGCACAAATCAGCCCCAAGAATGAACTAAAAATATGACCATAAAGATAATACTTATCCTTGAAAAAATGCTTGCAATATCTCTTTTCCATTGCCATCTAATATAAATGTGGGATGAGAGGTGGCTTGGTCTAGGGGACAGTGAACCTTGGCTAAGAGTACCAAAGTCTTTGGTTGAGTTGCTGCATCTGCTCTATGCTTTGAAGGAAATTAGGGAATCTACAAGGCAGAAGCGAAGAGGAAATGCACTCTAGGCATAGTGGATAACCCGTACAAAGTCATGGAGGTGAGCGATGAAATCACTGTACACAGGCCAACTTGGCTGGAAAATAGACTGGATGATGAGGAGTAATCTGAACTAAGGTAGGAGAGGGAAGGCAAGATGGAATTACATTGTACAGGGTTTTCAATGACAAACAAAGGAGCTTGTTGTTTTATTCTAGAGGCAATAGGGAGCCATTAAGCTCCTTCAGCAAGGGAGTGTCAAGGTCAAACCTGTGATTTAGTTATTTCACTTTGTTATCTGCATGCAGGACAGATTGGAGGAGAAGAGGATAGGGACAGAGGTATCTTGCACATGTTCTTGGCAAACATACAGCAAGTGATGCAGAGGCAGAGATGTCAGAAGATAAAAGACACTGTCCCTCTGGAAATAAACCATATTTATTAGCAGTGCAGGTAAACCATACTTTCTTTGCTAATGTTTTAAGCTATGACACAGACATTTAGGGAAGATTTGTGAAAGATAGTTTTGTGAAAGATTGTAAAAAAAATGAGACTGGAATTACAGATACAACTAAGAGGCTATGTAATAGTCCAGGTAAGAGGTAAATAAGGCCTAAAGTAGAACTTAAACATTCTAGGCTTTATTTTAATAAAATCTTAATATATTACATTATATTATATTATATTATATTATATTATATTATATTATATTATATTATATTATATTATATTATATTATATTATATTATATTAATATTACATTATGTTATATTAATATGTAATCTTAATTTTAAAAATTTTCCACCATAGGCCTGGTGTACTCTCTGATATCTTATTTAGTTTAAAGACTAAGCTGGGTTGTACTAGGCATTTCATATGTTATCTTATTTGGGCCTCACAAGAACTCTGGGAAGCAGGTGCTATTGCTAACTCCATTTTACAAATAAGGAAACTGAGGCTCAGAGAAGTTAAGTGATATGTCCAGGGTCACACAATTATTAAGTAGTCTAAGGTGGGATTTCACCAAATGTATTCTTAGCTTCAACTCCACAACTCTATCCACTATGCCACATTCTCACTAGAAGGTGCTAGTCTTTAATTTGGAGGCTACAGAAACAAACCACGCAAAATTTGTTTTGATAAATGTTGATTTTTCATCTTTGTCTACTAATATTTCAGTATCTACAATGCAACAGAAGATTCATGCCATCTTATTTGTCTATAGACTTCTATTATTTCATTTTGGAAAAAATGGTTTAGGGTTAAAATTTGGGGAGGAGGTATGAAATATTTCAATATAAATGAGTATTAAGATTTGAACCTGTGGATATGAGCTCCTCTAATTGGTTCCCTTCAAGCTGTGATAATTATTCTGACAAAAGCCTAATGGCTATTATTTCTTTGTTTCTAAAAAGAAATTCCCTTTTAAAAGTTCTTACTTTTTCTTCTACACCTTTTTTTAAGTGTTCATACCTAAATTCCATATCTTTGAATCAAGAAAAATATACGTCTGCAATTGTTATGGACAGAAGACAAGAAGTGATTTTAAGTCTCACTTGTTGGAAAATCAGCTAAACATTATTGATAGGGAGAGATTGTCGCACAACGTATATCCAAAATCGGTTATCATCTAAGTTGCGAAGCTTTGGATACAGCTAAGCTCAGTGGACTCAAAGTAATTTTCTCTCATTTTGGTGGCAGATGTATGGAAGACCAAGAGCAATGCCATCTCTGACTCAAAGAAGTGGGTTTGACATCAAGAGATCCCTAAGGCAAAGGACCAATTTGCTACCTCAATCCACAAAGAGCTCAGGGTAGCAAAAGAAAGATTCTTGGCAGTGAATAGTGTATTTCAGTGTTATTATGAATATGACTGAGTGCTGAGAGAGAGAGAAAGAGAGAGAGAGAGAGAGAGAGAGAGAGAGAGAGAGAGAGAGAGAGAGAGAGAGAGAGAGAGAGAGAGAGAGAGAGAGAGAGAGAGAGAGAGAGAGAGAGAGAGAGAGAGAGAGAGAGAGAGAGAAAGGGAGAGAGAATGTCTATTAAACACTGCTCTGATTATCCATGACAATTAATTACATTTATACCAGCCTTCATGATTATAAATCTCCATTAAAGTCCTATTCTCATGCCTCATCATGGGAGGAGGGTACCTTGGCTTCCTGATGGCTGTACCAATTTTAAAGCACAAGCTTTGATAAGTTATATCAAGTTAGAGGCACTTCAAGGACAGGTTTAGGGAGAGACATGTACCACCAAGAGAGCTCCAGGATAATGAATATTTTAGCTAAAGTAATTGTGTGTGAAAATGTGTTTAATAGGAATGTATATGTAAGGCTTATATCAGATTGCCTGCCATTGCAGGGAGGGAGAGGGAGAAAATTTAAAACTCAAAAGCTTAGGAAAGTGATTGTTGAAAGTTAAAAATAAATTAATGAATTTAAAAAGAAGTGATCATAGAAGCTAGTCTGCCAAGTCAGAGAGGGGTTGTGATCCGTGTTGGTGGAGGGAGTACCCATACCAATGAAATATGGATTTTTGAAGTACTGAAGGGAGAAAAAACAGTATCCTTTCAGAATCTTTATATCTTCAAAGGTTATCAAGAGAGATACATAAGAAAAACAGAGGACTGAGCATAGATTGTTTATTTTTTCCTTGAGGGGCTTAAAAGGGGAAAGAGAAGTATGAGTAAAAGGAATACCCAAATGTAGAAAAGAGGAAGAAGGGGACAGAACTTGCTATTTCTTATTACTGAAGTGCATGAAAAGAGTATATAAACGTGGAAGAGAGGATAGGGAGAGCAGGCATCAAATGAAACTCATTCTTATCTGAAGTGGACAAAGTAGGGTAGATCATGTGCAAAATTCATTTTAACAGGGAAACAAGTGAGGTAAAGTGAAGGATAATGGGGGGGGGCGTAGCAAAACAAACTTTCTGATCCTGAAGGAGGATTTTCTTCTCTTCTGTGGAAGAGAAGAAAAGAACTAGAATCTAATGGGAAATGACTGAACAAATTTTAGTATGTGAATGTAATGAAATATTATTGCGCTATAAAAACAACAAAAGAGACAATTTCACAGAATCTTTCGTAGTATGAACTGATGCAGAGTGAAATGAGAAGAATCAGGACTACAGTTTATACAAGGTCAATAATGGTAAAGAAAAACAACTTTGAAAGAGAGTATAAATTCTTATCAATGCAATGGCTAATCATGTCTCCAGAAGACTTACGATGAAACATTGCTAACCACCTCCTGACAGAGAGATAATGGACTTAAGGTACAAAAAGAGGTATACATTTTTGGACATAACCTCTGCAGAGATTTGTTGTTCAGTTGTGTCCAACTCTTTGTGAGTCCATGCATTGTACTGTCCATGGGGTTTTCTTGGCAAAGATACTGGAGTGGTTTGCCATTGCCTTTTCCAGTGGATAAAGGCAAACAGAGGTTAAGGGACTTACCCAGAGTCATACAGCTAAGTCTTCCTGAGTCCAAGCCTAGCACTCCATCCTATATAGACTAGTTTTGATTGTTTTATGCAAGGTTGTTTTTTCTCTCAGTTTTTAATAGGAGAGGAATAAGGTGGGGTTAGCAACAGAGATACTAAAAAAAAACGAAGGAGGAGTGATGGAAACTTTTTTTTTAATGTGCTTCTGAGCACAGAAGAAAGTACAAAAGGAAGCCCAAACAGGTCAGTTTTGAAACTAATGGGTGAAAATTATGTACTTGAAAAAAAAAAGTGATATAAAATGGACATGCATAGGTTTATATACAGTACTCTTTTTTGTATTCTGCTGTCTATGTGAAAATGCTCTGCATTTTGTAAGTTAAGAATAAAAAAATTTTAAGATGCATAATTACAAAATATATTGTTACTCTAGACCTTCATAATGCTCCTGTGAGGGAAATAGAAATGGTTATCTCCATTTTACAGATGTGCCAGGCATTGTGCTTAGCAATTTACAATTATAATGTTTGATCTTCACAATGACGCTGGGAGGCAGGTGCTATCACTATCTCCGTTTTACAGATAAGGAAACTGAGCTCTAAAGAGATAAAGTAACTTGGCCCTACCAATTCACTCCTTATGTTATCAGGGGCAAGTCTTAATTTCTTTACGACTCAGTTTCCATATCTGTAAATAAGCAGGGACTGTTGCATTTTTGTCTTTGTATCCTTAGCTCCTAGAACAGTGCTTTGCACATGATAGATACTTAATATATGTTTGTCAAATTTGTTGCTGATGATGACTAATGACCTAGATCTTCTTTGGCCTTTAACTATCAACAATAAAGAATAGAGCTCAATCAAGTAAATAGGTCACATGTGTTTTAAACTAAAGGTAATGATTTTTTTTATAACTGCATCCATAATTCCTTCAGTGATATTTGCAGGGAAGAAAATTTTAATCAAATTTCGTAGCACAGACAAATATTGGGTGCATTCACTATGACATTTTAGAGGGTCTCATTTTGTTCTACAGTTTAAATGATAGCAAGGCTTATTTTCTTTGTGTTTTTGTGAAAGGTAATCAGAAGTAGCATGGTGTGCTTAGAAAAGACATTGGACTGAGTCAGAAGCCTGAGTACTGGTCTTGATTATCTTTGGGCATATCCCACACCTTTCAAGGTCCTAATTTCCTCATCTGTAAAAATCAAGGACTGAGACAAGATTTCCCCAAAGGTCTCTTCTTGTTCTAAGATTTTGCCATTCTGTGAGAATATTCTAGTTTGACTTGGGGAAATGTACACTGAGGCAGAAAATTGGGTATGGATCCCAGCCCCAAATACAAGTCTATATAAAGTTAATTAAAATGGCTTCTGATTGCCGAGTCATGAAAAAATGAATTTAAATCACAGCAATTACAAATCCACAATGCAAAATGGTATCATTCCACAACTTCAAGGTGAAACCAAGAGATTAGGAGAAAAACAGGATGACTATGACTAAGGCAGCTCTGTCTCCACCTAATTCAAGGCCCTGTCCTACCATCAGGAGATCTCAGTCTACTCCTGGATGTTGTCTTGTTCCCAGTTCCAGGAATTCTAAAGTCATCCACAAAGAAGACACTCACCCTCACTTGGCAGAGTGTACAGTCTTTCTGTTTTTCTTAAGTCTGTCAAATAATGTTCTCAAATGAACTGTCTACCTGTGGTTTTTCCCCAGGGAATTTCCGTGGGCCAGAAAGATTCCTCACCTAAGGCTCTACAGTCCAAGCACAGAAGACACTTTCCTGCCCTCCTGCTTTTTTTAGACTTTTACCAATAAGGTCTTAATATCAGACTATTTAAATGTAATGATAAATTCAGTAGTTGGGTAGATGGAATAAACGGAAATAGATTCCTGGAAGAGGGACCTGGCAATAAGAACTATAGACCAGAATTTCCATAAAACATTTTTGTTTCACCCAAACTGATGAAACAGAGAAGTAGTCTGAAAGTATTAGGTTAAGGAAGACCGTTAAGATTAAAGACATAAAATTTTAGTTTCTCTTGAGTGTACCTGTCATTTAATATAGGATGGGATTATATCTGTGATTTCATTAATAAGAACTCCTGGGTGTGGAAGATCTCTCTCCCAATGCAAGTCGGTATCTTCTTCAAAATGTATAGTTTTACACTGGCCCTGGAGTCAGGAGGACCTGAGTTCAAATGTGCCCTCAGACACTTATTAGCTGTGTGGCCCTGGGCAAGTCATTTAACTCTAATTACCTCCAAAATTTAAAAAAAGGAAGAAAAGAAAGAAACAAAGAAGAAAAAAGAAATTTATAATTTTAAAGAGTTGTCTAGAACACTGAGAGACTAAGTGATTTGTCCAGTATCACCCATCTGGTATTAGGGATGGGACTTGAACCCATTTCTTAGATTTAAGACTGGGTTTTTGCCTCTTATGTAAACCTTTTATAGTCTTAGGTCTTAACTTTTCTCTACCATATTTGTTGTGGGTGTTGAGTCATTTCAGTCATGTCCAACTCTTTGTGACCCCATTTGGGGTTTTCTTGTTTGCCATTTCCTTCTCCAGCTCATTTTACAGATGAGAAAACTGAGGCAAACCGGGTTAAGTGACTTACCCAGGGTCATACAGCTAAGTAAGTGTCTGAGGCCAATTTGAACTCAGGAACATGAGTCTTCCTGATTCTAGGCCCAGCACTCTATCCACTTTGCCCCCCAGCTGCCTCCTCTACCACATTATCTTCACCAAAAAACAAACCAAATAAAAAACAAAACAAAAAACCTCAGAGTCCAGTTCAGTTCTGATTCTTGTTTCAGGTTGTCTAAGTGTAAATCATGCCAAACCCAGGGCATCTGTTGGAACCTACAACAGTCCCACAGAGAATAAACCAATTCTGAGTCATGTCTAATGCGAAAGACTCCAGGAAGACTGAGGAGCTACCGGGCTACTTCAGATGGCATGGAAGCTCACCACTAGACTTCCACCCAGCACCAGCCCAGGCTTGCCCAGGAAAGGACTCAAGCCTACAGGCTGGCCTCAGAACTGGCCTGATATGTCAAGGACCTCCTAAATATGGATGATGGAAGGTTGAGTTGGACTCGCTTGGCCCTCTCAGAAACACAATGCTTATCAGAAGCCTGTCTCAGTTCCCAGGCATACCCCAGGGGCTAAATCAATTTAAAACAGGGCTCTGGGATTGGAAGAAAAAGGATTGGGGGTGGGAGTAGGAAATGAAATGCAATCTGGCTCACTTCATTCTGTCTTTCAGAAGGTTGAACTCTCATTATTGTAGCCACCAGCCCACTGTTTGTGTATGGTATCGAAACTTTTCTAAGCTAAGTTAGAAGGATCATTTTAAATATGTCCTAACTTCACATTTGGTTTTCAACTAAACAACAATGTTTATTTATAATGAAAATAATTTAGCTAAAGGGTACCTTGTCACTCAGGTTCACTCTAGGCCATATGATTTAATCTAGAATTTCTGCTCACCTGGATTAGCATCCGCTGAAAGAATCCAAATGCCCCCGGGATTTGGACAAAACTTCTTACATATTTTCACAAGTCTAGACAAATATTTTATCAGACCGGTCTTATGTAAAAATAAATAGGAGCTATAAGTTAAGTAATGGTTTATCCCATTCTTCAGCAAAATACATGGTGAAGTACATTATGATGGTGGGAATTTGGAAACACTGGAGACTCCAAATTCCCATTCTGAGAATGCTAATAGTTTTCTCATCTCACAATCTATTTTGGCAAATAATTGCATATATATTTACTATATTAGGTAAAGCTTGTAGAAATCTAATCACCTTTGCCCAAATATTTTTTCTGAAAACTCTATTATAATTCTTTTTATTTCTCTGCCACTTACATTAAGTGGCAGACATAAGGATGGTTCCATAATTTTCAAAAACAGACCCAACAGACAGACCACAGACTACTATAAATAATTACACTACATGAAAGAAAACTTTGTGTAACAGAAGTTGGTTTGTTTTTTTTTTTTTAACGAAAATAAAAGTACTGGAAGGTAATGTATTACCATTGTACAGTGAAAGAAGCACTGGTGTCTGAGGGAGAGGTCCTGGGTTCAAATGCTTCGTGTTACTTCCAGTCATTCAACCTCTCCGGTCTTCAGTTTCCTTAACTATAAAATTAAGTGGAGAAGGGATTGAGTGGGTAACCTCTGCAGCTCTAAATCTATGATCTCTCCCTTTATAAGAAGGCTCTGTGTGTGTGTGTGTGTGTGTGTGTGTGTGTGTGTGTGTGTGTGTGTGTGTTTCTTAGGGCAGGAGAGTAGAGGGAAAGAAATTGTTTTATGGAGTCTGTGAGCTACAGCTCTTCTGCCTGTTTTTCAGTCTCAAAGTTGGTTCATTTCTGGAGCCAGGAAGAATAGAGAATGCTGCTTGTTCTTCCTATGTTCTGGAATGGCAAAAAAAAAAAATCTTTTTATGAATGATGATGGCAGGGGGCCAAAAGAATCCAACTAGACCATTCAAAAGGACAGACTGAAAGAGGGTAGTAGGCAAGAGATCTGTGACTACAGATTTGCTCTGGAATAACGGAACGGATTTTCTTATAGGGCTCTATCCTCAGGGCAAGACATACACTTAAATCTGCAAAAGTAGTTCCTACACAACTTGCATCGTGCCTCTCTGGAATGTATCCTGCCACGGGTAACACCTGAGCCCAAAGGGGCAGCCTGCGCAAATGACAAAATCAGAACCCGTTTGCCCTTTCTGAAGGAGGAGATTGGTGCTCACTGATCAGTACCTCATCTTCATCTGCAGCAGGTATCCCACAGAGCCCCGACTGGGGCAGTGAGAGCTTGCGGCGGCGGCAGCAGCAGCAGCAGCGGCGGCGGCGGCGGCGGCGGCGGCGGCGGGTCCCCGAGCTCGG
Organism: Phascolarctos cinereus; assembly: GCF_003287225.1. Lineage (NCBI taxonomy): Eukaryota > Metazoa > Chordata > Mammalia > Diprotodontia > Phascolarctidae > Phascolarctos > Phascolarctos cinereus. Next base: position 170,114,234 of record NW_027555514.1, read on the forward strand.
GGTGAATGGAGGGGGCTAAGCTCTCTGACACCCCCTTCCCCTCCCTTCCCAGGAGCTGTCGGCTCACCCCGAGCTCTCCAGTCTGCTCATTTAGGGACTCACCTGCCGCTGCAGCCTCAGTCTCTTCTCCCCCAGCCATAGCAGGGGCCAGCCGGCTGGTTCCCGAGCCCTCCGGCCGGCTGCATGGAGGGGCTCCCGAGTCCGTCCCGCACACGCCCGCGGGAGGCTTATCGGGCAGCGCGGCGGCTGCGGGCACACCTGCGGGGCTGCGCCAGGAATGCTCAGCGGCCGCCTCTGCAGCGAACAGCCCCTCTCCCTCCCTCCCTCCCTAAAGCAGCCGCTGGATCAGGCAGAGCTTCAGACCCGCCTCTCAAACCTGCCGGGCTACTGAGCATGCCCAGTCGGGCTGCCCGGGACCCGTTCAAGGCAATCAGAGGATGCAGATTCCACTAACCGGGTTTTAGGGGTAACTGGGAGAAATGTGGAGGAAGAGGAGGAGGAGGAGGAGGAGGAGAGGATGGAGCTGGGGGTAGAGGTGCCTGCGGCAGGCACAAAGTCTTTGAAAAAGAGATTATAGAGTCCAGGAGCTCAGGAGATAGAAGTGTGACAAAACATGTTTTGCAGACTAGGCAGACGAAGAAAAAGGGGATTCAAACGGGCATCCTTGATCTCAGTATTATTAATGCTGCCCTTTAGAAATGGAAGGGATCCTAAAGACCCTAAAGATCATCTAAGTCCAACCCTCTCATGTTTACGAATGGGGAAACTGAGGCTCAGAGGGATTAAATGACTTGCCCAAAGTCGCACAGTTACTAAACAGCAGAGGTGAGACTGAAACCCAGGTCTTTTAACCCCCAGCTCCAATGTTGTTTCTACTCTGCCCTGCTCCCTCCGTCCAGCTGAAATTTATATCAATGTATGAGGGTTAGAAAATGAAATTTTTCAAAGTGAACGCCCATCCATTGGAGAATGGCTAAACCAGTTGTGGCGAAAGACTGTAATGAAACATTACTGTACTGTGAGAAGCGACGAGTATGTTGAAAACAGTGAAGCATGGAAAGACTGTTTATACAAACTACAGAGACAGGAAGCCCTGGGTTCAAATCCAGCTGCAGACATTTACTATCTCTGTGACCCTGCGCAAGACGTTTATCCTCTCTTTGTCTCAGTTTCCTCATTTATAAAGTGGGGGGGGGGGAGCGGTGGACTTCATGGCCACGAATGCCCCTAAATCTATGACCTTACAATGCAAAGTGAAGTAGGCAGAACTGGGGAAACAACATACAGAATGACCACAACAATGGAAATGGAAAGAACTACATGAACAAAATATTAAAAATTGAATGCTAAGAGTCTCTAATGGCCAAGCGTGGCCCCAAAGAAGACTTATAAGGAGGCATTTTCTTCCACACCCTTCTTTCCAGAAGTGGGGGGTTACGAATGTGGGATACTGGATAGAATGTCAATCCTTTTTTCAAAATGTGTGTTAGTTTTACTGAACTATTTTTTTCTACTTTTTTTGTTCCTTTTTTTTTTTTAAAGTAAAGTATGGCTCGGCTCACTGTGAAGGGGACCGGGATACATTGGGAAGGGTAGGTGAACCAAAAACAAAAGATCAAGAAAAAATTTTAAAATAAGAAAAAAGAAAATGATGTTTCTTTTTTATAGTTTAACCCTCCCAATACTTTGGTCTTATTTTTAAGTAAAAAAAAACTTTTGTTTTTACATCACCTTCATTTCTAGATATATCTAACCTTTCCTCCTACTCAGAGAGCCCTTCCCTGTGGTAAAACAATAAGAAAGGGGAGGAGGGAAGCTGTTAAACAAAATTAACCAACATATCAGTTAGTTCAGAGAATATATACCATATTGCCCAACGATAGTAGTCCACCTCAGCCTAAAAAAGGCAAGGTCTCCCAGTGCATACAGAGCCATGGCCAGTCATCCTGATCTATATCTTGCCACTGGATCCAGAAGGGTCTGGAGGAGAAAGTGAGGCTGGTGACTTTGCACAGCCCTACCTCACTTAAATCTGATTCTTTTGCAAGTCATTGCATCACCTTCCATATGCCGTGATCGTTTTGGAGAAGGAAGGACAAACAGCAACAGCAATAGCCCCACAACTGCAAAAAAGAGAGGGAGGTTCGGAAAATGACATTACTTCCTTTCTGAACTCACATTGAACTTGGCATCCAAAAGTAAAGCCACAGAAGTATAGGGTAAAAGGCTGGGTTTTCAGAACCCCATAAAGAAAAGGTAAAGGAATCGAAAGAATACTTAATTTTGAAGAAGATTGCAAAGAATTGTGTGGGTGACACTGGGGGGGGGGGAGCCGTGACCAGCATAGTGACGTTGGAATATAAAAAGCTGGGTTTAAGTTCCAGCTTACCTATTAATTATATTTTTATATAATAATGACATATAATTTATGTAATGATTATAATTATATATCATATAAACATTATTCTATATAATTATATAAATATATAATAATATATAATTACTTATTAATTGTGTGACCTTGGACTTAAACTTTCTAGATTTAACTAAGTCTATACAATGTGTATATACTTTGCAATAATTGTGACATGTGATAACAAAAAAAATTTTTCTTTTGGGAAACTTTTCTGAATACTGATGGTAGGTTACCTGTGCTTTGGACCAGCACACATTACTTGTTGTTGGTTTTTTTCCTGGAAAAAATCCATTCCATGTGTCTTGTTGGCCAATCCCCGGTCTCCCTTTGTGTATGACTTTAAAGATGGGAAACTTATCAAACTTGCCTGAGTGAAAACTCAAGTCCCCCCACCCCTCAATAAAGCCCATGGGCATCTTTCACATCAAAGAGGAAGAGTGATGAGAGATTGGTAGATCCTGGGTATGCTAGGTCCTCTTCCTCCTGCTAGAGTCTGAAGATTACTAAACCCAAGGTTCTGGTGACCTCTCAAGGTGCAGCTTTTTTTTGTTCTTGCCCTTCCAGTTTTCACCTCTCTTTCTGTCCCTCCTCCCCCCTCAATAACCTGATGTTCTTATTTTAGGCCTTGAGTTTTCCCTTGATTGAGTTGCAACAGACTATAATAACAGCCCATGGCTTTATGTATTGTTGGCCTCCCTTTCTTTTGTGAAATCTGCTTTGATTCCAAAACTGCCATTATGGACTATAATTTAATTGAATGGGTAATATATGATTAATGCTTGCCTTATATTATCACAGTGTCATAAATCATAGATCACAGATTTTTAGAATTGGAAGGGAACACAGAAGCTACCAAGTCCAACTTCCTTATTTTACAGATGAAGAAACTGAGGCAGAGAGAGGTTAAGTGGCTTGCCCAAGGTGTGATCATGAGGATCAAGTGACATAATATATGTGACAATTTTGGGGAGGAGGAAAAAGCACTACAGAAATTTAGGGCATCGTGATTTGTTTCTTCATAGCAAAATTGCAGAAAGAAGGTTTGGGCCAAATATAAGGAAAATCGTCTGATCATAAGAGACAGAGCTAGAAAGGACCTAAGAGATCATCTAGTCCAACCCCCCTCATTTTAGAGATGAGGACACTGAGGTTCAGAGAAACCAAGTGGCTGGTCCAAGGTTGTCCAGGTAGTGAGTATGAGCCAAGATTTGTACCCAGGTCTTCTGATGGCAAATCAGTGTTCTTTTGGCTGTACTACAAGGTTTTCCCTTGGCTTCCCAAAAGTAAAAATACTGAAAAGCAGTATGGGGTAAATGAACACTGGTCCTATAGTCAGCATATCTCAGGTTAAAATCCGAACTTGGATATTTGCTAGCTATGTGACCATAGGGAAGTCATAACCTCTCTAAGCCTATTTCCTTAAAGTGTGGATAAGCATGCGTTGTACAGCCCGCCTCAGAAGAAAAGGATTTTTCAAACCTTAAAGTGCTACAAGAAGTGTGTTATTTTTCTTGGTCTGACTTACGGGGGATACAAAGTGTCCCAAAAGTCTTAGTGCAGTTTAAAGTTTTAATCATTTAAATTGCTTTAAACTACCTTAAGATTCTTGGGACACACTGTATGTTATTGAACAAGCCAATTTATATTACATTTTCCTCCCCTTGGAAAATCTTTAGTGACAGGATTGATACCTACCTATTGGAATGCTTTATGCAAAGCAGGGCATTGGACAATGTCATCTTTAGAAATCACTTATAGCATTAAGATCCTACAATGACTTTTCTAGAGATACAATCCAAGTTTAGAATATGCTATTTCATAGTCCTTAGGTTTCCTTGGTTACAGCTTTCTTAGCTGAGGTAGTGGCAAATGAAACAGCCCAGAAAAAAATTCCAAAGCCTTGTATACAAACCAGATGACATTTGATAATTATGCTTCTGTGAATCTAACCTTAATCATGCGGTTCAAAGTTACACATTAAGATTGGAGAACCTACTCATTAGTCCTGAGTGCTACTTAAAAATAAGGCCATGCCAAGGGTATGACAGCTGAGGGCTCCCTCTTCCATTCTTAGAATCAAAGACCTCCACTAAAATCTAGTAAGAGGGCGATGTGGGTGACAAAATGGGAGGCCAGAGTTTAAGCTTTGGCAGGTTCTATCAATCTGGAAATGGTTTGAATAAGGTGCCAGTGATAGATGGGTTGTTTTGCAACTAGAGACTGGCCTAATCACAAGTCAGAAGGGATTGATATTAGAAGAATGGCCACCAAGTAATCAATTTTTTCAGCCACAATAACTCAAGGAAACCAGCTACTGAGGAAAAAGAAGCTGTGATCTTTGTGGGTACAGGAAGTACTTTCACAGATCAATTAATCAATTAATCTGTTAAACATCTATTAAGTACTTACTCTATGCAGGGACTGTACTATGCCCTGGGCATACCAAGTAAATCAAAAGGCTTTGCATATGGGGCCACCAAGAGTCCTTGACTTCACATTGTCCCTCCTGACCCCCCCATCCCCCTTCTGCTAATCCTATTAGACATTGCTAATAAGGAGCCTCTGTGCCAAGCTCTTCACAGGAAAGGTTCCAAAGAGCAGAAAACTTTCATGATGAGAATTTCACTCTGAAGTACACGGTCCATGGCAAGTGCTGGGCCCCACACAAATGGCTCCCTGTTTTTCATCTTATCACACTACAACTGATTGGTTGGATGGTAAGCATGTGGTCTTTGGCCAGGTGAAAGAAGGCATGAATATCATGGAAGCCATGGAGCACTTCAGATTCCACGATGTCAAGACCAGATGGCAGATCACCATTGTTTATCATGGACAACTCTCACAAGATTTTTGGTTTAGTTTTTTGTCTTAAACACTAAACTATTTCTCTGTAGCTGGGGAGAGCACTCCTGAATGCTTTCATATCCTATAATCTTTGTGCTTCACTTACCTGCAATTTCTTTTACATTTCACTTCCCTTTTCTTTCCACAAATCTGGCTAGACCAGCCTTAAATTTTTTATTATCGTGAAATTAAAAATGAACTACAAACCCTCCCCCCCTAAGTCAAAAACCTGCCCTCAAGAAACTCCCATTCAAATGGGGGGGGGGAACAACACATAAGCAACTATGGACATATAAGATATATACAATATAAATGGAGAGGGGGGTGTATCCTATCGGGAAGGTATTAGCAGCAGGAGTGGAGTGACTAGCAAAGGCCTCTTGTAAAATTGGATTTGACCTGAGTCTTAAAGGAAGCCATGAGGCAGAGGTGAGTTGGGAGAGCATTCTAGGTATGCGAGACAGCCAGTGAAAAGACACAGAGATGAAATCATGGATTCTTAAAATAGGAATCACAAATGTTGTTGCCTTTAGAGACCATCCAGTCCATTCTCCCCCATTTTAAAATGAGAAAATTGAGGTTGAGAGAGGTGACTTGTCCAAGAACAGAGTCAGGAAGCTTCAATGGTGACTTGCCTGTGGGTTACAGCACAGTGCTTCTATTTGGTATTGTGAGGCCTTTATACTCTGGTGCCAGTCTACATTTTCAGGTGGATTGAACATTACTTCCCTTCATGTAGTCTACGTTTCAGCCAAACTGGCCAGTCTATGACAGTCCATCCCTGGTCACTGTTGACTGCCTAATGGGTATGCAACAAAAGTAAAAAACAGGGTTCTTTCCCTCAAGGAGCTTATATTCTAATGGAAAAAATGGCATGTTAATAATTATGTACATTCAAGATATATACAGAGTATGTGGGAGGTAATATGGGAAGGGGGAAAGGAGAGCAGAAAAGACCACCTGCAAAAAAGAGATTTGAGTTGAATCTTAAAGAAGCCAGGGAATCCAGGAGGCAGAGATGAGTAAGGAAAATATTCTAGGCATAGAAATAACAAATGAAAAGGTCAGAGAAGGAAAATGGAGTGTTATGGAACGGTGGGATGCCACTTTCCTGACTTTTGAAACCCGCAAGGTTGGTGTCTACAATCCCTTCATCTAAAATGAAAGAAAAGAAAAATACAGAGGAAGCCAAAGAACACAGCTTTGTATTAACAGGCCACATGAAATCATTAGTAGGGAGTTCCTAAAGCTTCTTCCCCTACAGCATTGTCTCTTACTGGACACTGTCAACAAAGAATACCAAAAGTGCAGGAGAAGAGAAAATGACCAAGGCTCTGGTTGCAAGTTCTTTTTTAATGTCTCCAAAGCCCACCAAAGTTCACCAGTGGTTCACAGAAATAACCCAGTTACAAAATGTCTATACATGTTCTACAATCCATCCAAGACACTTCTATTGTACTTCATGATGACTCTCTCAGAAACAAGGTCTCCAATTTCTTCCACAAGGGGAATTTGAATCCGCCAAATATGCATAGATATTTGTTCATACCCAATCCCCTGTTATATCTGGTTAAGATGAGGTGATTTTAACCCCACACTTTCATATTCATGTAACAATTTCTTGAACCATTTGCCAGTCTATGGATACTCCCTTAGGCAGCTAGGTGGTACAATAGATAAGGGTGCTCAAGTTGGAGTTAGGTAGATTTGAATTCAAAGCCTACTTCAGCCTTAGCTGTGTGATGCAGTTAAGTCAATTAACATGCCTCAGCCTCAGTTTCCTCATCTGTAAAATAAGAATAATAGCACTTGCCACACAGGATTATTGTGAGGATCAAAAGACATACAACATGTGTAAAGTGCTCTGCAAACCTAAGAGTGCCATATAATGGTAGCTATTATCATTTACAAGTTTTGCTTGGAAAATTTTGGTATAATGCACATCTATCTATCTATCTATCTATCTATCTATCTATCTATCTATCTATCTATCTATCTATCTATCCATAATAGATGTGTCTAGATATATCTATAGATATATGCACACATACATATGTTTATATATGTATATACATATACATATATGTATATTTATAGTATAAATAATAGTATATGTATATTTATATTATATAAACATAAATAATATAAATATATGCCTATATAAATACATACAATGTGTACATATATACATACATACGTGTGTGTGTGTATGTAAAGTGTTTGTTGACTTGTTGACTGACTGACAAGTAAAATGCTTTTATCTACTACACCAGGCAAAAATCACTCAGCTAGTAAGTGATAGACAGGACTTAACCAAATTCTTCTTCCAATCCAGTGCTCTTTACATTAAACCACGCTAGCTTCATAATTCTGACTTAAGTGATATATTGGACTTTTGAAGTAAGAAGCTGCAGCACTAAGAATATTCTCTTACCATAGACTCAAAAATAGCTAGATTATATCCTATCTGTAGTTGTTTTCGACCATTGTGCCTATGAGTGGGAAGGGTAGGGGTAGGAGGAGGGTAACCCTCTATGCCACAGCCCAGGCTTTGTATGACTCTGAACTCTGCTCATTACCATTCACTCCAGCTCCCACCAGCCTCAATTTCTGCTGGCAGAGTTCTGGAACAGTAAATCAACACAGAGCCAAGCAGATACAATCCTTTAAAGCAGAACAGGGCTTCCACCAAAGCTTTTATTCAAGTAGTTGCTCTACTTGTATACAACTAGAATTTACATTGGCTGAATTATCAACTCAGTTCAAATAAAGGTCCATTGTTGCCATCACTCCCGTCCTTAAACCTCTGGGATCTCCCCAAACTGGAACCTTGGTTATTTTAAAGGTGACCTTCTACAACAGAGTGAAAATAGCAGAACTCAAGAAGAAGGGAATAATCATTTATTAAGTATCTATGATGTGCCATCACAGTGTGCTAAGTGCTTTATGAATGTTTTCTTATTTGACCCTCACAACAATCCTGTGAGATAAGTGCTATTACAACCCCCATTTTACATTTGAGGAAACTGATGCAAACTGGTTAAGTTATCTATGGTCACACAGTAAGTGTCTCAAGAGTTAAAAATACATATTTATGTGTTGTTCCATGTTTTGCAAAGGGGTTTTATAACTTCTCTTTTTTGATTTTTACAACAATCCTATGAGATAGTTTGGGCAGGCATTCTCATTTTATAGGATGGAAAAAACTGAGTCTCGAAGAGGTTAAGTGACTTACGAAGGTCATAGGACTAGGTGATGGGAAAGGAAAAACTAGAATTCAGCCTCCTGGACTCCTAGTCCAAAGCTCTCTCCAATAACATAGCTGCAGTGATCCACAATCAACGAACAAGGACCATTTCTTTAAAAGGATGATTCACTCACATAAAAAGCCTGGAAGTCATATTGCAGTAGCCCAGATTCTGAAACAACAGGGAGGCAGTATGTGTAGAGGATAGAGAGAAGCAAGCAGCATTTAGCAGTTCAAAAAATCCTTCATGTTCATTATGTGCACCACTCCATTGGTAAGGTTTAAATGGTACCCATTCTTTGTGTTCTGAAATGCTGGCTTTTTTTTTTCTTTTCAGAAGAACGAATTTTTTCCTTCAAATAATAATGTGGAACTAAGTGAGCCAAAGAATATCTTAACAGATGGTTTAGGAACATGATCTCTTATTTTAAACAAGTGGTTGGCTCTTATTTTTCCCCTCTTAGACATAAGGGTTGATCTTTTGTTGGTGTTCAAATGTGTGATTTCATCGGTAGAGAGACTCTCTGGAGAGTAAACTCTCTCCAGCAATGCATTTCTGCAAGTGTTCTGCTTCTTGTAGTCTTAGAGTTGCCTTGGGAAGTTAGACATTAAGTGATTTGCTTTGGGTGACAAAGCATATGTCATAGGTAGGGTTTGAAACCAGGTCTTCCTTACACTGAGGATAGCTCTTTAGCCATTATGCCCTGTAGATTGATACATACATACATGCATGCATGCATGCATACATATATGTGTATGTATATGTGTGCATCTATACATATATACATACACACACACGCACACACACACACAAATATATATATATATATATATATACATATATATATATATATACATATATATATATAAGAATTGGTCTACCACTAAAAATTAAATGAGAAATACCTCTTAGAAGTCATACTACATTACAACACAAGTCAACAGACCTCCTCCTACAAAAGCCTGTGCTCACCTTGCTGGGGGTAGCTGGTGTATGAGTTTTTTTGGTCTTGATAGCTATCATACTTACCAGGCAAATAACAACAGTGATACGTCTAAGTTGGAGAAAAATATATAACAGTGATATGTATAAGCTAGGGGAAAACATAGGTAGATACAGACCTAGCTCAATCACTCCATCCATCCATCCATCCATCCATCCATCCATCCATCCATCCATCCATCCCTCTATATCTATCTGTCGCCATCTAGATTTTACAAAGCTTGCTATTTCAGCAATTATTTAGGAAACAATTATTTTTTACAAGGCACTGTGCTGGGCATTGGGAATGTAAAGATAAAAACATGCACATCCCTGCCCTCTGGAGAACAGGAGGGATAGTTAATAAATTGGATGATTCTCAGGCTAGAGCATTAGGTTCAATCAATCAATGGACATTAATTAAGTGCCAGGCACTGTACTAAACACTGGGGAAATAGAGAGGCAAAAGTCAGTCCCAGCCTTACAATCTAATGGGGGATACAATGTGCAAACAAATATACACAAAGCAGGGTATACACAAGATAAATGGGAAATAATTAACAGAGGAAAGGCACTAGAATTAATCGGTGTTGGAATTTAAAGGCAGACGTCAAATTTAGTTGCTGGAGAGGAGGGAGAGTGTTTCAGGCATAGGGATCAGCCAGAAAAAATGACCAGAGAGCCAAGAGATAGCCCTACCACAGTGTTTGCACTTAGTGGGTATTTAATGTTTGTGAATTTAAAAGTTTTCATGGGTGCTTTTTATTGTCTGAGGCAAAAACATTAAGTGGCGTCTTAGGCAATTAGATAGCACAGTGGAGGTAGTACTGGGTCTGCAGTCAGCAAGTCTTGAGTTCATATCCAGCCTCACCTGGTAATAGCTGTGTGACCCTGGGTAAGTCACTTAACCTGTTTGCCTCCATTTCCTCAACTGCAAAATGGGGATAATAATATAGCCTACCTGACAGGGTTGTTGTGAGAATCAAATGAAATAATATTTGCAAAGCGCGTTTAGCACAGTGCCTGGTACATAGTAGGCACTCTATACTTATTCTCTTCCCTATTGTCAGATTGTGAAGGATTTTAAATAAGTAAGCTGAAGAGTTTGTCTTTTATCTTAGAGGCAACAGGAAGCCACTGAAGATTTTCATCTTGGAAATTACAAGGTCTGATTTGTACCTTGGGAATATTATTTTAGCAGCTGAGTGGCAAATGGATTGCAGAGAAGAGAGATGGCAATTAGTTTTTTGTTTGCTTTTTGCCAGGCAAATAAGGTTAAGTGACTTGCCCTGAGTCACAGAGCTAGTAAGTGTCAAAGTGTCTGAGGCTGGATTTGAACTTGGGTCCTCCTGACTTCAGGGCTGGTGTTCCATCCACTGTGCCACCTAGCTGCCCCTGAAAGGCAGCAATTAGAAAACTATTCTGATCACCTAGGCCAGAGGTGATGAGGGACTGAGGTGGGATAGTGACTCTGAGTGGAAATAAGAGGACAGATGAAAAAATGTCAAGGTACAAATCAATAAGACTTGCAAGTGATTGTGCATGGGAAGAATGGAAAGGGAAAAAAAGTCAAGAATGACCTTGAGATTATAAACCTGGGGGACTGGCAGGATGGTGATACCTTCAACCAAAATAAGGAAGTTTGAGGGAAGGGTAGTTTTTATGGAAAGATGAATTCCATTTTGGACATGTTGAGTTTGGGATACCCACAGAATATCCAGGAGGCAGTTCTGATGCATGGGTAGGATCTGGTAGATTAAACCTGGCTCGCTTAGTGGTGTAATGGATACAATGTGGGGTCTGGAGTCAGGAACACTCATCTTCCTGAGCTCAAATCTGGCCTCGGACACTTACTAGATGTGTGACCTTGGGCAAGTCATTTGACCCTGTTTGCTTCAGTTTCCTCATCTCTAAAATGAGCTGGACGAGGAAATGGCAAACCACTCCAGTGTCTTTGCCAAGAAAACTCCACAGAAGTGGATACAACTGAAAGACTGAACAACAACAAAGATACAAAGACTAAACCTAGGTATATAGATTTGGGAGTCATATGTGCATTGAGATAGTCACCATTCACCACAGAAAAAGAGGGCCCAGGACAGAAGCCTGAGGAAAATGCATGCTTACAGGGTAGAAGGTGGGATGATGATACAACAAAGGACATAGAATAGTCATCAACCAAAAGGAGAATCAGGAAAGTAATGTTTCATGAAGCCAAGGGAGAAGATAATATGTCTTGAAAGAGAGTGAGGTCAATAGTACCAAAAGGTAGAGAAAGCACAAGGAGTGAGAGGGACTGAAGAAAGCTTGTAAAGATTTAATAGGTCAACAGACCTAGCTGACTAGTGGTGACCTTGCAGAGTTTTAGTGAGTAGTGGATTCAGAAAACAGACTATAAAGGATTGGGTAGGGAGGAAGTGAGGACAGTGACTCTTTATAGAAGTCTGACGATGAAAAGGAAGAGATCTAGGACAACAGTTTGAAAGGATGGCAAGGTCAAGTGAAAGTTTTCTAAGGATGGGGTAGACCTGAGCATTTTCGTACATTATGGGGAAGTAACTAGTATATAGGTAGAGAGCAATTTCTGCCAAACTCCTCCTACTAGTAGTTTTTCTTTGGGGGCTTAACGAACAAGGAAGTTATATTCAAACGCTTCCAGACGTTGCTTATCTAATTTATTCCACTGATCTACTTTTCTGTTGACAGTACCAAACATTTCTAATGATCAGTACATTATAAGAGTTTGAGATATGCTAATAATATTTCCCCTTCATTCCTTTTTTTCCCTTTATTTCCCCAGAAAGACCTTGAGTTCCTTCAAATGGATTTTTATTTCATCTCCTTATATAAAGTGACCACTTGTCAATCTGATTGCTATAGCATTAAATCTGCAGTTTCGTTTCAGCACACAGTGTATGCAGTCATTTTTATTATATTGGTGCAGTATAAAACTGAAAAATGAGCTGTCAACTATTTGTCTTCCTTTATCCCAGCAAAAAGCATTTTACAGTCTTATTTACAAAAATTCTGAATGCGTCTTGGTATGTTAACCGCATCTTTAGTGGTTTCCTATTGCCTTGAAGATAAAAGACAAACCTCTCAACATTCTCATTTAAAATCCTTCACTATCTGACAGCGGTCTGACATTCTGGGAGTATCTACTATCATCCTCCTTTACATACTATGTATTCCAGCTGAACTGGCCAGAACTTGGCATTCTATTTTCTAGCTCTCTGATGCTGCATGGTCTGTCTCCCTCATGCCTGTAATGAAACACCTTCTACTCATCTCTGCCTCTGAGAATCCCCATCTTTCCTCAAGGCTGAGTTCAAGTGCTACTACATATAAGAAGCCTTTTCTCATCCTGAGTTGTTAATGATATTTCTGTGGGTAAATTAGTATTGATATACTTATCAGTTTACATGTCATACTAACCTGTTCTCTTCCCATTTTTCTTCTCTCTATATACTTATACCTATATTCTCTATTACCTTTGGTAATCTCATCCATTTCAATGGTTTCAAGCATTAACTCAATGCAGCTGCTCTCAATTCATATCACCCACCTGAATTCTTCCTCAAGCTCTGGCTTAAAATTGCATTAAGGCTTTTGGAATGGCTTGTGTGTGTGTGTGTGTGTGTGTGTACATACACAAACATACACAATACACATGTATGTATGTCCATGTGGATATGTATACATTTACATATGTATATAACTATCCTAAGTGTTATCAGAACATAACCTCCACTATCTTAATCTTACTGTGAATTACAATTTGGACACGTACTTTTTTTTCCTAGAGTACAGAAGAATACTGAAACAGCATAAATTGCCCTCCCCAAAACCCAAGACCAACCCTAAAACAAACCACCATTCATCAGAAGGAATTTTGTAAACACAGCTTTTTATTCTTGTCTGACTCTTGAAAAAGAAACCTAAGCCCCACCAAAACCAGCATTTACAAATCTTGGTAACTGAACACAGAACCCAATATTCCGATGATTAGTTCTCTACACAATTACTAAACTATGTTTTCAGATTGCTTTTTTAAGAATGGAGGTCTATTTTTTCTGTTTGTAACCTTGTTCTTATTTAAAATAACAGTATCACCCTCAAATATTAAACTTTCATAGAAAACTGAAGCATTGCCTCTAGAGGTCTGAATGTCTTTTTATTTAAGTTTATTTTGAGTATTCTCATGTACATCTTTCAGAAATAAGTGCACTTCTAAAGTGAAAAGAAAAAAACTTTAAATGAAAATAAAGTGAAAATACTGGGGTAAGAAGAAAATATTCATCTAGAATTTTTATGGGATTCAGACAAGAGAATGTGTTTAGGGGCACAGGATCTCTGTTTATCAACACAGAGATCTGCTTTCTTTGGAAACTGTAAAAAACTGGACAACTGATTTTTTTTTACCCCCAATAAAGTGGAATACCAATATTCTGTAGATTTTCCATAGACAAGAATTAAAATAATGTACTTATATATGGAAAAACAGCTTTAAAATATACAGATTTCCAGGAAAATATATAGGGGTTAAAAAACAAAATAACAGGACATCAGGCTTACATTTTAATTTCCTTAATGTTTTATAATGACCTGGGAAGATCAAAAAATGTTTCCAATATTTTACAGTTCTTATTTCCCATCTTCACCAAATAATTTTATTAAAATCAGTTTGCTAAGAAATCACATATATGACTTCTAAGCAATTCAATATTTTCTGACAGCTCTACATTTTGGTAAATTTAAAGGAGATTTAAAGCTGTATTAAGAAATGTACATAAAGAAAAATAACATAATTCACTTTAATATAAAGGTGATTTTTTTTCAATAAAAAAGTCAAAGTCTACATTAAAATCAAGATATCAAGAAATCTGAGTTATACAGTTTTATATATATATTTAGGAAAAAATAATTTATAGTAAAACTTCTGTTAATTCAAAATCATGGCAAATTTCAAAGCAAGTGCTATTAACCCCTAGTGTTTTGCCATTTAAATGATGTGGTTTACCTGAAATATGGTAATGTGTAATAGTGAAAATTCTGTCTCAATAGTACTTTGCAAATCACCTGTTTAATCTGCACATTAATCAAATTGTAGGCTCACAAAGGACAGAGAGTCTTTAATTGCTTTTAGATAGGCACTTAAAATGCTTTTGATGAAATGATCCGATGGATTGTGAATCATCACCCTGTTAACTTGTGTGAAGGTGAGAAAAGTGACATGTGATAATCTAAACAAAGTAAACTTTTTATGACTTCCACTGACAAGGAATTAGGAACGTTTCTAGGTTCTTTCCATGAAATAATCTGAAAAAAGCAGGTTTGCTAAATTTTCTGCTTCCTTCCAACTAAAATGAGAAAGTGGATCTTTCAGCTCCTTTTACTACATATTATATTGGCCTTCTGAATCTTGAATTAACAATGTTTTACTGCACTAGTTACTAAGGTTAAAAAGGGGAAATTAAGAATTGGATAAAATTGCAATCTCCTTGAATCTTACCAAAACACCTTTATCCTTTTAGGACAGCTCTTTAAAAAAACCAGCAGTATTGGGGCAGCTAGGTGGCACAGTGGATAGAGGGCCGGCCCTGAAGTCAGGAGGACCTGAGTTCAAATCCGGCCTCAGACCAAATACTTGACACTTACTAGCTGTGTGACTCTGGGCAAGTCACTTAACCCCAATTGCCTAACCCCCCCCCCAAAAAAAAAAAACCCAAGCAGTATCGAGTAAAGAATCCTGGAAGCTGAAAATGTTTATAAAAGGCAGTTATAGCTTTGAAAAATCAGAAAGTTAGTCAAAATGAGATAACCCAAATCAAAATTTTAATAGCTTTCGCCATTAGGATACTCAGTCGCATGACCCATACATGGAAAATAGAGAAGATGAAGTCATGGATAAACACACAACACAGGTTCAAATACTGGAACTGAACATTAGGTGGCAAAAGTAAAAGCTAGATGTTCTTGAGACAGATGTGAGGTTACCTAGCAGCAACAACTGTAAAAGCTTTAAAAATTTTGCATAATCCTCATATGTAATTTTTCCTATTCAAGAACAGGAAACCTCCTAAGAGCAAACCATCAGTCTAGATTCTGGAAAAAGGTCAGTTACAATAACTGTAGTTGTTGACTGCTTTCATTGTTTGAAGACACAAATCATTAGGGCATTCTTAGATAAAGGATTACTCTTTAACTGTTAGGTCCCCATGAAATGCTAAAACTTCAGATAGTCATTTCAAAACTAAAATATAGAGCTACAAAAGACTATTTAACTTTCAGGCAAGACAGATTCACTGGCCACATCATTAGATTTGAGTATGAATTCTTACATCCCCTCCCCCCACCCAATCCACAAAACCTTGGCCAACATTCACTTCCTGGAACCCATCTACTTAAACCACAGTGATAAAACTAAATGTGAATAATATTGCCCTTGAATAAGTTAACCTCAATCAAAATCCTTTCACATCTTAATATGTCATTCCCAAAGGAAAATAAAAATTCCTCTTAGTCATGAACACCCACTCAATTCAGGATCTTTGGTACATTTGGAGTATAATGACTAATGGCACAATAATGCAAGGAGAAACTTCCATTCAATGAAAGAAAAAACAACAGGTCTGATATGTATTAACTTCATCTTTCTGGAAAACCAAAGTAAAGAGCTCTTGGCATCTCTGCCAGTTCATTATCATGATCAGAAGGTTGACATTTAAAAAAATAGTTTAATAAAAATACACAAATTCTACATACAAGCAGCCCATATAGTCATTTCTTAAAACCAACTTGCTATAATTAAATGAAAATAATGCCATGTTCTCTGTAAAAAAAAAAAACCGTTTGCCTTAAGGAAAGCAACTGGATGCTCTCTATATTCTATAATTACATCTCCCTAAGAGTACACAGACAGATGTGTACAACAGTACACAGTAATTCTGGATGAAAAGTAAATGGTTTTAGTGTTGTGTTTGAGTGGAGGTGTTGTACTTCCTTATCCGGCTCATAAGCTTGTTGCCCTGTATGGTGGAGTCTGCACAATAACCTGATGATAAACCTAATTAACTTTAAATAACCAGTGTATTTCCTATTTCTATTAAAATCATTATTTAAGTTGTCTTTATATATGCTCTATGGATGTTTAAACCAATAGGGCAAGTGTTCTAACAACTATGGAAGATGGCTTTTATCTTGATTATCTAAACCCATAAGGTTTGCAAGAAAACAGCAATACTGCACCGTGACCTACAGGTTAGCCTATGTTGCTTTAAATGATATGTGTTTCTCCTGAATCGATTAGAAGTGTTACAGTACAAAGCCACAGTACACAGAGGCAGAATGGACGTAATATGCGCGAAGGCAGTGCAGTTACAAAGGGATGTACACTCCTTTTATTCCAGTACCTTTGTATAATAAAGTTAACAAAAATAGTCAAATATTAAAAAAAATCCAGCTGGCACTGCCAACTAATTCCTGTAGAAGTCTTAGAAATCCTAATCCTGTAGAATTTCCTCTTGAAGTCGATGAGCACCACCGTCCTTGGGAATATTTATTTCAGTGTATTGTTATCTACGCCAAGCAAGCCTTGGTGATGCAGCTACCTGAGTTCTTTTGGGGTGTGGGCGTATGTGAGTTTCATTCATAATTTCCCAGCTTTCATGTAGGAAGGGATAGAACCACGCTGAGTCAGCCCTTCAAACCGCTTATAGGTATAATTGAGAAAAACCCAGTCTTTGGATTTGTAGTCCGCTTCTGTGGTATTTGGCACTGTAAAACAGAGACAGCAAGTTAACCATGTACAAAGGAATTCCAAAGAACTTTTACAATGAAAGATAAGAGCAACAGGAGAATAAACACATTTCTGTAGTCTTTATAATCAAGAAAGTTCAAAGCAGCATTTTCTCTTACCTGGTTGTAAGATATCAGATTCAGGAAATTCATCAAAATTTGATGTATCATCAATGCTTTTAATTTCTA
Organism: Phascolarctos cinereus; assembly: GCF_003287225.1. Classification (NCBI taxonomy): domain Eukaryota; kingdom Metazoa; phylum Chordata; class Mammalia; order Diprotodontia; family Phascolarctidae; genus Phascolarctos; species Phascolarctos cinereus. Next base: position 170,131,709 of record NW_027555514.1, read on the forward strand.
TGGGAATTGCAGCTGGCCTCTCCCTACACATGCCAAAGAAGAGCATTAAACAGCTATAGTAAATATTAATTTACTTTAAGTTGCCCATTAACCAAAAAATCCCATTCAGAAATTCTGCATGCTGTTCTCTGGGCATTACAAAAGAATGACAGAGGCATTAGAAGGTCTGTGTTGGAAGTCCATCATCTGTATGATAGGATCAATTAGTTAAATGTATTTAAAATTTGTAATTTAAAGACTTTCTGTAATTTAAAATAAAAAAAATCTATTTACATGACATTATTAACTCAATACTATCATATATTCTATTTTCCTAACTGCTGTCCCATCTCTACCTCCAGCCAAGGAAGGAAAGAAAGACTGGAAGAAGAGGGTAATAAATTTAGAGAAATCGAAGAATCTTTTATCTAGAGAATGTCAAATTGTGCTTGTGTCCTGTCTGGTATTAAATAGTGGAATAGCTAGCTCCAACTTGATTTAGTCAAGATTGGAACATTCTGTAATCTGCAAAGTGATCAGAAGTGATAACTTGATAGTGGTCTTTTCATTACCCTCTCTGTAGGGGGAGAGGGTAGTACAGGGGAAAAAGAAATGGGATTACAATGTTAAAAAGGAAACTCAATGCATCAGTTTGTTTAAAATGCAAACTTCGAATGTGGAAATATGATTGTACAGGTATAGCCTATATCAGGTTACAAGTCATCTTGGGGAGAGGCAGGGGAAGGAGGGGGAAAATTTAGAATTCAAAATCTTATAAAAGTGAATGTTGAAAACTAAAAATAAATAAAACTAAGTAAAAAAATAAAATAAATAAAATAAAAAAACAATCATAAGGAACTAAAAAAATAAAAACACAAACTTACAGGGGATAGATGGAGGGAAAGAATTTGGAACTGAAAATAAAACCAAATTAAAAAAATAAAACAGGAAAACAAAGTGCAAATTTAGTATCATAGCTCTAGATCTTTAGTCTAGCCACCTCATCTACAGATGAGGCCTAAGGAAGTTAAATGACTTGCCCAAAGTAGCACAGGATATGGAGAATCAGAGGAAGGAACACAGGTCCCTTTAGGTACTAGATCCAATATTTTTTCCACTGTATACTTCAGCAGTCATGCAGATTAGGATAAAAGAAAATGATCAGGCCTCATGACATCTCAGTCCTCACATATGAAACAAGTTATACTATATATTTTTAAATGAGTAAAATTTAACATTCTTTAGCTCTATACCATTAACTCTTACTAATTCTAGGCACATGTCTCTGAAAGGTAGAAGAAAAGTGTCTTTATTTTTTTTTCCCAGAATTTTACACACTGGCTTAAATAGCAAGAATCATAATACAATAAAATGATGAAAGTATTCTGATTAAATTATTTAATGAAAACCAACAATAAACAGCGAGTGAGGAATAATAAGCAAATTAATCTGATGTGTTTCCAATGGTCTCTTTTACTTCAAGATGAATTGTTTAAATGAGGTTTATAAATACATAGAAGTGTCTAATGAACCCATCACCCTGGTGAAAAATATAGCTACTATCACATCTAAATATATTTGCACGTGCTAATAGTTTTGATCAAGCAGAAATCCTTACTTCAATCAAGAAAAATCACTCTAAATAGAAAACTCTCAACAGAGGCACAATTGTACATTTTCAAATTATTTTTTAATCACTGAAAATGACACTTGGATTTAGTCAATTAGCTTTAACCTGCATAATCTAATGTGAATGTAATTATGAAAAATGGATTGCATGTTTTAGAAATATATTGATTACGGGAGCAGCAAGGTGGCACAGCGGATAGAGTACCAGCCCTGGAGTCAGGATGACCTGAGTTCAAATTTGGCCTCAGACACATAACACTCACTAGCTGTGTGACTCTGGGCAAGTCACTTAACCCCAATAGTCTCACCAAAAAAAATTTAATTTAATTTAAAAAATACATTGATTACCTACTATTGTAATGAAATTACTTCTTATCTTGGTTCTGACAGGATATGATCAAATTGATCTTAAGAGTTTATTGGTTTTTTTTTTTAACTTTAACTTTGTTTAACCTGTCATGTATGCTGGATAAACATACCTGATGTGCCCCCAATCTACTCCTTCAAAAAAGGGATGATCCTTGATTTCTTCTATTCCACTGTTTCCAATTCTGTTTTCTGAATCAATACAGAATCTACAACATGGAAGCAAGCTATTAACATAACAATCAAGAAAGCTTCAAAAAAAGTTATTATTAAATCAGTTATTTGAACTACTTCATCTTTTAACTAATAAACATAAAATAATTCTGTATTTGTAAATTTTGAGGAAAAACAAATATGTGTTTTTGCACATAGTGGTGTTTGGCAAATGATTACTGAGTGAATGGGTAGATGAATTAGGTTATAGAAATTTGTAACAAGCAATTAGAACAAATTTACCTTTTCCCTTCTCTTCTTATAAGCTTGGGCCATAGTCTTAGACAGATACATATACTATACTGCTCTTTTGCTTTCTTTTTATGTCCTTCCAAATTTAATTATTTTTCCAATTTTTGAATATTTATTTTTCTCTCTTCATTTACCTCCAAACAATATAAAGAAAAATAAGCCCTCATAGCAAATACACATGGTCAAACAGAACAAAATTTCTTTTTTTGTCATCTTTGCCAATCTAATAGACATGAGGCTGAACCTTAGAACTGCTTTAATTTGCTTTTCTTTAATTATTAGTGATTAAGGGAATTTTTTTCATATGGCTATTGACAGCTTAGATTTCATCCTTTAAAACTGCCTGTTTATATCCTTTTGCCATTTATTATTGGAGGATGACTCTTAGTCTTACAAATTTGAGCTAATTCCTTATATATTTTAGATACGAGACCTTTAACAGAGAAACTTACTGCAAAGATTTTTTCCACAACCATTTATTCCCCTTTAATTTTAACTGCACTGGTTTTATTTGTTTAAAAAAATACTTTCAATTTTACATAATTAAAATTGTCCATTTTATCTTGTGTGGTCCTCTCTATCCCTTGTTTAGTCCTCAACTTCTTCAGTTCCATAGATCTGATGGACAACTTCTTCCTTGCTCATTGAATTTGTTTATACGTTACTTTTTACATGTAAGCCATATAACCATTTGGAGTTTATCCTGGTATATGGTGTGAAGGCTGGTCTATGCCTAATTTCTGCCAGACTGCTTCCCAGTTTTCACAGCAGTTTTTCCCAAATAGTGTGACCAACAGATTAATTACACCTTATAACACTATTTCCCAGCTCACCGTACAAGAGAATAAAAACTTTTACCCACGCCTGCAACTTGTCCCGATTGGTGGTTGCCTCAGTTGTCCACTGCATCTAGGCCTGGGATCCAGCCATTCTTCACTTCTTTCCATTAGTGGCCATACTGGGTGTATACTTTCTGTCCCCCTAACTATGTCCTCCACTCTTTTTGGTAACCATAATCAAATGAATTTTATCACTGCTCCTAGAAAGGGTGTGTATCAGTCTAATTCATTGTCGTTCCCTTTACCACACTAGTAACTTTTCAAACCAAACTGTCTCCCTCGTTAGACTGTAAAGTATATGCATCGTCTCCCATGATACCGTAAACTTCTTGAGGGTAGAGACTGTCTTTGTTTTTGTAGCTATATACAGTGTACATTATGCTCTTAGCACAGAGCTTGGATCTTAATATATGATTATTCATTCATTTTTTTTCATGAGATTATATATATTCAAAAAATCACTGCTGTTTACCATCCTAATTAAGGGGCAGATCAGGCTATTCCTGAATAGGGTACATTCTTTATCAGTATATTCTAAATCCCAATTAGAATTGCTGAAAAAATTAAAATATCCTGCTACATTTTAATTATGTATCTTTAAGATTCCAATGGGTCATTTATATGGATTTAGGCACTAACCTGAGAATTAGGTTCTTGGCTTTCTCTGATATAGGTACTTCTGGAGGAAATACTAGAGTTTCTTTCCAGTTCATAACTTTCCTGTAAGTTTCTTGTGGTGTTTCAGAACAGAATGGTGGATATCCTACATACCAAAGATAATAAAGTTTCATCTGATGTTTTGATCAAACATAGTAAGAGCTATATAAGTCACGGCACGTGAGAAGAGAAATAAGACCTAATCTGCTTGGCTCTGTAAGGCAGAAACAGACTCTGATGTACAAAACCTTAGTGTTAACTTTGATTCATTTCTGTTTTTCATCCCATATACACTTAGTTTACTAAATCTTACCAATTCTACATTTTTGATACGTCCTAACTCCAATTCCTCCTCTCCATTCCCACTGGACTCTCATTAAGATAGGCACTTCATTGCTGCCTTCCTACATTATGTTAACCACTTATTAACAGCTTTCTGCCTTTGCTTTCCCCTTCTACTCAATCCTTCTTATACACTGCCAGTCAGATTTAACTTCTTAACTACAGCTCTGTTCACATTACTTTTTGCTAAAAACCTATTGTTTCAAGGTCAAACTTGTCTCCTCTGTTTTGGCACATTCAAGTTTCTCTATGATCTGATACTATTCTACCTTTTCAGTCTTATGCTAAACTGCTCCCCTTCATTCCCTCTCCACCGAAGCTAAAACAGACCTCTCAGTCCCAGGTATATACCTGCACCCTCCCAACTCCACGTCTTTGTCTGACCTATTACTCATGCCCAAAATAAGATAGCTCTCCTCCACCTGCTCAATTCCTACCCATCCACTAAAGACCATCTCAAATACCTCCTAATAAAAGATGCCTCCCCTGATTGCCTCAGTTGGAAATGACCTTTACTCAACTGACACTAATGTATCACTTTGTTAAAACTATTATTATGAACTTAACATGCATTATTTTATATTTATTTACAAATATTATATCACATTCTCTTGACTAGATTATAAACTCCTTGAGGGCAGGGCTGCATTTTAGCTAAATTCAGAATCTTCCTTAGTCCTCAGCACAGTGATCTGCAGCCATTGAATACTTAAGAGATGTTTGCTGAATTGAATTAATAGAATTTCAGAGTCAAGAGGAATCTTAAAGGTTATCTAGTCCCACCTTTCTTAAGCAGCTCTCTACAAGATCTCAGCTAAGCAGTTAATTTGACTTCCTGCTTGAAAACCTCTAGCGTACTGTCTACAAGAAAATCATGAAATTTTGAGTCAAGAAAACTGAATTCTAGTCCCACTATGAAGACTATCTCTGTGACCATGGGCAAGTCAATCAATCAGTCAGCATTGATTAAGTACTTTCTAGGTGCCAGGAACTGTGGCTACTTTCAGGGAACATGTGTTTTGCTGAATGTTACATAAGCTCAACCCCAGTTTCATTGTCTATAACATGGTGATAAAAATGCTATTACTTATGTCTCTCCTGACCAAGAGGTATTGGACTCTCAGTAGAGAATGAGACATATATTTTTGGACACAATGTGGGAATGTATTTTTTTTTGACTGTGTGTATTTATTGCAAGAGTTTTCTTTTTCTTTTCTTTTTTTTGTCAGTGGTGAATGATGAAGGCGAGTGTTAGGGTGGCCTCTCAAAAGGAGAAAAAAGAAAGAAAAGAGGGTCATGGAAGCACTTTTTTTAAATGTAGAGAAGAGAACAGAAGGAAGCACAAACAGAAGACCTTTGAAAGTTACATGTTAAAATTATGTGCTAAAAAAGGAAAAGCAAGCTGCAGGTGATAGAGATTCACAGTTTTATGTTCAATTCTCTTCTTGTTCTACTTTGCATATGGCAATGATCATTTTGTCTACGTACTTCAGAATAAAACAATTTTTATAATACTTCCACTACCTTGAGAGATTTTTGTGAGGAAAGTAAATGATGGTAACCAATGATGTTGTGGCTGGGATTCAAGCTCTATTATTATTAAATAATGAAATAATATTTGTGAAGCACTTAGCACTGTGTCTGGCACATAGCAGGTACTTTAAAAAATGCTTGTTTCCTTCCTTTCTTATTAAACACCTACCACTTACAACGCAATACAAGAACAGGGGCTATAAAGACAAAAATAAAATGGTCCCATCCCTCAAGGAGCTTACATTTTACCAGTGGGACATAGCACAAAAACAAATAAACATGTATGAAGTATGAGTGAGGTAAAGAAGAGCTCAAAGAGCTCTAGTCATTGGGCAGACAAGGGGAGAGATTACTTTCTGCTGAGGTGAAGGAAAGTTGGTGCCTGAGCTGAATCTTGAAGAAAGATAAGGATTCTGAAAGGCAGAGATAAAGGAGTCCATTCCAGAAGGAGGAACCCCTGTGAGGACATGGAGACAGGGAACGACATGTTGAATTTGGGGAAGAGCTAATAGTCCAACTTGACAAGAATGAGGAGTCTGTGATAGTGAATAATATGAAATAAGGCATAAAAGGGAAGTTGAGGACATACTGTAGGAAGCTGTAAGTATTAGGTTGAGGAGTTCTCATTTTATCCTAGAGGGAACAGGTAGCCAATGAGGGATCAACTAGATGATGTCTGCAATCCCTGCTAAATATGGGATTATTTGGACCATAAGATAGAACACAGCTCAACGTGTTTTAAAAGAGAATAGGTACTAGGTGACACCAAAAAAAAAAAAAAAATATATATATATGTATGTATATATATACACACACTTTTTTTTTAAATATATATAACACAGAGACTAGACCCATCATTTCACTGGCACAAATGCTTGCTGACTTGACTTGATTTGACTATAGAGAATTCCCAGAAAAGAAAGCTTCCTTTACTAATGTGGTTTATCATGTTCTCTGCAACATATAGTCTTAGAGATATAGTCTAAAGCACTTAGAGGTTAAGTGTCTTGCCTAGGGTCACACAACCAGTAAGTGCCAGAGTCAGGCTTAAACTCGAGTCCTCCTGGCCTTGAGGTTGGCTCTCTATCCATGATACCACCTTGTTTCTCAAAGTATATAAAGGATTCTGTAAAAGTACTTCTATCCCCATTTTGCCACAATGGTTTTAAAAACATCTCCCTAAACTCTATACTCAGAAAAACATATTAAAACATATTTAAATATGTTGAAAACATGCATACCCAAAGCTTCCATCATTATTTTACCATAAACAAAAATAGAATTAACAACTTTCCCAAAACAAAAACCATGAGATGACATATTTCTAATGGTGACTATAAATATTTAGTATGTTCTGTCACAGCCCCTTAAGAACATTTACATACTGCAGATTGAAGTTAATAATGAAAGTCATACCTATTAGCATTTCATACATAATCACTCCCAAAGACCACCAGTCACACAATTTGTTGTACCCAGTTTGCATGAATACTTCTGGAGCAATGTAATCTGGAGTTCCAACTGTGGAATATGCCTGAAAGAGAATACTTTGTCAAAGATATACTAATAATATTCTTTGAAAGTTCTATATATGGTTTGGAATAAGTATTATTTCAAATGAAAAGCATATATCAATTCTTTCAACCAACATCTACTTTTTAAAAGGCACTATATATTAGGGTACCTGGAACACAAAGATGAAAGACAATATGGTCTGGGCACTCAAAGAGAGGGAATAAAATATAAACAAAATAAACAGGATATAATGTAAAATGTGATAAGGGCTAAGGAGAAGCTCAAAGTACTCTTGGAAAATGTGAAGATAAAGGGATCATTTTTATCTGGGCTGAGAGGAAAGTGGAAATCAGGAAGAAGTGGAATCCAAACGGCCTTAGAAAAAAGAGGAAAAGATTTCAACAGTAAGAGAAGAGAAGGGAGTGTGATCCAAGAATGGGGCACAATCCATGAGAAAATGGAGTGTGCAGGAAGAGATCTGCAAACAGCTAGCAGTTTGGCTGGCACGTAGTGTGATGTTTAAAAAAAAATTATTTTAAATTTTAAAAAATGTTTGAAGTTGAATGTGATATATACTTGAAAACACAGGCTGGAGGTAAGTTACAGAGAATCTTAAATGATAGGCTAAGTCACTTGCATTTTATTCCAGAGGCAATAGGAAGACATGAAAAGTTTTGAGGGGTGAGTAATATAGTTAGGTTTGAGCATGAAGATTATTCTGGCATGTGTAAAGGATAGATCAGAGATGAAAAACAAGGGGGCAAAGAAACCATTTAGGATCCTACATGAATAGTTTAGGAGAGATAAAGAAGGCTTTAACTAGGGGGTTAGAATTACTAATAAAAAGGAATGGATAGATCCCAGAGATTCTGTGGGATCAATATCAATGACTTGGCAACTGATGAGAAGTTGAGGCTGAGCAGAGAAGAGTGAAGGTTGAGCTTGATGTTTTGAACGTAGGTGACTAGCAATATGGTATGTCAATAACAGAAATAAGTTGTTAGCAAGTTAAGGGTAAAGACAAGGAGTACTATTAGGAACCTGCACACAGAAACATCAAGCAGACAGTTGGAAATGAAGAACTGGTGCTCATAAGAGAGACTGGGGCCGGAAACATAGACTTGGAAATTGTCTGTACAGGAGTTCAGTCGCCAGTTCCTCATCCCTTTGGCTGTTTGCATTCTTCTTTTCAAATTTTCTTTTATTTGCACTCATCTGTGCACACGTTGTATCCCCTCTGTAGAACTGAAGCTTCTTGAAGACAGGAATTTTTTTCCTTTCTGTCTTTGTATCTCAGGTACGATGCCATGTGTATGAGTAGGGGCTTTAAAATGCTTGTTAAACTAAAGTGATTTTTTTGAGCCATTGGAGTAGAGAAAAAGTATAGAGAAAGGAAAAAAAGGGAAGACTGAAGACAAAGCCTTAGAGGACACACGTGCTTAGGAGGCAGAAGAAGAAAGATAAACTACAGAAGGAAATACAGGAGTGTTTGGCTAGGTCAGTGAATAATCAGTAGACAGTACATATATCAGTACAACTATAGACGGAGAAAATATTAAGAAAGAGAGTGGTCGACTGTATCAACCTCTGTCACAAAGTCAAAAAAGATGAATACGGTTAACAGAAATAGGGAAGTGAGGCTGGATTACAACTTTGGAGAATGGCTACTTTCAATAGGCCAAAGAGGACAAATCCTGGAAGTATGGGAAAGGAATGACCAGAGGCAGGATTTAAAATAGGTAAATTCAGTGTCATGGAAGCTAAAGGGGAAAAGAGTTTGAAGGATAGGGTAACAATGTTAATGATGCAGAGAGTTACATAAAAGGAAGGAAGGAAAATGGTAAAAGAAGGAAGTAAACAAACATTTATTCAGCATCTACTTTGAGTCAGGCATTGTACTAAACACTTTACAAATATTACATCATTGGATTGGAGGCAGGTGCTATCCCCATCTTATACTTAAGGAAACTGAGGCAAGCAGCAGGGCTCAGGGTCACACAGGTATTAATTCTTTGGGGCCACATTAGAACTCAGGTCTTCCAAATTTCAGGCCCAGTGCACTATTCACTGTGCTACCTAGCTGCCTTAAAATGATGACTGAAGTCACTGGATTTGTCAACAAAGAGGTTATTAGGACAGCATTTTATTATTAGAAGATATATTATGTATACATATATTATATATATACATATTATACATATTCTATACATAATAATTATTATAATATATAGTATTTAGAATTTTATTATTATAAAGTATTTTATTGATGAGAGTGGTGATAGCAGAAGCCAGATGCCTCAGGGTTCTGGAGTAAGGTTGTGTAGTATGGACAAAGAAGCAGTAAATATTGCCTATTCTTTCAAGTAATTATAAAGTGAAAGGAAGGGAAGAGATAAAATGTTTCCTCAAAAGCAAAATCAAAGGGAAGTATATATTTTTTTTCATTTTGGGGGGGTGGTGGTGGTTAGGCAATGAGGTTAAGTGACTTGCCCAGGGTCACACAGCTACTAAGTATTATGTGTCTGAGGCTGTATTTGAACTCAGGTCCTCCTGAATTCAGGGCCGGTACTCCATCAACTGTGCCACCTAGCTGCCCCGGGAAGTATATTTTTTATATGGGAGACATAACTGTATTTTTGGATAGAATAAAAATAGAGGGAGAAATGCAAGACAGAATCCCCCTACATGCTAATGACTTTAAAGTCCTACCCCCTCACCCTTCTTGCATTTCTTCCTCTACATAGGTTATTTTCATCCTACCTCAAAATACGTTCAGCTCTCCCATATAGTGTGTGTGTATGGATACATGCATATAACATATACACACATATACCTGTGTGTGTTTATACACCTCCCCTTCATTTGGCTAAGCCCTTTAAGGCACCATTTTATCTCTTTCTTCTTTTCATTAACTACTTGATAGATTGATATACTTGTGTCCTAAGAGAATGGGGGTGGGATAGGAGTTTATAGGATTAAAAATATAAGTGGAGTTATTTCTGTGGCAAATTCTGCTTTTAAATTGGACATGATCCAATGTACTTTATTACTGCTTATTGGAAAATAAACAGGAAGTTTCAATGTCAGTCACAGAAACTATTAGAAATGTATATGCTTTCAAATCCAACCTCAGACACTTGACACTTACTAGCTGTGGGACCCTGGGCAAAGTCACTTAACCCCAATCGTCTCACGAAAAAGAAAAAAAAAAAGAAATGTATATGCGTAATTAATCATGACCCTGACTCCAAGATGGCTTATGAATCTTGTACAAGTATAGCATGGAAAAATGAAATTCAAAGACAAGTTAAAACATTTTTGTCAAAAGCAAATACTATGATATTAATTCAGAGACTTCAATACAAAAGTGGAAATAGGTGGGGATAGTGAAAAATGTTGGAAATTATGGATCCGGAATGAGGAAAAGAACACTTGAAAACCAATTTATCTATCAGAAACAATTTACTTAAAAGAACTAGAAGACATTGGAAATGGTAAGGACCAAAGAATATCATGAAAATGAATGAGACTTAGATTTTAATAAAGAGAAATGATTGGTCACAGATATAAGAGTCATTCCTGAATCAGAGGTCTGTGTATAGTTAGACTAGTAACTTGTTAGGAGTGTAAATCAAAAGTAGTACAAAATTTGAAGATGAATTAAAATGAGTAAAGAATATGGCATGCAATAAAAAAAAAACTGCACCTGACAGCTAAATTAAGTGACTGGTGACAAATTGATATAAAGATAGAAGCTATGATGGATTATAATGAGTATAATAAATAATATTATAAAAATAATTATAATAAAACTGTAATAATTTCATACAAAATTTCAATGGTGTAAGATGCAATGACTGTTTAACAAGAGCAAGGGATAACCTCTGGGAAGCTTGTCTGCTCCACTAGCATACTTGAAACGTCAAAAGAAATATAGGAAGACCCCTCAGACCACTGGATGGACCCTAAGCTTTCTTATTATGGGAGGCCATAGACAATAGCTGCCAAGGATGATGGATGTACATGGAGGGATTTTGGGAAAAGCCACATCAATGACAGCACAAATCCACTAGAGCCAAAAGCATTAAATTCCTCTATCAAGTCTTTTGCCCAAATTAATGATAAATGACTAAAATGACAGGACATTAAACTACTCACACATAGGAGGTGCTTAGTATGTTCTGAAGGAACAGAGCTGGTTTTTGAACTCTAGTGAAGATGCTAATGAAATTACCAAGTTGCAAACAGTAGGAAGAAGAGGAGGACATTCTTAGAATTACTAAGCATTAATTGTGAATTAGATAGCATAACAATATTTTTGCTCTATACTTGTGATTTCATCAGGATTATGGAGTACCTACCATGGTAGGTGCTGGGGATGTTATAAGAGACAAAAGAGTCCCTGCCTTCATGGAGCTTACAACCTAATGGGGGAGACAACATGCAAATTACATACATACACACACACACGTATGTATGCATTTTTGTATGTATATACACATACACATATACATATATACAAAGCAAGCTAGATACAGGATAAAAAGGAGATAATAACAGAGCAAAGGCACTGGAATTAAGAGGGGTTGGAGAAAGGTTCCTGGAGAAAGTGGGATTTTAGTTGCGACTTAAAGGAAGTCAGGGAGCAGAAGAGGACTCCTAATATAGAGACAACTTCCACTGACATTGATAAGCAGCTCATTGGTAACTTGTAGTCTTTTTTTTTTTTCCTGAGGCAATTGGGGTTAAGTGACTTGCCCAGAGTCACACCGCTAGTGAGTGTTATGTGTCTGAGGCTGGATTTGAACTCAGGTATTCCTGACTCCAGAGCCAGTGCTCTATCCACTGCGCCACCTAGCTGCCCCGTAACTTGCAGTCTTAAAAGAACTGCCTGTGACCCTGAGTGATTAAATGACTTGACCCACAAATAATATATTAGAAGCAGGACTTGAAATCAGCTTTTCCAGATGCCAAGGCTTGAAGTTCTTTATAGACTCCGCCCACCCCACCTCCATGCTACATCTCTCCATTACTATCTTATATGCAAAGAAACTGTACAATGAACTTAGTCTCTCTGTGCAAGATTATAGAAGAAGTTCTTTCTCAGTTATGTACTTCAGTACTTCACAGATGTGTTTCAATAGTGGGGAAATTCTTCCTAGGGATGCCAATTGCAAACCTCTTTCTGTTTTAGGAGACATGGTAATTCAAGAATTTCTGTGACTGAAAAAAATCATCACCAGATTTTGATGGAATGTCTGCCTTTCATTGTTATTCATTAGTTCTCAGTTGTGTCCAACTCTTTGTGACCTCATTTAGGGTTTTCTTGGCAAAGATACTGGACTGATTTGCCATTTCCTTCTCCTGCTCATTTTACAGTTGAGGAAACTGAGGGAAACAGGGGTAAATGACTTGCCCAGGGCAGTGCCACATAACTAATAAGAGTCACATTTGAACTCATGTCCTCCTGACTCCAGGGCTAGAACTCTATCCTGAGCCACCTGGCTTCCCCTGTGTCTGCCTAGTCAGGTATGGGGAACCTGTGGCCTTGAGGCCACATGTGGACCTCTAGGTCCTCAAGTGTGGCCCTTTACCAAACTTCAGATTCCATCAAAGGGCCACACTTGAGGACCTAGAGGGCCACATGTGGCCTCAAGGCTGCAAGTTCCCCACCCCTGGGCCCTAGATCATGCTAAAAACAAACAAACAAAGAAAAATGACAAAAACCAAACCAAAAAAACCCCACATAGCATAATTTCCATTAGTGCCACTACATATGACAGTCAGACTAAAACCAGTCTGATAGCATGCAGGTCCTGTCTTGACAACTACTCACCAACTGTCGCCTATTTTTCTTCCACGTTTCTGCTTTTCTTTTTGAGTTCATGTTCTGAAATGCTAATTTCGACAAAACAAGGGTTGAGAGACAGTGAAAAAGACTGGGCAGAAAAACTGAATACAAAGCTTTGACTTGGCAATTTCATGCCAATAATATAAACTTTTACGACTCAAAGCAATTTCATCTTGAAAAGCAACTTAACACCGTACAACAATCAAGTCTCTGAAAATAATGCACTGAGCTCAATTACTAGAAAACTATGAAACTTACAGAAATCACTTGGTGGGTTATGTGTGAGGTTCCTATAAAATTCAGTCCTATGAGCTTTCTTTAATCCTGTGCATAGGCCAAAATCAGATAACTTTACATGACCCTGAAAAAAAAAAAAGGTCTGGTCAGTCTCAGTACATTTTGAGATTGATTTGTTTTATTAGATTTAATTTGGAAATATGCCTTGTAAAGTATCTAGTTTAAGATGAATATACATGAAGATATTAAGTACTGTGTGATGATCTGAAAGAGTAGAGTACTCTATATTAAAATATATTCATTCATTTGCAACAGGGGTCTATAAATTAAGGAAGAAAGCCAAAATGGCCTGTGCACAGCCGGGGAGCTAAGAATGGCTTTAAACATTTTAAATACAATAAAACTTTATTTAAAAATGTAAAAACCATTCTTAGCTTTAAAGACTGACAAAAAACAGGCTACTGACAGGATCTGGATTTCACCCAAGTTATAATTTGCTGATCCCTGCTTTATAAGGTTGCTAGATATTAAAACATATTTACATTGTCATATTTAGATCCTTGATGCCATATCACTCAGATTCTCTATTCCATGTGCCTCATTCTGTGAAATAAAGTGGTTTATTCTCAATGAAAATTCAATCTCCCATTTCCATTTGGAAAAATCTGTAGTTAATGGTAACAAAACAAGAAAAATAGTAAACAAAGGGGTGAAGAGAGTGCCTTTGGAAGACAGGCATACTAATGCACTGTTGACAGAACTGTGAAGTGAGCCAAATATTCTGGAAAACAAATCAGAATTAAATTTGCCAAAAGTTACTAACATGTATATACTGTGACACTTCAATATACCATTACTAGGCACGTACCCCAACGATGTCAAAGACAAAGGGGAAGGTCTGATACATAAAGAAATATATACTGCACTTTTTTGGTAGCAAAGAAGTGAAAGAAAAGTAAGTGCCCATCAGTTGCGGAATGGTTAAAAAATTGTAGCACATGAATATAATGCAATATTACTGTGTCATGGGGCAGTAGATGAGAGTGCTAAGTTGGGAGTCAGGAACACTTGAGTTCAAATCCAGTCTCACACACTTACTAGCTATGTGACCCTGGGCACTTAATCTCCGTCTGCCTCACTTTCCTCAACTGTAAAAATGGGGATCAAAATAGCACCTTCCTCATAGAGTTATGGGACTAAAAATGAGATATCTGTAATGCTCTTAACACAGTGCCTGGTACATAGTAGGCACTAATAAATGCATGTTCCCTCCCCTTCTTCATAAGAAATTGTAAATACGAAGAATTTAAAGAAATTTGGAAAATCTTGAAATCTTCCTAAAGAGCAAAGTAAGCAGAACCAGAAGAACAATGTAAACAGTGACCATAGCAATGTGAAGGAAAAACAACTTCAGAATTCTGATCAATGCAGTGACCAATCATAACTTTAGAAGACTGTTAGTGAAGTCAGCCTCCTACCCCTTGGCAGAGAGGTGGTAGACTAGAGGTGTGGAACAAGGCATACATTTTCAGACGTAGCCAATATGTTGATCTCTTTTGCTTGACTACACTTATTCTTTACAAGGAAGAGTGCTACAGGGTACAGTTGTAGGTGGGGTTGAAAGTCATTGGAAAGTGACAATGAAATATAAAAAAGAAAAGACCATTATTATCAATAAAAACATTAAGGGGGAAAAAACCAACAGCTCCATTTCTTTACCAAATAATAACCAGCAGGTTAAGAGCTTATCAGTTCATTCACATGCCTTGGCATCCAATAAGAGGTTGTCTGGTTTGATATCTCGGTGAATGAACCCCAACTGGTGAATTGCATCGATAGCCAGAACAGTCTCTGAAATATAGAACTGGGTTTCTTCTTCTGTCAAGGTATCTTTCTTCATTAGTAATGTCATCATGTCTCCTGAATGGTGGAAATTAAGAGGCATGTTATATGAAATGCCTCAAAAAGGGAATTAATTGTACCTAGAGAGTATCCTCCAAGGCCCCTTACAGCTCTAAGCCTACGATTCTACCATCCTGCGGTCCTCTTTGTGCAATTTCTGTAGGGTTCTGTAGTCAATGTTGACCCCATATATCTTCAACAACATCTGGGGAGAAGGGGTGTTTATACTGTAGCTGTTTGTTCCTAGAAACCCACCACTTTGGAGCTTCAATGACTATTTGAACTCAAGCTGACACTAGATTCAGGGACCCGGCCAGAGACAAAAGGCTAAACTGAGTTAAGCTACAGAGGACCAGTCAGGGCTCTTAGTTCTTCAGACATCAACAGGCAGGAAAACCCCAGCATTACTTCTTGAACGAACTCTTCATTCAGACCTCAAATTCTCCAACACAACTCTAGATCAAGGTAGAAATGGACAATAGAATCAATGATGCTATTTCCTATCTTCCCCTGGGGCTATCTGTAGCTTTCTACCTCAAAGGTAGACTGGAAGCAAAAGCTGGAGAAAGAAATCTATTTTCTGGGAGCTCTATATCCCTGTCCTTATCTCTCACTCTCTGTGCTTTGTAACAATGCTTTCTCCTCTCTGAAGCCCCAACTGAGTAGCTGCCTCTTTCCTTTCCTTTGGCTGCTGCTCAAATCTCCATCTCTAGGAGTCCCACTTTTTCTTTACCTCCTTGCCTTTCTTGATAACTTTCTTGGGTTACTTGTTTCAAATTTCCTTTCACTTTCCCATTATCTATTACTTGGGTACAAAGACCCCCATAGCCGAGGTTTTCCAGGACTGTCCTAATTTCAAATAATCTATATACACACTAACTAAAAGAAAAGAAAAGAAAATCTTTAAGAAAACAATGTGATTTTACCATGCCATGCCATCAAATTATCATCCACATCTGACTTACACTCTTACAAAGAATGAACTATGCTCTGTCTCTACTTCCTCACAATCCACCGACCATTCAATCTGGCTTCTGACCCTATAACTCTACAGTAAAATACACATTCCTTGACAGCATGGACTATTTAATTTTTGTTTTTGTATGCCCAGCATGTAGCAGAGTGCTTTGCATGTTATAGGATAAATGTGTGTTGAATTAAATCGATTTCACAAACTTCCATCATTAAGCTGTTCTTGGAATTCTGCATTACATCTCCTGCTCCCATGCCCCAGATCTATTTCTTTATGATTATTTTAGAATCTTTAAATTCAAGGTTCAGTGTAGGAATTATCTCTGTGAAGCCTCCTCTAATCTCTTCAACTCAAAGTGTCCTCTCCTTCCTCAAATATACCTAGAACACATTACCTGGATTTCTCCTCTTTTCTTCCTCCCTTATAGGGATGTATCTATGTGTACCATCTGGTATCCACTTGGTTTCTCCAAAAGAATGCAAGCTACTCTACACCAGGAATTTTTATGCTTTTATTGTTTGTTTCCCTAACTCCTAGCACAGTGCCTTGAAAATAATAATGCTTAATAAATATTTGTTGAATTAAATTTGTTATAAAAATTGTTAGAGCTTGTATTCCAATTTTTGTTATCTTGGGCCTCTCCTAGAGAGAATTTGGATGGAAACCCAAAAATAAAATTAATAAACATTTATTAAGTACCTACTATATTCAAAGGATTCTCTTAGAAAGAAAAAGACAAAAATAACAATCACTGCCCCTCAAAATGTTTATATTCCTCCAGAGAATATTATATTCTACTAGGAAGAAGAAAAATCTTAAATGCCTCTATTTGTATTTTTTTAAAGCCTCTGTAATAGTCTCTTCTTTCAGTGAACCTTACACGAAGATAAAACTGGTTTTTGTTCTCTCTGTTACATTCTGGCAGGATAAACAACCGACTGAGCTATGGACAAGGCCCTCTTGCTGGTCTCATAGAAGAATACGGTTAAGGAAGAAAATAATCCTGATTCTTAGAGAACTATCTTTTTATGTTTCACTTAAGACTAAAATAAAAAGTCAGGTTTGAGAGATATAAAGAGGGAATTAACTCTTCTGAAATTTATTCTCTTTTGTAAGTAGGTAAAAGATGCTCTGAGATTTAATAGAATGTTTTCCTTTTATATAGCCTTATTTTACCATGTAGCCACAATTGGCAGGCATTAAAATTTTTTTTTAAATTTTACTGTAAAGGTTCCACTAAATTTTGTCTAAAGTGAAGAGCCTACAACTGAAAAAAAAGTTTGAGAACCACTCTCCTAGAATATTTTCATGGTCAAGGAATCTGAATTATCATCATTGAATAGAAATGATATTCATTGAAACAATTCTCTCCACCTCAAACTAAAAATGATTCTAGGACATAAAACAGGTCCCTGATTCATTAATTCTGTAGACTAATAACTAAAAGCATACAATCCAACCTCTACACAAATAAATATTGCACTTTTTGTCATCATACATAAAAATGACATGTTTGCATCAGTTTGTCACTGCTCTCATGTTTGTGTTTACCTCCAGGGAGAAATTCCATGATTAGATAAAGATTCCTTTTATCTTGAAAACTATAAAACATCTTCACAACCCAGGCACCATCTGCTTCTACTAATATATCTCTCTCTGCTCGGATATGGGCCACCTATATTTAAAGAGTAAATGCAACACACATTAATGTATAATTTTGATAAATTGGTGACTCAGTGCCTCTCCTTCACTAATGAAGGAGATCTAGGATGAAAAGAAAAAAAACTAGTGATCTCTTTAAAATATCACCTTTGAAAATAGTATATTATTACTCAGTTTATTTAAAACTTAAAAAAAAAACCAAACAGGAAAAAAGAAAAAAAACCACAAGAATCAGATGAATAATTCTTAACTGGGACCTTATTTCCTGGCACCACATAAGTGAATTTACTTACCAAAACTATAAAGCAAATATGAGAATTTTTACTTCTAAGCCTTTGAAAAAGTATTTTAAGACAATTAAGGAAAAATGGTAAACTTTTTGAATGCATCGGGTATTGGCTCAGGAAATTAGTTTATTAGTGTGAATAAAAATGTCTTGATTACTCATGAATATCTCAAAGCCAACTTAGAAGTCAGGTTCCCCAAAAGGGATCCAAAAGGTGAGGAGCATAAGAGTAGCAGAGGAAAGATCAAAGTATGGTATTTTGCTTAACTGGTTGTAGTGGCAAACACTACTGTTGCCTGGATACAACTGGAACACTTGACAAAATAGAAATGTGTGCGCTCTGTGTGTGTGTGTGTGTGTGTGTGTGTTCACCCCTAAACCTTTCTTTTCATCAGTGTAGAGAAGAAACTCCTTCTACCAATCCAGATCAGTAACTGGTTTGCAACTTAAGGTAATATGAACTCTAGAAAACTTGGAGATGGCACAGGAACACAAGCAAAGTCATCAAAGATATGAGGAAATGGGACTTATTCTTTGTGACTCCATTTGGGGTTTTCTTGGCAAAGCTACTGGAGTGATTTGCCATTTCCTTCTCCAGCTCATTTTACAGATGAGGAAACTGAGGCAGACAGGGTTAAATGACTTGCCCAGGGTTACACAGTTAATAAGGCTCTAAGGCTGGATTGGAACTCATGAAGATGAGTCTTCCTGATTCCAAGCCGAGAACTCTATCCACTGCACCACCTAGATGCCCTATATCTTGTAGTAGCAAGTAAGTATTTAGGACAGACTCAATACCTAATGATAAGTTTAGGCAACAATTGACCAGATTACCAAAACAGAGTAATCTGTTATTCTGAGGTTCCAATTTCATTTTCCTCATATGCTTTAATTAAAATCAATTAATAGTTAACTTATAGTTCTGGCTTTGCTACCAACCACTTATATGACTTTGGGCATGTCATTTAACTTTCCCAGGCCTAATTTCTTCATCATAAAATGGGGAAATGGCATTAAATGATTTACAGCTCTAAAGGTTTGTGAGTCTATTTTTAATTCTTCATTCTAAACTCTTCAATCACCCTTTTTCAGAACCTGAAATTTATTTCGACCTAATCAACACATAATGAGTACTTTCAGACGGGTATAAATGTTACATAATACATACCTGTTCTTTTTCAAGCATATCAGCCTTTCTCAATATCTTCATTGCATAGATATGGCCTGTGTCTTTCTTCTGGACAAGGCGTACCTAGAAATAAAAAGGTATGTTACTATTTTTTTCTGGATAAAATAATGAAATTTACTCTTTAGAAAGCAAAGTAGAGTTTAATTAAATAACAGGCATTTACAACGATAAATTACTACTATATACCACCAAAACATTATCTATCCACACGGGAAACACATGACTATTAATTTTATTCAAGAGCAAACCAGAAAAAAATACATTCTATGAAAGCCATCAATAATACCAATAAAAATTATTTTCAGTTTTATCGAGATAGGTGGCTTCGGTGTGTGTGTGTATGACATTATTATGACTACGTCAATATGTCAATTACTTGTGATTTCATAGGCATCTCCATCTACTGAGATCTCAAACCCTCTATAACTTAGTCTTAGAGGCTTGAGGCTCAGAGTTTCAATGTCTCAGAGTTTCAATGTCTTCCTCATGTTCACACAACTATTTAAGTGTCAGAGGTGGGATTTGAACACATCTTTCTGCCTCTAGTTTAGCACTCTATTAGGTCACACATTTCCTGAAAGGTTATGTTAGTACTAGGTAGTCAAATCCAACTTCAGAATCAGGAACCTCTAAATTTGGGTCCTTACTCTGATTTGTACTGCCTATGTGACCATGGACAATTTAAGTGGTCCCTCCCCAAGCAACTCTCTGAGATTATTATATTATATTCCAGGCAAGGAAGGTGCTGATATCCACTGAAAGAAGTTCCTCTCTGGAAGATCCCTATACCAAAAAACCCACAGATCTAATACAAAAATACATATATGTGCGTATAGATATACAGATATCAGATCTATCTTCCCCTAGGAGATATCTCCTAGGAACACAAGCTAAGAGACATGCTCATTTGGAAAAGATAACCTTTCTGAAATGGAAGCAACATTGTTTTCTACTATAATTTCCTAGAATACCCCCCAAATTTCAGAAATTGTTTTAAAACTCTTAACATGGTAAAATGCATTATAGTACTGCAAAGAAGTAACATTTAAAATTTCAGAAAATCTGTCTTTTAATACAATACTTTTTACTTCCCAAATTAAAAAAGATTTAATACATGATATTAGATTAATAAATATACCAAAAGACAAATCAGGGGCTCAGGAGAAAAGATGGGTTGAATTATCAAGACAGGACTTAAGGAAAGACATGAACCTCTCCAAAGGCTCCTCTCCCTATAACTTTCAGGGATTCAAAGTCATCCAAACCAAGCCTTGTCCTCTTGAGTCGGAGAAATTCAGTTTCTTTGCGAGCATGCTGTGATCGACGTAATTTTTTCTACAGGGAAAAAAAAAGAATGATAAATTACAAGATTGATTTATTTTAAAAGTTGTTCTTATAAAGGTCTGCAGCATAAATTTAGAAATAAAGGTTCTATGAAGCATAAGAACTTTTGTTTATAATAAAACATTTATAGAACTTTTATTTATAATAACTAGATTATTATACTGGCTTGCCACTTACTATACTATGCGATTTTGGCAACCAAATTAACTTCTTGAGGCCCAAGTGTCTTTATCTATAAAAGACTGGGCTGAAGTAATTTATCTCCAAGGTCCCCCCCTTCTAGCTCTAAAATCCTATGAGCCTATGTGTCCTTTCTTCACTCAGTGTAAAAATCGATAGGGCAGAAAAGTTTAAGAAGCTTCTGACATTTATGTCTCCTTTCCACCCAACACTACACCACCACCACCACCACCAACACTTTTTCTGCACTCCTGGTGCAAAATAAGACTCAGTACAAATTTATGGTCTGTAACATCAACAACTCTTCTAGCCTACTCTTACTGACTCCATCTCATTTGTCAAGCCATTGTTTTGAATCTTTCAGTTTTTCCTAAAGCTCCCAGGCACACCTCAATAGCTACCTCCCCAGTTATTGCAGGATAACTTAGCCTCCTCTTTCATGTAAAGATTGAGACCTTCCTCAGAGACTTCCCAACTTCCTCCTTCCATTTCTCTAAGCTCTTCAATGTCATCTACCACTGTCTCCTCCTTAGCCCTGGTTACAAAAAAAAGCTATAATAACATAACCCTTTATCATAAATTAACCAGTGTATTATACAATATAAAACTGACAATACCATAAATTTACAATAACTTTGTAATGTTTACAAAGTTACTCACTTTTCAGTTTAAAAGAAGAAAACAAGATAATCATACCTTGCAAACCTTTAAAAAAAAATTTTACCATCTTTCACTTATATTCACTCTATGCCCTGTCACATAGATGACACATCACACTAGGGCTCGAACATTTGGAATATTGGTGTTAACTTTCCTTCTTCCTTACCTCTTATATCTAATACATCTCCAAGATTTTTAGATGCTGACCTCTCTATACTTCTCTCTGCTGATAAGCACACGAGAACAGATCCCCTCATCATCACTTGCCTGGACTATTGCCATCACCTCCTAACAAGTTTTCCCTTATCTACTCCTTGAATACCAATCTTTTGTTTCATCTTGTAGAACTAATTAAACTTCTTCATGTGTAGATCTAGTCATGCTCTTCATTCTGCTCAAACATCTTCAGTGTTCCCTATTGCTTACAGAGTAAAATTCAAACTACTCTGATTGTCAATCAGGGCCCTCTGTAATCTGATGCCACTCGACCTTCCAAGCCTTGTTTTAATCCTTTAATGTTGTGATTTCACATACCGATGACAAAATTACATAGAATTCTTAACAATTAAAAAAGACTTTGTTCAGTGACCCTTTGATTATTAATATTAACAGGCATAAAACAGTTAGACATATGTCTGCCACCATCACTGAGTCTGTATAATGTAGAATCTAAATCAAATCAGAATTTCCTATAGATGGTGAAGTCCTTTGGATGCTTACACCAAGCCCTGTAATATTACACAGCAACCTATATGAAATTCATTCAAAAGAGTTCATCTGACTCTACCCAGGAAAAACCAAGTAGATGAAGACTATGGCAAGCAATGAAACAGACAACCCAGCGTTTGTCCACCAGTCCAAACATCTGTCATAGAAAGACAATGCAAGTTGACAATGAATTAGACCTGTAACGGAAGAAAAGGGAGACAACAGACTGATTGCTTATGGAAATATGTAGTTATTTAAATCAACCCAAAAGGAAAATATAAATTTCAAAAGATACTTAGATTTCTCTCAGCCTGGTATAATGCTGACTTGTCAAACTCAAACACAAACAGGGGCCTATGTATATATGGATCCCTGCATACTGACTCAGAAAACCACACAGTAACATAATCTAGGTTCTACTGTACATTTATTTGTTAATTATTTCCTAATTCTATGATACTCTAGTTCAGGACCCACTGGGAGTGTTGCTGCACATCTCTAGCATTGTGGATGGAGGACTTGACTCTACGTTCATACTCTCACAAGCTGTGTGACCCTTGGAAAGTTTCCTAAATTTCCCACAGCCTCAGTTTCCTTACCTGAAAAGTAGGTAATAACAGGATCTGCCATACAAGGTCGTTGTGAGGAGCACATGAGATAATAAATGCTAACACTCTGCAAACCTTAAATTGCTATATAAATGTTAGCTATTATCATTAACCATTATTATTCTGGTCTGGTCAGAGAGAAAAGGTCAAGGGAATTCACTAACAGTTATGAGGTATGGGAGACTTGGACATGTAATTCTATAAAAAAAATTTTATATGCATGGATGCAGGAAAAGCCTTAAGCTTAATTCTTAATAATTTTAACTTTTAATAATTTAATGCTGAAAGCATTAAAATTTTTTGTGGAGAATGCTAAAACTATATGAACATAATACTTCAGATCTAGCCTAACCAGCAGTTTTATAAAAAAAGAAATATCAGCACACTAAAACACAAACCAATAATATATTATCTTGAAACTTCAATTATTCACAGACTCCTTTAAACAGAAGTGCTTCCAATTCCTTCTCCAATAGATGAGTCTCCACTGCAGCCTGACATATCCATTACATGAATTGAAGGACTAGGACATTTCTGAATTATGTATATTTTGATTTTAATTTATTAACTGACAGCATGCTGTCATCAATTTGAATTCTCTTCAGGAAATTTATTCCATTCAACTTCCTAAAGTGTCCAATATGTTCTACTAAGGATTCTATTACTAAAAATCCTAGTACTAAAATCAATTGATAACAACATTACCAGAGAAATCTGTGGTAATCAGAACTTAATAACATGGTTGGTAATTGTACCACAGCTCCCTTACTTGAAAATTCATTCAATAAATATTTATTGAGCATATTCTATATATTACAAAGTAACATGGTGGAAATGAGCATGAATAAGACATTGTCCCTAAGCTTTACAATATGGCATAATAAACACCGTCAAAAAATTTAAACTAATGAAATAAATGTCAAAATCATTTACCGAATCAAGGATTTCAGAATGTACTCACTAGAGTCCAATGTATCTTGCTAGATTTAGATACAAATAATCTAAGAAGCTTATGGTAAAAAATGACTTGTGTTCTAAATTCAATTGTAGTTTAGCCCAGCTAAATTAAGTCACTCATTCAAACATCAAAGGATAAAACTGCATGATTTATAAAATAATTTAAATGCTTGACAGTGAGTGATGATAAAAACCAAGTATCAAAATGGAGCAATCTTTGTTCCTACTCCATATCTTCCCTCACTGACCATACTTTGATACTGACCATAAAGCAAAGTACGAGTAAGTACATTGCCAAGAAAAATAATTAAGGAAATTTAAAAGTTTGGATCTGGCATAAAAGTCAGCTAGTAACATAAACAAGTACTACCGAATTTGGCATTCCATTCATGTCAGACACATTCTAGTAGTTTGGGTTAACTTCAAAAACTGATTTGTTTGTAAACAGCAAACAATGCTGACTCTACAAATGGCTTCTCACTAAACCTCGTTATCCTTTTCACTATATCAATAAACCACAAGGTGGCATCATAGATCCATTTGCTTTAAATACTTTGCATTTTTAAAAAAATACGGAAATGAATCAATGCAAGGATTATTTGAAGCATCTGGGTTTCTGCCTCTAATACTATAAAATTAATGTAATTGGGTGTAGTTGTGAAAACTTGCACTGCTTTAATGAGAATGGAAAAAAAGACTTCAACTATTTCTTAAAACTAAACTCCACCCACCCCCAAAAAAGGAAGAGAGAAAAGAAAACAGCAACATTACTCATCTGATGTCTTATACTACATTCCACAACAAATAACTCATGTGTTTTAGCAGAGATATTTAATGTACAGATCATCATTCAAAAAATACAAAATAATAAATGTAACATTTAAAGTCACACTGCTTATATACTGTCAATTAAATTACTCAATAAAAGTAAAATCACATGCTCAAAATCAGCCTCACAAATTATGTGCCTATAGCAAATTATGTGCATTTAAAAAAACCCTAGGAATAATGAATATGTATTTATTTGCTTACTATTTGTATCAGATTAAATATTCAGGAAAAGCTAGCTTAAGTATTTTTGTGGCCTACACAAGGAACAAGATAATTAAAATTAGTAGATATTACACCCAGTCCCTCTTGCTCCATCTTTTCCAGTTTGAACAAGTAGTCTTTAAAAATCCCTACTATTAACATTCCATATGAGTGAAGCATATTATATGTGTGGTTAGGTTTTCCTAAAATAGAGCAAGGAATTTATGGTTTTCTTTGGTTTCACAAAGGCTTGTAAGTGTATATACATATCATAAATAAATACATCATGGAAATACACACAAACATGCATGCTGGAATAGATTTAAAGTAATTTTAAATTAGAAAATCAGATTAAATAATTGTCTAAAATGCATTTTAATGTTTTAAATTAAAGCATAAATGTCTACAAATATAACCTGAATATTCATAGTATTAAATCAATGTCATTCATGTAATTTTTTTAAAAAAGCGTTATAAAATCAAGATACAACAGGTCTGTGACAAATATCACCAAAGGAGATTGGATTAAAAGCCAGATAACCTGGGTACTGGTTCTACTTTGGTGATAATTAGCTGTATGATCTTGTATAACTCACTTAACCTTCTGGGTTCTTGTTTTCTAACTTTGGCTACATGATTTCAAATTTCCCTCCAACTCTAAAACTCTGGAATGTAAAGAGATGAAATTTCTCCAGTAGATTATTATTTAGAAGGGCAACTAAAAAATATTGTAACCAATGGTAGCAAATAATCATTCAAAGAGATCTTATTATATGCAGAGATACTTTGCATCAGCTTCCAAACTGTAGATTTTTTTAACATGTAGAGAAGCTTTTACTAGCAATAAGCAGAAACGAAAGCATGGGCTTCATTAATCTTACTTTCTTTCTAAGTGCTTTCTTACAGCACTAAGCCTTTCCAAAATGTCAAGACTACAAATAATTATAGTCATAAAATAAAATGAGTTTTGAAGATCTATCATAGTTAGACATTGCTCTGATACTAATTTATATTGAACTCGAGGTTCTTAAAGAAGATCAAATTTTGGCATATCTTACCAAGTTAGAAAGACATCTAACTTGAGTCCAGGACACTGAGTTATGGACATTGAGTCTATCCTCTGAGGACCAGTCTATGTATCTTCTAAGAGGTCTGTTAATATCAGGTAACAAATTTTGGGGTTTCTGGCAATTCATTAAACTGTCTGATTTTGAAGGGTTGAAATCTGTATTGATAAAAAGGGGACACCCAAATTGATGAACTCATAAATTCCCTAAGTAAATCAAAGAAAAAAAGTAATTTTCGGGGGGGGGGGTTGGAAAAAAAAGTTTCCCTGATTGGCTATGTAAATCAATTTTATTAAACAAATAGACCCATTTCTATTTTAAATGAAACAAACTGCTTTTGTATATGTATATGTTAAAACTATAAAATATTTAGGGAGGTATAATCTCATTTACAAAAGAACAAATTAGGTAATGTCTGAGTCTTCCTTTTGGTGACTACTGCTAAAAATGGTGGTGGAAAATTATGTAAGTAGTTATCTGACTTTTTTCCTCTTCTTTAACAGATTTCTGACTAGAAGTGATGAAATATAAGGTTTATATGTCAAGTGATGATATTCTAAACTATGCACTCATCTGGAAGTATAAAAACCATGAGATATATCAGCAAACCAGAAAACTACCTTACCTCTTCATCTGCCAATCCTTCTTCTTCCATTGCTACCTCTAACTTCTTTTGCCTGTACAAAGAAAAAGAAAATGTTTATTTTTAGTAGGCCTTTGACTCCTGGCTGACAATTATAATAAGCTCCTCCACATTTACTACTTTAGTTATCTAAAACAAGAAACAGAGTCTTAGAAGTCATCAGACCATTGTCACAGGCATACACAGTGTACCAAGTCTTAAATTCCTATGAAATACAGGGATACACCGTATTTTAGACCTCTTCCTGAATTATGAAATGCTACAAGGATAATAATGAGCTGATTGGCCACGGGGATTGCAATATTCACATGGGATTTTTAGATTGTTTTCACAAATAATATGCAGGAGGGAAAACTAATTAAGCTTAGCAAGCAAACATAAGTCTTGCTCAAAATGTCAATGAAATAATTCAAGCAAAGGACAAAGTCTCTTGGATAGATAATATCTAAAATTGTATTTAATTCACTTTTCCAATAAGAGGGGTGGTGGTCTATTATAAATCTAAGCCAGGACTGGATCAGAGGGTGAAAATAATAGGTTCTATCAGACAGATCACTATTATATGGTGTATGTTGAAAGGAAGGAAAGCAATGAACATTTGTTAGGTTCTCTTTATGTGTCGGGCACTACACTAAGTTCTTTACAAATATTACCTCATTTAATCTTCACATCAACCCTGAGAAATAACTTATTATTATCTCCATTTTACAGTTGAGGAAACTGAGGCAGACTGAGGTTAAGTAATTTGTCCAGGGTTACACAGCTGGTAAATGTCTGAAACTGGATTTGAACTCAAGTAATCCCGACTACAGGCCCAGCTCTTTACAGAATGCACCACCAGCAGCATCTACACACATTACTGGGCCACTAAGGTTGTTCCAGGCCTTATGGCCAGGATGGCTATCTAACAGAGGCAAGCAGCCCAGCTCTCACCTACCTACTGAAGATTTGAATTTGCTCTGAAACAAATGATTATAAAGATCCAAAGAGAAACTATAGAAAATGGCTTCTTCAACTCCAGAAATTCATTAAAAAGTTATCCAGAAGCACATTTGGCAGTAGGAAAGGGGGCCACCAGCAAAGCCAGGGACAGCACAGGCAAACAAGCCTAACCTGAGACAAGCCAGAGATACATGTCACCTTCAGGGCTTTGTATCTAGAAACAACAAAAGCCAAGGGCTCCCCCTTCTCACTCCCAACCACTACAGAGCAGCACTGCTCAGACCAGGATAGCCCAAGGACTCAGGTGTTTAGCATTCTACCCCAAGCTTCCAAAGAAGGACTTGAATATCCAACACTCTGAATCTAAAAGATCCTTGGAGACCTAATCATAGAATGTCATAGCCAAAATCCAGAGATCCCAAAACAAAGAAATAATACAAGCAGCAATAAGAAAGAAGCAGTTCAAGAACCAAAGACACACAGTTAGGACCACAGAAGACCTGGTAGCTTCTACCATTACCAAGAGAAGATTCTGTTACACAATATTCCCAAAGGCAAAAGATACAGGCTTACAACCAAAAATAACTTACTCGGTAAAACTGAATATAATCCTACAGGGGAAAAAAATGGATCTTTGATGGAATTGGGGACATTGAAGCATTTTTGATGAAAAGATCAGAGTTGAGTAGGGCTTTTGAAATACAAAGGTCAAAGACAGAAAGAAAGGCCAAATATACTAAAAATTTTTTTGTAGTAACAAAAAAGTAGAAACAAAGTACATGCCTACAGACTTGAGAAATGTCTACACAAATTATGGTATGTGAATTTAATGAACTATTACTCTATCACAAGAAATGATGGATACAATGAATTCACAGAGGCATGGGAAGACAAATTTACCTTGTTAAATTATATATAATAAACAAACACACTTCTAAAAACAAATTCAACAAGACAAGTTCTGTTTATTACACGTCTCTTTTCTGCTCATAGTATACTTGAATATTTGTTTGTTCCTGATTAAGTTCACAATTTAAAAGAAAAATTTAATTAAAAAAACACATAAGAACTAACATCCATTGTTCATCCATCTTTTTTTCAAAACTGATCATTTTTTCAAAGAAGACCAAAGATATCACGGGTCTTGACTTGCACTTGGATTGTATTTAAGTGAGGCAGAGTTGCACAAAGCCATCAGCCTCACTGTCTCTTCCGGAGTCACTGAAATCCGATGGCAAGACAAAAATCAGGATGACTGGCGATGGCCCAGAATGAAGTGGATGACCTTGGTGTCTCTGATGTCTGATTAAGCTCCAACCACTCCACAGCCTCTGTTTCAGCCACCTTCCTGACCCCGTTGGAACAAATAGCTCTCATCCACTCATTCTACCAGTACTAATGTTCTAACATAGAACTAATTTACACAATGACAACAATATAGGAAACACCGCGTACAGTGGTTCTGGAGTAAAAGAAGCCGAGTTCAAATTTCTCCTCTGACACTTACTATCTATGAGAACTTGGGAAGTTACAATCTCTCTGGGCCTCAACTTTCTCATTTATAAAAGAAGGGGGTTTGATAAAAAGTCTCTGAGATCCCTTTCAGCTACAAAGCCATGACCTAAATGGAAAAACAAAAATAACCAAATACAATATGCCACATAATTATAATGACCAAGATTAGCCCAAGAAGAGTTGAGACAATGCATCTCACTCACTCTCTTCACTGCAGAAGTTGTAGACAATGGGTGTAGAACACAGTGTGCACATTCAGACTCAGTTACTTTTATTAAACTATTTTTACTTTTTCTTTCTTTTTAAAATCTTTGTTACAAGAAATGGCTCAGCTGGGAGGGATGGGAGAGAGATAAAGTAAAAAGTTAGCATAACAAAATCAAAAGGCAAGATTTAATTGGTATAGGGTATTCTCAATGAAGAAACTCCCTCTACCTATGAAGATTCACAACTGCTCTGTAACTTACAGTCTTAGATTCATTCCATCAGTAAAAAATTATGAGAATGCTATATACACATAAATATTTACTTATTTATAAATTATATACATAGTATGACTACACTAATAATTATGCTTATTAAAACATAACTTCCATTAAAAAAAGGTTTATACAGAAATAGAAGATTAAAAAGGATGAGACAAAAATAAAATAATACTTGGTCCCAGAATCAATAAGGAGTTACTAGGTTTTACTCTGTAAAAGAATGACAAGATTTGACCTGCCATGTAGAAATATCAATTTGGCAACTATGGGGAGTTTGGATTAGAGAAGAGTGAGATTTGAGGTAAGGAGATCAATTAGAAGGCTCTTGTAATAGCACAGGTAAAAGGTAATGAGGGTCTAAGGGTGGTTGGTAGCTGTCTGAGTAGAAAGAAGGAGATGGATGTGAGAAATGTTATAGAGACAGAATCTTTGAGCCTTGAAAACTTGATAGAATTTGTGGGGTGAGTGAGAGTTAGAAATCCAGGATGATATTGAACTTGTGAACATGGGTAACTAGAAAAATGGAGGCATCTTCACCGTAAATAAGGAAAGTTCAGAAGAAAGGCAGTTGGTTTTTTCTGGGGGGTTTTTTGGGGGGAAGGGAAACATAATAAGATTTTGATGCAGATCATAATCTATCCACAACTACTGATCTTGTGTGACTCACTCTGTTTCACCAAAAAATGACAAGGAGGGTAAAACTTTTCTCTCACAGGCTCAGAGCTCTTACTTATTATAGAAATGGGGGAGGAATGAGTGTTTTACACTAGTGGTAGGGGAAGTTTGACTTGGATAAACTGTTGATGTGAGTGCCCTGGTTGGAGTTAGGTTATAATTGTCGTAAGGGGATTACACCTAAAGCAGAAGTGGGGGGAAGGGGGTTTGGGAACTCACATACCCATGCGAGGCAAGAAAAGGCAGAGTGGGGAAATACTGGATGATAATGGGGGAAATGGAGATAGGGCTGTACTGGAGACAAACTCCACTGATTGTGGGAGGGTGAGATGTGAATTACTGTCTTACTAGGTTGCCTGGAGCATTACCCAGTGTTACCTTGTCAGTAAGTATCTGAAGTGGGATGTGAATACTCAGGTTCCTGACTGGGAGGCCAGCTTTTTATCATCATGGGGCTTCTCAAAAAGCACAATAATAATAATAATAATGATGATGATAAGATAAAGTTATAAAGAAAAGGTCCAGAGAATAGTTTAATTTGAAGGGAAAATTAGCTCTAGTAAGAGTATGGCACAATTTTTATTCATTTTAAAATCTTTTTATTTATTATTTCTCATCCCTGTAAATATTTTTCCATTGGAGACTACTAACTGGGACTTAATTCACTAATAATGGCATTAATTAAATAATAATAACTTACTTAAAATAAGCTCACCTATTTACCTTACTACTTAACAGTTATTTGTTAACCAATGTGAATAATGTCAAAATATAGCAAATTTAGTTACATCAATTCTATAGCCAGAATTCAATTAACTGCCATTTTGCCTTCTTTTCAGTGCAAATGTAATTCTTGTTCATGAAGAGTACTATATCCTTTTAAGGTACTGCTTTTTCACATAAA
Organism: Phascolarctos cinereus; assembly: GCF_003287225.1. NCBI lineage: Eukaryota > Metazoa > Chordata > Mammalia > Diprotodontia > Phascolarctidae > Phascolarctos > Phascolarctos cinereus. The sequence goes on from NW_027555514.1 coordinate 170,162,854, forward strand.
ATAAGGTACTGATTTTTCAAATAAAATAGTTTTGTACTAAATGAGGGAAAAGTATTTTGGCCTAAAGAAGAATCTAGCCAACTGGTAAAGGGTGTGAGATATTTCCTTTTTTATAAATGAACAGTTTAATGCTTGAAAGGAGTAAGAGAAGAACTTAATGAAGCTTAATAAAAATTTAAAGTACAAATGAAAGAAACACAGTTATCAGGTAGTATCTGAGCAGTTTAAGACAGAAAAGAACTGTGGGATAAGTATGAGATGCAACTCAACTTCAAGGATGGTAGCATGATGTTTCCTTTGTATGTGAACAGTGTGAGAGTTTAAAGAGGCAGAGAAAAAAACTATCTTTAATGATTGAAAACTGATAATATATAGCTAGTGCAGAACTTTGTTGTGCACACATATGTAATGTTTTTTGGGGGGTTTTTGCCTTCTGAATGGGTAGAGAAGGGTGATTTGGAATTGAAACTGAAATTGAATTTAAAAATAAAATAATAATGTGTGTATGTAAGTATATGAGTATGACATGTACAACAGTAGGTGAGTATGAAGAACAGTTAAAAAAACATGGACTGATATGGAAGACCATCTTGAGAATTTAGAACTTCAGAGAATTATGGTCCCTTAGTTCATTTGACTAAAACTGTTTTACAACCCAAAAAATTATAAATTATGTAACTATTCTGAGAAGGAGAGATGATTAAATAAGGGCTGTTGAGTTCACAGGTAAAAATTTAGTGAGCTCTCACCTCTTTGGTGAAAGGTGGTACTTTAGGTTCCAGGTTCTGTTAAACTATTAGAGATTTATGAAGCTGAGGAAAAGTAGGTATTGTGTCAAAAAGACTATAAAACTTATCAGGTGAAGCAGTCTTAGCAAAGAGTAGGGCAGATACAGACACATTCAGATGATAAGAAAGCTTCATATGCTAGTTCCTTATTGGCTAAACAAAGATTTCAAGCATATTGGAGAAAGCTCTAATTCCAGCAGCTATTGCCCTACAATTTAAAAAAATATAAGTTTAAAAGACATGAATCCTTTGAGGAGTGCTGGTTGCTCTTTGCTGCTCCCTTTCTAAGAGGAAAAACAAGAAAAAGAAAAGACAGATTATATAGCTGCTCTGCTGCATAGAAGGAGATGCTGAGATTTAACTGGATTACACTGAATCTTAGAGAGTGAAGAGCTAGCCACGGTTGTTTTTCTTGCTCAGAAATTCAACCCGAAATGTTTTTGCTCTAGACTTAAAAACTCCAGTTGGGCTAGTCTGTATTGCCTTGAAAGTCAATCTGATGAGTTTTAGACTTATTTGACTTAAAAATCATAACTGCTATCCAATCCAATGCTGTTAACACATTGTCTACATTCCCTCACAAATCACGAGGGCATTGGTGGTAGAGTGTGATCAAGGATTATATGAAGACTGTAATGTATTTATTACTCCTGTATTTGCTTTAACATATCATGTTATTATTTCTTTTTGCCTTATTGCTAAGTAAAAGGTTCTATTTAAGATCTAAAAATGTTATTGTGATTAGCTGGTTTGTATAAATGGAAGTGATTCGTTAAGGGGCTCAAGAACTAAAATGGCAGGCAGGAAATGCCCCTCAAAGAACATTCCTTAGGTTGCTGCTGTTATTCATTCAATCAGTCACGTCAGACTAGTTGTGACTCCATGGATCATAAAACGGGCCCTTCTGTCCTCCACTGTCTCCCAAAGTCTGCCCAAGCTCATGTGCATTGCTTCCATGACACTATCTATCTCAGTCTGAGCTGTCCCCTTCTCCTTTTGCCTTCAATCTTCCATAGCATCAGTCTTTTCTAATGAGTTCTGTCTTCTCATTAAGTGGCCAAAGTATTTAAGCCTCAGCTTCAATATTTGTCCTTCCAATAAACAGAGTTAATTTCTTTAAGTAATGACTGATTTGATCTCCTTGCTGTCCAAAGGACTCTCCAAAGTCTTCTGTGGCTTAGGCACCGTCAGAAAATTTAGTCCTTCTCTGAGAAACTAGATCTGCCAGTCTGAGAGTAAGTTGGAAGGGGTAAGGCAAACCTAAAGGCAAGTAGGTGTCCACATGTCCATGTGAAAGGTGTGAGGCTTTACACCGTGGGCAAGTACCGTTTGCACCTATTACATTTATAATAGCAAACCTGAATAAAGGCAAGATTCTAAAGTGCCTTCTAAATCACCAAGTAAAAAATCATGTTAAAAACAGTTTGGCATCAGAAGTATTTTGTACTTTTTAATTGTTTGATAATTATGCAACCATGAAGGCAGTATGACATAGCAGACAGCTGACCTCAGAATGAAGAAGATCTGGTTCTAGTCTCCACTTTGACATCCTGACGACAGGTACCAAAATATTTACAGTATTTTAATTGCTTGATAATTACAAAGCTATGGAGGCAGTATGATGTAGTAGAGAGCTGACCTCAGAATGAAAATCTGGCTCTAGGTTCAACTCTGACATCCTGGCTATGGGACTCTTGAGTCAGTCACAGCCTTTCAGGGCCCCAGGGAAGTCCCCTAAGACTGTAAATAATGGAGAAGAGTATGTAACTGCATTGGAGGAGGGAAGTTCCTCACAGACAGCTCCCTACACTAAAGAAACTATGGGTCCAGACAAAGGGAGCAGGAGTAGGGTTTTAGGAGAGGATGGTATCTATATGTCTGTAGGTCAAATTATTATTGACTAGGACATTTAATTAACTATGCCAGCCTAATCACCATCAGCCAAATAACACAGATTTTATGCTAATACGATTGTTACAGGTAGCAAAAGGGAATTATTTATGAAAAATGTTTGAATCAATTAATCGATCAATTAATCAATCAATTAATCAATTAAATGAAAGCCACCCTAGGCACTGTTGCTGATGTTTTTGTTGTGTGCTAGAGAGAGAGAGAGAGAGAGAGAGAGAGAGAGAGAGAGAGAGAGAGAGAATTTGTGTGTTTTGGCATAAGGAAGCAGAAGGGAAGTAAGGAGGAAATTTTGTAACTTATTTCCAAGCAAATACTTCAGAGTAATTTTACAGCACCACTCTATCTAAGGAAAAACAGGGATGCCACATACCAATAAGCATTACAATATACCAAAATAGGACTGGCCTCTGCATTAAAATGACTTAACCAACTAGGGATAAAAATTATGCAGGCACATAAATCTTTGGACAGACTCAGAATGATAACACGGCACAAGAGCCTCCTTTGGAACCACATTTTTAGTCACCTACATTTGTTTTCTATGAAATTAAATCTATGACTAGAATATTTAAAGTTTGCTGATCAAATGCTGGTGTCCTGACTTTAACCTTAGCAGTAACACAATGGATTAATGAGCCTGTAATAAGCAAGTCTACTCATCCTCATTAATTAGCCCACTATGTCCAAGTCTTCCTTCAAGTCTCTCTCCAAAGCTTGCCAAGTCCTCTTCTTTCATTAAAAATTTTCCTGAAATCCCATATACATCACGAAAACATCTTTATTTGGAAGCAACGTGGGAAGTTTCTTCTGGGCCTACCTTAGGTAAACTTTCAATCCCCATCATTTCCCACTACCTATTACCCCATAAAAATATTATCTTCTTGTTATATTCTACTTTTGCACTTGCCCACTTTTCTATGTCCTTTCTAAGTCTGTTGTCATTATCCATACTCTCTCAATATCACAGGCTAGAAAGGCCAGGGACAATTTTATATTCATTTTGAATAATAACTTGCATGGCATGACACAGAGAGAAATGATTAAGGATGCCTTTAACAATGATAATGACCACTTTTTCTCAAACCTCTGCTTGGTGGATACGAGAGAAGGGATTAATAAACAAGATGGCAGGAGTGGAAGATTCTAAAAATCTCTCCTTTAAAAATGAGTGCATGATTTCTCTTAGATGGTAGAATATGTCACACAATGTGGACATCAAGCTTAAAGACTGATCTCTGAGCAATCAACCAATATGTAGAAAACATTTTACCTTGCTATCATTTAAAGGCAAGTCTCAATGTTGGATATTCCTTCCTCAAACCTTGTAGAAAATGATATTTTTCTCTAACTCACTTAATACACATTTAGCATTCAAAGGGACCTGAGAGATCAACCCACTCATTTATAGACAAATGAATATATACTATAATATACTACAGTAATAAGTAATCTGTGTAAATGCAAGCTATTATTTTTTTCCCAGGATCATAAGTTTCATAAAGTGGGCTAAAAGGTATGGATAGTTTAATTACTTTTTACTTCAATTGATATTCAGAAGAGTGAATGGATAGGGAACAGGGTTTACAGCTAGTAAGACTTGGGTTCAAATCCTGCCTCAGTGGCTCTCCAGCTGTGTAACTTTAGAAGAGAAACAATCTCTCGGTGCCTCAAATTACTCTAAGCTCAAATCTGGTCTCAAACACTACTTGCTGTGTGACCCTGGTTAAGTCACTTAACCTTGTTTGCTTCAATTTCCTTATCTGTAAAATGAGCTGGAGAAAGAATAAAATGAAGAATGACAAACCACTCTAGTATCTTTGCCAAAAAAACCCCAAATGGAGTCACAAAGAGTCAGACACTATTAGAATGACTGAATAACAACATACAAAACTATAATATATGATATGTACCACAAAGCAGAATTGAATTCAACAAAAATTTAAGAAGTAACTGTTAATGTGCAAGGTACTATGTATGGTATTTGGGATACAAAGCTTAAGACTTCATAGTCCCTGGCCCCAGGGAGCTTATGGTCTTATACAAGGGAATATAGCATGTAAATAAATAAGTATAAGGTAAAAATGTCTTATGTGCAAAGGGAAAGGCCAAAGTACTCCATGAAAATTCAGAAAGCAACCCCAAACGGGGGTCATGAAGAGTCAGACATGACTGAAATAAGTGAACAATAACAAATATACATCAAAACACATATTTGGGCAGCTAGGTGGTGCAGTGCATAGAGTTCCAGCCTTGGAGTCAGGAGGACCTGAGTTCAAATCTGGCCTCAGACACTTGACACTTAACTAGCTGTGTGACCCTAGGCAAGTCACTTAATCCTGATTGCCTCACCAAAAAGCAAAAAAAAAAAATCAGAATGCTAGTAATTATTTTTAACAATGGGGTGGTGGGAGGAATAACACAATACTTCAAGGAAGATCTAGGCCTTGAAGGAAGAGAAAGATTTTAACAGGCATTAGTGAAGAGGTAACACATTCCCCAGACATGGGGCAGGCCTGGGTGAATGCAGAGATGGAAAATACAGATGTAGATATAGTATGATATAGCTATGATATAGAGTAGAAGATGTAAAGGAAAGTGTAAGAAATCAGGCTGGAAAAATAAGAGGTAGCTATCTTATGATGCGTCTGAAATGCCAAGCTAAGGCATCTGCATTTTATCCTACAGACAACAAGGAATCCCTAAAGGTTTGTGAGCAGGACAGCAACATGCTCACACCTCTGCATTATTCATATTATTTTGGCAGTTGTGTGAAGGATGGACTGGAAGAGAACATGCTGCAAGGTAGAAGAAGTGTTAAGAAGCTGTCACAATAACCCAGGATAAAATTAGGACCCGAAATAGGACAGTAGATGTGGGAGTAGGGGGTGGATGAAAGACATACTGTGAAGCAATATTGAAGGACCTGGCAACTGATGGGTGGGGGTTTGTGAAGGAGAAGGAAGGGTCAAAGATGGTGCCCAACCTGAGAGGACAGTAATGCCATCAACGACATCAGCAACAGCGACAGCAACAACAGCAAAAGAGGAAACTGGGAAAAGGGGTAAGTTTCAGTAGACGTAAGAGGAGTTCAATTTTCAACACAGAGTTTGAAGTACCAGAGAAATGTCCAGGTAAAGCTATCCAGCAAGAAGTATTTGACCAAATTACAGGAATGTTTTTAGACCTCAGAAAATTGATTTATTCATTCAAACTGATAATAATTAAGGACCTGCACTGCTCACTAATGTTAGCTGGAACATATGACTAAGGCACTAAGAAAGTACAATATTTCCCTTTGGGAAGCTTGTGTTCCAATGGGCATTCAGTAGCCACCCAAAAATAGCACTCCATCCCCACATTTATTGAATGCTATTATGTTTGTATAATGTCCTATGCTAGATGGTATAGGGGATACAAAGATGAATAACACATCAGTCTCTGCCCTCAAGATACCAACAATTCAGCAAGTAGTGGTAAGGAGTACAAAATGCTATGCTATCACTTTTGACAGGAAGGACCAGAAAAGACTTCATGGAGAAGAACTTGTTTGGACTGGACCTCTGAAGGACTTTAAGAGACAGATGTAGGGAGACTGATATTTCCAAGATACCTTAGGCAATGCCTACAATTAAAGCAGACAATTTTGTGATTGTGTAATTATTATATGTTTTAAGTCAATCTTGCAAAGTACCAATGGCTACTATTATGAAAATGTAAATTTTCTCAATTTACTATTTTTGTCCCTAATTCTATATCCTGTGTAGAGAAGGGGATGGTTGGCCTAAGCAACCCTGTAAGCCCATAAACATAGTTTCAAAATGTTAGCTACTACCAATTAAAAAAAAACAGCTTGGGAATATGTCCACTAAAAACAATACACAGATATAACACATTTTTCCCAACTAGACAATTTTATGTGTGTTTAGTTTGTGTGTGATTTGAGCACTTGTTTGATCAGAATTGAATATGCCTTGAGGCAGCACTTCTGGAAACCAAACCAATGAGTAAATGAATTTCCACTAAGTGCTGGCTATTCAGAAGTAGCATGGTTTATTCCATATTGTAAAATTTCTTAATGGAAAACACACTTGTATTCTGACCAATCAATGTAACAGCCCAAACAACGTAAGAAACTGACTTAGACCCATTTTTTCCCATACCTGGTTTCTCTTTCTTCATGCTGTAAAATTAGGTTGCTGTAGAAATTCTCCAATGTGAGTTTAGCTACAGTCACTCTTTCCCGGGTGTGGTTGCTCATGGGAAAAGTTGTTGTAGTCCCCGCAGTCATTGCCATAGTAACAGATACTGAAACAGAATATATTATAACAAATTACTCAATAGAAGGAAACTTTCTTGACAAACTTCAAATGTTTTAACTTCACTGGAAGAGGGTTCTACCCTGAACAGTTGAGCAAATTTAAGCATTTCATACCATAAAATTACATGAAACAAGTGGAGATGTGTTACCCACTCACCTAAAGTAATAAAGATGAATGATCTATAACAGAACAAAGAAAGAAGTGCAACAAAGCAATAAGGAAAACACATGAATTATTACATGATTCTACATACATACACACAGATGTTTTCTTGCAAGCAGCCAAATAATAATTCAGATTCCTGAACTCCAAAAAATGTGCCAAGCAAAGCAGAAAACTGTACAGCTTTCAAATAAAACTCACCTGCTATAAAAGGTCCAAAATACCCCAAACAGAAAAAACAAATGAAACAAAGACCAGTAATGTAGTAGTAGAAAATAAATTCATCAAACCACTTTATATTTATTTATATAATGTTTTGCATAAATTATCTCATTTGCTTTTCACAACTGGGAGAAAGGAAAGTTGGGCAGAAAAAGTACTGTACCCATCTTATAGAAGAGGTGATAGATTGCACTAACTCTGTGCCCAGGCACTATAATAAGAGCTAAGAATACAAAGACATAAATGAAACAGTCCAGGTTGTCACAGAGCAGTGGACACACAAACACATACAAACACACACACACAATTTTAAGCTTCAAAAACAATTAAAACTTTCTATGTTTGAGAGACAAATAACATGCTAGCAAAAATAACACCTTAAATGAGACTGAGTACTGTGTTGACGAAGCACAGTACTGTGGAAACATTGGACTAGGAACCTCATACGGTCTCTGCATAGTTTTAAGCTTTTGCAGCTATTCTATTAGTTGGTCTGCACTGACAGGCCTACACTATAGGACGATATTATATTCCATCAATCAACAACCATTTATTTGTAAAGCACTTACCAAGTACCAGGTACTATATTAGGTGATTAGGATATATAACAAACTCTCCTTTTGAGATGTCTAAGAAACAAATATTCCTCATACTGAGGAAGGTGTAGGAGGTAGGACACACTGTATTGCTAGTGTTTTGTCTCTGTTTCTTCCCAAAATCTTAATTTTTTTGATGGCTCTGTATCGAGAAAGGCATAGCTTTTCATTAGGAATTTGAAAAAAAAAGAGGGGATAGCTGAGATAACTAAGTGAGCAAGCAAAAAGTCAGGATGATAATGGAGAAGGTAACAAAGCATGGAGCATTCATTCCAGTCTCATGAAGCTAGCAGAGTCAAGATGGTGTAAGTGAAAAATGGATTACGGATTTTGACTAGACAACCTGGGTTCAAGTCTCACCTCTATCACTTATTAGCTATATGACTTCACGCAAGTCATTTAACTTGTCTTAAATCTCCTTACTTGTCAATGAAGGTAGTAATTGTACTATCCTCCTCACAGATCTGCTATAGTAACAGTTATCTACCACATCCCCAATCCCACCACACTGTATTCTAGTCATCTTTCCACCATACAATTGCTCACACACACTACTTCTTCCTTCCTACTTCTTCCTATCATGCTACTTTGATTCTTCAGACCAAAATGCCCTTCCCTCTGAACATTCCCCCTCTATGTTTTCTTTCCCTATTGTAATATAAGCTCTTTGAGGACAAGGACTCTTTTATTTTTTGTATTTGTATCTTTAGTGATTAACACAAGTACCTATCAAACACTAAAGACTTAGTAAATGTTTTGTCATTTGTATATACCTGACCCATTATGGGAAGCTAGGTAGTGCAGTGGATAGACGACTGGCCCTGAATTCAGGAGAACCTGAGTTCAAATCCAGCCTTAGACACATAACACTTACTAGCTGTGTGACCCTGGGCAAGTCACTTAACCCCATTACCTAGCCAAAAAAAAAAAAATCTGAGCTATTACTAATAATAGGTTGTTCTAGGAGAGGGGTATGTGCAGAATTGAAAATCTAGTCTGGATAAATCATAGGTCATCAAAAATAGTTCAGGCCATCTTTAAGTCCAGAGGGATTTTTAAAATATAAATGAAAAAATGTGGTTATTCTTAGCAAAAAACACTTATGCTCACCTCAAGCAGATTTGAACCCCTACACTTCTAGAGTCCTTCAGACCAACCACTAAGATTTCCTCTCAACTAGAATTCCTCAGGAGAGGAAGGAACAAAAATGACTAAAACTGAAATTCGAAGGTAGTAGGTAGACATAGTAATAGATCAGCCTTTCAGAGGAAAAGGTAACTGACAGCAAAGTATACCTGACCCTGTCAGAGAAGAATCCAAAGTTTAACTAACCCAGAAATGTAGTTGCCAAATTCTAGAACATCAAAATGAAAGAATCTTGTAAACAACAGAGGCTCTCACAAATCAAGGAAAATCAGTTAGAATGTGCAAAACCATATGCTAATCATGAGAAAAGAAAGGAAATACAGTTGAATAAGAATTTGGGAATATAAATTCATCAAGCAAAAGAAAACTTTAAAAAAGGTGAACAAGTCTAAGGAGGCAAAAAATAAATCAAGCAACTATATTAATATTTACAAGCAGCAAAGAGAAGACAAAACTATTTTGTTTTCTAGAAGTTCTACCTTATCTGAAGGTAATAGCAAGAACAAAGAGAAAATAATTATAGACAAGCTATGCTCTCCATGAAAAGTAAAACAGATAAAATTATGCTAGATAAGGCAAAAAATAAGAGGAAGAAATGAGATGATATTTTATTTTATTTTTTTATTGTGATTTATCAATTTATTTTGATTTATCAACAATCACTTCCACGCTTTTGAGTTTAAAATTTTTCTCCTCCTTCCTCCCCACCACCCTCCCCAAGACAGTGCACAATGTGATAAAGGCTATACATTTACATTCCTATTAAACATATTTTCACATTAGTGAAATTAAAACCAATAGGAGGAACCATCAGAAAGAGGAAACAAAACTCATCAGGAGAAAAAAAAAGACGATTCAACTTTCACAGTTATGATTACTATCTGTCTTTTTCTCCATCCTTTTCCCCCCCGTTTATGCTTTTCTTTCTCCTCTCTCCCTTCCCCACTCACCAGTACTTTGCTTTTGACCACCGCCTCCTTCAGTCTCTCCTCCCTTCTATCATCCCCCTCCTCCCTCTTCCCCTTCGCCCCTACTGCTTCTTCCCTTCCTTCCATCCCCCCTCCCTTTTCTTTCCCCTTTTCCCTCCTACTGCCCATAGGGCAAGTTAGATTTCCATACCTAACTGATGATGTTATTCCCTTCTTGAGCCAAATCTGATGAGAGCAAGGTTCAAACAATCCTCACCCCCCTCCTTTCTTTCCCTCTGCTGTAATGGGATTTTCTGTCTTTTCCTGTAATGTAATTTACCCTTGTCTGCCTCCTCCTTTCTCAGTATTTTCTAAGATCAGACTAATCCACTTACTTGGATCCATTTAACCCACTTGATTAGATTTTTTTTTATCATTACATCAAAGTCAACTAATATCCACCCCTTTATGTATACTCCTTTAACATGGTGTAATAACAATACAGTTCTCAAGAGTTGCAAGTGTCATCTTCCCTTGTAGGGATGTAAACAGTCTGCCCTTATTAACAACATTTTGTATCTTTCTGTCCCATTTACCTTTTTATGTCTTTCTTGAATCTTGACTTGAAGATCAAATTTTTTGTTGAGCTCTGGTCTTTTTATGAGGAAGGTTTGGAAGTCCTATTTTTGAATATCCATCTCCTCCCTTGAAAAATCATGCTCATTTTTGCAGGGTAGTTGATCCTTGGCTGCAATCCAAGCTCCTTTGCCTTATGGAATATCATGTTCCACCCTGCAGTCTTTTAATGTAGAAGCTGCAAGGTCCTGTGTAATCCTGACTGTGGTTCCATGATATTTAAATTGTTTCTTTCTGGCTGCTTGCAGCACCTTCTCTTTCATCTGGTAATTTTGGAATTTTGCTATTATATTCCTTGGTGTTGTCAATTTGGGATCTCTTTCAGGTGGTGAGGTGTATTCTTTCTATGGTTATTTTCCTTCTGGTTCTAGGGCTTCTGGGCAGTTTTCCTTTATGATTTCCTGAAAGATACTGTCCAGGCTCTTTTTTTTCATCATGATTTTCAGGTAGTCCAATGATTTTTAAATTGTCTCTCCTGGACTGATTTTCCAGGTCGGTTGTTTTACCAATGAGGTATTTTATGTTTTCATCTATTTTTTCATTTTTTTGTTTCTGTTTGACTGATTCTTGCTCTCTCATAGAGTCATTAGTTTCCATTTGTCCAATTCTAGTTTTTAACAGATTGTTTTCTTCTGTTAGTTTTTGTACTTCCTTCTTCAATTGGCCAATTGTATTTTTAAGGGATTTGTTTTCTTCAGTGTACTTTTTTTCCAGTTTGCCAATTGTGTTTTTTAGGGACTTGTTTTCTTCAGTGTACTTTTTTTCCAATTGGCCAATTGTATTTTTTAAGGACTCTTCTACCTCTCTCATTAGACTTTTAAAATCCTTCTTGAGCTCTTCTAAGAAGGCTTTTTGGGCTTCAGACCAGTTCATATTCCCTTTTGACGTTTCAGATGTGGGTTTGTTGACAATGTTGTCCTCTTCAGAATTTCTGTCTTGATCTTCACTCTTCTCATAATATGAATCTATGGTATGTTTCTTTTTACTCATGGTGTTTCTTTATTCCCTGGCCTTTAAAGAGATTGAGCTCTCCTGCTGGGGAACAAAGGGCACTGACCCAAGCTTCTTGTGTTGGGAGCCTAGGTCTTGGTCACTGGCTTTGTGTGCTGGGTCCTCTTATGTTGGCAACTGGAGGCTGTAGAGTTCTGGCAGCTTACTTCGTGTTGGGCTGGAATCAGCAAGGCTGGAACTTTGAGGCAATTCTAGGTTGCCTGTTTTTCCTTTTCTTTAGCTTTCTTCAGCTCCTTTTAGAGGGTGGTGCAGGTTTGTTTATCTGCCTCCCTCGTTTCTGCTAATGCACTGGGAGACTTCTTTGTGGCAGAGTGCTGAGCCACCTGGTGGTTTTCTGAGCTGGTTTCTACTGGTTCCCCCCACCCTCACTAAGGCGCTCAGAGGTCCAGGTGTTGGTGTTTGACTGGGCTTCAGGATCTCTTCCTGGTTGACAGTTGGAGGTTCTGACGGCTTACCTGGTGTTGGGCTGGAATCGGCAAGGCTCAGACTTTAGGAAGACTTTAGGTTGCTTTCTTCAGCTCTTTTCAGATGAATGCTGCAGGGTACTTATCCACTTGGGACATTTTGTAGTGCTGCTTCCCTTATTTTTGCAGAGGCTGGGAGACCCATTTGCTGGGCTGCTGCACTGCTGTTCCCCATCTTTCTTCTAGTTCAGGTGTTCCAGGGTTTCTTTCTGGGTGATATTTTCTGGGTTTTCAGAGGTTGATAGGGGAGAATGAGAGCGACTACCTTTTTACTCTGCCATCTTGGCTCCCTGTAGCAGAAGTCATGAGCTGATATTTTTAATAATAGGATAGGACATATGAAGATCATTAAAACAAAGTAGAAAAATGGGGAGGGAGGAGCTCCAGAAACATATTCATATCTCTACTGGGGAAAGGAGGAAATGGAAATAAGGCAACTGTCTTTTAGAAGTCTTACCTTGTCTTAAGATCATTAAGAAAACAAATAGAAAACATTTATGAGCAAACTCCATAAAGATGGACACTATGTGTGTCAATAAGTGCTTACTTATGTGCCAATCACTACGGTAAGCATTGGTATACTGACCTAAATGTATCCTAAAGGACAACAGCCTAATCTAAATAAAAAAACAGATCAAAGGAGAAATCATAGAATCAATAAATAAATCCCACTGAAGTAAATGAAAACAGGAAGACAAAGTACCAATATATTTTGAGATCAAAGCAATTCTTAAAATAAAATTTCTATCTCTATTAACAATGGGAAAGAAGAAATAACTAATGAATTGAGCTTGCAATTAAAGTCTGAAAAAAATCAATAAATAATCTCAAAAGAAGTATAAAAGAAAAAATGTTGAAAACCACAGGGGAAACTGAATTGAAAACAAAAAGACTATTGAGCTGATGTACTAAACAAAGAGCTATTCTCTAAAGAGCCTAACAAAATTGACAAACCATCACCAAATTTGACTTTAAAATTAAATGGACAAAATGAAAAAGAAATAAGAACAAATTCACAATGAATGGAGCAGAAATAAAGAAAATAATCAGAAAAATTCTATATTCAATTATTTGACAATGAAGCTGATAACTTAATGGTAACAGATGAATATTTATAAAAATTGATCCTAAACAATTCAATCTCATAAAAAGAGACTGAGAAAACCATAAACTCCCAAAAGAAGGACGACAGGGCAACTGAACTAGATAGATTTATACCTGGATTGCATCAAATATTTTAAGATCAATTAATTCTTTTCAAAAAACAGAGAAAGAAGGCACTCTACCAAACTTCTTTAATAAAGCAAATATTCTTCAAATAGTCAAATTAAGAAGAGACAAAACAGAGGAAGAACTAAACACCTACATCACTCACGAATATTGATATAATATTTAAAACAAAATATTAGCAAAGCAACTACATTAATATATGCATTAAAATATTACAGAAAAACTATAGTAAGGATTCAAAATCAGAAAAACAATTAGCAGAATTAATCATATTAACAAAACTTAAAAAAAAACAAAAACTTACATTTAGGAAAAAAACTTTAAAAATGGCACTCATTTGTATTAAAAATGTTTTTTAAAAAAATTGTTAGAATGGAAATTCCTTTACTTAAGATCATAAAAAGCATTTATCTAAAACCAATAACTAGTGTTATTGGTAACTGAGAAACACTGGAAACTTTCCCAATAAGATCAGGGTGAAGCAAAGATTTCATCACCACCACCACCACTATAATTTGGTAGAGAAACAGAAATGCTAGCTATAGTGATAAGAAAAGAAAAAGAAATTAAGCAGATAAGAACTGGCAAAAAGGAGGTAAGATTATCCCTACTGTAGATTATATAATGAAAGGTTCACTTGGAAAATTCTAGAACAGGATTTTTTTTTAAACTTTTTTTGCATCACAGATCCCTTTAGAAGTCTGTAAAGCCTAGAAAAACTCAGTATACTTTTAAATGCATAAAACAAAATACACAGGCTTATAAAATAAACCAATCATATTGAAATAATTATAATAAAATCCTTTTTAAGAGTGCATAGATGAGAGGCAGCTAGGTGGCACAGTGGATGAGGGTACCAGCCCCAGAGTCAGGAGGACCTCAGTTCAAATCCAGTCTCAGACACTCACTAGCTATGTGACCCTGGGCAAGTCAATTAACCCTGACTGCCTCAAAAAAAAAAAAGGTGCATGGATAACTGCCTAAGAACCTTGGAGAACAAATAAAACACTAAGATGATTTATAGCATCCAAAAAGAAGCAAGATACAAAATAAATCCACAGAACCAACTTACTAATGAATGCAGGACTGATATATAAATAGAGCCACAAAATAAGGTTTATGGGAGTAAACGACTAAATAATTGGAGATGTAATTCAGTATTCATGACTGATGTATGCTAATATAATAAAAATGAAACTACCTATATATAACTCTACAGATTTAGAGTAACCCCAACAAAATTATCAAGGGGATACTTTGTGGGACTAGGTTAAAAAAATTAATAAAAAGGAACAAAAGGTCAATGAGGGAAATCATGAGAAAAAAAACAACAGGAATGAAGTGAGATTTCCAGATCAAAAATTATATTATAATTATATTACATTATAAAATAATAATCACAAAAATTAACTGGTACTAGATTTTAAAAAAGAATCAAACAAGTGCAATAAATAGAAGCAAATGAAATCAAGTGTCTGACAAATTCAAGAACACACACTATTTAGGGAGGATTTCTTGATTTGTAAATTTTTTTTAAAACACCATAAAAATGAGAGTAAAAAAAAAAAGTAAAGGCTTTACAACTGCCAATGGGGAAAGAGTCATAGCTAGACATGAAGAGAAGACAAAGACAAAATAACTAGGAGGCCATATGTTAGTGGAAAGAACACTGGCAATAGAGTCAGAAGACCTGGATTCAAATCCCATTTCTGGTGCCACCCTTAAGCAAATGATTTAACTTCCTTGGGCTTCAGTTTTCTCCTTTGTAAAATATGAGGAACTTATAAAACTTCTGTGGTCCTTTTCAGCTCTAAACCTATGGTCTTAGCATATGAAGAATATGAATCTAATAAGAAGAAAAGATGTAGATTAGAGGGAAGAAAACCTTTGTATAACATAGACAAGCATTTCAGAGGATGATTAGCTTTCTTAAAAAAATGCAAACTCTTACTAGCCATCTGAAAAACTTTTCAAAATCACTAATACTGAGATAAATGCCAATTAAAACAACTTTAAACTATCATCCCACCATACCCACCAAATTGGTAAGGAAGACAGAAGAAGCCAATGCTGTGGGAAGGAAAAGACACTAATCTTCTTCTGGTAGAGTTGAGAATTGTTTTATCCTAAATCTAAAAAATGACTTGAAACTATGTGAGAAAAGTTTCTAAAATATTCATACTCTCTGATGTGGTAATCCTGCTACGAGGTTTATCCCCAGTATCCCAAGGAGGTCAATGACAGAAAAAAAAAATCCCACATGTAACGAAATATTGATAACAGTACTTACAATAGCAAAAAGATGGAAACAAATTATGTGCTTATCAACGGAGGAATGGTTGGATAAAATATTACGTGAATATAATGGAATATCCTTACACTGTAAGTAATGAAGAATATGAGAGATTCAAAGAAATATGGGAAGACTTGTATGACCTGATGCAGAACAAAGAAAGCAGAATCCAAGGAACAACATACACAATTTAAATGAAGATAATGCTAAAAGGTCATTAATTTCAGGTCAAATTCAAGAGGCAATTCTGACTTTATTAAGATTAAAGCATATATCTTTTGGTGAACAAATAGCAAGCAACAAAAAACCAATTATATACTTTCACTTTCCATCACTATACTGTGGAAAGAAGGAAAGCATTTATATAATGCTCCTACTATGTACTAGGCACTCTAAGTACTTTACAAATATTATCTCATTTGAGCCTTACAACAACTCTGCAAAGTAAGTGCTAATGTGTCTCCCATTTTACAGAAGGAGAAACTGAGGAAAACAGAGGTTAAGTAACTTGTCCAGAGTCACACAACTATTAACAGTCACCCTGCCTGGCACATAGTAGGCACTTAATGTTTACTGAGGACATATTTGAACTCAGGTCTCTTGAACGCAAAGCCCAGAGCTTTATCCACTACACCACCTAGCTGACTCACATTATATAACCTTACTGTTTTGTTTTGTTTTGTTTTATGGGAAAGTACCATGGAGGGAAGTGAATTGTTTATGGGAAGTGCCTATATCAAAACAAAACTTATAAATAACAATCATACAATCAATGAAGAACATGGACATAGCCAACACAACTTTCCAACCAGAGGTATTTGCCAAATGATTTACATTTGTAGAATGTAGCCAATGTAAAGGCACAGGGTTTCATATTTATCCCATGTGTATTATAGATGTTAAAGAAAGAAATGGCAAACTACTCCAGTATTGTTGCCAAAACAAACAAAAAAACCAAAATATCCCAAATGGGGTCATGTAGAGTTGGACACAACTGAAACAACTGAACGACAAAAATTATATACAAGTATGTGAACCTGTTTTATGCAAACAAACCGATCTCAGTGGCTGATTTTCCTGAGAAACTAGACTCATTGGTTTCAAATCTGGATATACTGAATTCACTTATGATTAAAGCTACATAACCACTTTTAAGAGCAAAATTATCTTAAGATGCAAAAATTCAAGAAAGTCTCAAGTCTTCAAAATAGTTTTGGCCAAATGGTGTTTTGGGAGTTTAAGCAAAAACCAAACAAACAAAAAACCATATGCACACAGATGTACACCAACACTCAGTTGTTTACCATCAAGTTATAGTGTAACTGAGCCTATAAGGACCCTAGTAATGAATTCCAAAGACTGAAACAATAGGGTCAAACAAACCACAGATCCAGCCAGCTGAGCGACACTTATTATATTGCAAATTCATTCCCCTAATGGATTTAACATTGTCCTTTCCTTAATAAAGGCTTTTCTGTAGCCAGAAAAGAACAGGATACAATTTGCAAGTCTAGTGTTCCTGAAACAACTCCGGGTACTCTTGAATTTCCTGCTCAAGTGTTTTCTCCAGACTTTCCTATTCATCAGAGGAGACATTACCAGGGTTAAGTCCAAAATTCTTTGATTTTATTAAGCCTGAAGAAAGGCGATAACAAACCTGGCACTAAAGCAATGACCTATAAATAGAAGTGGTAACTCCAAAGATTTACCAGTGAGCCTCTAAAGCAGAAAAACAGAACATCTGAGTAGTGAAGTGGCTTGGGTGGCTCTGGGGCAGTCAGGTGGTACAGTGGATAAAGCACTGGGTCTGGAGTCAGGAAGACCGGAGTTCAAATCTGGCCTCAGAAACTTACTAGCTATGTAACTCTGGGCAAGTCACTTTATCTCTGTCTGCCTCAGTTTCCTCAATTGTAAAATGGGGATAAGAATAAGCACTTACTTCCCAGGGTCATTGCGAGGTGTTTAATAGGTACCAATGTGATTCACAGGCACTAAATTAAAAAAAAAATTTCTTGATCTTTAAAACAAGAGTACGAGGTATTATGTGTAATTTATTGTAAAGCTTTTGCACAGTTCCTAGCACATGCTAAGTGCTACATAAATGTTAGCTATTAGCATTGTAGTCTTAGAAATGTGGAATAGGATAGGGAGGGAAGTCACACCATCAGCATGTATCAGAGTCAGGACTTGAACTCAAGTCTTTATGACAATACCACCATTTAACTGGGCCAGTTAACTTTTCTGTTCCTCTTTTTCATCATCTGTAGCTGTCCATTTTATAGATGAGGAAAATTAGGGACAAAAAAAACACGAAGTGGCTTACCAACCTCCCACTCCTTGTAAGGCACAGAGTCAAGCTTCAAACCCAGGGTGTCTTGACTACAGGCTCAGCCTTTTTTCCACAACTGAACACACTGGCTCGTACTTAACTGCCCTGCGAGGTAGGCAAGATAAGGATTATAACATATATAAGGAAATTGCTGCTAAGAGAGGTTATGTGATTGAGGAACAAGAGGGTATGGTATTATCATTTGAAATAAATAATTTATCTGCTTAGATTTGATATTGAGGTTCTGCATACACTTGAAAATAGTTCAGGGGAGATTTACATATTAGGGATGAATCCTGCTCTGCCACCATCATTTTGTCCACTGTTTTTCCATTTGGGGCATGATCTGTGATTAGTTTAAAGGAAGGAATGTCACAAACAATATCCTAGTCTTTGCTGCCTTAAAAAAACATAAACTTAGAGGCGGTGGGCACAATAAGTTCTGAAACGATCACTTATCCTTCAAATCTCTTTGGATTTGGAATGTGTCACATCCTCTTGCCATAAATATTTTCATGGGTTGGGTCCTCAAATGCTTTTACTTAATTATAGAAATGCTATGTTGTTGATAGAAGAACAATTTATTACAGTAATCCAAAAATCATTAAAAAAACTTTCTAAAAATTCCTAAAACTTCTAATGGGAAAAAAAGCAGCTATCAATCAAATATAAACTAAGTTGAAAAATGCCCTTTAGAGACTCAGTTCAGGACTGTGACTAAAGATAGTCTTTGTTGATCTCAGCATATTAATGTGAATATTTAGGTAAGGTGCCACCCCGAGCTTCTCGGAAATGACCAGAAAAGAATCCACCCAACAACACACTATTTACATAATGGAATCATTCTATTTCTGCACCCTTAATCAGTAACACATTCAATTTATGGGGCTTTGTAGACTACCCGGGTGAAATCACCAAGTCATATTTAGTTAAGAAGTCTCCTCGTCAAACTTGTCAGACCTTTTATACTATCTCCACACTCAGGGTGGGGGTGGGGGTGGGATGATACTAACAGCAAGTCAGAAGTATCTTTAAAACCCCTTTATGTTAATTATACCATGAACAGAGCAAGACCTTGGAGTCCAAAAGACCTGAATTTGAATCCTTCTTGGACACTTGTTAGAAGTGTCAGTTAGGAAACAAGTCACACCCCCTCTGCTTCAATTTCCTTATCTGTAAAATGATGATAGCTAATATATATATATATATATATATATATATATATATATATATATAAAGTGGTTTGTATATGACCACATAAATACTTGCTATTATTATTATTATCATACTAGCTATTATTACTACTACTACTACTACTACTACTACTACTACTACTACTACTACTACTACTACTACTACTACTGGTAAAACAAACCTATGATATTACAACTCAGAATTGGAAGGATGGTAGAGAAGAAGTTGTCTGACCTTTCATTTTGAAACCAAAGCCCAGAAAGGTCCAATGACTCATCCAAGGTCACAAAAAGAAATAGAGTCTAGAAATCAAACTCAAGTTCTCTGATCCCAAATGCAGTGACTTTTCCATTATGCTATCTATGTTAGTCTATACTTTCTCCCCACTCCCCCCCAAAAAGAAGACAAAAATCAATGGAGAATCTTAGAATTTTGACCACCAGATAGTGGCATTAGCTACTAATCTGACACTATTTGACAGGTCCTTACTAACTGACCCTGGCACTTAATCACAGAAGTATCCACTGCACAATGGTGCTGAAGAAGGGCTAATGATTGATGCCTCCACATAAATCTTTCTGTGCACTAGAAAGAGGTCTACTAGGATTTGGAATCAGAGGGTCTGTGTTCCAATCCTGACTTTGCTCTTACTGAGAGAGCAAGTCACTTAATTTCTCTAGGCTTCAATTTTTTCAACTCTAAAATGAGGAAGTTGGATCAGATGACTTTGAAGGTATCTTCCTTCTGTAAATCTGTGGCCCTATGACTTTCTCTATGGTTCTCAGAGAATACTTGACTTTGCTTCCCAGTTTCTCCTTTCCCTAGGTAGCCACCCCATCTTTGCTACCTTGGGGGTGTACACTATAACATTTGTCCCACAATAGGATCGGTTCTCAATCTTTCACTTAGCAAACCTCACCTCTTCCCTGGCCTTGCTATATTCTGCTGGTGCGGCTTTAGCATAATAGAGTTTCTTCCCAAAGAAACAAATCTTTTTCAACTATATATAACCATTCTACTGTTCTACATATTATCAATAAGAGCAATAAATGCTCAATAAAACCTCTACCACTCCAAAATACCTCAGCAGTTCCCAGATAGCACATAAGTGATATAATTCTAGGAAATGAATAATTTAAATGTTTGTATTCTGCCCTGGCCATTGCTTGACAGTTAGCAAAAGAAATTAGAGAACATACCAGTTTACAACTGATCCATGTTGCCAGGAAGAGAGGGGTTCTTAACTTTTTTGTGTGTCGTGGACTCCTTTTGTTGGACAGGTAAAAGCTATGTAAAGATAGATCTCTTCCTTCTTTGGAATGTTTTATTATCTACATTAATAATTGAAGGAAATGTGAAATTTTAGTTAGAAGTTAGTGAAAACGAAGATTATACATAGTATGTGGACATACACATATATGTTTACATGTATGTATATATGTACCACCTGAAAATCAATATATCCACAAACTTGTGGGCTCCTTGGAGGTCTGGGGTCCCCAGGCTGTTTTTTAAGCAACAGAATACAATTTGCTGTCTGGTGCTAGGAGATATTCCTGATGACCAATGATGTTTCTCCAGTCAATGACCCATTGCTAGCAGAGATCTCTTGGATCACTTCTTGCCATGATTAGCTCATGAGGGAGCAGAGGGAGTGGATTCAGTGCCAGGCCTTGGCAAGGAAGGCTTGCCACCATGCTACTTCAAGGTCATGGTCAAATTCAAAAAACTTTCATCTCTTCTGCTACCATGTTGCCTCACTTTCCCTTAATTACAGACCTTCTCTCTTGCTTCCCTGCTGGGGCAAAGTTCCACTTCTCAGTGCATCAGAAGAAAGAGCAAAGAGTGACAGTGATGTTTTGAAATGCTAGAGTTAGAAGAAACCTATTAGACATCATCTAATCTACTCTACTCTTCTCTCTCTCTCTCTCTCTCCCTTTTTTACACATGAGGAAAACAAGGCCCAGGGAAGTAAAAATGATTTGTCCAATGTCACAGAGCTAGTCAGGGAAGAATTAGGGTTTGAACCAGAACTTGTCATCCAGACTAGCACTTTTTCTCTTATACCACACTGTCTCTTGGTATAATAGAGGAAAGCGCTGAGAGCTTTTCCTACTTACAGAGAAGAATGAGTCAAGGATACCCTTTTTCCCCATTAACACTGTAAATTAACATGCCAGTAGAATGTAAGTTCCTTAAGAGTAGCATCACCTTTGTATTTGCATCCTTAGGTGGGAGGCAAATTTATCAATATAAAAAAACACTTCCTAACAATGAGAACAATCCAAAAAAAGGAATGGGCTCTCTTGGGAGATAAGAAGTTCTAGAACATTAGATATCTTTAGAGACTCAATGATTATTTGGTAGATGTTTCAAGTTGGCTAGTTCCAGGACTCGATTATGAGATTTTATGATTCTATTTCTTATGTCTATAGGACAGATGTAATGCTGTATCTCACCATTCTAACCCATAAGCAAAAAATGTATTTAGCTCGTAGGTATAATTATATACTGGAAAATTTCTTGCATTAGTCTCTGACTACTAATTAATAATAACAGTTAGCATTTATATAGTACCTATTATATGCCAGGCACTGGACTAAGCAATTTACAAACATCATCTCATTCAATCTTCACGACAACTGTGGAAAGCAGGTGCTAATATAAAACCCATTCTACAGATGGGGAAACTGAGGCAAACAGAGGTGAAGTGACTTGCCTAGGATCACACAGCTGGTAGTCTATGAGGCCAGATTTAAACTAAGGTCTTTTCCACTCCAGGCCCAGCACTACCAAGCAGCCTAAGATAGCACATGAGTATCTCTGCCTTAGGCAATAAGAAGGTATCTAAGGAAACTTCTACATTCACAAACCTTTTTCAGGAAATACCTACTAGGTAGGGGCCTCTAGGTGGCGTAGTAGATAGAGCACTGGCCCTGAAAACAGGAGGACCTGAATTCAAATGCGACCTCAGACCAAATACTTGACACTAGCTGTGTGACCCTGGGCAAGTCACTTAACCCCAACTGCCTTAAAAATAAAATAAAATAAAATAAAATACCTACTATGTGCAAACACTATATGAAGAGATATAAGGACAAAAAATAAGATCGTCTCTTCCAAGATAACCTCTTCTTGGTGTATGTACTGGGGCTGAAGTGGTTCCTAAACTTTCTCTAAAGCAGTGGACTCCAAAATGGGAACCAGGGCATGACCCCACGAAGTAATAGTGGTACTCTACAGCATAGCCAATCACTGAACATGTCTCCAACACAGCCACACTATCCCCTTCACCCAATGTCGTCAAATTTCCTTCTCTCCACCCCTTCCCTCTTGCTAGCCCCTACTCTTTGGCAATGCAAACTCCTCACCTCTCCCCTTCTCCACCGAGAGGGGTGTCCTAGGGAGGTAAGAACCTACGTGTGACAAGAGCACCTGCACCAGCACAAGCAAAATCCCCCCTCCCCAGAGCAGCCTCATGGTTTGGGCAGGTGCTGGGGAGGGGGGTGAAGGTGATGCGCTACCATCCATGGCAGTTGTTAGGAAGAGTGGGCACAACCCTGCCCCTTCCCTTTTTTCATTTTGGTTGGCACAGCGAATTGCACAGAATAAGCATGCATGGCCAGGTCTTTCTGCCCCAAAACACATCCTTCTAAACTTTCCTTTTTCTGGCACAAGTATACCCCAAGTGGCACAGTTTCAAAACACTGGTATCATCCTCAATTTCTCCATCTTACTCATGTCATTTATCAGTTGTCAAATGTCTTATCTCTACACTCTTGTCTTTACTTAGGCAACCACATCTTCCTTCTTGGTTTTCCTGCCTCCCTTCTCCAATCCTCTACACAGTGGCTGCAGTAAGTTTCCTTAAGTCAAGATTCCCTCCTCAAATCATGTCACTCCCCTCCTCACACTCCAGTGGCTTCCTATGGACTCTAGGATTTATTTCATCTTTATCTAATCCTTTTTAATGTTTGTTTTGTATAGCTATAAGGTACATTATAAAATATACAAAATTACATGCTCACTGATACATATGTATAATTGTAAACAAACTAGCTTTATTTATTTGTTTGTTTGTTTATTTATACTGATAGGAGTATGTGATGAAAAAAATTTATAGAGACCATGGCTCAAGAGTACTGGACTTGGAATCAGGAGTTCTAGCTTCTTAATACTGGTTCGCTACAGCACTGAAAATGATCAGCTGGAGTAGTTAAATATCCAGAATTTCAGGAGAAATGCTGGTATACAGAAGAATAACCTTATCAAAGACAGATTCCCCAGAGGATATTGCTGAATCAAAAGAGCCAATTCCTATAGCTGTTACCTCTGTTATTATCAACATCAAAGTCAGTCTTTAGAGACAGAATCCCTTTGGTGTGGGGAGGATTGTACAGAAAGATTGCCAGGTGGAGTTTCCAGTTATACCACAAGTTAATAATGTAAAAGACTTTTGTAACATTATGGATCCAGTCTGCTGTAATTCAAAAGACCAAACTGTAGCAGAAGAGATAGGGATATAGGCCAGGACATGTACTGCCAGGTGAAGTCCTGAAAACCCACTGAGTGTTGTACTGGTAGGGGTAACAATTTAAATTTTTCTTGGCCGGATACTAGTGTGCTTAGGAACATGGAACAGTGCAGACATTTTCTAGACCATCTCCCACCTCCAATCACCTTTAAAATACAAAACCATAACCCTATTCCAACTTTCCACTACTAAGATAAAAATTTCTCAAAATGTTGCTAAGCTCAAGAAGAGGGAAAAGATTTAGATACTATGTAGAATGTAATATAATACAGAACATAATACAGGCAACTGCCAAAAGCCATTATGGTGATCCTGTCATCTGTCATAAAACTAAGGATTATTTTCTTTGATTGAGAAGTTAAAAAAAAAGTATTTGTAGCCATACCTACAAGCTAATTATATGTACTTCCGCTTACACTTGCTTACATTAAAAATGTTGAAAGAAAAACTAGCAAATCCCCTTACCCCAAGATGCTGATATACAGTCTATTTTCCTATGAACATCTGAAAAGTGCTCACCAAATACAAGTTGCCCTTCTGGCATACAGTGTGCTTGTGGACATCACTGTCCTAGGCTTTTCTCCTGGAACCAAATCCTTAGTTTCTGTTTAGTGGATTATGGCAAGTAAAAGTAGAATAACCATGATGTCATGGTACTGAACTAAGGGGAAACAGGAAGAACAGCTTAACAAGGGGAATTCTGAAGGAAGTTTCAGTCTTAGCCCAATATATACCTGGCAAAAACAAAAACACAAAACATAAAAACAACTTTGTTAAGGTCTCTCATTTTACCTGTATGCATTCTGGACATACCCACTCAAGCACAATCTCTCATCTCTGCTAAGTTTAAACACACATACATAAAACACACACACACACACACACACACACACAGAGACACACATGTATGTATATACATTAGGGTATGCAGTTTTAAGTTATTAAAACTTAAAACTTTTGGATCACCCTGTGTTTTGTGTTCAGGTTTTTGCTTTTTGTCATAGTTATGTCCTCACATCAAAACAAATTAGCCAAGCAGAGAATCAAAGCTGGGCTACATACATTGAAGGCCAAATCCAAACCTCATACACCAAGGGAAGTTCTACCCCTCCCCCCCAAAAGAAAGGCAACAGAGAAGGAAGGGACAAAACCAGAGCTTGGTAGCTTTAAATGAAAAGGTCCCCACCCTTTACTCCTTTGGTGTCTAGAATTTCTGCCCATGAAATGATGCCAGAAGCAAGAAACCAGGAAGCCAAAAAGAATGTTTTTTATACCAATAGGCAGAGGGATCAGGGTGACCAGAGCCACCAATGAATGGACAGGGCAACAAGAAAAAGGCCAGTGGTATGAGGTGGTGTGACATGCTAGTAAAGGAAAGAGGAGGAGCAAGCTTTTGGAGAAACTGTGGAAGCAACTTGAAAACATAAATCACTTAGCTGCCCAAATATAAAAAATTTCACCATCTTGGAAGACTTGCTTCACAAACTGGGGTGGGTAGCGTGGGAAAAGAAAGCAGTTTAGAGAAAGGGAGGAGTTTACAGAGAGCAAAGTTATAAAATTGTAGTTTAAGAGAAGAGGGTAGGAGGGAAATTATAAAATTCACACAGAAACTTTTTAGATAATATTTGTAAAGCGCTTAAGCACAGTATCTGGCAAACAGTAGACACCAAATACATGTTAGCTTTTTTTTTTCACTTGTAAGTATATACTTCAATTTTAGCATACAACAAAAAACAACATTAGAAACTAACAGTTGTGGGAAATACTTCTTTTTCTTCCTCTGCTTAAAAGTAAAAGAAAAAAGACATTTACACTCTCTAAATCGATGTATTCATTTCAATTTCTTTTTCATGTTGTGTTAATTCACTCTTTGCCTTCAAATAAAGTCCAATGAATGAAACCAATCAAATTTATTTGCTTTTAAAACAGGAGTAGTTCTATTCTTGGCAAAAGTCAGGCATTTTAAAATGACATCAATAGGTTTATAATTTAAGATTTGAGAGGCTACGGGTTTCTTTTAGATATTTCAGGGTCATTTATTACTCTCCCTAGGGGATGACTGACAACCATGTGT
Source organism: Phascolarctos cinereus (assembly GCF_003287225.1). NCBI lineage: Eukaryota > Metazoa > Chordata > Mammalia > Diprotodontia > Phascolarctidae > Phascolarctos > Phascolarctos cinereus. Next base: position 170,188,671 of record NW_027555514.1, read on the forward strand.
CTCTGGAGAAAACTACTCACAACCAGAAGTAGACACAGCTATGTGACTCACTGTTTGTACTAAATGCTGTGCAAACCACCTGACTTTAAAAAGCATGGGAAATCTTCAGAAAATTATCCATCTCAGTCATGACAGAAGAACACAAAAAACATTTATCTTACAACTCTAACAAAGTAATACATACTGAGTTCTACCATTATTAATACCTGGATGACAAGTCTGATTGAGTACACTATGTTACTGTCTAAAACTCTTTGGAACACCCAGGTTTACTTAGAAAGCAGGCACATGTGAGAAAACACACACACACACACACACACACACACACACAGATCCAGACATGGAATAAAAATTTAATATTTTATTTCAGTGTCAAAGAACAGACAAATTTTTCTATCAATTCTGTGACTGAATTCTATTTAGTTTTTCCTAGACAGCCCACTGGAGGATTTCAAGCTTCAAATTTAGTTTAACTAATAGGAAAGGAGGTTGAGAGGTAAAGTATAGTTTCTAAAAATAGAAAGTTACTTTCTATTTGATAGTGAAGACCATGGTTTGATTCAAGAAACTATCATCAAAGTGGTTCCCGCTCTTATGACTTAAGAGAGGAGTCATTTCAATGTTGTTCACAGTAAGTTCTAACAGTGACAGTAACACTTTTCTTTAGAAACCAAAGGAAGTACACCCACAAAAGGCAGAAATGGCAGGGAGAAACCAAAATTATAGAAGTAATTTTTAATAAGTACGAAAAGATGTAGCATGGCATGGTAGATAAAGGATCAGTATAGCTTGGTAAAGCCCAACTTTTTTTGACTACACACTTCCGTTATTAAAAAAAATCATACATCTGATGATATTGATATTTATTTATAAATTTACTTATAAATTAAATAAACATGTAATGCTGCATTAGGTATTATATACTAAAAATATATATAAAATTAAAATCTAAAAAGGATGAAATAAAGATAAAAAATTTTTAAATGTTTTATTTATTAATGGTACAGAAACACTTTTGTGTTTATAAAATTATGGAGGGGCAGAGTAGTGGGCCCAGTGGACAGAGATACAGCCTCAAAGCTGAAAAATCTGAGTTCAAATCTTGCCTCTGAAATATACTGGCTGCGTGGCCCAACTTAACCTCTCTGTGTGCTAGCCAATTTTCTAAGATTGTAAGGTTGTAACTCGTATTGGAAGAGTTATCTCACTGGGAGTTCTCTATACCAGCAATATTACAAGACCTTTTCAGTACATCAGTGAGGTCAAAATTATTTTTAAAATAATTAATAAAATTAATTTTAAAAACCATTTTTATACTAAGATGTTTTCATTTCTAATACAGTAAATATCAATTGATATAAACCCACATAAACAAAAGCTTTTGGGGGCATCCTCAATAAATGGCAACAGTTATAAAAGAGGTCTGAGGCCAAAAAGTTTGAAAGTTGAAGTCCTATAACAATTAAATCACAGGTTCAAGTTCTATACATATAAACAAAACTATATTTTTAAAGACAGCAATGTGATTGAACATTGTCTCATTACTTTAAAAAACTCACAAGTATGTTCTGGGGAATAGAATGCACTTCTAAATAATAATTGTTAAGTAATTTATTATTCAGGCATTTTGCTCAATGTAGCTTGCCAAATGGGTAATTTTTTAAAATATTTTTCATTTAAAAGATATACAATATAACAATCAAGTAATAGGTTCTAACAGCCACTGAACTCTAGGTTTTCAGTGGGAATCTTATTTCTCTGCATACACATGTTCATCACATATAATACAAAACAACAAATGAAAGTAAACTGGCTCTAATTTCAACTCAGCTAAGTTTTCATCATCAATAAACATTTATCAAGCAACTAGTCTAGATCAGAAGCTATGCTAAGCACTGATGACAGAACAGCAAGGAGGCCATTGTCACTGAATCACAGTGGTTCTGCTAAATGGATGGTATGATACCTTAATTTCCTAGCCATATTTGAATATTTTAGTTGTATTTCTGTATGAGTGTGAAGAACAGTAAGAAAGCCCATTTTGGCTGGACCACAAAGTGAAGGAAGGGGAGTGATGTATATAATAAAGCTGGTAGGCTGGGGCCAGGCTATGCAGGTATTTAAATGCCAAACAGAGGAATTTAGTTTTGATCCTAGAGTCAACAAGAAGCCGTTGGAGTTTATAGACAAAGGGAAGAGTGATATGGTCAGTCAATCTTTTAGAAAATCACCTGGGCTTCTATGAGGAGGATGGATTGGAGTGGGGAGAAATAAGGAAAGGAGATTAATTCAAAGGTCATTGGAACACGCCAGGTAAGAAAAAGCAGTCCTGAACAAGGGATGGCTGTGTAAATGGAAAGAAGGGGACAGAAGTGAAAGATGGAGAGATAGAAAACACAAGATGGTAACTGTGGATATGTTAGGTGAGCAAGAGAGGGTAGCTGACAGTGACATTGTTAAATGCAAGTGACTAGAAGAATGGCATCTCTCTCAACAGAAAGAGGGAAATTTTGGGAAGAAGATCTGCAGAGTAGATTGCTAACCATCCATGTCTGCTCTTCCTGTGCAGCTCACTCTGATCCATTCAAAACAAAAAGGGGGTTGAACAGAAATAGAAAGGCTCTTACAGATCACTTGGCCTTCTGAAAAGCACCTGGCCTAGGAAACAAGAGGGCTGGTCATAGAATCAGGTGACCTCTGCTGGAATCCCGTCTTAGACACATACGGTCTATGCGACATGTCCTCAGTGCCTTGGGCAATTCTTCAAGACTCTATTACTAAGGTATTACAAAGGGAATTCCCTAGGCAGATTAAATCACAAGGCCCAACAAAAAAATTTTTTTAAAGTACAAACTGATGACCCTATTAATTTATTTAATCATTAGCCATAGTCTGGTGCATTGAGAAAATGGTTATATTTGGAGCCAGAGGGCTAAAGATTCAAATTCAATCTTTGCCACTTACCAGTTATTCAAAAAGCATTTATTAAACAACTACTATGAGTTAAGCACCATGCTAGGTCCTAGGGATACAAGTCCCGACTCTAAAGAAATTTACATTCTCTTGAGGGAAACAACACTTTCACACGATCTGTACAAATGTAATCTATACAAAAAGAATACTAGAAGTTGGAGGAATTAATAAAGAATTCATATAAGAGGGAGCATTTAACATGGCCTTTAAAGGAAGTTAGGGATACTAGGTTCCTTCAAGAGATAGGAGGTATGAAAAAAGTACATGCACTCCAGGCATCAGAGACAGCCATGGAGATGAGAACTGTTATGTCTTATGTGGGGAACTGCAAATAGGCCCATCTGTCTGGACTGTTGAGTATATGTATGAAACAAAATAATTATCCCACTTACTGGTCTTGAAATTCAGGCCAAGAGCCACATGGGGAAGGACTTCAAATGTCAAACGGAGGATTGCATTTTATTCTAGAGAGAATAGGAACGACTGGATCAGAGAATTGACACAGTCAGATCTGTGGTTTAGGAAAATTACATTGGCAGATTCATGAAGAAAGGAATGGAATAGAGTGAGACACTAGACATGGAGACCATTTAGAATAGTCCTGGCAAGAGGTGATAAAGAGTCTGAACTAGGGTGGTGGCCATGTGAGTAGAGAGAAGGGGTCAGATATCAGAGACGGAGTGGAAGAAATGACAAGATGTGGCAATGGATGCAAGAGTGGAGTCCAAGATGATACCACTTTGGTAAAACTGGGTGACTAGAAGGCTGCTAGTGCCCTAGAAAGCTAATAAGGAAGTTCAGGAGAGTGCTAGGTGTGAGGGAAAATATAGGGAGTTCTGTACCTGCAGGACATTCAGTTTGGTGATATGGAACCAAAGCTCAGAGAGAATGGTGTGGAATACACAGATCTAGGAGTCATCTGCACAGAGCCAATAACTGAACCCATCATAGATGACAAAGTCATGAAGAGTTTGTAGAGAAGAGGAGGGAGCCCTGAACAAAACTTCAGGGGTACCCAGAGTTAGGGGGCAGGATTTGGATGATGACCCAGTAAAGGACACTAAGAACTAGCGATCAGACATGCAGGAAGAAAATCAAGAGAGAGAAGGGTCACAAAACCCCCCAAAAGACAAATAGCCAGAAAGAGCGGATAGTTAACCTTGCAAAGATTAGGATAGTCAAATGTTACCAAAAAATCAGGAAACATGAGAACTGAGAAAAAGCCACTGGATCTGGCAATTAGGAAAATAATGTGTTATATACATACATACATACATACACACATTCATGTATATATATATATATATACACAAATACATACATGCATATACCTACACATACATATATGAAAAAATAAATGAGAATTCAGAGAAGCATAAATTTCTATAAATTGATACAGAATGAAGTAAGCAAAACCAGGAAAACAGTATATATAACCATCTTAAATGGAAAGGCCATTAAAATAAAACTGAACACTATAAAAACATAATAACCAAACTTGGCCAGAGAGGAATTAAAAAAAAAAATCTCTCAGTTCAGTGCAGAGATGTGGAATATCACATCTGCCATCAAAAACAACTGACATATTGGTTGGTTTTGCTAAACTTTTTTTCTTCCTTCTTTTTAAATCTTTGTTAAATGAGATGGCTTGCTGTTAGGGAGGTGGCAGAGATATATTTGGAAATGAATGTGATGTAACAAAAGTTATCAATAAAATAACTTTTAAAAAACACAACTCTGTATTAATCTTGGAGAAGGCCATTTCAGTTGAATGAAGAGGGGCTAAGGCAGATTGCAGGGAGTTTCAAAGTGACTGACCGAAAAAAAAAAAAGTTAAGGCAATGAGCACAGAAAGCTTTTTTTTTTTAAAGAGTTTGATTGTCAAAGTGAGGTAAAGTTATCAAATGACAGTTTTAGGGAATTGTACGGTAAAGTGAGAGATTTTTTTTTAAATTTATTTTATTTTTAATTTATAGAATAAAGCAAGCATTCTCATAACATAGTATAACTAAAAAAAGATGATTCCATATGAAACTGCAAATCTATTATGTACAACTTACTATTCCTATAAAATAAAGCTATCATGGAAATGTAGGCAGCATGGAAAGTCAAAAGACAGGAAGGAACTGAAGCTGATAATGAGAGTGACTGATCACAACATAACAGAGGAGAGAAAGGGGATAAGATGAAGAGGACAGGCAAAGAAGCTCATCTTGGCTAGGACATCTTCAACAGAGATTAAAGGGAGGAGAAAATGTGTGGCAAGTCAATTACATTGCCTGGGCTTTATTAGTTTCCTCATCTGTAAAATGAAAGGATTAATCCAAGAAGACCTCTAAGGTCCCTTTCAACTTCAATGATTCTATATTTTTGCAAGACATCAACAATCTTCAATGGAAAACTTCACAGTTCAAATAGCTTCCCCTAGAAAATGGCAATTAACTCCTGTAACATTTAAACAAAGCTAAAGCCAAAGACAGATCAGTAACGTTCTAAAGACAAATAAAGAGAACTACTATTCTTTTTCTCATTGATCTTCTGGAACCAAAAAGGGACTAGAAAAACCTCCTCTCTATTGATGCTTATATACACAATATTTATCGCTAGGGATAGGGACTAGAACTGATTTCAACGTCTTAGGGAATTCTATGCAGGTTGGCATTTTTTCTACAATTTATAGCCTTAGAGGTAGACAACTGTCTGGTAAAACGGTGTTAAACAAGGCCACAAAACTGGACATAAAGATTTCGTCAGGCTGCATACTGACCGAGAAAACTACACATGTTTAGATATTTCTTTTTTTTAAAATTAATTAATTTTGTTAAATATTGCCTAATTCCATTTTAATCTGGTTCTGCTGCACTCTGGCATAACTGTAGGCTACATACAGCCCCAGGTTGCATGTTTGACTCCTCTGGTCTAGAACACGATTAAGTCAGTCGGACAATAAATATTTATGAAGCTTTTACTATGTGCCAGGCTAAGTGCTGAGAACACAAAAAAAGGCAAAAAAAGACAGTCCCTGCTCTTAAGAAGCTCACAGTCTAAAAGGGGAAACAACATATAAAAACTATGTAGAGGAAAAACTGGAGATAATGAACAGAGGGAAAGAAAGAGAATTAAGGGGTTATCAGGAAAGGCTTCGTATAGGTGTGATTTTTCACCTGGCAGGGGTCACACAACCTATGTGTCAAAGGCCAAAACTTGAACCTGAGTTTTCTTTGCTTTGAGGTCAGCTCTATATCCATTATTCACACTGTCTTTTAACTATATCCAATGACTCATTCAAAATTACACAGTTCTTAGACTCAAAATATATTTAAGGGATCAATTACTACCTCTTCCAATCTCAACTTTACTTAAATCATCACAGATTGATGGTCCCATAGACCTAGAAGTCATCTAACCCAGCATTCTAATTTTAAGAGACCTGCCCAAGGTCATGCTTTGACCTCATATTAAAAAAGATAATCAAGGAGTTCCACAACCTAATTGGGTAACCCTTGAAGTAATTCTGGTAAACAGTTTAAAAGTACTTCTTGCCTGCCCAGTTAAAAGAATTTTTGAACAAAAGGGAAAACTAATGAATACTAAATGCCAGCCAGAGATCCTGAAAAAAGATGCTTGTAAAGAGTAACATTCAAGATTGAGGCCAGTGGCGTCACAAGAGTCCAGAAACCGCTGTGGAAGTCCAGGAAAGTTTCTCTGGCACTGACTCTGGGTAGAAACAAATGAATGCCTCTTATCTGCCTGGCTGCCTTACAATCAGAAAGTTCTCCTTACATCTAACCTAAATCTCTCTTGCTGAAATTTAAACCCATTTCTTTCTTTTTCTTTTTCCATATATTCAGTGGATATAAGAGCTCAGCATGGTACTTTGATGGGGGGAAAGTAAATTAATTGTTCAAGTTCTCACACCAGTCAAGGCAGAAACTAGAACTTGTCTTTGACCTTGTTCCTCCTGAATGAATAATTACCTTTTTGGGATCACTTTCATTGAGGAAAGCACTTGTTTCTATAAATAAAACTGTGAGATGGATCTACAAATAAAATGACTTGTGCATAAAATAAGCTGTGAAAAGAACTTTCAAATAAGCATAATAACCTTGTATTTGACAAGTGTAAAGACTTAAGATTTTGGGATAAGAATTTGTTACTTGGTAAAAAAATTGTTGGGAAAACTGGAAAGCAGTATGGCAGAAACTGGGCATAGACCAGTATCTTACACCATTTACCAAGACAAGGTCAAAATGGATATATGACCTAGGTATAAAGAAATATTACAAGAAAATTAGAAGATAGAACATATCAGACTTATGGATAGGTTAACAATTTATGAATAAAAAGAGAGAGCAAAGTTGGATGTAAAATGGATAATTTTGATTGCATTAAAAAGGTTTTTTTTATAAATAAAACAAATGTAGCCAATATCAGAAGGAAAGCAGAAAACCAGAAACAAAATTTTTATAGACAGTTTCTGCAATATTTCCAAAGAGAGTTCTATTTGATTCTGATTACCTGTTAAGGCACACATCACTGTGTAGAATAGACACGGCCCATGAGTCAACTCTATCATATTTCCTTATCAACTTCCACGACAAAACTAGAAGTTCACTCCGACAAGAAAAAAAATTGTCACCAAGTTATAATAAAAATTACAATGAAGGATGAAGCAAGTAAGTGTTTGAGACCGCAGAGGAGGAAATTAATTTTAACATTAATATTACTCAAAAGAAGGTCAAGTACAAATGCTGCTCTGAAGCTTAAGATATTATACCAAAAATTACACATTCTTGAGACCAAATCCCTATGCTGAATGAAAAGCCTATAGTGCTGCTGTGACAAGGCAAATAATCTTTTGTGATCTTCTGTTATCATTTGGCTATTTAACATGGCCTTATTTACAGCTGTTAGTGGCAGGTATGTGTGAGGCTAGAAGGTAATAATAACAATAAATTTCTTTTATATAGCCCTTTTTCCTTACAAAACCCTGCAAAGTAGGTGATAGTTGTTGTTCAGTTGTATCTGACTCTATGTGACTCCATGAGCTCTGTCCAGGGGGTTTTCCTGGCAAAGATAATGGAGTGTTTTACAGATGAACAGGGGCGGGGCAGCTAGGTGGAGCAGGGGATAGAGCACCCGCCCTAAAGTCAGGAGTACCTGAGTTCAAATCCGGCCTCAGACCAAACACTTGACACTTACTAGCTGTGTGACCCTAGGCAAGTCACTTAACCCCAACTGCCTAAAAACAAACAAAACAGATGAACAGAGGGAAAGAAAGAGAATTAAGGGGCATCAAGAAAGGCTTTGTTTGGTGTGATTTTTCACCTGACAAAGGTCACACACTTTACAGATGAAGAACTGAGGCAAATAAGGGTTAAGTGAGGTGCCCAGTATCACACAGCTAGTAAGTGTCTGAGGCTAAATTTAAACTCAGAGATTCCTGACTCCAGGTTTGGTACTCTAACTACTAGACCACTTAAGACGGATAAAGTAGGTAATGCCTACCTATTTTACCTGTTTTTCCTGTTTTTAACACATGAGGAAAATAAAGCTCAAATACATAAGATGATACGCCCAAGGTCACACAGAAAATGTCAGGGCCAGAATTTGAACCCAGTTTTTCTGACTCCAAGATCATCAGCGCTCATATTATTTGTTCTAGTACTGATTTCTGCATGAAAGATTTCCTGTCTTAGATGCTTTAGTGTTTGAAGGGACTTCAGAAGACACTGAGTTCAATCGGTATATTAAGAATTCCTTCTATTACATACTAGGCAAATAGTCATCCAGCCTTTTCCTGAAGGCTCCCAAAGAAAGGGAACCCATACCAATAGGAAGACTGTCCACTTCACTTCTGTATGGCTCAAACTGTTGGAAAGTTTTCCTCACACCAAGACACAAAACTTTTCCTACAACTTCTACCCCATTGCTGAGATCCTGCCCTCTTGGTCTAAAAGCTAGATAAGACTAATTCCTCTCCTAGACATTAACCCATCAAATGCCTGAAGTCTAAACAGCCTAACTTTCTTCAAATGAAATTTAAATCGATGTGGCATGATATGGAAGCCCTGCACTGTCACAATAATCTTTCTAAAAAAAAAAAAAAGACAATAACCTTTCTCTGAATGTTTTCCATCTTATGAATGTCCTTCCTACTCATGGCACCAGAACTGAAAATAATACTCCAGAAATGGTCTGAACAGGGCTGAGCTTTCCAGGACTATCACTTCCCTTGTTAAAGACACTAACATCTCTCAATGCACCTTAGTATCAAGTCAACTGGGGGGAGGAAGAAGTTAGAAGAGGGAAAGGAGGTTAAAAATATGGAAGGGAAGGGAGGGGAGGGGAGGAGAGGAGAAAGGAAGGGAAGAGAGAAGATGAGAGAGGAGTGGTGAATGAATGCTCTTCCTTCCCCATGCTATCTACCGACCTCCCTTACTGCCATTAAGTCAAAACCAAAATCCCACCTTCTACAAGAAGCCTTCCCCAATCCTTCTTAATTCCAATGCTTTCCCTCCGTTCATTATTTCCTATTTGTCCTATATATTGCTTGCTTTGTACATATTTGTTTGCATGCTGCATGTTCCTTCAGATTATAAACTCCTTGAGGGTAGGGGCTGTCTTTTCCCTCTTTTTGTATCCCTACAGCTTAGCACAGTGTCTAGCATATAAAGTAGGCACTTAAATATTTGTTGATCAACTGACTGATTTCAAGAACAATCATTTTCTGATCAACTTTAAATAAGTAAATGCACCTTTAATTTGGTGCCTGGTAAATTCAAAATTTATTTTTAATCAAGTTCGTTGTTTTGGATTCCATAATACACTGCTGACTCTTATGAAACTTGCAGACCAATAAAATCCCCAGATCTTTTCCAAGATCCTCCATCTTTGTACTTGTTATTAATATTTTTCAACTGTACAAGAGTTTACATTTGTCCCTACTATTGAACTGATCAAGAATTTAGATGCATCCCTTATCCAAGGCACTGTATTAGGTTCTATCGATTTAAAGACAAGCTGAAAATCATTCCTTACCCTCAAGGAGCATATATTCTACAACATTTATGCAGATCAGCAAAAATAAGACAATTTGAGAAGAGTTTGGAAAAAAGGAAAAAACCTCTAACAACCAGAGAAATCAAAGAAAGGCTTCCTATAAGAGACAGGTCCTGTGTGGACCTCTAAAGAAAGCAAAAGATTCCAGGAGGCTGAGGTAAAGAGTGAATTCTATGCATGTGGGACTGGATGTGAAATGCCATAAAGGCAGGAAATGGAAGACCTTGTTCTTGGATCAGGAAAACCAGGATCACTGGAATATAGAATATGTTAAAGAGAATAACGTAAAATAAGTCTGGTAAGGAAGACAGAAGACAGTCCTTCAAGGACTTTAAATTCTTTCCCTCCTAGATAACCTCCCATTTACATTATATATGTCTTATTCATAGAGTTGTTTGCATGTTGTCATGCTCCCATCCCCCTATATTAGAATGTGTGCTTCTTGAGGGCAGGGACTATTTTCCCCTTTCTTTGTATCCCTAGCGCTTAGCGGTACTTGGCATGCAGTAAGTACTTAATAAATGCTTGTTGACTATTTTATCCTAGAGTCAAAAAGAAAGCTATTGGAACTTCTTGAATGATAGATATCTGCTTTAAGAAAGTTGTTGTGGCAGCGTCTTGAAAGATTAATTGAAGAGGAAAGAAACTGGAAACAAGGAAAGCAAATAGAAGGCTACTGGAATAGTCCAGGTGAGAGATAATGAGGGCTTGAACTTGGGTGGGGGCCTTGTGAATGCTGAAAAGAGCAGAAATGCAAATATTCTCCCCCAAGCTGAAGCCTGCCCAAATTTCTTTGCTGTCACCTAGTATGCTACATATCCCTCTTACCTTTGTCCTAGTCCAACATACAGCCAAGCACAGATCCCTAGGGTCCTCTAGCACAGACCTTTTCTTTTCCAAAGAGTCATCAAATCATTAATAACAACTCCTAGGGCCAGGTCATCAGGCCAAATCCATTCAATTACAATAGTGACTAGCCCACACCTATAGCTTTTAATTAACAACAACAACAATAATAATAGCAGCTAGCATTTATATAGTGCTTTAAGATTTTTACAAAACACTTTCCAAATACTACTTCATTTAATCATCACAAACTCTGGGATACTATTATTATCTTCATTTTACAGATGACGAAATTGCGGCAGATAGCATTAAAATTTTTTGCCCAGGACTACACAGCTAGTAAGAGTCTGAGACCAAATCTGAACTTGGATCTTCCAGACTACAAGTTAAGTATCTATTCAATGCAACATCTAGCTCTTGTCCGTAAGAATGAATACATGATCTGATCAATACGGTGATCCAAGACAATTTCCAAAGGACTAAGGATGAAAAAATACAATCTGCCTTCAGAAACAGACCTGATAAACTCTGAGTGCAAATTGGAATATAATTTTCTCACTTCACTTTTCTTGCTTTAAAAAAAAAAACCATGGCTAACATGGAAATGTTTTGCATGATATCACATGTATATATGATATCATGTTACTTGCCTTCTCAGTGGGTGGGGGGGGTGAATGAGACAGAAAGAATTTGGAACTCAAAACTTAAAAAGAAAAGAATGTTAAAAAAAATTAGATTAATTTTTTTAAAAAAATATAAAAACTTTGCTAATATCTACATAAGTAACAATTTAAAATAAAATCAAGGCATCTACAATATCCCCCAATATATGAGTCTAGTAACCCTATTGAAAAAGGAAATTAGTTTAGACTGGCATAAGCTATTTGTGATAAAACCACATGGTTTCTATGATCACTTTTTTTTTTCTAGATGTCTGTCTAGCAATAATCTAGACTTTTTTTTTCAGGAGTCTAAAATACCGAGTGCACTCATCTTCTGTTTGTAAACTCCACTCTTGTTCTTTTTTTAAAAAAAATCTATAAAAAATTTGCCCCTCTCTAGTCCAGTGGTACTGTTACCATTTTCCCTGATCTTTGACAGGGACTCAGGGCAGCTTGGTGGCACTGGTCTTGGAATCAGGAAGACTCACTCATCTTCCTGAATTCAAATCCAGCCTCAGACACTTACTAGCTGTGTGACCCTGGACAAGTCTCTTAACCCTGTTTGCCTCAGTTTCCTCATCTGTAAATTGAACTGGAGAAGGAAATGGAAAACCACTCTAGTATCCTTGCCAAGAAAATCCCAAATAAGGTCATAGAGAATTGGGCATGACTGAACAACAACTGACAAGGGCTTAGCAATCATATCTGGAGGTTTTCTGCACCCTGGAACATAGTTTATCTTAACCTTCTGAACTGAACTTACCTGGATAACTTCTATTCCTATTTATCCTACAGCATAGCACAATGGATTGAGAGTCAATGAAATCAGTTTCAGTCCGTATCCTTACAAACATTCTATTAAGATTTTTTTTCTTTTTTCGAGGTCATACTTTTTCTGGTCCAAACAAAGATCATTCTTGGCAGAAAAAAAACCAAACCATACTAAGACCTGAGAAGCTCTACCTTCTATACATCAGATGTTACTTTTCCACCCTTCCTAAGTAGCAGTTCTTATTCTTTTCATTCTCCTTGTTCCCCACTATAGCTAAAAAACCAAAACTTATTTATTATCTTCTCCCCAGTCTCAGCTCATTTTGAGATTTAGTGATTCTGACTCTATTCTTAGGGTACTGTCATGCTTTGTGTTCCTTTTTCTCTACCTGTGTTTGTTTCCATCTTCAGTACTTTTTGTTTGTTTGTTTATTAAACTCAGGGAGTTCCCTAGTGCATTCATATAAGTCTGTTTTAAAGAAATTTCCTTTTTGCTCTTCATCAAAATGGAATCTCTTTGAGTTTTCAGAATTTCTTTCTTGCATCCTTCTTACTCCTTCTGTGCTGACTTCCCCTGTAGAACTTTAGTCAGCGGGGTCTTACCTCTATCTAATCTCTGAATCTGAACTCTTTGAATTTGCTCACCAAAAATCTAGGACACATGTTAAACTATACCCAGTTTCCTTACTAAGAAAATTGTAACATATATTCATTTTTTTCTTCATTTGAGTGATGAGAAGTCTTAATATTCACTGAGTTCAATGTTGTAGCTCATTTATATCTGTAAATGGGTGGAAAATTATTTAAAACCAACCAAGATCTTTATTTACTTCATTATCAGTAATTAACAGATCAAGCAAGCTGCAAAATGAAATCATTTAAAATCACCGACTTAAAAATCTTGCTCAAAAATATCCTGCTTTATTAAAGGAATAGAGAATTTTTCTTATGTAAGTTTCTAAAGAATTTTCCTGTTGAGGCAGTTTGTAAACGTTGCAAAGCGTTGCTAGAGCAACTTGGTTGAAACCTATTAAGAAGTGAAGGATTGTACTGCTTTTTAAAAACTACTGAGTTAGACATCTGAGGGCACTGTTTCATTTTTCTTTATGAGAAACTAAAAAATGATCACCTTCAAATTGGGAGAAAAAAAGGCTCAGGGGGCTTCATGCTCTTTGTGGCAAGATGCCTCCTGCAGCTGTCTCCTCTACCAGATGACAGGAGAGTATTAGGAGTAAGACAGAAGAAGTGCTGTGTGTTCTTTTCCATTCCGGCACTTCATTTGAGAGCAGAGACATGGAGAGACTAAGAAATCAGGAATTCACTGAGGTGTTGGAAGCAACGTAGAAGTGCTCTGATACCAAACTACTCAGACAATATGGAAAAGGGTGAGGCAAAGAAAATCTCAGCTCTTCAATAACCCCTGAAGGGAGATCCCGGGAGAAAAAGCTGATTTACCAATCAGAATACTAATTCAATCTGGGCAACTTCGGTGAATGGGTGGGTCAGTTAATTCTCACATAGATGGATAGCTCTTGAAGTGATCATGACATTGTAGCAAAAAAAATAAAAAATCAAAAACTAATATTTATATTAATGACCATGAGTAATCAAGAAACAGTGAAAATAAGTTAATTATGCTATTTATAAAAGTAGAAAAATATGTAACATTTTAGAAAAGCTTAACTCAGTTTTTTTCTTCAATCTTTGGTACTTAAGGATAAGTAATGCATATAGTAAAAAAAAAAAAGCATTTGATCTGGAATTAGGGGACCTGGGTAGGAATCTTGGCTCTTCTTTGTCATCTGTGAGGTCTTGGGAAAGACTTCTCTGTACCTCAGTATATTAATCTGCAAAATGGGGGATTTACTCTGGCTCTCTAAGGTTATTTGGGGCTTTTAAATCCTATGATTCTACGGTTTGCATTTTTTTTTAATTAATTAGAAAAATCACTCAGAACATTTGGGCTGAAAAGGCATTTATTAAGAATCTACTATTTACCAGACACTCTGCTAACGAGAGACAAAAATGAGAAAGACCCCTGTTCTCAGGGAACATCCTTTTTCCCCACCCCAGGAGAAACAACATGCACACATAATTTACAAGAGGGGGAACGTGAGCTGAGTTCTGAGGCTGGGGGTTCTAGGATGCGGAAGGAAGAATATTCCAGGCATCGGGAAAGGTACAGAAGATCTGGAAAGTCATACACAGGGAGCGACAAGTAGGGCAGTTGGGCCAGAATGTAGCGTCTGTGAAAGCAGACTAGGCTGGAAAGACACTGTAAAAGGCTTTAAGCATCCAAACAAAGATTTTGTATTCCATCGTAGAGACAAAAGGGAACCACTGGACCTTCTTGAGCAAATAAGTAACATGATCAGACCTGGGCAAGAAAAGAGATGGAGTAAATAGGCTTTCCCCCTGGCCTAATCTTTTGATCCAGAAAAACAGAGACGAAGACAAAGTCATTTAGGTGATAATTATGTTTAAAGGGTGTAAAACTCTGAACCAGACACCTCCCCTCACAATCCTGTAACAAAGATGATGATATGATTTAGATATAAAGGCTGATACTGCAAGCAAACCGGGAGAGCAAGGAATAGTTTACCTATCAGATTTATGGAGAACAGAAGAATTCACGACCAAACAGGAGATTGAGAATATTACGAAATGAAAAATGGATAACTTTGATTACATTAAATTGAAAGTTTTTTGCCCAAACAAAACCAATGCAACCAAGATTAGAAGGAAAAGTAGAAAATTGGGAAAGAATTTTTACAACCAGTCTCTCTGATAAAGGCCTCATTTCTAAAATATATAGAGAATTAAGTCAAATTTATAAGAATACAAGTCATTCCCCAATTGATAAATGGTCAAAGGTTATGAACGGGCAGTTCTCAGATGAAGAAATTAAAGCCATCTAGAGTCATATGATAAAATGCTCTAAATCATTATTGATTAGAGAAATGCAAATCAAAACAACTCTGAGGTACCACATCACACCGATCAGATTGGCCAACATAACAAAACAGGAAAATGATAAATGTTAGAGAAGATGTGGGAAAATTGGAACACTAATGCACTGTTAGTGGAGTTGTGAAATGATCCAACCATTTTGGAGAGCAATTTGGAACCATGCCCAAAGGGCTATAAAAATGTGCATACCCTTTGATCCAGCAATAGCACTTTTAGGGCTATATCCCAAAGAGATCACACAAATGGGAAAAGGATCCACATGTACAAAAATATTCACAGCAGCTCTTTTTGTGGTTGCAAAGAATTAAAAATTGAGAGGATGCCCATCCATTGGGGAATGGCTGAGCAAGTTGTGGTATATGAATGTAATGGAATACTACTGTGCTATAAGAAATGATGAACAGGCAGACTTCAGAAAAACCTGGAAAGACTTCTATGGTCTGATGCTGAGTGAAATGAGCAGAACCAGGAGAACGTTATACACAATAACAGCTATGCTGTGTGATGACTAATATTGATAAACTGAACCCTTCCCAGCAATACAAGGATCTAAGACATTTCCAAAGGCCTCATGATGGAAAATGCTGTCCACATCCAAAGAAAGAACTATGGAGTTTGAATGCATATTGAAGCATACTATTTGCTATTTATTTTCTTCAGTTGTGTTTTGTTTCCTCTTTCTGATGGTTCCTCCTATTGGTTCTAATTCTTACTCACAACATCACTAATGTGAAAATATGTTTAACAGGAATATATATATGTATAGCCTATATCAGATTGCACACCGTCTTGGGGTGGAATGTGGGGAGGGAGGGGGAGAAAAATTTAAAACTCAAAAACTTATGGAAGTGATTGTTGAAAATTCAAAATAAAGTAATTTTTTAAAAAAACCAAAAATGCTTATACAAATGGGGGAGAGGGGAAGGGGAAGGAGAAGATATCTTATGATCTTCATTCTTAACTGAATCAAACAAAAGAGGGCTGAATGCACAAACACTTACATACATAGATTTTGATGCAGAACTACTGATTGATGATTAACTGCATTAAACTCAACAAGGTAACAAGTGGGGACAGGGAAAGAGCAGAGGGAAGTTTAAGAGGGAGGGCAGATCAAGAGAATAGTCACAAGCAAAACAAACCTCAACTCTGGAAGTTAGGTCAGAAGTGGGAATGAAGGGGGCAAAAAGAAAGAACCAAAAAAGAAAGAAAGAAAGAAAATATAAGAAGTATAGAGAATGCAATATCTAGAAGAAAGGCAGAGGAGGAGTAAGAACAGACTAATTATAAATACTAATGTTGATTAAATTCCTTCTTTTTTCTACCTCCTTTTCAAAAAAGGCAACATGGAGAAAACAGAAAAAAGTGTAAGAAGATATGGTGAAGGAAACACACAATTAACAGCCATAACTGTGGATGGATGATGAACTTACATAAAATGGAAGTGGGTAGCAGAATGGATTAGAAAGGAGAATTAAACAACATACAAGAAACACATAAAATATTCATAGAGAGTCAAAATGAAAGTCTGGATCAGAATTTATTATGCTTCTAGTAAATTCTCAAAAGTAAGGGTAGTAATTATGGTCTGAGACAAGGCAATAGTAAAAATGAACATGGTTAAAAAAGATAAGCAGGATAACCATATTATGCTTGAAGACACTGAAGATCATGAAATAATATCAATATTTAATAGCATAGCATCTAAGTACTCAAGGGAAAAACCAAAATTGAGGGAGAAATTGACACCAAAAGTATAATTATTCAACCAGGCATAATTTACAAAACTAGATAAATCTAAGAAAAAAGATAAAATGAAAGATATTAAGGACTTGAATATAATTTTAGAGAAATTGAATATGATAGCTCTCCAGGAATTACAGAATGGGAATATACATGCTTCTTAGCTGTACGTGGCTCCTGGCAAAAACTGATCATGTGGACCATATACTAAGGCATAAAAACCTCATAAACACATACAGAAAAGCAGAAATATTAAATTCATTCTATAATGACCTCAATATAATAAAAATCATATATTCAACAAAGACCATTTAGAGAAAAAAATCAAACTTGGATAGAAACTAAATAATTTAATCCTAAAGACTTGGTGAGTCACAGAATAAATTATAGAAACAATAGATAATTTCATCCAAGAAATTTACAAAAATGAGACAATCCAGCAAAAATTTTGAGATGTAGCCAAAGCAATGCTTAGAGAAAAATGTATATATCTATACATTTTCATTGCTAAAAGAGAAAGAACACAGAAATGAATCGGGCATGCAATTTAAAAAAAAAGAAAAACAACAAACTGTAAACAAAAAAGGACTTAGAACAAAATGAAGAAATAAAAGAAATTATTAGAAACTGTTTTGCCAGATTATATGCCAAAAAACTGATAACTTCAGTGAAACAGTTGAATATTTAGAAAATACAAAAAAAACCACATTAATGGAACAAGAAATAGAAAATTACAATATCTTAATCCCAGAAAAAAATTGAATAAGGCATGAAGAAAAACAATAGAAAAACAAAAATAAAGGACCAAGTGCATTTACAAGCAATTTCTATCAAGTGCTCAAAGAACAAATAATTCCATTATTGCAAAAATTACTGTATTCCTAACAGATTTATTCTTTGGGACAAATATGGTTCTGATCCCCAAAACAAGGAGCAATAGAAGCAGAGTGAAACTTAATTTTTACATCGCCCACTGAATTATTATATTTTTTCTCCCTTAATATCAGTCTGCACTATTTTATAACATAATTGTGATTCTGATGGATAAAAATGAATTTTCATAAGTTAAATCCTATTTTAAATGCAGTGGAGGAAGAGATACTTAAAAGAATCTTGCTATCAACCCTTTTGTAATGCAGATAATTCACCTTCTAATTTATGTGTTCCATATGTTCATGTTTTCATAATCTCATAAAGCAGAGCACACTTGTAAAAATCGTTTCATGACCCCTGCTATGGAAATTGCCTACAAGAAAGCGCACTTTGAGAAGGAAAAGAAACAAGAGGGATGCACTTTTAACACTTTCCATATAATGAATGATATTTGAGCATAGCTAAGGAACCTACATGGTGGCATTCTCCAGGGATCTCAGCTTTTAAAAGGAGACATTCTAAAGGTAGACACATAACCAAGGAAGAATACAGAAAAGGGACAGTACAAAATATAG
This sequence comes from Phascolarctos cinereus, assembly GCF_003287225.1. Classification (NCBI taxonomy): domain Eukaryota; kingdom Metazoa; phylum Chordata; class Mammalia; order Diprotodontia; family Phascolarctidae; genus Phascolarctos; species Phascolarctos cinereus. The sequence continues at coordinate 170,207,146 of NW_027555514.1, forward strand.
TGCAAAACGGGCGGCTAGTGAATAGAGCACTGGCCCTGAAGTCAGGAGGACCTGAGTTCAAATACAGCCTCAAACCAAACACTTAGTTGTGTGACCCTGAACAAGTCACTTAATCCCAATTGCCTAAAAAAGAAAAAAATTATATATGTATATATATAGTACAAAAATACTCCCAGAAAGGTACTTATCTTGGGTTATCACTTCCCTGTTATTTTTGTTCTGTCATACTCTTTGGCTAAGAAAACAGACGTAATATAGGAATGAAGCAGCCCTGCCTTTATCTCTGTTCTCAGTTACCTTTTCCCCATCTGCCCTCAGCAAGGCAAAGGTCCTATCCCTTCTCTGATCCTCCTTCCTGGATCCTTCATGGTTCCCATCATTTCCACTCCTGTGACCAATTCTTCCCTGCTAGTAAGAATCAGATCCAGAATAGAATTCACTCTTGTTGGAGTTAGTGTTGTTTTGTTTGTTTCTACTCGGTTTCTTTCCAGGGTTTTGTTTCCTGTGAACTTGTGTGTCTCCACTGCTGTTCTTTCATTGTAACTACTCTCTGTGGCATCTTGCTTGGTAGACAAACACATATACATAAGTTCACACACACACATATTTTATATATATATATATATACACATAATATATTATATATATATTATGTATCTATATATGTATATACATGTATATATGTATATATATATGTATACACATACACACATAATATATATTATATAGGCAGCCTTTTTTTAATTAAAGGTCTTTCGATTTTTTTTTTGGTTAAAGATCTTTTGACTACTCAGACACTAAATATTTATTAAGTACCTTACTATGTGCCAGGCACTCCACTAAACACTAGTGATACAAAGAAAGGAAAATTATAGTCCCCTGCTCACAGTCTAATGAGGGAGACGATCTCATAAACTGTGTAGAAACATGACATATATAACAAAATAACTTGCAAGATAATCAGTTGAAAGAAGGCAATAGAATTAAGGTGGATCAAAAAGTTTTGCCGTAGAAGGTGGGATTTTTGTTGGGACTTGAAGAAAGCCAGGAGGCAGAGATGAGGTGGGAGAACATTCCAAGCAGAGGGCACCCAGTGAAAATGCCAGGAACTGAGAAACGGAGAGTCTTATTTGAGGAACAGCAAAGAGGCCAGTGTTATTATTGCATACTATGTGTGAAGCATAAGGAGATGGGAAAGGTTGGGCAGTTTATAAACAACTTTAGAAGTCAAAACGAGCATATCTGATCCTGGAGGCAGTAGGGAGCCACTGAGGCTTATTAAGTATGAGGTGCTGATTAGAACCGCACTTAGGAAGATCATTTTGAAGCTGAGTGGAAGATGGACCGGAATGGGGAGATACTTGTAGCAAGAAGACTCACCAGCAGGCTACTGCAACAGTCCAGGTGTGAGATGATGATAACCTGGAAACGTAAGAGGAGAGAAAGGGGCATATAAAAGAGATGCTACAAAGGTAAAATAGCAGGCCTTGGCAACAGATTAGATATGAAGGGTGAAAGAGAGTGAAGTATCAGGGATGACACCTAAGTTGACTAGATTTGCAGGAAAATTCATTCTCACCAGCAATTGAGTATACTCCATCTCTGTCCAGGAATCTGTTGTGCCTCTATTTTAAGCCATCATCCAGAAGTCCAAATTACATTCTCAGATATCATCTTATCCAGTTTTTCATTTCCCAAAATGACATTTTCCTGCTTTATCTTCATTGGACAACAGTTGAGGTAAATACAACCTGTGCCCTTGTGCTCTTCAATTCATTACCCAAGACTTTATAATATTTAATGGCAATACACTGTAGGCAACTTCTAGAAGTATCATCTGTGCCCATATGAATCACCAAAAAAGGGTAGTTGTTATCTATTTGGATAAGTTGTGGGAGGTTTTCTGCCAAAGATCTGAGTCAACCTTAGAAGAAAGTCTCTGGTAAATGCCAAAAAGGCTAGATTCTCAGCTCTATCTACCCTGTTTAATAGTTCTACCAATGACTCAGTTGAAACCATTGATGTCATGGCTATCAAATTTGTGGATGACAAGTCTATTAGGAAAAAATAATGAGATGGATAACAGAATGTAGATCCAAAGAGCTGAGAAGACAAGAATGATAGGTGAAATCTGACATAAAGAAATTTAAGGGGGAGAAATATAGAGCCCACACTTAGGTTCAATATATCAAACAACCAATTATTTTATTGGGAAGACCTATCTGAATAGCAGTTTCTGTAGGAAAAAAAGGGGGGGCAGCTAGGTGGTGCAGTGGATAGAACACTGGCCATGGAGTTAGAAGGACCTGAGTTCAAATCCAGTGGCAGACCAGACACTTGACACTTACTAGCTATGTGACCCTGGGCAAGTCACTTAACCCCAACTGCCTCGCAAATAAACAAACAAACAAACAAATAAATAAATAAATGCTACTACAAGTAGTTATTTAAAAAAGAAAAACAACAAAGTAATTGCAAGCTCAATGTAAACCTACAGAGTCAAGTGACTACCAACAAAGCTAATCCAAGTTCAGGCTACATTAAAAGAAGTACAATATACAGAACAAGCAAAGTAACAGCAGCATTATGTTTTTTGCTTGTCCAACCACATTGTGGGATTACATTCAGGTCTGGACATCATATTTTAAAGGGCAACATTCACAAACTTGAGGATCCCTAGAGAAGTATCATTATTAGTTCAGTCATAGGACTCTAAACAGTGTCTTATAAGGAATAGGTACCCTTTGACATGGGACTTTCCCCCTATTGGTGGAGATGAATGTTCTACCTTGTGTGAGGTGTGGGTGGGGCAGAGTTGGTGAGAGAGTGTTCTTAGCTCCCCTCTGGGAACTCTCCAAGAGAATCTTCTTCAAGCACCAAGTAGGCTTCAAGATTCAAGAGAGAAGATGGAAGAAGCCAACTCTACTTCAGGTTGCTGAAGGAAAAGACTCTGAAAAGATGAACGGAGCTGGCCGCCTCTATTATGTTCCTGTTCCCAGCTTGCTATTCTAGATACTTCAGGGAGTCTCCCCCTCTGTGAGATCTAGGACATTCTTTCTTGGGTGAGCTGAGTTATTTCGCTCCCAACGGGAGAGCTCCTTCACTTCGTATTGTCTGGTATATATTCTCCTATTATGTATAACTTTTCTGATTTCTGTTTTGCTCCTGATTTAGATCAGTGGATTTCTTTACTATTCACAATGTATATCCATTGTGGAATGGGCATTTGGTGGGAAAGGGGTAAAGCTTTGGATACAGAGCTTGTGATCCTCCTCCCCTCAAAAATGACAAAGTGATCACAAGTTCAATAGAAGCCAATCATATCCGTAGACGATAATATTTAATGGAGCAGATAGATATCCTTCTAGTCTAGTACCCCCTCTCCTTCTGAGGAAAGCAAAATGGTAGCCTCTGACCCAAACCTCCTGCTTCCCCTCCTGGCAGAAATGAAAGTCCCCCTTGGAGAAGACTGGGGGCAGAAGATGCCAGACATATCTCTCCTGCCTCCCTTTGAGCCACACATGATGAAAAAGGTCCCTTGCCACAGGTGGGTCTCACCACACCTGTGGGACCCTCCATTCATATCACTACAGTTAAATGAACTAGGGATATGCAAGACTTAGAGATGATAAGATAGCTAATTCCAAATATTTAAAGCACTCTACGTCATGTGGAGGAATGATTAGATTTATTCTGTTTGGCTCCAGGTTGGAGGACTTGGACCAGTGGATGGAAATTACAGGGTGATAGATTTTTGCTCAATAAAAGGAAGAAAATTCTAATAATTAGGGCTGTCCAGAAATGAGATTGGCTGCTTTGTTAGGCTGTGAATTCCCAACAGCCCAGATGCAAAAGAGAGCTCAACAGGGTAGAATGATATGTCAGATATAACAATTTAATATAAGATGGTTAGATATAAAGCCCTGCACATAAGTTTAAAAAAACTGCAATAAGTCAGTCAGTAAATAAACATTTATTAAATGTTTACTGTGTGCTAGACACTGTGCTAAGCACTGGGGATCCAAAGAAAGACAAAAGATAATACCTGCCCTCAAGGAGCTCGCAATCTAATGAAGGAATTCAATGCATAAAAAGAAGCTGAAAAGCTGGGGACCCCCCATACAAGGATGATTAAGTCCTGATTATTAGAGCATTCAAGCAGTCTGCATGACGAACTGCCAGACATGTTATAAAGGGGACTCCTGACATAAGGTAAGACTAGATGAATAATAAGTCCCTTCAAGGTCTGAGATTCAATGGCTCTCTTGATGAAGATCTACTGGTGGAAAAGGACAGCCAAAGATATCATTACCATAACATACTCAGCATTGGACTGACCCAGTAAGAAATCAGTGAATTCCTCATGGCCCACAAGTTAGCCAATACTGGGGAGTAACCACTCAAACACTAACCTCATTCTCCAAATTTGTTGTTTAAAATGTCTCATTCCTCAGAAGTACCATCCCTAAAAGATCCACCCAGTTCTTCAGTCATGGAAATTTACCCAGTCAGCTCAGAGGACTGAATATGTAAATCTACTTGTGGGAAGAGGATGTTTTCTCCAGAGCTACTAAGAATTTTTTTTTTTTTACACAGAGCTAGATTTATTTTTGAAAGAAAAAAAATGTGACACCATTCTTTTAAGATGAAAGAGAAGAAATACTTTCTGTGGAAGGTCAATGAAAATTGTGAAATTTCACTGGGCAGCATTAAAAAAAAGAAGAAAGAATTAAGCAGAAATTGAAAGTTAAACAAAACCTAGTTGAAAGATCCTTTTTTAAATGCCAGGGTATCTCACCTATGCTTTTGCACTTCTGAGATACCAGAAAGATTTGCCAGGGAAGTCTAACACTTTCTTCAAACAGTTTTTAAAGAACAAAGCAGCCTTTTCTGAGTAGTTTTAGATTCAGTCCTACTAATCCGGGGAAGGACAAAATGACCATCTTTACCCCTTTCAGTCTTAACTTTGTATATTTGGAATGCTTTTTAAAGGTAATTATCAATATTTTCATTGTGTAGAGAAACATGGCTGAATGTGAGAGGATCTTGGAAAGTAAAAAGACTCTGGTAAAATGCTCAGAAAAATGCTCTAATGAAATAATATAAATTTTGAAAAATACCCATTTCATTTGTTAAAAAAAGTACACATTCTACATTTTTAATCAAGATTTACTTTATATATGTTCACAGGAAGGTGCCGTATTTGAGGATAATCTGTGACCAAAGAGTAGTCATGGAGAGGCAACCTGGTATGATGGGAAAAGAAATGAGTGCAGAGTCAGAGAGTACAGGCTTAAAACCTAATGATACTTCTGACTATCTTATGAATTTAAATTCACATCCCTTTAAGCCTTAGTTTTGTTTATAAAACTAGGGGGCTAGACTTGACCTTGGTCTCTTCCAGCCCTACATCTTATGATCCTATAAATCAAAATGAAAATTAAAGCAATATCATTGTGTAACAAGGGAACTAAGTGACCAAAGGAGACTTTGGTCCTTAATGCCCAGCATTCTCTGGCTTCTGTATATCCATGAGGAGGGTTCTGAGACTACTTCTGGAAATATTTGATAATGATTAATGGAGCATTTCTATCCTTCAGGGATTCAGAGCATATGCATATATTCTGTAACTGTTTCTGACAGTCTTACCCTAGAACTGAGAGTACATATGAAAAGTATGAACAGATGAAAGCTTTTTTTTTCCCAGGTTGCTTTTGGATGAGGAAAAAGAAGAATGGCTCTAGGCTAATGAGTAGGGGAGGGGCCTTGTCCCCTTATCTTCCCACTTGGGACTGCCTTGTGGACTCAGACACATAGTGTTGTTGCTTTTGTCTCTGCTGTGTTTCTTCTTTCTTGATCTTAGGTGAATTAAAGACAGAAAGGATCAGATCATAACCTGGTGAGCTTTAAAAGATCTGAAGAATCCTTACAGGGGTAGGGAACCTATTGCCCCGAGGCCACATGTGGTCTTCTACGTCCTCAAGTGTGGCCCTTTGACTGAATAAAAACTTCACAGAACAAATCCTTTTATTAAGAGGATTTGTTCTGTAAAACTTGGACTCAGTCAAAAGGCTGCACCCAAGGACCCAGAAGGCCACAGGTTCCCCACCCCTGCTACAAGTACAACAACCAGAGTCCACAGCTGAGTCTGCAGGTAGATATGGCCACCGAGTCCAGGGAGAAGCCAGCATCGAGGAGTGGCTTCTTGATCTAGGCTAGAATGGACCAATTAATCTGGCAGGTGAGACAACCTGCAACCAAGGTCCTACAACCAAGGAAGCAACTCATCCATCTGCCTATGCCTTAAGCAGAAGTGAATGTGATGGGAAGTCCCTGGAGAGAGAGAAGAGCTCCCAGAGCCAGGAAGCACCCCCTCACCAGGCTGCGGGTGGGGGATGTTTTACAGCAACGATCTTAAGTTTGAGCCGGCTCTCTCCAGGGACCAAGGTGGAGAGGGGACAGGGTCATGTGTTTGTTGTTTCAGTTCTTGCTGTATCTTCTCAGTAAATATTCCTTTCTAAAATCTAATTGATGTTATTTGGTTAATTGATATTAAGGAGAAAGTAAATGGTCAAAATGGATATTGAGGCAAAAATCACTGATTAGATGACATTAGGGAGATATTAACTAGTCTAATAATAGCAGGGGGAACATACTAAATGGGGACTTAGGAGCAATAATATTAGAATAATAATAATGATAGATAGCATTTATATAGTGCTTTAATGTTTGAAAAACACTACACATGAAGAACCCCAAATTCCTTAGAAGTACCCCAAGGATCCAAAGGGGGAAATATAGCCAATTGTATTCTGGGAACCTAACCTGCCAGTGTGACTATGAGTGCATGTATGTGCTTTAAAAAAATGTTTCTTAAAAGAAATGTTTTAAGAAATCTTATGATATCTTTACCACCAAGGTAGTCAATACTCAATATAACAGATCTTGCTCTAAAACCAGAGGTTCTTAAACTGGGTTCTGTAAACTTGATGTGTTTTTTTTTAATATTTTGATAACTGTATATCAATATAATCAGTTTCTTTTGTAATCCTATATATTTTGTTGTATGTATTTAAAAACATTATTCTGGGAAGGCCATAGGCTTCTACAGAAATGCCAAGAGATGAAAACACCAAAAGACAGTGACAGTCTCTCTCTCTCTCTCTTCTCCTCCCTCCATATGGCGGACCAACTGATATTCCTAAATCACATGTCTGAACATGACACTCCCCTGTCTTTGAGATGCTCCAGGTGCTTCCAAACACAACTTCTTTTATTTGACTTTCAAAGTCCTTCAGAGTCTGGCTCTAACCTTCCCTTCTAGAATGATTTTTCATTACTCCCCATCATAAACTGCATGTTGCCAACAAAATGCCGTACTCATGACATTCCATCTCTTACCTTCTGCCAAGCAAGCTCTCCCTCTTTCCCTCTGCCTTCTAGAATACCTAACTCCCTTCAAGAAAGTACTACTTCCTAAAAGGGCCTTTTTGGATCCTCTTACTTTTTAGTTCTTTAACAATAACACACAAAATAACACACACACACACACACACACACACACTTTACATTTATTTAACTTGTTTCTCCTGGGAGAATGTAAGCTCCTTGAGGGCAGGTTCTCTGCCATTTTTCTCTCATTTAGGTAGCAGAGGCTAACAATATATCTATTATTTCACTTGGTCTTCACAGTAGTCTTACAAGATGGACGTGGTAGGTAGTATGATACCATTTTACGGATGAGGAGATCAATGCTCAGAGAGTTTAAGTGAGGTGAAAGAAGCCTGTAAGTAGATCTGGAACAATGCTACAACTCTAACTTCATTTCCTCAGTAGAAATGTTTCCATGCACTCTGCTTTTCTTTAAAGACCAAAATGGCATCCTGAACAGGATCACACAGCTCCAGCCTCAGCAATTTTCTGCTAAGACTTCCTGTGTCCCTGAACAACCTGGTCCAACACCCAGCCCTGATGGAGAGGTAATACCATTTTTCAATATTCAGATGGAGAAGAATATGCAATATCTATTCTTTTTGGCACCAAGGAGTGCAGAGTTCATAAATGGAGGATTTCTGTGGATTTTTAAGACATAAAAACCACAGGTGACAATCTAAATGATCTTTCCAGAGCACTGTATATAATCATGCAAGTTCTGTTTTCTGATAACTCAGAAAAAGGGAACAGTGTATTACAACAGTACCACTTCCTTCTCTGCTCTATTAACCCATCAGGGAACAGGGAGAGAAGAGAGAGAGAAAGGATTGTGGAAACTCAGAAAAAGAAAGAAAATATCCATAAAATAAAAAAATTCACTAATATGAGATAGAGTCCTAACCCCAAAGTGTAAGTTTTGGGAGTGCGGAGATTGAAAGAACCTACAACTTTTACACTGTAGGATTTAGAGTTGTAAGGGACCTTAGGAGGCAGCTATGTGACTCAAGAGATAGGAGGGCCAGGCCTGGAGTTAAGAAGACTCATGTCTTTAGCCTCAGACACTTACTAGCTGTGAGATCCTGGGCAAGTCACTTAGCCCTGTCTGCCTCAGTTTCCTTATCTGTAAAATGAACTGGAGAAGGAAATGGCAAACCACTCTAGCATCTTTGCCAAGAAAATCCCACATGGGGTCACAGAGTCGAGTCAGACACAACTAGAAAAATGACTAAATAAAGGGACCTTAGAGATAAGTTAGTCCAATATTCTAATTATGCAGATGAGGAAAAGAGTCTGGAAAAGATAATTGGTCTTTTCTCCCATAAAGTGAAGGTATGAACTCCACTGGCTTCCTATTACCTCAAGGATTGCATATAAAATGCTTTGTTGGGCTTGTAAAGCCCTTTACAACCTGGCCCCTTCCTACCTTTTCAGTCCTCTTACACCCTCCTCTCCTCCACATACTTTATGATCCAACATCACCTGCCATCTTGATACTCCTCCCACAGAGCGCTCCATCTCTAGACTCTGCATTTTCTATGGCTCTGGCCCAGGCCTGGAACGCTCTCCCTCCACCTCCTAGCTTCCCTGGTTTTCTTCAAGACGCAGCTCATATCCTACCTTATGCAGGAGGCCCTTTCTAGTCTTCTCCCTAGTGCCTTCCCTCTTTGACAACCTCCAATTTACAATGTGTATCTTCTATATTCAGTTATTTGCAAGTTGTTTCTCCCATTAAAATATGAGCTCCTTCAGGCTCAAGTAGGTACCATGTTTTTTTCCTTTCCCAGTGCTTAGCCCAGCACCTGGCACCTAGTAAGCACTTATAATGAATGTTTCCTGATGGCTGATGGTTAATTTATCCAAGGTCAGTCAGGCAATAAGGGGCAGAACAGGGATCCAAACTTGAGGACTTCCGATTCCACGATACTTTTTAAATATTAAGCTACATAACATCTCTCTCACCTTTTGTGGTTAATACAGATAATTTTAAAATGATAACATAAAAGAAAAGTAGTACAGCCGTGCCAATAACAGGCACTGGTTAACTTCTGATTAGTCCAGCATGGTAGTTATTATACTTCCTCCATGTGGCCAACCAGTGGTCCCTGTTCTGTGATTGTTTCTTTGTGATGACCTGATGACAAGCACAAATGAGGGGAGACCAGAGAAGTATATCTGGGTGTAACGGTTAAATACTCTATGATATCCTCTAACCCAAAATCAATCTTGAGAGCACCTATTAGCATGGATTCTTGTTGGTAATTTCCAAGAAAGTACAAAAAAGCCAGACAGCTACATTTTGGTTATTTGGACTTTTTATTGTGCCTCCCACCCATATATACCAAGGTAGAAATTAATCATCTTTCACGGCATCTCCCATCCAAAGTACCTCAGATTATTTTCTTCTAATAACAGTTGGCTGGTGCCCACATAGCATTCTAAGGTTTGCAAAGCACCCTACCCAAGTCATCCCATTTGGTCCTCAGGACAAGCCTGTGAGGTTGATGCCAATATAGCTCACACATACAAAGAGTTTTAAGAAGTACAAATGCCAACACCATTCTCCCTACATCTCAAACAGGGTAGGGCATGTTAAGTTCTCAAGACAGTGTCAGAACTGAGACTCACATTCAAGTTTAAAGTCAATTCAATAATCTTTGAATTTATTATATGTCTACTATTACACTTGCCAAGCACTGGTATGGTAATTGAGGCCCTTGAAATCTGAGGATTTTTGGCTCTGGAGTCCCTTATTACTTTTCCCAGTTTCAATGTGGCTTCTTTTTTTAAAGTAACAAATAACAAACTTCATAGCCTAAACCCCCATTTAGTACAACACTCTCTTAAGACCTGATTATACGAGAATAATAAATACATCAAAAGCATTTGAGATAAAAAACTGAAAAAAATAAAAAGGAAATCAAGTTATAGAATCATTTCTGTCCCACCTACAAATGGAAGCACTCTTCTATACCTCACCATTTAACAACATCTGATTTCATTCTTACCATGTTTCTCCAAATTCCTCATATTTGCTGTTTCCTATTCAAATGGAGCTGTGATTTTATGAATGTGGATGTTCCATCCAATGGTGGAAGATGAAACACATCTATGTTTGGCCATCCTATGTGAATCTTGTCCACGTTCACTTAGAGGTTCACCACATGGAGGCCCACCCATCATGTTGGCAGCCTTCATCACTTTCTCCTGATATTTCAAGGATATTAGGTGAAGTATGTGGACTGTCTATCTGCCATCCCCTGTTCTCGGTACAAGATCAGTCTTACGTTCTATTTGGCTCACATATACACCTGATAACATCTTTCACTCAGGTTCTTCCTTGAAACTCCTTTTCTGTTCCATGCACATACTCACTACTCGCCTCTCCATTATTCTCTAGGTGATACTAATTTTTAATTCTTTCAAGAGTGTAGGGTTCTAAGACTCATGGCCACATGACATTTGGGTAAACAGTAAACAAAGAAAGACATTTGTTTCCAAGAAAAGTCTGGGGTCATGAAAGAAGTTTTGTGAAGGTAATCTGGCCCACTTTCACTTGCCTATTTAAATCAAGGCCACTAACTGGGGACTACTACATCTCAAATCTTTGGCCTACTAACTGTTCAAGATGTAGATAGCATTGGAAAACTCTATAGGTCTTCCCTCTAATGGCATGTCATCATGTTTACAGCAGACATCCTTTACCCACTTTATTCTTCTTTCTCTGTAGAAGGTTAGGTCAAATACTTTTAAGTGATTATGGACTTTACAGCACTTCAGGGCTTAATGCATTCAGCAAGAAGTCATTCACAAACAGAAGGACCTTATCAAGTTTAAGGAATCCCTCCCTAAATTAGTATTACTCCTTAAAATTACTATTACTGAGACTTCCATTTTGCCAACAGAGACACTGAAAGAATCTGCTGTACTAGGCTTTCGTGTAACAACAGCAAATATTCAATGAATTATTCTTCATCCTCGTCATGTCCATTTTCAGATGAGGACCTAAGTAGAGAGAGGTTAACAACCAACTTAAAGGTATACTGCAAATTAGTGTTAATCTGAAATTAAAAATACTTATCCAAGGTCTCTTTTTGGACATTTCCATAATGAAACAAAAATACACTTGAACATAGCAGAAAGTTCCAACTATGTTTTATGCACAGTTTTGTATTTAATCTAGAAGGAATTCTGGGAAATACAAGAAAATGTATAAGTTGATACAAAACCAATCAAGCAGAACCAAGAGAACAATGTATGTAATGATTACAGTAATTTAAACAAAAACAACACAAAAAAAGCAGCTAAACTCAGATAAACTTTAAGAACTAATTTTGGTTCTAGAGAACAGATAATAAAAGAAACATTTCCCTCTTCTCTGGAGAGAGGTGAGAGACTGTGGGTGTGGAAATGTTCCAGCTATTGTCAGATGTGGTCATTTTGGGGTCACTTTTGTTCAACATTTTTTGCAGTTACAAAGGTGGTTTCTATATTGGTTGTTCAATGTAGGAAACCACTCAAGTCTATGAAAAAGATAAGGCAACAATAAAACTTAGAAAAACTGTATTCATTTCTTAGTAATTTCATAACTTTTGCAAAAAGCTTTCAAATATTGTTTTATTTGACCCTTAGTAGAACAATCTTATAAAACAGCCAGGACATGTATTATGAGCATTTTATAGATTTAAAAACTGAGGCTCAGTTAGGTTAATAAGAGTTCACACACCCATATACACATATATGTATGTGTAAATATATATGTGTGTGTGTGTGTATACACACACACACACACACACACACACACACACACACACGTCACTTCATGTCCACTGCCCAATTTGATCCTCACAAACACTCCATGAGGTTTTATTAATACCATTTACTGAGACTCAGAGATACTAAGTGAATGGTCCACGTCTCACAACTAGTGTCAGGACCTTCCTGGCACTAACTCTAGTCTTCCTTCCACTATATCACCCAAATGAGTGGCAGCACTGGAACCAAAGTATGATCACTGCCTTCCAAGTCTCCTCATCACCCATACTTTAGTTACAAAACACTGCCATGCAGACTCCATAAAGTAAACTGTATCCATCCCAAGGCTCTTGTTGTTTTTCAGTCATTTTTCAGTTATGTCCTACTCTTCCCGACCCCATTTGGGGTTGCCATTTCCTTGTCCAGCTCATTTTACAGATGAGAAAACTGAGGCAAACAGGGTTAAGTGACTTGCCCAAGGTCACACAGCTAGCAAGCGTCTGAGGCCAGATTAGAACTCGGGAACATGAGTCTTCTTCACTCCAGGCCCAGCACTCTATCCACTATGCCACCTAGCTGCCTTTTAGGAAAGCATAAAAACCCCAACTTTTTTTTTTGTCTTTAAAAATAAAAAACTCACATGCAAACAAAGAATAAGGAAATTAAGTAAAAAATGGGTTTTTTTTGTCAATGTGAGCACAAAGCAGGAAGTTCAAAAGCTACATTGGCTCAAATGATTTAAATTATACCATATCAAGATTTTTTCTCTCTGATTATCACATTATACCTTAAATACAAAAATATAGGATGGAGCTTAACCACTCTAGGATACAAAAGTTGGGAGCTGTGTAGTCCATGAGTATTTCATCAGTCTCCCCCCACACCAATTCTTTAGCCTCTTTGCCCCTGCCTCCAACCTTGCTTTTGCATGCAAAACTTTCCTTTGCCTATCAGTGACTTGCAACACTGACATGCATTCAAAGGGTTAAAAGAGGAGCCCAACCCACAGAGGCAAGGGTGTTTACAATGAGTCCTCAAGACTTCATAGCAGGCAGGTGCACCAGCCCCACTACCTATTGAAGTGAGAACGGACAGAAGTGTTAAAAAACAAAACCACATGAGGGGGAAGGGGTTTTGTTTCTTTTAAGTGACCTCATCTTCTAAGATGAATGCCTGTTGACAAGATGATCCCACCCCTGAATAGCAGGAAGTTGCACCCAGTCTCACAAAGTACAGATTCAATCACCCCAGACAGAAATCTAGACTTCCGTCCAAGACAAATATGGAATTCAATCTGCAAGATGATCTAAACGCAGCCTTTTAGTGCAACGCTCTTTAAACAGTGTTGGGGGGGGGGGGAGCAACCAAATAGCCTTTCATTGTCAGTAAAGGAGAAAATGCAATATGCCAGTGCTGGAATAAAGCTGGAAAACTTTTCCATTAATTTACCCACCCTAATTATAATTCATAGTATCATGTAAAAAATATTGGATTTATAGTCATAGGGACTCAGCTTAAATCCTGACTCTGCCAATTACTACACATGTAACTTTGGCCAAGTCATTTAATATCTCTGGGCTTCAGTTTCCTCATCTATAATATGTGGGTGTTAGACTTGATGACCTCCAAGGTCACAGAGGATCATAGGATCCTATAACTTACTTTGTAGCCCCAAAACATTCAATAAGTCCAGGACACAGAAGAGACATTCAAGTGTTGGTATGCTGAATGAACAATATTCCAGATAGGCTAAAATCTTTCTAATCACAACAATATAATGAACAATCACTGAAGGAAATGTGACAGTTACTAACGTTGCTATAATATTTCCATTAGACATATGTAGTAACCACTTCTAAGAAAAATATGGAGGGGCAGCTAGGTGGTGCAGTGAATAGAGTACTACTGGCCCTGGATTCAGGAGGACCTGAGTTCAAATCCAGTCTCAGGCACATAACACTTACTAGCTGTGTGACCCTGGGCAAGTCACTTAACCCCCATTTGCCTAACCCCCCCCCAAAAAAATGGATAAGAAACTATTCATGGTTATTTTCTACCCATAGGTGAATTTGAATTTGTTTTTGTATAAAATAATGGGTAACCTACTCAGCAACTTTAAAATTCTAAGAACATAAAGAAAATAAGGATCAAAGGTAAAACCCAGGGAAGCCCTATAAACCAGCAGCCATATATATGAGGCTCCAAAGGGGATCCTGGCTGGAAGACTGTAAGAAAAACATACTTGAGAGTTACCCAAAATAAATTATAATCTGTTCCTAAAAAATGGTAAGTCAAAATCTCCAAAAGTCTCAAGACAGAAAATGCTATCCACATCCAATGAAAGAACTATGGAGTGTGAATGCAGATCAAAGCATACTATTTGCTCTTTTTTTTCTTCTATTTTGTTTTGTTTCCTCTTTCTTGTGGTTCCTTCTATTGGTTCTAATTCTTCCTTAAAACATGACTAATGTGAAAATATGTTCAACAGGAATGTATATACAGCCTATATATCACACTGTGTGCCATCTTGGGGAGGGAGAGGGAGAAAAATTTAAAACTCAAAAGCTTACAGAAGTAATTGTTGACAAATCAAAATAAATTAATAAAAAAAAGTAAAAAAAAAAGGTAAGTCAATTGATGTAGACCTGAACCAAGTGTGAATAGCCATTTTAACCTACAAGGAGAGCATACATACTCAATTCAATGAAAATAATTATTTTAAATTTTAAATCATTAGAATTAGAAAACTACTACTTATGAATACAAATTTTAAAAGAATTTTTTTTTTACTGATTTGTTTGGCTAGTTCTAACATTAAAGCCATGAGCACTTTATGCTCTCTTTATGTAGATATTTATCTTAAAACTAAAAACTACTTGGCATTTCTCCATATTCCAAAGAACGATAAGTTACTTAAAATCTCTGAATATGTGTTTAATATAGGCATGAACAGTGTTCTATACATCTTATCTAGCTATCCCCCTCCCCGGCCACATTACTATTTTTCCTTTTCCTCTCAGTTTACGGCCATTATTTTCAATACCCAAAAATCAACACCGCCAAAGAAACAATAAGTTCAATCTAACTATGACTGACATAGTAATGTGGTAACAGGTTAGTTACCAATTTGTGGATCCCAAAGAACTTCAACCTGATCAAATGTTACGGTGACAACTAGCAATAAATTTCTTTGGTTCTCTTGTGGAGTATTCTACTGAAAAACTCCATAGTCTAAGCTGAAGGTATCATTTCATTCCTTTGTTTATATCATATCATCTCAGACCAGTCAACATGAACTTTGCCCCCCCAAAAAATCTTGAACAATGTTAAACTCCTGCTTTGCTATTGCCCTGGTTTACAGAAATAACATTGTCATCCTGGTGGAAAGAGAAGTGATTTGTAGCACAAAACCTCAGCTGGAGTTCCAATTAATTTGCACATCTCTAATATTCAGTTTCTTCACTTGTAAAACAGGGATAATAATATTGTACTACCCGCCCGTAAGGTTTGGTGAAGAACTTTGTAAACTCTAAGATGCTAAACACTACATTATTGTTATTTTATATAAGGCTCTATCTCCTCATTCCAATGTCCTATAATCCCAATACCAAGTTTAAAGCCAATCCAATATACATCAATTATTTTCCCATATGACAGGTAAGCAAAGGGTGAATGGGTTTCCATTAACCAAAAACAAAGTGAGGCTCCTCGACATAATTGGTCTGAATTCCCCCCAAATATCAAGTTCAATGTGCATCACAAATGTGGCAGCTGTTCATTTCTGAGGACTGTCCATGTTCTAACCCAAACTTCCAGGTCACCCAAGCTCCTGAAATAGGAACGAAAGGTAAAATCCAGGCAAGCGCCACAGTACAGCAGCCATATATATACCAAGCTCCAACGGGAACCCTTGCTGGAAGACTATGAGAAAAACATGCTGAAAGTGTTCAACAAAATGAAACAAACAAAAATTTTATTCTCTTTCCCAGCCCCCCTCTCTTTTTTTTTTGCATAAGTCGGTAGGGAATACTCTCTTTGAATGTATTTCCCCCCCAGAGTCTAACCTCTTACTTTCCCCCACCACCACCCTAGTTTTCTATGTAACCTTACTTGCCTTCATTTTCTATAGCACTACTATCTACACTTGGAGCTCAATGATTATGAATATAAAAGATTTTTTTTATACTCCAAGACTTTTTTAAAAAAAGAAAAACTTATCTCTCTAATTTTTAACCCATCAGTGCTGTCCAGACAACTAAGAGAGGAATGATTCCAGACTTGATTTTGAAACAGCCTATTAAGAAATTCTAAAAAACAAAAAATTAAACCAAAACTAGTTTAAATAACTTTAATTTTAAAATAATACCTACTAAATGGCTTGGCTTTTTTTTTTTGAGAGAGATCAAGGAGGTCTCTAAGTCAACCAAAGATTAATTGTAAAAGACTGGATAAGACTTACAGCTATAGAAACAAAAGACCACCACAGAGAATGAAATCCATTTAAAAAAAAATAAGAAAATTAAGATACACCTTGTGTGGAATTGGAAAAATCTGGAGTTGGGCCTGGCACCTACCAGGTTTCTGGCAGGGCCACACAAGCTTGGAGAAAAGGCACTGGCAGGACAGGAGAGTTGTTTTCAAGTATTCAAGTCTGTCACATGGAAGAAGCATTAGGCTTGTTCAGTTTGGCCCAGGGAGCAAAGTGGAGAACAATGGATGGAAACTATAGCTCTCCTTATTTGGGCTTGATATAAGGACAAACTTTCTAACAAATAGAACTAACCAAAAGTGGAATGAGTTGTCTCAGACATCCGTGGGCTCCCCCCTCAAGCGGAAGGCTTCAGCAAAAGACTGATCACTTGTTAGCTACTCAGATTCTAAGAGCCACTACTATGTTCAATATAATACATATCCAGGTAATTTAGGGGAGATCTTACTGAGACATACACACACATACACACAGATGTAAAACCCTGAAACTCTTTTTAAATGGGTCAAAAAGAAGTGGATCTACAAGTGTGGGGAGAGGGAGCCAAAAAAATTATATAAATCAGTAGAATAACTAAGTATCAGACAGATATTTAAAAAAAAACACAATCAATTAAGATTTAGCTCATCCAAACAGGGGGCACTCCATAGAAAGCGACCAAAACAAACAAGCCTATGACAGACCTACTTGCACAACCCAAATGTGCCATTTCTATGGATTATATAACAGCTAGTCAGGATCAATATCTATGAACATTTGAAAGCATTTAGGGAAGTGAACAAAATAAAGTTCTATATATTAGTAGAAAGCATGACTACTGGCTGTTCTTCCACTCAACCATAGTCTAAATAAGTGAAATGAGCTTGAGGTAAAAGAAGGGAGGCTTAGGTTAGATACAAAGCAGAATTTCATAAATTTGATGGCTATGAGTCAAAAGAAAAGCCTACAAAATAGATTATTCAATTCTTTCATTGGATAGTTTATTACACACACACACACACACACACACACACACACACACACACACAGAGTTTATCTGTCTAGCTCAGAAACAGATACTAGAAATTAATAAACTTTTGCTTACCTCTTCACAAATGAATGTTAATTCATTTATCTGGAAATAATTTATTTTTATCATAATTTACTTCATTACCCAAAATTAACAGATACCTTTACATCCCAGATAAGTTTGAGTTATAGGTAGTACATGAAAACATTTAAACATCCATATTCCCACAGTACAAATCATAAATCTTATTTTGCCTCCCCCCAAATTTTATGTATGTCATAAATATTTACTGTATAGGATTGATTGCAATATATGCAGCAATAAAACTAACAAATATCGCACTGTTCTTATAAGGAAGGGGAAGATAGAATAAGTTATTCACTGTTCACACTACCCATAGAAAAAGAAAAAAGACCAAAGCCCAAGATCAAAGATCCTTTCCATCAACTTTCTTCCCCACCATTATCTTTTACCAGAGTAATTAGATTGCTCTATTTGGGTTTCACTTCTCTTTGCTACTGTAGGCTTCGAGGAAAAAAAAAAAACAAGCCTTAATGTGCAATGAAACGTCCAAAGCAGCAAGATGGTAGAGATTTGGAAAAGCCATAAAATGGATGATCAGTCCCTTAAATAATGAAATGTTTCATGTTTCACGTTTTATGTTAATGTCAGTCTTACATATCTTAAGTAATAGAAAGAGACTGCCTATTATTTCTGGGTAAAATCTAAATATTGTTTTCAGGCCCAGGTGCTATATTTTAGGAAGGATACTAGCAAACTAGAGTATATCCTGAGGAGGGCAACCAGAATGAGAAGGTAACTCAGAACATGTTGTAAGGAAATGGATTGAAGGAACCCATGATGTTTAGCCTAGAGCAAAAGACAACTTGGAGGGGGGGCAGGGTAAAAGGGAATGGGCAGAGAGGCAGAATAAATGTCTCCAAGTATTTGAAGAACTGTATTGCAGAGTTTTGATTAAATTTATTTTGATTGGTTTCAGATGTCAAAACTAGGAGCAATGATGGAGGCCAATTTCAGTTCAATAAAAAAAGAGGAACTTCTTTAACAATCCAAAGTGTCCAAAAATGAAACTGGATGATTTCAGAAATCTCCACCAATGAAGCCCTTTAAATGAGGGCTGGGTGATTACTTGTTGGATATGTCCATCAATCAACGAGCATTTTTTAAAAGTTTGCTGCTTTAAGTACTGGGGGATAGAAATATAACAAATGATGCAATACTGCTTCCAAAGAGTCTATACTCTAAAAAAAAATCCTAGAGTAAAAATTCTGGAAGAAAACAATTTTATGGGGCAGCTAGGTGGCACAATGGATAGAGCTCCAGCCTTGGAGGCAGGAGGACCTGAGTTCAAATCCGGCCTCAGACACTTGACACTTACTAGCTGTGTGACCCTGGGCAAGTCATTTAACCCCAATTGCCTCATCAAAAAGAAAATAAAAAAAGAAAACAATTTTATAATAACTAAACTAGGATCAAAGATTTAGAGTTTGGTCATAAAGACCAACACCCGCCTTTTATAGCTAAATAAACTGAGGCTCAGATAAATCAAGTGATTTGTTAGTTATGAAGCAGTCATCATTTGAACAGAGGTCCTGACTTTAGTCAGTTATCTTTCTACTTTACCATGCTGCAGTCCCACAGAATGCATCATTTTATGTGTATACGTATATATAAACTGGAGTTGGATTAAATGATCTTCTAGTTCCTCCTCCTCTTTAAGATTTTATTATTCTGAGCATACAAGAGATACATGGCATACGTGAAATACTGGTCAAACAAAGAAAAGAAATCCTATACCTTGCTCTAGCTGTGTCAATTTAAGGTCAAACTAGACAGTGAGCCATTAAGTTCATTACATTAAGTTCATTCATACATTAAGTTCAAATTCCCAAGAGTAGAAATATTCTAGTATTTTAAGTATATTTAACCCCAAAGATGGGGGTGGGAGAGTGTACAATGTAATTCTGAAAAGGTGGAGATCAGCAGAAGAAATCAAGGGACATACCCCACCCAAAACTAAAGTAGGAGGCAGAGCCAGGCCTGTAATAAAGCCCAAAAAGATGAATAAATACATGAAGATACAAATCACTAAAAAAGATGTATAACAGACCCAGATACCCAAAAATCCAACTTAGAAGGAAAAATTAACAACTAACAACTGTAAGAAGAGAGACAAAGAAAAAAACATCTTCCACAAGAACTACATATTACCTAGAAGAAATGAAGGAATTAAAAAAAAACTATTTGGAGGAAAGAACTGGAAGGAAAGTAAATAGTTTAGAACAGAATGCCACTTACCCAAGTAATGGACTCCACAAAAATCAGAACAGACCAAATCAAAACCAATGACTCCAAAAGACTGTAAGAAATATTAGCTCAAAATTGAGATATTCAAAAAATGGAAGAAAATGTATGGGATCTGCTATATGACCTGAAAATGGGTCAAAGAGAGATAATTCAAGAATC
Organism: Phascolarctos cinereus; assembly: GCF_003287225.1. Taxonomy (NCBI): domain Eukaryota; kingdom Metazoa; phylum Chordata; class Mammalia; order Diprotodontia; family Phascolarctidae; genus Phascolarctos; species Phascolarctos cinereus. The sequence goes on from NW_027555514.1 coordinate 170,227,317, forward strand.
ATTGGTCTCCTTGAAAAACCAGTATTTTTTTTTAAAAGCCTGAACACTAACTCAAGAAATGATAAATGAAAACTGCCCAGATCTATTAGAACCAGGGGACAAAGTGAAAACAATCCATTAATCACCTCCTGAAAGAAACCCCAAGAGGAAAAGTGCTAGGAATGCCATAGCCAAATTCCAGAGCTTCCAGATTAAAGAAAATATATTTCAGGCAGCCAGAAAGAAAAAAGATCACACAAGACTTAACAGTTTCTACTTCGTAAGGAGAAGAGATCTTGGCACTCAATATTCTAAAAAGGCAAAAGTCATAAGCAATCAAGATTAACTTACTCACAAAACTGATTAAAATTCTGCAAGGAGAAATTGGACTTTCAAGCATTTCTGATTTAAAGAAAAAAAAAAGACCAGAACTGAATAGAAACTTTGAGAGGCATATTTTTGTATGTCAAGAGAAAAGTAAAAAGAAAGGGCAATAGAGATGATTTCAGAAAATCCTGAGAAGTATGAACTGATACAGAATGAAGTGAGCAGAAAAAGAAGAATTAGTAATACAATAACAGCAATGTAAACAAAAACAGTTTTGAAAGACTTAAGAATTATTATGAAAGCAATGACCCCTCCCACATCTGCAAGGGACCTACATGAAATGTGTTACTGCTCAGACTCAATGTGTGGAAGGAAATTTGGTTTTTTTTTTGACCATGATGTGGGTATGTTTTGCTCTACTATGCTTATTACAAAGGTTTTGATTTTCTTTTGTTAGTGAGAATGAAGGGGAGTAGCTAAAGTAATGACAAAAATAAAAAGGAAGAAAATTTAAAAGAAGGCCCTTGTAACATTTTTTAAATTAAATATTTTTTTTTAAAGCAAGCAGAATGGAAAAGGTTTCTTATACATGATTTCATATACAAGGTTTAATATACAACTTTCTTTTTGTGTTCTACTCTATATTGAAATGCTCATTTTTTTCATTTGCAAAGTTCAAAACAACTTTTTTCAAAAAAACCCTTTTCTCATTACTGGCAATAAACTGATGAATGCCAGCAAACCTGCCACAAGTCAACTATATGTGGTAGAATGTCTTCTATGTTTTGACCTTGAGGTTAGAGCCCAAATGCTATGTCTGCGAGAGAGAGAGAGAGAGAGAAAGAGCGAGCGCAAGAGCGAGTGTGTGTGTGTGTGTGTGTGTGTGTGTATTTATACATACACATACAAATATTGGGAGAAAAGTGGTACTAAGGGACAAACAATGGACGATATATTTGACATCTTGTATCTTCCATGATTTCAGTGCTGATGGAGAGGCACAGATCTTTAGAATGCCCAACTTTGTCATCTCCTCATCATCAAGTGACAGATGGAGAAATATAGGTGTTCAAAGGACACCATGCCACCCTGAGCATTCCTGATCTTGGAAGCCATAGAGGGTGAGGAATGATTAATACTTAGATAGATGACTACTTGGGAATACTGAATGCTGTAAGTTTTTAGCTGGTTTCTGTGGTACAGTGGTTATCATATTTACCTAAAACAAGAAAGGTCCCCATTTGGAGACCAGGTGAAAACAACGCAAGGTAAGAGGTTAAGCTTTATGAGGCAGCATAGTATGGGATAGGAGTCCATCACACTCCAGGGAGTGAGGCCTGAACCAGAGTAAAATGTAATTGGGAAATATTTAACAGAATAAAAATACAAAAGAACACAGATAACATATGGTCCAGCAGGAATCCTTCTGTTCAATTTAGTGGTCCTTGTTTCTATTTGAGCTTGACACCACTGGTTTGGTGGATAGAATGCTGGACTTGAATTCTGGAAGACTGAGTTGAAGTCCCACATCAGACACTGTGTAGCTTTAGGCAAATCCCGTACCTTCTCCTGCCTCAGTTTCCTCATTTGTGAAATGGGAGGAATGGCCTAGATATCATATGGCACAGCTACTCTCTCTTCCCCAGGGTTCCTTTCACTTTGCCTAGAGGACTCTCATGAACTCCATTCTTCTGTTCTCCCTCTATGCTTAAGTGGTCATAAAGGAGATGAGGCATGGGTAGACGGTTGAATCAGCACAATCCTATACGGGAAAAACTTAAGGCATACATTGCATAATGAGTCAGTAGTGCCTAAAGATAGCATATTAACATAGAGAAGCAGTAATATGCCACCAAGGGGCAGCTAGGTGGCAGAGTGGATAGGGCGCAGGCCCTGGAGTCAGGAAGACTTGAGTTCAAATCCAGCCTCAGACACTAACTAGTTGTATTACCTTGGGTAAGTCATTTGACCCTGTTTGCCTTAGTCTCCTCATTTGTAAAATGATCTGGAGAAGGAAATGCAAACTACTGCATTAATCTTTGCCAAGAAAACCCCAAATGGGGTCTCAAAGAGTCAGTCACAACTGAAACAACTGAACAACAACAATGTGCCATTAAGCATGAGAATACTCTATTTGATTTTAAATTGAAGTCTTGATGAAGTAAAAAATGAAGTCTGTGGGTTACTGCTTTCCTGTAGGGACTAGGGAAGCATCTTAATCTTGTTTTCATCCCACAAATCCACACCCCCATTTTACCTGGCTTCTTACTATCCAGTTCCTACTCAGTAAGAAGATTACTAGGGATTGAACAGCCCCCAAGGTCATCCCTATTTGTCATCTCTGATCTTCTCTTCAGCAAGGGATACTTAATTACAGTGAGTAGTTAGAATGCTTAGCTTACTATCACCTACAGGAATTTCTATTGACTTTTTTCCCTTCCTTAAGGTTTATTTTAGTTATATGGTTAAGCCATTCATTGGTAAGAGAAAGTGGTAGGAAAAGTCTTCACAAATGTTACAAAACAAGGGAAGAAGAAACAAGGACTATAACCCAAAGCTTTCTTTACCAACAAATGTTCCTTTTCAAACTTTTAATACTCCCATTTATTAAGGAAAATCTTTGCTTTTGCATTTTTTAAAAACAAGTATTTTACAGATTTAGCACATCAAAATAGCCCCAAAGCAATGCTTTTTATTTTAGGAATCTGTCACTAAGTATTCCTCAGATCATGTCATATCAAATCTTTCCACCTGGGTGAGGGCTTTTTACTCCAGCAACACAAAAAATGAAATCACACTTACTTTCTTCCTTAGGTGTATTCAGCCTAGTGAAAGACAATCTAGCAGAAAAAGAAAAGCTCTGAGGGAGAATAAGAGGAACTATCTGACTTCAATTGAGCCAGATCCCACATGTTCTAGATCCACTAAATTCCCTTTTGTTCCTCTTGAAGTCTGGGAAATGCATCCCTGGTTAGCCTCAAGTTCCAGTTTTATAACTATTGAAGACTCCCACAAAGGTCTCCCAGTGCCATCTCTACAAGCTAAATCTTCCGTAACAAATTCTTTGTGCATTCAAGATATGGCCCTGGAAACTTCTACTATTATATAAAAATTAATGTTAATATTCCTCAATTTCTGCCTAATTCTAAAAAGTAAAAAGTGTGGTACAGAAACATGTCTAGGAATTTTAACTATTGAAGTTGTTTAATTTTTTTAACTTTGAAAGTTGCAAGTAAGATTTACCTCATATGCTTTTTGCAAGAGCACACCTCAGATACAGAAGCAGATTGTCAGCAGACCAAACTAAATACAAACTTGGTATCACTAAATGGCTCCCAAAATAGATGATGGTAGCACCTGCAAATTTAATGCCTACCACACAATATTCTTTAACCAACCAAAACCAAAAAAAAAATTAAAAAATTAAAAAATAAGCATTAAGTGTCTACTACATGCCAGGTTGCCATACAAATATTATCACATTTGATGTGCCCTTATTTTACAGATGAGGAAACTGAGGCAGAAAAAAAGGTGAAGTGACTTGCTCAGCTAGTAACTGAGGCAGATATGAATTCAGATCTTCCTGACTTCTGGCCCAGCACTCAATCCACTGGACACCTAGTTACCATCCTTCCAGTCCATTTTTTTTTTAAATTTCTTTTACTTCCATTCTCTTCAGGACACCAATAACACTTCTTAGTTCCCCTAATCACACTAAGGAATAACCAAACTGCCAATACTTGGTCTAGAAATTCAAAGGATGTGATTCTAATTCAAATAGCCCATTAATTTGTGTCACATAACTATTTCCCACTTCAGCTTTCCAGTCAACAAGGCAGAGAAAATAATAAGACCTACAAAAAATAGGCCTGTAAAATGGGAGAAAATATTTGGTGAGCTTGCATCCCTTCTAGTCTGAGAATCTGAAGTACTTTACAAACACAAAGTACTTCTTTGAAATGGCTTCTGATATTAAAGTCATCTAAAATGCAAAATCTTGGCTTTTTGAAATTTTTTTCATTTAACTCCAATCTTATCCTAGTTTAAAAAATCTATAAATAATATATGATATCACTTAATCTACAAGGTAGAATCCCACTTTTAAAAAATTATGGTGTTAATCTATGTTATTCAAAAATAATTGGTAATGTGGGAAATAGATTAGAAAAGAGGATAAAAAGGAATTCACAACCAGAGACAATGACTTAGACTAGGTATATTATCTTTAAGAAAACTTTTAAAAGTATGGTAAAAACTTAAAGCAAAAGTTAGTATTAACTTGCTTTCTACTGTACTCTCCTCCTCTCACGGCAGATAATTGCGAATCCTGTGCACTTGCTGCTACCAGGCTCCATTTTGATTTACGGCTTTGGGGAATTCCAGCAGCTCAATTTCATGCCATTCCATTCAACAGGCAATTACTAAAAGCCTACTATGCTGAACCCTAACTTCTCTCCTGAACATCAGTCTCACCTCTCCAATTTCCCATCAGACATGTCAAAATGGATACCTTGCAGGCACCTTAAACTCACAAAGTCCAAAGCTAAACTCTTTATCATTCTCCTCCAACACTCCCTCTCCTAGCTTTCCTATTAACTCTGGTATCTAGGCTACCACCATTCTTCTGGTCACCCAGGCTCACCACCTTTTTGACTCCTCACTCTCTTCCAGCCAACCCCACCCCCATATCCAATCAGTTACCAAATCCTGTTGATTCTACCATTTCAACATCTCTTTCTCTCTTCTGACACTGCCACTACCTTGGTGCAGGCCATTGTAATACATTACAACTAAAATATTGTAAGAACCTGCTGTCTGGTTTCCTTTTCTCAAGTTTCTCACTACTCCAATCCATCCTCCACTCAGCGGTCAAACTGATCTTCCCAAGAGCAAGCCTGACCATACTATCACCCTATTCAATGAACTCCAGAAACATAAAATCCTCTGTTTGAGTTTTAAAACCTTTTAAAAACTGAACCATTCTTACTTTTCTAGTCTTCTTATAAATTACTCCCTTCTATGTATTTTGAAATCCAAACATCGACCTCTTCATCTCTTGGCTTCCTTCAGATAGCAGCTAAAATCCTACCTTCTATAGGAAGCCTTTCATGATCTCCCTGATTCCAAGTGTATTGATTATTTCTAACTTATCTTGGATATATTTTATTTGCACATGGTTGTTTGCATGTTGTCACTCCCATAAGACTGTGAGCCCCTCAAAAGCATGGGCTGGTTTTTCTTTTATAACAGTGAATGACATACAGTAGGTGCTTAATACATGCTTGTTGAATTGACTTAACTACTACATGCAAAGTACTGAGCTATATATGGGAAATAAAAAATAAAATATGGTATAATCCCTGCTCTCAAAAAGTTTATATTTTAATATAAAAGTGGATAAGTATGAAGAAGAGGTCAAAGAGCAAGAGAAATCACTTCTAATTGGGACTGGGAAAAAACAATGGAGGTTTCATAGGATCATAGAACGTAAAGTTGTAAGGAAACTTAGTGTCTAGTTCAAATCCCTTCATTTTATTTTTTTAACTTTTTTTTTTAATTAACAGGCACTTCTTTTTTTCTCCCTCCCATATTTTTCTTCAATGGGTAGGAGGAGTTGGGGGGGAGGAAAATCCCTTGTAACAAAAACGCATAGTTAAGCAAAATAAATTTCCACCTTTGGCCAGGTCCATAAATGTATCTTATTCCATATCTTGAGCCTATCACCTCTTTTATTGGGAGGTAGGTAACATGCTTCATCATCAGTCCCCTCAAATCAAGGTTGATCATTGTATTGATCCAAGTTCTTAACTCTTTCAAAGTTGTTTGTCTGTAAAATATTATATGTGCCATTTTCTTGGTTCTGCTCACTTCCCTCTGCATTTGCTCTTCCAAGTCTTTCCAAGTTTCTCTGAACTTGTCCCCTCTGTCATTATTTATGTTACTGTACATTCAGATGCCATAATTTTCTCTGCAATTTCCCAGTTGATGGGTACCCCCTTAGGTTCCAGTTCTTTGCACTATAAAGAGTTGCTATAAATATTTTTGTGCATACAGTTCCCTTTCCTCTTTCTCTATGTCTTTGAGACAGGCTTAATAGACATATTGCTAGGTCAAAGAGTATGCAAATTTCAGTAACTTACTTCGAGTCACACAGAGGTGATGCATAGAGTCCTGGATGAAGTCAGGAAGAACTGAGTTGGAACCTTGCTTTAGACATTTACTAGCTGTAGGACTCTGAGCACGTTACTTAATCTCTCTGTAAAATGGGCATAATAATACCTACCTCCCACAGGTGATGTGAAGATCAAATGAGATAACATCTGTGAAGTATTCTGCAAACGTTAAAGTAATATATGAATGCTAGCTTTTATTATTAATTTATTAGTAGTATTTGAGGACATAATTCCAAATTGCTTTCAAGACCTGTTGGACCAATTTAGGGCCCCACCAACATTGCACTGATGTTCCTGTTTTCCCACAGCTTCTCCAAGAGATGTCATTTTCTTTTTTTTTTTTTTGTCAGCTTTGCCAATCTGGTAGATGTGAGGTAAAACCTTGGAGTTGCTTTAATTTGTATTTCTCTAATTCTTAATGATTTGAAAGAATTTTTTCTTTTTTTTCATATCTTTCATGATTTCCTTTGAGATTCTTGATCTTTCGTTCTTTAAGATGAATTCTGTTTTTTTTTGTTATTGCTTTATAAAGTAAGTTTTTGGGCTTCATTTCTAAAATATGTAGAGAATTAAGTAAAATTTATAGAAATACAAGTCATTCCCCAATTGATAAATGATCTAAGGATATGAACAGGCAGTTCTTAGATGAAGAAATTAAAGCCATCTATAGTCATATGAAAAAATGCTCAAAATCACTAGCGATTAGACAAATGCAAATCAAAACAACTCTGAGGTACCACATCATACCTATCAGATTGGCCAAGGTGACAAGACAAGAAAATGATAAATGTTGGAGAAGACGTGGGAAAATTGGAACACTAATTCATTGTTGGTGGAGTTGTAAAATGATCCAACCATTTTGGAGAGCAATTTGGAACTATGCCCAAAGGGCTATAAAAATGTGCATATCCTTTGACCCAGTAATAACACTTCTAGGGCTATATCCCAAAGAGATCATACAAATGGGAAAAGGACCCACATGTACAAAAATATTTACAGCTGCTCTTTTTGTGGCGGCAAAGAATTGGAAATTGAGAGGATGCCCATCAATTGAGGAATGGCTGAACAAGTTGTGGTATATGAATGTAATGGAATACTATTGTGCTATAAGAAATGATGAACAGGCTGACTTCAGAGAAACCTGGACTTGTATGGTCTGATGCTGAGTGAAATGAGCAGAACCAAGGAACATTGTACACAGTAACAGCCACATTGTGCGATGACTAATAGTGAAAAATTTAACCCTTCCCAGCAATACAAGGATCTAAGACATCTCCAAAGGCCTCATGATGGAAAATGCTATCCACATCTAAAGAAAGAACTATGTAGTTTGAATGCAGATTGAAGCATACTATTTGCTATTTTTTTTCTTCTGTTGTGTTTTGTTTCCTCTTTCTTTGTGGTTCCTCCTATTGGTTCTAATTCTTACCCACAACATCACTAATGTGAAAATATGTTTAATAGGAATATATATATATATATATATGTATAGCCTATATCAGATTGCATGCTGTCTTAGGGAGGGTGGTGGGGAGGAAGGGAGAGAAAAATTTTAAACTCAAAAGCATATGGAAGTGATTGTTACTAAATCAAATAAATTAATTAAAAATTAAAAAATAAATTAAGCTTTTGGTAGTTTGATTAGTATAGCACTTAACAAGTAAATTAATTTAAGTAGTATTGCCATTTTTACCATATTGGTTCAACCTGTACATTAGTAATTAATATTTGTCCAATTATTTAGGCCTATCTTTATGTTTCACAGTTGTATAGCTCCTGCACATGTTTTGGTAGGCAGACTCTAAAGTATCTGCTATATTCAATAATTTTTTTTTTAGGCAATTAGGGTTAAGTGACTTACCCAGGGTCACACAGCTAATAAATGTCAACTGTTTGGTCTGAGGCCAGATTTGAACTCAGGTCCTTCTGACTTCAGGACCGGTGCTCTATCCACTTCGCCACCTAGCTGCCCCGAATAACTATTTTAAATGAAATTCTCTTTCTATCTTATCCTGCTGGTTTGGGGTTTTTTTGTTTTGTTTTGCTTTTTGTGGTTTGGTTTTTTTTAAATATACAGAAATGATTTCCTTCATTTTCACATGAAGAACCAGAGACACTGAGAAATAAAAGTGATTTCTGCATGGTCACCCAGCAGCTTATCCAGACTAAAAGGTATGCTTGGATAGTACGAGGTCTGGTCTAGAGCCAGATGCCCAGCCCTTAAATGAATGGCATAATTAGCCTTTTTCTTTCCAGCATGAAACCCTCATTGAGATAAAGGATAGGTAGATAGAGGACAGATCTTGCTGTCAATAAGACCTGAGTTCGAGAACTGACTCCAGGGAGCCTCTTTAACAACATAAGTTGTACAAATAATGCCCTAACACTATAAACAGTGGAAGTGTTTCCAACTTCCATCAGTGTAAAGACTCGCTACGCTAAGAATTCCCTGCACTGATAAAATCACAAGTGAAGCCTCCTTACCTCTCTTTTCCACCTTCCAGCCTCTCTCACCAAACATAGACTTGATGAAGTTATTTTAAGTTTAGCTACAGAATTTGGGAGAAGCAAGAAAAGTTTCTTGAGGGCAACAACACTACGACATACCAAGTAGGACTTAGCTCCAGGGCTTTCCACCTTTTGATGAAGTTTTTTTTTTTTAATTTCTTCAAAGCCTTATTATTATTGAATAGGTCAGCAGGAGAAAAAAGGGTAGTATTTCAGGATATGTAACTGCCAGGGGGTAGAAGGGGCTGCTGCTGGCTATGCCACCTCACAAAAATACCTTGCAGAGAATCAGCCAGTCAATAAGCATTTATCAATGTTCAATAACATTATATTAATATATACTAATGTTTATAATGGGAGAAAGATGTGCCAGCAGCAACCAGTTTGGGAATCCAACAGATAAATCTTCAAGTTCCGCTAAAATATCCCCATCTATTAACCACCTTCTTCCTTTCGGAATTGGTTCCAGCCCCACCTAAACCCACACCTACTTTGCTCCCACCCACATGACAATCCTTCCCTTCCTCACTAAATTATCTGATCCCCACCTAATCTCAGTTTTTCATTATTCCAGGAGGAACCAGCTAATCTGGTTTGCTCTCCAGAAGTTTTAATTGTGGAGATGACACCAGAGCTAACCAGTGAAGGAAGGAAAGATCTCAACAGGTAGAGTTGTGGGGGAAGTTCATTCCAGGCATGGTGAATTGTCTTGGTGACAAACAGTTTGTGAAATACAAAGGCAGAAGAGGGAGGTATGAGGAAAACAAATGATTGGCATGGGGATCGCTTGAAGGGGAGCAGTGTAAGTTAAGTCTAAAAAAATAGATCAGAACCTTGAAAGCTAGGCTAAGGAATTTGTATTTCATTTAGTAGTCAACATGAAACCACTGAAATTTTTGATGGAGTGGACAATATGATCAAACCTATGCATCAGAGAAGACTGCCTGCAGTTGTATGAAGGATGGATTGAAAAGGTTATGAAAAGGGAACAGCTAATAAGACAATGATGGTCTAGGGTAGTGCTAATGAGGGTCCTGAACCAAGATGGCAGCAGTGGGAGTAGAACAGAGGGAAGATATTAGAGGATTGAAGAGAGGTATTGATAAAACTGGACAAAGAAAAGTTCAAAGATATTATGTGCAGAAAAAAGTTAATGGAAGATTTGTGTGTTCTTTTATTCCTGGAATCTGTATTTTCTCCACTTAACTTCACAAAGATGAAAGTAAGAGGCAATTTATCATGTTAGCAAACCACCTTCAAATTAAGGGATTTCTATCCCATAGGAAAAGTGCCAAATATCAGCTTCCACCAAAGTTTTCAAAAACTATTAATACAAAGTGTTATGTGCAGAAGGCAGGGTGAGAAATCAGGGAAGAATTCACACAAGATTATCTATAATATATAATATAGAGCTGGAAGGGCCCTCATTTTATAGAAGGGGAAACTGAGGCAAATTAAGTAATCTGCCCAAGGTCTTAGAGTCTTTTTTTCCCCCCAAGGCAGTCAGGGTTAAGTAACTTGCCCAGGGTCACACAGCTAGTAAGTGTCTAAGCCCCAATTTTATCTCAGGTCCTCCTGACTCCAGGGTGGTTGATCTATCCACTGAGCCACCTAGCTAGCCCCATAGAGCCTTTTAAAGGAGTGAATCAATAGGCAGAAATAGGTCAGGAGACCTAAATTCTACTTTCCTATGACTACATGAAACTCCTTTAATTCCCCCTAGCTAGAGATAATCTCTAATGTCTCATATCTTTCATACCATCTCACCTCTTCTAGACATTTAGGCTCTAATTTATATTACAGTTATTTGTCATCCTCTATACTAGAATATTAGCTTTTGGAAAGAAAAGACTAGATCACAATTCCTCCTCTCCCACTAATTTATCTCTTAAAACCTGGGCTGCCTCATACCTCTTCAGTTTCTCCATTTAGATATTGTTGTTCAGTCATGGCCAACTCTTCCTGACTCTACTTTGGGGAGTTTTCTTGGCAAAGAAACGGGAGTGGTTTGCCATTTCCTTCTCCAACTCACTTTACAGATGAGGAACTGTGGCAAACAAGGTCAACTGACTTGCCCAGGGTCACACAGATAGTAAGTGTCTGAGGCTGTATTTGAACTCATGAAGAAGAGTCTTCCTGATTCCAAGTCCAGTACTCTATCTACTGCTCCACCTACTGTCCTTCATAATCTTGATACCACTTACCATTCCAGTCTTATTTTATATTCTTTCCCTTCCAGTACTCCTTATTCCAGTCAAATTTGCCTATCCATGATATCCTAAATTCTACATTCCTGTCTTTGCACAAATAATTCCCCAAATCTGGAATGCACTTCCTCCTCACCTCTACCTCACACTCTCTAGCTTCCTTCAAGGCACAACTAGTGCCACCTCCAGAAGGTTTTCCTGATTTCTTCCCCAACCTACCTCCATCCTAAGTGTTACCTATTTCCCTCTTGAAATTACTGTATACTGCTTTGTAAGATCCTTGCAAACAGAAACTGATTCTTTTATCTTTTTATATCCAGAGCCAAGCATAGTGCATTGCATACTGTAGGTATTTAACAAATGCTTACTGAGAGGTAAACAGAACCAGGAGAACACTGTACAGGGCAACAGCAACATTGTGTGATGGCTAACTTTGTTAGACTTAGCTCTTCTGGGCAATGCAATGATCTAAGACAATTCAAAAGACTCATGATGGAAAATGCTATCCACATCCAGAGAAAGAACTATGGAGTCTGAATGCAGACTGAAGCATACGATTTCCTCTTTGTTTTTTTGTTTTTTCCGTCTCGTGGTTTTTCCCTTTTGTTCTGATTCTTCTTTCACAACCTGACTAATGTGGAAATATGTTTAAATATGATCATACATGTATAGCCCATATCAGATTGCATGCTATCTTGAGGAGGGGGGAAAATTTAGAACTCAAATCTTATAAAAGCAAATGTTGAAAACTAAAAAATAAATAGATAAATAATAAATGCTTACTGAATTTGATTAAGCAAGATGAGAAATATAGGGCTGTATCTAGGCCTTCTTCAGCGTAAGAAACATAATAAATACTTGTTCAAGTCAACAAACATTTGCGAAACACCTAATGTATGTTAGGCACTGTTCTAAGTGCTGGGGATACAAAGACAGGAAAAAATGAGATCACAATCTAATGGGGAAGACAATAGGCAAACTACTATGTACATACAAGTTATATACAGGATAAATGTGAACTAGTCTTAGAAGGAAAGTACTAGCATTAAGGGGGATTGGGAAAGGCTTCTTGACTGTATCTCCCAAATGCCTGCTAATGGTCACAAGAAGGTACCTGAATGGATCATAGGAATCCTAACCAAGTAATAAAGAAAACAGTTCAAAATACATGTCGAAGAAAAGAAGAGAAATGGATCATAGACTAAGAGCTGGGACCATTAAAGTCTATGTTATTCAATCCCCTTCACATTACAATTCAGGAAACCAAAGCTCAGAGAAATGAAATGACCTGCCTAAAGTTACACAGGTAATAAAAGTAACTAAGGTAGCATTTGAACCCAGACCCTTTTGACTCCAAATCCAGTGCTCTTTCTAATGCATCATATTCCTCTCTGATGGAAAATATGTTTGAATAGAAGTCATTAAATTGGAGTTTTAAATCCCAGACCTGAGTCTAATTTATATGACCACAGGCAAGTCTCAGCTTCCATTTCATCTGTAAGATGGGTATACTGCCACCTGCCCCACAGGGCTGTTGTGAAGATTAACACAGGTATTAACTGGGCTCTACCATTCTAAGTAGCAAGGAAAATTGGAGATAAATAAGACGCCTTACCTTCCCAGAAGCTTACATTTAAACAGGGAGACATGAAGCTATTTTAAGAGTTTAAAACTGCTGTCTATACATGGGGAGGGAGATAGTTGGAGAAAAGGAGGGAAAGAATATGGTAACATGCAAATCAGGACACATTTGAGTCTGCAGGATAATTATATTAATGAAAGAAGAGTGGAAAGAGTCCTGGTATGGGAAGCAAGATCCTGACACTAACAAGCTGTGTGACAAATGAACAAGTCACAACTTTTAGAGGCCTCGGCTTCATCTATAAAATAAGGTAAAGCTGCTTTAAAATCCAGCCCAGGGGTTCCCAACATTTTTGTCATGGACCAGTCTGCCAAAGTTCAGGTTAAGAGCACCTAGGTTAGATCAACCCTGAAGTTGCTTTGAGACCTAAGATTGTTTTTTAAACTGCTCTGTAGCAGTCACTGTACTAAGTACTTTACAAAAATTATCTCATTTTATCCTCACAACAATCTTCAGAGGTAGATGCTATTGTTATTCCCATTTCAGAAATGAGCAAACTGATTCCTATAGAGGTTAAGTGACTTGCCCAAGATCACACAGATAAGAAGCGTCAGAGAAGTCACATCTGAAGGGTCTTTGTGATTCCAAGTCCAGGGCTCTATCCATTGTGCCATCTAGCAGTAATTATCTCCAAATTAGAAGACACCCCAGAGGTCATCTAATCTAACCCCTGCATCTGTTGAGATGTTACAGAAAGAAGTAGGAGGTTAATAATCTTACTGCTGAAATCCTTTTGATCTCCATGATTTCCCAACTAGTCTACAAACTCTCTAAACATCAGCACTGTGTCTACTAACAATAGGATTCAATCTAATGGCACACTTTGAGAGATATTTCATTGCTAGTAGTACAAACGATGATAGAGGTATAGGGATCTATATCCCAGGACGTGCATTTCTTCCTTTCTCTTCCCATATCTCTACTTAGCCCCTTTCCAGTAGGAGGGAAGCCAAACAAGTCTTCCCCACTCCCTGGTGATCAGGTCACTGAAAGCCTTGGGCACAGACTTGATATTGTCTCAATGGTTTTAAGCCTTTACCTGAGACAGGTTCGTTATCTTTTCCTCAACCTATGCCATAACACACCCAAGGTAGACCAGACCAGAACTTCCATCAAACCCTTCATTCCCCAAGCTGATTTTGTAATGAGCCTGTTTCCAGAAGACTAATTAAGGTATCTTTGCATTTCTTTGTATTAGCCAAAAACAATGCTGAAAACACAACAATATCTAACTGATGACAGAATCTCTTGTCCCCTTCCTACAGATGATAGATAATGGCAAAGTCTTCCAGAATCTACTTACCTTTAGTTCTTCCTGTAAATAGTATTAACATTTGGAAGTTTCCTGGAGGAGACAATTTTTAGAAGCCCTTCCAGTGCAGACCTGTGACTCCCTAAGCTCCTAGGAACAACAGATACATCTACCTTAGACTTTGGATTATTTCAGCTCGTTGGCGAAAGAACATAGTTAACTACTGTTATAAAAATAACTGATATTTACATAGTGATTTGCAAACATTATCTCATTTCTCACAGCAACTCAGAGAGACAGGTACTAAGGGTATTATCCCCATTTTGCGTAAAGTAGTCACATCAAAAATAATGGGATTTCAACAGGTTTTCTTGATTCTTAGTTCAGGATTCAGAAAGAAAAAGTAAATCACAATTAGTTCCTACCCTCCCACTCCCAATCACAATGGTGCAATGTATTATTTCAGCACTACAAATAACAAGTCACCTATCCTAAAAGCTTTATAAGTAATAATAAAATATAAAAGAACACTTTTTATTCTAGTCTGAAAGGATTTAGAAAAGTTATCAGATACGAAATACAAATCCACTCCTTTCCCTTTACACTCTTCAATTCTGAAACTATTCAAAACCTTATTTCAGTTCTTTTTAAAAATTTAGCTATTTGTTTAAATAAGAAGTAGGAGCCCTGATACATACCTATTAAGAATATTCTAACTTCGGAGTTCAGCTAAAAAATTCTGAAGATTCAATAGTCTGACAAATTGTGAGCCAAAATAGTGAATGCTTTAAGACTTTCACTAGACGTAGGAGAGTTAATACCCAAACAAATCTAATTTCTTGTTTTAAATCCAAATTGGCAACTGTCAGTAGGGGTTCTCACAAGTCCCAAGGAAGGACTCTATTTAATCTGTACCACAAAGAGCAATGTCCAAAATGAATTAACAGCTAAAGGTACCTGAAAGATTACTTACTTATCTGGGCTTTCATTGTTTCAAGCTTCTTCCTGGAAAATGAATCCTTTTGTTCCTAAATTTAGTTAGACCAGTACAATGGCACAAACTAACTCCCTGAAACTACAGACATAACATTAATCATTGTGAATCTGACCATCCATTTCATCTGGTATCATCTGACTATCCTGAAACAATTTCATCTGGTCAATTAAAAACTCTCTTCCTATGGAGACTGATTTTAGGTTCTACAAAGACTTAAGCAAGTACCATGAATGCCATGTTCAATATTTTTTTTAACTTAGAAAAAAGAGAAAACAAGACAAAGTAGTGATTCATGTCACATTCTTAAAGTAGTGGCAACACTCTCATTGCAGCTACATTATATTGTATCTAAGGCCATAAAAGCTAGGTTTGTTATCCATTCACAAAATCCAGCCTATTTAAAACAGCAGTACAGTAAACAGTTCCTGAAGATATTAACTCTAACCAAATCATAACTGGTCCCGCTCATTTTAATGTGATCACAGTTACAATTACAATATTGTTTGCCTGATTTATACCTTGTCATCTCAGCAAACAAAAGACTCTTATAAAACAGAAAGTCATTTCAGCATTTGATTTTGCATTACTCTTTATGCTGAAACACTTTACCTAAGACAAACAGCAGAACCGAGTCAATAGTTTTAATACACACAGTTTTCTGAAAAGCACAATTTTTCCTTTGTGCTTAAGAACTTGAAACCTGCCCCCCTTTCTCTAAAGTAACCTTTCAGCATTAAAAAACTGGCAAGGACAAAAATCCTAGGCTTGCACAAATACTGCCAGTCACCTGAGTTTTTATTTGTTTTAATAACAAAAATTAAGTATACAATTAACAGCTTCTATTTATATTTATCTATTACTTTACTGCACAGTAAGTATTTCATTTGACCTTGGCAATGCCCCTGAGGTTGGCAGTGCATCCTTGTTTTACAGATATGAAAACTGAGGCTCAGCATTTTAGTGATTTGGCCTGGATCAAGTCAATTCAACAAACATTTTTTATGTACCTGCTAGGTAGAAGGCACCATGCTAGGCAGGGGGACCCATAGACCAAAACAAATAGACTTTCTACGTGGGGAAAGGAGAAGAGTAATCAAATAAGTCAGTGCTAAGGTTGACACTAAACTAGCTCTTTTAGCTTCAAGTACAAAAAGCAAGAAAAGAGTAACTGTCTCCAGTTTGGTATATAGTTTTATGAAGTCCACGGTTTTCATTCTCCAGTACTAGGGCAGTTTTAAAAAATGCAAGTAAATCAATGCATAAAACTATATCCATTTTTTTTTGAGGGACAATCAAGTATAGTGAATAAAGTACTGAACTTGGAGTCAGGAAGACCTGTGTTCTAAATCCAGCTCAGAAACTTTTTTGACCATGGGAAAAGTCAACTAAAGTCTGTGAGGCTTAGTTTCTTCAACTGCAAAGTGGGATACTAATACTTTTTACTGTGGAGGACTGTGGAGAGGATCAGATGAGATAATGTTTGTAAAGTGCTCTGACAAACTTTAAAGCATTATAAAAATATCCTTTTTTTTTTAAATCTTAGACCCATCTTAATCAATTTAAAAACTACCATTAGCCATCTTAACTCCTGGACTAGGAGAGCACAAATATGTGCTAAATTAAAAGTTTTATCAGTTATTGTTATTTTAAATGATTAATGGTAAAGTAATTCTACCACTTTTTTTTTAAATATTATTAGATATTGCAAATCCAAGGGCAGATATGTTGTTTTAGGCAAGTGTTACACTTTGAACTCACAGAAGAGGCTATTTCACCTACAGTAACTGAACTACTGAGAAGAAAGGTGGAGAACTTGCTTTAAGGAGGTATAATAAGCTTAATTGTTGTATATATCCTGAGGCAGGCAAAGAGAATAGCTAGGCAAACACAAAGGGGTTTCCAGTGTCATGTACAGTTTTCAGACAAAGAACATTCAAAAAACTGCAGCTGGCTAATAAAGCTAGGCATTTCAAGTAGAGTGACCTGACATGTTAGAGCACAGAAAAAGACAACACTAGAAATCTCTCAGCACATCTCCCACTTTCAAGTTTAGGAAGAAAAAAAAAATGAATCAGACATGGAAAAGTGATATACCCAAGCCATTTTCAAATCATTTGTTCCTGTCAACAACTCATCATAAACTCTAAGAAACAGGTAAAGATTTTTTCATGTATGTTTGTAATAAAATAAATAGCATCATACTTTTGTACAATCCATTCTCCCCACCCAAACCTTTTGTTTTAAATTCTCTAAAACACATAATTCATAACAACATTACAAATCAGAGCTTAACATGGCTAACCTGAAGAGCACCTGGCTTTTAGAATACAGTCTGTCCTACAGACATCAATCTGGCAACTTTTTAAAGATGACATGCTCCCTACACTGAGGTCCAAGCCTCTCCCCTCCTCCTGCCCCAACCAAACGCTTCTAAGGGTAAGAAAAGGAGAGAAAGGAGCTGGAAAGTGCAGTTAAAAAGGAAAGGATAAAGGATCCCAGGATCAAGGGGTGAATTTTTAAGCTAGGATTTGACAAACTGCTGCATTTGAGAGCCCGAGGATTTTTCACTGTGGGTCTATCAGTGAAATGTTTAGCAATCTGACGCATCAGTTTTTAGAAATCATATCAAGCAGCCCCCACAACTAGCTATCTCTAGCATCTGTCCTCTCCATTAAAACAAACAGCTGGGGGGGGGCAGGGAACCGGGGAGGTTAGAAGGAAAGAGATACTCTAGTAGGGGACAGAAAATTGTTTATGTTAGGGACTTGCGGGGAATAGGGAGGATGGAGGGGGGAGGAAGGGAGGCAAGAGAAGCATTAGAGAAGGACAAAGATACCTCCCTTACCCTTCAGGTTACCTCTCCAGACAGGCAGGAACAATATCACCCCCAGGGATCTAGAAGGACCATGGCCCTAGCTGCAACTACAGCTTGGCAGGGATGAGCTAGGCTCTCTTTGCCCCCCCCCCAAAAAGACCACAAAGAGAATCTGCCGCTGCTTCTCGCTCTGAGCAGAGTTGGAACTAGTAAGGGGGCACGAGAGAGGCAGCTGTACGGGGAGCTGGGGGGTGGGGTGGGGAACAGAGGGGCCGGAGGACTGGGCGAGGTGGGCATCTCTGCAGGACTCACCTCCTCCTCCTCCTCCTCCTCCTTCCTCCTCCTCTTTCTTCTTCCTCCTCCTCCTCTCCTCCTCCTGCTGCTGCTGCTCCCTCGGAGGCTGCTCGGCTGCTGCCGGCTTCCTGCCTCCCCTCAGCCTGCAGCCGCCTGTGTGTGCGTGCGTGTGTGCGGGTGCTGGTGTGCTTGTGTGTGAGTGTGAGTGTGCGTGTGCCTGCTCGCCTGCCAGTCGGCTCACTTCCTCCCCGGCTCCCCCCTCCTCCCTCTCCCTCACCCCCTCCCTCGCTCCGCCTCTCCGGGAGGTGGGGACTCGGGAGCAGGAGCCCGAATCTCTGAGCTGCCGCCTCGGAGCCAACTCTCGCGAGCTGGAGGAGCCCCCTCCCCCCGGGACCCCCCCACCCGCCCCTCCTCCTTCTCCTCCCCTCCCCTCGCCCCCACGCCTCCCGCCTCCTCCCCCTCCAGTCTGAGTCTCCGAGCGTCTGCATCTATCTCCCGGGTGGCGGGCATCTCCGGCCGGAGCCACCCGTCAGTCACCTCCCCTCCTGCCCGGGGCCACCTGGCCGAGTCCAGCCCTGAGCGGGGCGCCCCGGACGGCGCGCGGGACTCGCTCTTCCCGCAGCCCAGCCCACCCATGCCCGTCCCTTTATTTCTCAAAGCAAGTCCAACTACTTTCCTGGGTGTGAAGTTCAGGAGAGGTAGACACTGGAGGTGACGAGACAGCACCGCGACAAGCTCGTTCCCTTTTTGTTTGTTTTTTTTTGGGGGGGTTGATTGTTTTTTGGCGGGGGCTGTTTTGGTTTTGGGTTTTTGGTAACGTAGAATTTCCGATCCAGGAGGATCTTTGGAAGGCGGCGAAATGGAATCCCTCCTTTGATTTCTGAAGAAACGTTTGTTAATGAGGCAACAAGGTTTAGGGAAGCCTAAAAGTCAGAAGACCTAGGGTTTTTAAATTACGGTGTTTTGTTTTGTTTTGTTTTTCAATTAACAAGCATTTTTTTTAATCCTCTCCCCCCCCTCCAAAAAAAAAGAAAAACAAAAAACTTTGCTACAAGCATAGTCAAGCTTAGCTACCCTGATCAATACAATATCCAGGTCAGTTCCAAAGAATTTACGATAAAAATGCTATCCACCTCCAGAGAGAGAATTGATTAACTCTGAGTGCCGGTGGAAGCACAGTTTCCCTCACTTGATTTTTCTTGACCCCTTCTCCCAACGTGGCTAATGTGGAAATATGTTTTGCATGACTTCATGTGTAATATATATTTTTTTTTCTTGCCTTTTCAATGGGTAAAGGAAGGGATGGAGAGAATTCGAAAATAAAAACAATTAAAAACGAAACAAAACCAAGCATAGTCAAGCGAAATAAATTCTTCTCTTGGCCAGGTCCAAAATATTTTGGTCCTAGATGTTTAGTCTGTCAACTCTCTGTCAGGAAGTGGGCAGCATTCCTTATTATCTGTCCTTTAGAATCACTGTCCATCATTGTACTATTGATGAGACTTAAGTAGAAGACCATGTTTTTGCTTTGCCACCTATTATGTGATCTCAGATGTGCCAGGTAAGAGAAGGGAATGAACATTTATGTAATACCTACTATTTGCCAGATAGTGTGCTAGGCCCTTTCTACAAATATTATCTCATTTGATCTTCATAACAGCCCAGCAAGGTAGTTGTAAACTCTAGAAGTCTCAGTTTCCTTGCCTATAAAATGAAAATCTTTTTCTTGCCTACAGAGGAAGATTTAATCGATCAAAAGGCCTTTATTAAGCACCTTCATTTTACTGTGCCAGGTGCTGATGGTACAAAGACAAAAATGAAGCATTCTTTGGGCATAAAGAGCTTACCATTTCAAAGGAGGAAACAACATACATAAGAAGATAAAAATATATAAGTCAAAGCAAAAATATAAACAAAATAAATACAAGATAACGGGGGGGGGTGCGGGAGGTGTGGTAAGATACTAGCAGCTCAAGAGATCAGGAAAGTCCTTATGTATAAAGAAACTCTTACCCACATGTATAAAAATATTATAGCAGCTCTTTTTGGGGTGGCAAAGAATTGGAAATTGAGGGGATGCCCATCAGTTGGGGAATGGCTGAACAAGTTGTGGTATATGAATGTAATGGAATATTATTGTGCTATAAGAAATGATGAACAGGCAGACTTCAGAAAAACCTGGAAAGATTTACATGAACTATTGCAGAGTGAAGTGAGCAGAACCAGGAGAGCATTGTACACAGTAACAGCCACATGGTATGATGACTAATTTTGATGTACTTATCTCTTCTTATCAATGCAAGGATCTAAGACAACTCCAAAAGGCTCATGATGGAAAATGCTTTCCATATCCAGAGAAGGAACTATGGAGTCAGAATGGAGATAGAAGCATATTACTTGCTCTGTCTCTTCTTTTTCTTTTGTTTTTTCTTTCTCGTAGTTTCTCCCATTGGTTCTAATTCTTCTTTACAACATCACTAATGTGAAAAGAGGTTTAATATGAATGTATATGTTGAGCCTGTATCAATTATCATGCTGTCTTGGGGTAGGGGGAGGGAAGAATTGAAGAGAAAATTGGGAACTCAAAATCTTATGGAAGGGACTGTTGAAAACTAAAAACAAATAAATTTATTATTAATTTTTTTAAATTTGAAAATGTAAATTAAAAAAAAAAAGAAACTCTTCATCTGAGCTTTGTAGGAAATCCTATAAAGCTGAGGTGAGGAGGCATGGGGAAACATCTTGCACAAAGATAGAATGTGAAATATCAAGTGAGAACCAAAACAAGGTTAGGTTGATTAGACTGTAGAGTGGTAAGCTTTGGTTTGGGAAAAGGCTGGCCTTTGGGCAAGCCAAAAAAGGAATAACTCCTAAGGGCTGTGGACCACTCTATCCCTGACCAAGTATTAAAGTTCTTATAAACTACACAATGTGGTAGAAGCAGCATTTATTCCAAAAAGAACAGGCAAATTTTTATCTTAAAAAAGCAATGAAACCATCCTTGATATTTAAGGTCCAAGGTACTAAGGCTGATCACACCCTTCTGACCTGGTGATGAGAGCTGCACAGAAATGAATCAGTACTGTTGCTGTTCAGTCGTTTTTCATGTCCGGCTTATTTGGGGTTTTCTTGTCAAAGACACTGGAGTGGTTTGCTATTTCCTTCTCCAGCTCATTTTACAAGTGAGGAAATGGAGGCAATTGAAGGTTAAGGAATTTGCCTAGGGTCACATAGCTAGTGTGTGTCTGAGGTCACATTTGAACTCAGATCTTAGCTGCCTCATTGTTGTTGAATATCCTTTCTATGCTATTGTTTAGTAATTTTTTGGTAAGATACTTTCTACCAGTGTCTCATTCATTTCTAGTACTGAACCTGAACCAAAATATATCCCCCCCAAAAAAAAAAACAAGCAAAAAGAATTTTCACTTTGTCCAGGATGTCACAATATGTGAAGTTGTCATTGCCCCCAGAGAATCTCATTCAGAGAGTTCAGCCCCAGCACTGAATGCAGGTTAATACAAGACCTATTACTTCAGGAAACATACAAAAAAATAGAAAAGAGACCCTTGTACGATGGGTTTTATTCCCCTCTCTTACTTTTGTTCCTTTTCCCTTTTCCCAATATTGTAGTGCAATGGGAATCAACTCTGGGGCCTGCCATCCGTCTCCCTGGCAGGATCTCAGGTTCTCAATTCTTCTTGCTAATTTGATTCCACAGCAATACTCCAGTCCACTGGGTGCTACCATAAACTTCTGTTGGAGACTCCACTACTAATAGTAGACTGAGAGGAGAAAGAAATCTCTTTCTCTTTTCTGTACTCTCCAAGAGATGCAAGTGAAAAGATGAAGGGCAAAGTCTTGACGTCTTCCTTGAGAGCTGGGTTCTTTCTCCATAATAAAATTTGCTTTCAACTAGCTCAGCCCAATTTCTAACATAGTTGGTTTTTCTGCTTTTAAGCTCTCAATTTTCCTATTTGCCAACATCAGTGAGCAGCGAGAGAAAAAACACAAGCAGGGGCAAATCCATTGTTTCTTCCAAACCTCAAACTAGTTTCCTGAACCGTTTATATAAAAATAGAGGCCTCATTGTTTTTGTTACCTGCCACTTATCTCTTGTAATTTCATCAAATGGATTTGGATGTATCAATTGATCTGATTTTCTCTGATCTATACCCCAAGTAAAACAGTTTGTCCAAAGATATAAATAAGCTCACCCTCTTCATCAAAACCCCATTCCTAAACTCCACCTTCCCCTACACACACACTCACTCATCAAGCAATAACAGTGGGCAAATTAACTAGCCTTCAAGTGTGCATTCAAATGAGAAGAGGTGAAAAGGACTAGTACATTGGATGGACCTTGCAGTTTATAAAGTGAGGCTTTTATACACAAACTCTCCCAACAGGTTTTTGAGGGTCCTTGACCTGCAGGTAACAAAGAGCCTTTATTATGCATGCCTAGACAGATGATTATTAATGGGACCATTTGAAATAATTATCACTTTCTAAACTTAGAGAACAAAAGTTGAAAATTATTCCCACAGGTACATGACAGAATCATTTAACACCTGGATTAATTAGGTATTAAAGCTGCAGGAATTCCAGCACTGGGGGCAAAATCAGTAAAATGTGATGGAAGGGAGAGAAAGGGGCTTCTAAAGTGGAACTGTGCCTGTGCCTTGTTGAAGTAACCTAGAGCCAGAAGTCACAGGAGTTATAGGTGAAGCCAAGGAATTATGAAGGAAGACAGAGTTGCATGAAGGTCCACAGATTTCAGCAACACAGATCTAGTCAGGAAGGAATGAACTTTAAAAGAGCAGAGATAGTTATTAAGGGGTGGTAGCAGAGTAAGGTTGTGAAAGTGTCAGTTTAGAGCAAAAATATTCCAGTTCCTTGAGGCAGCAGAATACAGTAGATAAGAGTACTAGATTTGGAAGTCAGTGGACCCGAGTACAAATCCTAGCTCTCCAACTTAATTATATGAACATGAGCAGATCACCTTATTTCTGTGGGCTTCATTTTCATAAGTTATGTTCCATATAGAGCCAGGCTACTACATTGGCCATTCAGCATTCTAGAATACCTTGATGAGTTGGAGCATCTTTCTTCTCTAATCCATTGACTTGAACTGCTACTGGCTATATTCTCCCTACCTTTAGGTACCAATGACTAGTTTCCCAATTCTGTTTAACTACTTTATATCAGTTAGCTTTTCTAAACTTAGAGAACATAAGTTGAAAATTATTCTCACTGGTACATAACAGAGTCATTTAACACCTGGATCAATTAGGGTACTAAAGTTGTAGGAATTCCTTAAAAAGAAATTTACTTTAAAAAAATAGTAAAACAAATGTACAAACGTTTCCCCCCAGCACCTCAAGGGCAGACCCTTCCTTGGAGCAAGTATGTATAACCTCAGTGTCTGGGGAAGAGAACACTCAAAGTTTAGCTCAGTTCTTTTGTAACATTGGTCCCATCAAGTTCATGTCCAGAAGAAGCATAGCTGCTGAATGAGCCTTCATCTCAGCTTCTGGCCTGGGTGCAGAAGGTCATTCTGTAAAGTCTTTTCTTGGTGCTTCAGGCATCAATACTTCGCTGGCTGCAAACCCAGACTCTGGAATGCCAGCTTGCTGGGTTGGAGACTCCATTCCCTCCACCTAATATGGAAAAGAACAAACATAGAGCCAAAGACCATGGCCTTTTTCTCAAAACCACATGGCCTCAGAGGGGAGAATACCCCAAGATTTTTCCCTTTACTACGTTATGATCTGTATAACCAGTCTCTGTGGGCAAAGGGGTTACACCAGCAGAGTGCAGTTAAAGAGAGAATGGCCAAAAGCCATGGCCAAGGCTGACATGCCTTTTTTGAATGCTTCTTTAGCCAATCAAAGAGTTTCCTATTCACCACAGTTAACTGGAACCAGTTGCAAAATGTAAGGGCAGGCTCCACAATCTCTCCAGGACACTTCTCTTATTCCTCATCTCTTCTCTGGAAATAGACTTCCAGTCTTTCCATATTGTGAGAAGTTTCATTAGCCGAGCCACCTAATTAGGCCTGTGCATGTACCAGACCTTGGCATAGAGGAAACAGAGGAAATGTTGTGTAGGGGAGGGGAAGGAACACCTGGACTTCTTCTTGTGTCAGTGCGTGGCGTAGTGCTTCTGCTGCCCAGTTTACTCGGAGCAGTTTGTGTTTACAAAGCAGTTAGTGGTATTTCTGACTGTTTACTACACAAACAAGGGGGAACTCTAACCCTGTTCAGACACTCACTCTTCTTTGAGCTAGTAGTAAATGGGCAGAACCTCCATTACCTTGGTAAGCTAGACTGGGGAAGGAAGAACTTAGTAAAAATTATGGTGAAAAAAACGTTCAGCATTGTCTGTTAAGAGCCTCACCCAATAGCAAGCTAAAAAGTTTAAGTTCTTCTCAAGAGGAGGACTATGTTACCCTCCCTAAGGCTAAGTACATAATAGGTGCTCAAAAACCACTTGATAATTGGAGGAGTTTTATTTATTAAGAATGATAAACCTCTACTAAAGAGCTACTCCAATACCTCACCCTGGTGTGAAGGTAACCTAGGGTCCTGGAAGTCTTTCAGTTAAGTACAAGTTTTGGCAGGTTTTGCCAAGCAGAAGAAAAAACCAAACAAACTTAGAATGCAAGCCCAGTACCATACAGGGTTGTTATGAGAACCAAATGAGGTACCATTTATAAAGCACTTAGCACAGTGCCTGGCACATAGTAGACATTCTATAAATACTAATTATGATGATGATGGTGGTGGTGGTGGTGGTGGTGGTGATGATAATGATTGATGATTGATGGTGCCTTTTTTTCTGAGGAAAAAGATAATCTAACTTCAGGTAGTCTTGTAATTTGATTGGCCTCAGGTTAATGAATTTCCAGCAACTTTCAAAGGCCATCTAGTAAGCAATAGAGAGGTCAAAATTTCCATTTATGGAGGAGCATCCATGCAAATAAAATTACAATTCCAAGAAGTATCAATAATGATGGGCAGAGCTATAACTAGCAGTTTGGTTCACTTGGGGTAAGCCCCACAAAATGTGCCTTGGGGCATAACCCTAAGGTTAATTTTCAAAAACAATTTCAATGGGAGAGGGTGCCTCTCAGTCAAAAACTTTAGACCTCAGGACATTATTCTGTGGAAAGGAGATATAAACCCTGGGATGCTTCTAGGTCAGCCTTGAAGAAGTTGTTACTGAAAGGAAAAAGATGAGCTGGATTGAGGAGTAACTCACCTGGGACAAGGTAGGAAGGTGAAATATACCACCTGGTAGCTTCCTGTTTTAACATTTTTTGCTAACTAAATGCTATTCTAATTTGTTTCTACCTGTGAAAGGAGACCTTAAGGGACTCCATTTCTGACATTATAGCTCATGAGCCCCTACCAATGTCCTTCTATTTAGCAATCAGCCAGTAGATAGAATTAGCATTTAGTAAAGGCACTAAGATGGAGTAGTAAGAACAGTAGGTATAAAACATTTCCCCCATAAACCTGGGGAAGCCTCTCCCACAAATCCATACAATATCCATGGAAAGAGTGGGCTCCAACTTAAGAGTAAAATAATAATGCATAGGCATAAGAAAACAAATCACTTCCTAACTCCACCTTAGGGTTGCCAAAGCCCTCTTGGGAAGGTATGGTCCGCTGACTGCACTGGTAGCAATGTGGAGAAGCCCTATTACTTCTAGATTATTGTGGGCAAAGGGCCATATACTGTATGGGCCTGCCTTTGCCACTGCTCATGCCAATGTGCATTCTGCTGAACTAATGTCCCTGCCTGCTTACTCCACTGATATTAGGGCTCATCACTATCCATTGCCATTGGGGCCACACTGTTGATGGCTGCCAATGAGGCCCACGCCAATTGCCATCACTGCTGCTGATGCCTATACTGTACTACTCTTGTGCCAGAGTCTGAAAAATCCCCACCTTCTCACCCTTGGGTCTAGAGATATGCTACTATTCTGGGGAATGAGTACTGCCCCTGCCCCCATCCTGGGACTGAATGCTACTATGAGCATAGCCACTGACAACCTGGGCCTGGGCCTACAAGCACTAATGCTGTCTCCCTGCTCTGTGATTTAGTGGTGCTCCCTTTTGCCAGATCCTGAACACTTTCCCCTCAAGCTGGTGGATATTTGATGCCCCGAGCACTGCCACAGCTGAACTATGCAAGAACCATCTGTTCTGGGACGAAAGCACTGCCCCCCCATACTAGGGCTCAAGCATTGCCCCTATATCCTGGGGCTTGTGCTAGGGCCCATTCTTTAGGGGCCTTTCACAGGAAATCCCAAGGAAAAAGAGGGGCAGAGTTCTAAATAGCAAGAGCAGAAGCTGTTTATCCTTTTTAACTATTGCAGATACCCTCCGGTCCCAGCTAAGGTAGATTTGGCACATTTGGACGTGTTCCCAATTCTAGGAGTATCTCTGGGGTCTTAATGAGGATCAAGCATTATATTTTTAAGCACGTCCCTTAGTGCCTTGTATCAAAGAGTTTCCACAAAGTCCATGTGGCACAGTTCCCAAAGGCCTCCTGAATGTCATATAAAAAGCCCCAAGCATTTTATTTATCACAGTTCTTAGGTAATCCCCAAATTACAGTCTTTAAGAAGGACTCAGGTCCAGCACAGATGGCTGATCTGGAGATCACTATCATCACCAAAAGAAAAAATTAGGCAAATTCAATTTGTTGTTGTTGTTCAGTCATGTCCGATTCTTTGTGACCCCATTTGGGGTTTTCTTGGCAGAGACATGGCAGTGTTTTGCCATTTCTTTCTCTAGTTCATTTTACAGATGAGGAAACTGAGGCAAACAGGGTTAAGTGATTTTTTTCCAGGGTCACTCAGTTGTTAAGTGTCTGAGGCCATATTTGAGTTCAGGAAGATGAGTCTTCCTGACTCCAGGCCTGACACTCTATCCACTGCAAAACCTAGCTGCCTTTCAATAGTTTATAGCACTTTTTACCTTCATGGCACAGTTCCCAAAGATGCAGAACACATTCATATCTCTCTCTAGTATACTCTCTAATTCCATCAGGTCAGCGGGGAATAATTCACAATGTGCATGCATACAGTATCCCCAGAAGCACCACCAGAAGTCATAGGCCTTCTGGGACTCACCTTCCTCTGCACCACCCTTCTCTCGCTTTAACAATGTCATTCCAATCCAACTACTACCAAATGGTGTAATGCCTTACTCCTCAGACAGGTTTAGTGGTTCAGACTTACAAATGGAGTAAAATAAGCCACTGTAAGTCATCTAACAGTTAAGAAAAGGAAGTTGACTTAGCCATAGCATGAAAAGAATATTCAGCAAGGATAGAACTTGGATTCAGTTGGGTGCAAATTTCCTGCCTCTGTGTTGGCCATGCTGGTCCACTGGGCAGAACCCTGAGGGAGGAAATCTGACTCCTTGTAAACAAGCTTTGGATTTAGGCCACCAGGAGACTATGTCATAAATTTTAATCCTCTGGACCAATTAAATGTTGAGAGTGGTTTCAGTACCTTTTAAGGAAAAACTAGCCTAGACTACATGGTATAGGCCCTGAGGAAAAGCTAGCTTAGCCCTCATGGCAGGGTCTTAGGAAATATTGCTCCTACCACAAGGAGATTTATAAACTTAAAGGCAAGATAAAACAATTGAACTAATAAAGAGTTGGTTTTTAAAAGGTCATGATTAGCTGATTTTATAAAAAGAAAAATGAAAGCAAAAACCAAAAATTTAAAGAGGAAATACTCAACAAATGAAGAAGGAATAAATAAAAACTAAGCAACTGCTACCATAGTGGATTATTATGGCAACAAAATGGGAAACCTAAACAAAATGTATAGATGTCTATAAAAATGTGAAATACCAAATTTCCCAAATTAGGCCATAGATAACATAAATAAATATCTCAGAAAGAGAAATTGAGCCAGTCATAGATGAATTACCAAAAGAAAAAACTCTAGATCTTGATGGATTTTCAAGGAAATTTTATCACATATGTTAAAAATAAAATGATTCCACATAATTCTTTCAAAAAAAGAGAAAATGGTCACTCTACTAACCTCTTTCTATGAGATAAACATGGTTTGACTTCCAGAACCTGGAGAGATAAAGCAGAAAAATAGGACTATGTAGACCAATATCATTAATGAAAATTGATACAAACATTTTAAATAAAATACTTGCAAAGAGATCACAGTAATATAGATTTTAAAGTTATTCATTATGACCATGTTGGATAATAGCTCCACATTAGGAAAAATTCACAGAATAAATCATAAAAATTTCAAAATTTTTAAAAAAAATTCAAATTTCAAAAAAATTTGAAGAAGAGAACAAGCATTTATTAAGTGCCTATGTGCCAGGTGCTGTGCTAAGAGCTTTACAAACAGTATCTCGTTTCATCCTCACAACAGCTCTGGGAACTAGGTGCTGTTATTATCTCCCATTTTACAGATGGAGAAACTAAGGCAGATAGAGGTTAAGCAATTTGCTCAAAGTGAAATAAGTAGTAAGTGTGGAAGGTCAGATTTGAATTCAGATCTTCCTGACTCTAGGCCCAGCACTACAGAGCTGTGATATAATTTTATCAATAGATGCAGAAAAGGCCTTCAATAAAATTCAGTATTCATTTATCTTAACAATGTTGAAAAGCATAGGAATGAGAACATATTTCTTTAATGTGATCAAAAACATTTATATAAAACCAGAGCTAGCATTATGTGTAATGGAGAAATACTGGAAGCTTTCCCAGTGAGATCAGAAGAAACAAGTATGGCCAGTGTCATCATTATTTGACCTAGTACTAGAAATAATATAAGAAAAAGAAATCCAGTGAATAAGCATCGGCGAAGAAGAGGTAAACTTATATTCATATGATGCATGATATGATTCTTTTGAAAACTAAAAATCAAAAGAAAATTAATAGAGACAATTGCTTCAGCAAAATCCACAAAATCATTGGAATTTCTGTTCATTGCTACTAAAATCCAGGATGAGATAGAGAAATAGCACTTACTTTTTACAGTTTATCATTTTAATTTTTCGAGTAAAAACTATTTTTAACTCATCTGTACCTCCCACCATCTTCAACTGATCAGATTAAAAGAAAAAACAAACTTGCGAAACAAATCCTTTAACACATAGCTATATAGTACCATGAAACAAATTCCTACATTAGCCATGTCTGAAAATGTGTATTTCTTTCTATATTTCAGTTCATCACCTCTCTGTCAGTGACATATGTGACATGTTTCGTCTTCATTCTTTTGGATTTAGAGTTTATCACTGCATTGATCAAGGGTTCTAAAGTCTTTCAAAGCTGTTTTTCTCCATAATATTGTTACCATTGTATAAATTGTTCTAATTCTGCTCACTTCACTCTGCATCAGTTTATAAAGGTCTAGCCAATTTCCCCTGAAATTATCCATCTCATATTTTTTATGGCATAATAGTACTTCATTATGCCGTTCAATTCATATACCACAGTTTGTTTAACCCATTCCCCAATAGGAGCATATCCACTTAGCTTCAGTTTGGGAGCTTCCATGAAAAGGGGTACTATAAATATTTTTGTTCTTATAAATCCTTTTCCTCTTTCTTTGATTTCTTTGGGGATAAAAGCATAGTAGTGATAATAGCTGGGTCAAAGGGAATATATAGTTTGGGACAAACAAATAGCATTTAAAATAGCAACAAAATGTTTTAAATGTCTAGGAGTTAATCTACAAAAGCATGTATGAGACTTTCACAAATACAGCTACAAAATAATTTTTGCATGTCACTTAGGACCCTGACTACTCCTCAATCTCTAAGAACTCTGGCCTCAAGTACCTTTGGGTTCCCTGGTTCAGGGGCTGACCCTGAATAGAGACAGTTTCTTTTTGACTTTTTGCTACCACTCTGGATTAAAATTGCAAGAAAATCTCAAAAACAAAGTTTAGGTATGGCTCATGTCTAGGTTTCTCCAAAAGTTGGTAACAGGATTCCCAATTCCTGCATATTTACAATATGAATATCAAGTCTGAGGCAGTCTTTATTTTGCCCACCACAGAAAATGCAAAAGATATAAAGGATTCACTGGAAGCCATGAACAGAGAAACACAAAACACTCCAATTGCCCATTAGAATTGTTAGACTCCTCCCAGAAGATGAAGATTCTTTGTGAGACTACTAAACCATTACTCCTCCTTTTAAAAAGTAAATCCTTTTAAAAATTCAATAGAATGATTTTACACACACGCACACGCACACGCATGCGTGCGGCATTTCTGTGTGTGTGTATATATATATATATATATATATATATATATATATATACACATGTATACACGTACCTATTTTTATCTAATGGTAGCCATCTCTGGAGGTGGGGGTGGAGAAAAAAAGAAATTTACATGATAACTTTATTATATATTTAAAAGGAATAGCAAGTTGTACATGATAGATTTGCAGTTTCATGTGCAATCATCTTTTTTAAATTGTACTATATTATGGAAATGCTTGTTTTATTCCATAAATTAAAAATAAATAAAATTTTTTCAAGTCATATGCAAGGGCAGGTAGGTGGCACAGTGGATAGAGTACTGGCCCTGGATTCAGTAGGTCTTGAGTTCAAATCTGTTCTCAAACACTTACTAGCTGTGTAACCCTGGGCAAGTCACTTAACCCTGATTGCTTTCCCCCCCAAAAATTTTTAAGTTCATATGAAGGAATAAAATGTCAATAATACTCAGGGAAATAATGAGGAAAATCATGAATTAAAGGGGTTTGGCATTACTGGATCTCAAATGATAAAAGAGTGATTATTTAAACTCTATGGTACTAGATTAAAAAAAAAAGTTGATCAGTGGGAAAGATTAGACATTATCACCCAGCTAGTATGTGTCAGAGGCAGGACTTCAATCCAAGTGTTCCTACCTGAGAGCCCTCCTCTTTATCCATTTCACAAGGCTTTCACTCACAGACTGGCTGCATGACCCTGACAAGTCATTTAATTCCCTAGTGCCTCCAGGAAACTGTAGAACTGAGACAGGGGATGAGCAGGTACCAACCTAGATGAATAGAGGGAGTTTCCTCGCCAGGATTTCTTTATACCAGTGAAATCACAAGTCTGGTCCCCAAAAATGCATAAAATGCATCTAAAAACATGTTTATTGTGACACTCATTTGCTTATTATCTTCTTTAGTTTTGTCAAAGCCCCTTAAGGGGCTAGTGGTTTAGAGATCTGTGTGTTTGAGTTAAGAGATCCTGTTAAGCCATCTATGCAAAGGCCTCATGTATGTGCTGCATGTGACAGTATTTGAGGCTAGTCACAGCTGGGGCCGGCCTTGATTTCGTCTTGCTTGTGGGCAAGAACCCCATCCAAATATGGCAAAGAACAAGGCACATCCAGAAGATAAGCTGAGCATGGGATGCATTACCATGCATACCATTTAGATGCAATTTCCTTTTTCTTCCATTTTCGTTAATCGCAAGATATGGGTATTGATGTGAGCCTATCTTTCCAACAGTCTATTGGTTTGTTTGTCATTCAGAAAATGTCTCCTATTTAGAGTATTTATAAAGTAAGTGATCAATAATCTGAAAACTATGATTCTCAATCCTCCCCACTTACTTTTCTGCTATTCTGCCATCATTACTGCAAAACCTGAAAGGAGCTGCACTGGACTGAGGGACATTTTACATCATATATAAAAAGAACTCCTCATCTATTAATCAGCCTATGCAATGAATATCTTGGTACTTAGCCAGGCTGGTCCTAGGACAGCAGACTTAATTTATTATAAGTATAGTTCTCAAACTTCAGATATGACAATGAGCACAAAGTGCTTTTTAATTGTATGATACAAATTTATCATTATTGTCATCACCACCATCATCGTCCTTGTTGTCATCATCTCATCCCTCTCATTTTATTTGATATGTTCAGATAAAAATTGTTCATGAGCAAGTCACTACCCTATTATTATTCCTTTATGTTTAATGTTCTGTGTACCATTGTGCGGTTGGATAAAAGGACTCTTTTTTTAAAAAATTAATAAATGTATTGGGCTATGGGTCCATGGACAGAACAATCCCATTAGCAGAAAGGAAAATGGAAATGAGATATAACATGGTTTTGATTTCTTCTGTTGGGTTCCTAAGTTTTGAAAGTTCTTAATTCCATACAGTTTAGAGATTATTAGAATTCAATACTATCTCTTAAATACATTTTCAATACATCTCTTAAAGATACTGTCCTTTAACTTATTAATGTTAAGTAATAGTAATGTTGGTGAAATTATTATTAGTAATATTTAGTAATAGTAATACATAGGAGTAGTATCATTTCCTCCCATGGTAGAATCTCTCAGAGCTCAGTACTCCACTGTCATAGTCTTCAAGATCTTAGGGTCACCATCATGTCACACTGAAGCATCCACTCTGTAGAGGACGTACACACACACTTATTAGGTATTATTATGTCTTTTTTAAATGACTAATTGGTCATTTTATTGCACACATAGAACATACTTTTGGCTAAAATCATCACAGTATTCTGATAATAGGCATGCTATTTTCAAAAATAACAGATGAATATATTTACCTACATGTATCCAATCTATACTGTACTATACACGATTCAAATTTGGCCTATTGAAGCAATTGAGGCTTGGATTATATAGAAGTAAAACAAACTACTTGACTTCTGATTGCGACTACAAGGCCAGAACCACTTTTTGTGGCTTTTTTCAAAGCCCATGGCCCCAAGTTACTTTAATTTTATGTAATCACCACCTTTCTATCTAGGGTTTTTGTTGTTGTTGTTGTTGTTACACAGCCAATCTTCACTCCTTATGATGAAAATACACATATATACATACATACATACATACATACAGTTTGAAGAGGCCACATTGTTGTCTACTAGTTTAGAATTCTATAATTATTAATAGTAGATTTTCCCAAGAAGTAGAAGATTTTTAAAAAGTAGTGATGTAATGATTCTAGATTGTCAGTGTCAGTGGGATCCTACAGGATCCTTCTAAGTACAAGGTTCTATATAACAAGAGTAGTTACTAATAATCCTATAATCCTCAATAGTCATATAATGCTTTTATCAGAGGATCCCAGAGCAATTTACAAACATTAAGCATCCCAATTTCCTTATGAGTTACTGTACATATTATTATCCTCATTTTAAAGATGACTCAACTGAAGTAGTAATGTTAATAAGTAATATGAATGCAAGTTATTATATGATATAAAATTAATTAGAAACCAATTTAAGAATTCTACTTAGCAATTAACTACATAGGTTTACTTTCATTCTCTTTGTTATTATCACTCTAGTTTTTGCCCATCCTTCCCTCTCATTTCTAGGAACCCAGTAGATTGCATAATCAAATCCATTTGTTTTAAATATTTATCAGTAAAAAAAATATTAAGCAACCCAAGGGGCTCAGAGGTTGTGCCTGTTCCCACTCGAGTAAGAGATTGCTCTCAGCCCTAGACTGAGGCATGTATTAATTAGATTTGATCTTGAGAAAGTCTGACCACCTAAAAGAAGGATCAAGCTCTTTTTCTAGTGTTTTTTTTTTCTATTTAGAGCTGCAAGGAATATTACTTAAATCTTAGAATTTAGATCATGTCTCGGGTCTCCCCAAAATGGAGATTAGAAAGATACCCAACATATAATATAAATCAGGTATAGGACAGCTATTTATTTGTTCCATACAAAAGAAATGCTAAAAGTCACAAAAGACTCACAGCTGGCATTGACATAAACTCAAAACATGAAGCAGTTATATGACTTATAACTATTATTATACTTTCCCAGTAAGGAAAGACCTAAACATCAGAGCATGCAACAATCTGAAGAACTGATACACTTCAAATTTCACTTTGTGTGCCTACCGTTTTACCCAGAAATTCCATTAGTAAATCTATACTCCAAGAAGATCAATAAAAAAGGAAAAGGATCCGTATGTGCAAAAGTATTTATAGCAACTCTTTGTGGTAGCAAAGAATTGGAAACTGAGGGAACACCCAACAATTGGAAAATGGCTTAAACAAGGTGGGATATATGAATGTGATAGAATACTATTGTGCTATAGGAAATGATGACGAGGATGGTTTCAGAAAAACCTGGGAAGACTTATATGAACTATGGTTTGGTTTGTACTTTATTCTCAAAGAAGACCATGACATCAGGGAGATGATGACATGACTTGCAACTGACTTTGATTTGAGTGAGGGAGGATTGTGCAAAGTCAACAGCCTCACTTTCTCCTCCAGAGTCATCAGAGTCCAGTGGTTGGATATCCATGACTAGAGATGGCCCAGGATGTAATGGGAGACCTTGGCCCTTTTATGCCCAGATCTTTTCAGGTTCTCACTTTGAGTGAAGCAATACCCATTCAGTGAATAGGCCTCTTTAAAAAGTTAGTCAAGGGATGGCCCCTTTAATAAAAAAAAAAAAAGCTAATGGGAGGGAAGACCCTCAGGGTTACTGGCCAAAAGAGAAACAGTTACTATTTACATTCACTCTGAGCCAGGAGGGCCCAAAATATAAGCATTAAGTGGTGCTTTGGCAGAGATCTATTTTCCAATCTATGAGATCCAGAGTGAATTGGGTTTAAGGCTTGGTCAGGTTTCTGCCATCAAAATTTATCTTCCTGGGGCAGCTGGGTGCACAGTGGATAGAGCACCTGCCCTGGAGTCAGGAGAACCTGAGTTCAAATGTGGCATCAGACACATAATTCTTACTAGCTGTGTCACTCTGGGCGAGTCATTTAACCCCAATTGCTTCACCAAATAAAAATTAAATTAAAAAAATAAAATTTACCTTCCTCAGATGAGGGAAGGAAGGGGAGGGGAGGATAGGTGAGAAGAAGAGGATGAGCCGAGTTGGAAAAGATAATGTTTCTGAAGTGGAAGTAACATTTTTTTCTACTATAATTTTCTAGAATATGCAAAAAAATTCAGAAATTCTTTTAAAACTCTTAACATGGTAAAATTCATTATAGTACTATAAAGAAGTAACATTTAAAATTTCAGAAAGTCTGTGTTTTAATACAATATTTTTTACTTCTCAAATTAAGAGAGATTTAATACATGACATTAGATTAATAAATATACCAAAAGACAAATCAGGGGCTCAGGAGAAAAGATGGGTTGAATTATCAAGACAGGACTCAAGGAAAAACATGAACCTCTCCAAAGGCTCCTCTCCCTATAACTTTCAGGAATTCAAAGTCATCCAAACCAAGCCTTGTCCTCTTCAGTTGGAGAAATTCAGTTTCTTTGGGATCATGCACTGATCGATGTAATGTTTTCTCTTCATCTGCCAAAGTGAAGTCAACAGAACCAGGAGAAAAATTTACATAGTAACAGCAATATTGTAAAGATAATCAACTGTGAAAGACTTAGAAGCTCTGATCAATATGATGACCTATCACTATTCCAAAGAACTCTTGAGGGAAAATGCTATCCACTTCCATATAGAGAATTGATAAACTTGAAGAGTATTTTTTTCCTTTCTTTTTCTTGTCTCCCCCCCCCATAGGACATAGCTGATATGGAAATATGTTTTGCATTCTTGCCTTCTCAATGGGTGGGGGAGAGAGTAGAAGGAAGGAGAGAATTCAGAACTGAAAATACAATAGAATAGAGTTAAAAAGAATAAAATAAAATTCACTTTGCTCCAAACATTTCCCTTCACGTCAATATCTTCCAGCAAGCCAGAGCAGGGAATGGGCTCACCCTCCCACTGTCAGTCATTTTCTTTTCCTGGAGGTGCTATCTAGAAAGGGTAACTCCTGAAGGTCAACTAATACGTACCAAGGAATCCAGAAACTCCTGAGGTATCATGGTAACCACCCCAAAGGCTCCATCTCAGGATCCCTGTTCAGTCACCTGCAAAGAAAACAAAGCAGAAGAGGCAACCAGAGGTTCATCTAACTGAGTCTGTGATTTAGCTGGTACATGGGAGCAGCTGCCATGCTGTTACGATAGGGGATGTATGGTTTACCTCACCAAACCCTTCATAAGAGAGTTTCTTGCCACATATCCCAGACAGTTGATATAAGAGAGGGTGTGGAAATAGTTTCTCATTTTTTTAACTACCGAAGCGTCACCCCTCTGCCAATGCCAGAAGGTGGAGGGAGGAAAGGAAAAGGCCAAGGGACTACTCACTGTTCGCAACATCATCTCTAGTACAAATCTACACAATGTCAAGTTATACTGACCCTGATAGTAGACAAAGGAGGTAAGCATATGGGATGGCCCCTGTAGCCACACTTCCATCAGGTGCAACTCTTGTTACATAAGACACTGATTAGGCAATAAGAACTTTATAAGTTAAGTAACAGATTAGAAGTAGAAATTATTAGTTCTAATGGTCATTTTGCTTGGTTAAAAGAGTTTATTGTATTACCTAGGGTACCTTACTTTAGCTCTTCTATTTCCAATCTGGTTTTCCTTATTGGCATTTTTTGAACACCAAAGATGTACGAGGCAGCATAGAACATTGATATAGACATAGACTCTAGTCTTCTTTGATCCCAGCCTTTAATTCATATTACTGAGAAACATAAGGTCTTCAGAATCTAAGGTACTTCAAGCCTCATAGATAGTTAAGGGTATAATGATGAGAAAAAATACTAAAATTTTTCAGTTATCATGAGGGATAATTGATTGAATTTGGCATCATAATAGCAACATATGTAGGTTAATCAATGCCTATTTACCAGGGTAGCTAAGTGGCACAGTAAATTACGTGCCAGGTCTTAGAGTCAGGAAAACTCATCTTCCTGAGTTCAAATCTGGCCTGAAACACTTACTAGCTGTGTGACTTGGACAAATTACTTAACCCTGTTTACCTCCATTCACTATCTGTAAAATGAGTTGGAGAAGGAAATGGCAAACCACTCCAGTATCTTTGCCAAGAAAACCCCAAATGGGGTCATGGAGAGTTGGACACAACTGAAAATGACTGAATAACAAACTTACCATAATTTAGTATGCTGACCGTCCTCATCATCATCATATTCCCAGCACTTTATATTTATATTAGCACTTTTTTTCAAGTCATTTTTAAGTATATTATCTCATTTCATTTTATTATAAAAGAAGTTAGGAGGGAAGCCAATTCAAATGAAAGAAAATAATCACTAAATCTAGCCCAATTAAACCTGTCCCTACTAGTTTCCTAAATGAAAAGAAAGGAAGTAGTACATACTTTGATTATTTATGACCTCATCAATGTGTATAATTCTTCCAGCAAGGCAAATGTCAACCCATTCATACCATTCCAACTTATGGTATTCTTGATTATATCCTCAGCATCAGTACCTGAATTCCAGAATACCAGGAGACTTGCTTTCCTGATCTTTTGAAATTTGAAAGGTCAGAATCTCTAATCCCTTTACCTAAATAGAAATGAACAAATTTAGAGGCAAAGCACTGAAGCCTGTTTCATGGGAATATGTGGCACCCTCAGATTACAGCATTATCTTTTATTGGACACCATCAGTGAAGTCAAACTGAAGAGCAGCCAAAGAGGAAAAGACTGAAACTCTGACCTATAGTTCGTTTTGTAGGTATTCCAGTTCTGGCTACCTAGCCAATTGACAAGGTTTCTTCTAACCATATGATTAGCAGAATGAAACAAATGTCAAAATATCTAAGCAAGCTCAAATCTCTCTAAGAGTCCACTGTATATCATATCATCTTTCTGGAAGCAGAATCCAGAGCCTCTTCCTTGTGAAAAGACTGTCAGAAATACTCTGAGCATGTACCAGCTATCGTGCTAGCAAGTCAGAAGTCCAAATCAAAGGGAGGGTAGAGAGGGGCCCATGGCATGGGCACTCCTGGGTTCCTGTAACCTCTCCCCCTATTCATTGCTACACTTGGATACTAAACATCATCCATGAGGAGCTACCCCCTTAAGTTTCCTCATCTGTGTTATACATGCTATAGTCATGAGTGTTAACAGGTAAGCTCACCCTACTCCAGTAGTAACTCTGTATTACAGTGTAAATACTAATTACAAAGTGAAGATAGGAAGGGCCTCGTTGGGGAATCTAACATAGGGAGGCACTGGACTGGCTGTAAAAGATTCTTATTGCCAGAGCACCACCCTTCTCCCCTCAAGCAAGACAGAACAAGGCAGGGGGACAAGAAAGTGCCTAAGTGTGATCCAGTCTCTATGATCAATTGGCTTAATGCTTGTCCAGATTATCTCCCAATATGACATAGGACCTTAGTCATATCCCTTCTCTTGAGAAAATAGAAACTCAGGCAAAGCCTGAAAAGAAAAAAAAATCCAAGTGGCTTCTAAAAGAGTTTACACAACAGAGAACAATTCTCGAGCTTCTAAAATAAAATCTATTTTAAAAAATAAAAAGGAACAGTTTTAGCAGCGTGTGGCATAAACATCCCTAAGCTTAGGGCTACCTGAAAGGACAATGGGGAATGCAAAATCAATCAAACAAACAAAGATTTGTTCTAGGCACTGTTCTAGGCACTAAGGATACAAATCCAAGACAGAGACAGTTCCTAACCTC
Source organism: Phascolarctos cinereus (assembly GCF_003287225.1). Lineage (NCBI taxonomy): Eukaryota > Metazoa > Chordata > Mammalia > Diprotodontia > Phascolarctidae > Phascolarctos > Phascolarctos cinereus. Next base: position 170,266,075 of record NW_027555514.1, read on the forward strand.
AAGTAGCTTACTTACATTCAAAAACTCTTCAAGGGTAGCAGGCTATCCTTTCCCACTCCCTTGGGCCATTTTTTTTTTTAACGAATGGGGGGAGAGCAGCTAGGTGGCACAGTGGATAGAGCTCCAGCCTTGGAGTCAGGAGGACCTGAGTTCAAATGTGACCTCAGAGACATGACACCTACTAGTTGTGTGACCCCAGGCAAGTCACTTAACCCAACTGCCTCACCAAAAAGACAAAAAAAAAAAAGAATGGGGAAGGGAACAGAGAAAAGTTTTAAAAGCTGGCATGAATCCAAGAAAATCAATTGGGTCATGACCATTGCAAAGTTTTTTCTCCCTCTGTATGAATGTGACAATTAAACACATATTTGTTGGTACATATCAGCAAGAGGAGAAATGGCACCTAATAAATGAAATTAGAAAAAAACAAATGGATTTTTTAGTAAGGAGCTCTCAAATTATCTCTGATTGGAAAAGAATTATTTGGTTTTGTTTCATCTACCTTTTCCTTTTTTCCTCTTAGTTAAGAAATGAAATTGGGAAAAGAATAGATGAGGGAAAAGATTCTTTCACTTGCTCCTAAAATTTATTTGTGCTGAAAAAGGTCTAAATTTGTTAATCATAGGGAATCAAGGAATCGGTCATGATTGGGTTTGATGCAAATTATAAGGGGAAAAGAAATTGGGCTTTGATATCATTATTAGATACATCCTGTATTTCTTGGTGACGTTCCTTTGGATACTTCATTAGGAATTGTTAAACTGGGAATTGACAGGTTAAAGAAACTGCACATTTGCACCCAAGATACATTCTTGCTTTCTCTTTGTCTCTTCCTCTCTATTCAGTCTCTCTATCTCTGTCACTCTCTGTCCCTGTTTCTGAATCTCTACCTTTTCTCTGTCTCTGTCTCTTTCTCCCATATCTCCGGCACTATTTGTTTCCAGCAATAATACTATTTTTCTCCTATGCGGACAATATGCATTCATGTTTTAAGGGTGCTTCCCTTTCTGAGAGCTGAGCACCTCAAAAATTATGTCCTTCTTCCTGGCCCATAGAACAGGAGAAGTATTTTTATTGCTTTATCTTGTCTCAGAGTAGAGTTGAGTGGTATCCACCAACAAGCATTTATTAAATGCCAAGTGGTAGGTGTCATTTTCACATCTGACCCCATTTGGGGTTTTCTTGGCAAAGATACTGGAGCAATTTGCCATTTGCTTCTCCATCTTGTTTTACAGATAAGGAAACTGAGGCAAACTGGGTTAAGTGAGTTGCCTAGGGTCACACAACTAGTGTCTAAGGCTGTATTTGAACTCAGGTCTTCCTGACTCCAGGCCTGGCATTGTATCCACTGCACCACCAAGCTGGCTTCCACTCTACCTACCATACACGTATTCAAATGGCTAGGTGTACTCTCTCCATTATGCCCTAGAACATTCAGTCTCAGCTCTGGGCATTTTCACTAGTTGTCCCCCATGCCTGGTATGTTTCCCCAACTCATCTCTGCCTCCTGGCTTCTCTGGCTTTCTTCGAATCTCAGCTAAAACTCCCAACTTCTACAAGTAACCTTTCCCAATCTCTCTTAATTTTAGTGCTCTCCCTCTCTTAATTATTTCCTATTTAACCTACATACGTTTGTTTGTTTGTTGTCTCCTCCTTGAGGGCAGACACTGTCTTTTACCTCTTTTTGTATCCCCACTACTGTGGTGTGTGGCACATACTAGATAGTTAATAAATGTTTCTTGATTGGCTGGCTGCTTGGATAATATCATCAACCAGAGAGATGTCAAGAGGCTAAAATGTTATGTTGAGTGAAATAAGAAGAAATTCAGTAAGGTTAAATGCAACATTATTCACTTGCATTCCTACTTCATCATAGGAGAGGCAGGGTTAGAGACCAGTTTTTTTGAAAAAGATATGAGGGTATTAGTGGATTGCAAGTTCAATGTGAGTCAGTGGGATATGGCAGTCAAAATAGCAAAATTCATTGATCTCAGGGTACATTAAGTTTCATGGATTTAAGGTTCAATTGCTGTTTTCCCTTGAGACACTCCATATTATACATTACCTTGAATATCCAAAGGTAATTTGTTATTAGTGCATATATTTGAGTAAGGGGCAGTTTTGACAAGATATTGTTGGGAGAACAAAGACAGGCATTTCTTAGACATTTTCTTTTTTCTAACTTTTTTTTTGGCTCAATCTTGCTCCATAAACATCTTTGTGCTGCCAATTGAATAATTGCAGAAAAACTTATTATTATATGCAGTTGAGTGTCTTTAAGGACCCAAAAAACTTGCCAGGAGAAGGGGAAAGGGACACTTGTCTGGATCTGAGAATTACAGGCTGACACTTAACAGGTATTTGGGGGTTATTGTCTTTGGGTCTCATTTGATCTGGGGTAATGGGTAGGGTTTAGAATGGTCCATTCTAAAAAACTTAGCATCATTCAAACCACATAATAACCACATCTATAATCACACAGTTGGGGCTACCCTATTCAAGGAAAATTAAACAAAGAGGAATAAGTTGGGGAAATCCTGTAATCACTCCATCATTTACCCAACCTTTCCCGCTGATCCTCTTGATCCACCCTGCACAGATTTAATATTCAGATTGCCACTCAGAGAAGCCTACTAAGCCCCCAGCTCACCTTCTTCTCTTACATAATGGATTGTTAATTTGTTGGTATGAGAACCTTTAAAAATAGAAGTGTCTAATCCAGGATCAAAGCGAATCACAGTTGGAGAGACAAAAACATTGATGATACTAGAACATTCTATCCTATACGGTAAGCTCCCAGTTACAACTGTTGCAAGAAATTTTGTGTTATCTATATAAATATTATACAGCTGGTTACCTATTTCCATACAAATACTCATATTAGTGTCTAATTAGTTTACTACTGTGGAATTGTGTGATTGTTCCAATCAGCTGACTCTCCATCCTTGGTATCCACTAAACTCTTACTTTCTCTCGAAAACTCCCAGCTCTTTTCTCCTCTTTATAAGTTTATAGTTCCACATTTCATTTGTATACAATATGCTACATAATCATCATAACACATAGGAGGGCAAGTTAATAACAAGAAAAGAAAAATAGTGTTATAAAATGTGACATAGAAAGCAATAGTCATCATATGCAAAATGGGTACTGTACTTCTTGTCTTCTTCATGGGTATGGGAGGGGCAAGAGGAGGGAGAGAATTTGGAACTGAAAATAAAAATTAAGAAAAAAATGTTTTTTAAAGAAAGTAATAGTCACCTAGGTGGTACAGTAGGTAGAGTGCTAAATTTGGAGTCAGGAAGGCTTTAGGTCAGATCTTGCCTCAAACACTTGCTAGATATGTGACCCTCGGCAAGTCACTTAACCCTTCTCTGTCACAGTTTACTCATCTGCAAAGGGGATAATAATATCACAGCACCATTGCAAGGATCAAATGAGATAACATATAAATCCTTTTGTAAATCTTAAAGCTTCTATATAAAGCCTTGCTATTGTTATCATTAATAGGTGGATTCACCTATAAAAGTCTGTTGGAGGACTGGTAAGGACAGCTGACATTAAGAAGGTAATGCATATATCTTTCCCAAAACTGAATGGGAGATGACAAAATATACAAAAATGGGGCGCCTTCACACTTCACACTCTGTAGCCATCTGCTTTTTGTTGACTTTCTTCAGGACTAATAAACAGGTGCATGGGTCCAATTTACATGTACAATATTGTTTAACGCCAAAGGGAAAGTGTTCCAAGCAAAGCTATGACCAAACTAATCCTATTATGAAAATCACTATGTATCTTACCTGGTCCACAAGACCTGTGCCTGCTGGGGCACTCTCCTAGTGCTGACAACTCCAGCTAAGAGAATGAGAATCTTTTAGCAAGGGGAGCTTTGTTCCTCCCTCCTCTCCGCCCTACTTTCTCCGACCAGATGCTTAATGGCTTTGCACCTGAGCCAGATCAAAAGTTGTTTTCATTGTCCCTGGAAAGCAAAGGCTTAGAATGGTGCTCATAAATGCAGGTTTGGAAGTTTACCTCAAACAAAATCACACCGTCGTTTAACTTGGGATTGTTAACACAGCACTGCTCATGCGGGAGGTGCTTCTGCACCTAGGACTTTGGAAGGAGATTTGTTATTTCATATTTGCATGGCTTAAATGGGCAGTGGCGATATTATTGCCAGTGCAATTATAAATTGTCCAATTTATAGAGACTTGTAGACTTGGGTCTCCAGTGGCTATTCTCTCCTATCTTTTGGGGATAAGGAGAAGCTAGAAGTGAAGTCACTTCCCAAAGGGCAGTTAGCATATCACCCCCAGTCCAATCCTATACGGGAGTGGATTGAATTTATGCTGTCATTTGTTAGGTCTTCCGAATACCCTAGGGATCACTTATCATGATTCCAATTCCCTTCATCTACACCAGAGGTTCCCAAACTTATTTATTCTCCTGCCCACCTTAAAAAAAATTATTCAGCGTCCCCTGGAAATCTACTTTCTTTAACCCTTTAACATTTTTTTAAAATTTGCCTCATTTCCAAAAAATATAAAATACATTTTTTAAATGATGCATCTTAAATTTAATAATTTATTGTAAATTTGCGGGGGTTTTGCTGCATTCGAATTTTGATGATGCAATATTGCATCATGTAGCTGTATAGTATTGTAAACAAGTCATTACACGCACACATTCCTGCCAATGCACACTGGACTTTCTGACAACGTGCAACATGCTCACCTGCCAGCACTCATTTGTTAAGACTTGTTGGTGAATTTGATGACTGATAGGTCATACCTTGCATTTTGTGTGTTCATTTGGAAAATAATGTAATCACTATGACTTTAACTCCATTATACAACAGATGAAACATGTACAAATGGTTTTTCAAAATTTTCTTCTCTTCTTTCCTTATGCTTGCACCTCCCCCTTATTTTTATTCAGTGCCCCCCAATTGCACCCAAGGCTACTATCAGCCCCACCCTCTCAAGGGGCAATATCACCCACTTTGGGAACCTCTGGCTACACCATTCATTTTTCTCTGTAGTCTGTGTGCTTGATGAATATCTAGCACCATTAAAGTATAAGCTACCTAAGAGGACAAGAGCAGAGGCCAATTGAGCCGTCCCTGGAGATGATCTTAGTTTGTACCATGATGACAATCATTTATCATAGTTTAATATTGTGTTTTGCCAATAATTTCTTTTAAACACCATATAACCACCTCAGTTTTTCATTGTGATTACATTTCAAAATATCCTCAGTTTTTATGACCTGCATTGTTTTCAAGAGAGGTTCTATGTTTTTACCTTGGTGTCCTCAAAGGAAACACTGCATGAATTTACAGTCAAGTGAATTTTTTAAAAACTGCTACAAAATCATCATCTTCCCATCTGAAAGAGAGGCTCTAATAGTGTTAGGTCTCCCATAGAGAAAATATTCACATAAACTCCTTGGTGTATAAATTTACACAGTTCATGTCTAGGCAGGGAGTTTCCTGGAACATGATGCCTCCACAATATTTCCACTGGGCTTCAAGAGGGTTTTGACATTGTCAGGAGGCTGGTCATGCCAGGAAGATGATTATCCATCAATACACCAGGAACATGTGAAGGAAGTAAAAAGTTAAACTAATAAAAAGCAAATAGATATAGAAAAATTAAATGAGAAGCAACTGAACTTTTAGGAGACAGAATCTCAGTACTTAGCAAGCAATGAGACAGCTAGGTCACACAGTGGATAGAGTGCTAGCTCTCTAGCCAGGAAGATCCAAGTTCAAATCTTGCTCTATTAATTATGGTTTTTCTGAAATATAAACAAAGTTTCTAAATTATTATGTTAAGGTGACCTTTGAATTTCCATTCAAATGTAAGAATTCCTTTATAACTTTTTTTTCCAAGTCCACTGAAATTTCATTTAAAGTTTTTCTTACAAAATTAGAATTCTAATTAATGTGTTTTCATACTTCTAAAGTCTCGTGTTCTTAATAACTGCTAGAGAACTACTTTCCCTAAACCAAATTAACCTATAACTTACTGATATATACCCTTAAACATTAGACATACAAAACCAAAAACTTTCACAAGAATGATTTGCCAGAGGGGGAAGGGTACCAAATTATTCAGGTAAATATTCCTAATACATGATTGCTCCAATAGGAGAATTATTTTCCAAATCCACAACAGAATTTTGACACCTATGAAATTAAGCTTAAAAAATCCTTAGAAGTCTGCAGTTCTCTGGTAGTGCTCAGGTGGTTGGAGGGTGGGGGTAGGTGGGAATTATTTTTTGCCTTACAGCTGTTATCACATGGACCTAGTCAGCTGGAGGCTAACTCAGTCTTAAACACAGAGCTCTTGATTCAATAACAATTATAGAAATAGCCCTTTAAGTAAGCAATAACAAAACATAAACTTAGCAATAATAATTGACTGATGTTGTACCTAAGGATAGTAAAGATATGGTAGGTAGGGGCAGAGAGAGAGAGAGAGAGAGAGAGAGAGAGAGAGAGAGAGGAGAGTCTAAGAATAAGAAAGTTATGATTTAGATAGATAGACAGAGATAGATACTGACACTGATATTGTACCAAAGGATAGGAAAGGAATTGAGAGAAATTATTATTTCTTTCATGCATTAATAGCCAATTATTAATACTGGGGAGATCCAAGTTTTGTTTTTGTTTTTTTCTTTCTTATTTTCTTGTCCGATCTCTCAAGTACATGGCTGAGGGAAAATAGGATTAACATTCTCCTTATTGCTGCTCCACCCAACTAGCTCAGGCTTCGGTGGGGGATATAGATTATTTGTCTTGATTCTGTGGAAAAGTGACCTGATGTCACTCTTAGCCTCTCATTGGAGTGATCTCACTTCTCTTTGTAAAGTCTCCCTCTCATTAATTGTTAATCAGAATTGATTGCCACCCTCCGGAACACTCCTCTTCCAAAAGGGCATATAAGCTGTGAGCCCACCACCATCATTGTCTTTGGTCTAAGAGAGAGATGGCCAAATGACCATTAATAATGCTGGCATTATTAATAAAATGATTAAAATTACCTAGAAATTATGTCTCTCAAAGCTTTCTAAACACCACAGTGTGTGTGTGTGTGTGTGTATACACATGGACATCTTAGTCCTCTATAGTATACACACACACACATATATATATAGATATAGATATGTATATATTATGTATATATGTATATGTATATGTGTGTATATTTGTGTATGTATATATATATATGTATACACACACATATATGTAAAATCTTAGTCTCGAAAACAAGACACTACAGGATACATATGAGGAAACTTAGGTCCAAGAGGACAAGAGAACTGTATGAAGCCATGTGAATGATAAGCTTTGGGGGTAAGAACCCAAGTTTCTCCTGACTATGAGTGTGTCACTTCCCTTACTTCAGGATTAATAATAAAAAATATAACAACAACAATAATGATAATTGGCACTTATATAGTGCTTTAAGGATTGCAAAGCATTTTACAGATTCTCTTACTTTATACTCACAACAACCCTGGGAGATACTGTGTTATTATTATTCCCACTTTACAGATGAGGAAACTGAGGTAAACAGAGACTAAGCGATTTGCCCAGGGTCACAACAGTCCTCATTATCTGAGTCACCTACCTGCTTGTAAACCCCAAATGGGGTATCAGACAGTCAGACATGACTGAAAAGACTCAACAACAACAAAAGGGGACCATAGGCATGAAATACTTGAATGTAATGTCAGACTTTTTGCTAGATGTTAGTTAGCTTTGCCATATTGATTTCCCCCTTTCTTTGTTATAGGGGATTGCTTTCTGGGAAAGGAAGAGGGAAAGCTACCATGGGAAATATAGGTTATATAAAAGCAAAATATGTCAACAATTTATTTTTAAAAAGAAAATAAATAATTGGGAAGGAGGCTCCCCGTTCTTAGTTCTCAAGGCGGAAACTATTATGTTAAAAGCTAGAATTGTTAGGATTGAACATTTCTGGGCCTTAGACTGTTATTTTTGAAAAATAAATTTTATTTATACCTTCTGTTTTAAAATCACTTAAATTTCCCACTATATCCTTCCTGTTCCCCAATCCAAGAGAAATCCCTTATAATAAGCAATTTTTTAGAAGAGGAAGAAACAAAGAATAAGTTCCATAAAATTAGGTAACGTATAATAAAAAAAAAACAAACCCTGTTGTCACATATACTATTCCACACTCATGGATCCCCACTTTGGCAAAGGAATCTCAGCTCTTTTTTCTTTTTTTTTTCCTTTATTAATTTATTTTGATTTATCAACAATCACTTCCATATTCTTTTGAGTTGAAAATTTTTCTCCCCCTTCCTCCCCACTACCCTCCCCAAGACGGCGCACAATCTGATATAGGTTTTACATTTACATTCCTATTAAACATATTTTCACATTAGTGAAGTTGTAAGTAAAAATTAAAACCAATAGGAGGAACCATCAGAAAGAGGAAACAAAAGTCAACAGAAGAGAAAAAAAAATGATAGCAATTCAACTTCCATAGTTCTTTCTTTGGATGTGGACAGCATTTTCCATCACGAGGCCTTTGGAGATGTCTTAGATCCTTGTAATGATGAGAAAGGTTCAGTTTAACAATATTAGTCATCGCATAACGTGGCTGTTATTGTGTGCAAAGTCCCCTTGGTTCTGCTCACTTCACTTAGCATTAGACCATATAAGTCTTTCCAGGTTTTTCTGAAGTCAGCCTGTTCATCATTTTTATCTGAGTACAGTAATCAGTATTCATTATAGCACAATAGTATTCCATTCATTCATTACCACAACTTGCTCAGCCATTCTGCAATTGATGGGCATCCTCTTAATTTCCAATTCTTTGCCACCACAAAAAGAGCTACTATGAATATTTTTGTACATGTGGGTCCTTTTCCCATTTGTATGATCTCTTTGGGATACAGCCCTAGAAGTGCTATTGCTGGATCAAAGGGTATGCACATTTTTGTAGCCCTTTGGGCATAGTTCCAAATTGTTCTCCAAAATGGTTGGATCATTTCACAACTCCACCAACAATGTATTAGTGTTCCAATTTTCCCACATCTTCTCCAACATTTATCATTTTCCTGTTTTGTCATGTTGGCCAATCTGATAGGTGTGATGTGGTACCTCAGAGTTGTTTTGATTTGCATTTCTCTAATCAATAATGATTTAGAGCATTTTTTCATATGACTATAGATGGCTTTAATTTCTTCATCTGAGAACTGTCTGTTCATATCCTTTGACCATTTATCAATTGGGAATGGCTTGTGTTCTTATAAATTTGTCTTAATTCTCTATATATTTTAGAAATGAGGCCTTTATCAGAGAGACTGGTTGTAAAAATTCTTTCCCAATTTTCTACCTTCCTCCTAATCTTAGTTGCATTGTCTTTGTTTGTGCAAAAACTTTTCAATTTAATGTAATCAAAATTATCCATTTTGCTTTTCATAATGTTCTCTATCTCCTGTTTGGTCATGAATTCTTCTGTTCTCCATAGATCTGATAGGTAAACTATTCCTTGTTCTCCCAGTTTACTTATGGTATCAGCCTTTATATCTAAGTCATGAACCCATTTTGACTTTATTTTGGTATATGGTGTGAGATTTGGGTCTATGCCTAGTTTCTGCCATACTCTTTTCCAGTTTTCCCAGCAGTTTTTTTCAAAGAGTGGGTTCTTATCCCAGAAGCTGGGGTCTTTGGGTTTATCAAATAATAGATTACTATAGTCATTGACTACTGTGTCTTGCATATTTAACCTATTCCACTGATCCACCTCCCTATTTCTTAGCCAGTACCAAGCAGTTTTGATGATTGCTGCTTTATAATACAATTTAAGATCTGGAATTGCTAGGCCACCTTCCCCTGCATTTCTTTTCATTAGTTCCTTTGATATTCTGGACCTTTTGTTTTTCCAAATGAATCTTGTTATTATTTTTTCTAACTCTATAAAATAATTTTTTGGTAGTTTGATTGGTATGGCACTGAATAAGTAAATTAGCTTAGGTAGGATTGTCATTTTTATTATATTAGCTCGGCCTACCCATGAGCAACTGATGTTTTTCCAATTATTTAGATCTGATTTTATTTGTGTGAAAAGTGTTTTGTAATTGTGTTCATAGAGTTCCTGGGTTTGTTTCGGGAGACTCCTAAATATTTTATAATGTCTACAGTAAGTTTAAATGGGATTTCTCTTTCTATCTCTTGCTGTTGGGCTTTGTTGGTAATATATAGAAATGCTGATGATTTATGTGGGTTTATTTTATAGCCTGCAACTTTGCTAAAGTTGTTTATTATTTCAAGTAGTTTTTTACTTGATTCTCTAGGATTCTCTAAGTATATCATGTCATCTGCAAAGAGTGATAGCTTTGTTTCTTCTTTGCCTATTCTAATGCCTTCAATTTCTTTTTTCTCTTATTGCTAAAGCTAAGTTTCCAGTACAATATTGAATAACAGTGGTGATAATGGACATCCTTGTTTCACCCCGATCTTATTGGAAATGCTTCTAGCCTGTCCCCATTACATATAATGCTTGCTGAAGGTTTTAGATATATGCTATTTATTATTTTAAGGAAGACTCCATTTATACCTATGCTTTCTAGTGTTTTTAATAGGAATGGGTGTTGTATTTTATCAAAAGCTTTTTCTGCATCTATTGAGATGATCATGTGGTTTCTGTTGGTTTTGGTGTTGATATGCTCAATGATGCTGATAGTTTTCCTAATATTGAACCAACCCTGCATTCCTGGTATAAATCCTACCTGGTCATAGTGTATTATTCTTGTGATAAGTTGCTGCAATCTATTTGCTAGTATTTTGTTTAAAATTTTTGCATCTATATTCATTAGAGAAATTGGTCTATAATTTTCTTTCTCTATTTTGACTCTTCCTGGTTTAGGTATCAACACCATATTTGTATCATAAAAAGAATTTGGTAAGACTCCTTCTTCACCTATTTTCCCAAATAGTCTATATAGTATTGGAATTAATTGTTCTTTAAATGTTTGATAGAATTTGCATGTAAATCCATCTGGCCCTGGAGATTTTTTCCTAGGGAGTTCATCAATGGCTTGTTCAATTTCTTTTTCTGAGATGGGGTTATTTAAGTATTTTACTTCCTCTTGTTAATCTGGGCAATTTATATTTTTGTAAATATGTATCCATTTCACTAAGATTGTCAAATTTGTTGGCATATAGTTGGGCAAAATAATTCCTAATTATTGTTTTAATTTCCTCTTCCTTGGTGGTAGCTTCACCCTTTTCATTCTTGATACTAGTAATTTGGTTTTCTTCTTTCTTTTTTTTAATTAAATTAACCAAAGGTTTATCTATTTTATTTTTTTTCATAAAACCAGCTCTTAGTTTTATTTATTAGTTCAATAGTTTTCTTAATTTCAATTTTATTAATTTTTCCTTTGGTTTTCAATATTTCTAATTTAGTGTTTAGTTGAGGATTTTTGAGTTGTTCTTTTTTTAGTTTTTTTAGTTGTATGCCCAATTCATTAATCTCCTCTTTTAGAGATATAAAACTTCCCCTAAGAACTGCTTTCGCTACATCCCATAAGTTTTTGTTTGTTGTCTCATTATTGTCATTCTCTTGAATGAAATTATTGATTGTTTCTATGATTTGTTGTTTGACCCAATCATTTTTTAGGATTAGATTATTTAGTTTCCAATTATTTTTTAGTCTATCTTTCCATGGCCCTTTATTACATATAATTTTTATTGCATCATGATCTGAAAAGGATGCATTTAATATTTCTGCCTTTCTGCATTGGATTGTGAGGTTTTTATGCCCTAGTACATGGTCAATTTTTGTGTATGTGCCATGTACTGCCGAGAAAAAAGTATATTCCTTTCTATCCCCATTCAGTTTTCTCCAGAGGTCTATCATACCTAACTTTTCTAATGTTCTATTCACCTCCTTAACTTCTTTCTTGTTTATTTTGTGGTTAGATTTATCTAGTGCAGAGGGGGGGTTCAGGTCCCCCACTAGTATAGTTTTGCTGTCTATTTCTTCCTGTAACTCCCTGAACTTCTCCTCTAAGAATTTGGATGCTATACCATTTGGTGCATATATGTTTAGTAATGATATTACTTCATTGTCTATGGTGCCTTTTAGCAGGATGTAGTTTCCTTCCTTATCTCTTTTGATTAGATCTATTTTTGCTTTTGCTTTGTCTGAGATCAGGATTGCTACCCCTGCTTTTTTTACTTCAGCTGATGCATAATATATTCTGCTCCAGCCTTTTACCTTTACCCTGTATGTGTCACTCTTTTTCAAATGTGTTTCCTGTAAACAACATATTGTAGGATTATGGTTTTTAATCCATTCTGCAATCCATTTCCGTTTTATGGGAGAGTTCATCCCATTCACATTCACAGTTATGATTACTATCTGTGTCTTTTTCTCCATCCTTTTCCCCCATTTATGCTTTTCTTTCTCCTTTTTCCTTTCCCCCTTCACTAGTGTTTTGCTTTTGACCACGCCTCCTTCAGTCCCTCCCCCTTTTATTATCCCTTTCCCTTTTCTTCCCCTTTACTCTTACTGCTTCTTCCCTCCTTCTTTCCCCCCTCCCTTTTCTTTCCCCTTTTCTCTCCTACTGCCTATAGGGCAAGTTAGATTTCTATACCTAACTGATTATGTTATGCCCTTCTTGAGCCAAATCTGATGAGAGTAAGGTTCAAACAATGCTCCCCCCCCCTTTCCTCTGCTGTAATAGGATTTTGTGTCTTTTCCTGTAATGTAATTTACCCTTGTCTGCCTCCTCCTTTCTCAGTACATTTTCTAAGATCAGATTGATCCACTTATTTGGATCCATTTAACCCACTTGATTAGATTTTTTTTTATCATTACATCAAAGTCAACTAATATCCACCCTCTTTATGTATACTCCTTTAACATGGTGTAATAACAATACAGTTCTCAAGGGTTGCAAGTGTCATATTCCCTTGTAGGGGTTTAAACAGCCCCCCCCTTATTAACAACATATTGTATCTTTCTGTCCCATTTACCTTTTTATTCCTTCTTGAGTCCTGTACTTGAAGATCAAATTTTTTGTTGAGCTCTGGTCTTTTTATCAGGAAAGTTTGGAAGTCTCCTATTTTTGAATATCCATCTCCTCCCTTGAAAAATGATGCTCATTTTTGCTGGGTAATTGATCCTTGGCTGCATTCCAAGCTCCTTTGCCTTAGGAATATCATGTTCCATGCCCTGCGTCTTTTAATGTAGAAGCTGCAAGGTCCTGTGTAATCCTGACTGTGGTTCCATGATATTTAAATTGTTTCTTTCTGGCTGCTTGCAGCACCTTCTCTTTCATCTGGTAATTTTGGAATTTTGCTATTATATTCCTTGGTGTTGTCAATTTGGGATCTCTTTCAGGTGGTGATCGGTGGATTCTTTCTATGGTTATTTTCCTTCTGGTTCTAGGACTTCTGGGCAGTTTTCCTTTATGATTTCCTGAAAGATACTGTCCAGGCTCTTTTTTTCATCATGATTTTCAGGTAGTCCAATAATTTTTAAATTGTCTCTCCTGAATCGATTTTCCAGGTCGGTTGTTTTACTGATGAGGTATTTTACATTTTCATCTATTTTTTCATTTTTTTGTTTCTGTTTGACTGATTCTTGCTCTCTCATAGAGACATTAGTTTCCATTTGTCCAATTCTAGTTTTTAACAGATTGTTTTCTTCTGTTAGTTTTTGTACTTCCTTCTTCAATTGGCCAATTGTGTTTTTTAGGGACTTGTTTTCTTCAGTGTATTTTTTTCCAATTGGCCAATTGTATTTTTGAAGGACTCTTCTACCTCTCTCATTTGACTATTAAAATCCTTCTTGAGCTCTTCTAAGAAGGCTTTTTGGGCTTCAGACCAGTTCATATTCCCTTTTGTTGTTGCAGATGTGGGTTTGTTGACAATGTTGTCCTCTTCAGAATTTCTGTCTTGATCTTCACTCTTCTCATAATATGAATCTATGGTATGTTTCTTTTTACTCATGGTGTTTCTTTATTCCCTGGCCTTTAAAGAGATTGAGCTCTCCTGCTGGGGAACAGAGGGCACTGACCCAAGCTTCTTGTGTTGGGAGCCTAGGTCTTGGTCACTGGCTTTGTGTGCTGGGGCCTCTTATGTTGGTAATTGGAGGCTGTAGGTTTCTGGCAGCTTACCTTGTTGGGCTGGAATCAGCAAGGCTGGAACTTTCAGGCAATTCTAGGTTGCCTGCTTTTCCTTTCCTTTAGCTTTCTTCAGCTCCTTTTAGATGGGTGCTGCAGGGTGTTTATCTGCCTGGGGCCCCTGCAGTGTTGTCTCCCTGTTTCTGCTAATGCACTGGGAGATTCCTTTGTGGTAGAGTGCCAGGCACCTGGTGGTTTTCTGAGCTCCCCTTTCCCCCCCCTCACTGAGGCACTCGGAGGTCCAGGTGTTGGTGCTTGCCTGCTCTACCACCTGGGCTTCAGGATTTCTTCCTGGGGTTCTGACAGCTCACCTGGTGTTGGGTGGAATCAGCAAGGCTGGGGCTTTAGGAAGCTTTAGGTTGCTTTCTTTCTTTCAGATGAATGCCAGGTGCTTATCCGCCTGGGGGCCCCTGCAGTGCTGCTTCCCCTATTTTTGCTGAGGGACTGGGAGACCCATTTGCTGGGCTCCTGCACTGCTGCTCCCTGTCTTTCTTCCAGTTCAGCTGTTCCAGGGTGTTTTTCTGGTGTGATATTTTCTGGGTTTTCAGAGGTTGATAGGGGAGAGTGAGAGCTACTATCTTTTCACTCTGCCATCTTGGCTCCCAGAAGCCAAACTCTCATCTCTCTTTTCTAGCCAAGACTAATCCTTATGATGTTACAACATTCAATTTTGATTGTGTGGTTGTTGTTCTATACATACATACGTATATACATACATACATACGTATACACATACATACATACAAAAACACATACATATGTAATACACATATATGTAGACACATACATATATACATGTTGTTCAGTTGTTTCAGTTGTGATTGACTCTTTGTGACTCCATTTGGTAAAGATGTTGGGGTGATTTTCTGTTTCCTTCTCCAGCTCATTTTACAGATGAAGAAACTGAGGCAAACAGGGTTCAGTGACTTGCCTGGGGTCACACAGCTAGTAAGTGTCTGAGGTCAGATTTGAACTGAGGAAGACAAGTTTTCCTGACTCCAGGCCCTCTTTCCATACTTAGCTTTATTCATCATGTTCATTGTTTCCTGTTTACTTTTTTCAGTTATCAAGTATTTATTTTTTTCTCCCTCTGTCTTCCCTCAAACACTGAAAAGAAGGAAGGAGGTAAAGAAATGAGGAAAAGTGGAAGGAAGACAGACAAGTAGGGAGAGAGAGGGAAAGAGGAAGGAAGGAAGGAAAGAAGAAAGGAAAGAAGGAAGGAAGGAAGGAAGGAAGGAAGGAAGGAAGGAAGGAAGGAAGGAAGGAAGAAAGGAAGGAAGGAAGGAAGGAAGGAAGGAAGGAAGGAAGGAAGGAAGGAAGGAAGGAAGGAAGGAAAGAAGGACATTGCCAAGTAGAACAAATTCTTACATTAACACATCCAAAAATATTTCTTATTCTTCTTATTAGTCCATCATCTCTCTGTTATAAGGTGGGCAGCCCTTTTCTTTATCAATACTCTGAAATCATGGTTGATCATTTAGTTAATAAGAGTTCTTAAGCCTTTCAGAATTATTTATCATTTTTAAATAGTACATTAATATACCATTATATTCAAGTTGGTTATTGTTCTGCATTCTCAAAGAGGACCAAATGACATCACTATGTTAGTGTCAAGTTACAGTGTGTCCGACTGTGGCCGATCAGACCAGTATGAGCTGGGAATGCTCTACCACGGATTGGGCACGAGTAGTCCATGTAAACATTTGGAGTGGGTTCCCTAACTTTGCACATCTCATGTTTCTTTTGAGTTACTTCAATTCTGCTTTGCTTGTAGAGCACAGCACCTTGTCTGATGAGGGCACACCATGCTGGGCAGTCCTGTGCTGGTGTCTCCCATGTCACATCATTCCAAAGTTCCTCATAGAGACCTTGAGAGCATCCTTGTTTTGCTTCTTCTGACCATCATGTGAATGCTTGCCCTGTGTGAGTTCGCCATAAAACAGTCTGTTAGGCAAGCATATGTTTGGCATTCAAACAGCATGGCCAGCCCATTGGAGTTGTGCTCTCTGTAATAGAATTGGGATGCTTGGCAATTTGACTCAAGAAAGGACCTCAGCGTTTGGTATCTTCAGAATCTTCCTAAGACAATTTAAATGGAAGCAATTCAGTTTCCTGACATGGCACTGGTGTACTGTCTAGGTTTCACAGGCATACAACAATGAGGTCAGCACAGAAGCTCTGTATACCTTCAGTTTGGTAGTCAGTCTAATATCTCTTCTCTCCCACACTTTCCTTCAGAGCCTCCCAAACGCTGAGTTAGCTCTGACAATGCGTGTGTCAACTTCATTATCAGTGTGTACATCCCTAGAAAGTATACTGCCAAGGTAAATGAACTTATCCACTGTATTCAAAACTTCTCTATTTGCTGTAACCAATGGTTCCACATGTGGGTGGTGTGGTGCTGGCTGGTGAGCACCTGTGTTTTCTTGGTTTAAATTGTTATGCCAAAATTAGCACAAGCAACAGAGAAATGATCCATACTTTGTTGCATCTCAGCTTCAGAGGCTGCATTGAGTGCACAATCATCTGTGAACAAAAAATCATGTACCAACACCCTCTCTACTTCAGTCTTGGCTTGTAGCCTTTTTAAGTTGAAGAATTTACCATCAGTGCAGTAGCTGACTTTGATGCTGTATTCATTCTCATTCAAGGCATTTGACAACATGACTGAAAACATCATGCTAAAAAGCATGGGAACAAGCACACAGCCTTGTTTCACTCCACTGGTGACTGGGAAAACACGAGAGCATCATCCATTATCTAGAACCTGGGCAAGCATGCCATCATGAAATTGTCTTACTAGACTGATGAACTTCTCTGGGCAACCAAATTTTGACATAATTTTCCATAACCCCTCACAACTGACTGTATCAAAGACCTTGGTCAGATCTACAAAGGTTGTATATAGACTGCTCTTCTGCTCCTGGCATTTATCCTGGAGTTGTCTGGCAGCAAACATCATATCAACTGCTCCTTGGCCCTTTCTGAAGCCACACTGGCTCTTAAATAGATGACCATCTTCCAGGTGAAGGATCAGCCTATTAAGGAGGACTCTGGCAAGAATCTTGCCAGGAATGACTAAGAGAGGGACAACCTCCCTGTGATTGTCACGAGACAATCTATCATTTCCTTTACCTTTATAGAGATGGACAATGGAGGCATTCTTGAACTCCTGAGAGATAACTTCCTCTTCCCATATAACCTGGAAAATTTCAGTCAGCTTTTGTATGAGCAATGGACCCCACACACACACACCTTGTAAATCTCAGCTGGCATAGAATCAGCACCAGGTGCTTTGCCACATGAAAGGAGCCTAATGGCATTGAAAATCTCTTCTTCAGTTGGAACTCCAGTGAGGGAGGGATTGACTTCAACCTGAGGTAAATGGTCAATAGCTTCAGCATTGATTGATGACGGTCTGTTGAGAACACCATGGAAGCGTTTAGTCCATCTCAATGTGGCTCCATCAGCACTGAGTAGTTGAAATGCACCATTGGTCTTTGGCCCATAAATAGCCTTCAGGGCACCATAAAAGCATTTTGGATTGTCACTATCAGCATAAAACTGAATTTCCTCTGCCTTCTTACTGAGCCAAGAATCCTGCATCTCTCTGAATTTCATTTATACTTTACTTTGAATGGAATTAAATGCTGTCTTCTCAGAGATGGATGAATTATCCTGCTGGTAAACCCTGTGGGGTTCTTATTTTTCATTTAGCAGCTTCTGAATTTCCCCATCATTGTCATCAAACCAGTCTTGATGTTTGTGAGTGTTCTGACCCAGGTGAGCAAATGCAGTACTGTACACCAAATCTCCTTTTCTTCTCCACTGTTGCCAACTGTATGTTGGCTCAACTTTCTCTACAAGTTAGCAACAAACTCTTCCTACTCAGAGAAGAGCTCTAATCTGTGGACATGAATTCTCCTGGTAGTCATTTTGCCTTGGGGCCACCACTTTTGTTGAATGCAAATGTTTAGCTTGGAGAGGATAAGTCTATGATCGGTCCAGCACTCTGCACCACACATTGCCTTTGTTACTCTCACATCCTGTCTGTCTCTTCTCCTTACAATCACATGGTCTATTAAATGCCAATGTTTGCTGCCAGGGTGCATCCGTGAAGTTTTATTGCATTTAGGTAAAAGAAAGACAGTGTTGGCGATGAGAATGTCATAAGATGCATAAGTCTTCAGTAGTAAGTGCTGTTGCCTACTGTAGCATTAAAGTGTCCCAGAATTATAAACTTGTTCTCTTTTGGCACATTGATGATAAGGGTCTCCAAATCTTCAAAATAATTTCCTTTGACATCATCAGGGTTCATCACGGTGGGAGCATAGGCACTGATGATGAAAGCATGACATTTTCCTTCAAGTGGCAATCACATTGTCATGAGTCTATTGTGCATTCCTTTTGGTAGGCATACAAGCTTGTTGACTACACGAGTTTTGATTGCAAAACCTACATCAGCTTCATGGCATTCTTCTTCACTGTAGCCGCTCCAGAAAAATGTGCATCCAGCTCCGACTTCAATAAGTTGGCCTTCATTTGACAGCCTTGTTTCATTCAGGGCTGTTATTTGGATGCTAAGTTCTCTTGCAACAAGAGCTGTTCATCTTTCAGGTCTACTGGATTTTGTGTTGTCTGTAGGCGTGTGCACATTCCATGTGCTGATGGTGAGTGGAATCACCTTTGTAGAAGTTTTTGTACATTTTTTGTGTTTCGACTGCATGGTGGGATCCCTGCCTGCCACATTAACCAGGCCAGGGTTGAGTGAGCAGACAGGTTTTAGGGCGCCTTTCTTAGCCCCTTCCTCACACCAGGAGGTAAGTAATACGAACCTTAAAAGGCTGCTCAGATACCTACAGAGCTGTCGAATCCTACCACTGCTTCCAACGAGAAGACAACCCTATGACCTGGGATATCTATATGCAGGGATGTGACTACATCTCCCAGTCTATCCAACCTGCTGCTTCTTCACTTGCCTGTTGCCACAGGACTTTGAGATAGGTAAAAATGGTAAAATGGTATGTCTTTTGATTCCTGCATAGATTGGATTTAAATGAGGCAGAGCCACATGAAGTCATTGGCCTCATTCTCTTCCAGATCATCACAGTCAGTGGCAGGACAGAATCAAGATGACTGGTGATGGCTCGAGACACAGTGGATGACCTTGGCATCTTCAACGTCTAACCAAGCTCTAAGCACTCCACAGTGCCTGCTTCAGCTGCCTTTATGACCTTTAGAACAAATTGTTCTCATCCACCCATTCTACCAGGGGAAGTCTTCACATGCTTGGAGTAGATACTCCCCAACTCACTGAAGAGTTTGAGACCCCTTGGTTACCCTCAACCTGGTTTAGCTCATCTGCCAGAACAGTTTCCTGGGGTGTGACTGCTATGCATGCTACAGCTTCTTGGAGCCCCAGGTGAGAGTTAGGTGGAACAGGTGGACACCAAAGGTGGATGAGCAGCCCTGAGAAGGGCTCACACCAGAGGTACTAGTCTTCCCTGAATACACCCAACACCCCATATTCATGTACTTCAATTTGTTTAGCTATTTTCTAATCTGTGGGCATGTACTTTATTTCCAGTTCTTTGCTGCCACAAAGAGTGCTGCTATAAATATTTTCATGTGTATGGGACCTTTCTTTTTATCACTGACATTCTTGGAGTATCTGATTAACCATAGAATCCTTGGGTTCAAGGGCATAGACATTTTTGTCACATTCTTTGCATGATTACAAATTGTTTTCCCAAATAGTAATCCCAATTCATAGCTTTAGGTGCCTTTTTTTTTTAAAGCTTTGGTGAAATTTCTTTAAAAAAACAACACAACACAGTTGTGATTAACTCTTTGTGACTCCATTTGGCAAAGATTGTTGGGGTGGTTTTTTCTTTCCTTCTCCAGCTCATTTTACAGATGAGGAAACTGAGACAAACAGGTTAAATGACTTGTCCAGGGTCACACAGCTAGTAAGTGTCTGAGGTCACATTTGAACTCAGGAAGATGAGTTTTCCTGACTCCAGGCCCTCACTGTATCTAGTGCACTACCTAGCTGAATGTACATGTGTATTCATACATGTATATTGTTATAGTCATTGTGTATTGTCCAGTAGCAAGGTTCTAAATCCTTCTCCTTCACCACCATTTATACTGGGGGGGACACAAATTCAAGCTAGTTTATATCAACTTTGTATCTTAGGACCTTCCAAATTCAGGGTTATGGTTTAACCATTGCAAATCTTAACCTTCAAAATTATTTTCCAGCTCATTTAACACATGCAAACATAGCATTAATACAAGTAGTCAAGACACCGCCTTCACTGTTAGGGAAACACATGGACATATTTTATGTCTGTTCCAAATGGTTTTTGAACTTGTGATCTTTCAGTTTTGGCAATTTTATGTCTGTTCCAAATGGTTTTCGAACTTGGGATCTTTCAGCTTTGGCAATAGTGTATCTTAATAGATTTTGTCCCAATAACTTAAATTCTCGCAGGCCTATCTTAAAACATAGGAAGGTAAATTTACCGAATTAAATTAAAATATATGTCTACCTTAGGCATCTCTTTACTATCTATTCTGTCGCCATGCATTCCCTCCCCATCTCCCCTGCCTTTTACCTCTTGTTTCTGGAAATAATAATCAAATCAATATTATGATTGCTTCTGGAAGGGGCATGTCATTTATCTCCCTTAGTGTTCCAATGACCAACATGATGATTTCCCAAAACAAATACCCTTCTTTGTCCACTACTCCATTATAAATGTTTTCTCTCCTTTTACTAGAATGTAAGCTCTTTGAAGAGAGGAGCTATCTTGCTTTTGTATTAGTATACCTAGCACTTAGTCCAGCGCCTGGCACCTAGTAAGTGCTTAGTGATTCCCTATTTTCTCTAGGGAAAACCCCCAAAACTCTTCTGTTTGGGTAGGTAAGCCTGAAGCTGCTGCTTCTACTTATGTTTCCTTCTCTGAGCATAAGTAAATGAATATTGATTCTGAGATGAGCATTTCTAGCCTTGGAGGCAACCTTGTGGGTTTGGGGATTTGGGAATTCCTAGGTCTCTCAGTCAGAGCCGACAGACAGCAAGAGGTGTTGCTCGCTACTACAAGTATTATTTATTTATTTCTCTTTTCAAAGAAAATGACCAATAATAGAAAAAGGAGCCCAAGTCAAGACCCGGCTTGCCAAAAGACATTAGCCTAAAGCAAGTTGTCTGGATAGGGAAAAGCCAACATGAAGGTAAAATGGCTCTTCAGAAGAATATTTGGAGTTTTAAGCATCAGTCTCTTGAGACTATAATAACTATGGATTGTTCTTTCATGTTTTAAGTCCTTGTTAATATATGCTTATGAGTCTTTTGTCTTTTAAGGAATTTTTTTTGGGTGGAGGAAATAAATAGCTGTTTTACACCTGTTCTCCATTGTACATCAAGTACCTTGCTACTCTCTTTTGGGGAAACCGCCTAGACAAGAGCCATACCCAAGGTTTAAATTATTTTCCCTGGGTTCTGGAATGACAGCATAAAGAGTCAAAGACAACAAGAAAGAGTCTGATTCCTCTCTCAGAAGGCAGGATCCACCCTTCCCAATTTCAAGTCCAATCCTCCATGTGAACCTAGAGGTGGGAGGTCTTAGTGGGAAAAGGAGCCCATGGGCCAGCATTCATCTGTTGTTAGAAAAGGAATCAAAACAGCATAAAGAATAAAATAAGTAATTCAACATAATCAGAAATTATGCTATACAGACTTGAGGAAAAAGAGAGAACACCAAAGGGAGAAGTTAGAAAATTTCTAGTTATCTGTGTAGTCAAAAAGAGAAATTCAATCAAATGTGTAACAGAAATATTGAAAACTGAATGAAAGAATAGTTTTATCAAGGGAGATCACTTAGACTGTAAGATTCTCTGTAAAGCTAGAAAGCAGAGCATCATAAGATTCATGGTATAGGCTCTAGCAATTCACAACAATACATGAATTATTAGCAACACATTTTGCCAACTTCCTCTTTTATGGAGACTTAATTTCATGTTTCTTAAAAAAGGAATCACATATTTATCAGCAAAAGATATTAAGATGAATATTTAAATATTTATTTTCTGTTCTGCAGACACTTGTATAGGTCCACGTCTTAGGGAGAATGAAGTGGAAAAGATGGTAAAGGAAGGGAATGATAGCTAGGTGAAGTACAGCATGGATTAAATTATCATGATAGCTGTGAAGGCCTGACAAGAACTCTGCAACATTAGCCATCTCCTCTTCATTCCCCCCATGACATAGACTGTCTAGTCTGTAATAAATGGCTCAAGTACAATTTTTTGTTTGAGTTCTCTGGAATATTTTAAAGTCTTTGTCTATACAGGGTTTTGTTGTCTATGGTTCTATGAAAGATAGAAGACTCTTGATCTGTAATCCTAGTCATCAGGTTAGAATTGATTTAGAATTGTTTCACAATTTCCACCATTTTCTTGCATAATCTGAATTAACCACTGATTGAATTATGACTTGGTCCTGAATAACTGTCATGAACCCCTCCATTTTTAAAAACAAATCCACATGACTCAGACATTTGCTTCAAGCTTCTTTGTTAACATATCACAGGCTGAATTCCTGTTGGTATAGCTACAGAGGACCTTCTGTTTCCATTCCTGAATCTTAGCCACTTCATAGACTCCATCTGGAGGGAAGTCACTTTTAGTTATATTGAGAAATTCAAAGGTGTATATCTATGCCTTGACCATTGTATGGTGAAGTTACGTCTGCTGGTTCCAAAAATTTGTTAGTTTTTTGAACTATTTATCAGGTGCTCTAAGAATGACCATCAGTACTCTTTTTCTTTTTGGAGAGGAAGCTCTCCCTCCTTATCTCTGCCTGTTGGCTCTCCTGGCTTCCTTTAAATCCTAGCTTCTTGAGGGTGAGGACTGTCTTTTGCCCTTCTTTCTGTCCTTAGCATTTTGTGCAGTACCTGGCATGTAAAAGGTACTTAATTAATGTTTACTGAATGGCTAATATCCTTTGAGATATTAGTCTTTTTTTTGTCATTTATTATCTCAGGTATAATTTCTGGAGTTACCATTAAATAAAGATTTTCAGTGACCACAGAGTCTTCAATTTTTCCCTCTTCAGATGTTAGTAGCTTTATTATTTCACCTCTGATTTCTTTATAACTAGGATTAGGGATGAAAATGTATGCTTACCCTATACTGGTGGGCAATATGTTGTTGTGTAACTTGGAACTGAAAGTACTATTAGCAAAAAATAGTATGAAGGCCTTGCCTATCACTGGTGCAATCTATTTCCAATTTTGTTATGATATACAGTAGTGGTGGTACATGATAAAAATATCCATGCCTTCAGTCCATTTCATACACACTCACAATTTGTCCACTTCAGTGGTCAACACCATCTTCACTGAAACATTTCTAGCAGGTATAAAACTGCTATTATTGATTCATTCCTGTATATGTTGCCTTCTTCTGGTACCAGAACGCAAAGAAATAGGCTTTCTCTCTCTGTCATCCTTCATTTCAAGTTGATCCTTATGGTAGTTGTGAGTAGGGCCAGCCTGTCACCTGCCTCATTTCTTAGATTCATAGAAGCAGTTTGATGACACTGATTGGGGCACTGACCCAATGTATGGCATTGCCAGAGCCCAATTCACCAGTGTTCCAGGGCTCCTGTCAGGCTATCATAAAACCTTGGTTGGACTTCTGGCGTTGTTGCAGCTATTATAACCATGACCAGTCTTTCACCTCAGCCCTTAGCTCAGCCCTCCACTATTGCTATGGCACTCTATTTTTTTTTCAGCCAAAGACAAGGTTTATTAAAGATCCGCCATATTAGCCAGACTCTTAAGGAATCTGAGCGTCTATGAGCTATTGGCTAGATTGTAAAAATCTGAGCAGTGGCTAGACTATAAGAATCTGAGCCCCTTAATGGAGACAAGATGGACCTTATATACAGAAAGACCATGGGAGGGATCTAAGAGTGGCCAAGTAGTCTGCGGGGACTGCAGGGACATGGACCATGTGGCCAAGAGAGAATGGAGTCTAGCTAGGATTAAGGGTGGGAAGTGTCCTGGGGCCATAGGGAGGTAGGATAATGGAGGGGTAGGCTAGGTTAAGGGTAACAGAATTGGGAGACTGGGTTTAGCTACTGTGGCACTCTTATGGAACCAAACCCCCACTGTACATCACCCTGGCTTGCCTTCCCCTGTTTGGCCATTACCCTCACCTCAGGGCATGGGCTTTGAGGAGGTCATTATCACCACTACTACTACCACCACCACAGCCATCACCACCACCATCATCTTCATCATCATCACAATAACAACCATGTAAAATTTATAGTTATGATTGTATTGTAGTTGTTGTTCCTTCCTTCTGGAAGAAGACCAATGATATCACAAAAGTGATGTGTTGACTTGCACATGAATTGGATTTAAGAGAGGCAAAGTCAACAGCCTCACTCTTTCCTCCATTGTCATCCTTGTCTAGTGGCAAAACAAAAGTCAAGATGACTGACAGTGGCCCGGGGTGCAGTGGGTGACCTTGACATTTCTAAATCAGGTCTTTCCCAGGTCTCAGTCTGTCTGAGACAAGCCCATCCAGTGACTAAAGGCAAGGTAAGATTAAGACAAAAGATGGACCAATTTACCATCGTGAAACTGTCGATTTGGGAGGAGAAAGCCCCTAAAGTTTCTGACCAGAACAGAAAACAATTGCAATTTACACTCATTCTATGCCATCGAAACCGTTGGGGCCTATTTTTGGTCATTCAATGAGAGCCAGGGTGATTTGAGTTTAAAGGCATAGTCAAGTAGCCTCTACTTTACAGATAAACAATGTGAAATACAAAAAGGTTAAATGGAGCTTACTCAAAGACTCAGAGCTAGTAGGTGACAAAGCTGGGCAGAGCAGAAACTCTGAATCTTCTGTCTCTAAGTCCAGCGCTCTGGTGAAAGTTACAGTAATACTTGAAACCACCAAGATTATAGTGAAAAAGAAGAAAGGGCTAAGGCCTGAAACTTAGGGAAAATTGATTTTAGAGGATAGGAAGAAGAGCAAATGGATGGATGCATGATTGAATAAAAAAACATTTATTAAGGCAGGCCTGCACAATACACTGCCCACGGGCCACTTGCAGCCTGCCAAAGGATTTCAGGCAGCCCTCGAAAAATGTAGAGGATGTAAAGGAAAGTAAAGATGTAAGGAGTGCTTTGTCCATGCCCCACTTAATCTGTCTTTCACTAGTCACTACTGGGTCCATCATGTCACAGAGCAGGGAGGTTGCCACTGCGCACTCTCTCCTGTTTGTCATGTGATCCGCGGCAACCAACCATCGTCAGTCTGTCTCTAGTCTGAGAGAAGCGAGTCCTGTCTTTTCGCTGTGTTTTCAGTCGTTACTGGTGTTGAACAGTCCATATGCCAACACAGCTGATGCCCACTATGCAATGAGCAGCAATAATGCAAGGGCTTCTTCCCCTCCCTCACTGCGCAGCCATCCTCCAAGTTACATGAGTGTCTGGCGCTCTCTCCAAAGTCAGACATTCAATTCAGTATTTCTTTGTATGTGAGCAGTTGCTGTGGAGATGTTTTGGTTCCAACATAAAGTTTTTGGGGTGACTTTGTAAAACGAGTGATGAAAGAAATGGAAGATCAAATTAGAACATAGAGTATTTAATCCAGAATGGACAAATAGATAACTTGTTTACTTACACGAGAGACAAAATACTGTGCCTTGTCTGCCGAGAAGTAATAGCCATTCCGAAGGAATATAATCTTTGTCACCATTTTGAATCAAAACATCCTGACTTAAGCAAATTGGACACCAATGAAAAACAAATTAAAGCATCCAAATTGTTGAAAAATCTCAGTGGGAAACAATGATTTTTCAGGAAAGTAAATTCAGAAAATTAAGTGGCCACTAAGGCTAGTTTCAGATTTCTAAAGAAATAAATTTCAAACATGATTCCAGAGTATGATGAACTGATTGCTGATAAGAAGTGTAATATGTCCCATTAACTAAATGTAAACAGTAAGAAAACCTGAAAAATGTATTAAAACTTGTACCACTTAGCAAAGTAACTTTTTTTAACACTAATGTGATTTCATGATATATAAAAAGTCTTAAGTAATAAGTGTAATTAATTGATATTAATTGAAATTTACCTTTTTAATATGGTTTATTTGCAAAATTTTTAATCATTACTTATACCTTTACTTGTAAAGTGAACCACTAAGAACCTATCTGTGGCCCTAAGAAGTTGAGCCTATTTTGATCATGGCCACTATTTACTGCCAAGTTATGCAGGTCTGTATGTGCCAACTACTGTGCTAACCACTAGGAATGCAAATAGAAAAAGTAAGACAGTTCTTCATTTCAAGGAGCTCACGTTCTAATTAGGGAAGAGCACATATCAAAGAAAGTTCAGCTGTAGGGCAGAGAGAAAGGCCTGGAATTTGCAAGGACACATCAGCCGGCCTGATGGCAATGACCTAGGGTCTTTAGGGTACACCAGTAGGTCATATGACAGTGCTAAGGAATAGGGAAGGATGAGTCTTGAGAATGTTGAGAAGCAGGGCAGATGGTAAAGCCTGGAGCATATTAGGACACAGTGGCAGAACAGATGGTAAGGCCTTGTGGTTCTCCATTTCCTTGAAAGGAGAAGAGTAGGTGATTTTCATCTCATCCCAGTGATCTGAGCAGCCAAGCAACTAGGATGGGATTTGGGCTCCATAGGGTAGGAAAGGAGGTGAAGAGAAGACAAGGAAGGAGAATGTCTTTGATGGTGATGGAAGACAGAAAAGTAGCAGTTGCAGAAGAACTGGAGTAATGTATATTTGAGTTCAAAAAGTATACCTCAGAAGAACAATATGAGGGAGGTACATGACTAGATAATTAATGGGAAAGAGTTCTGGGGTTTTAGAGGGCTGTGAAGTCAATAATCATCAACAGTGCAACATGGCAGCCCCCAAAAAACTAATATGGTCTTAGGCTGAATCCAGAGAGCCACAATATTAGTGAATTGTAGAATATCAGCGTTGTCCTGAACAAGGGAGGTGAAGAGTCCCCATTGTGTCTTGTCTTAATAAGACTACATTGTATTCTGGAATATTGTGCTTATTTATGGGAATGTTCAGCCTGGAGAAAAGAAGACTTGGGGAAGAGAAAGGGAACATAATAGCTGTCTTCAAACATTTGTAGTGCTCCTAGCAGAGGAGGGATTACATTTGCTTTATTTTCCTCACAGGAAAGAACTGTGAACAATGAGATACTATGGAGCGGAATTAAACTCAATGTAAAGAAAATTTGCCCAATAATTAAGTTCAAAAATTGAATAACTTGCTTCAGGTGATAGTGAGAACTTAATCACTGGAAACTTCAAATGAAGACTGAATGACCAGTTGTCAGGGTGTATAGAGGACATTCAGATGCATGTATGGGTTGAACTAGATGGCCTTTGAGGTCTTCTCTCAGTTCTAAGATTGCATGATTCTATTATGTCATGGAACTAAGATAGGTGAGCACTTTGGGAAGAGGTAGAGATGTTAAAAAGTATCAATTACTTCCAAGTTCAAAGAAAATGTGGCCAAGAACAGGCTGTCAAATCTAGGCACTTGGAGGTCATTGCTGAGCACCCAGTTTCAGAAGAATGAAGAAAATGGAAACCAGATGTCCAAGAGAGAACGGTTGTGCAGAAATGAAGCCAATGGGTTTATGTCAATCTCTGGAGAAGTTTTACAGTTTCAAGATTAAGGAAAGGACAGGGGCAGCTAGGTGGTGCAATGGATAGAGCATTGACCCTGGAGTCAGGAGGACCTGAGTTCAAATCTGGCCTCAGGAGGACCAAACTCTTGACGTGTACTAGCTGTGTGACCCTGGTCACTTAACCCCAATTGCCTAAAAAAAAATTAAGGAGAGGACAAAGTCAAGTGAAAATTTTTCCTAAAGATTTGGGACACCTGTGCATATTGTGAACTGGAGGGCCTTTCTCTGCCCTATAGCTGAATGAGGGAGGATAATGTAAGCACTACCAGAAAACTAGGCAACTGACCTGTGAGGCAGAAAGTAGAATCTAAAAGACTATACTATAAGCTGATGAAGGTCTTTCTAATAAAATTTTATTTTATTTTTAATTTATGTAATAAAACAAGCATTTCCACAACAGTAGAGTTAAAAAAGATGATTGTACATGAAATTACAAATTTATCATGTGCAACTTGCTATTCCTTTTAAATATATACTAAAGTTATCATGTAAATTTTTTTCCTTTTTTCTCTCCTCCCCCAAGATGGCTACCATTAGAAACAAATATGTATATGTGGGTAAAATCCTTCTATACATACTTCTATATAGCAGTTCCTTCTCTGGATGCAGATGGCGTTTTCCTTCCTATGTTCTTTGTAGTTAATTTGGGTATCTATAATAGTCAAAATTACTTTGTTGTTCAATGTTGTGTTCTTAACACAATGTTGCTGTTACTGTATACAATGTTCTTTTGGTTCTGCTCATTTCATTCTTCATTATTTCGTGCAAGTCTATCCATGTTTTGTTTTGTTTTTTAACGATGAAGGTCTTAAGGCACGGCATGTACCAAAGGGCTTGAGTAATGATGAGTCCTTGACCAAATCTTCTGAGCCCCTTCCCTGACCCAATGAGATCATATATGCCCGAGCGCTTTGCAGACCTTTGACCAGACTGTTATTTTTTGTGAGCAGCAAGGTGGCACAGTGGATAGAGTTCTGGACTTGGAATTAGGAAGACCTGACCTCAGATCCTGCCTCAGACGCTTACAAGCGGTATTACCTTGGGGAAGTAATTTAGCTTCTACTTTCTTCAGTTTCCTCAACAGTAAAATGGGGATAATAATAGCACCTGCCTTCCATGGTTGTTGTGAAGGTAAAATTAGTTCAAAGCAAAAATATTTAGTGAAATAGCACAGTAAAAAAAAGTAGCCATTTCCCCCCATAAATCTCGGGTTCCACATATACTTCCACATAGACATACATTATTAATACACAGGGTGGGTACACATAGTTAACATGTGGAGGAGTACACTTTCAAGGGGTATCTATGGCCAAGGTACTTTTAAGGAGATCTCAAACAGGGAACACGCGTGGCCAGCAGGTGGGGGGGTTAGACTTGTAGCGAATACGTGTGGTCAGGGCATAGAAGGAAAACTCATACCTTTGATGCTGTAGGATCAGTGGTGTCTCCTAATGATATCATCACACTGATGATCTAGCTGGGCCTGCACTGCACTCTTCTCTCCGTGCTTAAATGCTACTTCACGGGACATATAGTGCACAGGTTCTGGCTTACATAAAATCCCTGGGCTTTCTTCTCAAGGGAAGAGCAGGCACTAACTCACAGTTTAATGCCCAATAGCTTTTCCTAGCTCATTTAGAAAAGACAGGCAGGGACCCTTCCCTGGATACCAGCAAAAAGCCCGTGTTTTGTCTTGTTCCTTCAGGAGTATAATAGAGGCTTTATTGGAACACGCCCAGATTTCCTAACATTGAGCCACACTGTTTCTGAGAGTCCTTCCACCACATGAGTGGGACCAGCCTCATTCAATTGGCTGTACACCAGGAAAGAGAGCAAGTCTGTCCCAACCTAGCAGTTGGATACTGAGGCCTCTCTTTTCCAGAGGAAGAGATTCTCAGCCCCTGGTTTTAAGTTCTGTTTAACAAAGACCAAGATCCTGCCAGCTAGCTAATAATTCAAGGTTAGTCTTTTCTTTGGATTCCTTTTCCTGGTCAAGGATCTTTGGTCCTTTCTTCAAAGACCTCACCATAACTTATGTTGATTATTTATTTTTCCCCCAGTAATTTTGATCTCTGAAGACTAGACTATCAACCTATTAATGGTTATTTGCCCAGTCATTGCCAAACAGCTTGGGGTTTGGTGTTCCCAAGTATTCAAATCCTACATCTTTTCCATTTTCCTGTGTAAATGACTGGGTGAGAAAAAGCGCTAAAGACAACTCCAAGTCCAGGGACAAGCTCTTTATCCCTTTCATTTGTTCAATCAGCCTTCCTGGCCCCTTCATGAGTAGTTTTAGCCAGTCTCCAAACTTTAGAGGGGCTTTGACGTACACATACACACCTTTTCATAATGACCAAGCTTGCCCCTCCTCCAAGAATTTAGGAAATGAATCTCCCTCCCTTCATTGTAGAAGTGAAGGGTTGCAGGTTTGGAAGAGTGGTTAATGAGCTAATTAGTTTTGATCAACTACTTATTTTCCTCTTTCTTCTTAAATTGTTGTTACCAAGAGTTGCTGACTAGGTAGGGGAAAGACATGTTCAGAAGTCAAGATGATACAAAAAACAAAAAGAATCAAGAAGAAGAAGAAGAAAATAAATATTTATACAGTGTCCACTATGTACCGGGCACTTTGCTGAGCACTTTATTTAAAAAAAAAAAGATAATTAAAAACACTCAAGCAGAACAATTCCCTTGAAAAGAGTATAACTTATGTTTGTGAACACAGAAGTCCCTAATCACATCTGAATAATGAAAGAAAAGAGTATAACTTATGTTTGTGAACACAGAAGTCCCTAATCACATCTGAATAATGAAAGAAATATCAAGAGACTACTTAAGAGAAAATGAATTGTGGGTTTGGGGTTTGTTTTGGGGTTTTTTGCCTTTTAATTGTTTAGCATTATATTATCTGCGAGTTAATCTGTATTTTGATGATTAATGAGAAAAAGAAGTGAGTATGCACATTATAAGTGTAGACATACACATATACACAAATATATGCTCATACACACTAATGAGTGACCTTCCTTTCCTCCTTCCAGCAGGCTACTTACCTCCCAGAGTAGCTGGGCCCAGCTGCCTGGTCACAACATCTAAGACTGCTAATTCACAAAAGGAGTAGGGAGGCAGTGGAATGAGAACAATTATTCTATTTTTTATTTTTCTATTTTTTCTAATTACATGCAAAGGCAGTTTTCAACATTCACTTTTACAAGATTTTGAATCCCAATTTTTTTTCTCTCTCCCTTCCCCAAGATAGCATGCAATCTGATATAGGTTATACATGTACAATCATATTAAACATATTTCCACATTACTCATGTTGTGAAAGAAGAATTGGAACAAAAAGGAAAAACCATGAGAAAGAAAAAAAAAGAGAAAGAGAAAATAGTATGCTTCCATCTGCATTCAGACTCCATAGTTCTTTCTTTGGATTTGGACAGCATTTTCCATTATGAGTCCCTTGGAATTGTCTTAGATCCTTGCATTGCTGAAAAGAACTAAGTCTATCAAAGATAGTCATGACACAATGTGGTTGTTACTGTATACAATGTTCTCCTGGTTCTGCTCACTTCACTCAGCATCAGTTCATGTAAGTCTTTCCAGGTTTTTCTGAAATCTGCCTGCTCATTTCTTATGGAACAATTGTATTCTATTACATTCATATACCACAACTTGTTCAGCCATTCCCCAAATGATGGGTATCCCCTCAATTTCCAATTCTTTGCCACCACAAAAAGAGCTGCTGTATTTTTGTACACGTGGATCCTCTTCCCTTTTTTGTGATCTCTTTGGGATACAGACCTAATCATGGTATTGCTGGATCAAAGAGTATGCACAGGAAAACAACTATTCTAATTCAATAGAGCTTATTGATTTTCTTCTATTTTGTGTTTCGTAGTCCAATTATGGGCCCTACTTCCTGAAAAAAAATCTCTTTGAAAGGAAAAAAAAATTTTGGCATATCCTAAAAACTAATTGCATAAATTTATCATAAACTATATGTAGTAAAAAAGTGGGTTTTTAACGCTTAAAAATTCAAATAAAAATGTTTTATGTACCACATAGAGAAATAGATAGCTAGATAGATATACACAAAGCTAATGCATCCTTCTTTTTTTTTTTTGAACATTATATGCCCAGTCAGAGCTACATGCTTACTAATCTCTGATCTTGTTCTACCCAGTCTTAGTGATGCCAAGGTTGTCAAATTTGCCTTTCTGCTTTAGCACCCCATGTCTGACATCCTTTATACTTCCTCTTTGTCTCTGTGTTATCAACTGTTAATACTATTAATTAAAACTTTTGAGGCAGTTAGGTAACACGGTAGATAAAACACTGGCTCTGGAGTTAGGAAGACTTGAGTTCAAATCTGGCCTCCGATAACTATTAGCTGTGTGACCTTGGGCAAGTCACTTAACCTCAGTTTGCCTCAGTTTCCTCAGCTGTGAAATGAGGATAATAACAGCACTTACATTCCAGAGTTGTTGGGAAGATCAAGTGAGATAATATTTGTCAAGTGCTTGGTACATGGCGGGCACTATATAAATGCTTATTCCCTTCCCTTATTTTAGGCTGTTTCATTTTAATGGAGACTTTGGAGCATTGCCAGCCCAGCTAAGACGGAGACACCTTTCTTCTGGGAGAAGACATCCCGTATTCCTCTACCACGGTGGTAGGAGCAGCCTTTTTGGACTGGCTGCTTAGCCAGAACAGGCTGTGTCTTAAAATTGTTAGCCTGGGACCCTTTCTTTCTTGTACCACATCCAGACATGGGTGTCTAGAACTGATGGAGTAAGGTGAAGGGCTACCTTTCCTTCCTTCCCTTTTAAAACCCTATGGGCCTGAGGTTTCTGGGGGTTCTGTTTCATTTGTTCTAGGTGCAGGCTATGAAATCCCCTCTGAACCCAGACCTAAGCCACAGCAACCTTGGAGCTGGGGTTCTAGGCAGGATGTCGTAGCTAGACAAACCCACAGGGAACCCAGACACACTAGAATACCTGGAACCTGAACCCAAGGTGGGGGGAGTGGGGTGTGGCCTTGGAATTTAGGACTATGATATATAGGAACTAATCCCCCCCTCCCCAAATTATGGGTGGTGCAAAGGAGGTATGATGCCCCATGTATTGGGGATTATATTTGTATATTTGTTACTCTACCTTTGAAATAAATATATTTTTGTAAAAACTAATTGGACTATTAGTGGTTAAATGAAACTGGGGTACAAGGGACACCCCCCCAATACACACACACACTGCACTTGAGGGAACGCCCTCAGTGGTGACAGAGAGCCCAGACACTCCCAAACCCTTTAAATGTACCAGAGAACCCTGGGGCAGGGGTGAAATGTAACACATCTGGTTTCCAGACAGTGGGGGCCGGGAGAGTCACTGCTACATACATAATTGTTAGGGGACAAAGTGCAATTAAAAGTATGTCAATATGACAGGGATTTGTCAGATGTTTTGAAACAAAAGTTGTCATTAAAAACAAAAGGAAGAGAAGTTATAGGCATAACAAGTTTCTCAGAACGTGGTGTTGCTGAGTGCCAAGTTTTTCCACCCCACAATCCTCAATTTATGAGTACTCTAAAACCTCTGGTACTCCTAGAGTCACCTATAGAATTTTAGGCCTTTTGAAAAATACTGCAACAGATTGAAGCGTACTATTTGCTCTTTTTTTCCCCTTTTGTTTTATATCCTCTTTCTTGTGATTCCTCCTGTTGGTCCTAATTCTTCCTTACAACATGACTAATGTGAAAATATGTTTAATAAGAATGTATATTATAGCCTATATCAGATTGCACACTGTCTTGGGGAGGGAGTGGGAGAAAAATTTAAAACTCAAAAGCATATGGAAGTGATTGTTGAAAACTAGAAATAAATTAATGAATAAAAAAAGAAAACATACCAAACAGAAAATTTTTAAAAAAATACTGCAACAATAATAATATAATAGCTGACATTCATATTGCACTTTAAAGTTTGCAAAGCACTTTATAACTATTATTTCATTTAATCCTTAGAGATAGAGATAGGTGCTATTATTAGCCACATTTTACAGATGAGTAAACTAAGGCAGCAGATATTAAGTGGCTTGCTCAGGGTCAAACAACTAGTAAGTGTTTGAAGCCAGATTTGAACTCAGGTCTCCAGGTCCAGCGCTCTATCCACTGGGTCACCTAGCTGTCTCTAAATACTAGGACAATTAGAGGAATGGGAAAGCTGAAAAATCATAATGTCGGTCAGTCAATACACATTTATTAAGCACTTACTACTGAGTCAGGCACTGTGCTAAGTGCTGGGATGCAAATAGAAACAAAAAGAAAGACAGGGCAGCTAGGAAGCTGGATTCAGGATTCAAGAGGACCTGAGTTCAAATTTGGCCTCAGACACATACCACTTACTAGCTGTGTGACCCTGGGCAAGTCACTTAACCCCCATTGCCCAACCAAAAACAACAACAACAACAACAACAAAAACAGTCCTGCCCTCAAGGAGCTTGCCTTCTAGTTGGAGAAGACAAAACGTAAAATGAAGCTAAAAAGGGTGGGAAGAGAAGATAATGATGGAAGAGTCCAGAGCATACTGGGTGGAAAACAGAAATGGCTTCCCTAGGCACCCTTCTTAAATACAGGTTCTAGAACGAGCCATCCGGTCAGAGGGAGAACCATGTTTCTGTGCATTTAAAATAGAGTGGGAAAACATTGCTCACTGAAATCCAGAAGGTCAAACTCCTACCCAACGGGAAACTGTAAAGTCTTCCGAGAAATACCAGAGAAAGTAAGTTGCTTGTAGGAAAAACAGATAACATCATCGGCTGCCTTGGAGAGAAGAAGGAGGCCGCCAAAAAGCTGGACTGCAATAAATGGCTTTCAGAGCTCTGGAAATTGAAGTCCCTTGGTACACAGTTTCATGGCAAATGCACAAATGGAAGGAACCAAGGCAGACACCTGGATTTGGGGTGAGGAGGAGGACGGGATATATGGTTGGGAGTTTTTTGTTTTTGTTTTTTCTTTCTAAAGGAAGTTCCATGACTATACCTGCGCCAAATCTTTTAAAATTAAATCCATCAAATCTTGAGTTCTGAAGAAATGAAAGAAAAGATGCAGCCTGTAACCCTCTGGGAGCTTCGGACCTAGATGGGGAGGCAAAATGTGCACAAGTAGGTAACCTACAAGACAATACAAGCTCCATAAGACTACAGAGGAGGGAAGATTGCTTTTTACTGGAGTACCTGAGATGGAGAGGGAGGACGCCTGGGTTTGCAGGGGTGTGGAACCCGGGGCTCAAAGCCACATGTGGCCTTCTAGATCCTTGGGTGAGGCCTTTTGACTGAGTCCGAGTTTTACAGAATAAAGCCTTTTAGGAAGGGGATTTGTTCTGTGAAGTTTGGATTTAGTCAAAGGGCCACACTTGAGGCCCTAGAGGGCCACGTATGGCCTTGAGATCACAGGTTCCCCTCTCCTGATAATTTAGAGGATTTACTTAAACTGAAAGAAGATGCTATGTCAATACATCCCAGTACCCACTGACTTGCCATAGTGGAGGAGTCAGCACTAAGAATGTGAAACATTATACGCCCCCTTATGAAAATAACCCACCATTGGAAGGATCAGTAAAGAGGCAGCAAGGTGGGTCTAGAGTCAGGAAGAACTTTGTTCAGCTCTGACCACAGACAATTACTAGCTGTGTGACCCTGGGCAAGTTACTTAACCGCTTCCTGCCTCAGTTTCCTCAGCTGTAAGATGGAGATAATAATAGCATCTATTTCCCAGGCTTGTCCTGAAGATCACATGAGATAATATTTATGAAGTGCTTATCATGATGCCTGACACATAGTAAGTGCTATGTAAATATTAGTTATCATTATTTTTGGACTTAACTTCAGGAAGAATGGAGTTTGAATCCTGCCTCAGTGTGTGACCTTGGGCACATCTCTTTGATTTTCAGTTTTCTCATCTATAAAATGAAGGGTTTAGACTCAATGGACTCCAACATCCTGTCCAGATCATAATCTATGATGCCCTTTATTATTTTAAATTTTGTTTTTATGGCTAACAGCATATTTGGAAATTAGTACTGGGGATGACACCTCATACTTCCTTTATGAAGATAACTAACATTTGGAGACATCCATAAAGTGGCAAGTAGGTGGTATAGTATATAGAAAGATTCCCTCAAAACCTAAGAGTGGGATTCAAGGCAAACCTCAGATTCTGCTGATTCTCTGATTCTGCCACTTTGAGTAAGTCACTTAATCTCTCAAAGCTTTTGTCAAGACCATAAGTTGCAAGAGGAAGGCCTGACTTGCATTGGAAATCCTATCCTATTAAAAAATAATATTTGTTTTTATGTCAATCAACCAATAAACATTTATTAATTGCTTAGAATTGATCAGGTACTAGGCTAAGCTCTGGGGATACAAAAAGAGTCAAAAGACAGTCCCTGCCTTCTATCTAAGTCCCTGCTTACAATCTAATTAATTTCTGAATATATTTTTCCCTCTTCCCTTCTCTAGAGAAAGAACCTTTGTAACAAAAACAAGTAAAAAAGAAGAAAAGGCGGTTTAGCAAAAACAATCATCACTGTTTGATTCTCTTTAATCATTTTTCCATTCGTTGTGATGATTTAGGCTGAGGCATCCATACTGTGACGTGGTCCTTCTTACGGTTCCTTGTGGCACACAGTTCTAAGATGACTGATCATGGGAGTGAATGCTTAAGTTGTCTATTTGAGAGAAAGATCCAGGACATTGACTTGATTGGTACCTTGTTGTAAACATGTAAACATGTGAAGGGATCATAGGAAAGTGTGCTTTGCCCAATCAGTTCTTAATAAATGAATTGAATTATATAATACTATCTAGGCATATGTTTATATTACTAATATATGTTTAATACATTTTGTATAGATCCAGGAGAATGGATGTTCCTTCGGGGCAGGTATTATTTTATTTTGGCTTCCCTTCGCAGTCTTAGTGTGGTAAATAGCAAGCAGTTAATAAATGATGTTGAGCATTTGATTTATTAATTGAATAGTA
This sequence comes from Phascolarctos cinereus, assembly GCF_003287225.1. Lineage (NCBI taxonomy): Eukaryota > Metazoa > Chordata > Mammalia > Diprotodontia > Phascolarctidae > Phascolarctos > Phascolarctos cinereus. Next base: position 170,303,063 of record NW_027555514.1, read on the forward strand.
GGTCTAGCCAAACTGGCCTCTTTTCTGTCCCTCCAGCACAACATTCCATCTCTCATCTCCATAACTTTGCTCTTGAATCCTTGGCTTCCTTTAAAACTCAGCTCAAACCCCATTTTGTACCTGAAATTATTCTTTATTTCCCACCCCACTGTCCAGTTCCTAATGCCTTGTCCTTGTGTTTATTCCATATATATTTTGCTTAGTCTTATATATGTATATATTGTCCTTCCTGAAAGAATGTAAGCTTCTTCAGGTCAGGTACTATTTTTTTTTTTAATCTTTGCATCCCCAGCATAGCAAATAATAGCCACTTAATAAATGTTGTTGAGTATTTGATTTATTAATTGACAGTAAGTTCTTTATAGGGCAGCTAGGTGTTGTAGTGGATAGAGCACCAGGCCTGGAGTCAGGAGGACATGAGTTTAAATTTGGCGTTGGCTACTTACTAGCTGTGTGACCCTGGGTAAGCCACTTAACCCCTGTTTGCCTCAGTCTCCTCATCTGTAAAATGAACTGGAGAAGGAGATGGCAAACTACTCCAGTGTCTTTGCCAAGAAAACCCTGAATGGGACCATGGAAAGTTGGACATAACTAAAACAACAAGAAGTTAATAAGTGTTTATTAAAAATTAATTGACTGCTGAAACAAATACCTTCCACTAATTCTAGGCTCTTTGAGAAAAAAAAAAGCCTATGAGGAAGATAGGACTTCTCATCATGAGCTTGTGCCAGTCTCTCCTCTTCTCTGGACCTCATTTGCTTTGTCTTTAAAGGAAGAGGGTTGAACTAGAAGATATCTAAAATCCCTTCTAAAATTCACGTTCTGTTTGTCTGTGAATTTTTCATGTTGCAAAAGTCAACCTTTTAAAAGATTAGCCAGAGCTGGGGAGTGTCTCTGGTCCTCCAGGAAATTCATGCTAGTTTTTAACAGTGCACAAGCACTTATGGGAGTCCCACCCTGCAGAAGTGAGAATGTCAACTTCCAGAAATAGTAAGTTACAACACAAATAGAACGATTTGTCACTGCCTATTAGGTAACTACATCTGGGTTTCCTAATAACAAAAATTGACCACTGTTCAACCAATTGTAAAAAAAAAAAATCTAGTCAAGGAAAACCAATTTGAAACAAGGACAACACCTAGATTTGTCTAAAGTCAGTCTCTGTAATACCCCCTACAGAAAGTCTGAGGGCTCTGCCTGATTCCCCACCCCTAAAATGAGAGTCATAGATTTAGGACTAAAAGGAACCTTAGTTGTCATCTTGTCCAACCCCTTCATTTTCTCAGAGCCACGCAACCAGCAAGCAAAAAAGCTAGGATTCAAGCCCAGCTCCTTTGGTCCACTATCTCTTTCCACCGTACCACGCATATACTCCAGTGTAGGAACAATTCTACGGACACGATAGAAAAGATACAGCTGGGTGGATGTTCCCTCCAGTGATGTAGATTGTAACCCATCCATGCATGTAAATCCTATATAATAACCATTCTCCACATCCTCCCATAAATTCGTTACATGGGGTTCACGCAATGTTCTAGGGGCCTTCCTAACATTCTCCTGAAATCATGAAGATACCAGTGGATCACACAAGCTGGCTCTTGTCACATAATTGTCCCCTCTTCTTAAATGTTCATCTCCATCAGGTCAGAAAAAGATAAAATTTTCTTGCTTTTTACCAAAGGCTTTTGGAAGCTTAGAGCAAAAAGCAGATACAATCCAAAATAGATTATGAAGATTAAACAAGAACACAATTAAGAGTTAGACTGAATGTTAGGCTAAGCAATATTTTAGAGGTCATTTCACAAAAGTAAAAAAAGAACATTGAATTTGAAGTTAGAAAACCTGCGACTTATGATTTTGTGATCTTGACCAAGTCACAACTCATCCACATCATGGGTGCCATGAACTCAGCTGGTGACCAGGACAGGACTTTCCTTCCCTTGCTTTCCCCCCTTTACCCCAGTTCTGAGAATTGAGTCTGGGGATGGGGGTTGGAAAGTTTGTCTCTTTTCTGTGTTGTTGGTCCTGTTTCAGGTTGGAGGTGATCCCCACAGGACCCAGGAGCTCAAGCTATGGCAACCTGGGAGTCAATCAAAAGAGGTTACCCCCATCCACATGATAGGGGATGAAGATATAAGGTAATCTGGACATGCTCCAAAAGACCCCGCAGGGTGCTTCCATGCTAGGTGAACTGGACATACCCAGATATGCCCAGGTTATACTTACATCAAGAAAATACTTCTCCAAAAACTCAAATCCTTTCCAGATAGTAGGTGGCCACTCAGCCCAATCACGACACAGGTATTTGTAAAGTAAGAGCTTAGGAGAGATCCTGTCTCTGACAAACCTAACTTACTTTTCTAGATTGGCTGAACAAGAGTTGTTTTTCAACTTGTTTCTGATTCAGTGAAAAGGTCTCTATTATCAATTAACTATGTACTAGAAACCTGTGCTAGGTGCCAGGGCTACAAAGTCAAAAATGAAATGGATTCTGCACTCAAGGAGCTTGTTACAAAGAGGATCCTGCTGAAATGTATCATGTGCACTTAACCTGAAAATGCTAATAGCCCAGTCTCACTCTCTATCCTGGAAAACACTTGGACTATTCATAGACGGTATCCCTATACCAAAGGATAACAACAATGCCACTGGGAGCTTTGCCTTGGTGGCAGGAAGGTAGGGCAAAGGTCACTAGCTTGACCCCAGGGTTACTAAGTGCCTACTTGAGAATTATCAGAGTTTCAAGTCAATTTGCATAGCCTGAAGCATGATGGGAATTGGAACGGTAAATGAATGAGTTCATCCACAGCCTTGCAAAGACTTAGGAGGAGATCTAGACCTGGTCAGAGACATGTAGTCTGGACTTTAAGGCAGCTTAGAGATAAAAGGAATTCATTAGCCTTAAACCAGCTACAAGTGAGGACAGAGATTGTTCTGTGAGGAGGATGAGTAAGCAAGACACCTTGGTGACCTCTTAGCATGTCTGATAAGTGTGGGGTAAGCCTGGCTTAAGAGAGCAGAACATGCACCGATGAGCCCGAAGGCAGGTTCACGCTGAATGAGGGACAATAGTCCCCTGAGGAAGAAGAGTTCCAGTGACAGCTGACAGCTTCAGCAGATGGTGGCAGCTGTGCAGGACTGAAGCAACAAACAGCAGTTTTGACTCAGAGAGCAGAAAGAAAAGGCAAAGCTTCCGAGGGGCAGATGTAGAAAGCAGTAACAGCAGAAAGACAGTCTAAGTACAGAGGTTCCCAAACTTATTTGGCCTACCGCCCCCTTTAAAAAAAAATTACTCATCACTCCTCTCGAAATCCACTTTCTTTAAACCTTTAACGTTTTTTAAAAAAAATTTATATCATTTCAAAAAATATAAAATAGTTTTTTAAAAAATGACACATCTTAAATTTAATAATGTTTTGTAAATTTGCAGGGTTTTTCCTGCATTGAAATTTTGATGATGCAATATTGAATCATGTGTAGTTATGTATTGTAAACAAGTCATTACACACACATATTCCTGCCGATGCATGCTGGACTTCCCAACAATGCGCTATGCCGCTCGCCCGCCAGCACTTGCTTGTTAAGACCTAAGGACTCGACCACTGATTGGTTATAACTTGCATTTTGGAAAATGATGCAATCACTATGACTTTAACTCTGTTACACAACAGATCCTTATCTTCTCTTCTTTCCTTAGGCTTCCACTGCTCCTTATTTTCATTCAATGCCCCCCAATTGTACCTGCGGCTACTATCACCCCCTTATCACCCACTTTGGGAACTTCTCAGCTTTCCAAGGGAGCTGGTTTATTAGAAGAGGTTGAGAGAAGAAAGAAAAGTCCAATTGGTGGCTGTGTGATGCAGCCAGGAGAACTCAGGTCTGAGAGGTATTCTGGCCATCCAATCATTCCTTACCTCAGAATTTGAAATTCCTGGAGAGTTGTTGCCTCTCCCATAGCCACCAGAGTCTGTGGTGGACTAGACCCATTTGCATAAGGGGGGCATAATATTATTGCTCAATTTTTCTGAGTTTGCTTTGTTATTTTGTTCTAATTAATTGATTTTTCCACTCCATTTGCTGACTGATCTTTTGGGAAAGCCCCTGGATAGGGGCTCAAGACAAACATGTGCCCCTAATTTGAGCCTGAGTAAGGGAAGTTCAGCAGTGAGGTGGCACGTCTTCCTGAGTTGAAATCCAGCCTTGGGAAGCTTACTAGCTGTCTGACCCTGGGCAAGTCACGTAATCCTGTTTGCCTCAGTTCTTCATCTGTAAAGTGAACTGGAGGAGGAAAAGGCAAACAGCTCCAGTATCTTTGCCAAGAAAACCCTGAATGGGGTCACGAAGAGTCGGACGCAACTAAACAACAACAATAAATGTTTGCTGACTGATTGATTGAATGAGGCCTTTGTTTTGGTTATCTTTCACTTATATGCTCTTGCCTTGAAATACAGTGAAACACCCAGAATTCTTTCAATTATTCCCCATCCAGTACTGAGCAATTGACTATTTAATTCCAAATGTAAAACTTTACATTTGTTCCTATTCAATTTCACTTGATCAGCCCATTGTTCTAAACCGAAGGCAGCTGAAGCAGGCACTGTGGAACGCTTAGAGCTCAATCAGACATTAAAGACACCAAGGTCACCCACTGCGTCTCGGGCCACTGCCAGTCATCTTGACTTTTGTCTTGCCATTAGACTTCTATAACTCTGGAAGAGAGAGTGAGGCTGATAACTTTGTGCCACTCTACCTCGCTTAAATCCAATTCACATGCAAGTCAATATATCACCCTCATGATGTCATTGGTCCTCTCGAAAAATGAAGGCTGAACAGCAACAATGCTATTTTATACCCATCGGGACAAAGAAAGCTGATGCTTTTAAAAAATACATCATTCTAAGATAAGCAAACCTAAAACAAGACTGCATCAAATCCTCACTCTGCCACTAAACTACAGGGTGACCTGAGACACATCACATTAATCTTTGTGTGTTACTTTAGTCATCTATAACATTAAACAATTGGGCTGGATGATCTTCACGGTCCCTTGGGTTCTAATATCATATAATGACATTACATGTATGATGTGAACTACCAGTTTGTTGCTATTGTTCAGTCATTTCAGTTATGTCTGACTCTCTGTGACCCCATCTTTTATTATCTAATTTGAGGAGACCCAGATATGAGTACACCATGAGTAAAATTGTCCATGGAATGCCACAGTTGTTTTCTTTTTATAATATTTTATTTTTTCCAATTACATGTAAAGATAGTTTTCAACATTCATTTTTTATAAAAATTTTGAGTTCCAAATTTTTTCTCCTTCCCTCCCTCTTATCTCCCCTCCCTAAAATGCCAAGCAATCTGATATAGGTTATACATGTGCAATCATGTAAACATATTTCTACATTTGTCATGTTGTGAAAGAAGAAACAAAACAAAAGGAAAAAGCCATGAAAAAAAAAGTGAAAATAGTTATGCTTTAATCTTTATTCAGACTTCGTAGTTCTTTTTCTGGATGTGGGCAGCATTTTCCATTATGAGTCTTTTGGAATTGTCTTGGATCATTGTATTGCTGAGAATAGCTAAGGCATTCACTGTTGATCATCATACAATGTTGCTGATACGGTCTACAATGTTCTCTTGGTTGTGCTCACTTCACTCTCATCAGTCCATACAAATCTTTCCAGGTTTTCCTGAAAATCCACTTGCTCATTATTTCTTATACCACTTATTCCATTACATTCATATATCACAACTTGTTAGCCATTCCTCAATTGATGGGCATCCCCTCAATTTCCAATTCTTTGTCATCACGTAAAGAGCTGCTATAAATATGGTAGGGGTTTTAATAAGCTTAAGAGAATGAGGAAAGGGTAGTAATCCTCCTAACACTAAACCCAGTCCAGGACCGTATGTCTGGTACAGGATAGAGAAAAGTTGGCTCTATTCTGGATAGATAAAGGCTGGCTATCCCAGCCTTTATATTCCACCTAGAAGTTCTTCTTTGCTAAGCTGACATTATCTGGTCTTAAGGAAGTCACACTGGCTCTTTGTGGTCATTGCTTATTTTCCTAGACATTCACTAACCATCCCTTTTATAACATATTGTAGAGTTTTGCAAGAAACCTAAGTTAAACTCACTGACCTGCAGTTTTCAGACTCTATTCTCATCTCTCTTCTTGGAAAAATAGAACAGCTTTTGCCTTCCTCTAGCTTTATGACACCCCTCCCATTGTCCAGGCTCTTTCAAAGATCATCTCTAGTGGCTCGGCAATCACCTTTGCTAGGTCTTTCCATACTTTAGGATGTAGTTCATCTGGGTCAGGTGACTTGAACTCATCAAGAGGAAATAGGTCCTTTGTTATGATCTCCTCCTATGTATTTTATGCATTTTAAAATATTATTCTAAGAAGGGATCCATAGACTTCACCAGATTACCAAAAGGGAACATGACACATAAAAAAAGTCAATATTGTGCTTATTACATGGAATCCTGGAATACTTGGTGATATCCACGACCACTTACATGGGATCAGCCTAGCCATACACACAGTGAAAAACAAATGGATTAAATAAATTATCATATTGTGATTTGCAATTGTATGGGCAGCCCCTTGAGTTCATCTATCCATCTATCTATCTATCTATCTATCTATCTATCTATCTATCTATCTATCTGTCTATCTATCTATCTATCTATCATCTATCTGTCTATCTATCTATAAAATACATATGTGTATATATACATATACATACATATATATGTATATGATAGACACCATACATAGACAATGACCTGGGGTCAGAATTGAATTGAAAGAAGAGAGAGGGATGGATCAAATTCAGGAAATGTGTAGTAGACAACTGGTATACTGCACTATTATCTACATCATGTTAAAATACTAATCGAGGACCTCTAGCACATGAGAGAAATATTTGGTTGAGGAACCACAGGAACATAGAATTAAGACTTCCAGAATTAGAAAAATATGGACAAGTTGCTAGCTGCATTAGAGGAAAGTGTCCATATAAATGAGATTATGAATCCATTGACGTATCAAAGGAATATAATTCAATAAATATTGTCTAAGACTGACAGTGATGACACAGGTAAAGTTTTAAAATTATTCCAAATCATTCTCCATTGCCACTTTTAGAATCTTCTTCTACTCCCATTACTCAGCAACTCCTCCTTTGAGGTTCAAAAAATCAAATTTATCACCCAGTCCAGATCCTGGTGGATGTTATCTAACAAGATAATCAACTTCCTTCCTCAATGAGTTCAGTACTTAGCTAACAGTCATCTTCCTCTCCACCTTCAACTCTTGCTCTCATACTAGAAGACTTAATCATAAATTTTGAAGCTTCATCAGAAACTTTAACTTCCCAGTTCCTGAATCAACTCTACTCCCATTACCTAGTCCTCCACTCCACCTCAGTTACATATGTCAATTCATTTCCGTGTTCAAGAACTATGAATTTCCTTTATACAATTATACTATTTTACTCTCTACACTTTACTACTCCTAACTTTATTCTTCATCTTGCTATACCTGATCCTTCCAAACCTCAATACTTACTCAATTATCACCTCTACTTTGGCTGTACTCTCCTCCCATCCCAATTTCAACTTCCTCATGAATCAGTTCAATTTTATTCTATCCTCCCTTCTAAAATCTCTTATTCTTTTGTTCTTTTGCTGATCACACCTAACAAACTCCAACACTGTATTTATTACCACCATCCACCTCTATCACTCCCACTTAGAGCTGGAAGATGTCACGAGACTGTATGTGTTGATTGTGTCCATGACAAATTTCTGTTATCTAATCTCAACTAGAAATTCACTATAGCCAGGCAAGCCTTCTGCTCCTCCTTAATCAGTTTTCTATTGCACTCACCACAGCAGCTGTTCCAAACATTCTCTTTTCTCCACAAGCCTCCTGTGGCACATTCTCCCTCCTTCCTCTCAGCAGGGAACTTTACCTCACACATTAAGCCCCAAAGTTAGGATATTCACTAAGTTTCCTCTTCTCCCCTTCTTTTTATTTTTATTTTAATACTTTAATTAATAATAATTTTAATTCATCTCTCTCTCCCTCTGTATTCCATGAAGTATTTTTTTCTTCTTTTTCTTTTTTTCTTTTTTATTAGGCAATTGGGGTTAAGTGACTTGCCCAGGGTCACACACAGCTAGTAAATGTCAAGTGTTTGGTCTGAAGCCAGATTTGAACTCAGCTCTTCCTGTCTTCAGGGCCAGTGCTCTATCCACTGCACCACCTAGCTGCCCCGAGTATTTTTTTCAAGCCACAAAATAAACCCTTGATATATAGCTGCATGGCCTTGCCCTCCCATTCCAAAATTAACCGTGTCTGAAAATTTATGTCTCTGCATTTTAAGTTCATCACCTGTCTATCAGGAAGTGAGTGGCATGTTTCATCTTCATTCTTTAGAATAATGGTTTATCATTGCATTTATCAGACTTCAAAGTCTTTCCAAATTGTTTTTCTCTATAACGTTATCACTGAATAGATTGTTCTCCTAGTTTACTCATTTCGCTCTGCATTCATTCATAGAGAGGTCTTCCCACCTTCCTCTGAAATTATCCTTTTCATCAATACTATTCTATTTTTTATATATATATATATATATATATATATATATATGTATATATTATATATATATATAATATATTATTATATATTTTTTTTTTTTTTGGTGAGGCAATTAGGGTTAAGTGACTTGCCCAGAGTCACGTAGCTAGTGAGTGTTATGTGTCTGAGGCCATATCTGAACTCTGGTCCTTCTGACTCCAGGGCCGTGTTCTCTCTGTACCCTATTACATTCTTATACCACAATTTGTTTAACTACTCCCCAAAAGGAGGATATCCCATTAATTTTTAGTTTGGGGCTACTATGAAATATTTTTGTAGCTATAGATCCTTTCCCTCTTTCTCTGATTCCTTTGTGGTAGAGTTGTAGCACTGGCAATCCTGTAGACTGTCCCTACTATCACCTATACTCTCTCCCTAGTCTTCAGTATCTCCTTATCTTCTGGTTTCTGCTGCCTGCAAACAGATCCGAGACTTCTCCATCCCAAAAAATTCTCACTAGATCCCAACATTCACTCTAGCTATAATACTATAGCTTGCTTCCCCTTCTCAGCTAAACTTGAAAAAGCTATTTGTACTCTTCTCTCCTGCTTCCTGTCCTCTTATTCTCCGTTAAAGTTTTTATAATTTATCTCCTAATTTCATCACTCAAGTGAGATGATTCTAAAGTTACCAGTGGTCTCTTGGTTGCCAGACCTACTAGCCTTTTCTTAATCCCCATCCTTTGTGACTTCTGCAGTATCTGACACTGTTAGTTACCTTGTCCTCTCCTCAGGAGGTTTTTGTGACATTGTTCTCCCTTGATTCTGCTCCTTCTCAGTCTCTTTTTTCTGGATCTTCATTCATGAAATACCTGCTAACTGTGGATATCCACCAACGCTCTGTCCTGGGTGCTCTGCCCTTTTTTTCTCTATACTTTTTCACTTGATGGTCTCATCAGCATATCATAGGTTCAATGGTCACCTCTATGTAAATGATCCCAGACATATGTATCTAGCCCTAGTCTATCTCCTGAGCTCTAATCCTCCATCACCAACTGCCAATTGCACATTTTGAACTAGATGTCCTATTGGAATCTCAAAGTCAACATAACAAATAAAACTCATATTTTCCCAAAAACCCAGTTTTGGGCTGAGTCTGACTCAGGACAGTTGGCTAGTTGCTCAATATTCGGACAAAATGAGAGATTCATAAGTGATTCAATGGTTTACAAAAAGAGACTTAGCCATAGCAGAAGGATATTCAACAAGGGTAAAGTCTGAGGATACCTCAAATTGATTCAGCGGAGCACAGTTCTCTTGCCTCAGTTACCCATCATGAACCACTGACAGGTGTCACCGAGGGGCCCTAGAGCTCCTTTGTACTCAGACAAAGAGAAAAGAAAGTCAACAGTCTGAGCCTTAAGTTTCCTGAGCCAACCAAATCTAGGGAAGGTCTTGAGGGTAGGGACTGTGATTATCTTTCTACTGTGTTTATCTTTCGTTGTATCTCCTCCAGCACTTAGCACAATGTCTAATACACAATAAACTAATAAATGCTTATTGATTGGTCTGTGTGATGACTTTTTACACTCACTAAAATTTAAAATATTTAAAATAGGTATCAAGGCTAAGAGCCAAAGTTACCTCTTATTTGAAGATCTGGTAGAATAAGACCTACCCTGTTTTTTCAAGAACTGTTTTTTAAAAATCATTTTAACTGAAAAATGAAAGCTTACAGATGTGAGTTTGTATCTTCTATAAGTCCATTCAGGCCAAATCTAACTAATTACCCTTAAATTTAAACAACAACATTTAGTATATCATCTGAACACTTTGATATTATGCTTTTTTTCAAGAGTCAAATACCACAGAAAAGAAAATGTAATCTAAAGCCAAAGTTGCTTAGGACCCACATCTGTTGTACTCTGGCTGCCAATTTGGGGCTACCAAGGCCAAAGCTGGTGGTAGCATAGCACAGTAAATATAGCATAATAAAATGCTATGTAATAAAAATAATACTATATATATATATATATATATATAAATACAGCATAATGAAATGCTGTGCAATAAAAGTCTAGTGTAATAGAATGCTAGATTTCAAGTGAGGAAAACCTGAGTTCAAATTCTGCCTCTGACAATTATTAGCTTTTTGGCCATAGAAAAGTCACTTCAATCTCACTAAGCCTCCGTTTCATTATCTGTAAAATGGGGATAACATGAGCTATAGTTGTGGCACTCAAATGAGCTGATGCATATAAAGTACTTCATAGTACTTTCTTTAAAGCGCTATGTTAATGTCAGCTATTATTTTTGATATCAGAGAGATGGAGACATTTTAGACTCAGTTCAGTGGCATCGTATTGAATTCACTCAGATTTATTTCTAAGAGTAATCATTTATCTTCTAGTACAAAATTCTATGGCCATCTATGTAACTTACGTCCAGGTCTCCTTCAGCTTCCTGGAGTAGTAATTTACTAAATGTTACCCTGGAAGAGTTCATTCCCCTTAAGTGGGAGGGCTGTTTATTCACACAGAATAGTTTACGTATCCTGATGGTCTCTGTGGTTCTGACCTGATGAGTCTGCAATGAAAATCTAGCTGACAAAGTAGCTGATGGTGCATCTTCAGACTGGAGCACAACATGTTATTAGGTGTTAAGGGGGAAAACTGGTTTGCCTGTAAAGCAAAAAGAGAAATTCTAAGACACCAGCTAATCAATAGCTGAGTAAGCAAATGCTTTAAAAAAGAAATCTATCTTAATTAGCCACCACCCTGATGTGGACTACGAGGCTAGAGCTAGGAAAAATAGATACCATGTCAGACACAGAAAAGAATTTATAGTGCATTGGTTAGAGGAAATGTAAAGATAGTTAGGAACTGATAATTCTCTTCTTTTTAAAATAGGTGAGGGCAACTGATGAAAACCATGAGGAACAGGAATCCCCTCAAAAGAGCTATTACCAAAAATCTGACAGAAGGTAGACATAAGCAGAATGATGTCATCCTGGCTCCTTGGATGCTATCACTTTGTTCTACGGATGTTTACCCCAGACTTCGTGAGTCAGTGTCTATATTTGGACATAGGGAGACCTACCTTTTATGCTACATGCCAATTCTGCTCCTGCTAATCTGAGGCTGGCTCTCTTGAGCAAATAAGGTTTATGAACTCATCAAGAGCTCACTCATCATAGCTAATCTGCTTGATATTCCACAGACTGAATTCTAACAGTCACATTTTTGCTCAATGTAATCACAATTGGGAAAAACTTCTACTACATCTAGAAGACCAACCAATTCATTTTTCAAGTAGATCCATTCATTTGTTCATAAAAGCGTAATATTGATATTAGAAAGGAATGTTATGAAGGTTGACAGGGCGAGATTTGGCATCTGTCCATCATCCTGGATTTGGAAAGGGTCTTAGAGGTCACCTAATCCAACCCTATAATCTTCCAGATGTGGAATCAGAGTCTGAGAGAAGTGAAGTGACTCCCTAAAGCCCACAACTGTCACAGCGATCAGCTGGTATCATTTCATTTAAGTTTTGAGTGTTAGGAATTGTTTCATTCTTGATTTGTATCTCAATACCCAGCACAATGCGTGGTATGTAGTAAATGCTTAAGAAATGTCTATAGATTGATTTAAAAAAAACTATTGAGCTCATTTATGTATTACAACTGATGGGGGCAGTGATGAGGAGACAGTCTAATGCAATGGAAAAGGCTATGAATTAAGAGTCATAAGAGAATTTGACTGAAATCTCAACTCTGCTCCTTACTACCAGTGTGACCTTGGATAAGTCACTTATGGTTATCTCAGCCACAAAATGAGTCACAGCATTCACTATTATAATTTTTCCTTTTAATATTTGCTCTTCAGCATTTTAGAGATGTGTGAGTTCACTGTCTTGGGATCTCTGTTGACCAGTGTAGATGGCAAATCCACCACACCTTGATAGATGGTCTTTATGTGTGGCTGTGACCCAAAACCATCAGTTGGTAGTTGACATTCTAATATTGAATTTCTCCAAACTTTCTTTTATCTGGAACTCAGGAGACATGCTACCAGTCATTGGGACTATACTGGAAGCTTTTTCCACTTGGTAGGACCTGTCAGAGCTATGCCCCACTAGCATAGCCTTCAGACACCCAGAGCCACCTTCCCAGCCTGATAAGGGATGTGGGGAAGACTCCATCTGTTTGTTACAGTTGTTCAAACATTCAGCTGTGTCCAACTCTTCCTGACCCCATGGACCATAACATACCAGGCCCATCTATCCTCCACTATCTCTTGAAGACTGTCCAAATTCATCAGAGCCTCTTATACCTGATCTTAATAATCTTAATCTTAAAAATAATCTTAATAACTGATGAATATTTCATTGCACAACCCCCTGTGTATGAACTATTTTTTATATGGTACGTATAGAGCTGTATGCCCTTAGAGTAAACTTATAGTGATTGTTATACAAGGTGTATTCCAACCTGAGATATGTATTTATATTGAAATACTATACTGAACGCCATGACCATGTGCAGATAACATATGCATTTTCACTATTGATGTGTGTTTGAAAATTAAGAATATCTTTTTTAAAAAATATGTGGGAATTGCTTGCCTTCTCAATGAGGAGAACAGGGAGGGAGAGAATTTGGAGCTCAATTTAAAAAATGAATGTTGAAAATTGCTTTCAATGCAATGGGGGGAAAATGAAATACTAAATTAAAAAGTGTGTGAGTATGCTGGACATAACTTTAAAATGTATACAGAAATGTCTAAAATAATTATAAATGGTTATCATTTATGTTATTATAACCTAGATTTCCAACAAAGTCTGGAGCATTTCACATAAGACTCCTAACTGGCAGACAAAACGATTACTTCATGACTGCATTAGCAGTAGAATTAAAGTGAGAGTTTTGAAAAGGATGGATGTTCTTTTCTTTTTACAGTAAAACACAAATCTCTTCGGGGAGAGACCTGTGGAGAGAGAGAAAAGATGTTGGGGTGTGTCAGATATGTAGGGGGAAGCAGGGCAGCTAGGTGGGAATAGTTAACTTAATGAATTGGTTAAGTAATTCATAGTGTTAGTGGATAGAGCACCAGGCCTGGAGTGAGGAAGACCTGAGTTCAAATCTGGCCTCAGAGATTTACTAGCTGTGTGATCCTGGGCAAGTCACATAACCCTGTTTGCCTCAGTTTTCTCATCTGTAAAATGAACTGGAGAAAAAATGGCAAACCACTCCAGTGTCTTTGCCAAGAAAACCCCAGATGGGGTCACACAGAGTCAATCATGACCAAATAATAACAGGGGGGGAAGCAAGCATTTTCACAGGTGCCTGATTTCTAGTTTCCCTCCCTAGAGATGTGGGGGATTTTCCCCTTGGGTGAGATTAGGGCCTCTCTCTGATGAGTCCATATTTCCTGGTACCTTCTAATCTATAGAATTTTCCCAGTTTCTGTTTTCTGTCTTTTTGGATAAATGAGTTCACTCACTGCTATTTGTGATGGACTCTCAGTGTGAACTGGACAAGCCAGTGTGGTAAGCTTAAAGTATCCGCCTCTCCCGACCCCACCCCCACCCCACCCCACCTCACCCAGGGATAGTCACTGGGGAAGTTAGCATCTTTTTTGCTTTTTGAACTGAAAAAAAAAATGCCCCTAGACCAATAATATTTAGGAGGCAGATAGATATAATTATAATTTAGTTTCTCTTCTCTCAGAGAAGAACAGAATGGCCAAACTTTTAGCCTTTTCTCTTACTCCCCTCCAGGCAGGAATCATTGTTTCCTTTGGAGACAAGGGGCCAAGATTCCAGAGCTATCTATTCATGCTTCCCTCAAGCCAAACGTCTATACAGCTAGGCATCTCATGTAGAGATACACATCTTACCTAGGCAGCACACATCCTACATTATTTATATCCAAATGGTTTCTTTTAGGCAAGTAGGTTTTAAAGCATCATCATTAATGATAGCAGTGGAGCATTTAGTGAAATCATTATTGATCTTTACAGAGTTCAGGGAGAGGGAAGGGCTAACATGGATGACTCGATCCTCACAATGTGCTGCTGTCAAGTCTTTGAGAATTTCACCTACTATTATGGTGTTAACACTGGGAGGTTGTTGGGAAGCTTGGTTAGCCCAGACACAACACAAATACTCTGTGTGATTCAGATATTCATTGATAGAGCTGGAAGGGATAGAAAGTAGACCTGTGATCTCATTGATAGAAGAAGACTATCTAAAGGCTAGGCTATAAACAAGGGAATGAAACTACCAAGCAGCTCTGAGGTTCAGGATTGCCCAGTTTTCAAATCCTAAGTCTTATTAGGCCACATAACGAGAAGACGAGAGTCACTGGAAAAGACCCTTTTTAATTTTATTATTTTTGCTTTTTGGTGAGGCAATCGGGGTTAATGACTTGCCCAGGTCACACAGCTAGCAAGTGTCAAGTGTTATGACGCTGAATTTGAACTCAGGTTCTCCTGACTCCAAGGCCGGAGCTCTATCCCCTATACCATCTAGCTGCCCCCAAAAGATGCTTTATTATATAGGTTTTCATGAAATGGAAATGTGTTGTTTTATATTGAATCCTCTCTTACGTTCTGCTGTGTATATGGAAATGTTCTTTTTTTTTCTTTTCTCATTTTGTATTTAAGTTTAGAACAAAGAATATTCTTTAAAAAAAAGAAAAGAAAAGACTGATATTGGGAAAGATTGAAGACAGAAGGAAAAAGGGATGGCAGAGGATGAGATGGATAGATAGGGTCATGGAAACAATGGCCATGAACTTGGACAGACTTCGAGAGATAGTGGCTGATAGAAGGGTCTGCCATGCCTAAAGTTCATGAAGTTCAGAAGAGTCGGATACTGCTGAACAACTGAACAACACCAGAAGTCTCATTTGTTCTCTCGTGTAAATGAAGGAGCAGAGAAATAGATCAAAGGAACAAGCTAAGCCCAGGGTGCATGGCCATTATTTCTTCTGCCAGTCCAACTACATTTCCAACCTTTCCTTACAAATAACCCAAAGTTTGGAAGGGTTTGGGGATGCTCCCTTACATTTCTACCACATTCCTCGTGGATTCATACCTATTTTGTAGGAATCACAACTAGTCATTAGACTATAAACTCCTTGAGAGTGAGACTAAGCCTTTTTTTAAAAATCATATTTGTATTCCCAGTACCTTCCACAGTCTTACAATCAAAAGGCAGTTTAAAAATATTTGTTGAACAGAGTGGAAAAAGGCAAAATTTATTTTTAGTCCTCTCTGAATGGTTCCCTATGTCTGGATACAATTTACTATTATTAGTTATCAAAATTAATATTAACATATGAAAAGTCACGGAGAGACATTTCTCCTTTTGAGGATTTTAGGGCTCAGCTGGAGTCCTCTGTCTCTGCCCCTGTCCCCTCCCCTCTCTCCTTGTACCCCTCCTCTCCACAGACTTCAGTAGCTCCTCAGTAGAACCTCCTGACCAAAATTAAGTGCCCCTACATTTTGCCCTGATAATGTAAAATTTCAAGTAAAATCCTCAATCCTATAACTTTGGTCAAATAAAATAGGTCTAATCAAAATTCTCTACAAGTAAAGCATAAATTTAGTGAAGCTCCAATTTGACAATTACTTTTATTTTTCTTCCTTAGAAGAACTAATCCCTGTCCCTAAGAATCTGTGTCACTCACTCCTAGGAAACGGAGTATTCTGTTCTGGAGTTTTTCTTTAGCTAGTGCCAACACATCGGTCCAAGTTTACCAGTTCTTTGGCTCATTCCACTGCTCTGGTGCTGCTTGCAGTAAAAAGATCAGCTTATTAAGTTTGCAAACATTGTGATGTCTAAAAACCAGTTTTTGATACACAATAACATTTAAGGAAAACACTAAAACTCCTCTGAAGAAAGAGCAGCACTGAGTATATACATTTTAAACTATTAACTGAAAGGATCTGTTGGGGATATAACGAATGGGTTGGCTTATGCGAAAACAAATTTTGCATGACAAAAACATCATAATCAAAATTTAAAAAAAATAACTGATCAGGAAAAATTTTGCAGCAACTATTAATAGATGGCTAGCATTCTGTGTGATCCTAGGCAAATCATTTAACCTCTCTCAAACTTAGTTTCCTCATCTGTAAAACTGGGATAATGACAGCTCCTACCTCACAGGGTTGTTGCAAGGTTTAAATTAGAGTAGATATATAAAGCATTATATAAATATTATTATTACTACAACATTAGAGAAATCTGTTGTCTTCCTAGGGCATGTATACAAGACAGAGCAGAATTTTCCAAGACTTCTCCACATAGTATTGTCAAAGAACATGAAGAATTGGACAAAAAACTGAAAACAATGGGGGCAGCAGTAGGTTTTTAACACTGCTACTTCCTCTGCAGCCTTTTTCCTCTGATTGTTCAGCTCCTTGCAGAAACTCCATTTTAACGAGAAGCCCAGGCCAGCCATGTTCACTGATTCCTCTCTGGGCTCCCCTCCTGACTCTATTCTTCTTTCCTCCAATGTGCTCTGGTGGCTTTGCTACCCTATAAGATTCCTCTGGGATTGTGCTTCAGACTCTCTCATCCTGGAAGATCCTTCTGCCTCTGCAGCCCCTTCCTCAGTTTGGAAAGTTTCTCCATTTTAAGGAAAGCCCAGACCAGTCACATTCACTCCTTTCTTGGGCTTTGCTCTTAACTCTCTGGGCTTCTCTCTTCACCACGTCCCAACATGGATCCCTTCTTTCCCATCCCCTTCCTCCTTTTCAGTTTCCTTTTCCTGGGTCATCTTCCCCCATTAGAATGTAAGATCCTTGAGGGCAGGGACTGTCTTTGTTTTTTCATCTATTTGTATTCTTAGGCACTTAGAGTGCCTGGCACAGAGTAAGCATTTAATAAATTTAATAAAGCATTTAACAAATTCTAGATGATTTGTTGACTTACTATCCACTGAAGGCATTTATTAATTGCCTACTACTGTGTGCTGCTGTGCTAAGTGTCTTACAAGTATTATCTTGTTTGATTCTCACAACAACCCTGGGAAGCAGGTGCTAGTATTACTATGACTACTTTACAGTTGAAGAACTGGACTTAAACAGAAGTTTAGTGACTTGTCCAGGGTCACACAGCTAGGAAGTATTTAAGGCCATATTTGAACTCAGGTCTTCAGATTTGAACTCCAGGTCCAATTCTCTATCTACCACGTGGCAACCAAAGACACCCACTCTTTCAGAGTATAAACTCATTTTCAAAATATCATGGTAGAAAATGGTGGCAGATTATGAGCAATAGCATCTCACAAAATAGCAAAGAATAGAAGGGGAAATAAGTTTGAATAAAGCTTGGCATGAGACACAACTAAGAGAGATCATCCCAAGGATATTTATAGATTAAACTGGAAAGGAGTCAACAGATACACACCAAAAAATGTAGCAAATCTGCCAGTATTTCTATAGAAAATTATTTTTATCAATGATGGTAGAAACACTATATTTGGATTAACACCTCAGTCCCCAGTGTACTTATATGAGGAAAGGAAAATGACATAAAAGAAGATGAAGACAGGATAAGAGCTGGATCAGACCAAGAATGCATGGAAAAAAAATCTGTGCTGGAGGTGACACAATTTTGAAAGTATTCAGGGATTGATTCACAAAATATCTGAAAGAAGAGAAAATATTAAATGATTAGAAATAATCAGGGAAGATATTATCATCTAAAAATGGCTACTGAGGGGTCATATAAAACTATAGTATCACATGTCTACTTTCTTAGCTCTACAAAATCAGCATAAGATATGTCTGCACATTTATGAAAGGTAATCGTGAAGAAAATATAAGACAAGGGCAGGTGGGCCCAGCAAAGAATCCATATAGAAGAGATCCCCATAGATGCTAAGGACCTAAGGCAACTCCTTTTTGTAGACAATTTTGTGATGATAATAGCAGGCCCGAGAATATAACAGGGCCTCTTTGATGAAACCCATAACCACTCAAAAAAGGTTGGCCTAATAATTCACCAAGGAAAAACAAAAGGGGTGAAGAATGCTTATTATCTAAGCTGTGACATGTAGTTGGGATTTGCATTGAGGTTATCCATTAATATCTATATTATATATATATATATATATGTGTGTGTGTGTGTGTGTGTGTGTGTGTGTGTGTGTGTGTGTATGTATATATGTATACATACATACGTATGTGTGCCTTTAGCAGGTGCAAAGAAATGGAGAATACGATGGGGTGGTGAGGAAAGGAAAAAGGGACAAAGTGCCTACTATGTGATAGGTACTGTACTAAGTACTTTGCAAATATTATCTCATTTGATCCTCACAATAGCCCTGGGAGGTAGGCACCATTGTTATTCCCATTTTACAGTTGAGGAAATTGAGGCAGATCAAGGTTGAATGACTTCCCCAGCGTCACATAGCTAGTAAGTATCTGAGAGTGGGTTTGAATTCAGGTGTTCCTGTATCCAGGTCCAGTACTCTATTTACTATGCCACCTAGCTGCCTTGGTGGGCCCAGAATTTTTGAACAACAAGAAGAAAGTGAGCTGGGAAATTAGGAAATTGTGTAAAACTTTCAATGATATTAAGCTGAAACAACATTACCTGACCTTAAAACCTATCTTTTTCAAACAAAATTTCATTGAAATCTTTTGTTTCTCAAATCACTTCTATTCTCCAATATGCCCCTATTCTCTTTCTCTCCCAGAGATCCATCCTTTATAATAAGGAGTGAAAAGGTACGGTAAAACCTCAGCCAAACTAACCAACATTGAAAAAGTCTGGCATGAGCAGTGTTCCACAATCATGGTCCCCCACCTCTGCAAAGAAACAGAGGGACTTCTTTGAGGCTTTCTTATATCTCTTCTTTGGGGTCATTTGGTCATTGCAGTTTCAGAATTCAGTTCAATTGTTTTGTTATTCTTTCTACTGAAGACTTTTAAAGTCATTGTGTATTTTGCTTTCCTGGTTTTGCTTACTTCACTTCGTATCAGTTCATACATCTTCCCATGCTTCTCGGTATTAACCATATCCATACTTTCTTAAAGCACAATAATATTCCATTATATTGAGGCATCACAATTTTTAAGCCATTTACCAATCATTGAAAAGCTCAGCTTTTTCACACGAATTTTCTCCTGGTAATATTGTATAACTGCAAATCATAAAATACCACAATCTCTGAAGAGTCAAAATGGCAGGTTAACTAAGGGGTAATGGAGAGATATATGATGGAACTAAGTCTCCATCAGGATGTTATCAATAGTGATGAGGTCACCAGAAGAGGCAAAAAAAAAGTGGCATTAGAAAACAAGGCAGGAGGTTAGCAAGGGCTAACAGACTGCGTGCTATAATGGTATCCATTCAATCTCAAAAGACCTAGAACAGGGTAGGGCCTCATGTGAGGACCTTGAGGTCGCAGGTTCCCCACCCAGATAGAAGAAAGCTTCCTATATCTTGGGCAGACCCTTGTTGGGGAAGACACAGAAAAGAATCACACAAGATGAGAAAGCATAAATGGGTTGTAACCTGTACCAGTGAAAGAAGCATCCACGTGAATGAGACTATGAATCCATTAAAGTATACAGTTGAGGAATGTATTCCATAATGAAATAAAAGACCTTTTTTTCCTAGTGATTGAGAGTTTGAAAGGAAAATTATCCCTAACTGAATCTGAGAACTCATAACAATACCACATGAAGATAAAAGTAATGGATATAGAATTGTTCAGAAAAGGTTTTTGACTCCTGGTATTACCGTAATCAGCAATAAAGCAACTTCTCATCTTACTCTGGATCTGTATGAAAGGTCACATGTGCCTGAAACTGCCAGGAATCGACAAGGCGTCATCATCATCATCTGATTTCTTCTCTCCACTTTCTAATAGATTTCCCCACTGATACATATCCTTTGTTCTACCCTAATATGAAAAGTACTGATCCTAGCCTTCTTTTGCCTAGAATTTCTCTTACCGAGTATGTTCTGGCTTACCTCACCTGCCCTTTAATTCAGTTGATGCTCTTTTTGAAACTCTGGTCTCTCTAGACCAGAAGGGAAATTGGGCTTTCTGAAAATAAGCCCACACAGGTCTTTGTATAAAAATAAATAAATTTAAGTGACAGTTTTTCTCTTCCAAACCTGAAAGATTCATACTTCATTAATCTCAATGGAGAAGATGCTGATTGCTCTTTATAAATCCACAATATATTTAAATAATAGCTACACAATTGCAGGAAAATAGAAATTCCTATTCTTCTGGTAGAATTCTTGAGGAAAAATAATTACTTATGGCATATTCCTTTCTTGTAAAATATAGCCAAGATTTAGACAAATCCCTATAACTTACCAATAAGAATTTCTTTAGCCTGTTTTCTTAAGGCATAGAATCAAAGGAAAATTGAAATGTATTTTAAAAAATATTTTATTCATGAACTGGGTATTTGGACTCCTGTCTGCATAGGGAAATTATTTTAAGGTTGATTCAAAACGCAGCTCAAATGCCACCTTCTGCAGGAGGCCTTTCCCAGTTTCCCCAGATGCTAGTAGTAGCTATTTATATATTGTTGTTATTCAGTCATTTCAACCTTGTCTGACTCTTCATGACCACTTTTGGGTTTGTTTGTTTTTTGGCAAAGATACTGGAGTGGCTTGCTTTTTCCTTCTCCAGCTCATTTTACAGATGAGGAAGTTGAGGCAAACAAGGTTAAGTGACTTGTCCAGGATCACTGAGCTAGTAAGTGTCTGAGGCCAGATTTGAACTCAAAAAGATGAGTTTTCCTGACTGCAGGCCTGGCACTCTACTTACTGTACCACCTAACTGCCCCATTTATATGCCCCCTTTAGAATGTAAGCTTCTTAGGGACAGGGATGGTTTTTGCCTTTATTTTGTATCTCCAGTGCTTAGCACAGTTGTTGACACATTGTAAGCATTTAAATAAATGTTTGTTGATACGTAACTTGCTTTCTGGGAATAACTGAATGGGTTTTTTTTTTAATTTATAACATTATAAATAGAAGCTAAGAGAGATATTCTGTGACAAAAAATAAATTTTAAAATTGATTTCTTCGCAAGATTAGCAGTCCCAAGGAAGAGATATAAGAAGATACCTACCACCTCCTTCACAGAGAGGAGGTGGTGGTTCATGAAGGTGGGACAGTGCATATAATGTCAGATTTTTTTCCATGTACTGACTACTTTTGATGAATTTTTTCTTCCTCTTCTTTTTCTTTTTCAGGCCCTTCTGACTCCAGGGCCAGTGCTCTCTATTCACTGTACCACCTAGCTGCCTTCTATGTATTGATTAGTTTTGATGAATTTTTTTTCTTTCTCTTCTTTTTCTTTTTGAAAAAAAATTAGGCGGGAGAAAGAGGAAGGTTATGAGGAGAGCTTTATCTAGGTGACATAAAAACAAAAGACATCAGTGAAATCTATTTAGTTTTTAAAAATCCATTTTCTCTCTTCTAAGGAAAAACACTTATAAAGGTAATCCTGTTTAAAGGGACCATATGTTAACTCAAGGTCAGAAAACTTTTTTAGGTGGCACTGCAGATAGAACTTGGTGAAATCACCCCACATAATAAGAGTAAAATGCCATGAACACTTTTCTCTCAATCTGTATTTCCTTCAGTCAGCACATCTTGACTTTGCTCAAATATTACCTGTCATCCTATATAAAAACCATTTGATGCGATACCTGAGTGATACACTAGGGAAGTGGTGGCCACTGTTGCTGCTGTTTCCCTCTTTTTCTTCTGTCTTGTGTTCTTCCCTTGGACAGCTAGGTGTCATAGTGGATAGAATGCCAGGCCTAGAGTCAGGGAGACTCATATTCCTAAGTTCAAATCTGGCCTCAGACATTTACTGGCTGTGTGATCCTGGACAAGTCACTTAACCCGGTTTGTCTTAGTTTGCTTATCTGTAAAATGAGCTGAAGAAGGAAATGGCAAACTACTCCAGTATCTTTACACCAAAAAAAACCCAAATGGGGTCACAAAAAGTTAGATGTGACTGAAAATGGCTGAACAATAATGTTCTTCCCTTCTGGGTGCTAGAGTAGAAAGAATGTTGACTTTGGAGTCAGAAGACCAGGGGTCAAATTTTGGCTATGCTGCTTACTTCCTGTGTAAAGTTAGGTAAATCTCTTTTTTTAAAAAAATTTTTATTAATTTATTTTGATTTATCAAAAGTTAGGTAAATCTCTTAACTTCTCTGGGTCTCAAATTTCCTATGAAAAATAAGAGACTGGAGCTACATGACCTCAAAGATCCCTTCTATCTCTATTCTATGATCTTGCTATTCTTTCAAATGGCTTACAGATAAGTGTCGCAAAATGATGTCAATGGAGGATGAGAAGAAGAAGGGTGCTTGTTTGTCTTTGTTTACCAGAGAAATGACACTGAAAGTAAGTTCTAACACCAGATACTGATACTTTAGTTTATCCCTTCTTATTTCTTCAATACTTTAATAAGCTTATAACTGTGGGTACTCCCTCATCATCATCAATGCCGGTGGCAAGCCATCCATACCTACTCATCCTCTGCAAATTCTCAGCCATATTTGCTCACAGGTCTTCCACAGAGAAGTCACACACCCTTCAAAGGGTTTGCTTTTAAGCATTCTGAAATTTTTTAATGTTTTGTGGAAACCAGTTGACAAAGGATTTTCTTACAGCTGGGACAAAAGAGATCCTCCCAAGAAAGAAATTCTTCAAGAATATGCCTGGTGATAAATCCTATTTATGTCTGTCATTTGGAGAGCAGCCTAGCCAAGTTCAAAAACATTGGTCACCAGAAGGTTGGCTATTAGAAGAAGGGGTTTGGTTTTTTTGGCTTTTTATTTTTGCCTCAGCAGTTATGACACCTTAAAGATAGATGAGCTGTGAGCTGCCTGTGTTACAGGTGGGTTGTATCCACATTGATGTAATTAAGAATTTTTGAGATATTGTAGTATAATAAGTAATTTTTTCATTGGTATATTAATTTTTTTCCTAGTTAGGTTTCAATTCTTTATTATCCTTATTTGTATTCTAGTCTACTCAGGTCTTCGGGAGATTTCTCTCAGCTCTCTCCTTTTATCTCCCTCATCATCTTATAGTCTCTTTCTGGATTGGCTGGGGAAACTTGGTCATGTCCTACGGTCATCGATAAAATAACAGATCAGTTTGGAACCTAGGGATTTTTGAGCAGCTAATAACTGAGTGGTAGAAGCTTCCAGCCAAGCCTCTGAGAAGGAAGTCCTCGGTGAGGGAGGAAAGTACATTGGCCTCAGCCTCATTCTCCTCCTTTCCTCTCCTGACAAGAGGAAGACTTCATAAACTTCAAAAAGGTGAAAGATCCCCAGGAATGTAATGGGTGGTGTCAGTGTCTGCAGCAAGCCAAGGACAGATTAAACAAGATAAGGAAGGGCAGATTGAAGGCTCTATGAAGATACCAGGGAAAAGCTACAACCTACCTTGGGGAAACTTCTTGAGCGCTCTAGAAAAAAAGGATTTCCAGGGGCTGTGATTTCCTCCCCTTGACTACATGTGCTCTAAGCTTAAGCCCATTTCCCACTGAACTCTGTATATACTGGAAGGAGAGTAAATCACAGGCTTCAGACTTTGGGGGGAATGTTTTGAACCAATTATACCACCATAGTAATAACTCATTTCTAAAAGATATTTAGAACTGGCTGACTAGTTGATATCAACTGATAATCATGGGAAGGAAATGCACCTGTAGGGGTTCATGAGCCATAGAACAAAAAAGACACTACTCTCCCAGCCTCTCAGGGCTAACCCTCAGAATCCAGGGGGAATGATGTAGCAGCAATCTTTTAGCAACCCAGACTGCCAGTTTAAGTGGACAGGTGGGAGAGTATCCCTAGAATACGTGTTACATTTATGTAACAATAACGTGCCAAAAGAAATTGGGTAAGCTTCTCCATCACCATGCATGGAACGATTATGGATGTATATATAAGAGGGACACTGCTTCATTATAAGATGACTTACACGAGCCATGAAGGGCAAATATGGCACTCTGTGAAGATCTGGAGACAGTAGATTATATAAAATAGAGATACTGAGATATACATAGATCTAAAGAGAAGCCCAGATTGAAGACTTGATGAGAGAAAGAGACGAGAGAAGTAGATCCAAAACGAAATCAATGTGTCAGGACACTGAGATGAGAGGCAGAGACATGAAAGAGATACATATAGAATTAGAGAGAGAGAGAGAGAGACAAAGATAGTCAGAAAGACAGAGACAAAGATAAAGATAGAGAGAGGGGTAAGAGACAGAAATAGAGAGAGAGAAAGAGATACTGCTGCATCAGGGAGCAGCAAAACTCAGGGCCTCTAGGTAGAGAGAGAAACCTGTAGGTCTTGTCCTTTTTCTGATACTATCATGTGTGATATGATACTATCATATCAGACAAGTAAAAGTTCCCCTTGGCAATTTTTGTTGACTTTAAAAAAATCTTTTCTATATTTAATAACTTACTAGTCTTACTACTTGCAAGGTAGCTGGAGGACTTTTTGAGAAGAGCAAAACCATATAGAGACTGAAGTTTCCAGGATTTTCCTGGATGGGTGCAAAAAACAAAGAAAAAAATCGTGTAAGCCAGATATTGACATCCTCAGGGTTTCACTGGATGGGATCATAAAGCGAAGAGATTTTGTCTAAGAGATTCCTGGCCTCTCCTGCCAAAAATTCCATTACACCTACCTTATATTTCTCTCCATCATGGTTGCTACCGAGTTTACCTGACTTTTTGGCTGGGCTCAAAGTATTCCAACTGAACCAAGTAGAAATTCCCATTATAATTTGTCTTTTGAGTAGGTACTTTCCCACTCTACAGTGTTCTCTCCTCACTGCCTAGCCAGGCTTCTTGGGCCTCTTCCCTGTCCTCCCCATATTGATTCTCTTTTTTCTCTTACAATTCACAGAACCAATCCCTCCCATATTCACGACTTAGACTTCCCTTGTAATTTTGGTATCTACAGACATGAAGGCTTTTGTTGTTTCTGAAAAGAAGTCAATCCCAGTGTTTCCAGTCATATGAGGTCATGCAATTTTCCTCACTGACAATGAGGTGATTCACGTCTCTCCTACCTCAACGGGGAAAAGTTGGTACACATTCAGACTGCAAATAAAGTGGAATTTTCTTTTCTCCCCAGGGAAAAGAAAGCAGACTATCGTGTCAGATTTCCTGCTTAGAAACTTTTTTTTTTAGAAACTCTTGCTTTTATAACAATGACACTTTTGTTTCTCCTGTTAGCCTAAAGTTTCCACTTCTAGGCTTTTGGTATTGAACTGTACAGATAATTATTTCAAATGGCATCAGAGAGTCCTTTTTTCTCCTCTGCTTTAGTTATGCTTCCTTTGAACCAAGTACTCATTTCAGCTGCCATCTCTCAGCCAACTTAAGTTTCCACTTTCAGGTTCTGTGGTTTCTGCCCTTTTTTTTTCTCTTTTTCCTTTTTTTTCTTTTCTTTCTTTATAAGGCGTTCTTCCCTCTTCCCTTTTATAGATCTGTTCCTGCTAGTCATGAGGTCCCTCACAAGAAATCTCAGGAATACATGCAGGAGTATATTTACTTTTTTATGATAATTGAGCAATTATGATTCCAAACGAACTTCCATGTAAGGCTCAAGAGAGGGTTCCAGGGTTCCCTTATATTATTCTTTTTGGATGCCACAGATTCTGGCCTCGGTAATATGTGTTTTTACAGATTCTAGACTGCGGAATGTTTTCTTTCCTTCCCATTTTCCAATTAAAATTCAGTCTATATGTTGGTAAGCCCGTTAGTACTTCTTCCAGGTAATTTCATTGGTCTGTCTTGTATAACATGGATGGCCCTGAACAGTGAGAGTGGTCTCATAATTTTCATTGCTCTCCTTACATGGAATTTCTTTCCAAATATTTCCATATTTCCTGTGAAACAACAGGGTGGAGACCACACTCCAGCATTATTCCTGACCTTTCCCTCTGCCATGAATTACAGAAACTTTAAATATTGTTTCTGTCAGAATCCATAGAAACAGTATAGATTCTTTATTTCTTTAATCCACAACATACCTAAAGTTGCCAGAGACCAGCAGCAGACGTTTCCTTCTTATGGCAAAAAGGGGAAATGTCATATTTAGTTTTTCCTTCATTTCATTTTTTATTAAAGTTTTTTAGAGTTTTATACCCATAGTTTTATGTCTGCATGCATATCTATGCATATATCTATTTTATGTCACAAAGTTTTGAAATTACTATAAGTTTTAAAAAGTTCTTCTTTTTCCTTTTCTCCATTTGAGGATTCATGAGACCCCTAGGTGTAGCTCTCTGCTGTTCTCAGTGAATTGGGACTTTCTAGAGGTCCTAGCCAGCATTTCTGCACAAGGATCACAACTCCTGATGCTACTGCTGTTCTCAAGGGATTGTCTTTGTATCTGTCTGCATGTGCTTCCTCAGTACAATAGCAGACACTGCTACCAACTCTGTTGGTGGGATCTCTGAAGGCCTCATGGATTTCCCAAACTCATTGGTCACCCGGACACTCCCATCTCAGGGTACCCAGTCAACTAAAATCAGGGAAGACTAACCATAAAGGTTACAGAGATACCATGGGTTTATGGTGACTGAGTGAGACATAGGGCAGCTGCCCTTCCCCCACCCAGAACTTCACAGCAGCCCTCCTCACTCAAAAGCCATCAGAGAAGAGACTGAGAGTTTGTCTACTCAATCTTTTTGTATGCTTACTCAGTTCCATCTCTGACGCTAATTTGAGGTCTTTCATCATCACATAGTACTAAACCATTCAGTCAGTCGTGGACAAAAGCTGGCTTCTCAAAGCTCCATGTATTTTATTGGAACCAGGAAGAGAATATTCATGCATATTTTAAAACCTGAACCCTCATTAAACATCCTTTCATGCAATAGAATTCCCCCTTATTGTTTCTTCCACCTTTTGAAGGATTAAATTGTTATTAAGACAGGCCAAGAAATTGTCGATGCTCAGCTTTTGGCCAAGAAAGAGCTCCAGCAGATATCTGGGTGGTTGAAGTTCCCCATCACTATTATATCATGCTCCTCTGGCAGGTTTGTGATCTGTTGTCAAATTCCTCACATATTTCTTTATTCTGTCCAGATTATAGATTTGGTAGATTGTGGTCTATACCCCCATGACAAAATAGCTACTGTTTTTCCTTCCATTTATCTTCACGTAAATGCCCTCTACCTGGCTTCCCTTATCTAGTTTTTAGATCTCAGGACCTAAGTAGACATTCTTAATATTCAATGATGCCTCATCCCTCCCTCTTTATATCTGTCCTGGTGATTCTAAATAAGGCATACTTAGCCAAAGTCACATTCCAATCATGAGTCTCACCCTACCAAAACTCAGTGATATCTAGAAGGTAAAATTTGACTCCCTAGACCTTTAGTCTGTCTGCCTTGTTACTTAAACTTTGAACTTTTGCATACAGACATTTGAGGCCATGGGTTTTACTATTGACTTCGGTCTTGGATTTTTATCTCCTATGGGCTTCTGAATGTCTTAAAAGCAATTCACTTTACCCCTCTGAGTCTTAATTTCCTCATATACAAAATGAAAGGGTTGAACTAGATGATCTTAAAGTTGATTATACTATTATTTTAATGACAGAAAAATGGAATAAATCCAGTGCTGACCTACAATGGATTTATTATATGAATGACTTACAATTTTAGCTCTTCAAACTCTTTAAATGACAGCTGTTTCAATTCAATTTAACAACCGTGTGTTAAATTCTTACAAGTGCGAGGCACAGCATTAGACTCTGAAACCACAAAAATGAAAACTGACTTGGTTCCCATACTCAAGGCTCTTTTATTTTGTTGAGTAGGAAATAAGAATTACATATATATGTGCATATATGTGTATACATATAGATATATATAACACACAATATACAATATAATAAGGACAAAGGAGAGATTAGATAGTGTTCTAGGAAATCTGAGAAGGGAGTGAACACTTTAAGCTGATACAAGGCAAAGGAGCTAGGGAAAAGATTAGAGAAGGCTTCACAGTGAAGGTAATACCTGAATTGAACCTTGAAGGAAGAGGATTTTAGAAAGGAGAAAGTGCATCCCAGGCAATAGGAATGGCCTGAGTGAAAGCAATTGAGGATAGAGAAAGCATGTTGAGCCCAGGTAACTCAACCTAGTAATCTAGTTTGTCTGGAATGTGGAGTATATGAAGGGGTGTGATGCAAAATAAATGCAGGTTAGAGGCAGATTATGAAGGGCCTTAAATGCCAGGCTAAGGAGTTTTCTTTTTTATACTATTGGCAAATAGGTCATTACTGAAGGTTTCTGAGCAGGGGAAATGATATGATCATACCTGTACTTTAGAAGATTGTTTGGGTAGCTGTATGGAGGATGGATTGGAAAGGGAAGAGGCTAGAGGGAGGCAGGGTAGGTGGGAAACCGTTATAATAGACTAGAAGAGAGGTAATGACAGGCTGAACTGGGCTGGTGGCAATGTAAGTGGAGACAATGAGAATGGACAGGAAAGATATTGTAAAGGCAGAAATGGTAGCACTTAGCAACTGACTGGATAAAGGGAGTGAAAGGGAGAAAAGAGCCAAAGATGACCCTCTGTGATTAGGAAGATGGTGGTCCCAAAGCAGAGATAGAGAGACTTGGAGGAAGGTTAGGTTTAGGGAAAAAGCTAATGAGTTATATAGTTTGCACATGTTGAATTTGAGGTACCAGCAAGGCATCCAGGTGTACATGTCTAATAAGTCATTGGAGTTGTGGAACTGAAACCTAAAGGAAAGATTAGAGCTAGATAAATAGGTTAAGAGTCATCTGCAGAGTTGATAATTGTGCAGTGAATATGAACGGTGGATTAAAGGGCTAGGATTATTTCACTTTTGTTTTTGTATCCCCAGCATCTAGCATGGTGCTTGGCACATAGTAGGAATTTAATAAAGAGTTGTTGATTGGTTGATGATAAAGCCCAAATCAATCAAGCATGAACTGGAGAACAGCAGACATTACCAGGAACCTGGGGGGGAAAAGCCATGCACAGTGACAAATCCTTTCACATGCCAGATGCACATAAGTTTTAAAATATGTGAACATTATATCTTCTTAGCTTTCAAACAAGGAGCCCTCAGAAGAAGCAATGATTTAGACTAAAAACAATGCAGGTTCTGCAAACCTAAAGACCAGATTCTCAGAGGCCAGAGTAAGGAATCCAAGACTCTGGGTAAAGCAGTCTAGAAATAAGATACAGGTGCTGCTTTCATCAAAATTCCCAATCCACTCATTCTACTGGCACTTTTTTTCCCATTAATGTTTTGAGTTTGTTTGTAGGTAAAGAAAAGTGATCCCTGTGGGAATGGAGAAGGAAGATGGCTCTATTTTCTTGCCAGGAGGGGCTTAGAATTGAATCTCATTTGCCTTTTACACGTTGTAACATACATAGACTCTATGTTCATTAGGAACCTGTTGCTTGCAGGTAATCTGACTCAAATACACCAAGAGGAGAAACAGAGATTAACTAGATTCAAATGTCCCCATGTTTACCTGGATAAGAGCAAAATACAAGCCACATTGATGTTATTATAGAGAAACTTCGCAGGACTGAATCTAATGTAACTACCAAGAGTAGAGGAATCTAGGACCTCTGCTTGACATTTGGGTTGGTCAATAATGCTGAGTACTCCAGAAAAGTCAAGGAGATGGAGAAATGAGGAAAGGACTTTGATTATAGCAATAAAAAGGTCATTTTGTCTATCACAACTCTAGAACACTAGTGACAAAGCATGCTTTGCACTTCTTTGATGGGAAGTGATTGACTGTGGGTACAGAATGAGACCTGGTGAATATGACGCAAAAACAAAAAAGGAAAAGGAAAAGATTATCAATGAGATATATAAAAATATATATAGGATAGAGTAGAAGGAAATCAGAAGAGGACACAGACAGGAAGAGCAGCATTGGTACTTCTATGTTAAAAGTGATGTTTATTTTAAAAGAGTAGTTGTCAAACTTTTTGGTCTCAGGACCCCTTTATACTCATAAAATTATTGAGGCTCTAAAGAGCTTTTTATGTGGGTTATGTCCATTGATATGTACTGTATTAGATATTTAAATGTCCTAATATTATTATGAAAAGAGTTATGCTGTCATCAACCCCCTGAAAGGGTCTTAGATACCCCTAGGGGCACTCATGCCACACTTTGAGAATCACTGCTACGAAAAAAAAAATCAAGCTGTGCATGGTGAACTCATGGTTTCATGGGCAATCCTCTTTCATATTTGTAAGTGTTCATGTTGATGACTATCAAGTTAAAAAGTTTTTAATTAAACATAAAAAAGTCATTTTGAATAAATAGTTTCCGTAGGGTTGTGGTGTTGGAAACCAGATGAAAAGAGGTTGATAAATGAGTGGATGGAGAGATAGTGGAGGCAGTAAATGTACATTATTCTTTCTAGGAATTTAATAGTGAAAGGAAGGAGAGTTATAGAACGATGCTTGAGGGCATGACAAAAGAGGTGTGTGTGTGTGTGTGTGTGTGTGTGTGTGTGTGTGTGTGTGTGTGATAGTCCATAAAACCTCTCTGGTTGGGGGGCCTAGCCTCTCTTGAAGCAAGCTGCATCTGCTCTTAACACTCCTGCTCTTCCTGCCTGCCACTCCTGCCCCTCTTTTTTCTGGAAACTTCCATGTCCCCTTTGTTGTGCAGCTGACTCCCTTCACAACGGGGACAAACATCCAATTCTTTTTTGTTGTTTTTGGGTGAAGCAATCGGTGTGAAGTGACTTGCCCAGGGTCACGCAGCTACTAAGTATTATGTGTCTGAGGAAGGATTTGAACTCAGGTCCTTCTGACTCCAAGGTTGGTGCTTTATCCACTGTACCACCTAGCTTCCCCTACCTTGCCAATTCTCGATACTTCTTGCTTTTGATATCAGAGTTGAGAAACCAATCAGAAGACTAAGACTGTCCTTTCCATTAAGAACTCATTGTCCTTTACCTGCATCAGTGAACTAGCCTGGTAAATTAGAGGACCACCATTTGGACACTACCACTCTCACTTCCTCCTAACCTGAAGACCATCATGCCTAAGGTCCAGTGACCTTCCTGCTTTTCTCTTTCTCTTGTTGTCACTGCCTTCCCGTGTTCCTCTCCCTAAGTGCTTAAATTAGTCCTTTATCCTCCCCTTGCATAAGGTAAGAGCCACCATAGTCTATTAGTTATTATTCTAAACATCATTGACTTGTCTAATTCTTTTGTGAAAACTCCTCTAAGCCCCCAAACTGCTTTCATGGACTGGGTCTGCATGTTTGAAGACCCCTCAAAAAACAGGAGAATGAAAGGCAGGGTGGGGTTGGG
This sequence comes from Phascolarctos cinereus, assembly GCF_003287225.1. Taxonomy (NCBI): domain Eukaryota; kingdom Metazoa; phylum Chordata; class Mammalia; order Diprotodontia; family Phascolarctidae; genus Phascolarctos; species Phascolarctos cinereus. Next base: position 170,335,025 of record NW_027555514.1, read on the forward strand.
GTGCAGAATAGAGAGAGGGGAGGGAGGAAGAGAAGGATGAAGGTAGAAGAAAGGGAAAGGAGCAGGAAGAAGGAGAAAGAAGAGAAACCTCAGCTTCTTCATCTCCAAAATAAGGATAATAATAATATTTACTTCACAGGGTTGTTCTGAGGATCCTGTTATATAATGTTTGTAAAACAAGGTCTGCCAGCTTTAAAGTGCTGTAGAAAAATCAGCTTTCACAAATCACTCCCCAATTGATAAATGGTCAAAGGATATGAACAGGCAGTACTCAGATGAAGAAATTAAAGCCATCTATAGTCATATGAAAAAATGCTCTAAATCACTATTGATTAGAGAAATGCAAATAAAAACAACTCTGAGGTACCACATCACATCTATCAGATTGGCCAACATGACAAAACAGGAAAATGATAAATGTTGGAGATGTGGGAAAATTGCAACACTAAATGCACTGTTGGTGGAATTGTGAAACAATCCAACCATATTGGAGAGCAATTTGGAACTATGACCAAAGGGCTATAAAAATGTGGATACCCTTTGATCCAGCAATAGCACTTCTAGGGCTATATCCCAAAGAGATCATACAAATGGGGAAAGGACCTACATGTACAAAAATATTCATAGCAGCTCTTTTTGTGGTGGCAAAGAATTGGAAATTAAGAGGATGCCCATCAATTGTGGAATGGCTGAGCAAGTTGTGGTATATGAATGTAAAGGAATACTATTGTGCTATAAGAAATGATGAACAGGCTGACTTCAGAAAAACCTGGAAAGAGTTGTATGGTCTGATGCTGAGTGAAGTGAGCAGAACCAAGAGAACGTTGTGCACAGTAGCAGCCACATCGTGCGATGACTAATATTGATGGACTTAACCCTTCCCAGCAGTGCAGGGATCTAGGGCATCTCCAGAGGCCTCGTGATAGAAAGTGCTGTCCACATCCAAAGAAAGAACTATGGAAGTTGAATTGCTATTTTTTTTCTCTTTTGTTGAGTTTTGTTTCCTCTTTCTGATAGTTCTTCCTATTGTTTTTAATTTTTATTTACAACATCACTAATGTGAAAATGTGTTTGATAGGAATGTAGATGTATAGCCTATATCAGATTGTGCACCATCTTGGGGAGGGTGGTGGGGAGGAAGGGGGAGAAAAATTTTAACTTCAAAAGCATATGGAAGTGATTATTGATAAATCAAAATAAATTAATAAAAATTTTTTAAAAGAAAAAAAAGCAGCACCTAGAACTCCAGGTATAGTTAGACCATGAAGAGTAGAATGACTATTAATATCCTCCATTCTAGGCATTATATTTCTATTAAGTGTTGTTCAGCACTTTCCATCTTTGTAACACCAATATTCTTCCAATGATACTCTGGGGCTACCAATCATGCAATGTTACAGTTTCTAGGAAATCATAATTTATGATGGGCATAAAAAGACCTCAAAAATGCATTGGAAAGATCACTGTGGAGGGATTATGAAAGAATGTGGACAAGATTCACAAAGGGGTGGGTGGAAGACAGGGAAGAATTTAGGGGTTTGATCTACAACCCACATCAATGAGCTCATTAAAGAGATTTTCTTTAGCAGTTTCACAGGAAATATTCACTGATTTTAATTACTATGATCTCCTTTTCCTCTCTCTTCTCCAAGGGCTGTGTTATCCACTATCAATATTTAACAGTTCAGGGGCAGAGCCAAGATGGCAGAGTACAAGCCAGGACTCAGGATCCCAGCTGAACTCTCCCAACGTTGCTCTCCAAATAACTTTAAAATAATGCCTCAAATCAAATGGAGTGGCAGAGCCAACAAAAGGTCAGAGGCAGCCATTTTCGCTGCATAAGACAACTTGGGATGTCCACAGGAGAGGTCTGTTACACCATGGTAGGCACAGGCGCCAAGCATGGCAGGAGCATCAGTGCTGGACCTTGGAGGCAGCTGTGATAGCAGTAGTAGCAGCAATAGCTTCTTAAGCTCTTAGCTGAGAGATGGTAAGGGTGTTAGACAACTGGTCACAAAGAGATCATAGGGGACCTTTTACTGTCACTGGGTGCAGCTAGCACTGATCAGCAACTCTATATCCCATGTCCAGTTCTGGGATGGAGAACTTGTGATCAGTCAAAAGGGAGCAGGGGCCCTGGTCATTGTTCCAAGGCTAAGAGGAGCACTAGCACTTTTAGCTACAGGAGAGCAGAGGACCTGGTCAGTCCCAGGACCAAGAGATATACTAGTCAAGTGAGCAAGGGCTCTTCCTGGGTAAAGACCAGAGAGCATACCAGGAGAGCAGTGATTACATCTCAACCAGGATCACACCACCTTGGAAGCACCAAAAATTTGCAGAACCCCAGAACTAGTTCTGAAAACAACAGCACAAAAAACCCTATCTTGGCACAATGCCTCCCTGCCCCCAGGTGAGCAAAGCCCAACTTTAACATAAAATTCAAAGTGAAGAAAGAGGCTGGGAAAATGAGCAAACAACAAAAAAGGAACTTGCAGGGGAAGACCACGCCATAAACTTAGAAGATATCAACGTGAAAATATCTATAAGCAAAGTCTCAAAGAAAAATGCTAATTGGACCCAAGACCAGCTAGAATTACTGGAAGAGTTAAAGAAAGAGATGAGTGGTAGAGGAAAATTGAGAAAATAAATGAGAGTGGTTCAAGAAAATTATGAAAAGAGATTAACAGCTTGGTAAAAGATGCATGAAAAAATACTGAAGAAAATAACACCTTAAAAAACAGAATTGGCTTAATGATAAAAACTTATATAAACTTATGCAAAGTGAAGTGAGCAGAACCAGGAGAACATTGTACACAGTAACAGCAATATTGTATGATGAAGAATTGTGAATGACTCAACTATTCTCAGCAATACAATGATATAAGACAATTCCAAAAGATTAATGATGAAGCATGCTATCTGCCTCCATAGAATGAACTGATATTGCTTGAATTTAAAGCTCAAAAGCTTATGGAAGTGATTGTTGATAAATCAAAATAAATTAATTAAAAAAGAAAAAATCAGCTTTCATTATTATTTCATGTGATTAATAAATGTTTCTTAAGATTAATGGTGCAGTCTCCCAAAGGGGGCAAGAAGGAATGGGATCAAAGTCACAGTACTAAAGCCCTGGCATGGAATTTGTGACCTAGTCCTAAAAAAATTTAAAAAAAATAAATGAAAGGTCTTTCACAGGCTCTTATGTATGTGTGACCCAAGGGAATCAAGCTCACAAAATAGAAATTACCAACCATTTAGGAAAGAATTCCTCCAAGTGCTACACCCTTAGGGTTGAGAGCATCATTTACTAAAGTATCCAAAATAAACTTTTGCCTAAAGCAGGATGCCATGTCAATGTAGTCAGTGTCTGCAATGTCAGTGTAGGGCCATGGCATTCTCTTCCAAGATGACAGTTTATATTTAATCTTTTCCTGGACTGTGTTCCTTAGAAAGAATTCTTTGAATAAATAACTTAATCCTTATGTACGAACAAAACAAATTACAAAATTGTATTTGTTAGAGTACCTTCTGACCACAGTGCCAAGGCATTTTGCCAAGTTTTTAGCACCGGAAAACAAGGACTTTACTTAAGAAGATTTCATTTTATCTAAAGTTGGCTAGATTGTACTTGGGAACAGAGACTGTTCTTGCCTCTTGTATCCTCAATGCTTAGCATAGTGCCTGGCACATAGTAGGAGCTTAATAAAATTTTACTAATTGCTTAACAGACAAAAGGAATCTGACAGAAGAAGACAGTCTGAATAGATGAGATTAGGAAATGCTTCCCTTCCACACACACTTACCAAACCATAATCTTATCAGAGTTTCTTGTGAAACCCTGAAATAATGTGAAAATTGGCTTTACTCCCTACTTCATTTTTGCCTATATAGATAATCAGTGAACCTTAGTCTTCTGAAGTCAATCTCATGGAAATCCCTGTAACATATGCCAGACTTCCTAGTACGAAAGCTTTGATAATATATCAGCAAGTGGTATTAACCACACCTATAACCTCTACAGGACTAGTTTGGCACAGTTACAGCCAAAAGAAGAAAGCTCTTCTTTTTTTTTTTTGTTTTTTTTATTCAAATCTAAAAAGATGTAGGTTTTATCACAGACAGCTGTCCTCGTTTTCCCTGTCTATGTTGAAATAAGAGGCAGCACAGCTAGAGTGGAGCACATACTGACTGTTTGACCCCAGTGGTTAGGGTCCCTAGGCAACTTTCTAAGATTATAAATTGCAGAGATGGCTGATCTGAATGGGTAGAGTTTCCTCACCAGAAGCTCCCTATATCCCAATGAAATCACAAGTTGGAACCAAAACTCTTGAAATAAACAAGAATGTCTTGCAACTTTACTTCATCACTTGGGCAACTGTTTAGAAGAAAGAGCTTGCAACCAAGGATTTATTTTCTTTTTTCTGAAAATGTAGAATAACTTTTATATTCTTGGTAGGTGGGTAGCAGTGGGAGGGGGAAAGGGATGGAGTTTGACCCTGAGGCAGCTAAAATGACCTCCCCAAGGACAGTAGCCCAATTCCATTGTTAGTCTTGTTTATGTTTCCTTTTTGGAAATACTCAGATAAATTTAATAATAAATTACCTGGCCAGTAAGCAGAATTATAAAACCTTGCTGTCATGAAAAAATGACACACTTTCATAGGTACAGAAAGTTTAGATAACTCAATTATTTAAACTCGATCTTAGACATTTTTATGCACATAATATATACATATAATTCATTTACTATATTTATTCACTATTTAGTGTGTGTGAATGTACATGTAGATACGTATATGTGTATATATGTATTTATACACATTTTAACATCACACATGTCTGTATATGACAATTGTCTATGATACAAAGATGTACATTAGGCATCTGGGGGCACAATGTATAGAGTGCTGGACCTAGAGTCAGGAAATTCAAATCCAGCCTTAGACACATACTAGCTATGTGACTCTGGACAAATTGCTTAACCTCTGCCTCAGTTTCCTCAACTGTAAAACAGGGATAATAATAACAATAGCATCAACTTCCCAGAGTTCTCATGAAGGTAACATGAGAATGCTTGTAAAGCACTTTGTGAGCCTTAAAATGATAGCTATTTTTTAGAAAATTTGACTTTCAAATACAAGACTCAAGTGAAACATGAAGAAGTAAACAGGAAAGAGAAATCATAAGAGACTTATTAAGGTTGAGCTATTCACATTCCTGCATGGAAAGATGATATTTGTAGCTCATGAGACCTTTGTCAGTATTAGGGCAGTTGAAGGGAAAAAATTATATATATGTAGATAGATAGAGGGCACAGGGTGAGTTGAAGATCAAGGGGTGATATCTGCAGAATAAAATTAGGGGGTGAGAGAGGATTATACTAGGAGAAAGAGAAAGGGAGAGGTAGAATGAGGTAAATTATTTCCCATAAAACAGAAAAGAAAAGGCTTTTATAGTGGAGGGAAAATGGGGAAGGTGAGAGGGAATGAGTGAATCTTATTCTCATCGGATTTGGCTTAAGGAGTGAATAACATACACATTCAATTGGGTATAGAAATCTGTCTTACCCTACAGGAAAATATGGGGGGAAGGGGACAAGAGAGCAGGGGGATGATAGAGGGGAGGGCAGATTGGGGGAGGGGGTAATCAGAAGCAAACACTTCTGAGGAGGGACAGGGTCAAAAGAGAGAATAGAACAAATGGGAGGTGGTTTAGGATTAAGGGAAATATAGTTAATTTTCCACAACATGATTACTATGGAAGTATTTTGCATAACTACACATGTACAGCCTGTATCGAGTTGCTTGCCTTTTCAGTGAGGGTGATTGGGGAGGGAGGAAGGGAGAAAATTTGGAACCCAAAGTTTTAAAAACACATGTTAAAAAAATTGTTTTCATCTGCAACTGGGAAATAAGATATGCAGCCAATAGGGTATAGAAATCTATCCTGCCCTACGAGAAAATAGAAGGGGAAGGGGATAAGAGAAGGGATGGGGGACATAGAAAGGAGGACAGATTAGGGGAAGGGGTATTCAGAATGCATGCCATCTTGGGGTGGTGGGAGGGGCAAGAGGGAAAGAAAATTTAGAACTCAAAATCTTGTGGAAGTGAATGTTGAAAACTAAAAGTAAATAAATTTTTTTTAAAATGATAGCTATTTTTCTCGAAATTTTACAGGCAAGGATTGTCTGTTTCTAGAGAAACAATATATCAATAAGTATTCATTAAAAACTTTCTAGGTGCCAAGCACAGTGCTAGGCACTGAGGATTTTTAAATGTTCCAGTGGCTTGGTGATCTTATCAATTTGGGAGTTCCCTCCAATGATGTTGATCGCAACATGCACAAATTTAAATGTGATGCCCATTCTGTAGGACTCTTGTTCACATCCTCCCATGAGTTTTCCCCAGGGAGTTCACCCAATGTACTAGAGACCTTCTTCTCTTTCTCCTAATATTGAGAGGCTGCCAGATGACCAAATATCTCATGAAATAATGTTTCTTGTTGCTTTGGGATTAAACCAATTCTACTAAACTCTTTTTTGACTCCCCCGAGAAGTATCTGTTACCCATCCTTCCATTTAGCTGCAAATCTTCCTTTTGTCTTGTTTTGTTTATTGCAAAAAGGGTCAAAATTGATATAATTCAGTTCCTCTGGTAATATGTCCACTCATTTGTCATTGGACAAGGATCTTACCATTTAGAGTACCAATAACCAAACTGCAGTTTATAAAAAATTGAAAAACTATATGATTCTTCATACCCTCTGCTCACTTTTTCTGCCCCTCTATCATGTCACCACAGAAGCAAAAGGGGCCATGTGGGATTGAGGGTCATTTTATTTTTTAATGTTTTAAGGGTTTCTGTGGCCAAAGAATTCATCACTGAGTGGCCAGGCTATTGGTAATGAGCCTCCCTTGACTTAGCTGGACTGGTCCTCAGAAAGCATACTCAGTCTATTGTCAGGCAACTCTTAAAGCCTTTACAGGCTTTCGATAAAGCCTTCCAGGACTGACATTCTTCTGCCATATAGCCTTTAATAGCCCAAAGCTACCCATATACCATGTTGAGGCATGGAAGTAAAACTTTGTGGAGAAGGCTCTGGGAATGCAAAGACAAAAGTGAGAGAACCTCTCCCTTCAAGGACTTTCCATCCTAATGGAGAAGAAGGAGGAGAAGAGGAAGGAGGAGGAGGAGGAGGAGGAGGAGGAGAAGCAGAAGAAGGAGAAGAAGGAGAAGAAGAAGGAGGAGAAGAAGGAGAAGAAGAAGGAGGAGGAAGAGGAAGAGGAGGAGGAGGAGGAGAAGTAGAAGGAGAAGAGGAAGGAGAAGGAGAAGGAGAAGGAGAAGAAGGAGAAGGAGAAGGAGGAGGAGGAGGAGGAGGAGGAGGAGGAGGAGGAGAAGGAGGAGGAGGAAGGAAAACTAGGTTGGAACCAGATTGTGAAGGGCTTTAAATGTCAAGCAGAGGAGTTTATATTTGTTTGTGCAGGTAACAGAGAGCTACTGGAGTTTTTTTGAACAGGAGAATAACATAGCCAAACCTGGGTTTACCAACATCATTTTGGCAGCTGTGTGAAAGATGAAATGGAAAGGAGAGAAACTTGAGGCCAATTAGGATGCTATTGCAATAGTTCAGGAAAGAGATGTGAGGATCTGAATCAGGGTGGTGGCTGTATGAGTGGAGAGAAGAGGACGGAGAAGGAGCAATAGATTGTTATGTATAAATGGGTGATGATATTATGAAGATATCTTATCCCGCAGAGTTACACTGCTATGGTGAAGATGAAAACCTGATGCTCCCCATGAAAAGCCTTTTTGCTTGCTTTAGAAAAACATGGGTTTCAGAGCACTGGTAGAATTAGTCACCTATGTTTACCTTCCAGACTGGGTATGGGAGCAGCTGAAAGCTTTGCTCCTTAACTATGCAGCAGAATTTCACAAGAAACGACTGGTTCTAGCTTGTTGACTTTTATTATATGAAAAATAATTATAATAGATTAAACAAAGAAATCCATTTTCAACAAATTATTTGATAACTCAGACTTGTATGTTTAGGAGCATTGGCTCAGACTCTTTACTCCTGGTTTGTCTCTCTCAGGAAACTTCACAAAGTATCTAAGACTTTATTAATAATTAGCTCCAATATCCTATATAAAGAATTGCCTGCACTCCAGGAACTATAAAACCTAGCTGCCCTCTACCTTCACTGCTTGCTGGCTCTCTCTCTCATCATCATCATCATCATCATCATCATCTCTCCCTTCCCCCTCCCTCTCTTCTCTTTCTCTTCTCCTCTCTTCTCCTTTCTTCTCCTCTTCTCTCTCCACTTATACCAAATTTCCATGCAAAATTTGCCTTCAATCCACTGTCTTTGACCTTTCCAATATCTTCTCTTGGTGACCCGGTTTTTTTGTTTGTTTGTTTGTTTTGGTTTTTTGTTTTGTTTTGTTTCTTTGTTTTTGTTTTTTTGGTAAATGACATCTCTTTCTCTGACTGATCACACTGATCTGCAAAGGGCCTCTAGTTGTTTCTAAAATTGTTTGGCTTCTAGAGACTCTAGAAATATCCAAACAAATTCTGTCCCAGAATTCACTGGTTTGCTGACATTTTTGAACTTGGTTTTGAGATATTTAAGAAGAGAGGAAAAGAATCATGAAATGCTTGACATAAAAGAAGAGTGAATAAAAGAAGAAGCCATTCCTTCTTTTTAAATCTACTCTGTAGACTGCTTGTGGTCAATGTGGTTCTTAACCTGAGATCCATCAATTTGTTGTTTTTTTTTTAATTTTTGTATTTTATTTTGTGCATTTGAAGACAATATTTTGAGGATGGGTCCATGGGGTTCACCAGACTGACAGTGGAGTAAAAAGGCATCTAAGTGTATGGTTGCAAATATAAAATAAGGGACAAAAGCAGGTATTGGCAAAGTTCTTCCATTTTCATTTGTGTGTGAATTTTGAACATAAATGTGAGGACATGAAACATTAATGCAGTCAAGATAAATGTTTCTCTGTATGTCTCAATAGTTTACTTTCATGAATGTAACCCTTGGCTCAAAGGGCTAGTTGTGTAGGACTCTCTCTTCGTTGTTAGAGATTGATCACTTAACAACCCACCCCTGTGTGAGGATGGGCCTGAGTTGGTGAGAGCTGTAGAGAAGAGAGATCTGGCACTTCTGGACTTCCAATTTCAAGATTTCCATAAATTAAAAATAAAATTTTTTTAAAAAAAGAGAAAGAGGTGACCACTCCACCCTTCCTTAAGGTCACTAAAGGAAGAGAAAGACTCTGAGAAGCCAGTATGTGGAACTTTGATTATGTTCCTGTTTCCAGCTTGCTATGCTAGAGACCAGAGAATTTCTTCTTAAGTGAGATCTGAGACTATTTCTCTGTCTTGGTTGGGCTAGGTTATTTCACTCTCCTAAAGGGAGAGCTCATTCATTCCATATCATCTGGCATATATTATACTTTTTTTTTTTGGCGAGGCAATCAGGGTTAAGTGACTTGTCCAAGGTCACACAGCTAGTGAGTATCATGTCTGAGACTGGATTTGAACTCAGGTCCTCCTGACTCCCGGGCTGGTGCTCTATCCATTGCACCACCTACCTACCCTATATTCTTTCTTTTTTTTGCATATTTATTCTCCTATGTATACTTTCTCTGGTTTCTGTTTTGCTATCATCTTGGATAAATTAGTTTATTTGCTATTTGCTATATATGTTCATTACAGAATTGACACTGGTAGGAAGGTCCAGCCTTGAATATAAAGCTTAGGGTCCTCCTTTCCCACCAAGGAATAGTGATCAGGAGTTTAGTTTGAACCTAAAATATACTTCTCCTAGACTAATAATATTTAAGGGTGCAGATATATATAATTCTACCTTTCTTAGGTGAGCAGAGGCAGCCAGCCTCTGACCCCAAGTTCCTACTTTCCCTACTGGTAAGAATCAAAGTCTCCCTTGAGGAGATTCTAGAGATACCTAACCTTGCCTCCCTTGGAGCCACATCTAGACAGACCCATGTGGCCATACATAACCTATGTGGGCAAAATAAAACAGCACCAGACATCATCCCCCTTAGGGGTGATATTCCTATAGTTTACAGTCTTTAGTTTAAAGTCTCACACCAACCCTCAGGCTCAAGTCCCAGGTACTCTGGCTTCTCAGGGCTTCCCTGCCAGGTTGGCTGGATGCAACATCTCACCTGGAGTCTTGGCTCTGCCATGACTCAAATTCCCACTCTGGTGGAGATCACCACTGGCTAGGACCTGAAACTAAGGACAAATGACTCAAAACAAAAACAAACATTTCCAGGACAAGAGAAAACTCAGAGTCAGTGGGTAAGAGGGAGGGCAGGGGAAAGAAATCCTTCCCCACTCAAAAGTTCTGTTCATGGCACCCATGCTACAGGAGACCTATGATCTTTACCCTCTGGATACAGCTGCAAAGAATTTGAGGGAAAAAATGATTGTCTCTTGTCTGGCCGTTTTTTAAAACACAGCCTATTCTGACCTCTTCCAGCTCTGCAGTTAACCAAAGGAGGCTACACCCACCCATGTTTTGTGGGACTCAAGATGCCTCTAAGTTAAGCAAATCTCCAAAGGCCCCATTACACATCAATGATAATTAAAGTTGATATGTTTTCCTGGGGCAGCTAGATGGCACAGTGGATAGAGTGCCTGGACTCATCTTTCTGAGTTCAAATCCGGCCTCAGACACTTACTGGTTCTGTGACTCTGGGCAAGTCACTTAACCCTGTTTGCCTCAGTTTCCTCATCTGTAAAGTGAGCTGGAGAAGGAAATGGCAAACCACTCCAAGAAAACCCCTAATGGGGTCACAAAGGATTGGATATGATGGAACAACAACAAAAAGTTTTCCTGGCCAATGCCAGCCTTTGGCTTTTTTTTTAACAAGATAATTTCTTATTGATAATAACTAAATGGTGCTTGTAGTGTTTTTGATCATACGGTAGATTCCATCCACTCATTAGACTTTTCTGAGTTGTTCTGCAAGAGGGAAAAAAATGTGACATTGAGAATGACCAAATATATCCCTTGTAGTTTAATGGAGTTTAAGCATTTTGACACATCTGTCATAGATAGCTTATAGGTGTGAATGACACAAAATAGATTAAGAACCCCTGTTCTGTGTCATGGCAAGGGATCAACCAGAAGCCTCTGTTCACTTGACTTTCAGCAAGATGCCAAGATAGTGGGAGGTGACCCGACTGTGAGGCTACCAGAAGGGCCAAAGGGAATGTTCAACTTCAGAGGAAGTACCCCACTCCGAGCAGATGGAATGGGGTGGGACTAATTCTCTTTGCCCAATCCATCTGCAAAGCCATGTAACTGTCATTTGTTAGAAATGGTCAGGGAAGATCATAGAAACATAGATCGTGAACTGGAAGGGACCTCAGAAGGTCACCTCCCTCATTTTACAGGGAAGGGAAGAAATTAAGACCACAGAGCTTACATTACTTACCACAGTCACATAGATAGTAAGTAGAAGAATCAGGATTCAAAAACAGGTCCCGTGTCTCTAAGTTCAATACTATTTCCATTGTGCTGTGTTGCTTCCCAAAGGAAGGTTATTTCTTGTCACAGTGCTTCTTACCAGTTAAGAGTTGGGGTAGCTAGGTGGTGTGGTGGATAGAACACTGAGGCAGGAGGACCTGAGTTCAAATCTGGGTCTCAGACCAGACACTTGACATTTACTAGTTGTGTGACCCTGAGCAAGTCACTTAACCCCAATTGTCTTGAAAAAAATAAACAAAATTAAAGAGAAAGATTGTAAAAATGTATAACCCAAACAAATTCAAATCTTTAGTACATAACCACTTAGTTACTGAATAAGGCCATTAATATTAGCTAGTTTTATTACGAATACTGTAGTCATCATCATCACTGAAAACATTAATGTTTTGCATTTAAACACATTTTTTGTATCTAACCTCAACTCGGTTCTCATGTATAAGTGGCTATTCTTACACAGAAAACTAACAGGAGGTTCCTGCAGTAACCCAAAGTGTCCTTTTCCATGGATTCATTATCTCTCAAGTTCCTGAAGAATTCAGAACTGTTTTACACCATCCTGTTTGAAATATGAGGGAATTAGCCTTCACAAATACTCAACCCTAACTCACTCAGTGTTGTATAACTAACAAACCAAAGCAAAAGAACACGTGGTAGCTCCCCAACCACTGATCCTAATTACTTTTGAAGGACCTAACATAGACAAGCGCATCCAAGCACCAGGTTAGCACTACAAAGCAGAGCCAGTGTCTGTCAAACATTTTGTTATTCTAAAGGTCTGGTAAAACTGAGCTTGTCTGTTTAGACAAGGTCAAATACCACAAATTAAGCCATAACAACATTGGCGTAAAAAGCCATATATGGATCTCTGGGCCCCAGAGATCTGAGAATTTCTGATTTGAGTGCTTGTTGTAAGGAATACAACATTCTGTGACTCAGTGAACAAAGAAGAAAGCTAAAAAAAAAACAACAAAAAAAATAAAGCCTGAATCATCCTATCAAAGACCAGCAATAGCCTCTCAAAGCTCCCAACTAGCCATGATGATTTCTTAGCACAGTGACAGGCACAGAGTAGGTGCTTAATAAATGCTTGTAGACTTGACTTGAGCCTAGCTCTGAATTTCCTCATATTGGCAAGAATCACTTTTGACTTACCATTTCAGCTGCTAACCTACTCATTCTCTAGAATAGCTGACAGTTCTTTGGGTCCTGACTCCTGATTAAAACATTAGGAGTACATTTATTTTATATCTCTGACTTGAGATGGGACCGTATCTGGATCTTGATCTCTGAAATTCCTTACTTAAATTGCAATCTCCTGAACTTCTCCCTTCTCAGTCCCGTGTAACTCCCATAAGTATTTTTTTTCTTTCATCAACACCTGCAGTACCTTGATTTCCCCCTGTTCTCCCAGGCCATCAACATTGTTTTGGTTTCATTTTGTTCCCTGTACTTAAAGATCCCAAAGCATAGATCTGGAAGTGAAGGCAGCAGATACAACTTTATTTTGTGGATCACCATCCTGGAGCCCTTGAAAAGGAGGAAGTATGTATAACCCAAGTCAAAGATGAGACTTTCCTTACACAAGAAAATGAAAGCTGTTAAGCCATCTTTAATGCTGCCACACACACCCATACTGGGAAAATGCTTCACCATCAACCCAATCTGGATGAAAATTTCTAGGCTCACAGCATCCTACTCCAATCTCCTGTTGGCTTTAAAAGATACTTTTTAAATTTTTTGTTTTTTTTTTAATTAACAAACTTTTTTTCTCCCTCCCACCTCTGTACCCCATGAAAAATACAAGAAAAACAAAATCTTTGTAACAAATATGCACAGACAAGCAAAACAAATTCCCCACTGGCCATGCCTCAACCCCAAGATGTACAACTTATCCTGCATCCACCAGCTCTCTGTCAGGAGGCAGGTAGCATGCTTTATCATTGGGACTCTGGGATCCTGGCTGGTCAGTTCCTTGATTGGTGTTAAAGACTAGTTTTTAATAAATCTCCTTTGCACATGTAAGTCTGTGTGCGAGTTTCCTTTTCCACCCCCTAATACAGATGTTGTGTTATCACAGAATCACTCATTTGGGGGAGTATTTGATGCTAAATGAAAAAACTGAGAGGAGAAGGAGAAACTGAACAAGTCTTCTAATTTTTTAACTCAAATTCAAGGAGCCCTCATTCCAGTTGCTATGTAGAGAATTCCTAACATATTCAGTCTCTGTGCTTTCCTTTAAGCTATTCTCTGTCTTTGGAAAGGATCCCTTCCCTTCTTTTTCTGTTAACATCCCTCCCTTCCTTCAAGGTCCAACTCAGGTAATCCTTCCTCTCTGACTCTGTCAATTTTCTCATAGGACTATGCCTGGACCTCTCACTTGCACTTATCATGCTTCCTCTTCAATGACAATTATTTCAGTATATGTCTTACCCTTTCTATTAGATTGTAAACTCCTTGGGGGAGGTTGACTATTTGTGTGTATACCCAGCCCCAAACATAGTTTGTTCGTTCACAATAAGTCCCAGCTAACACATGCTTATTAAATTGAATTCACTGTCCTGGGCACTTGAGTATGTACCCTAACCAACTTTTTAAAAATGTATCCTAACCAACTTTTTAAAAGTTACCAAAAAAAAAGAAGTTCCTCGATCTTTTCTCTCTCTCTCTCTCTCTCCCTCCCTCCCTCCCTCCCTCTCTCTCTCTCCCTCCCTCCCTCCCTCCCTCTCTCTCTCTCTCCCTCCCTCCCTCCCTCCTCCCTCTCTCTCTCTCTCCCTCCCTCCCTCTCTCTCTCTCTCTCTCCCCCTCCCTCCCTCCCTCTCTCTCTCTCCCCCTCCCTCCCTCTCTCTCTCTTCTCTCTCTCTCTCTCTCTCTCTCTCCCTCCCTCGCTCTCTCTCTCTCTCTCTCTCTCCCCCTCTCTCTCTCTCTCTCTCACACACACACACACACACACACACACACACACACACACACACACACACACCATACGGACACATAATTCCAGAGGTTAATCATGTTCTCTGTAAATAATTTTTTTTTCTTAGCCATCACCTAACTCCTCTCTGCTACAATGAAGTCCACATCCTCTCATTCTGGCCAGAGTAGAGAGAGAACAATTGGTAGTATACTTTGTATAATAACATACCATATACTATCATTAAAAAAATCTTTCAGCCTTTTTCCAGCAGGTTAAACTGTTCCCATTCTTTTCATCTGCCCTTCCAGGTCCTCTAAGCCAACCCTTTCATTGTCTTTATTATATAGGAGGAGAATGGCCTGAGGCAAAGAAATGGCCCTACCCTTTATAGTTTCCTAGTCCACCATCAGGCATCTAAAGCACATTGTCTTCTACCAAATCACAGGCTTTCAAACCTTTATTGGCTTAGATTTTTAGCAAACAATGAGCTATCTATTTAGCATTTCCTAGCTAGGAGTATTTCTGAGCTTGAGTATTTCCACTGGAGAAAGATCTATTTCTACAAGGACATTTTATATTTTGGGCAGTTGATTTTTTTTTAAAGTCTGCTTAGAACTTTCTAGATCCCCAGAGGGTAGGTTATCCCTAGTCTACTAATCTAAAAAGTGACAGCTCTTCTGGCATTTGTCCAAACTGGCCAAAGGACTTCCTTTGGTGTGAAATTGAGGAAATATTTTGAAGTCAATTCTGAAGTCATGGAAAAAATACGTTGAGCAATTGCTTTTTTTTCTTCCTGGATCATCTCAGTTTAGAACTTAATATTCTAATGAGCTCAGAAAAGGCAGCCAAAGAAGGAAGATACTGGCCTATCTCGTATAAATATTGTGATGTCTCTGAGTGTCATGATAGCCATGGTTTGGCATGGCAAGACAGAATGGTTCCCAGTTATACAGTACAACTTCATCAGGTTCCAGATGTAGGAGTAGGCCATATAAGTGAAAAGAGATTGATTAGCAGACAGTTTACCACAGAGCCTGGGGAAAGGGTAAGCAAAAAGGATATAGTTAACCAGAGTCATCAGGAGAAAGCAGGCAGAATCAACAAGGGTAAACAAAAACCAGTACCAGATGACATTGTTGGGACAGGGGTGCTGTCATTTGGGATTGTGTTTATGAGGACCCATCAAGTTGGCAAGAATTAGGAAAGGCCAGGGTACTTCTGAATATACTATCAGAATGAGGCTGCAGAGGACCTAGTCACCAGAATTTGGGCATGGAAGGGCTGGGACTTTTTCACACTCTTCTAAACGATAAGGCAATCTCAGTAGATTCTCATGCTTCTTGATACCAGATGTCAGTAGAGGATAGTATAGCTAAATAGATTCAGGACTGAAGTTGAATGGCCCAAAGAGTAGCAATTAATGTTTTTAATGTCAATTTGGAGAGAGTCTAATATAGTAACCTAGGGGTCTGTCTTTCAATGTCTGTCCATTAAATTATAATGTTTAACATTTTTTTTCATCAATGACTTGAGTTAAGGGAAAGATGACATATTTATCAAAATTTATAGTGATATATACATGTATAACCTATGTCAAATTGTTTGCCTCTCAATGAAGGGGAAGGGGAGAGGGAAGGAGGGAATTTGGAACTAAATTTTTTTTAAATGAATGTTAATTTTTTTTACATGTAGTTGGAAAAAATAAAATATTTTAAATAATTTTTTAACATTGGGAGTGATAGCTCAAGTTTAAGGGGACATTCAGGATTCAAAAATATTTCATCATGCTACAATATTGGGCTAACTATAACATGATGAAATTTGATAGAAAGGTTGGAAGCTGGATTGCAAGGAGTTAAGAAGACAGTGAGAGACAAGATGGAGGCATCTATTGTAAATGTCTTCTCAAGGAGTTTAACCACAAAAGGTAGAAGAGACATAGCATGATAATGAGGATGAAAGGATTAAGTAAGGGCTTTTTTGAGGATGGGAGAAGACAGAGGCATGTTTGTAGACAGTAGGGAAGGAGCCAGGAGGGAGAAACTGAAGATAAGTGATAGAGTGGTGATGATTGAGTGGGCAATTTGTTGGAGAAGATGGGATGGAATGTGATCTCTTGTGCAGGTAGAAGAATTTATCTTGGTAAGAATAAGACTACCTTTTCATGTGAGATGGTTGAAGGAAGAGATAGTGACAGAAGACATCCAAGTGGTATGAGATGGGGAAGAGGAGAAAAGAGGGAATTCAAGGTAAACAGTCTCAATTTTTTCTGTAAAATAGAAGGTAACATTCTCAGTTGAGAGGGTGGGGGGAGGCTGGGCTAAACGAGGCTTGAGGAGGGATGAAAAGGTTTGTAAGATCCCCTAGGGAAACTGGAATAGTGGGTGTATAAGGGAAGTGTAGAAGTATGGTCTGGAAACAGTAAAGAAGCAGTAAGTTGAGACTGTGTAACATAAATTTGAAACGGACCCATTCAGAATGATTTTCTCCACCTCTGTTCAGTAACACATGTGTGGGAGTGAAGACAGTGGATGGTGGAAGTGATCCAAGTCTGATGCTTGGCAGGGTGCAATCAGTGACATCATAAGGGGGCCAGACACTCAAGACAAGAGGACAGTGTAGAGTTGAACTAGTCTACTGAGTGGCCAAGATGAGGAAAAATGGAAATACTCACTAGTGCATGGGTGATGGCCTGGGAGAGAAATGAGGGGCTGAGAAATTGAGGGTCACAGTGTGGACAAAGTAGGGTCTATAAGGGAAGGCAGAGAGAGAGAGAGGTGGAAAGCTAATAGATTATGGTTGGATAAAGGGATTTCAGAAGTCTTGAAGACGGAAGTAGTGTATTTGTGGGTGATGGGAAAATGAGGGATGTAACTATTTTTGCATGTTGCTGAGATGGAGTGAAGGAACAGGTCATGGGAAGTGAGTAGATTGAGGAACTGAATGGTTAATGTGTTTGAGGGAAAGTCGATATGCATGTTGAAGTCCCTTAGTATGAGGGCAGGAGTTGGGAAGGAGAAAAAAATTGTGATTCAGGTACTAGACTTGTTAAGGAAGGAAGAAAAGTGACCTGAAGGTCTATAGATAATAGCTACCAGGAGTTTGTTGTAGATTGCATGAACCTCAAAGGAGGAAAGGCTACTGAATGATGGAGATGGGGGTAGAATCTGGCAGTGGCAATGGGGAACAAGTAGATTTCCAACTCCTTTGCTTCTACCAGTGAGCCAAAGGGAATGAGTGAAAGTATAGCCAGTACTGAAAAGGTAGCCAGGGAGGCCATGCCATTGAAGGGAGACAGAGCTCCATGATTCTGAAAGATGGAAGGAGGGAGAAAGGAAAATATTTAGGATGAAGGGAACCTTGTTACCAGTGGAAGGGGTAGGTAGTGCTTGGTTTGAGATTTTGGGGAGAGAGAGTTGAAGGGGATGGCAATAAGGAATTTGGGGGTCGATGGGAAATGGAGTTTTGAATGATGACTGATTTAGAATCACTAGGATGTGTAAGGTATGACGTGGTGTGAATATATTTATTTACTTAGTGGAAGATGCCAATCCTCTTTGGTGATCAGGCAGGAGAAAAGTCAGAATGGGATGGAAGTCATATGGTCAGGAGGCCCATTTCACTTTTTCTCCTTGCTCCCAAGGCTAGAGATTAGGCAGAAGACAGCACATGGAAGTCCTGCTCCCCACCCACTTTCCTCTTCTCCCCTCAGGAAATGGGCTCACCAGGAGATGGAAGGCCTGTGATCTGAGGGAAAGTCTTTCCTCTTTGCACCAGAGATTCTTCACATGTTGGGGTGAGAGATAAGGCTGTCTGGGGCAACAGTAGTTGGAAGTGCCCCAGCCCCTAGCAGTCTTCCCTCAGGTGACACACAGCAGCAGGAAGTGGAAGGCTCATTATCAAAGAAAATTATCACTCCTCTGCCACAGACCTCCAGCAGCAGATCAGCCAGCCCTTTCCCTGTTCCCTCGGGGGTCGTGGGCAGCAGGCTAGGGAAGAAGTGTGTTCAGAGGAAGGTCTTCCTCCTCCAATCCTGTGTATTTTATTTTACACTTTTCAAAAATTTATTCCAAAGAATCCACAGGCTTTACTAGAGTGCAAAGAGGTCCATGACACCAAAACAATTAAGAACCCCTACTCTAAGATGATAAATTGCAGGACAGCTGCCAATTTACATTGGCAGAGGATATTTCCTCATCCAGTGTTCCCTACACCAGTGAAATCGTGGGTCTAGACCAAAAATAAACTAACAAAGCCTTTAACTACTGGGTCCTTTTTGGTTGTTTATAAACATACCCAGATATCTCTTATTCTTAAAACAACAACAAAAACAAAAACCCTTTCACTTATATCATCCTATATCTCTTTTCTCTCTCACAAACTCTTGAAAAAAATTTTCTCTACACTAATTGCCTCCAGTTTCTTCCCCTCCCATTCACATTTCAATCTCTTGAATCCAGCTTCTGTCCCACTACTCAATGAAAACTTCTCTCTCCTGGGTTACTGTCTCCCAGGTCATTTCTAAATCCAATGGCCCTTTTTTCCCTTCCTCATCCTTCTGGACCTCTGAAGGAGTTGGCACTGCTAATAGGTTTTGTCCCTTTCCTTCTGGATAATCTCTCCTCCTTGAATTTCCACATCACTGTTCAATGACAATCACCAGTCTCCCAGGTTGGCAACCTAGCAGGCATCCTCACCTCTTCATTTTCAAATTGGGGGGGGGGGGCGGGGAGGCAATCAGGGTTAAGTGACTTGCTTAGGGTCACACAGCTAGTAAGTGTCTAAGGTGGAATTGGACTCATCTTCCTGACTTTGGGGGCCAGTGCTCTATCCACTGACCCACCTAGCTGCCCCACCTCTTCATTTTCACTCACACCATAACTCCATTACCCAACCACTTGCAGATTCTTGTCAATTCTACCTCCATATCTTACATTCATCACTTCCCTCTATTCATACCACAACCAGCCTAGTTCAAGTTCTCTCTAATGCTCTCACTTCTCTCTAATACTACTTGGAGTAGCCTCCTCTTTGATCTCCCAGAATGCAAGCTCTCCCCCATCCAATCCATCACCCACAGAGATGGCAAATTTAAAGCACAGGTAAGACCAAGATATTCCTCTGCTGGAGAAGCTTTCTTCACTCCACTTCAGATTAACTGCTGTATACTTATGATAGTAACTCTTTACTTCTTCAGAGCATAGTAGTGGTACTTACACAGAAAGATGGAGGGCTGAATTAATATTTATCAGATAAATGTCTCTGGATGGAATTGACAGGGTGATTGCTAATTACAATATGTGTTGAATCATTTCAGTTGTGTCCAACTCTTTGTGACCTCATTTTGGGGTTTTCTTGGCAAAGATACTGGAGTGGTTTGCCATTTCCTTCTCCAGCTCATTTTACAAATGAGGGGAAAGGGTTAAGTGACTTGCCCAGGGTCACAGAACTAGTAAATGTTTGAGACCAGATTTGAACTTGTAAAGAGAAGCCTTTCTGATTCCAAGCTCAGTGCTCTATCCATTATGCCACCTAACTAATTACACAGATATCCAGAAAAAGTATGACTTGGGCTGGCAAATCCTCATGTGCCAGTATCTGAAGTGCTGCCAAATTCTTTCAAAATATCTCATATGTATGTACATGTGGAATACTTCATTGGGAACTCTTTTGTCTTAGCAATGAAACTATATCTAGTAGAGCATTAATGCAAATGTGACCATAGTGAAAGTGATAGTAGGCATCATGCCCTGTTTTTCAATTGAAACATAACAGAAGGGGATATTTTTTGGTCAACTTTGATGAATGAAGGAAAAAACAAGTGTCTCAGAATGGATTAAGAGTCAGCAAACCGCAGTTCAAGTCTTGCCACAGTCACTGCCTAGCTGTGTGACTTTGGGAAAGTCACTTAACCTGTCTGAGTCTTCCTCCAGCAGAAGTCCATAGTTTTTCCCCTTTTCTGACATCCTGTCATCCTGGGCAAGCACACATTATATTTTAAGACTTCATTTCAATTAATTCTGAGGCATTCGATTCAATTCAACAAATATTTATTAAAGTGCCCATTATGTGCCAGGCACTATGATAGATGCTAGGGATAGAAAAACAAAAGGAAACAGTCCCTGCCCTCAGGGAGCTTCCATTCTAACAGGAAGGATAGAGCATGTATATATGAGTCATTTTAAAAGGTAACTTAAGGATGAAGGAAGCATTAACAATTGGCAGGATCTCAATGCTTTATTGAGGAGGTGACATTTAATCTGAGCCTTGAAGGCAAGAATTGTGAAAGATCAAGATGAGAGAATGCTTTCCAGGTGCAAGTGTGTGAAGGTGTCATTTCAAGTTCAGGGAAAAACTGGTAATCTAGTTTGGCTAAAATGTAGAGTATGTGATGAGGAAGGAGGTAAAATGTTGACAGAAATGTCATTGTGAAGGGGCTTAAAAACTAGGAGGAGGCATGTCTTCTTTCTTCTAGAGGCATCAGTGACCTATTGAAGGTTTCTGAGCAGGAGAATGACATGGTTAGATCTACAGCTTATTAGGAAAACTTTTTCGGCTCTGGGTGGAGGATGGATTAGAGAGGGAGGGAACGGAAAGCACAGAGACCAATCAGAAGCTATTACCATAGTCCAGGCAAAGACAAGAAGGGTGAAGCCAGGCTCCTTGAGGAGACAAAAGGGGGAAGAGCAGAGAGGGGAAGAGATGGGAAAGGGAACACATAGCATTTGAAGTAGATGTCCTGTAGGTATTTGTCAGTAGTAGGACTGGCTAAATGTATACAGTTATCCCTTCCATATCGCAGGAGTTAGGAGAGTAGTGCCCCGGCAATCTGGAAAATCCAAGTTAAAATTTTTTTGGCCTTGCCTTCATACCAGAGAAGTATGAATCATTATGGTATTAAAAGATAAAACATGTTGATATTATACAATATTGTACATGTATTTTATGCATTTCTGAGTTTCTAAACTTTTTCTGTGTCATCTGCTGGCCCTCCTGTGTCAAGTGCAGCTTTCGCAAAACTCTTTAAAAATTCCCATTTAATTTTTTATGCCAACCCATGATATATTGAAACCGAGATGGGAAAAGTTGAGATGTGGAAGGGATAACTGTGTACTGGAAGTCATCCACATAGAAATGACATTCTGGGAGCCAATGAGATCACAAAGAGAACAGGTAGAAAAAGAGACAAAAAGAAGGCTCAGAAGAGGCCTTTGAGGGGTCAAAGATGCAAAAAGTGCAAAAGATGTATGATGAACAATCAAAGAATCCTGACAAGGAATAGTCAAGCAGTGTGAAAAACTAGTAGAGCTAAAGAATCCAAGGGAAAACAGACTTCAGAAAGAGGAGTGGCCAGATGTGTCAAAAGCTGCAGAAAGGTCCAAGGGGACTGAGGACTCAGAAATGACCATTAGATTTATTTTTTTTTTTCTGAAGCAATTAAGGTTAAGTGACTTACCCAGGGTCACACAGCTTGTAAGTGTCTGAGGTCAAATTTGAACTCAGATCCTCCTGACTCCAAGGTTGGTGCTCTATCTACTATACCAACTAGCTGCTCCGTGATTAGCATGGTACATCACAGAACAAGAGGATGATGGGTTTAGAGCTGGAAGGGTCCTCAGAGACCCAAGGTTGCCCAGGTAGTAAACTTAAGTATACTTAATGAATAAAAACAACATAAAATAAAACTCCCCTTCCTCACTGAGTCAGGAATTGGAGGAAGCAAACTGCAGGCAGTAGGAACTCAGAAAAAGATTTCTTACAACCTTCTTGGACCCTGAAGCTAATCCTTTTGGTTGCCTCTACACAATCAACTCCTGAATGAGGGTCTTTCCAAGAGAAAGAGAAACACACCAGCCAAGGCTTGAACCTGTAGTAGACCACCAGGAAATTGACATCACAACCATCCTAGGTCAAGTCGTCACTTTTCTGTAGTACGACTGGAATGACCCGCTCGTTGGTTTCCCTACACAGAAGCAAGAGATTGAGGCAGAAAATGGAACCTAATGCCAATCACTCCATGCATATCAGTAGTACTAGTGGTATCTAGATCAAAAATGGGACAGAACCAAACAAAGCCCATGGTACCCATTCAGTAATTCCAGAGTGGACTGGTCCAAACACAAAATCCCAATTTGAAAACGCAAGACACCAAACAAAGTAAAGAAATACAAAGGTGTAAAGGCAGGGGTGTCAAACAGGAAGTATCAATCAACACTCTTCAGTGCTGAACCAGATTAAAATGTAATTGGGAAATATTTAACAAAATAAATAAAAACACAAAGAATATAGATAATGTTAATATGTGGTTTTCTAAGTTGAGATGAGCCCCATAAGGATTCTTATATATGGTTAGTGACCCCCTATTTCTATTTGAATTTGATACCACTGGTGTAAGAGAAGCCTGAGAGGTAAACCCAAAAGAAGAGAGTAACCTTATAAGCAGAGCCTCGGAGGAAAAAAAAAAAATAGCCCGGCCACAAGAACTTCAATAGAATCTGGAAAAAAAATGGAACAAGATTAAAAATTAATTAGAAACTAAATAAGGTTAAAAAAATAAGATTTTTGAGAAGGAAAAATTGAAAGGAAAATAAACAGCAAAAAAACAGAAGGATAAAAACCATACCCAAATAGTAGACTCCCTCAAAAACAGAGTAGAGCAAATAGAATTCAATGATTCCATAAGACAAGAAATATTAGAATAAAGTCAAAATAGATTTTTTAAAAAATAAGAAGAAAATGTATGTTTTCTACAATTAAAAAAAATTGAGCTGGAAAAAAGGTTGAGAATGCAATAAGAATCCTTGAAAACCATGATCAAACAAAACACCTGAACCCCATAGTTCAAGAAATCATAATTTATGAAGTTTATACTTCCCAGTAGGACTAACTTAAAATTAATTAAAATTATGGTATTCGCCCCCCCCCACTATTAAATAATTTCCACTGAAGTCCTACTCTGTTGCCTCTTTGTAGCACTGAGATATGAATTCTCTTTTTATTTTTTGGAAGAAAGACCAGACAATTTATTAAAAAATAACTTTCCAGTTCACGAAGTAATCTACATCCATTATCTCATCTGATTCTTACAACTCAGTAAAGTATCTACGGCAGATAGGGGAACCAGGATTCAGAGAAATGAAGCAATTTGTCCAAGGTCACATAGCTGGTAAATTGGCAGAGCTGGGATTCCAACCCAGATATTGAGTCCAAATTCAGGGTTCGTTCCACATGAGATATGAATTCTCAAAGACTATTATCACCAAAGTCCAAACCCAAGTGAGTCCCACCAAACTGGAAAGGTCTTGAGTTTGAATCTGTTGACAGGGATCATCCTGTCATTCAAAGATCAGCCTAGCTAAATTCGGAGAGTTTCCATTAATAAATCAGCCACAGGGCAATGAATTTTTCAGCCACAGCAACTCTAGATGGCCTTCTAATAGGTTAGAGAGGATAGTCTGGAGGTAGTGTCTACACAGTTGAAATCACAAGTTTTTAAAGTGTTGACATTACCAAATTTCAATTATCCAGGTATATATATATATATATATATTTTAGCATAGGTCAGCTTTTTCCCACTGTCAAAACTTCAGGGTTCTGTTACTAACCAACATTTAAAGACAATTTTAAAAATAATTTTGTCTCCTCTTCCCCAAAAAAAGTATATAATATATTCTAAAAGTCAAAAATATTTTTGTATTATAAAATCTGTTTCTGGGATTATTCATCCCTCTTTCAATATGAATAATAGAGAATATACTCTATTTGCAAATGTGTCACATGTAAAATCCTCCAATAAAGTCATTTTCCAACCTTTTATTTCAGTGTGGAGGTAACCCTGGGTTCTTGAAGACTTTGCCAGAAGAGTGAACCTTAATAGGTCCTACCAAGCTGGAATGAGTAGTATAAAATAATGGAAAGGTAACTGGCTAGAGTCAGAGGATCTGGATTCAAATCTCACCTCTGATTCTTACTGTGTGACCTTGGACAATTTACATAACCTCCAAGTTTCCTCATCTGCAAAACAAAGAGATTGGGCTAGATGGACTTTGAGTTTCTAAATCTAGGTGTTTCAGCTTCCAGCTGTATGATCCTATGAAGCAGGAACCTAGCAGATTTTTTTCAACCACATCAATTTAGGAAATTTTCTGCCAAAGTTTTTAGGTGTTGCAGTCTACAATGGCAGAGATAGGGAGATGGGAGTATCAACATGGACTGAAATCATAGATCTGAAGCTGAAGCAGTATACTGCATAAGTGAATACTGAATGAGAGCTCATGAGTGAGCTCTAGAGAGAGAAGCCAGAAATGTAGATCCACTTTAATCTGTATATATGGTGACTGGACAATAGCAGATAGGGTAGTGACTAATACAGGAAACCAAAAAGACAGATAAATTATAGTGTAGAACGCCTCTATAAAGATGAGGAATCACTGTTCTTTCTAGTTTTCCTTTGCCTTTCAAAGCTTGATTACTTAGCCATTTAAACTTTTCCACTTACTTAAAAATACCACTTCTTCTATTATCCTATTCTAATGACTCATTCTAGAACTGGAGTGACCCAGGGTTCTCCAAGGTTGTGCCAATGGAGTGCAGACTTTGTCAGGTCCTGCTATACTTGAAAAAACCTTAGTATAGTTCTGGTGACAATGTAACTGTGATCTGGGAACCAACCCTTGCTAAGCACAGATATGTTTATCACCAGAAAGTTGGCCATCCATCATTAGTGTAGACCCCATGTATCGGTATTACGGGAGAAAACAGCAAGGCAGCCCATTTGTCCAGATTATAGAGTGTGTGGAAAGAAGTGATGTGTAACAAGGCTGGAAAGCTAAATTGGGATTTGGCTGTGAGGAGCTATAACAGAGGGGTTTATATTTGCTCCCGTAGGTAACAGGAAGCCGCGGGAGTCTACTGAATAGAAGTTAGGTGGTGGTTTGTGTTCAGTACTGAAGTGAAACAAGACAATTTTATTTCATTCAGCAGTTAAAAGGAGATTTACTTAAGCATAGGAGCAGAAAAATTTTTTAAAACTACATAGTGCTTATGACGTGCCAGGCACCGTGCTATATAATAACATTATATATAAAATAGATACATCCTGTATAATTATATAATCATGTTATCTAGCACATATATGATATATAGATATCTAAAATATATGTATACATAATATATACAATAATATATAATATTGTGTCTAACATATTAATATATAATAATATAATATATTAATACATAATACAAACAATAATATATAAAACAACACAGTTATACATAGTATATATAGCACACTATATATAATATAATATATGATACATATAATATATAATATGATATGCTATACCATAAAGTGCTTCATAATTATCATTTCATTTAATCTTCACAACAGCTTGGGAGGTAGGTGCTATTATTATCCTCATTTTACAGATGAGGAAACTAAGGCAAACAGCAGTTAAATGAATGCACAGCTAGTTAAGTGTCTGAATCTGGATTTGAACTCAGGTCTTCCTACCTCCAGGCCTAGCACTGTATCTGCTGCACCACCCAGCTGTCGATCATGCATTAAGTATACCATGAATTGATTCACTTGAGCAAAGTTTCTCTGCTTCTGAGTTGCCCGTGATGGTCCATCATCCAAGCCTCTGAGAGAGACCAGAGTTCCTTGTGGCTGTTTTGTATTCAGGCAACAAGCAGGTAATATCAAAGGCCCAAATCCTTAGTCCCCCGAGCCAGTAAAATATCAAGGACAGTTTCCATACCTTTTAAGGAAAGCTAAGCTAATTGCATGGGGTACAGAGTTGGAGGAGGACATGGGATATATCCCAGGAGGATATTGTTCCTACTATCCTACCACATCCCTTGGTGGTAAGGTCCTTAAGGTCTTTGATAGGACTTTTCATCCCTTAAGTGACTTTAGGGCTAATTCTGGTCAACCCTAACCTTGGACATATAAAAAGCTTAACATAAGCATCTCTGAAGAGGACAAGAAAAAGAAGACAAAAATAGAAAGATAACAAAAACAATATAATAGCACCCTAAAGGACTCACTGAATATGGGAAAATGAAGACCAAAATTCCCAGGCTCCCTCTGAATATACGCAGATAAACGTCCTGGAAGGACCAAGTCCTAGATTGAAATGATCTAGTCTACGTGGTAGGTGATGCCAAATCATCATGGCTCCCGGGGGTTAGGGTAAGATCAGGAATATGAGCACTGCTCTGAAGATGATGACACTTCCTACTTAGACACTGACCCTTGTTATGGGTCAGGAGAGCTGCCCTCCAGCACTGTTCCAATGGCCAGGACCTCCCCATCCCTGGAGGCCTCTGACTCTGGGGATAGGGATAATAACACATCTTTGCTCCTTTCTAGGCCTTTTTTCTGTGAGAGCCGGGGGGAGAGGGGGGCACTTTCACTTCTGTTTGTTGCCAGAAAGCAATTTCTCTCCCACAAATGACACCCCCTGGTCCTCCCAGGGTGTGGTAATGGCAGCAGTGTGGGAGGGTTCTATTAGTTCTAAATTTTGGTAAGGAAATTTAGTAAATTTGCTTTTGCCACTGCCCATGCCAGTGCCCACTCTGCTGGGGCCCACAGATCTATCTTCCCAGCTGCTGCTACTGGGGCTAGTGCCACTGTCCGCTCACACTGCCACTGTGGCCCATAGTTGCTGCCCACTCTGCCAAGCTCAATTGATAACCCCCTGGGCGCTGTCACAGGGCAGGATAACTGCCACCCCTGGGGCATGATTTTGGGCCTCTAGACCAGGGCCTAACTCAGCTTCCCTATGCCAGGGCAGGGCATCACTACAGGCTCATACAGCCACTGCTGGGGCCTGACTGTCCCCCGCCCCTGCTGAGGTTTGCCACTGCCCCCATGCCGGGGTAGAGACATAAAAACAAGGCAGGGCTTCCTCTGGGCCAGTATGCATGCTCTATCTGTCATGCATAAGCAGAAGTATTTCTGTCAGTGTGAAGAAGGGTACTTGTGGGCTGAGCTCTGCAGGGGCCCTCACTGGAAATGAGGGAGGGTGGAGGAGGTGAGAAAGAAGGAAAAAGGGAAGAGAGAGGAGGACAGGAAGAGGAGAGGGGGGAGGGAGAGAAGGAGGGAGGAAGGAGGGGAAAGAAAGGGAAAGAGGGAGAAAGGGAGAGGGGAAGGAGGGGGACAGAGACACACACAGAGATAGAGAGGGGGAGGAGGAGGATGAAAGAGAGAGACATAGAGACACAGAGAGAGAGAGCTGCATTTCACTGTGTGAGTGGAAATAGTCTTGCCTTTTAAATTTTGTAAACTGATGCAGCTCCTGCTGCCCCCAACAAATAAACTGAGGTGCAGTTGGCACATTTGTCCATATACCAACTTCAGAAAAGTCACTAGGTTCCTTTAGGGAAAAGTAAGCAAATTTCCTTTCAAATACTTTTAACAGGGCAGCTAGGTGGTGCAGTGGATAGAGTGCTAGTCCTGAAGTCAGGAAGATTCATCTTTCTGAGTTCAAATCTGGCTTCAGACACTTACTAGCTATGGGACCCTGGGTAAGTCACTTCATCTTGTTTGCCTCAGTTTGCTCATCTGAGCTGGAGAAGGAAATGACAAATCATTCCAGGATCTCTGCCAAGAAAAGCCCAAAATGGAGTCATGAAGAGTCGGATACAACTGAGCAACAATCTTTCAACAAAGTCCACGTGGCACAGCTCCCAGTGACCACCAAAATGTTACATAAAAGATCTCAAGCAATTGCTTAAGCAGTTTTTAAGACTATCCCAAAATTAAAGACTAAGGAGATGGAGAAAATAGGCCCTGACCCAGACCCAAGGCTACAAGGTGGTGATTCTGGAGAACACTGTCAATCCCAAATACAAGAAATTATACAAATTTAACTGTCAATGGCTGGCTGCAATTTTTTTCAAGTTAGAGTTTTTATGACACAGCACATGTTTTCATCAATCTCTCCTTAAATGGCAATCTAACAGTTTACTCTCTAATTGTTCAGGTGTGGGGGATACCCCATAGTTAGCAACCATCATCTCTAAAGGCATCACCAAAAGCATGAAACCCAATTTCGGCTCACCTTCCTTTGCACTCCTACATCAAGAAGATGATTCAATTCTAATCCTACTGACTATGCAAATTGTTCTGGGCTAGGTGCATGCTGGTAAATGTTTTAACAACCAGCTCTCAAAAATATATATGTATATATGTAATTTAAGTTTAATTAATCACTCCCTTCTCTCCTCCCCACTCTGCCCCCTATCCCATAGTTAATGTTTAATATTAGAATGATATGAGACATATATTGACAACTCAAAAGTTAACCGAAGGATTCACTTAGCCATAGCAAGAGAACTATGTTTGGGGCAGCTAGGTGGTGCAGTGGATAGAGCTCTGGCCTTGGAGTCAGGAGGACCTGAGTTCAAAGCCAACTTTAGAAACTTATTAGCTGTGTGACTCTGGGCAAATCACTTAACCCTGTTGCGTACCCCCCCAAAAAATTTTTTAAAAAGAGAGATGTTCAACAAATATATGCATCAAAGAGAAAAAACTAGCCTGACATATTGGTTGAATGGGTTAAGATATTTCTCCCACTATGTGATCAAAAAAATGTACTTTAGGAATGAATTAATGAGCTTTGCAAACTTTAAAGTATTATATAAGTGTCAGCCATTATTATTATTCATTTTTTAATTGAAGTTCTTTTGGGTTTGGCCTATTTCTTCTTTTTTTAACTAGATCTGTTATTTCATCAGTATATGGAGCTACTGGTGAGGAACTTCCTCTACTAATACAAATCAGCACATCCTCTGTAATTTCCTGGGCCCCTGCAAAGTTAAATGATTACCCACACAGCCAGTATTTCAGACACGAGGCCTGAACATATCTTCCTGGTTCTGAGCCCACCACTTGCTTTCTGTTCTCTACACCATGCTACCTTGGTCTAAGGTCTTAGTGAGTTGACTTGAATGGTTAATGTAAGTATTGCAATATAGTGGTTTTGTTAATGGAGAAATGGAACAGAGTCAAGAGATATTGTAGGTTTGGAATTGACAGGGCTTGGCAACTGATCAGAAATGGGGAGAGTGTTGTTGTTCAGTTGTGCCCAACTCTTTGTGACTCCATTTTGGGCTTTCTTGGCATAGAAACTGGAGTGGTTTGCCATTTCCTTCTCCAGCTCCTTTTACACATCAGGAACTGAGACAGAGTTAAGTGACTGCCCCAGGGTCACGCAGCTAGTAAGTGTCTGAGACTGGATTTGAACTCAGAAAGATGTCTTCCTGATTGTAAGCCCAGTGTTCTCCCCACTATACCACTTAGCTGCCCATCAAGAGTGTAGAGTAGAGGATAACTCAGGTTGTAGCCTCCACAGAGATACTGGCTGACTGACTATATAAGAAATGACAAGATTTGGCAATGAACTAGATAGTGTGATGAGTGAAAGTGAGGAGATGAGGATGACACAGAGGGTACAAAAATGGGTGTTGGAAGGCCTGTGATATCCTTGACTATAATATGGATGTTAAGAATAGGTGTGGATTGAAGGGGAAATATAATGACTTCTGTTTTGAAAGTATTGCAGTTGAGATGCCCGTGGAACATTCAGTTGGAAATTGCCAATAGGCAGTTGATAATGTGGGATAGGAGAGAGGCAAAGGCTAACTATACAGATGTAGGAATCATCTGCATAGAGATGATAATTGAATCAGTGGGAAGTGCTGTGAGTACGGTGACAAAGATAAAAAGGTCCTAGACAGAACTTCAGGAAACAGCCATAATTGGTGAGCGTGGATGAAGATCCAGCAAAGGTGCCCGAGAGAATGGTCAGACAGATAAAAGGAGAACCAAGAGAGAGTAGTGTCATAAAAACCTAGACAGCAGAGGTGATTCAGGAGGAGCAATGTTAAATGCTGTAGAGAGATCAGGAAGGATGATTGAAAAACAGGCGAATAGATTTTATAATTAAGAAATCACTATTAATAACTTTGGAAAGAGCAGTTTTAGTTGATGATGAGGTTGGAAGCCAGACTAAAGAGGGAATCTAAGTTTCTAGAGGGCTTTGTATATGTGCCTTCATTGATTAGCACAGTGTTTGGCACATAGCAAACACTAAATAACTTTTTTTTTTCATCAATTCATCTAGTTCACTGACTCATAATCCAGAGAAACCACTTCCCTCCCCTTGGGAAAAACCAGAACATTTGCCTATCTCCAATTCTATTTTCCACAATTCCTCAATCCCATCCACAAAATTTTTCAATATACTGAAATGTAATTTGTTTGGGCTGAGACTTGAATTAATTGAGGACATCTGGAGGCTCTCTTTCTATCTCCTTACTCTAATTGGCTTTCAATTCCAAATTTTTTCTGTTTGTTCTTTCCGGATCTTAGGTCATTATTGCACAGTGGATATGGGGGCTAAAAGTTTGAAAGTTCTAGAGATCCTGGGAAGCTTTCAAGGACTATGTCAGCAGAGTCCCTAGAGCAACAGTGGTAGAAGATTCTGTATCTGAGAGGATGGCCACCAACAAAAGTACTGGCACAAACTTGTCCCATGTTACCAGGAGACAAATGCCAGGAATGGTTGGATGGTGCAATGCCAAGGTGAAATATGGAATTCCTGAGCATCAGTCTTGAAAAATTGTCTGAGTACAGGACTAAGAAGAGTAGTGCCCTTTCCCCTGTGGGATCACCTGAGTGGTCTCTCAAAGCTATGCGTATAAAGCTATGGGAGGGTAAAGAAGTGGGAGATCAAAGTGGCCTTGAGTGTTTGGATAAAGCCTTGTGAAGAAGGTAGGACTAAACAATATACCTAGGGAAATATTTGAATACTGGAGAGAATTTCAATAGGGAAAATTGTAGGAGTCAGAAATCAAAGATAGTTTAGAGAATAGTGAAAAAAAAAATTGTGGAGTGGTCTTATTGGGAAATAAAGTTGATGGACAAAGTGGGGCCAAATTATAGCCTACCTTTGGATGCCAGGCTAAAGAGTTTTAACCTTATCCTGTAGACAATGGAGAATCATTGAAAGATTTTGAACAGTGCAACAAAATGTTGGAATTTGGATTTTACAAAGACTATCCTGGTAACTGAATGTGGTTGGATTGCAGAGGTAAGGGAGAAATTAGAATCTAGGAGACCACATCCAGGGCTGCTTTATTGGTCCAGCTCTGCAGGGAATACTACGGAAATAGTATTTGGTTTGAAGTCAGGAGACTTGGGTTCTGCCATTTACTGGATGGCTTTGAGGCAAGTCATTTTGCCCCTAGAAGAGAAGAACTACCTTGCCTTTTTCACAGGGTTATTGTGAGGACCAAATGGGATAATAAATAACAAAGCACTTTGTAGCTTGTAAGACATTATAAAAATATAATTTGCAGTTATTAACATAATGAAAACTTAAACTAAGATGGTGCCAGAAGGAATGGAGAATTAGGGACATATAGAAAAGATTTTTGAAGAAAGAATTAGTTTGAGAAGTATGGCATTTGCTTCCGTAAAAAGCAGTTAACCTAGGTCAGAGATACTATGTAAGTCACAAATGTTCATATTTTATGTTTTTTACCTTTAAGCAGACCTAGAATTCTTGCCTTATTTGTAGGGATATATTAAATATATTGTAGGGATATAGGTTAAATGCTGATAGGGATTAATATTTAAACCCTTTTCTTGGAAGTCTCATTCTTATTCAAGGCGCACTTGATCTTGTTTCTATTATGTCTAACTGAGCCTATTGTCCAGTTATTAGCTGAGTCTGGAATTCTAATAAAAGTGTCCTTGCAGTAGCAGGGATCCACTGGGGGAAATTTCATGTGTTCTTTGAAATAGGCACCTGGGAAATTTGCCTAAACTTCAAAGGGGATTATGCATGGTACAAAGAATAAAAGAGAAATTTTGGTATGCCCTGTGTAGAAAGGGACACCTAGAAAATGTTGTCCAGACCACAGTAGGGATGGTCTTATGAACTAATAGAGTTGTGAGATAGTTTTCATTCTAAACAGTCTGATTTCTCATCAGTGGGTGAAGGGATAACTTCCAGGAGAGCCCAGGTCCCTAATCCTGTAGGATTAGTTATTAGAACTATGCTTTTTTTCCGAGATAGAAATCATGATTTTCTTTTCCTTTTTGGGGTATTCAACTATTAACCCCACTCTATGAGTCCAGAGAAGATGTGGTCCCTTAGTGGAAGAGGGAGACAGCAAAATTCACCACCCTTCCCATTCACATAGAGCTGATTTGTAAGCACCAAGCCATATCCATTCATCTTCTCACTTAAGGGGTGAAGAGCTGATTGCCAGTGAACCCCAGGTCCTCAATCCCTTTGGGGAAAGCCCCTTGTGGTCTGAGAAGCTCTGTAGGGACCAGATTTCCTTCTGAGATAGTGGATCCCCAAAATTTAGGTCTCCAACCTAAGGTATACAATCCTGGGTAAAGAATCTCTCCAGAGGATTCCAGCAAATGTGAAGTATTTCATTTTTAATTCTGGATACTTCCTGGTCCATAGTAAGCACTTCATAAATGTGCTTCTCTCTCTCTCTCTCTCTCTCTCTCTCTCTCTCTCTCTCTCTCTCTCTCTCTCTCTCTGTCTCTCTCTCTCTCTCCCCCCCCCCCATCTTTCTTGTGTCTCTCTGTCTCTATCCATCAAATTCACTAGGGTACTTCTTTCTATCTCCTAAAGGAGAAAAACAACACGAATTCTTTACAATTCCTTTGTGTTGGCCCATCAAAGTCTGGAAAGGGGGAACCCTTCTCTAGGTGTGAATAGGCTATTCAGGATATGAACCATCCAAGGATTCACATACCCTTTACAAGCTGTGAATGAAACCACAAAGAATCTGAAAGTAACAAGACCTAACACCCCCTAGTCTCTGTTACCTGTTTGGAAGGACCCGATTAATCAGGGATACCCTGATCCATTTCTGCTACACTAATGGCACCCTGTTCAGCACTGCACCTCACACCACACCAACCTTTTTTTTTTTTTAATTAAAGAGCCTAGGTACTTGCTTTCAGTTCTCTGTTTAATGTGTGTGGTATGCAGTTTTGGACAGGACCCAGAGAAATATGAAGAAAAGTTTCCACCCATATAACTAACCTGATGGAAATTATTGACCCCTTGACTTTGAGGAACTCACTTCCAGGTGAAAGAACATGTAAGATTAATATCAAGAGAAAATGCATGTTATCAGCTTCTGCTTTCTCTATTCCCTGCCACCCCCCCATTCCCATCTACGGAGACAGTACCAAGGGCTTAACATAACTTTGTTGTGACAGAAGAAAAATAGTTGTGTTGGTACTTCTAGTAGACAGTGTTAATTGAATGTTATTTTAATGCATTCTTTAAATACAGGGTTAAAGGAATGGGAAGAGGGGACATTCTGAAGTTCCTGGGGTGGGGTGGGGGGAGGGGAAATCATATATTGCTGCTGCGCTGTAGTCCAAAAATAGAAAAGCAGTATGTCAGAAAGGACGTAAATGGTAGTGTTCTGAGATCACCCACTTAACAGTGTTGACTTAGAAGAACTAGCCAGATCATGCTGGAAAATTCCATTCCAGTATTTAAATGAGACTCAGTTGATTCTGGAACTGGCTTTTCAGACTCTAAAAAGCTAGCCTGAGAACTTGTGTGGGGAGTTACTTCAAAATTGAACACAGCCATCTTTTTGTTAGGAGGAATGTACGGGATGCAATAAAGCAGGGGTTCTTAACCTTTTTGTGTGCTGTGAAGAAGCCTGGTGAAGCCTATGGATCCCTTCTCAGAGTAATATTTTCTTAATGAATTAAATTAAAATGCAAATGAAACCAATTATATTCAAATACAGGTAACCAAAAAAAAGTTCACAGACCCTAGGTTAAGAATTTCTGCTAAAGGATGGGAGGGCACAAAAGCTGAAGTGATAACAAAAATATAAAGCTCTTACTTTATCCTCGTATCCCATAAAAACCTTTTATTTAGGAATTTCCTTTTTCTCCCCCCTTACCTGCCCTCTAGTGGAGATAGATGTTAAGGAAATGGTCAAAAGGCAAAGAACCAAAGAAGGAAGCCCACAAGTGATCTTGGGAAGTCAGTAATTGGTCTGCAAATTTAAAAAAAGTTTTTATTATATTACTGGGATAGATTATAAACTGGCAGGAATCTGAGATACTAAAAGCCCTAAAATTCCATGACTCTCTATCTGCGAGTTATGGATTCATGAAAGGAACCAAGGGAGAGAATTCAGCCTAACAGCAATCTCATGGCTCAAATCTCCAAAGACAAAGGTTGTAACATGGAAATTTGGCTGCCAGTTCACTTGCATTTGTCCTATTATTATGTTAATGAATACCTTACTCCTCAAGATGTAAGCCTCAACAAAAGAATCCACCAAATTGATACCAGCCTCAAATCCGAAAGTTCTTAGAAACAAATGGAATGACTAATACGGAAATGTTTTACATGATTGAACATATATAACCGACATTGAATTGTTTACAGTCTTAGGGGTAGGGAAGGTAAAGAAGGGAGGGAGAAAATTTGGAACTCAGAATTTTTAAAAAATGTTAAAATTTGCCTTTACATGTAATTGGAAAAATTACAATAAAAAACAAAACAAAACAAAACAGAGTTTATAGCAATTGCAAATAACCTTTTTGCTGATGACTTTTGAGATGTGCTACTGTTATGGAGGAAATTCCTGGAGCCACACAGTGCTTATACAGTTGTTCTAGGAAGGACTCCAGTGAAACAAATAACATAAAGATGAAAACACTTATAAAACCATACTGAGGGCTAGGTTATAAATGTCCCTGTACCCTATTCATTGAGTTACGGCCAGGCCAGCACCTTCTTGAGTAGTTTGTTCTCAAAATATTGACCCTGATCAAGAGAATCTTGGCAGAGGAGTAAAAGAGAAATAATTCTCCTATAGCACCTTTGGTACAATGCAAACTTTCTGGATCCTGGTAGATAGGACTACATATCATTAGTGGAATGATTTGTCAGCATGTATAAGGGACACCTGATTGCCTGAGAGATATCTGAGCCCTGTGAAACTGTGCATGGGCATAAGTAGTACAAAAGAGAACTTTGAGAGAGCCAACCACTGAAAATCAGGGACATGGTGGGGTCCTGCTTCCCTGCGTGTTTACAACTACAGAGATATCCATTCTGCCATTCAAAAGTCCTCATTTGTCTGTTTAGACTGCCTTTGTCAAAATCTTTCGACCATCTGAAGCCACACCTCCCTCAAGTACCACTCAGAAACTCAGGTTTTTCTGAAATCTGCCTGTTCATCATTTCTTATAACATAATAATATTCTATTACATTCATATACCACAACTTGTTCAGCCATTCCCTAATTGATGGGCATCCCCTCAATTTCCAATTCTTTGCCAAAGAATATGGCAATTCTTGGAAATCGAGGGGATGCCCATCAGTTGGGAAATGGCTGAACAAGTTGTGGTATATGAATGTAATGGAGTACTATTGTGCTATGAGAAATGATGAGCAGTCCACTTCAGAACTGTCCACTTCAGAACAGTCTACTTCAGAACAATCCACATCAGAAAAACCTGGAAAGACTTATATGAACTGATGCTGAGTGAAGTGAGCAGAACCAGAAGAACATTGTATACAGTAACAGCCACACTGTGTGATGACTGACTTGGCTCTTCTCAGCAACATAAGGATCTAAGACAACTTCAAAAGACTCATGATGGAAAGTGCTATCCACATCCAGAGAAAGAACTATGGAGTCTGAATGCAGATTGAAGCATGCTGTTAGATTTTTTTTCTTTTGTTGTTTTGTTTCTTCTCTCTCATGGTTCCTCCTAATTGGTTCTAATACTCCTTTACAACATGACTAATGTGAAAATATGTTTAATATAAATGTGTATATATAAAGCCTATAACAGATTGCATGCTGTCTTGGGAAGGGGGGAGTGGGTGGAGGTGGAGAAAATTGAAAACTCGAAAGCTTTAGTTGAAAACTAAGAAAAAAATTAAATTAATTTTAAAAATATTTTATAAAAGAACAAAGAACACATAACAACAACAAAAAGAAATGATGAGCAGGCAAACTTCAGAAAAACCTGGAAGGACTCATATGAACTGATGCTGAGTGAAGTGAGCAGAACCAGGAGAACATTGTACATAGTAACAGCCACATTGTGTGATGACTAACTTTGATACTTATCTCTTCTTAGAAATGCAAGGATCTATGACAGCTCCAAAAGACCCATGATTGAAAAATGCTGTCCACATCCAGAAAAAGAACCATGGAGTCTGAATGCAGATTGAAATATATTATTTGCTCTCTCTCTCTCTCTTTTTTTTGTTTCTTCTTTCGAGTTGTGTGGGACAGAGACCATTTACTCAAAAATGAAAACAAAGACTTAGATACCTTGAAAGTAGAAAGGAGTTTATTGCTTTCTTGTGAGAAAGGGTACGGCTGCTGGTAACCATTGCCAGCCAGGAGAGTACGAGTTTGTTACAGAAATCAAGGCTTATTTATACCCTAACTTGAGCTCCTCCTCCCTAACCCCTTTCCCTTATCCCTTTTGGCTGGGCTTTCATGGGGTACAATCTATTCACAGAGACACAAGTTTGCCCAGAGACAAGAAAAGTCAGTAAGTTTTTCAAGGGCAAACAATTCAGGTTGGGGGTAGGGCTATTCTTTCTGCTAAGTACTTAAAAACAGGGTCTGAGTGGGGGAGGGTTTTGAAATCAACAATCAAGAACTATTAACAAGAATTGTTGACCCTTTGAGGGGGCTTCACTTCTGAGAGATCATCTCTCACATCGTGGTTTCTCCCATTGGTTCTAATTCTTCTTTACAATGTGAAGATAGGTTTAATGTGAATGTACATGTAGAGCCTATATAAAATTACATGCTTTCTTGGGGTGGGGAGAGGGAAGAGATGGGGAGAAAACTTGGAACTCAAAATTTTATGAAGTAAATGCTGAAAACAAAATATAAATTAGTTAATTTAAAAAAAAAAGAATATAGCAATTCAGCAAATAGTTAGAGGCTTGTCCTTCAGGGAACCACCCAGCCTGAGCAGGCAGAGGTGTTGCAATAACATGTTGCTGATAATGTTTTTATCCTCAGGCAGAAAGCTTCTCCTTATCATCTCCAAAAGCTCATTGCTGCTTATGCTCTCCAGGTAAGTAGTTTTCTTTGCACAATTGAGAACACAGGATTAACATTTCTTGCATACATCTGCTGCTGTCTAAAGCCAGTAGAACCTCACCCACTCGAGATCCAAAATTTTCTCTTGGCCCAGATTCCAATGCCATCATGGAGTACTTCTGTCACCATAGATTAGAAGGTCTTGGGTGCACTAGCTACTTTTTTTATGCACTGTATAAGATTCATTATATGGGGGCAACTAAGTGGCGCAGTGGATAGAGTGCTGGCCCTGGAGTCAGCAGGACTTGAGTTCAAATGTGACCTCAGACACATAACACTCACTAGCTGTGTGACTCTGGGCAAGTCACTTAACCCCGTTGCCTCATATATAAAAAAAAAAAGATTCCTTATATCCCAGTGCTATAAAATGGAATTCTAACTTCTACCACTTTTTCAATAGGAGATCTAAGCCTGATTCTCTGGTCATTCTCCCTTTCCCTCCTTTCTCACACACATACACATTTTTTTTAAAACATATGTCATTTTATTCTATAGCTGACTTCACTGTCAATTACCCATTGACAATTAGGGCAAATAAGATGTCTAAAGCTCCAAAAGGAGTTTCTTGGGTTAATGGTCCTCAGTCTTTTGTTAGATGCAACAGATTTGTAGTAATCATCATTTTATTGGCACCAAACTTTAGGATGGTCAATGGGTTTTCCTGGTTCATCTAAAGCTAATGCTGGTGACTATGCAAAAGAAGTAAACCAAATCCTTTAACACCTGCTTACACTTCCTGTCTGGACAACCTTCAAAAGACACTGTCAGGCTGATTTGCCCCCTCCTATCCTTCTGGTTATAGTTCTCAGACTACAAATGAAAAGATTTATATTGATGGCACGGTCCTTCATAAGTCTCCAATAGTAGCCACAAACCCCAGAACTGTCTCCAGGTCTTGATATTCCTCAAATGTGGCCAGCTGACAATGATTTCTGTCTTTGTCTCCATGAGGAATATAACTTTGAAAAGGTGCTGCTGGGCCAGTAGGAGACACTGCATCCAGTGGGGAATGGAGATAACACATTCCAGACAGACTTAGGTACAGGGAGGCAGCTTCAAGGACCTCATTAATCAAGAGTCAAGTTGTGGAGAGGAGACTCTGAGAAACCAGCTGAACACCCCGCCAGCAGAGATGCTGTACATGAGAGAAGCTGTGTGAGAAATCTACAAAGAAAGAAAGAGTTTCCAGACCATGAAGCATTAGAAGTTATGAACTGCCTTTTCAACAGGTAGTGTAGTTGATAAAGTTCTGGGCCTGGAGTGAAGACCCGAGTTTAAATCTGGCCTTAGACACTTACATGTGTGACTCTGAGCAAGTCACTTGCCAGCTCTTTGCCTCAGTTTCCCTAACTGCAAAATGTAAATAATAACAGCACCTATTTCTCAAGATTGTTGTGAGGGCCAAACAAGATAATATTGGTAAAGTGCTTGGCACAGTGCCTGGCATATTATAGGCAGCATATAAATGCTTATTTCCTTCCTTTCTCCCTTTCTCCCTCATTACCATTATAATCTACACATATGCTTCATTGCCATTATAGCCTATGTTTGAGACTGTTCTTCCTGTGGACATTATGTGTACAAGGGGGCAGCTAGGTGGTGCAGAGTATGATGGAGTGCCTTGCCTAGAATCAGGAAGACTCATCTTCCTGAGTTCAAGTCTGGCCTCAGACACTTACTAGCTGTGTGACTTTGGGCAATTCACTTAGCCCTGTTTACTTCCGTTTTCTCGTCTATAAAATGAGCCAGAAAAGGAAATGGCAAACCATTCCAGTACCTTTGCCAAGAAAACCCCAAATAGGGTCATGAAGAGTTACACACAACTGAATAACAACAAAAATGCCCTAGGTTTATGGGGAGAAGTTTTATAACTGCCATTATTGCTATGTCATCCAAGTAAATGCCTTTGCCAGGAGCTACTAGTGCAGGGGTGGGGAACCTTTTCATGTTGGAAGGCAGCATTAATATTTAGCTGTAATCAAATAAGGCCACATTCAAGAAACTTCAATTAGATATACTTTAAAATGTCCATTATTTTGTAAAAATCTAACTATTATGCACTTAATCATTTAAAAAAAGAATGTTAATTTTAAAGTTAACTCACCTTTTAGTGACTTTGTTGTGGCTGCTTTTTGTTGGAAAGCATTTGAATATTTGGTTGCAGCATGGAGGTCTACCATTTCAGTTGATCCTCTAGATTGGTATCAGTCATTTGTAACCTTAAGGGTGTCTCGATTTTGGTTAGGAGGAGAACTTAGATGCACAGCAACAAGCGGTTGAAAAGCAAGAAAACATTTTTCAAGCATTTTGCCGAAGGCATGAGTATTCTACTTAATTTTTCCATATTTCAATTGGATCAAAATTAGCATCAGACAAAATGTCATCTACTGAGAGCTCAATCAATTCTATCTGTAGTTCTCTAGGTGCCTTGGTGACATCAGCTAGGCGAGACCAAAATGCTAATTTGAGTGTGATGTCATGATCCTCAAAGTCAGTTAACCTTTCACTGTATTCTCGAATTAATACGTTTATAACAGCTGTGTATTCTTCAAATGAGTCACATATATCATCCTGCTCATCAATGACCTTTGCTAACTGGGGAAAATGTTCATCTGAAATTTAAAGAGAATTTTTTCAAAACGCTTGGATTTTTTTTTTGCCACATATCACATGTACAGATTTAGTTTTACCTTGCAAAGAAATATTGAGGCCATTTTGATTTGACATGATATCACACAGAAATGCAGCATTCCTATAGAAATCTCCTTTGCATAGTTCACATTGCTGATTCCGTTCTTCATGAAATGTAACTATCTGTTCTCACAGAGATAAAATTTTGGCTAACACCTGTCCCTGCAATAGCCAACACCCTTTAGAATGATACGGCAAACCCACACTGAATACCTCCTTGTTCAACTTTAGCATGTTATGAAGATGGCGATGCCATGTTGCATTTGCAAGAATGTAGTTAACAATACTTATAACTTGTTGCAAAGTGTCACTTAAAGTAATAGCTTTAGCACAGAGACTTTGCTGATGCAAGATACAATGAAAAGAAATGAGAACATCTGGATCTGTTAATATTTTTTTCAATCTATGCAATAAACCCTTCATGTTTTCCTGTCATGGAAGGTACACCATCTGTACATACACTCACTAAATTTACCAAATTCAGTCCAACTTCACAACATTTATCTTGAAAGTTGTTGAAGATATCTATTCCCCGTTTTCTGTTGCAAGAGTGCCCAAAGCAAATAACTCTTCACATAAAAAAAAAAATCTTCTGTCACGACCTGAATGAAGAATAAAACCTGTGCTGAGTCAGTAGTATCAGTTGATTCATCCAAAGTGATTGAATAATATATATTTTCCTTTTGAAGTTGTATGAAGTTGGTCTGTAAAGTTGAAGGCTAATTCATGCTGCTGATCAGTTATAGTTCTCCTTGAAAGAGGCAGTTGCAATTGGGTATGAAAAATCTATCTTATCCTACAGGAAAATAGGGGGGGAAATCATAAGGGGAGGGGGGAAATGATGGAAGAAAGGGCAGATTTGGGGAGGGGGTAATCAGAAGCAAACACTTCTGAGGAGGGACAGGGTCAAAAGAGAATAGAATAAACAGGGCGGTGGGATAAGATGAACGGAAATATAGTTGGTTTTTCACAACATGACTACTGTGGAAGTATTTTGCATGACTACATATATATAACCTGTATCAAATTGCTTTCCATCTCAATGAGGGTGAGTGAGGAGGGAGGAAGGGAGAGAATTTGGAACCCAAAGCTTTAAAAAAAATGTTAAAAATTGTTTTTACATGCAACTGGGAAATAATATATACAGGCAATGGAGCATAGAAATCTGTCCTGCCCTATAGGAAAATAGAATGGGAAGTGGATAAGAGAAGGGGAGGGTGATAGAAGGAAAGGCAGATTGTGGGAAGGAGTATTCAGAATGCATGTTGTCTTGGGGTAGGGGTAGAGGCAAGATGGGGAGAAAATTTGGAACTCAAAATCTTGTGGAAATGAATGCTGAAAACTAAAAATTAATTAATTAATTGAAAGAGGCAGTTGTTTGTACTTTGAAACATCATCAGGATCTAAGCATCCTACAACTTCAACAATGTATTTTTTTTCACAATTTCTACATCACTGAATGGCTTCCCTTTTTCCCCAAGCATATAAGGTTCTTTTTAAGTTGCTTTAGTGGCATTATTTCTAGGTCTTATTGCTGCTTAAAAGAGTTGCCTTTGCTTTTGCTTTTCATCTTTTAATTTCTGCAATACAACCTTTTGCACCTCTCCTAATTTAAAATATTTGTAGTCCTTATGAGTGTTATAATGCTGATGAGCACTGAA
Source organism: Phascolarctos cinereus (assembly GCF_003287225.1). Classification (NCBI taxonomy): domain Eukaryota; kingdom Metazoa; phylum Chordata; class Mammalia; order Diprotodontia; family Phascolarctidae; genus Phascolarctos; species Phascolarctos cinereus. The sequence continues at coordinate 170,376,975 of NW_027555514.1, forward strand.
TTCCTTCAATGTTGATATTGCAGTATCACAAAGCAAGCAAATCATGTTATCTTTAGCAGAAACAAAATAATATTACAATTCCCAATCCTCCTTAAAAAGTTGTTTTCTTCCTTCAGCATTCTCTTGGTCTTCTTTGATATGATGGGCTGTTAAGCAGACAGAATTAAAAAATACCATTGAGCTGTGCAACTATTTAAAAATTCTTCTTCAAACAGAAATAGTGCACCATTGTTAAAAGCTGATAACAGACTGGCACACTCAACCCTTATAAATTCTCACCAACCAGCCTTGTGCAATAGTAGCACCAGTCAGATGGGGAAGTTAGAACTAAATAATTAGCATGTAATTTAGCCCTTATGACTTACTAATGTTCTAATTGTGCCAGTCAGTCTGGGAGGATTATTTCATTGAAACTTATTTTATTCTTTGGTATTTTTAATATGTTCATTTTAAAAATAAAATAAAAATATAAAAGATGAACAAAAATGTATTAATAAAAATAAAAGGATTTGTTCTATAAAATTTGGATTGAGTCAAAAGGCCACACTTAAGGATTTAGAAGGCCACATGTGGTCTTAAGGCCACAGGTTCCCCACCCCTGTACTAGTGTCTACTGACTGACTGTTAATGGGAAGCCCACTGGTAGGAGACTTGTAAACTATAGTAATAAGAGTACTTACCAATAAAGTTACTCCTAGAACCCAAGGCAGGAACTTCCTTCCGGCTAATCACCCCAGGAGTACAAATTGGGGAATTGTTCAGAGGACTGCCACAAAATTATCTATCATAGAACTATTGATAAATTAGCTATTATAGAACTTATTCAATAAATACACTTTTATTACACTCCTACCATGTGCCAGGCACTATGCTAAGTACTAGTTCTTCCAGAGCTAGAAGGAACCTTGAGAGATATAATCATGATATCACGTACCCATGTAGATGCTAGTCTAACAGGTTCCTGTAGACATCCAGAGAAAGAGACTATGTGGCTTCCTTGGTTATTGGTTAATAAAAAAGAAGACATTTGAGGGGGAGGAAATACTACTTCTCATGCAGAAGAAATTTCTTCTTTATGTCAATCCTAAATTGATCATTTTGTTTTGGACCAGACCTGGGATTTCATTGGTACAAGTTACCTCCAGACAGGAAACTCCCTCTTCCAACGCAGATTGGCATTAATTTGTAATTTATAATCTTAAACATCATCTTTGGGTTTTGGAAGACTGTTTGACATGTCAAGGGTCAAAAAACCATTATGTGTCCAAGGCAGACCTTCTCGACTCCAAGGCCAATTTTCTACTATTCCCTGCTGCCTCTAGACTATAGTTTAATCCTATTTCCTTTTATTGTGGAATCAAGGAGAAAAAGAGCCTGTGACTGATACACCAAGTTAGGTCCAAAAGCCCAGCTCAATACAGAATTTCTCCAATTGAGTCTTCTTTAGAGAAAACTCAATTGTTAGCACAGTCTGGCGTCACCCTGAGGGACATCTACATTGAGTCCTCTTGTTCATGAATTCATGAAAATAACATTCAGGTGTTTCTAGTGCCAAAAAAATTCATCTCCTAGCACTACTAATAAAAAGATAGGTGCAATTAATTCTTGCTTTGTCACAACTAGGGAAAACAACATAATGCTAAGCCCCTAGCAATTTTTCTTCTGGTCCTCCAGATTTGGGAGGGAGTAAAAGTTATTGGAGAGAAGAGGAAGACAGGCTGGCAATGTTAGGGGTTCTTTCATCTGAGAGTAGTACCTTTGCTTTTTTTTTTAGAGGCAATCAGGGTAAAGTGATTTGCCCAGGGTCACACAGCTAATAGGTGTCCCCTAGCTGCCCCAGTTTTACTTCTTCTTGAGGCACTTCAGGTCACACCCTGTCCCTTTAGGCCACCTTCCAATACAGAACCATGTATCTCATTTACTCTTCTCCTGCTGTGCTAAGATTGCTGCATCTAGTTCTTAGCCCAACAGCTAAGCATACCATGGGCTTCTTTGGTAATGCCCTGTGCAGCAGGTACTGTGTCATGGAGAGTCAGAGACTAATGAAGCTCTCCAGCTATCCATAGGCTACCTGGAATTCTTGCTGTTCCCTTCAGCTGCTGTGTAGTGTGAGCTGAACTAAAATCTAACAGTCCTGGGAGTAGGGAGGAGAAGAGAAGAGGAGCGGAGGTAAACAACTGCTGAACTTGCTAAAGCAATACTTGTAACCAGGAGTGTATTTTTCTGCAGCACATAGGCAAAGTCAATAGAGGAAGCGGACACAGCATCTGCCAGCAAAGTATGTCACTGCTAAAAGCAATCTTGGCTTCTGATGAAGATACAAAGTCTACATCAATAATAGAGGAATTGATAGGATTATGGCTTTAAAAGTACGCTGCCTAATACACACACACACACACACACACACACACACACACTGATTGCATTAGAAGCATGACTTTCCATTCCATAATTCCCTTGTTATCTATTTGCTGTCTTTTTATTTTCCTTTTTTTTTCTTCCTCCCTCCTACTCACTTTCTCTAATCTTAAAACTATTCCCACACCAATAAAGCATGCACAATTCTAAGTCTGCTATAATGGGAAATCAAGTTGTTTTTCCAAGAGAGCTCAATAATGAAATGAGAATTAGACCAATTTATGTTCCTTGGGCCCATGTTCCTTAATGAAAATCCTACAGACAAGGCATAGCTGTGAAGGATCTGGAGTGGGTGCCAGCTATATCACTGAGACATCCATTAAGAAGTTCTGTGGTGAATGTTACAAAGAAAATTGCCCCAAAATAGAATTCATCTAAAAGAAATAAAAGTTATTTAATGAGTATGGGCAGGCTGCTTTATTGCAACAAACTCATTCAATTTAATTCAACAGGCCTTTATTCAGCACCTACTATGTGTGTTTGTATGAAATATGTATCATTGCAATATTCATTTAGGCCATTGGAAGAATCCTACTCAAGTATTTCTTGCTACTTCTTTCCCTCACCATCTACCAGTCAGTCAGAAGAGTGACCCCCTAGGGACAGGTCCCATCCAATCAAGAGGGGAGGAAATAGCTGGGAAATACTTGAGTAGGATTCCTCCCATGGCCAAACTGAATATTTGAATGTTATAAGTGATGGAGCAGCAGAATATAAATGATAAGAAATTAGTAGATTATGTGAGGCACCTAGGTGGCAACCAAGGCACCTAGGTGGCACAGCGGATAGAGTGGCTGGCCTTACATCAGGAAGATCTGAGTTCATATCCGGCCTCAGATACTAGCTGTGTAACCCTGGACAAGTCCTTAACTCTGTTTGTCTCAGTTTCCTCATCTGTAAAATGAGCTGGAGAAGGGCAGGGTAAACCATTCCAGTATCTTTGCCAAGAAAATCCCAAATGGGGTCACGAAGAGTCAGATAGGACTCAACAACATTAACAACAACCCTCTGCAAATAGATATGACTGAAATAAATGAACAACATCTAATAAAGATGGCTATTCTTGAGTGGAGAGTTCTCTCTCTCTCTCTGTCTCTGTCTCTGTCTCTCTCTCTCTCCATATATATATATATATATATATATATATACACACATACATACATATATGTGTGTATAAATATACTGAACATAACTATAACTGAGCAACATCTAACATAGATGGCCATTCTTGAGTAGCGTGTACTGTCTCTCCCCACATATATACATACATATGTGTATAAACATAACTGGACAACATCTAATATAAATGGCCATTCTTGAGTATACTTTCTCTATCCACATACATACATACATGTGTGTATAAACATAACTGAACAATATCTAATATAAATGGCCATTCTTGAGTATACTTTCTCTATCCACATAATACATATATATGTGGGTATAAATATGCTGAAAATACATACTGAATATAACTATAACTGAACAATATCTAATATAGGTGGCCATTTCTTTTTTTTGCTTTTTGGCTAGGCAATGGGGTTAAGTGACTTGCCCAGGGTCACACAGCTAGTAAGTGTCAAGTGTCCGAGGTTGCATTTGAATTCAGGTCCTCCTGATTCCAGGGCCGGTGCTCTATCCACTACAGATGGCCATTCGTAAATAGAGTATACTCTCTCTCTCTCTCTCCACATACATATATACATACATACATATATACATACATATATGTGTGTATAAATATATTGAAAATACATACTGAATATAATTATAACTGAACATCTAATACAAATGGCCATTCTTGAGTAGAGTGCTCTCTCTTTCTTCTCTTTCTCTTTCTATACCTATTGTTAACAGGATATGTATGTGTGTGTGTGTGTGTACAAACATAATTGTTTTGCTCCTTACCACATCTAAATCCTCTGCTGTACAACTCCATCAAAGTACACTCTTTGCTTATCATTTCATAGAGATAAAGATACATAGATATACAGAGCTAGCTCTATAGCACTATTTGCACAAGGGCAAACATGGCAGAGGGAACCAGAAAAGTTCCCAAGATGACTCAGGTCTAAGGATGTCTGGAAAAGGCTTCTGACATCACAGTCACACTTAACCAAGAAAGGTTCTCCTTAACTTTGGAAATGAGATGAAAAGAAAGATAAGTAAGTTAGAAAATGGGAGAGGTATATACAGAAGGAGAAGTTAAAACAGGAAGGGGAGACAATGTAGAAAATGATGGGGAAAGCACAGAGAAGTGAAAGGAGCAATAAGCAAAGGGTGTACTTTGATGGAGTCTTGCAGCAGAGGATTTATAGTTTTCTGTGGTAAGGAGCGAAACAAGTGGAGAAGTTTACAGGAAGGAATTGGCCAGAGACAGTTAATGTGGTTTGAGTTGCAAAAGATGCTCATTTTGATACCAAATATAGACAATAGTGGTAGGTCCAGGGTTATCCCTCTGCAAAATTATAAAGAAAATGAATTTATTTTAACCACCCTCTCTAATATTCTCACTTTCTAAGCCATTTCCCCCCTCCTAGGCCACCTATTTCCATCTTCAGGTATCTAGTATCTTTATATCATCTTTCTTTTTGCCATCATAAAAGCCAGTTCCCAAGAATGGAGATAAACTTGCATGAATGTGTAAATTATAGACAAGACAATGTTTTTCTGACTCCCTAGTTTATTTGCACCTTAATAAATGACAAGCTATAAGCCAACTAATTAATTTCTAATTATGGAAATTCTTGCATTAGTCATCCAGTTGGAGAAATATATTGGCAGCTAGGCAGTACAGTGGATAGAGCACCAGGTCTGGAGTCAGGAAGACTCATCATCTTGATTTCAAATCTGGCCTCAGACACTTACTAGCTGTTGACCCTGGGCAAGTCACATAATCCTGCATGATTCCACTTTCTCCATTCTGGAGAAGGAAATGGCAAACCAGTCCAGTATCTCTGCCAAGAAAATCCCAAATGGGGTCATAAGGAATCAGACACAACTGAACAAAAACAACAAATTTGAATGGAGGGAAAAGAAGTACAGAGCAGACTTTTCTTACAGGGTCTGAAATTGACTCATTTTAAGTAGCTACTTTTTCTATGCTGGAATAGGAAGAGAACTTAGATGTCAATTAGTCTGACCCCTACCTGAATCATCATAATCACAATTCCCTGACAAGTGATCACCTAGCCTTTGTTTGAAGAATTCTAGCAATAAGGAGGTGACCTAGAATGGGCCCTGAGGTGACCCATTCCATTTTAGTGCAGTTCTAATGATTATAAAATGTTTCTTCATACTCAGTCAAAAATCTGTTTCTTGACAGCATCTACCCCCTGGTCCTAGTAGCACCAGAAAGTGAATATAGTGCTACAGATGGGGTCTGGCCATCATAGAAGAAAATAGGATTGTCACCTTTCTCCTTCTGAACACAATACTTCGGTCAGTCTGTTGAGGTTTTATGATGTGTTCTGGTGGAACCATCTCAAAGAATTCAGAGTCAGACCATCTCTAATCCAAGTATAGGCATTTATTGAGATTGACACCTCTGATGAAGTGCACTAAATTCCAAGAGGAACCAGCAACTTTAATGAAAGCAAGATGGATTTTTATAGGGTAAAGATGTAATTACATAACAGAAACTATGAATATTAAAAAGGCAGGAGGGGGTTTGTTAAGCCTCAGTGGAACTGCACATGCAGTTTCCCACAATGCATACAGAAAAACCCATGGGGGTGGGAATATATGTATGATAATGATGTTGTAATAAGCCTCTCTTATGTCATAAGTTCACCTAAAGGACAGCTTTTGCTATTAGTGCACAAGTGCCTACTTAGGAAAAGCCCTTCTAATGTCCACATCCTGCTTGGGCATCCTGTTGGTGCTGTTTTCTGACTGGCTGAATATTGTGGTCCTAAGACTAGATGGATGTCTAGTCTCACATCTCACAGCTGTTTCTGTGAGAAATATGAGTTCATGGACACACCTGTTGTCCTAGTGAGCCCTGAGGTATATATGAAGAAGTTAGGATATGGGGGGGCAGTGGCTAGGAAGGAGCAATGGGCTTGCTGTTCAGTGGGACCTATAAGGAAGTTAGAATATTGGGGCTGGGGGCAGCTTTATTAGTATTCCATCAAGTCTGCTCTTAGATCCCTTAAGGATTGTTGTCTCAATTTCTATAACGTCCACTTCCATTCTGCCTCAGCCTTGTGCAAGAGTGACCTCACCATCATCTGACAGTTTTCTTCCAAGAGGCAGTCAGGTGGCACAGTCCATACAGTAGTGAACTTGGAGTCAGGAATACAGATATTTACTAGTTGTATGACCCTGAAAAGTTTGTTAAGTTCTGTCAAGTCCTGAAATAAATCAAAGCCATGAGTTGAGGAATAAAGCATCTTTAATTGAGATAACAGGGTAGCAAACTTGCCACCCTGGACGATGTTCCGTAAGAGCACAATGGATTTCCCAACCAAGAGATCCAAAAAAAGATTCTTTAAGGAAAGGGAGAAGAGGGAGGTAGTATGAGGTAGCAAGACCCAGTCATGAGACCCTAGCGACCCTTGCTAGTCCAGGCAAGGAAAACCACTTCATTCTGGCCGTTTTGCCCTTCATGCCATGAATCCCAACAGAAGGGGGCAAGGACAGTAGAAGTTTAGATCCAGCTTAAGCTAAATTCCTTTACAAGGAAAAATTTCCAGGTGGGGAGACCTATGGTGTGGTTAAGCTCAACTTAATTAAGAGTAAATATCTTAAGAATTGAAATGTAAAGACATTACTAAAATCCATGACATTGTTAGGGTGATTAAGGGATAGTGTCAGTTAATATTACATTTGGTACTAATAATTTTCTACCACCTCTTTGAGCCTCAGTTTCCACATCAGCAAAAATGGGGTTAATAATAACACCTGCCTCTCACGGTTATAGTGAGAATCAAATGAGATAGCACATATAAAATGATTTGCAAACCTAAAAATGCTATACAAATTCTAGCTATGATCATTTTTAACTCTAAAATTACCCTCTCCTATGACAATTCCCTGTACTTCCACCTCTTCTACTTTCCTTTCCTCAATTATTTCCCAACTTTGTATTGCAAGATAATGGTGATTGCTTCCCAGGTGGCAGCAATGTATGCGACCACCAGTCTTTAGTGTCCTGAGAGTGCTTCATTAGCCAAGAAAGCCTCTATTTGCAGAGCCCCACCTTGTTTGACCTTGCCTGTTTGTGTTACAATGTCTTTGTTCAAAAAATTCCGTCTCCATACACCAACTTGTTTGGTGTAACTGAGGGAGGTGAAAAGCTCAAGGCTTATTATTACCAGCCCCCTGCCCCCCAAAAAAAAACCAAATAAGCAAATAAAAAAGACAATAAGAAAACACCAAACCACCGCTAATTTTTTCCCCCGCAGTCCAGGAGTACGACCTAGGTTTTGCTGTTGGCAGCCTTGGGGTTTCTAGTCTTAACCCACAACCGTTCTGGCTGTAGATGAGTAGGGGGATATCGTCATTCAAAAATGAAGTCAATCTTTTGTATAATTCTATTTATAAACCTGCCCCAGGATCTCTGGTGGAGCTCCTCCTAGTCTTTGAACTTTGAACTGTGATTACTCCTCGCTTAAATGTCGGTTTCCTGCTGCTGGCTTTGAATCACACCCTGCTTTATTTCCTTAGGATGGTTAATTCTTTTATATCCTGGCTCATTTGCATACCTGGCTAATCGCCAGCCCCACTCTGGGCACAGCTCACCCTTTCCCAAAACGGATAAGCAGGAGCTGCCATTGCGCAGAAATTGACTTTTCGAGAGTCCCAGGAAATTCCCCTTCTATTCCCTTCAACCCACCCCTCCCCCAAGTACTTCCTCCACCTATCTTTATGAAGACTTCTGATCTTTAGAACTTCATCACTTTAACCTGAATTTCTTTTAAAATGTAAATACCTCAGTGGAAAGGTGACAATTTAGGTTGTTCTTACACCATCTTACACCTTAGTGTTAATGTATTTCCAGTCTTTTTTCTAAAAATGGGTTTTAAATGAGAGAAACCAAGAAGGTATTGAATTTCTAATGAGTTTGGAAGGAGAAACCACCAAGTAAAGGAGAGGGAAAGAAAGAAAGAAAGAAAGAAAGAAAGAAAGAAAGAAAGAAAGAAAGAAAGAAAGAAAGAAAGAAAGAAAGAAAGAAAGAAAGAAAGAAAGAAAGAAAGAAAGAAAGAAAGAAAGAAAGAAAGAAAGAGGAAGGAAGGAAGGAAGAAAATAAACAAAGAAAGACTATAAGTGTAGAATCAGCCAAAAAATCAGCAAGCATTGATTGAGCACCTACTATATGCCAGGCACTGTGCTAGGTATTGATGACACAAACACAAAATATGAAAAAAAAATTCAATAGACCTTATAGATGAGGAGCTTATGTTCTCCTGGAGGGATGCAACACATTCAATGAAAGTGAACACAAAACATATGCCAGTAAATGAAGGCAGCTAGGTGGATAGGGCACTGGCTCAGGAGTCAGGAAGACCTGAGTTCAAATGTGGTCTTAGACATTAGCTTCGTGACCCTGGGCAAGTCACCTAACTTCTGTTTGCTTTAATACACTGGAGAAGGAAATAGCAAACCACCCCATTATCTTTGCAAGAAAACAGTATGGTCCATGGGGTCACCAAGAGTCAGACAGGACTGAACAACAATGCCCATAAATACAGAATAAACTGAAGGTGCATTGATAACTTGAAAGGTCTCTTAGAGTAGAAAACATCACTTGAGCTGAGTTTTGAAGAGAACTGAGTGCTTTAAGAGGTAGAGGAGATGAGGAGACTATTCCAGGCAAGGGGAATATTTTTTACTTCAATTTACTTTTTTACTGTGTAAAAGCTGTCAGCTGGAGATTGAATGTTATAAATGAGAAAAGAAAAAAAAACCTAGGCAGGTGGACTAGAATGAGAGGTGGGGCAAGGGGAAGTAATTAAATTATTCTGAAAAGATAAACGTTGTGTTGTGATGAGCTTCAGACGTCAAACAGTTGATCCTTGTAGTAAGACAGAAGTGCTGAAGCTTCTTGGTCAGTTTAAACTCAAATGACATATACTTTGATACTGAGTGACTTTAATACAAAAGTATGCGAAGATGGTGAGAAATATGTAGGAAAATATAGGTCATGAAGAGGAATGAGGTCAGAGCCACATACACTAAACAGAAGCCTCATGCTTTTAAATCATCAATGCCTTAACAAAAGAATTGGAAGGCACCAAATATGGTATGGAATAGCATCACAAAAAATGAAATTGATTGCATTGTAATAGACAGGAAATGATTCATCACTGATGGAAGTCATTTCTGAATCAGCTGTCTGTGACCATTGACTTAGGACTGAAATTAAAACAAACCGGGGAGGAAGGATAAAAATGAGAAAAAGAAATGGCATGCAATTAAAATTCCAACTCACCTTATTTTTTAAATGCTATTGATGACCAAAAATGGATGATGAAAGATGAAAGAACTTGGGCATCAATTACAATAATTTTTTATCAAAGTTTGATCTCTGTAAATTAAATGCCAGAAGTGAGGAAAACAAAGACTTCACTCCTGACTCTCCACAGGATTTTGTCTTGCCGTAGAAACCTCTTCATCCCGGAAGTTCACACCACTCCTGGACTACTTCTTACATTGGAAGTATCCTCAGCCCATCTGGCCTCTCCCTCCGATTCTCAGGTTTCCCCCAAGACCTTCATTTTAAGGAGGAGGTCTAGGTCAGCTTTGTCTTCATTCCTCTACAGATTTCACTCTAGACTCTCCACCAAGGCCTTTGAGATCCTCCACCCAGTTTTCAACTCCCTTCTTTCTAAGTGTTATATTCCACCCTTAGAGTGCAAGCTCCTTGAGGGCAGGGACTGCCCTGAGGTCTTTGGCCCAAACTTGCATCCACAGACCTCAAGTTTAAAAAATGTTTGCATTAAGCTATCTGGACTAAATTTAGCCAGTGCCTTTTTGATTTTGAGTGAGCATTCTTAGATTTACTTTCTGAGTAAAATCACAGAATATAATTACTTTATTAATTTCTAAAGATTGACATCCAACTAGGAAGAAAGGAAAAACTAAAAGCTTTTCAAAAGGTCTTATAGACATTTAATAAATATAAAGCATGTAATGTTTTCAATAACTGTCACTTATTGTGAACTTACTGGCATTACTATTAACTTCAGATACAACTATACCCTACTCAAAATTATAAACAGTAGGACTTATTTTAGGAGGTAGGATCTCATAGGCTATAATTTTATTTGTTCTTAGTCTGGATTCAAGAAAAAATTGTTTAAACAATTGTTGTCAGTAGACTATCTTTCAAAGGAAAATGTCAGCAGCCACTCACAGAAAGAGCTTTTACATTTGCCAGTGCAAAGATAGTCAGCCACAAGGGTGTGCTAGAGCTAGCTCAAACCCGACTCTCCAGAGCAGGTTCCTAAATTTTCAGTGTATTTACTTGGAAATTAGCAAATGCTACAATTCAAGCCTTGAATGATTATTTTGCTAATTGCCTAAACTTAAGAAAACAAGGAGAAAATGTTAATAATGCAAATTACAAAAATATAAATAATGCAAATTAAAAGTGTGGCCTGCTCTCATTTCCTCCCCTAAAGCTGTTTATTAAACATTTACTAGCTCATCCTCAGATGGATGTAGATTGTTGCGAAGGCTGAGAGGGTCATCTTACAAAGATAATGGCAGGATACTCTTGACTCAGTTTCCCCATTGTGCTAATTCCTCTCTCTAAGCAGGAAAGTTGCCCACCCATTAGATCAAGGACCTGGCTATGAGATCTCTTGAATATATGAAGTTCTGATGTAAGAACTGGCTAATCAAAAAGACATTTATGACATTTACTTGAAATTAAATAGAGCTGAGGGATTGTTGTCCCACTATACCTATGATAGGTCAATGTGTGATTTTTTAAGAACAGTTCTGAGGTTATCATAACCATGTGTTTCCTCCTCTTTTCATAGAAAATTCCTCTGACCGTAGCAGGAGAGCCATAAATGTTTTCTCATGATTCTTACTGTTACAATCATCAGGTATCCCTGAGTTCTCAAAGATGATGGTGCAGGGGTCAAATATCCTACTACTTGTATTTTTCCTGAAATGTATATGTTATTTGAAGAACTCTGCCATCCATCCTGGGCAACCAAGACCCATTAGAACACCTTTGTTCAATCAGGTGATCCCAGTATCTGTCCTGCACCGGAGACACTGATGGGGGTGATAGAAAAATACTGGATAATAATGCAAAAGATGGTGATGAACAGCATGTACAAAGAATAGGAATTAGGCCATTGTGATCAAAGATCAAAGAGAAAGTAGGGGAAAATAAGGCGTAAGAAGACTGGAAACCTAGAAAGGGGCTGGATTATGGAGAGCTTTTAATACTTAACAGAAGATTCTGTATTTGATTTGAGAATCTATTACACTGGGGTACAATAGAAACCTGTAAAGGTGAGACAAGGTACTGAACCCCCTCCAGAAGGCCCACTGTTCTGCATTCTGTCCAATGAATGGATTGAGGCCTTTCCGCGTTGAACAACTGCTGCTTCAGTAGTCCCAAAGAAACTTTTAAAGCATGCTTTTCCTGTTTGGGGACTCCTTCATGTGACTGAGGAACCCATTTTTTATAGGTCATGTGCTCCCAGTTGCAGTGATCCTCGTATTCCTAGCCTCCCTCCCACCATCAGATGACCCTTCAGGTGCAGTGAGCCAACAGTCCTTACTGTCCAAGAGACAAGAGATTCTCTTGTCTTGGATATAAAGGGGTAGACCAAAAGAAGGGGAACAAAGATAATTACTGTATCTTGGAGCAGCGAAATACTTTGAATAAGGAACCTCTGTGGTAAGTAAACTCGGACAAAAGCACAAGGATATTCCAAAGGCAAACTGTTTAGAATGTAAACCTAGAAATCACAGAAAGCTATAAGAAAGAGCCTGGATTTTTTCCCCCCACTGCTTAACAGACTGCTCCTACTTAACCAACATCCCTACCAGAAACTTACAAAAGGGTGCAGCTGTGCATGAATATAATGAGAACAGGACTCACAGCAATCTGGCCTTATTTTCCCTTGTTTAACAAGTGTATTCTCTTTTGGCTTATGTGACTGATCTCAGTCTGGTTCTTTGACAGTAGGGTGTACTTTATGAAGGTCCCATGAGGCATGGGATAACTTTTCTGCTGAGCTCCTTGTAAAGTTTCGTTCTCTCTCTAATTCTCAAGGAAAAGTATTTAATTCATCCAACCCTTTTTTTTTTTGAGGTAGTTGGGGTTAACTGATTTACCCAGTCACAAGCTAGTAAGTGTTATGTGTCTGAGGCCAGATTTGAACTCAGATCCTCCTGACTCCAGGGCAGGTGCTCTGTCCACTGTGACATCCAACCTTCTTATAAAGGAATTTTCAAGGAAACAAGAGGAACTAAAAATCCTACCCAATCAAGATTCTCATTCAAAAACGGAGAAAACGAAATGTACCAGAAAAAAAATGGCAGCCAAGATTTGTTGTCAAATAATGTGAAAAGATGGGCAGTTCAAGGTGGTCTCCCTTTAACTATAACATTTTGCCTACAAAGTTATTGGTACAACCTTTGAACTCCATTCTATGTGGATGCTTTAGTTAATCAAAGATTGACAGTTACAGGAAATAAATGGAGGGAGTAAGACCTAGGGAATTTAGGTAAAGTTGTAACCTACTGAAAGATCTCAACATAGGCCACAAAAGCTTCCTCAAGACATGAAAACTACCGAGAGGAGCTTAACTTCTTGCTGTTGAATTATAGCAGCTCCAAAAACCAACGTGGGAACAGTCTTCACCAGGCAGTTCCAGAGAACCTCGTCAGTTCACGTAGCTTCTGAAATGTTCATGTTCCAAAAGGATCAAGAAAGACTGCCCCATGACTGCACTGGGCAATGAAAGTAATTGTTCCCTCTGAGTGGACCCTCACTGTTACTGTGCTGAGCTCAGTGGAATTGGATAATCCGACCCAGAACCAGCAGCATGTAATTTAAGCAGAGCATGAAAACTAGTCTTCGGACACTACCGAGCTGTCTCTCACCCCTCACACTCCTGGGATTCCTTTAGAGACATTCCACTTCTAAACAACAAACAACATTAAAATGTAGTGGGCACAGCCATCTTCCACTTGTCACCACTACTCCCTGACTTCAGAGGACACCTAGGAAAAATAAAATCAAATACAAAGGGTGGGTAGGAAGGAAGGGAAAAGTTTTCTTTAAGCACCTACTGTGTCCCAGGCACTGTGTACTAAGCACTTTACAAACTAACTCATTTGAGATGGAGTTTGTAGTTTCTGATTTTTTAAAAAAACTATCTCAAGACAGTTCTCTAAGGAAAGCTTGGTGGATCTCTCTCCCTTCTAGTTCAATTTCTCTGCTCCTGTAGGAGGAATTAAATTGTCAGAAGGAGGCTTCTTTGAGAATTTTATTTAAGAGGTCAATTTGACCCACTAAGATTTGGTGAAATTCAGTGAGATCAGTAAAGTAAGGGTAAGGGAAGAGGTAGCCACAGAGGAGGCCCCATTGGCCCACTGTGTAATAACAATGAGACAAGGACAGTCTATTCCAAACCCATGAAACAGAACCTGAGGCTACAGAGCTCTGCCTCCACCACACAGCCCAAAAGCATGTTGAACCAGAAAAGAGCTTGGTGATTGGCCACTTAGAAGGAAAAGTGTCCTTTGCTCATGGTCGCAGAGCTGGCAGGTCACTTCCAGGTGGAAGCTCCCACCACCACTGGGGCACAGTCATCTACTGCAGCCTCAAAGTCCCATCTGAACTTCTTAGTCATTTAGGCCTGGAATTTCTTTTCCTTCTGCCTTAGTGTCTCAACAACAGTGGTTTGACCTGTGGCCCAGGTCAGCTAGGTGGTACAACAGATAAAGTGCCCAGCCTGGAGTCAGGAAGACCTCAGTTTAAAACCTACCACAAACTTATTAGCTGTGTAACCCCGAGCAAGTTACCTAAGATTTGCTTCACTTGTAAAAAGGGGAAACACTGGAAAAGGAAATGGCAAACTCCTCCAGTATCTTTGCCAGGAAAACCCTATGGTCCATGGGGTCAGGAAGAGTTGGACACAACACAACCACAACAGAAGTGGTAAAAGAAAACCTGCAAGGTGCTGGATAAGAAGTTGTCCCAACAATTCCAAAGGACCCATGATGAAAAATGCTATCCACCTCCAGAGAAGGACTGATAAACTCTAAGTATAAATCAAAGCATACTTTTTTCACTTTATTTTTCTTGCTTTTTTTTTTTGCAACATAACTAACATGGAAATAGATTTTGCAAGATATTACTTGTCTTCTCAAAAGATGGGGGAGGGGCTGGAAGGAGGGAAAGAATTTGGAATTCGAAATGTTAAAAAAAATTAATGTTAAAAATAAATAAATATTTTTTTAAGTCCTGAGAGGCAGATATTCCCAAAGAAGTCACCTGGAATTTCATTAAGCTGATGGTAAAAGACGGAAATGAGGTTTTAGTATCCGTTGTTAGTGCCTAGTAATCTCGGCCTGTGTCGGCTAGTCAGGATAAGTCAACTCTCTTGGGGTCTACTCCTGGCTTTGTTTATCCCAGGCCATCTGGCCGGGCCCTCCTGGTAGCTCCTGCACTAGGTATCGCAGAGTGGGTCCCCGGTGTGCCTCGCGGGCACCACGGGCAGCACCTGGAGGAGGGCGAAGTATCGCCCTTTCTCGCCCACGGGCTCCTCGATGAGACGTTTGCACGGAGAGTCCCACTTCTAAAACCCGTCCTGGGGTGGGGTCCCAGGAAGCACTCTGGCTCCTACAGGTGAGCGCTGGCTGCCTGCTGACGCTCCTTGGGCTGTGGAGTCAGGTCCAGCTCCTGGCGTATCGCCCGTCCCAGAGCCCAGTGCCCAGTGCCCCGCAGGTTCACGAAGAGGAAAGCCAGCGCGGCTGGCCTCGCAGCGCACAAAGTGGACGCGGGACGGGATCGTCTTGACACCGCTGGCCCACCTAGCAATAGCTGCAGGTGATGCCCTGGGGCACGTCCAATACCACCGCCGCAGCGCCCTGTAAGAGGCTCCCGGCCAGCTGTGGTGATGCCCAGCTGACCAGCTCGGGCGAGACTGCCCTGGCCTTTCTGGTCCCCAGAGGACCCGGGGCAGAGACCAAGACCCCCAAGGCATTCCCGCCCCCGCCCCGGGAAGTGGAATCCTCGTAGAATCTTAAAGCTACCTTACCTCATGGTCTAGTTTGTTCCAATAAAGACACTACTGACAATAAAATGCTAATGAAAATTTCCAAATCCTCAGGCCCTATTAAGTTTACAAGATCCTGGGGGTGGGGGTGGGGCGGGAGTCCGAAGAAATGAACTGAAGAGCAATCATTAAGATCAATCATTTACTTCCCTTCCCTTCCCTTCCCTCTCCTCCCCAAGTCACTCCCTTTCCACTGACTGGCTAGGAAGTCTCTCTCCTTTGCACTACAAGACTCTCAACGAGCTTGTTGCTTTTATACAAAATCTACAAGGCACGACCACAAGTTCTCAACTAATTCCAATAGCTATCCTGCTGCATCTCGTTAAAATGTCTTTGGACTTACTGATTCGGGGGAGATGTCTAAGCTTCGTTCACACCTAATTCTATCTCGCTGCCTAGACTGAGATAAATTCTCTCCTGATAAAGGCATCAGATCATAGCATCTTGTTAGTTACTTCGCTGGAGTGGAAGCGATTGATTTATTCAGTCAATGCCCACCTTCATATTAGCGAGTCATCCTAGTGACATTTAAGGGTAAAATCGAAAGGGAAACGACAAACTGAAGAAGAAAGAGAGAGATCTGTAAAGAATTTCTCTTTCTTTTTCTTTTTTTTTAAATAAAGGATTCTTTTCATCATCAGAACAGTGGAGCCATCACAACTGGATTCTAACATCACAGTCCCAAATGGGCTTAGAGAAAAGGTGGAAATGGAACTAAAAACAGAAACCGAAAAGATAGCTGGATTACATGAAATGTAAATAGAAGAGATCCTTGCTGGTGAAGACACATTTTCCAGGACTTTGAGGGATCAGTTTACAAGGAAGCCAAATAAAGGGTCAGTAACAAAGGCTTGGGTAAAAAGCTTTTTTTTTTTAAACTAAAACCAGATGGAAGAGAGAACATCAGCAATTACCAACCTATATGTTTACTTTCCCAATTATATAAACATTTTATGAGAAGTATCTACATATGCACCAAGAACATACTTTGATGAGGGTGTTAGTAGAGACCAGGCAAGCTTTTGCAAAGGATAGGCCACAATATGCCACAACTTTATCATCAAAAAATTGACTGAAAGATTAGAGAATACCCACTGTATTTATTTTTTATTAAAAGGTACTTGATTAACTACCTTTTTTTGGGGGGATGGGCAAGGCAGTTGAGGTTAAGTGAGTTGCCCAGGGTCACACAGCTAGTAAATGTCAAGTGTCTGAGGCCAGATTTGAACTCAGGTCCTCTTGACTCTGGGATTGGTGCTCTTATCCACACTCCTCCACCTAACTGCCCCTGATTAACTACCCTTAACCTTCTTCCCTAAACATTCATTCTCTTCCCCTCCTCCCTTCCAACAATCTATTTATTCCCATAAATAAATGTATCAAATTATGTAAGATTCTCTGAAAGACATAACAATAGAGACAACCTTATACTACAACCTTCCAATCATTAATATTAGGCAAGAAATAAAGCAAGAAATATGAAGAAGGAAATAGATATTATTTATATATTTTATATATTATTATATATAATGTTATATATTTATTTTATTTATATAGCACCTACTATGTGCCAGGCACTGTGCTTATGTTCTAACAAATATCTCATTTGACTCTCACAATAATCCTGCAAGGTAGGTGCTATTACCCCCATTTTACAATTGAGGAAACTGAGGCTGAGATTACTTAAGTGACTTGCCCAGGATCAGTGTCTGAGATTGGATTTGAACTCTGGTCTCCTTACTCTAGGCCCAGCATCCTATCCACTGCATCACCAGTTGCCTCTCATGTGCTCCTAAGAATGATGGGGGAGCTCTCAAACCAAGTGCATTCTCTACAGATGCTGAGTTCCTTCATATGCTCCTCTTTATGAATGACATTGGCCTGGTTGCTTCAAATTCCCAGAACTTTTCAGAACCTCCAAGATGAGATTTACAGATTAGCCTAAGCTTTCCACATATGAAAAGCCAAGTGAATAAAGAATGCCTATTCATTGTTGGGTAAGCTTGAGTCAGTTCAAGAACACATACATGCAGATGGACAGTGAGCTGGGTCCAGAGTTGAACAAAAGGAGAAAATCAGTATGGATTACAGGTGGGAAATTCTGGAACACTCAGTGATTCCAAACTGTTCTTTGCCACATAGAACTGAAGACCCAATCTCTGATTTATGACATATAGCTGTGAATCATGGAATTGCACATTATCAGAAGAATCACAATTGTACTGATAACACAATGCATTACAAAATTGTGATATAAGGAACAATGCAATCTTCATCATTGCAAGGGGTAGCCACAAAAAAAAATCACATCCAGCCAAGAAGTTCATTAAATTCTGTTCCAAGTTTTCTCAATAGGAAGACAACAACAAAGCTTCTCTGTAGTTCTCAGAATGCATTTATGATGAATAATTCTGTTATTTCAGAACTTTGGTAACATTGTAAAATAAGCATTGTATTAGGCATTTTTGGAATGCTAAAGTTCAACAATAGATTGCACTGTGCTCTCATACCACATTGGTCCATGCTATGACCAAGTTTTGATGAGATGTCTCTATAAGTGGTATTTTGTTTTTAATCACAAATACATTAATGCTAGGGTGGCTAGGTATTGAAATGGGTAAAGCACTGGGCCTGCAGTCAGAAAGACTCATTTTCCTGAGTTCAAATCTGGCTTCGGATAGTTACTAGCTGTGTGACCCTGGGCAAGTCACTTACCCCTGTTTGCATCAGTTTCCTCATCTGTAAAATGAGCTGGAGAAGGAAATGGCAAACCACTCTAGTATCTTTGCCAAGAAAATCCCAAATGGGGCCACCAAGAGTTAAACATGGCTGAAAAAAAATGACTAAAGAATAAGAAAACATTAATGACAGACTTTGGATAGGCTTGATATCATTTTTTAAAAGTTTGCTTTGCATATGTCCCCTTCTTTCCACTCACGTGGTCCTTTTCAGAAACAAAGGGCAAACCACACACACACACACACACACACACACACACACACACACACACACACACACACACAATCACACAGTCTCCACCCTACTTCAGACCCTAATCATCTACTACCTAGACTTTCACAATAGCCTTATATTTGGTCTTGATTCCTCAGTCTGGTCCATCCTCCAACTCAACTGCCAAAATGATTTTCCTGAAGTGCAGATATGACCATGTCACCTCCCCCCACGCCCATCCAATAAACTCCAATGACTCCCAATTACTTCCAGGGTCCTTGGTCTGGCATTTAAAGCTCTTTATCGTACGCTCCCTTCTTCCTATTCTTCTTCTACTTTCCTACCTTCCATATGCTACAATTCAGCTACCCTGCCCAAACTGCAGGTCTTCACAGAGGACACTCCATCTTCTATCCCTGTGTCTTTGCGCTGGCTGGTCCTCTACACCTGGAATTCTTGACCTCTTCACTTAAACCTTTTAGTTTCCCTGGATTCATTAGAGATTCAACTCAGATCCCACCCTCAAATCTGAAGGAGGCCTTTCCCAGTCTTCCCCCAGCTGCTAGTGCCTTCCCCCAGAGATTACCTTCCATCTACTCTATATTTATGCACCTAGGTACGTCCATGTTGTTTTCTCCATTAGAATGTGAATTCGTAGAGGTCAGGGACTAATTCTGTCTATCTTTGTATCCCCAGCACTTAGTCCAGTGCCTGGCACGTAGTAATTCTTGACTCAATAAATGCTTTTTAATTGACTAACTGGTTAAAGGACTTGTTTTGGAGAGTACATTTTTTTTTATTTTAGACTTAAATACAAAATGAGAAAAGGAAAAAAAAAACATTGTCATGTACACAGCAGATCATAAGAGAGGATTCCATGTAAAACAATACATTTCCATTTCTAGAAAACCTATATAATAAATGCTATACATTGTTTTCAAAGCTGCCCAGTTTTGTTTCCTTGTTTGATTTTCTTTTGTTCTGTTGTACACTTTTTTTGAATAGTATTTTTTTCCCCAGCTACATGTCAAGAAAATTTTTAGCATTCATTTTTACAAGATTTTGAGTTCCAAATTTTTCGCCCTCCCTCTCTCCCCTCCTCCTCCTGAAAATGGTAGGCAGTTTGATATAGTTTATACATGTGCTATCATGTAAAAATTTTCCATATTAGTCACAGTTGTGAAAGAAGAAACAGATCAAAAAGAAAAAAACATGAGAAAGAATAAAGTAAGTGAAAAAAATATGCTACCACCTGCATTCAGAGTTACCAGTTCTTTATCTGGATGTGAATAGCATTTTCCTTTGTGATTCCTTTGTACTTGTCTTGGATCACTGTGTTGCTGAGAAGAACTGAGTCAGGGGGCAGCTAGATGGTGCAGTGGATAGAGTAATAGCCCTGAAGTTATGAAGACCCGAGCTCAAATCCGGTCTCAGACCAAATACTTGACACTTACTAGCTGTGTGACCCTGGGCAAGTCACTTAACCCCAAATGCTTAAAAAAAAAAAGAGTTGAGACATTCATAGCTGATTATCACATAATGTTGTTGATACCCTGTACAATGTTTTTCTGGTCCTGCTCATTTCACTTTGCATCAGTTCATACAAGTCTTTCTAGGTTTCTCTGGTCCACCTGCTCATAATTTCTTATTGCACCATAGTATTCCATTACATTCATATATTACAGCTTATTTAGCCATTCCCCAACTGATGGTCATCACCTCAATTTCCAGTATTTTGCCACCACAAAAAGAGCTGCTATAAATATATTTGTACATGTGCATCCTTTCCCCTTTTTATGATCTCTTTGGGATACATACCTAGTAGCGGTATTCCTGGATTAAGGGTATGCACAGTTTAGTTGCCCTTTGGGTATGGTTCCAAATTGCTCTCCAGAATGGTTGAACCAGTTTATGATTCCACCAATAGTGCATTAGTGTCCCAATTTTCCCACATCTTCTCCAGCATTTATAATTTTCCTTATCTGTCACATTAGACAACTTGATAGGTGTGAGGTGGTCCCTCAGAGTTGTTTTAATTTGCATTTCTCTAATCAAAAGTGATTGAGAGCACTTCTTCATATGCCTATATATATCTTTGATTTCTTCATCTGAAAACTGCCTGTTCATATCCTTTGAACATTTATCAATTGGGGAATTGTTGTGCACTTTTTATTTTATTTTCCCCCCTTTCTCCCCCCACCACCCTAAAGAAGGCTACAATTAAGTATGGATATGTATATATGTATGGATATGTATGTATGGATATGTATATATATGTATATGAATATATGTATGTAACAGATATCTACAAACATACATATATACACATATACACTCGTACACATATATGTAAGACTGTACTATGCTTATTTCTTCCTATCATCTGTTTCTCTGAGGGTGGATAGCATCTTCCTTCATAAGTCCAAGTCTTTCCATGTTTTTTCTAAATTAACTAGCTCTATTGGTATTTTAAATGGTCTTAAACAATATTGAATAATATTGCTGATACAGAGTGCAGTTTTTCTATTTTTCACTTTCGATTAAATCTATTTTAACTTTGTCTGAGATCATAATTACTATCCCTGCTTTTTTACATACTAAATTCCACTCCTGCCTTTATTTTATCTTCGTGTGCATCTCTCATTTTTGTAATGTTACCTGAAAGCCACATATTGTTGAATTAAATTTTTTTAATCTGCTGTTTCTGTTTTATGGGTAAATTTGTCCCACTTACATTCTAAGCTACAATACTTGTGTATTTTCCTCCTTCCTATTTTTCCTCACTATCCTTGGTTATGGGGCTCTTAACCCAGCAGCTAGCACACTTTACCGAGACAGTTCCCCATTCCAAATGAGCACCAAAACTACAAGATCTTATTGTCCTTGTTTGTGGCTTGTCTTTCTCCTTCCTAGCAAACTCTGCCCTCTTCTCCACTGAACCTGTAGCCAGAGGCCACTGCACTATTGGCATATGTCTACTGTAATAAGAAGAATAGCTAACATTTATATAGCCCCTTTGTGTGCCAGGCACTGTGCTAAGCGCTTTATAATTGTTTCCCATTTGATTCTCACAATAACCCTGGGAGGTAGGTGCTATTATTATTATTCCCATTTTACAGATGAAGAAACGGAGGCAAACAGGGTGAAGTGACTTACCCAGAGACACATAGCTAGTAAGTGACTGAGGCTAGATTTGAACTCCTGTCTTCCTGACTCCATGCCCAAGGCTCTATCCATTGTGCCACCCAGCTTTATGTCATTTTGGTAACATAAAGGTTAATATATTCCTGATAGCATAAACTGAACACTACCCTGGTTAGGAAAAGAACTAATCAATTCTTTACAGACTTTTTCTTTTTCCTTGAGAATATCTGGTGCAGGTCACAGGTTAAAGGGATTGACTGTCTTTTCTCATCTATACCTTAGTGCAATATTAAGCTTTAGTAACTTCAGAAGCATAAATGCTACTGTAGCAAAGAAGCCATGGGTGTTGTTGCAGCCCATGTAGATTATGGATGTCCATGTGGGTCTGTCTACATAGGCTTCCAGAGACCCCAAAATAAACATCTCTTGTGTCACCTCCCAACACCTTTCTCCAAGGGAGACTGATTCCTTCCAAGAAGGGAAGCAGGATGTTGGGTTTAGTCTCTGGTCACTGTGCTCTCCTCAGAGAGAGAAGGTACCAAGCTAGAATTATTTCTATCTGCTCCCTTAATTATTATTAGTGTAGGGGATGGATTCTTTAGGTTCAAACTACAGCTCCAATCGCTATGTCTTTGTGTGAAAGGAGAGTACTAAGATCTATGTCCAAGGTTTGATCTCCTTCCCACCAAATACCAGTTCCATAATGAACAGTCATAGCAAATAGCTAAGAAAACCATTTATTCAAGCTGATAGAAAAACAAAAATCAGAGAAAACATATGTATAAAATGTATATAGTATATGTATGTATATACATACATTATATATGTTGTAGATGTATGTATGGAGAGAGAGTGAGAGAGCTTGCATGCTATGCACATATACACACACATACCAGACCAGTGGTGTCAAGCTCCAATAGAAATTGGGGCCACTGAGTACATAGGGATCCCTGAAAGTTTTAAAAATATAATGTTATCTACTTTTTACTGTGTTTTTTATTAAATTTGTATTTATTTTGTTAAATATTTCCCAATTACATTTTAATCTGGTTCAGGCTGCATTTGGTAATACTGTGAGCTGCATGTGGCAAATAAGCTGCACATTTGAAACCTCTGTACTAGACAATATAGACTGAAAGGGCTCTCCTATTGGGGAGGGGAGGGGAGGGAAGGAGAGAGAGAGAGAGAGAGAGAGAGAGAGAGAGAGAGAGAGAGAGAGAGAGAGAGAGAGAGAGAGAGAGAGAGAGAGAGAGAATGTTCCAGTTCTCTTCCAAAGAGAAATTCCTCCCCCAAAAAAAATCTGAGGAGAGGAATGCAGTAGAAACTACCAGCTCCTCTCAAGGCAGCTTCTTCCCAGAGTCTTTCTTTCCCTTCAGTGACCTAAAGGAAGGCTGGCATTGTGCATCTTCTGTCTCAAAGTTGGAAGCCAGAAGAAGCCCAGGATCTCTCTTATTTCTAACTCTTGCCAAATCCTCCTATCCCTCACATAGGAAAAGGGCATTGAGTAATTGGTCTCTAACAGTGAGAAGAGAATCCTATACAACTGGCCCTTCAAGCTAAGGGCTTACATTAAAAACTTGAAAAAAACAAGGCAACATTTGAAAGGTTATTTTAAAAATTTAAATATTCATATATTTCTTATTAAAGTTTAATAGAACCATCATCCTTCATTATGTATCACTCTGGTCAATTTTAAAAATTTGTAACAAACGTTCATCTGCTGCTTAGTGATGAAAATGATTGCCTTTCTAATCCTAGTGTTAAAATTATGCAAAAGAATGAGGTTTTGATGCACACTATTTCTGAAATAACTGCACAAGAAAAAATCTAATTGAAATTGATCACGTGACAGAGGCCAGGCAAGAAGACTTCTTTTCTTATGCCCTAGTCTGAGAAAGTGTCATCCAGAAATTAAAATTAAAATTTAAAGCTAATTATTCAAAATTCACAGAAAAGAAATAAGCATGAAAGAAATTTTAAAACCTCAAATGGTAGGGGTTTTTTTTGGTAAGTTCGCAGCATTTATATGTCTAAAGTGATTAAAGCTTAAAATTGCACTAAGACTTTTGAGACATGCTGCATTTATAAATACCACAAGTACATTTAGAAAAATGTGTGCCTTTTCTTTTCCAATTCCTACCCTGTAATGTCCAAAGCTATCTGATAGCAACACATTTACCTACAAGGAATAAGAGAAAATCCTTTATAGAGGTCTTGCCTACAATTTTAAAGTAGAAATAACAGAACAGAGATCTGCTTATGTTTTCAAAATACTCCGATCTATTTTAATGTTGATGAAATGATCCCCAAAGTCTGTTCCTAGCATAAAGGTGACTTTTTTTTCCCCCAAGAGATTTCAAGTGACAGGGTCCTTTCAAAGTTATAATTTTTAAATAATTAAAATATAGTATTTAATATATAAAGAATCTTCTAAGACCTTTTCAACCTTTTAGTAACTTGATAGTCACTTTCTACTTCTTTTCTGTTTTTAGACCAACTTCTAATTTGTTTACCTTAGGAACTGTTTATTTATTTATTTTTATTTTGCCTTGTCAATTACCTTCTTCCTTTTCCTTCCTCTCGAGTCTCTTGAGTACTTTCACATGCTTATTCCTGTGAAATAAGAAGGTATGAATATGTATATTTTGTGATTTACTATTTATAAAATTAATTTTTATTTTTCTGACAAATCAAAAGATTTGTTTTACTTGTTCAGATTTTCTTGAACAAATCCTGAAATATTGTCTCTTGTTGACTTAATTGCCTAAATTCTTTGATTAACTTTGTCCCAGTCATTTGGTTGATGTATTTAATGATATGTTGTCAATTTGACATTCTTTTATCATTATAATTAAAAAAAAACAACTTGGAATAAAATTTTTATCACTTTTTTACACATTTTAGATTTATGTTATGAAAATATCAAAATCATAGGATATATTATAAAAGAGCCAAAAATAACAATATGATGAATGTCAAATAACCAACCATATATATATATTTTAAATTAACCACATCCTAAATTTGGTCATTGCATTGACCATTGTGGTAAAAGAGCACATTGCTACTTATTGTCATTTTATCATTCAAACCTTCATTTTCTTTATCAAATTAATTTTTAATTTTTATTTGGAGACTTTATGGGGCTATCTTTTTAAATCAAATTATAATGCCTCCTTCAAATAAGAGACAAATGTCAAAAATGTAATCTAAATTTTCTAAAGTAAACTATCTTAGTTGTGTCATTGTATTTCAGTCATGTCTGACTCTCCATGACCCCATTTGGGGTTTTCCTGGCAAAGATACTGGAATGGTTAGCCATTTCCTTCTCCAGCTCATTTTACAGATGAGGAAACTGAGGCAAACAGGGTCACACAACAAGTAAGTATCTGAGGACAGATTTGGATTCTGGAAGATAAATCTTCTGATTCCAGGCCCAGTTCTTTATCCGCTTTACCACCTAGCTGCCCCACCTTAGTTGTATCAATGAAATATTCATTCATTCCAACATTTATTGAATTCCTACTATATGTAAAATACAGGCATTCAAGGCAACTAAGTGGTGCAGTGGATAGAGTCCAGGGTCAGGAGTCAGGAAAAGCTGAGTCTAGATCTGGCCTCAGACACTTACTAGCTATGTGACCCTGGGCAAGTCACTTAACCCTGTTTGCCTCAGTTTCCTCATCTGTAAAATGAGCTGGAGAAGGAAACAGTAAGCCACTTCAGTATCTTTGCCAAGAAAACCCCAAGTGGGGCAGGAGGAGCTGGACA
This sequence comes from Phascolarctos cinereus, assembly GCF_003287225.1. Lineage (NCBI taxonomy): Eukaryota > Metazoa > Chordata > Mammalia > Diprotodontia > Phascolarctidae > Phascolarctos > Phascolarctos cinereus. The sequence goes on from NW_027555514.1 coordinate 170,402,519, forward strand.
CAACCTAAAATGACTGAACGAGTACAACAAAAGCATTTTAAGGATTCTACTCTTGGCCCTTTCTAGCCTCTAGAACTAGGCAGTCTCTGCAGCTCTTTTCTCCTGTGAATTAATATTTGCTACTGGAGTTAAATTTACTGTTATGCATGCTTGTGCTTAAATGCCTAACAATTTTAATCAGTGAAGACGCTGATTAAACACATGGATTCCTCTTGGCTGGCTAGAGATACAAAAGTGCATTTTTAATGGGGGTGGGGAGACAGCTCATGAGTTTAGTCTGCCCCCTAGTGGTGGTTCAGATAGGTAGGGAATGAACATGTCTCAGACTATCTATATTTACTGGTCCAGCAACCTTTCCTCTACTTTCCAGGTACAAAGTCAACCCAGAATCATCAAATCTCCTACAGATCACATTCCAAATAGCATCAACCCAAAAGCATTTATTAAGCATCTATGTGCCAGGCACAGGGCATCTGAAAATTCCCTTCCACAAAAAATTTATTGAAACTGAAGACCTCAAAATCATTTAAATGAGATTTACTCTCACAATGTATTGTATTAATTTGAGGAAGACTAGCTGGACCCATAATTATTTTAAGTCCTTTGAAAAAAACACAGCCAGAAAAAAAAATTCACTGGAAAAGTGTGAAAAATTATTCCAAAGAGAGAAGGAGGGAAGAAAACACAGCATTTTTCAAACAAACTGAAAACTGGCCAAACATTCACTAAATGCCCTTGATGGGCACATCTTGGGCGCAATTCCTCAGACCTGGAATCTCATCAAAGCAGTAACTGTGCCTTGAGTCCAAACTAAGAAATCTGCTCCCCCAGAGGCCAGACAGGCAGAGGACTGCCTATTCAAAATGTTGCAGTGACACAGGGTGGAATATTAGTGCTCACAAATACAACCTAATGTCTGACAGCATACTCAGTCCTCAGGGTAATGCTAAGTGCATCCCTTTAAGTGCAAAGCACTGTGCTAGAAACTGAGATGGAAAAGGAGTGTACCCTCCCTATCCTTGCAGTTTTGTTGGAGGGACAAAATAGACTTGTTTTAAGACATACCCAGGAGCTTATAAATACTTGTTGATTGAGTAATTGAAATAACAATGTAAGGCAGTACACTGTCTACAATTAAGTGGGAAAATGAGTAATCTAGCTCAGGACTAGGGAGGTCAGGGAAGGGGGACATCAAAGTGAGCTGAAGTGGTCTGAGAATAGTTTTGGAGAAGCAGGACTTGAGCTGAACTGTGAAGAATGAAGGAAATTCAGAGAGAAGGGAGAAGTGTATTCTATGCAAAGGCTTGGAGCTGGGAATGAATCCTAACATGTTTGTGAAACAGTGTAGAAAATGGTCTCTCTAGGGCAGAGGAATTAATTTCAATCCAGTAAACAATTATTATGTAGTTGCTGTGTTCAAGGCACTGTACCATACTGGGAATACTGAGATAAAAACCTCCATATGGTCCCTACTCTCAAGGCCTTTACATTCAACTGGGAGAAATCAAAGTGTACTAACACATAATGAAGCACAAGGCAATCTGAGGAAGGAGAGAGCACTGACTAGGGGATCAGAAAAGGCTTCTGAGCCGCACAAAGAGAAGCTAGGGATTCTAAGAGGCAAAGATGAAGGAGAGAATGCACTCCAGGAATTCCTGTGTGGAGGATCGGAGACAGAGATAGAACATTGAGTTTTGAGAAGAGCTAGCAGGCCAATTTGGCTGGAATGTTGAATGTAGTGACTGAAAGAGAAAAATATAAAGTAAGTTTGGAAAAAGTAGAATGGCACCAGATTATAGAAGGCTATAAGCGTCAGCTTAAGGAATTTTTATTTTATCTTAAAAGTAGTAGGGAGCCACTGAAGAATTTTGGGCAAGGGAATGACATGGTCAGACCTGTGACTTAGAAAAAGTATTTTGAAAGTTGTATGGAAAATGGATTGCAGAGGAAAGTCTGCAAACACAATGACCAATTAAGAATAATTATAATAAGTCAAATTATTATTATATGATAAATTAAACAATTATATATAATACATTATTATATATAATAAACTAAACTTTATTATCCAAAATTAATTATAATGAAAACAATACTAATAATCCAAGTGAAAGGGTGTTGAATTAGAATAATGGCTATGTGACTGGAGGAGAGATAGGATCTGAGACACGTGGTAGAGGTAGAATCATCAAGACCTGACAACTGGTTAGATTTGGGGGTGAAGTTGTAGAAGAGGTAAAGATAATGAGTTACATTTTGGACATGTTGGGTTTGAGATGCTGATGGGACATTTGGGTGGATATGTCCAGCAGGCAGCTACTGCCAATAAGCAACTGGAATTCAGAAGAAAAATTAGGGCTATACATACATATATACACACACACATATATGTAAATAGGTAGAGAGACAGACTTGGGAGTCATCTCTGTAGAAATGACCATTGAATCTGTGGGAGCTGATGAAATCATTAAAGGACGAGGCTGTAGGGAGAAAAGGCACAGAAGCCTAGGGGGATGTTCATTCTTAGAGGATAGGAGATGGATGTGATCCAGACAAACAAAACTGAGGGGCAGTCAAAAAGATAAGGAAAAGAACCAAGAGGAAGCAGCAGCACACAAGAGAAGGAAAGAATAGAGTATCCAGAAAGGATGAGTGGTTGACACTGTAAAATACTGTCCTCAATCATGAATGATGAGGACTGAGGAAAAAAAAATTAGATTTTGCAAAAGTGATCTTTCGTAATCTAAGAAAAAAGTTTGGCTCATGTAGTGGGGGTTAGAAGCAAGACTGCAAGTCGACTGAGGAATGAGAAGTGGAGACTATGAACATAGAACATTTTTTTCTAGAAGTTTGGCAGTGAAACGGAGGAAAGATACTAAATAACTTGAGATGGCAGGGTGAAGGATTTATAAGGATGCCAGAAATCTAGGCAGAGAGGCAAAAAATTCAAGAATAGAGAACACTGTATAACTGAATAAGTTAAATGGCCAATATTGTGAATGGAAAAAATAAGGCCAGAGAAGAATGATGGAGTGGGAGAACAGAGAGTATTAGAACAACTGAAAATTAAAGTGAGAATGAAGAAAAGAGTTGGGAGTGAGGCAAAGTAAAGATGAAAGGAAAGGAAATTGATCAGAGAGGAGAATTTCAGAGTTCAGAATCAGAGACAGTGCAGTTATGGGCAACTGTTTGATCTAAAGTATGGCCATTGGTTACTCTGGGTGTTTGGAGTGCAGAGGGGAAAGGTGAAGATAAACTGTAATAGCTAAGCAGGGTGATGAAGTATAAGCCAAAATGTTCAAAGGATCATCAATTTGTCTAATTCTTCCTATTTCTAACTTCTGCAGGAGAAGCAGAAGGCAGAAGGACTTGAGTCTAATTAGCAGAAGTTTGGGAGAAACTGAGAAAAAATATGAAGAACAATTTCCAGGTATAGTAGCTTCCAGTTTCTACAAAAGAATGCTGAAGAAGTAAATTTCTAAGTTAAAAAAAATTGGTAAAACAAATACGAGATTAGTCTGAAAAGGGAAACTAAGCAAGATGTGACTGTCAAGTTACTAAAAGACTGAAAAGGTCATACAAGGTGCTTAGGAGATATAAACACCCAGAAGTTGTCCAAAAAACAAGTCTGAGAATCTAAATCAATATGGCAAGCAGGGGTAATCCTGCAGTAATTTGCATTGACTGTACAATGATTGTACTTCAGTCAAAGCCAAGTGAATTCCCTCTATATTTCAAGTGTAGGCTGGTCTAATCAACTACAGGTTGGACAGGACAATAAAATGTTCCTACATGAGGATACCTTAATCCTTCAATGGGGAAATAAAGAATCTGAAGTGGCATAGAGGAAACAATCCTCGGCAGAAGGTTAGAGAAGAGAAGAAGGTCATTCAGAGAAAGAAAAGGAAAGGCACCACTGTACATTTCTAACAATAAAATTTGAGATCTTCCTGAAAAGGAAGAAGGATGTTCTGAGGAATAAGTCATGGCTCATCTTCCAATTAATAATACTACTGAGACACAGAAACTATCAGGTAAGAGGTCGGAGGAGGAAAAGACCTATGGTGGTTGATAACTTCTTGATTCAGAGGTACCCACACTATCTGCCAATCCAATAACAATAGAGAGGTCTGCTGTCTTTCCAGGGCACATATTCCAGACATAAGAGAACCTCCCAAGACTTATCAAAACATGGCTACAATCTACTTCTGTTGGTTCACGGAGGCACTAATGACTCTGCCAAAAGAAACCTTATAAAAATGATATCAAAAATTATTGTCTTGGACAAAAAACTGAAGGACATAGGGTCCCAGACTCTGCTTTTCTCACTGCTGCCCCCTGAAGGCAAGGAATGATCACTTCTTTGGTATTACAGTAGAGACTGCTTTTCTTGTATGGGTTGGACTAGATGGCCACTGAACTGGAACTCTTCCAGATCTAAAACTGTTTTTCTATGTATAATGAAGTCCCAAAGTATAAGGATTGAGGTGAAGCCACGTACTAAGTTAAGAAAGCAGGAAGACTGACTTGAAGGCCAGTAGATTGTAGTATAGTATGCTGGTGCCAAGATTCTTAGTTCACATGCCTCTGCGTAATGTAAAGTAACTGGAGGGATAGAGAGTGTGATTTGATGAAATAGATCCCATTTTTTTTATTGGTTTTATATCCTGTAGGCCTAATCGTTAGTAATGATTTTTATTGTAGAGCCAAGATATATCAGATCTTTTTCAAAGTATCTGGTTTGTTTTTTTTTTTAATATCCTAAATAAGAAGGGGATTTGTCATAGTGGAAAAACCTATGGAAGCCAAATAGGCAGAACCAAAAGAATAAATCAACTGGACTACACTTAATCACAGCTCTACCACCTAGTGTAGTAAATCGTTTGGCTTCAATTTCTTCATTTATAAAATTAGCCCCTTTTACCTCTAAAATTCTATGATTTTGTAAATACTGCATTTTGGCCTTCATCTTTACTGGAAGAAGGTGTTTGTTGTGAGATAAGTTCCTTAATTAATGACAATTACTGGTAAGAAGGGTTTCTTTTCTCATTCAAACAATTCAACCTATAAGACATTTCAGGAAAAAGGTTGTATAGTTAGAGGTTGACTGATAGAAGGCCTTAGGGAGGGTGCAGTTAGGTGGTGCAGTGGATAGAGCAACAGCCCTGGAATCAGGAGGACCTTAGTTCAAATCTGGCCTCAGACCCATAATACTCCCTAGACCCATAATACTTCCTAGCTGTGTGACTCTTAGCAAGTCACTTAACCCCAACTGCCTCACTGAAAAAAAAAAGTCTTTAAAAAATGATTATATTTACAGTAGACAGAAGCTGAATAGCTCAAAAATATTTATATGTTTAAGGCTGACAACGCTTTCCAGACTGAAATGAGAAAACAGTGGCATTAATCTGAGTCAATTTCCTCCACCACTATACCCATGAATAGACAAATTCTGTTGACCCAGCCCAGTAGGATAGGGTGGTTTTCAAAATAATTCATTGTTTCTACATAGTCATCAGGTGCTACTTTTCTATTAAACTTTCAGTTTACTTTCCCTACTGATAGACAAAAAGAGAAAGAGGGAAACACTGGTTTAATATGGATAAGTCAACAAAATTCCTTGCTATTTTCCATGGAACTAAAGAAAACGTACCATCTGTGTGGGATTGGGCAAGTTACTTAACGTGCAGCATCCATTACCTCATTTATAAAATGAGGGGGTTGGACTAAAAGGCCTCTAAGTTCCCTTCTAGCTCTAAATCTACAAACCTATGAAATGTGAACTTTCTTTCTAAAATATTTGAGTTAAATGCAGTTATTACAAACCCATATTGTTGGTTTTCTTATCTTGAGGCGTTTTCCTGTGCATTCTACTTTTGAATATATTCTATAAATTACAAGGATAATAAGACCAAATGAAAAACTTTGACAATACTAAGTGAAGCAATCAGTCTGTGCCAGCCTGTATTTTATTCCTGAGCTTGTTTTTTCACGTATTTTACTGATGCTTTTTTTTTAACCTCTTCCCCATCCATCATTAAAACCCTCATATAACAAAGAAAAACAGTTAAGCCAAACTGATACAGCTAGAGTGACTGACCAGATCATAGGATCTGGAAGAGACCCATGAGAGCATTTAGTTCAACCACTTCATTTACAGATGAGAAAACTGAGCATACAATGCCTAACACTAGCAAGTTCTTAATGTTTTATCTATCTACCTACCTACCTACCTACCAACCAATCTATCTACCTATGTAGGTTAAGTAACTTGCACAAGTCTGAAGAGCAAGTTAGAGGCAGTACTGGGACAGTTCCATGCTCCTGCCATGACACCAAGCTGCCCACTTCCTCTTCACCATAAAAACTGTCATCTCAAAACCAACCAAAATGAACTCGTCAGTTCCTCCTCCTGAATCCCTTATTCACGGTACCAATTTCCCCGAAGAAGCTAGAAACTTTCAAACATATTTAACAATTCACTCTTTAATAAATTCTTGAGGACTGACTCAACCTGCCACATCACCACAACCAATCCTCAGATTCTTCTTAAAGAAACTCACAACTCATCTCTTTCCATTCCCACTGACACTATCTGACTTTAGGTCTTCACCTTAATACCTGTATTACTGGCAATGGCCTCCTTACTGGAAGAAGGAAAATTAAGATAATTCTGAGGTCTCACCTCATTGTGCAAATTGGCAGATGGAAAGAAATACAGTAACAATGTTGGAGAGGAAGAAACACTATTTTACTGTTGTTTGAACAGCTAATTGTTATAACTATTCTGGATATCAATTTGGAACTGTGTCTGACAACGTACATAACATTCCTTCATGAGAGTCACCATTTTTTGTAATAAAGGAGGCATGTTTCATTATCTGCTCTCCACAACTCTGTTTTTTTCAGTTACTCAGAGTTCAGCTTTCTTTGGTCTTTTCAGGCACACTGTAGTTAGCTTCTTTTGGTTCTGCTTTTTAGCTTTTTCATTAGCTCATAAAAATCTTTCCACATTTCTTTGAATTCATGTTAATCATTTTTACAACAATATTATGTTCTGGGGGCGGAGCCACGACGGCGGAGTGAAAGCAGTGACTTACTTGAGCTCTCCTCCAAACCCCTCCAAATACTCATAAAAAATGGCTCTAAAATTCTGAAGCAGCAGAACCCACAAAAAGACAGAGTGAAACAAATTTCCAGCCCAAGACAACCAGGATGATTGATCAGAAAGGTGTATCACGCCAGGCTGGGAGCACAGCACAGCGCCGTGTAGGCATGCAGGCTACAGTGAACCTGGAGCAGGCTTCAGAGGACTGAACCTCGGGCAGCTGTGGAGGTTTCCAGACTCCTCAATCCACGAATGCCAAAGACAACTTAGAAGGTCAGTGGGAAGAGTCTGTTTCTGTCGGTGCTGAGACAGGAAGGTGGGGTTTCAGCTCCATTCCCCAAGAGTGTGGCCCTGGGGGTGGGGTGGGGGGCAGCTGCTTGCTGAGCTTCCGGCCCACAGACTGAGGGGGAATCCAGTGGCTGATCAGAGAGGGACTGCAGGGATCTCTTTGCCAGTGCTGAGGCAGGAATCTTCTGCTTTGCCCGTGTGTGTGGATCTGGGTCACGGAACGTTGGTGTGGTAGAGCTTGGAGTGGCTGTGGAGAGGAACCCTTCCTCACAGTTACAGGACAGAAAGGAATACTTGTGGTCACAGGCCAGGAAAGGAGTAAACACCTCGCCCCTTATCATACCACCTTAGAAGAACTGAAAATTTACAGGTCCCTACAAGTATCTCTGAAAACAGCTGTACAAACCCCCCCGAAGCTTGGGACAGTACATTCTCCACATTGGAAGCAGACTCTTACCTTAACAAAGAATTTAAAACTCAAGTAATTGGCCGGGATCATGAGCAAGCAGCGCAAAAAGAGTCAAACCATAGAATCTTACTTTGGTGAAAAAGAAGATCAAAATATACAACCAGAAGAAGACAACAAAATCAAAGCTCCTACATCCAAAGCCTCCAAGAAAAATATGAATCAGTCCCAGGCCTTGGAAGAGCTCAAAAGGGATTTTGAGAAGCAAGCAAGGGAAGTAGAGGAAAAACTGAGAGTGATGCAAGAAAATCACGAAAAACAAGTCAACAGCTTGCTAAAGGAGACCCAAAAAAATACTGAAGAAAATAACACCTTAAAAAATAGCCTAACCCAAATGGCAAAAGAGGTACAAAAAGCCAATGAGGAGAAGAATGCCCTAAAAAAGAAAAATTGGCCAAAGAAAAGGAAGTCCAAAAGACTACTGAAGAAAATACTTCCTTAAAAATTAGAATAGAGCAATTGGAAATAGTGACTTTATGAGAAATCAAGACACAGTAAAACAAATCCAAAAGAATGAAAAATTAGAAAACAATGTGAAATATCTCATTGGAAAAACAACTGACCTGGAAAATAGATCCAGGAGAGAAATTTAAAAATTATTGGACTATCTGAAAGCCATGATCAAAAAAAGAGCCTAGACATCATCTTTCAAGAAATTATCAAGGAAAACTGCCCTGATAATAGAACCAGAGGGCAAAATAGAAATTGAAGAATCCACAGATCTCCTCCTGAAAGAGATCCCCAAAGGAAAACTCCTAGGAATATTGTAGCCAAATTCCAGATTCCCAGGTCAAGGAGAAAATATTACAAGCTGCCAAAGAAACAATTCAAGTACTGTGGAAACACAATCAGGATAACACAAGATTTAGCAGCTTCTACATTAAAGGACCGCAGGGCATGGAATATAATATTCTGGAGGGCAAAGGAGATAGGATTACAACCAAGAATCACCTACCCAGCAAAACTGAGTATAATCCTTCAGGGGAAAAAATGGTCATTCAGTGAAATAGAGGACTTTCAAGCATTCTTGATGAAAAGACCAGAGCTGAATAGAAAATTTGACTTTCAAATACAGGACTCAAGTGGAACATGAAGAGGTAAACAGGAAAGAGAAATCATAAGAGACTTATTAAGATTGAACTGTTTACATTCCTGCATGGAAAGATGATATTTATAACTCATGAGACCTTTGTCAGTATTAGGGTAGTTGAAGGAAAAAATTGTATAGTATAGATATATAGATAGATAGATAGATAGATAGATAGATAGATAGATAGATAGATAGAGGGCACAGGGTGAGTTGAAGATTAAGGGGTCATATCTGGAGAATAAAATTAAGGGATGAGAGAGGATTATACTTGGAGAAGAAGAAAGGGAGAGGTAGAATGGGGTAAACTATCTCACAAAAAAAAAACAGAAAAGAAAAGTCTCTTACAGTGGAGGGAAATGGGAAGGTGAGAGAGAATGAGTGAATCTTATTCTCATAGGATTTGGCTTAAGGAGGGAATAACAACACATTCAATTGGGTATGGAAATCTGTCTTACCCTACAGGAAAATAGGAGAAGGGGACAAGAAGCAGGGGGATGATAGAGAGGAGGGCAGATTGGGAAAGGAAGTAATCAGAAGTAAATACTTTTGAGGAGGGACAGGGTCAAAAGAAAGAATAGAACAAATGGGAGGCCAGGATAGGATTAAGGGAAATAGAGTTAGTTTTTCACAACATGTCTACTATGGACGTGTTTTGCATAACTGCACATGTACAACCCATATTGAGTTGCTTGCCTTTTCAATGAGGGTGGGTGGGGAGGGAGGAAGAGAGAAAATTTGAAACCTAAAGTTTTAAAAACATATGTTTAAAAAAAAAAAATGTTTTCACATGCTACTGGGAAATAAGAAATACAGGAAATGGGTACAGAAGTCTATCCTGCCCTACAGGAAAATAGAAGGGGAAGGGGATAAGAGAAGGGGAGAGAGATAGAAGAGAGGACAGACTAGGGGAAGAGATATTCAGAATGCATGCCATTTTAGGGTGGGAGGAAGGGGGGAGATGGGGTATAAATTTGGAATTCAAAAACTTGTGGGAGTGAATGTTGAAAGCTAAAAATAAATAAATTTATATATTAAAAAAAAAAACAATATTATGTTCCATCACATTCATTTATAGTTTTTTCAACTATTCTTCATATCAACCAGATTATATTTTCAAGTACTGTTTTGATCATTGATTAGTTACCAAGCACTTATAAAGCAGCTACTATGGCAGTTATGCTAGGGATACAGACCAAAAAGGAAAAGACATTGTCCCCCTCAAGGAGATTACTCTATCTCAGCATATAATACATTCACATATATTCAAAATAGATACAAAATTACCCCCAAGGAAATTTGGGGGGCGGGAGAGGCATTAACAACTCAAGGCAATCAGGAAAGGCCTCGTGTAGAGGCTTGAGTTGAGCTTCAAAACAAAGGAGATATTCTAAGAGGCAGAAGTGAGGAAGGACTGTATACCAGGGAAAGATAGGATGTTTTGTGTGAGGAAAACCAAGGAAGTTGGGCTGGCCAGTAAATTACACAAAGGGGAAAAATGGGTAATAAGTCTGCAAAGGTAGGTTGAAACCAGGTTGTAATGCTAGGGAAAGTTCATGTTAAAACACTCCTAGAAGCAACAGGTAACTACGGGAGTTTATTGAACAGAGGAATGACAGGCAAATACATACTTTAGAAATATTCCTTTGGCAAGAAGTACTAGAAAGGGAAGAGATCTGAGCCAGGAAGACCAATTATTGTACATGACTAGATGAGTGGCAAGATATGATATACAATAAAGATTTATTAAGTACCACTATGTACCAATCACTATACTAAGTGCTAGGAATCCAAATACAAGCATGATGGTCCCAGCGTTCAAGAAGCATACATTCTTATTGGGGAGGACAACACATGGAAGGGTGCTAGAGAAGGGAAAGGGGTCCATGCGAGGCAGCGTGGTTTGGAAATGACCAGAGTGATGGGGAGGCCTGGTTCCAGGGAAGATAAGGTGGAATGCAAGTGTCCAGGCAGTCAATTAGATTACTACAACAGAGAAGGTGAGAATTGAACTAGGGTGCTTGTGGTTTGGGTGAAAAGAAGGGGAAGGATAAGAGATGTTGTGGAGGTAGAGATGACAAGGCTTGGCAACTGATTTTGGTGAGAGAGGAACAAGAGTGAAAGAGAGTAAGTAGTAGGGAATGTTGCAAAAGTTAGAAGAGATGGTGGTATCCTCAGTGGAAAACAAGGGAGTCTGAAAGAGGGGCAGGTTTTAAGAGAAAGATAAAGTTCTTTCATACATGTTGAATTTGGAAATCCTAAGGGTCATTCAGTTCAAAATTTCCACTCAGCAGCTGGTGATACAGTGGATCATATACTTTCAGATGAGAAGCCTTCAAATGCCAGCAGAAGTCCAAATACGTTTAGCCAGGTATTTGCAGACTGCTCTAACCTGGATCCAAACTATCTTTCCAGTCTTAATTCCCACTACTTCCCTGCATTAACTTTATGTGGTAGCCAAACAATGTAGCTTGTGTTTTCCTACTTTTTTTCATTCTATTCTTTTTCACTGCCCTCCATCTGTATCAAAATCCTCATGGTCTAGTTTCTGTGTGGAATCTTTCAAGACTGTCCCAGCTGGAAGAGATCTCTCCCTTTAAGAACTCCAAAAGCACATTACTCATAGTGTTTATCACATAGCACTTTGTAATTGTTCAACTGAGCTATGTGATATAGGGAAAAAAGTTAGAAATGGGCGCAAGAAAGAGAACGGAATAGAATGTGGAACTGAAATCCCAGAGGGCACAGCAGAAGGGCAGAGCAAAGGGAAATCTTGGGAAGACAGGTGTGGGGATAAGGTGAAAGGGTATCTGGGTATGAAGGGAAGAAATGGCTTTTGGTAGGAAGCAGGGTAAATAACTAGAAAGGTGAAGAAGAGGGTCCTACAGGTATGGAACATTGCATGTAAGATTTTTTTTCAATGTATTGAGAAATTTTGCTGAATTTTTTTTCTTCCTCTTTTTTTTAGTGAGGCAGTTGGGGTTAAGTGACTTGCCCAGGTCACACAGTTAGTAAATGTCAAGTATCTGAGGCCAGATTTGAACTCAGGTCCTCCTGACTCCAGGGCTGGTGCTCTATCCACTGCACCACCTAGCTGCCCCTCTTTTTTTGTTTTTAAAGAACTGTTATAAGGTATGACTGAAAGGAAAAACGTGAAAGGATATGGAAAAATCTAGGCAATGTAAAGACAAAAAAGATAAATAAAAATTTATTTTTAAAAAATGAATTTTGGTTTTAAAATTGAGCAGAAACTATGGAACCAATTTAATTCAACAAACATTTAAGCACCTATTATGTGAAGAATACTATGTTGGTGCCCCAGAAGATACAAAAGTTAGGCAGTACATGTTTTATCTAAATGAGATATTTGTAAAACCCTCTGCACAGTGCCTGGTATGAAGTAGGTATTTAATACACACTTATTCCTTTCCCTCTCCCTTCCCTACCCTAAGAGAATTTACAATCCAGTAGAAATAATTAAATGAGACAGCAAATTGTTTCAACACAGGACTTTATAGCTGACTCTAGTTAACTATATTAATAAGACCCTGAAAGCAAGATTATCCTCAATAAGCAAAAGGAAATTTAACTTTATACAGATAACAATGGAAACAATGACAACAAAATAGTTTAAAGCTGATTCAATTCACAAACTTACCACAACTCAGCATTTTATAGGGCTTATTCTATATCAAAAGTGACATGGGAAGATTGTTCAGAATTACTAAAGAGATAAGTCATCTCACAGTGCTTTATGTTTTTTGCAAATGTTGGTACAATTCACATCTAAATGTGATGCAGAACTTAGGTTGTATTTAAAACAGTTCAATTTTTCAGCCACGTGCTGTATGGACTCTGGTGCTAGGAATCTGGAAGAGACTGGCTGTGAGTACCATTTCTTGTCTTCAACTGTGATTGAGCAATGTCTGCAAGAGCACTCTGTATTTTTTCTAAAAGCATATCTCCTCTGTAAACAACATCTTCAAGACACGTAGCAGCCTCATGATTTTCCTCTTCCAGCTTACACAAGCTTGCAGCCTTAGTGGAGGGGGGGAAGCAAATAAATGCTTTTAGAATGAAAAGGGGGGAAAAAACTTTGGTAATTAATGAAGGTTAAAAGTGAAGAACTCAGCAATAAATTGATATACTTTTAAATCTGGGTGGCTTTCCATACAATGAAGTTCAGACTTGGGGGAAAAGCAAAATTAGTCAGTATCTTATACACTGAACCAACTCTGCCATGTAGCTTTTCAAAAACTAGGAACCTCTGAAAGCAAATATGAGCTATCTACTGGTGATTCCCCTACTCATAATTTTTAAATGTTAATAGAATACCATATTCAGGTTTCTACCCTACTCACACCTTTAATTAGGAGAAAATAACTCATATTTACATAATTCTTCCAGGTTTTCAAAGCATTTTCCTCACAACAAGCCTATGAAATAGATATATTATCCTCATTTTAAGGCTGAGGATATTAAGGGCGAGAAAGGGCAAGTGCCTTGCTATGATCAGGGAGCTAGCAGATGTTTTAGTATTTGAGACAGTATGCAAATCCAGATCGCCTATCTGTTAAGAAAGTTAACAAAAATGGAGGTTATCTTAAAAACCAGGAAAGGGCTGTCATATCCAGCACACTGAGGTTTGCCCTCAAGTGCAGAATCCAGGTCTACTCTCATATGCTAGGTGTTAAATATTACATCAAAAATACATTAATCTGTCTTATTGAGAAATTTTCTGTTGTTAAGCAATCACTTCTTAAATGGGGGAAAGAGGATGGGGAGGGAGGGGGGAAGGAAGGAACCTTACCTGCAAAGCAGCTGTAGATTCTTCACTAGGTAATGAATCTATCAAAACATCTATATCCTTTGCTGTTCGTGCAATTAATGCTGCAAAGAGCTGGGCATATTCTATAGAAAAAAATTTAACTCTATTAGGAAATTACAGAATACCTGAAGCTCTCAGAAACCAAACACATTTTAAGTTAATTAACCTGAGGTTCCTAATTCTTAAAACTTAATTTTAATGTGCAAATCCTACTGAGGTTATATTAACTGAAATTTATATTTATTGCTATTATCTGCTATTAATTAACCTGGGAATTAAAGGCAAATCTAACACAAGTAGTGTCCAGAATAAGTTATCATGTACAGATCTAATTAACATTAAAATCTTTTGATACTATATATATATGAATAATGAAAAATCACTCTCTTCAAGGAAGCAAAATAGGTTTCACATTGAAAAGGCAATGGAGAGGCAAATATCATGGTAGAAATAAAAAAAAGTGGAGCATATTACCAAATATAAATTGCATACAAAATTCAGGGCAGAAGAGATTAAAAAAAAAAATCTGTCCGACCAGAAAGAGAAATGGGTCAGTCAAGTATCAAAAATGAGAGATAATAAATGGACCATCCAAATGCCACCCAGGTACACAAATAATATGACAAGAACCACAAGAAGACGGCCAGTATGTTAGATGCAGATAGAGGACTAAGGGAAAACATGGAGAAGTCACACAGGAGAAAGCACAGAGGGGCTACAATCTTCAGCACTGGAGCACTTCAGCACAATTATATTTGCTATGAAATATAATTAACAGGATTACTTGACATGTTCAGCTACTCTAATAAGGAAACTCAACTTTTATTATATCCAGAACTAGGTCACTTCAAAAAACTCTCAGGTTTGTTTGAAGAAAACACAAAGCACTCATTAAAACAGAGAGAAAACCCTCCTTCAATGGCAAAGGGTGGATGGGGGGGTCATTGATATGGAATACTGTGTACAATGTGAGACATGGTCAGTGTTGGTTAGTTTTACTCACTACTTTTCCCTCCTCTTTTTAATCTCTGTTATGGGGTAGGGCTTCCAGGGTAAGGATATCTTGGAAAAAAATGTGATATAAAAACCAAAAGATATTCAATAAAAACTTTAAAAATTTTAAAATAAAACAGATGGAAACAGCTTATGGATTGTAACACTAGATTTCACCAAATTTAAAAGTCCTTCCCTCTACCACTTCTGGTCCATTCTCCCAGAAGAGTAGAGGTGTCATTCACAAGACTAAGCATTAAAGTATAACCTGATATCAGGTTTCTGATCCACTATATGAATCAGAACAAGTATACTTCCCTCATCTAGATGAAATGGGAATAACAATAATCCACCTAACAAGATTAATTTATAGCTAGTTAGGTCAATCGGTTAAAATATGGTACCAACCATGGTCTCAATGCTTTTTGGCTTCACTGTGATTCACAGCTACAGGCTACACCCTTCACTAGAGCTACTGTTACTAAAATGCATGCTCAGGCTTGACTGAGTGTGTAGAGAAGCACAAATCCATTACCTTTACTGGGAACAGTTAACAGCATCTGCCTACCTAACAGTGGATCAGCAATGTTGTATAAAAGGACAGCTTATTTCACAAGACTGATGTATTATAATAACCCATTACAAATAAACCTAAATAGCTTCACACATTTTATGTGAATAAAAAGACAATATATTTTGATCTTGTGAGCAAATGTATATAACTAAATACCTTACTAAAAAAGTTTAAGTTAAATTAAAACATATAAAGAACCTACCTTCTGTAGGATTTGCTGGTTGATCTTTGTTGATTGCTGTCTGAATATTGTTGAAAGAAGCAGGAGGACCGCATTGCTGCAACACTCCAATGGCATTACAAAACTGATCTGCAAGCTTGAAACAGATTAGCAAAAGATTAGGGACTCAGGGTTGTTACTTTTGGAAAGTTTAGGGATATTAGATGCAACACTTTTTTAGTGACGGTCCCTGGATAAAGCACTGTAATTACTGATACTTTTCAAAAGAGATTCTGAATAAAATAAATCAGATGAACTTAACTGGCAGTATTTTACTTACATAAAAATGTTATACAGGTGAAGAATCATACAAAATAGTTCAAAACAATTACATAAAAAGACACTTTCTTCTGTATGAAAGCACTACAATCATAACTAAGATGAATACCAATATGGTTATGAGCTATAATGTCAAGAAAGAATACTACTACTACTAACAACTCACAGTTCTATAGTTTTATAGTTCAAAGTGACCATTATCCTCCATTTTAAAGACAAGGAAACAGAGTTAAATGACTTGTCCCAGGTTATCAAACAAGTTCAATGTCAGAGCCAGAACTCAAGGAACTCCAATTTCAGAACTCGAAGACTCTTTCCAAGTCAAACTCTCTTCCTCTAAAATGACCGTTTCTCTCAACACTTCTTATGGCAACCCTAAGTTTAAAATCTTACTATCTTTAGGCAAACACCTATTAACAGACCTGGAGTTACGTAGAAGAGGTTTCATGTACGTTGCATCCAAGCAGCTTTATTTATTCAGAGCTTAGGACAGGCACAACAGTAAAAAGGTAGAGGGGAAAAAAATCATGAGAACTCACCCAGGTACCTAGAAATATGTTGTTCACAGACTGTTCTTGATTCTCTGGGCTTCTTAGACAGTGTCAAAGTGACAACTGTTCTCTGCCATCCCTAGGCTGATGACTCTTAACTTTTTTCCAGCCCTTACCTCTCAACCTAGCTTCTATTTCCAACTGCCTACCAGATGTTTCAAAGGAGGTATTTCATCATCTAAACTCAGCAAAAGCCCAAATCGTCTTTCCACATGAAAATGACTCCCCTTTCTGACATTCCTGTGTCTATGGTACCATTAACACCTCCAGTTATCCATCAAGCTCTAAATCTAAGGGTCGTATCACAGAATTCAAGAGGTGGAAGGCACCTATGGACGTCAGAGGGTCATCTAGACTAACCACCACAGTATTAGCAAATGGTCATTCAGCTTCCACTTGAAGGTCTCTAGTAATGAGGACCTCGATATTTCCCAAGGCACCTCAATTCAGTTCTAGTCTCTGCATGATCCTGGTGATCCTCAAATTTTTCAATGTCCTTCTGAAAAAGTACAAGTGAATATAAATTTTCAGATGTGGTGTAACCAGAATATAGTACAACACAACTTGTTTTTCTTGAGTCATTTTGGTTGTTCTCTACTCTTCATAATCCCATTTTGGGGTTTTCTTGGCAAAGACACCAGAGTGGTTTGCCATTTTCTTCTCTAGCTCATTTTACAATTGAGGAAACTGAGGCAAAGAGGGTTAAGTGACTGCCCAGGGTCACACAGCTAGTAAGCACCAGAGGCCAGATTTGAACTCAGGAAGATGAGTCTTTCTGACTCCAGGCCAGGCACTCTAGCCACTGTACCACCTAGCTGCCCACAACAGAACTACCACTCTTTTTCTAGATGATATGCTTGTACTTACTAACTGTGAGACCTTAGGCAAATCACTTATTCTCATCGGTGAGTTGGTTGGACTAGATGACCTCTAATGTCCCCTTCAGCTCTAAATTGATTAATTAAGTCAAAGATCATTTTAGTTTTTGGTTGCCCTGTCATTGTTGATTCATATTTGAGCGTGTAACAGCCTCTAACGTCTGGATCTACTTTTATAACCTTATGATTCTCTTCTTTTATTGTTAAGAAGTAATATTAATTTTTCCTCCAAAATATCTCATATCTGTCCCTTATTTTCCATTCCCACTACCTAATCATCTGCTCACTTATACATTACGGCAATAGATTTGTAACGTCTCTGGTCTCACAATCCTTCAGTATATTAGCGGCATTTAATTTTTTAAAAACACTGCTTTCATTATGTCATCATTCTGCTCAAAATCTTTCAGTAGTTTCCTATCATCCTCGAAATAAAATTCAAATATATTAGATGGGCTTTCAAAACTCTCAAAATAATCTCTCCCCTACCCAATATTAATCCCTAAACTACATCCTCTGATTCATTTAGACTCCATGAACCCTTTCTACATTTCTTAAGCAAGCAAGTCTCTACTTTCTCAAACCCACAGGACTGGAGCAGCATTCATGTTGGCTTTTAATCGTATACTGTTTTGAACTGTTATTTTAAAAAATGTATATATGTTTGTCCCAACTAAACTCTAAGCTCTTTGACGGAAAGAATTGTATCTTGCAGAACTTAGAAGGACTGTGTATACACTATAGACTCATTATCTGTCAAATTAATAACTTCCACTTTCACCTCAATTTCCACAAGTTCCTTCCTTTTCTACACATAAAATTACCTGAAAATAAGGTCAATTTTGCAGCGCCATCTTCAGTTTAATCCTGGCTGAACAATCATACTGCAATGATCAAGAACTTAAGCTTCTTCATCCTGCTTGTCACACTTGTCAGCAAGCCCAATTAACTGGCAATTAGGTGGCTCAGTTGACAACAGCTCTAGACTTGGACTCAGGAAAACCTGAATTCAAATCAGTCATTTAAGAGGAAGACACAACATCTCAGCCTCAATATTAGTCATCTCTAAAACAGAGATAAGGGAAAGGAAGGGAATAAGCATTTACATAGGATCTACATCGTGCCAGGCACTGTGCTAAGAACTTTTTTTGCAAATATTACTTCATTTTAACCTCACAACTCTGTGAGATAGGTGTTATTATTATTCTCATTTTACAACTGAAGAAACTGAGGCAAAACAGAGCAAAGTGGGCAAATCAGAGACACAGCTAGTTAAGAGAGGCCCTAGGAGTCTTCCTGATGTCAGTCCCAGCCTCTACCCACCATCACAAGCTGCCCTTGACAATAATAACCACTTTAACAGTTTCCGTGAAAAACAACTAAGAAAACACACATAAGGCTTATTCACAAATAAAGTTATTTAACTCTGGGTCACCAATACATCTAACTCTTTTGGACCAACAGAGATAAGACATCACATAAAGCATACTCGTAACCTTAAACAAAGGTAATTGCTACTTTTAGTGTTAAAAAAAAAAAGACCCGAATCCAAATTCGGTTTCAGATACTTCCAAGTTGTATGTGCCCAGGCAGGTCACTTAACCTGTCTGCCTTAGTTTCCTTAACTGTAAAATAGGGATTATACTAGCACCTATCTCCCAGAGTTGTTGTTGGTATTAAATGAACAGCAACTTTGCACAGTGCCTCGAACACAGTAGTCTCTTGTTTTGTTTTTTGTTTTAGGCAATTGGGGTTAAGTGACTTGCCCAGGGTCACACAGCTAGTAAGTGTCCAAGTGCTTGGTCTGAGGCCGCATTTGAACTCAGGTACTCCTGACTTTCAGGGCTGGTGCCCTATCCACTGCGCCACCTAGCTGCCCCCCACAGTAGTCTCTTAATAAACGTTTATTATTATCAGGATGCCAGGCCCATAGAACGTGCTTAACAAATGTTTATTGATCGTTGATTAACATCCGCAGGGTGCCTAGCATACAGAAGGAACTTAATGTTTACTATTAATAGCTGAAAGCAGCACAGGGCCTGGCACATAAGAGGTGCTTAATGTTTACTGATTAACATCTGTAAAGTGCTCAGCCCATACTGGGCGCTTAATGTTTATTTTTATCTGGTAGGCGCTTCACAGCGCGTGGAAAACAGCTGGCGCTTAATACGTGTTGACTGATTCACATTCGTAATGCGGTCAGCCCAGGGGCTGGCCCATAATGGCCTCGTTCCTCTACTGTGGCGCAGGCGGCTGGTTTGGCTGTGTTCGCATACCTGGGGCCCTCTTTGGGAGCCGAGGGTAGAAAACAAAATCCTCCTCGGGAGAAGTCCAAGCCCAGGCCCTGCCATTCCCCAGGCTCCGGCCGAGGGCCAGCCGCACTAGCCACCCTCCCCCGGACCGCGGACCGCCAGGATATCGCGCAGCATTCTCCTCCCGTGCGCCTTCCCCTCCCCCCCGGCGTAAGGAAGGATGCTCGGGTCAGACCCAGCCGCGCTGAGGGGGAAGGGGGGAAGGGAGAGGGGAGGGGAGTCGACGCCGGCCGACGCCGCGGCCCCTCCCCCCTGCCCCGCAGCCTGGGTCAGCCCACCCGAGGATTTCGGCCTTGCGGCGGCATCGGCATCACCATCTCCCTCACCGCATCACCTCAGCCTCTGCCGCTGCGGGAGGTAAAAGAAAACGCCAAGACCCCAGCGTCCCATTACCCTCCTAGCAATGGAAGAGGCGGCGACCCCAGCGCCATTTCCTCACCGAGTTGACGGCGTCCTGAAGCTGAGTGAGACGATCCGCCATGTTGCCAGCGCAGACGCCAATGCCGCAGCCCTTCCTATAGCCCGCTCCCGCCTGATTGGACGGCGCGGGTGACCAATCGCGCGACCGCTCTACGGAAAGGGGGCGGGGCCCTTGCCCCGCGGAGAGCCAGTTTATTGTGGTTCAGTCATTTCGGTCGCGTCCTGCTCATCGTGACTCCTTTTGGGATTTTCTTAGCAAAAATGCTAGAGTGGCTTGCCATTTTCTTCACCAGCTCATTTTACAGTTGAGGAAAGGGAAGCTAATTGGATTGAGTGACTTGCCCGGGGTTGCACAGCTAGTGTCTAAGGTCAGATTTGAGCTCAGGAAGATGAGTCTTCCCCGACTCCAGGGCCAGCACTCTTATCTCCCCGCCACCTACCTAGTTCAGTGAATTATTCTTCCCCTTTTTTTGGAGTGTAAGCTGCTTGAGGGCAGGGACTGTCTTTGCACAGCGCTTAGCACTTAGAAAGTGCTTAATACATGCATTATCTAGCATTATTTTGGACGTAGGATCCTAGTTGTAGAGCAGGAAAGGGTTCTTGGGTTATCTAGTTACAGCCCTCCCCCGCTTCCGCCTTACAGAGAAAGAAACTAAGGGTAGATGCTTTGCGTAGGTTCACACAGGTGGTTAACCAACCAAGTCAGCATTGAAACCTAGTTCTTCCCGCTTGCAATGCGCCTATGTTGACCTTTCTACTGCACGTGGCCACATTTCTGTTGCAAACCCTGCCGGGGCACTGGGTAGCTGTGACGGTGTCATCAGTGTTTAGTGCGGCTTCTCCCGAAATCCTGGCATTTATGTGTCTGTTGGGTCCCGTTTTCTGTTGCACAATTTTGAATGCATAGATATATACAAAAATTAGTCATTGAAAATGAGTGGGTCAGCCATTTCTTTGTAAAGGTGAGGAGTTCTTAAGCTGAAGACTGGGACTGGTTTTTTGCCAATCTTTTTTTTAATCTCTGGAGTTTAATAAATATTTGTTGATTGATTATGGATGTGGAATGCTGTAAACTGTACATGGCACATAGCAGTCATAGTGAAAACAACGAACAACAACGTTTATGTAGGCTTACTGTGTTCTAGGCACTTCAGGGGCCAAAAAACAGGGTCAAACACAGGGTCCCTGCTCCTAAGAAGTTCACATGCCAATGTGGAGAGGGAACAATAAGAAAAATAATCAAGTAAATGTAGAAAACAAAAACGTGAAGTGGATACACCGTTTTGCAGATTTTTTCCCCTCTTATTACTTATTTCAAGGAATGGCTCCCTTTGGAGGGTAAAGGTTTTTAGACAAAAATATTAAATGCTCAGTGACAAAAACAAGAAATGAACCTGAATATGCCAGTTTCAGAAAGAGACTTCAGAAAAGCCTTTAATGAGGACCAGATTCACAAATGAATTCTTCCAGCCTTTCAAAGAACAAGCAATCCCTACGTTACGTAGACTTTTTACAAATATAGATAATGTGCTACTCAGTTCCTTCTATGAGGCAAATGTGGTTTTGATGCCTAAACCTGGAAAAAAGGAAATTGTAAGCTAATACTGTCTGGGCCTTAATACCATTGGGGATATAGTAAGTAAAATACTGCAAATAGGATACAGCAATTTACCAAAATACTTAGGAAAACAATCATAATGAACCCTAAGAGATTATTCCTCTCTCCAAAAATAGGAGTAATGGTCTCTTTGCAGAATCACAGAATCTGAGAACTGGAAGGAATCCTATCAACCATCAATCCAATCCTTAAACAAAAGGAATCCCCACTGTTAAGAGTGGACAACCCATCTCTGCTTAAAGACCTCACAGGAGAGGGAACCCATCTCCTCTTTTTATTGACATCAAGCTTAAATTTGCAACATCTCCCCTTTACTCCTGCTTCTCCCTTCTAGGGCCAAACAGAACTAGTTGTTCTCCTGGCTCCACAAAAGAGCTGAGCACAGCTATCAGGTTACCCTTGAGTCTTCTCTTCTCCAGGCTAATCATGCCCAGTTCCATATGACATGTATCCAAGGCCTTTAACCATTCTGGGTCCTCCTTGGGAAATGGTCTGCAACATCTGGCGAAGATATACTTCTCTCCACTCAGCCACCAACTTGGTTCAAACTCTCACTGAAATATCGAAGTGGACTCAGTTGGTCTCCCCACACAGCTGCCAAAGTGATTTCCCTAAAGCACAGGTCTGACCATGTCACCTTTCTACCTAATAAATACCAGTTGTTCTCCGTTGCTTCTAGCATCAAATACAAACTGGAATTTCAAGTTCTTCACAGCAAGGCCCTGTCTTACCTCTCCAGTCTTCTTACTACTGCACTCCACACACACCACAATCCAACCGTGCTGGCTTTGATCCTACAGTCCTTCTTGCTGTTCTTCACTCATAACACTCCCATCTCTGTCTCTATGCCTTTGCACTGGCTGTCCTCCACACCTGGAATGCTCTCCCTCTTCAGCTCTAACTCTTGGAACCCCTGGTTCCCTTCCAAATGCAACTGGAAGGGGCAGCTAGGTGGTGCAGTGGATAGAGCACTGACCCTGGAGTCAGGATAGACCTGAGTTCAAATGCGGCCTCAGACACTTGACACTTACTAGCTGTGTGACCATGGGCAAGTCACTTAGCCTGCAAAAATGCAACTGGAACATCACCTTCTTGTGTAGGGTCTTTCCTAGCTCCCCAAGGGGCTAATACCTTCTCCAATGTTACTCTGTATCTGTTTTTATATACTCGTGTTCAGGTTGACTGTTAGAATGTAAGCTCCTTGAGGGTAGAGGTTTTTTGTCTTTGTATCCCTAATTCCTATTACACAGTAGGTGCTTATTAAATATTTGTTGATTGTTTGATGCAAACCCTGGGAAGACAACAGACTTCTTTATTGTCTTTATCGAGTCTATCAACAGGTACTTTAGTTTCAGAAAGAGAATCACCAACTACTAATACTCTTTGTAATACTTTTTTCATTGGAATGGGGGGGGGGGAAGCACTGACTCCAAAAAGTTGGAAACCTAGAAACTAACCTCAGTCCTGTTATTTACTATCTGACCTTGGGTAACACACTTAATCTCTGCTGTGTGTGAGGACTGTGCCCTCATTTTAAGATTAGGGATAATAATATCTTCTCCACCTAAATAATATGGTTGTAATGAGGATGAAATGACTGTGTATCTGAAAGAACTTTGTAAACCATCAAGCCTTAGATGAGAAGAGCCTAACATTTTTTATCTGTTTCATGGATCCCTTTGGCAGTCTGGTGAAACCTAGGGATTCTTCTCAGGATAACATTTTTAAATACATAAAATATATAGGATTACAAAGGAAACCAATTATATTGAAATTCAGGAATCAATATTAAAAAAACACGTTCATGAACCTCAGGCTAAAAATCCCTACACTACAGAAGTATTATTATAGCCTTGTTACTTTAATTTCCCTACTATGGTTACCTAGATATCCTTTCTAACACCCTCTGTGGCCCTGACTGCTTTCCCTATTGTCCTCCTTGTTGCTACCGTTTTAATCAGAGAGATTATGAGATGGGGGGGGAGGGGAAGAGAAGGAAATTGTTTGCACTTCTACATGCATTTATTTCATGCTATCATCAGTTGTGGGCCTATAATTCACCAAGTTTCTGGCAGAAAGATGTTGCCTTAAAGGAGACCAATGGAGAATGAAAAACAACAAAGAAACCAACAACCATCCATCTTCGCTGAAAGTTGTCTCTCCAATCTGGTCACACTGTTCTGAGTCCATCTCTCCCTGCCTCGAACTACTTCCTTTTCTTACCAACGATGCTTACTTCTGGCTTCAGTCTATTCCCATGCGTGCCCCCCCAAACATCTGGAAGGCAAGAAGTATTACCTGATGGACACACCAGATATTCAACAATCAAGAAAGTTGGCAACAGGTGAGAATTGAAACTATGGTGATACATAAATCCTGAAAAGGATAAACAAAGAGCTAAGGCCTCATCTTCCCCCAAGAATCAATTCCCAGGTTTGAAACCTAAACACAGTCAGCCCAGTCAGATCCTGCTGCAAACAGCATGAATCTTACAAAACTACCACTTAGCAATAATACTAACTCACAATTTATATTGGCTTTAAGGTTTGCAAGACACTTTACATTTGATCTTCACCACAATTCTGCATTCCCATTTTACAGATTTGGAAATCAGCTCAGAGGTTAAATGATTTGCCCAGAGTCACATAGCTAAGTATCTAAGACAAAATTTGAACCCAGATCTTCCTGACTCCAAGTCTAGTATTCAATTCCATCCACCACACCAAATTGAAGTATGTACTACCTGTGTGACCTTGGGGAAGATCTGACCCTCTGTTACCTAATGTGGAAAATGAGGTGTAGTTGAACTAGATAACCTCTGAGGTGTGTTGGAGCTCTAGCAATTTCAGAGATTGCTTAATTTTTCTCGAGCCTTCAACTGGTATGCAGTAATGAGGGAGGGTACTTGGTTGTCATGTCTTGACTGTGCCAGAAACAGCTTCCAGTAATTTGAGTCAACTCTATCCAACTCGACCTCAGAGGTACTCTCAGAAGCTTAAGGGATTAAGGGAAGGGGGCAGGGGAAGGTGGGAAATTGGGATGTTTTATTAAATTCCTTGACCTCTAGGAGGAGTTAAACATGGGCCATAAAATAGATCACATGGAAAACCCATGAAAGAGTAATTCAGACTGTGAATTCACTCTTTCCTTATCCAGTGTCAGTAACAGACCAAGGTGAAAGGGGTGGGATTATGTCCTGGGCAAACTTTAGTGAGTCTAGAGGTCCGCACAGGCTTTAGAAAGAGACTTCAGAAACAACTTGGGTTGCTGATTCATTTGAGTTGATGGTGAGAAGAACCCAAACTTCAGAACGTTAACTTCCGTCTGTATTGTGCAGATAGAGCTGAAAGAGTCTCTTTGGAGAGAGAGGGGGGAAAAAAAAGGCCACAGGGACCTAGGAGTATCCACAGCTGCAGGAGGGGGTGACAAAAGAGAACACCTGCTGGGAATTGGGGAGAACAGCACCTCTCCCAGGGACTGTTTTTAAAAGCTTCCTTATCCCTAGAGTCTACTGCCTGAACACACTGCCCAGCTTTGCCAGCTGAGCCTATTCTTCCTGTTCTTTGGGCTTTCCTTTAACATTGAAAACCTGGGTGGGGGCCTCCGTTAATGCCAAGGCTCCTGGCTATCCGCTACTGTTCCTTTCTCCATCATTGATCCTAGGAGGAGGCCCTAGTTATTGTGCCTGGCTTCCCTGGACTATCAGAGAAAAGCAATAATGCTTCCAAACTTGGTAACTCTTGGATGTCCAGACACCAGGGCATCATAGACTGCCATATTGCGATGCAAAGAAAGTGTGCCCTACTGTGTGTTCGCTCAGGCCTCTGAGGTCCCCATACCCAGAAATTACCCCAAAGCCTGAACTTTTCTCCTTTCTTCTTTGGTGTTTGGGGGAAAAACACACCTTGAGTCCACCCTCCTTCACTGCTGGACCCTTAAGCATGAGAGAACTATTCATTTGGTACTTCTTTGTCTTATGGTTTAGCAAATGCCTCTCTTCTCTTCCCCTAATTCCCCAGGGATTCAAAATTAACGTCCACCAAGGGGAAGATCCTCTTTCCCAACTGCTCCTCCCCTGTCACTCATCCCTATTCACCTTAGCCCTATTCTTCCCAAATCCTTACAGTGCTCAGCTTTCCCTTTCCTTTGTATTCTCTATAACTCCCAACCTGTCCTTCATGAACTTCTCTTCATCTCAGACCACTTTCTCTCTCAAACACTTGTCACCTTCTTGGACTCTTAGCAACTTGTCTCTTTAAAAGACACCACATCTGTCTACCCTCTCTCCAGTCCTACATGTACTTTCTCTCATATTCCCTGACACACAGGGCAAGGAAAGGAAGAGGTCTATTTCCTGCTCTTCCTGACATTTCTAGAATGACTCTCTGCTCCAATCATTCAGCAATCTGTCTCTGTCTCTCTTTTTCATTCCTTCTGTATATATCCCCCTATCCAAATCCTTGTAGTAATTTATCTGATCCCAGATGAGCCTACCTCTTCAAGAAAGTTGCAACCTGGCTCAAAATCTTCCTCTCCACTCCAACCCCCACCCCTACCATTGAACTTGGAGACTTCATTATGCATATTGAAACCCCATCAAATATACTGGCATTACAATTCATCAGCCTCCTATGACCTATGCCTTCATTGCATCTTAACCACATGTAGAAATAGTAGATCTCACTATCACTCTTAACTATGCTAGCTATATGATTTTCAACACAGAAATTCCTCTCTCTGATCATAACTTCTGATCATAAGTCATCCATCTCTCCTTCTGTCTCTCTTCTAAACCAATTCTTCATCCTTACTATGACATCCAGGCATTCTCCTCCCTGTTCTCTCAGTACATTACCTTTGGTCTGGCCTCACTTTCCTCCCTTAAGTCTTTATTTTATGGTTATAGTTATGGTTAACGAATTCAAATATACCATGCCTTCTATTTCAGAGTCCTTTGCCCTTCTCTTGCTGCTGCTCTCATCTTTACAAAGTCCTAATCTGGGTTACCCCCCATCACCTAACATCTCCCTTACTCCTTTACATGTTGTTACAAATGGTAGAGGAAGTCACATGGCTGTCTCCTGATTATTCCCCATAGCAGCTATTCCAAACCACTTCTTCCTCTCCTAAAGCCCTCAACACTACCCTTACTTACTTACAACACTCTTTCTTACCAGAAGACCTTTCCTTCTACTTTACTAAGAAAATTGAGGCCATCTTTTGTGGTCCCCCTTTTTTCCCCCTACATCACACTTCAAAATCCCTCTACATTTCTTCTTCCTCTTCTCTCTCTCTCTCTCTCTCTCTCTCTCTCTCTCTCTCTCTCTCTCTCTCTCTCTCTCAAGCAATTGAGGTTAAGTGACTTGTCCAAGGTCACACAGCTAGTACATGTCAAGGCTGAGGCCAGATTTGAACCCAGGTCCTCCTGACTTAAGGGCCAATGCTCTATCCACTGCACCATCTACCTGCCCCTTCTTTCTGTCTTTTCTCAGCCTCTGAGGAACAGGTAGCCTTTGTGACATTTATCCTCTCCTCTTGTCATCTTGAGATGCTTTCAGACCATTTCCTCCCTGTCTCTAATCACCAGGCTTTCTTTATCTACCAGCTCCTTCTCACTGCCTACAAACATACTCATACTCATTTAAAAAATCTTCACTTGACCCTGCCATCTGCCCAAACTATCATTCTGTATCAGGTTCTTAAGCTGGGGTCCACACACCACTTATGGATCCATGGATGGATTTTGGAGGGGGGGTAGTGTCTATGAACTTGAATGGGAAAAATGACATCTTTATTTCAATAGAATTGATTTCCTTTGTAATCCTGTATATTTTATTTTATGAATTTATAAACATTATTGTGAGAAGGGAAAATTTAACAGTCAACTCTCAAGAGAGGGTGCCAACTGGCTCTAGTATACTACTGGATGGTCTCCAGCCTCAACTATTCAGAGACTAGTATCCCGTGACTCACAGTCATACATCACTGCAGAAGTATTAGTGCTAAAAAAAAAAAAAGATGGAATTTTGTTTCACAGAGAACCCTGGGATCACCAAAAACTTGGGATCACTTTGCAATGTCCCAAAGGCTATCCAGCCCCTCTTCTGTACATTTCTGGACCCAGTTTACTGATCATTTGCATTGTCTGTCCAACATGAAAATTCTATTAACTATAGGTTGTCCACTCAATTCATAGTCTGGATGATAGGTGTTCCTCATCTATTTCATTTTTCCTATGTGAATAATTAAGCCAAACTCTTTTGAGTGACTATGGATCTCAATGGATTATGGATTAGCTATGTAATATACTAGGGCTGGGATGCAAGGAGAAAAAAATTAAAACTATCCTTGTCTTCTTGTAAATGTAAGCTTACATTCTACTACAGTTGATACAACATGTAAAAGGTATACAATAATTTTGAAGAAAGAATTAATAACTTCAGGGATCAAGAAAAATTTCATAGAAAAGGGGTGCCTTGAAGAAAACTAGAGATTCTAAGGGATATCAGTGAGGAAGTCAAATATTCCAAGCATGGGGGTCAATTTGTATAGAGGTATGGAGATGGCACATAGGAAACCAAGGTGGGAAAAGACAAATGTGGCTGCAATGTAGGTTGTATAAAGGGGAATAACTTGAAGTAAGTTTGCAAAAATAGACTGGAGCTAGATTGTGAGGGACTTTAAATGCCGAGGTGAGGAGTTATATTTTACCTTGGAGACATTATGATGTCTGAAGTTAGTTTAGCAGGGGAGTGACATGGTCAGACCTGTTTTTTAGGAAATTTATTTTGGCAACTATGAGACAATGGATTGGAGAGGGAAGAACTAGAAATTGGGAAACCAACTGGGAGGCTATTATAATAGTCAAGGCCAAAGGTCATAAGGGCCTGAACTAGGAGGGTGCCATGTGAATGGAAAGAAAAAGAATGGAATTTGAGACATTTTGTGGAGATAGAATCAATGAGACTTATCAACTAATAGAACATGAAAAATAAGGGAGAAGGAAGAGTCAATGATATCTCTGAGGTGATTTTATTGATGCTATCAATAAAAATAGGGAAAAACTGGAAGAAAATCAAATTTAGAAGGGAAGTTGATAATGAGATACATTTTGCATATGCTGAGTTTGAGATATCCATGAGATATTTCACTGGAGATATCTGGCAGGAAGTTTGTGATGAAGGTCTGATGTTCAGGAGCAAAATCAGGATAACTTAGGAAGTTATATGCATAGAGATAATAATCAAGCCCATGGAAGCAAATGAGATCACCAAGGAATCCTGGAAAGCAGAGGTACTTAGGAAGTGCATGCCAGACAAGTGGAATGGCCAGTGCAAAGGCACACAGAAGTGAGACAGAGTCCTGTGTTTTAGAAACACAGGAAACTGCCACTTTGGCTGGATCGTTGAGTCTGGGAGGTGGAGTCCAAAGAGACTGGACAGATAGGTTGGAGGCACATTGCATAGCCCTTTAAAAGCTAAGCCAAAGAGTTTATATCTTACGGGAGAGACAACCAAATATCCCTGAGTTAATTGAGAAGGGGAATGGTCTACTTAAGGAAAATTGATTGGCAGCCTGCATGGAGATTGAACTGTAGTGGGGTAGAACTTGAGGCAGGAAGACATATTAGGGAATTGGTGCAGTAATTTAAACAGGAGATGATGAGTCTGAACTAAAAGAACTGCTGGAGCAGAGGAAAGGGTAAGATGTGAGAGAAGGTGTGGAAGTAGAGAGAGAAAAATCTGATGACTGCTTGGATATATGGGGAAGGGGGCAGTGAGGAGTCCAGGAGAATGCTGAGGTCATGAAGCTGTAATCCTAGAGGATGATGGTGGTGCCTTTGAAGAAAGAGAGAAGTTAGAAGAGAAAGAGAAGATAAATAATGAGTTAGAAATGTCTCTGAGATATCCAGCTTAAAGCATCCATTAAGCAATTGATTATTTGGGATTGAAGCTCAGGGGTGGTGCTGGGAATATATACACACACATATATATGGATATATACATATTGTCAACTGGACTGAACCAGCCTCTAACCTGTGCATGGTCAGAGCTGAAGAGAGCAGGCTAGAGACAAGAATCAGGAATCAAACAGAAGTTTAATTTCAAAGTCAGAGAAAAGGCTTGCAAGCAAGGAGGGAAATTAGACATGTGCCTGGGCCCTGCCCCTAGTAGGGGAACCTGCTTAGTGTGGAGAGATCTCAATACTTCTACCAATGATTATGTAGTTACCTGTAGCCCTGGCAAGAGGGGTAAAAGCAACAGTGTGACAAGTTTGATTCATAGCCGGGCTTCATGACTTGTCCAGAACTTGTCTGAGCTCAGAGAACACCTGGTGTGTCAAAGCAATACTATAATTATGTGATTTTGCCAGAGGGTGAGATGATCCAGAGGTTATGCCAACCTCAGGGCACAGCTTACTTGCTGGGTCTTAGCTCTGGAAAACAGGGTGTCTCCATTATATTGACAATATACACACAGGTATGTACACACAGGTATGTATTGTGAACCATTTTGGACCCCTATCACCTGAGAAAGGCCTAAAACCTAGATTGGCCAATCAGAAGAAAGACATTTTTGGCTCACTCTGAGCAACCTATCATAATACTTTGTGTGCTCTGGCATAACAGACATGGTTTGCTTTGCTCTCTGAGTGAACCCAAAGTGTCCCTTCCTGTGTCAGCAACTACTTGGCCAGATGAAGTTGACCAGGAGCATTCTTCTGTTTATGACTGCCAAGGACCAAGTGCCTTAAACCTGACACTATCTTGAATAATGGGACTTTTCTTAGGTTTTCTTATGTCATGTTAATGATAAAAGAAACACAGACATCCTGGATCTATGATATAAATTGACACCTTGACATTCTCTTATCTTAGTGCATTTAAAACCTATCTTATTAAGAAATTCCTTTCTCATATTATGGTTAACACATATGGAGACTATAATTTGGTTGACACAGGCATCCTGAGTTGGGATTGCTCTAAGTATATAAAGGGTCTCCTTCAGCTTGCTTACCTCTGAGTTCAGAATTATTTTCTGACTCCATCATGCATGATTCTCTGCTTAATGAGAATAAATAAGCACCTTATAGCACATGTAAAGACTGATTCTGTTTGTTCCTTGTTCAAATCTTTGGTAAGGTGAACCCCATTCTGTTTGTTCTTTGGACAGACCTTTGGTTAAGGGGAAACCGATTCTATTTTGTTTCTTTGGACCAAACTTTTGGTAAATTGTTGACAGTATACATATGCATATATGTATGTAATATACACGTGTGTATATATGAGATGTATGTATATTATTATTGTTGAGTCATTTCAGTTATGTTCAATTCTTTGTGACACCATTTGGGGTTTTCTTGACAAAGATACTGGAGTGTTTCACCTTTTCCTCCTCCATCTCATTTTACAGATGAAGAAACTGAGGCAAACAGGGTTAAGTGACTTAATTGCCCAGGGTCAGACAGCTAGTGTCTGAGGCCAGATTTGAACTCATGAATCTTCCTGACTCCAGGCCCAGCACTCCATCTGTTGAGGTCTGAGAGGTTGAGACCCCTCAAGGACTGGAGTACAGGACAAGGTCATCTGGAATGAATTCACAGACTCAAGCATTCTTTAGGTCAAGGTGGCCAAGATTTATCGTTATGCTTTTCAGCAGGCAAGGATTCTTAAGGAACCTGTGATAGACTGAGGATGGAGCTAGGGTTTATATGGAAAAAGGCATGGGAAAGGAATGCCAGGGATACTGATTAGGTAATCTAAAGGTCCAGGTGTCTTTGGGAGCTATGGATGGGAAAGTGTAGGGAGTATACCAGATAGGGAGGGAGATGTCAGAGGCATGGATCTTGGGAATCTGGCAGGAGGACGAGTCCTTGGGCCAGCCAGCCACAAAACTCCTTGAGCCAGACAAGACACCCCTCACTCTGTCCTGATTAGAGAATGCTCTGCAACAAGGGAAAGTTTTCTCACAAAACAGGAGCTTACTAAGGAATTGGGAGGCTTCCATAGACATGATCTTAGGACTGGGGCCTGAACAGCCCAGCACACTCTCTCTCTCAGCTTTGTGTAGCTGCACCTGGGAGAGAGATAAGGGCCTTGCTGGGGCCCACTCATGAGTAATTGCTAGGCACAGTGTCCTTGGGCTGGGGAGTGATTGTCAGAGACAGCATTTCTGAGACTAGAGAGAAATTGTACAAGCACAAGAACCCAAGCACCCCATCACATCCACTTTCTAACCACATATAGATACACATATACACATACAGACATGAGAAAGACAGAGCGAGAGATTAGGACAGAACCTTGGGTGATGCCCACATTTAGGAAATGTGATATGGATTTTTGAGCCAGTAGAGATTAAGAGCAAGTGGTCAGACAAGTAGGAGGAAAACCAGGAAAGAGAAGTGTCATGAAAACCCAGAAAAGAGAGAATGCCCAGGAAGGGAGGGTGGTCAACAGTATCAAATGTAACAGATACTTCAACAACAACAACAACAAAAAAGATGAGGACTAAGACCATATTATCTGATGGACAAAAAGGGATCATTGGTAACTCCCACTATAAAACTCCTGTAGTATGGCCAGAGCTAGATTAAAATGAAATTGGGAAATGTTGAACAAAACAAATAAAAATACAACACAACATAGATAAGGTTAGTTTGTGGTTTTCTAAATCAATATGCAGGGGAATGTTCCTATTTAAATCAGATTTCATTTGGGGGCAGCTAGGTGGCGAAGTAGATAGACCACCGGCCCTGAAGTCGGGAGTACCTGAGTTCAAATCCGGCCTCAGACCAAACACTTGACACTTACTAGCTATGTGACCTTGGGCAAGTCACTTAACCCCGATTGCCTATTAAATAAATAAATAAATAAATCAGATTTCATTTAAAACAAATTAGCTCTCTGCCTCTATTCCCTAGATTCCTGTTCCCTTTCAAGAACTAAGCAGTCCTAACATTTAGAATGCAGGCTAGGTTTTCAACTTATTTTGCCAGACAGTCCACAGCTATCAGCTATATAACTCACTGAGATAATACGGCATATATAGAAGAGTACTGCACTGGAGACTGAAAGAAACCCAGGTTTGAATCCAGGGCCAACATATAATCATTTTGTGTGTTCTTTGGCAAACCTCTCATCCTTTTTAGGCCTGTTTTCTGTCAGGTAGAATGAGATTAATAATACCTCCCAGGGTTGTTGTGAGGACTGAATGAGATAATGTATACAAAGTACTTTGCAAACCTTAAAGAATTATGTACCAGGATCATAGATACAGAGCTAGAAGGGAAGGAATTCTGAAGCCATCTCGTCCAATCCCCTCATTTTACACCTGGGGAAACTGAGGCTCAGGAGGGTTAAGTGATTTGCCCAATGTCACATGCATAGTAAATGTCAAAGGTGAGGTTTAAGCTAGGTGGTACAGTTGATAGAGTGCTGGGCCTGAAGTCAGGAAGACTCATCTTCCAGAGTTCAAATCTGGCCGCAAACTCTTACTAGCCGTGTGACCCTGGGCAAGTCACTTAACCCTCGATGATGATAATGAGCTCGAGAAGGAAATGGCAAACCACTCCTGTATCTTTACTAAGAAAACCCCACATGAGGGTCACCAAAAGTCAGACTCGACTGAAAATGACTGAATAACTCATGTGAAGGAGATACACTTTTCTCTCTAATAAGCAGTTATTTCCAGTTAGAATCTTATCCTTTAGCAGCAGCAGGGCCCTGCCCTGAGCCAGTGGCTGGGGGAAAGATTATCATTCCTTCCCAGCAGCTGGGAGCTTTTGGAGGCTAAACAATGAGGGCTCCTTTTGATAGCTCATACCTCTCTCACTAGCATTTGCCCTTCCCAGTGACACCCAGCCCAGTTATATGCTCTAGGACCTTTTCTTAAACATTCTGGGTGACTATTCAAGTCTGTGAAGATTTAAAATAAAAATATTACTGTCCTACCACATCCTGAGACCAGGCCTCTTCCTGTGCCAACAAAGTGATCATCGGAAACAAGATTTTTTTTCTCTTAAAGGTCTTATTTTAAAACCTTTACTTCTTACTTAAAAACCACCTAATTTCTTTCTTTCTTTTTTTTTTTAAGGCAACTGGGGTTAAGGGACTTGCCCAGGGTCACACAGCTAGTAAGTGTCAACTGTTTGGTCTGAAGCCGGATTTGAACAATACAGAATATATATATTTTTTTAATTTGTGGTGAGGCAATCGAGGTTAACACAGCTAAGTATCCTGTGTCTGCAATGGGATTTGAACTTAGGTCCTTCTGACTTCAGGACAGGTGCTCTATCCACTGCGCTACCTAGCAGGCTCTAAGTAGTATTTTTTTTTTTTGGCTAGGCAAATGGAATGTTATAGATGGACTTTTTTTCCTTTAAATTGTGTGAATTCCTATGAGTTTTCTCTTATGATTTCAAACCATCTTCTCAAATTAGTGGATTAATTTTCAGATCCATCAATAGTAGAGATCTTGACAAGCTAAAAATAATTAGGCTGAATCTAACAAGATGAAATTTGATTAGGATAAATGTAATTCTCATACCTGACTTAAAAAATCTACTTCAATACAGAACCGGAGAGCCATGAAGGACGTACGTGGTAGAGAAGTCAAGGCATTGGGTACAGACAATTTGTTCAAGAAGTTTGGCAATAAATGATCAACAGTCAATAATAGCCAATCAATACTTATTAAGTGCCTACTATATTCCAGGCACTGTGCTAAGCACTGGGGACACAAATAGGAAAAAGAAAGATAGTCCTTGCCCTCCAGTAGTTTACAATCTATTGGGGGTAAGAAAATACAAAAGAAAACTGAAAACTTCAGATTAGGAGGCTAGGGAAGGTACAGCTGATATCTACCCTCTCACTTGGATTTCTTGTGAGAAGGTCTTCTATGTTTCATATGGTTTTGGGGCAGCTATCAGGGCCAGGAAAGAGAACTTAAAAAAGCAATAAACATATGGAATTTGGGTTGAGGTAAGGTAAGGTCCAGAGGGGGAATCTATGAGAAAGGACTATGAGGTTAGCTTGGTATAACCAAAACATATCACCTAGGAATAAGTGCTAATTTAAAGGAGGCAGTATGAAGGAAAGAATGCCACACCTGGAATCTGGAAGATGTGCATTGGAATTCTGTCTTTAATGCTTCTTAGCTTTGTGAGAAGTCTGTAAACCTCCATTTTTTCACCTGTCTAATAAGGATAACATTATCCCTGTAATACTAGCCTTACAAAGTTGTTGTGAGGCTCAAATGAGCCAATATATAGAATCCTAAGGTGCTGTCTAAATTTCAGTTTATAGAAGCTGATAGGGATAGGGACCATACCTGGGATTTCCCTGGCATAGGGAATGGTTGAAGAAATGTACCTTCTCTGCAACTAAGAATCATGGAGTTGCCTAGTTCAGTCCTTTTTTCAGTTGTGTCTGGCTCTTCCTTACCCCATTTGGAGTTTTCTTGGCAAAGATACCAGAGTGGTTTGCCATTTCCTTCTCCTGCTCATTTTACAGATGAGGAAACTGAGGCAGACAGGGGTAAGTGACTTGCCCAGGTCATACAGCTAGTAAGTGTCTGAGGCCAGATTTGAACTGAAAAAGATGAGTCTTCCTGACTCCAGGAGTGGCACTTTATCCCCTGAATCATCTAACTGCCCCCAGAATTGCCTAGAGCACTGAGGAGAAAGGAATATAACCAAAACAAAAAAAACCCAATTTTAATTTCAAATATGAGGGGATTAAACTCAATAAAGTAAATGAATGTCAGAATGACCAAAATAAATAAAATTACTCTTACTCTTTTACCAAATGTATAAACACACACACCGAGAGAATAGTCTATTGTTGATTTATTTCTACAGAATCGACCACCTTTGGTGGGATAATGGACAGTCAGGAGTGTAACAGTCAGTTTAACACCAAGTGCCTGCTGGGGTGAGGGAGAGGGGCCATCAGGAGGTGAACAAAAGGGGAACACTAGAATTGGAAGGGGCCTCAGAAGCTAGTCTAAACTCTTTCTTTTTATAGATAAGGAAGTTGAGGCCTGGAGGTTATGACTAGCTAAAGGAGGAAAAAAAGGGTTGGTAAGTTGCCTAAGAAAACTGATAACACTGTAATTTTGCCCAGGAGCCATTATGACATATTTCCTACCATGGAGTACCATTCTGGCAAAGCCTTTAGCAAACCCTGTATCCAAAATTTCTGTCCAGTTGCATAAATGCACAGCATTCTATATTTGGAGTTGTTCTTGATTTTAGCAGCAATTTATGTTGTTCATAAATAAGATTACCAAAGAGTGTTTCCTTATAGCACATAAGAAATCAGTGAGTTGGTCCAAATAACCTATGATTCATCAAGCCCATGCTTAGGTGGCTGAGAAGGCCCTGGGAATGGGAATCGGATAGACCTGAATTCAAATTCTACCTCAGAACCTTACTAGCAGCGTGACCCTAAGCAAGTAATCACTCTCAGCCTGTTTTCTTTATTTGTAAACTATTGGGAAGAATTGGATGTGGGGCCTTATGAAGTCCTTTCCAGCCATAAATTATGATATTACCGTGCTAGACCCTGGGGTTACAAGTACTAAGAATTTACATGCTAGGTGCCAGGATGAAATAATCCCTATTTTGCAAAGCAGTAACAAAGGGCCTCTTCTTCCAGATTTTTCATCTCGACTGACTTCCTTGGAGAACTGGGGGAAACTACCACAAAATGAAACCAATCTTAAAACAATCCTAGAAAGCAATATGCCCCGGCCGGTGCATTTCTTTTCCTTTACAAGTACTCAGCATTTAAGAGGCTGGGCCAGCCAACATCGTCTCCTCATAAGAGAGTTAAATGCTCACAGGTGGAGGGGTCTACACGTTCAGAGAGAAACCCGGAGTTCATTTCAAGTTTTGGGCTTTCTACGAAGGATCCGCAAAACCCTGGGGAAGCATTCGGTTAAATTGGTCAGCAACCTGGGAAATCTAGATCAACCTGGCCCCTCTCCCCCTCAACGCCAGGATCCTGCTGCCACCCTGATCACCTTTTCCCTTGCATCTGGGCATGCATTTATTAAGCGCCTACTGTGCAAAGCGCTGGGAGACGGACCGTGCTCGGGGCTGGCCGCCGGCCCAGGAGGGAGGGCTAGCGAGCACGCTGACCGGTTGGGAATCAGGGGGAGGAGCCGCCGGCTCCTTGGAAGACGCCCCTCCGCGCCATTCGGTGCCCCTCGCCCCCCGGGGGAGGCGGAGCCGCGGGGTGCCGGGACCGGGGCAAGCGCCGGAAGAGGAAGCCTTGAGCTTGGTCCTGGGAAGCAGCGGGGGGCTGCGGGGGGCGGACAGGTGCCCCGCAGCGGGGCGGCGATGCGGGGCTGCTGGGACGCCCCGGGCTGGCGAGGCTCGTGAGCCAACATGGGGCTGCTCGGGTCCCTGCACCTGGCTCTCTTGGGGCTGGGGTTGGTGCTGGCTAGTGCGGCGGAGACCCCGGTGAACTCCAGCGTAGGTAAGGAGCGAGCCGGGGCCCCGGGTGGGAGTGGGGCCTGCCATTGCAGCTGGGACTTTAATATATGTATATTTTGCGCCGTGCTAATTCATTATTTCTTGCAACGAAACATATTTTATATTTTATTTTAAAACATTACAAAATGCTATATTTTAAAATGG
Source organism: Phascolarctos cinereus (assembly GCF_003287225.1). NCBI lineage: Eukaryota > Metazoa > Chordata > Mammalia > Diprotodontia > Phascolarctidae > Phascolarctos > Phascolarctos cinereus. The sequence goes on from NW_027555514.1 coordinate 170,439,786, forward strand.
TCACGTGCATTTTAAAAGGTTTGCTGGGTGATCCGAAATGAGCTTCTTAGGGAGGAGAAGGGACCGGGGCCTTCGTTTCCACCCTGGGAAGAAAGATCAGTTGCTTTCAGAAAGGGCTCTGGCCTCCGGGAAGGCTCTGCTGAGCCCAGTCCCCGCTGCCGGTACAAGAAAGCCGGGGCAGAAGCTTGAGAATCCTTCTCCTCTGGCTCTTTTTCCCGGGAACCTGGTATCCCAGGGTCTGGATCAGCCATGTTTCTGCCTTTTCCATGCCATTTCTCCAAACTGGGGCCCGGACCTTAGTTTATTTCAGGTGCAGAAATAACGGGGTTAGGGCCCCTCGAGAACGCAGAGGTAACCCCAAATGTGGAGCCTCCAAGTTACATCTTAGAGCAGTCATTTCAAGGAATTTGCTATGTCTAGAAAAGTCATGCAGAGGATTGGTCTTTATAAATTGTGTCATGTGCTTTGGTGCATGGAGTCAGACAATTCCTGGTTTGTTCCTTTTTTCCCTCCCCTTCATACTATTTGGGGGAGAGATCATCAGAATCCTTTAAACACTGTTAACTTGCTTTAGCTATTTGGGGCTTGAAGGAGTATCTTTAATGCAAGCAAATGAAACAATCAGAACAATTTAAATTTCAGAGATGCCCAGCTTTTGCAAAACTGAGTTGTACCATCGGGAATGCTAACTTTTTTTGTGCATTGCTTTGTCTCAAGAAGATGAGGTTATATTTATACTACAAAGCAGTTTATAAACATATCACAAGACCTTTGGTGTAGTGCTTCAAAGCCTTAGAAATCCTCACATTAAATCTTTGATGCCCCTGTGGCAAAGCACATGGTGGTATTTTATCCTGATCTTGTATGTTAAAAACTAGCTTGTTAAAGATTACTCGTCTGTCTAGTGATGCAGGCAGGGCTGGAGGCTCCTAACCTAGTGCTGTTTCTATTATATCAGGAACAAGATGTTATACACAACCCTTCAAAGCTAAAAAAAAAAGCCAAACAAACCCAAAACTAATTAGAAGCACTTGGCATTTTTTTTTTGTAGAAACTTGGCATTATTTTTAACCTGAAAGAGTTTGCTCAAGAACTGAATCAAAAAGCTGTTAATTAATACTTGATGCAAGAGACTTCCTGGCTTTAATGGAAAGAGAGCTCACCCCAGTCTGGAAGACTTGGGTTTAAGTCTCCCTTCTGACACATAATTTGCCTTTGATCTTAATCAATCCTTACTTTTTACTGTTCTAGGCACTTTGCTAACTAAAACCAATTTGCAGAGAGGTTGCTGATCTACATAGTAGAGGAAGTTTCTTACATCATCGAAGTCACAGGTCTATTCTTCCCCAGCATATAAAACCCTTCCACCAAAACCAACAGCGCCATGACATTTGAGCGTTGCTGAAGCTTTCTGATATTTTCCTTCTTATCCCTTCATCTGGATTCCCTATGGCATTTCTTCTGGGCCCTTCTTGCATTTCCTTAAGAGGGAACTTAACTATACCCACTGTTAAGTAACCAGACCTATTTTGACATGTATATGTGAGCTAAAGGTGAATAAAGAAAATTAATAAAGACCTTAATTTAGCGCAAGCATTATCAAGAGTTTTATGCATCTGGTAAAACCAGAGTCTGAGGTGGAAATGCCAAGTCCGTAACAACTGGCACTTAGAATGCCTTCCCAACAATGTTATTGCTGCCTAAAGAGAGGTAGGTGTTTGAAATGGGCTGTGCATCTTAGAGTGGTGGGGTTGATCGTAAAACTGGTGGCTGGATTCTTTAGGTTAGGTAGCCTCATGCCTGGCATTTGAACCATTGGCAAAGTATTATTTCATTAGTGCCTCAGATGTCTTTATTACAAGTTTTTATTAGCCCTGCTTTGTAAATGAGGAAATTCATGGAAGGTACTTAAGTAACTTGCCAAGGTCACACAGTATCCAAAACTGAAGTTTTCAGGACTTGAAGTCCAGTACTCCATCCACTAGGATGGGGTGACTTATAGTTTATAGACTCTTAGCTGGTCAGTGAGTCAGTGACCTATCATTAATTAAGTGCTTACTATGTGCCCAGCCCTGTGTTAAGGCTGGAGAATAGAAAGAAAGGCAAAAGACAGTTAGTAAACATTTATTAAGAGTTTACTATGTGCCAGGCACTATGCTAAGCACTGGGGATCCAAAAAGGAAAAAACAGAGGTATACTGTCCCTGCCCTTAAGAAGCATACCATCTATGAGAGAAAGACAACATACAAAAGAAGGCTTTTGATTGGTACGTGGGGAGGAAGTACAGGACTAGGAGTATGGTGTGGAAGTCTTTAAGAGAAGTTCCAAAGTAGTTCAGCCAGATGAGAAAGGAGAAATCTGAGTTGGAGGTTGGAGTTCATGGTCCCACTGTCCAGTCAGACAAGAGGGTAGTAATTTGGTGTAGAACCACAGCTGATGAGATCTCTTAGAGGATGATGAGGTTGGCCCAATAAAGAGCTTCCTGGCACATGGTAGAAAAGTCTCTGCTCTCAAATAGCTCATAATCTAGTAATCTAGTGCAAACAGCTATGTACAAACAAATATATGTGTGTGTATATATATATATATATATATATATATATATATATGTATGTATATATATGTGTGTGTATATATATATGTATATACACCCCCCCAATTTGTCAATTTATCCTCTCTCTCTCTCTCTCTCTCTCTCTCTCTCTCTCTTTCTCTTTCTGTCTCTCTGTATGTGTGTGTGTATATATATGTATATATATATATATACATATATATGTATATGATAAATTGTGGGTAATATCAGAGGGAAGGAAAGGGGGGTGGATAGAGTGCTGGTTTTGGAGTCAGGAAGACTCATCTTCCTGAGATCAGATCTGGCCTCCAACACTTACTAGTGGCTGTGTTTGCCTCGGTTTCCTTATCTGTAAAATGAACTGGAGAAGGAAATGACAAACCACTCCAGTATCTTTGGCAAGAAAACCCAGATGGGGTCACAGAGTCAGACCCAACTGAAAAATGACTGAACAACATTAGAGGGAAGACACTAAGATTAAGGGGGACTGGGAAAAGCATATTATAGAAGGTGCTCAAATTATGTTTTATGATAACTTTGAGTGGGAGAAAGCCTTACATAGGGTAGGTGATATGGAGTATTAGGCAGGCATTTATAGCTAATTAAAAATGCATAAATTTTCCCCAGATTTCATCAGTCTGATAGTCTACAGAGGTGAGGAACCTCTGGCCACATGTGACCTTCTAGGTCCTTGGGTGTGGCCTTTTGACTGAATCCAGGTTTTACAGAACAAATCCTTTCATTAAGGGGATTTGTTCTGTGAAGTTTGGATTCAGTCAGAGGGCTGCACTTGAGGACCTAGGAGGTCACATGTGACCTCAAAACTGCAGATTCCCCACCCCTGGTCCTCTCTCCAGAGTTTTTACTAAAGTTAAGAAGTAGCTTTGTAATAATTCCTTCTATTAACCCTATTCTCTTTCTCTTGTATGATGATGATAGCAGTTCCCATTCACCTCGAACTTTGATATAGATGCTAATTAGCAATGAAACATGCCAGAAGCATATTTTCTCTGTTGTGCTTTTCTTCTTTAGTCTGTTTATAGTTAAATTTTTATAACTGTATATTTTGAATCTCCAAACTTCCAGTTTTCACACTGAACATTTATATGCTATATTAAGAATTTTTTATATTTTTGTTATTTTGTATGTTATATTAATATTCTAATATATTATATTTAATTATATATTTTATATGTAATATATTTATATCTATATATCATAGTGATAATATATTTTTGTATGTTATATTAAGACATTTTTATGTTGAGGTTTTTATTTTGCATAAATATTCCAGGATTGATGTCCTTTAAATTCTCAGAGTGTGATCGTATTGATGTCCTGAAACAGCAGGCTCATACAATGGAAAGAACAGTGGGTTTGGAATTAATGGGCCCAAGTTCAGCTCTTGGTAAGGTCGCTTTACCAGCTCTGTGACCCCGGACAAGTCACTGGGTCTTATTCTTTGGGCCTCGGTTTTCTCATCTGCAAAATGAAGGGCTTGGAATAGTTGGTTTCTAAGCTTCAAATCCTGCTCCAAATCTAAGATCCTTTGATGCTGTGTGTAGAGAGATAATATGTGGCTGTTCTCTTTCCCCAATAGAAGAGATTCTGACAGTTAGAATCCTTTTGTTAACAAATCCTTTTACTAAGGGGATTTGTTCTGTGAAGTTTGGATTTGGTTAATGAGTCACACTTGAGGACCTCAAGGGCCACATGTGGCTTGGAGGCCGCAGGTTTCCCATCCACATGCTTTTTCATGCTGTGTAACTCTTGGCCACATGGTCCAGTAAAAGTCTTCATAGAGGGTCAATCCATTGTGATTTATGTCAGGACATTGGCCAGAGTTCCACGGGATAGGAGATTGCAGTCTGTATTGATGGAGTGAATTGTGCTCACGTCTGTGATCCCTTTAAAGTGTCTTCCCAGTGAGGGTCAGGCCCAGACCCTTACCTATATCCATGATATCTGCGCACAGTTGAAAAATTGGATCTTTTCCATGGTAGGGTCCAGGAGCGCCTCCCAGCTCCTACTGGGCAATAAGCTAAGAAGCTCAAGAGAGGTTAGGGTAGTATCTTACTTCATTTTTGTGCCTGCGACATCCAAGCACAGAGCCTTGCACATTTTAATAATTTTACTAGACTTGTGATTTCTTTGGCAGAAAGATCTCCCAATCAAGAAACTGTCTATTAAAGCACTTTTATTCTTGCTCTTTATCTTATGCTTTTAAAGAGTTGCCTTAACAGGAGGGGGGATTCTGTGGCCTTCAGGTCACATGTGACCTTCTAGGCTCACGTGTGGCCCTTTGACTGAATCCAAACTTCATAGAACAAATCCCCTTAATGAAAGGATTTGTTCTATAAAACTTGGAATCTGTCAAAAGGCCTTACCCAAGCACCTAGAAGGCCACATGTGGCCTCAAGGCCAGAGGTTCCCCATCCCTGGAGGAAAATGAGAGGTTCTTCCTGGTTATGAAGCTAACTCTGTCTACCTATGCTGACTCTTGCCTTGCATGTATTACCTGCTTAATAAATATTTGTTTCATTGGATTGGTTCAAGTGCCTCTGTTTCCCTAGGGTAGCAGTGGGCTTCTTTCTTACCTGTGAACCTGCTGTTCACAGAAGAGGGCCTGGGAAAATACCTGATGCCAAAGATATGCAGTGTCCCAAAAGTCTTAATGCAGTTTTAAGTAAAGCTTAGAACTGCACTAAGATTTTTTTGGACACCCTGTAATGAAAAGAGGGCAGTTTTAAGTTTTTAGGTCTGCATTAAGACTTTTGGGACACCTATATTGGCATTTAATAGAAGCATTCTCTAATCAAAAGCATTTGACCCCCAAGGAAGGCAAAATACACAGCCCTTCCTTTGTTAGAGGTGGATGACTGTGGGTGTGGAATATGACATTACTATCAGAATCAGTTAACGCTTTAAGTTAAGAGCTCTTTTTTTTTTTGGTAAATACTATTTTATTTTTTCCAATTGCATGTAAAGATGGTTTTCAGCATTCATTTTTTATAAGATTTTGAGTTTCAAATTTTTTTTCCTCCTTCCCATCCCCCTTCCCCAAGATGGCTAAGCAATCTGATATAGGCTATACATGTACAATCATGTGAATATATTTCCACATTAGTCATCTTGTGAAAGAAGAAACAGAACCAAAGGGTAAAGCCACAAAAAAACCAAAAAAAAAAAAAGAAAATAGTATACTTCGATCTGCATTCGGACTCCATAGTTCTTTCTCTGTATGTGGACAGCATTTTCCGTCATGAATCTTTTGGACTTGACTTGGGTCATTGTATTCCTGAGAAGAGCTAAGTCTGTCACAGTTGATCATCACACAGTGTTGCTGTTACTGTGTATAGTATTCTCCTGGTTCTGCTCATTTCACTCAGCATCAGTTCATATAAGTCTTCCTAGGTTTTTCTGAATCTGCCTGCTCATCATTTCTTATAGAACAATAGTATTCCATTACATTGTTATACCACAACTTGTTCAGCCATTCCACAGTTGATGGGCATCCCCTCAATTTCTAATTCTTTGCTACCAGAAAAAGAGCTGCTATAAATATTTTTGTACATGTAGGTCTTTTTCCCTTTTTTATGATATCTTTGGGATACAGACCTAGTAGTGGTATTGCTGGATCAAAGGGTATGCACAGTTTTATAGCCCTTTGGGCATAGTTCCAGTTTTCTCTCCAGAATGTTTGGATCAGTCCACAACTCTACCAATAATGCGTTAGTGTCCCAGTTTTCACACATCTTCTCCAACATTTATCATTTTTCTTTTCTGTCATTTATTTATTTATTCATTTGTTTGCTTGCTTGTTTATTTTTCTATTTATTTATTCATTCATTCATTCATTTTTTTCATTCATTCATTCATTTATTGTGAGGCAGTCAGAGTTAAGTGACTTGCCCATGATCACACAGCTAGTAAGTATCAGGTGTTTGGTCTGAGGCCAGATTTGAACTCAGGTCCTCCTGACTCCAGGGCTGGTACTTTATCCACTGAGCTATCTAGCTGCCCCCCCTTTCTGTCATATTAGCCAATCTGATAGGTGTGAGGTGGTACCTCAGAGTCATTTTAATTTGCATTTCACTGAGTTTTTTTTTAACTTAAAAAAAATTTTTTTTGACAAGAGATGACTCTGGCTCTTTGGGTAGTGTGCTCTCCCCACCAGCCTTCAATTTTTGAAAATGAAAGTGATGTAAAAACAAATATCAATAAAAATTAAAAAGAAAAAATGTCAAAGAAAGGGAAACTTTATTGGAGTTGAGGACCTGGGTTGGAGTCCTGGCCTTACAACACTTATTATTTTTCTTTTTAAAAAAATTTAATATTATATTCCCCTTCCCCCCCAATTGCATGTAAATACAGTTTTTAACGTTTAAAACATTTTTTTGAGTTCCAAATTCTTTCCCTACGTTCCTATCTTCTGCCCCTCATTGAGAAGGCATGCAGTTTGATATAGGTTCTACATTCTGCAACACTTATTACTATGTTATCGTGGGCAAGCTACTTAAACTCTTTGGGCTCAGTTTCCTTATCTATAAATTGAGGTTTGACCAGGGTCTCTGGTGTCACACATGCACTGACCAAACGTGGACCACAACACTCCTGTACGTGACTTGAACTAGATTAAGTCATAGTTCTATCTGATTTTATTGTGTTGCTGTTTAATTAAAAAAAAAAGATAAATACTTGCGGTGTTCTACAAACCACATGTGGCCCGAAGGGATACTTACCTGTGATTTTGTGGCCTTTGTTTCTCTTTGAGTTTGACCCCACTGCTCCAGACGACTTCAAAGGTCCTGCCCAGCTCTGAATCTGATAGAATGAGCTCTTCAGTCTGTCTGTCCCTGGATAGCCAATGAATGTTCTCTATTTAATTATGTACCTGTCAGTAATTCATCTAGAATACAGTATACAGTACATTCCGAAGGCTACGACTATAGTTTGTTTTTTTTAGCTTTTTTTATGAGGTGATTGGGGTTAAGTGACTTGCCCAGGGTCACATAGCTAGTAAGTGTTAAGTGTCTGACGCTGGATTTGAACTGAGGTCCTTCTAACTCCAAGGCTGGAGCTCTGTCCACTGTGCCACCTAGCTGTCCCTGTAGTTCTTTTAAAGGGTCAAAAAGGAAGAAAAGAAAGAAAAAACACATTGCTTTGTCATTTTATGGGCAGATTATGAGTTAATTAAGCTTGGGTCGAAAGAGAAACAGGCTTAGCCATCTAGGGTATGATGTGCAAGGTGAACAAGTATGGTGGGGGGGTTTTGTTTGTTTTTTTAAGCTGAACCAGGAAAATTCTACTCTTGGCACACAGGTATTTATTTTGTGAGAAGCTAAAACTATATATATTATGATAAAGGTTTATAGCTTCTAGTAGACAGTAGTACAGAGAGAGATTTAATTCTTAAAAGGGAATCAGGGAGAAGTGGGGCATAATTTTAAAACCTTGATTAGCCTGGTTTTTATATCTTGGGTTGGGGAGAGGGGAGTGAGAGAAGGCTGAATATACATTTATAGGGTGAAATTCACAACCAAATATTTTATTCATTTCCATATGAATAGCCTGCTGTGGGGAAGATAACCCTCTACCCTTCCTGTCTCCATTTTTCTTGGCAGATACATGTTTGAAGAGTCCAGGAAGGTAGAAACTAGGGCCTGCAGCAGATGACTGTTTAGCTACCTTTCTTTTCTTTTTTTAAAAATTAAATTTTTTGGGGTTACATTTTAAGTTCTGAATTGTCTCCCTCCCTTCCTTTCTACTCCTCACTAGAGAAGGCCACCATTTGGCACAGATTGTGTGTGTGTGTGTGTGTGTGTGTGTGTGTGTGTATACACAAGCATACATATGTACATGTGTGTGTATATGAACCCATGCTATTCACACTTATGTTTATCAGTCCGTTCTCTGAAAGTGGATAGCATCTTCCTTCTTAGGTCCTTTGTAGCTGATTTGAGTATTTTTAACGCCTAGAATAGCCTATTCATTCACAGTTATTCTTCAAAAAATGTTGCTGATTCTCTATACAACGTTCTTTGGTTCTGCTCATTTCACTCATTAGTTCATGCTAGTCTTTCCAGGTTTTTCTGAAGTCAATCTGCTCATCATTTCTTATAGCACACTAGTACTCCACACTTAGCTACCTCTCTATCTACCTGCTTTGGGGGGTCATGTCTTCTCAGGTTTCTGTCTTTTCTTAGCTTCAAGGGCATTGCTCCATCTATCTTACTGAAGAGGCAGAGTGGGTAGAGGAGAACGACCTGGATCTAAATCCCATCTCAGATACTAAATATGTGAGCCTGAGTAAGTCTCAGCCTCTCTATGCCTCAGTTTCCTCATTTAAAATCGGGATTGGATTTGACATCCTCTGTTTCCTTCCAGGGCAGCTAGGTGGTGCAGTGGATAGAGTACCAGGCTTGGAACCAGGCAGATCTGAGTTCAAAACCAGCATTGGACACTTACTGTGTGACCCTGGGCAAGTCACTTAACACCTATTTGCCTCAGTTCTTCACCTGTAAAATCAGGATACCTTAGAGAAGGAATTGGCAAACCACTCCAATATCTTTGCCAAGAAAACCTAGGGTTACATAGAGTTGGACATGACTGAACAATAACAACGAGGTCCCTTCCAGATTTAAATCTGTCATACCCTGATCATCAGTTTCTCTGGCTCCTTACTTACACCAAACAAAACTGCTGAGGTGTAATCATACCACACTGTCATACTCTCCAGCAACTGCCCTTTCTTTCCTTTCGCTGTTAAAACTTGGTGTTCCTGCTCCCTCAAAATTATCTTTTCAATTTAACCCTTTGCAGTCTGGCATTCACTCCACCCTTCAGTTACCAGTTGGCTCCTAATTATCAAATCTGATCAGCCTTTTTCCATTTCTTATCCCCTTTGATTTCTCTTTCTTTCTCTTTCTCTCTTTTCTCCATTTGCCTCTGTGTCTTTGTCTCTGTCTCTGTCTCTCTCTCTTTGGAAGCAGTGGGGTTAAGTGATTTGCCCAGGGTCACATAGCTAAGGAAGTGTCAAGTGTCTGAGGCAGGATTTAAGCTTAGGTCCTCCTGACTCTCTGCACCACCTAGCTTTCCCTGATCTCTCTTTAGCGCTGGACCACCACTCCTTCCCTGAAACCTTTTACCACCTTGGCTTTCAAAAAACCTCCTGTCTTACTTTAATTGAACATACTTTTGCTCAGGTATCCCATTTAAAATAGAAAAGCTTACTTCACAATGCCTTGAAACAGGAGTGGGAGTTGGAAGGGCTGACCAGAGTAGGCTCCACGCAAGAAAACTTCAGAAATTGAGTCATTAGTTCTCAGTAGGCAAGAGCCTACAGTAGTAATGCGTCTTGTCCAAATTACTGTTGAAGGTGCTTCAGTTACTCTGGCTTTTTTTTTTGCAAGGAATCTAGTAACTTTGCATTTGACATCAGCTATAGTGTGAATAGGTAGAACAAAAAATATCATTATTTGGTCCCTCTGCTAGGTAAGGAATGGGGTTCTGCAGAAAGTAATCAATGACTGTAACAAAGATATTCAAAAAACAGCTCTTATATTGAGTTCTCAACCACCATAAAGTGTTTTCTGTAGGCGGCTGTCAATGCAGCATCTAGGGCCAGTGAGCAGCTGTGGAAAAGGGGTATATCCTGGGCAGTGACCCTATTTTGGTGGTATTTTAGGGGAGACTCATTTCAGGGGAGGAAGGAGAGGGAATAGTAATAATAGATAGCATTTACGTAGCATTTTGAGGTTTACAAAGCATGTTATCTCATTTGAAATAGTAATTGGCATCCATAGGTTGTTAACTTTTCTTCAGGAAGCTTTTCTGCCTTTCCATGGGATTGAGGTACCAGTACTGTGAGGTTTGTAGGGGAGAAGAGAACTTTTTTTAATGAATTGAACAAGTTGGGAACAAGAACACTAGCACCTATCTGGACCCTGGGTAGGTGTGATTCTGATTTTTTTTTAAGGAGTTTGGGGGGAAGGATGCACGTGGCCATGCTACTCCTTTTCAAAAATCTTCATCAGCTCCATAATGTTTTTTTAAACCTGGGGTCCGTGGATCGTCGAGGGCTTCATCGAGATTTCAGGGGAGTCCATGAACTTGGGTGGAAAACATATTACCTGTTTCTTTTCACTAACCTCTAACTGAATTTAGTATTTTCCTTCCATTTTTTATATAGACATGAAACACTATTCTTTTTAAAAAAAATAATTAATTTTTAGTTTTCAGCATTCACTTTTATAAGATTTTGAGTTCTAAATTTTCCCCCTCCTTCCTTTCCCCCCTCCCCAAGATGGTGTGCAATCTGATATAGGCTATACGTGTACAATCATATTAAACGTATTTTCACATTGGTCACGTTGTGAAAGACAAATCAGAACAAAAGGAAAAAACCATGAGAAAAGAAAAAAAAGAGAAAATATGCTCAGTCTGCATTCAGACTTCATAGTTCTTTCTCTGGATGTGGAGATAGCATTTACCATCTTGAGTCTTAGGTCATTGCATTGCTGAGAAGAGCTAACTCTATCAAAGTTGGTTATCACACAATGTTACTGTTACTGTGCACAGTGTTCTCCTGGTTCTGCTCATTTCACCCTGTATCAGTTCATGTCAGTCTTTCCAGGTTTTTCTGAAGTCTGCCTGCTCTTATCATTTCTTATGGAACAGTCGTATTCCATTACATTCCTATAGCACAACTTGCTCAGCCATTCCCCAGTTGATGAGCATTCCTTCAATTTCCAATTCTTTGCCACCACAAAAAGAGCTGCTCTAAATATTTTTGTACATGTGGGTCCTTTTCCCTTTTTTATGATCTCTTCATTAAACACTACTCCAGGAAGGTTTCCAAAGGCTTTACTGGACTGTTGAAGGGGTCCATGATGCATACAAGGTTAACTCCAAGGACTTGATAGGATAAAATATAAATTTGTATACAAGCTTGGTATTTAAGGCTTTCTGTGATCTGGCTCCAGCCTGCATTTCCAGTTTTCTTCACTCTGTTCTCTGTTAAGCATTCTGCTAAAGTGGATGTATTAGCTTTTTCCTGCTCCCATCTTTACCCTTCCTGCCTCTAGAGGTACAGTGTAAGGAACCCAGGTTCATATCCCAGCTTTCTTATGTACTATTTGTATAGCTGGACAATTCATTTCACCTAACAGATTGCTAGGGGGTGGAGTGAATAAAGCACTGGGCCTGGAGTCAGGAAGACTTGAGTTCAAATGTAGCTACAGACACTTACTAGCTGTGTGACCCCTGGACAAGTCATTTAACCTCTGTGTGCCTCAATTTCTTTAACTGTCAATTAGGGACAATAAAAGCACCTACCCCCAGTGTTGTTGTAAGGATCAAATGAAATAGTATTTGTAAAGCACTTAGTATAATACCTGGCACATAATGGTAGGTGTTTAGTAAAAATGTTTGTTCTCTTATTCCCCTTATCTCAGGCACCACTTCTTCCATGAGATCTTCCTGGATTGCCTCCTTTCTCCCAATTGAAAATAATCTCTTCCTCTTCAGTTTCTTAAAAATTGGAAAAAAAACCCCCTATTTTTGCTTTGTGTGTTTTATCTCTTCTAGATTATAAACTCAAAGATTGTCTTCTTTTCTTCTTCTTGTTTGAGTTGAAGTTAGAAAATAGGAGATTGAAATGGGTGACTGACAGTTTTTTTATTGACAATTTTCCTGTTTTTGTTGAATCTAAATTCTTTGTCTTAATTCGCAGTCTTCATTATACGTTTGAGATTAATTTTTTGTTGTTTTTCCCCAGAACTGTGATTTCATTGGTGTAAAGAACTCTCTGTGAGGGATTTTCTTTTACCAGTGCAGATCAAGCACTGTTTTGTAGTTTATAAAAGGAATTTCCTGGGGGCTGATATGTTGTGACTTGCCCAGGGTGTCTGTCTCTCTATCTGTCTGTCTGTCTCTCTCTCATACACATACACACACACGCACACACACACACACACACACACACACACACACACACACCCATGTATGTTTCAGAGGCTGGCTTTAAACTCCCAAACTGGTTTTTTTTTCTTTTTTGGTGAGGCAGTTGGGGTCAAGTGACTTGGCCAGGGTCACACAGCTAGTAAGTATCAAGTGTCTGAGGCCAAATTTGAGCTCAGGTCCTCTTGACTCCAAGGCCTGAGCTCCCCAAGCTGTTTTTGAAGGCCATATCTCTCCTCCACCTCACCACATTGTCTAGAGAACATCTGGATAACTATCAAGTGGGAGAGAATTTTTTTTAAAAATCAGAAAAATTGAGGTAGAAATAAGTAAATACTAAATAATGAGCTGGGTTTAGAAATATCTTAGGGTCTAATTAGGGTCTGATAGGAGTAGAAAAAAGTAGATTAGTTTTCATTGTTTATTTGTGGACTGGAGGAAAGAAAAATTAGCCATGAGTGATGATTAAAAGCTGAGCTTAGATGTTAAATGAAAAGTAGCCTCTTGCTGCTGAATCAGATAGATTCCTGTGAAGACTTGCTGGAAAACTTTTTTTTAAAAGTTATTGCTTGATGACAGGCAAGATTCAGACTGTGCCTGTTCTCAGGACTCAATCTCAAGACAATTGTTCTGTAGATACTGTTTGATGTGCCTTCTGCCTGTTTCTCTGCCTCCTACTCCCAAAGTCATAAGACCTAATTTAAACCTCATGAAATCTTTTTCATGTATGCCTTTTCAGATGTGCTCAGAGGAATGAGCTTTTGTCCCGTTTCTACATGCTCTGTGTTGTCTTTAGGGCAGACGTCTGCCTTTGCTAGCTCTGTCTCCGTGGGTGGAAATTAATAGCATAGTATTATTTCACCTGGACCAGTTTTTTTTTAAGTATCTGCTTCTAATTCTTTTGTATTTCCAATTTTTTGTGATTTCCAATTTTGTAATTCCAGCTTTTTATTAAGCAGTTACTGTGTTCACAAGCCCTGTACTAAACATCGGAAATAATGCTCTGCTCCCATTCTAACGGGGGAGAGGACATATGGGAGATTTCAGCTGCCAGTCAGATGGATGGGTCCCATGGTCCTTAGAGTGAGGTGGCAAAATAGATGGCCGTGTCTCTTTTTTAATGTCATTTCCTCTGACAAAAGCGTATCAGTTTCTGATCTTGAACCGCTTGACAGTGCCAGGACTTGGGTAGCAAGTTTTCTGGGTCTTCCTGTATGTGTGACACACCATCAAAAGCACATATAGTTTAATGGTTGTGAAATACACAATCATTTGTAAGATGCTTTTAGCTTGGTGCTGCTTTGCGTTGAGTCCAGTGGGAATTGCTGATGGGTCTTAACTTGCCAAGGTCATTTCCATGAAAAGCAAATTGAGAGAAGTCAAGGATTGTAGGTTTAAAAAAAAGTAAAATTCACTGAGTAGCTTTTCTTCTTGATACATCTTTATTCCTTCCTGACTTGGCCTGTAGCTTCCCAAAGTGTGGTCATTTTGTGGGGTTCCTTTTACTTGGTTCTTGCCCCTCAAGGCACATGAGGCTCCCGTGCCCTTTTTTTCGGGTCATCTTCAGGAAATCAGTAAATAAAAGAAGGAAGTGGTATATAGATTCCAACTGTCAGACTGACTTGCTTCCTGAAAAGAGGTCAGTTGAAGAAATTTTTTTTTCTTAAAACGCTTTTATCTGTTCAGCTTATTACCTCCTATTTTGTTGAGCCTGAATGATTTGATAGAACACTATGCCTCGGTTTCCATTTAACCATTTAAGGATAAAATCATAATTAAATGACAAGGTATTTCCTCAAATGAGTCCTCTCAACAATTATGTGCAAAGTCCATCTTAGTCTGGAGAGAACCAATTCTACTTCCTAGAAACTTTGGGAATGTTTTCAATTTATGTTTACTGTTTTTAATTTGACTTGTTTATTCTTACTGACCGTTCCATTTTCTGTGAATTCTTCTACTGTGAGCCTGTTTTTGATTGAAAATATAAAAAAAAGAGTATTAATTTTTTTTTCATGATTTTAATTTTGAAAGGCACAATATGGTGCCATCATATGACATTGTTTCCCTTCTCTATGCCTCTGCAAGGCTGGAATGCACTCCCTTGTCACCTTTCTCTAAGAAGTCCTTAGTTTCCCTCAAAACTCAGCTCGAAAGCCGTCCCCTCCTACATTAGGCCTGTGCTAATTCTCACCTACCTCAACTGCTTATGCATACTCTTAAAAATACTTTGCATAGGAACTTGTTTATGTATGAAATCCCCGCTTCAGTGACCTCCCCTGAGATTATTAAATTCTCGTGTGTTTTGTCTCGCCTGGTGTAGGCTCTTTGAACAGGGACTGTTTAGGCTTGTAGACCCTGAGCTGGCAGGGAACCCAAAGGTCATGGAATCCAACCTATTTCTTTTATAGTTAAGGAAACTGATGTCTGTATGGAAGTTAAAGGACTTGCCCCAGGTCGAGAAGGTAGTGTTATTTTTGTCTCTATATAAAGTGACTGACATATAACATGCACTTAATACATGCTTATGAATTGATCCCAGTATCAATATTATAAAAATTGAATTCTAAATCTCCCACCAACTTGCTTCTACTCCAAACTTTGGTATTTCTCTTGCTGATTGCATTTTCTTCCCAATCACCATTGGCTTTATCTTCTTTCTTTGCCCACACAGCCTACCCCAAGTGAGGGCACTCATTATCCTTAGCCTGGACAACTGGAATAGCCTAGTCGGTACCTCTCTACCTCCTTCACTCTGTTCCTGTTTTCGTAAGACACGGATCTGTACTTGTCACCCCCCTGCTCAAGTGGGTCCTTGGATGCCCCAGTGATGAGTAAAAACTCAGCCTGGCATTCATGGCATTCTGCAATCTGGCTGCAACCTGCTTTTACATCCTCATTTCATGTTTTGCCCCTACTGGCTGTCGCCCAGCAATGGTACCACAGATTTTTCACCCTCCATCATGGTGGTCTTTCTCAAGGCCTATGGTCCAAGTAGTTCCCTTTGTGATTTACTCATCACCTTCTTCTGCCTTTCACCCACATGCATGCACCCTCTTTCCATTCAGAGAAACTTGGCCAGGTTTTTCATCCTGCCTAAACTGTAAGGGACTCACTGGGACCCAGAGCACAGCTCAGCCCCACCATCCAGTCACACACATTCACACCATGTACCTTATTACCAGCTGGGGCTACTGACTCCAGCCTTAATTCTTACTGAGTCACTAACCCTTGACTCACCCAACCCACCTCATCTGTATGTTCCTCCCCCCTCCCCTTGTCCACCTAACTCACTATTGATTCTTTGCAGTTCTGTCTGTGCCCATCACCTTCTCCCTTGCTTACTTCAGGCATTAGGGAACAGGAAAGAAATGAGACAGGAAGGATCCCTGGGGTGTATCCTGGACCTGTTTCCCAAAGGGATCAGGGTGTGGTTTCAGAAGAAGTGATGTTTACTCAAAAAGAAAGAAAAGACATACACGGTTATTTCTCACCCTTCTTTCCTTGTAACTTGGTTTTTTATATTATTGGTCATAACCATTTGTTATAATCTTAGAATGGATAATGAAAGCATTATCTTTTTCGTTAAAGTTATTTTTGTTCATTTTGTCAAATCTGAAGTTGCAGTAATTATAGGTCTTTTCACCCTTGTAGATTTCAATTTCCTTGAGGAAATCAAAATATGCATAGTACCTTGAAATGTATATTTTATAGATAAAAAGTGATTTAGGATTAGAAAATGTTGCACGTAATTGTGCTTTATATATTTAGAGAAGTTAAAGCCTAGAGAAAGTCAGGAAAACACTTTTCCTTCTTACCTTTTCTTAGCTTTTCCCTTTTAAAAAAAAGCAAACTTTTTTTCTCAAAATCTTTTCATATTTTTTGAATGTTTCTTTCTCTTGGGGATAGAGGACAAGAAGTAATTTTAAAAACTAATGTTGAATGAAAAAGAGATTAAAGTTTTACTGAATAACTATGATATATTCCAAGTCTATGTTTTGTCCAGTTAAGATAGGAAGAGGGGAAAGAAAGAGCATAGTAGGAAAAAGGGAAAAAAAAGAAACTGAGGTGAGTGAGACATGGAAGTTCTATAAGTCCAAAATTATTTATAGTAGGTATACTTGTTTGACCAGGTTTCAGGGTCCAGTGACTTTGAAACAGAAGAATGATGTTATTATTTAGAGGCAGAAGATTTGACTTCCATCTTTTCCCCAGTATCTCTTCTCTTATGGAGGGACTGGGTCAAGAAACGACAATTTGTTTATCTTGTGGAAGGTGAATATGTATGTGTGTGTGTGTGTGTGTGTGTGTGTGTGTGTGTAGTGTTATGCCTATCATGATACTTTTACCAGCTGATAGTAGAAGTGCAAATGTAATAATAATTTTTTAAAAATCTTCCCATTTCAGGTCTTCTTGAATTTTCTTTGGGGAAATTTAGACACTTTGTGCTCAACAGACCCTTTCCAGAAGAAGCTGTATTGCGTCACATTGCAAGCAACGTCACATTTATAATCTTCCAAGTACATTCTCAGTACCAGAACATAACAGTCTCTTTCTACAAGGTCTGTATGAGGAGTTCCCCTCGTTTCAGTTCATTTCTGTCTTTGGATCTGTTAGAAAACATCTTGTGTATGCTAATAGAACTAAATCTCCCTTCTAAATGATGGACTCTTTAAATTTTGGATTATTATTATTTTTAAAATCAAGATTGAGCCATAGTGAGTGAGTAGTGTTGATAGATTAGATTATCCATTAGATAATCAGTTAGATTGTAAGCTCCATAAGGGCTGGGACTTTGTCTCTTTCTGTATCACTAGTGCTTAGCACGGCATCTGGCACATAGGAGGTACTTAATAAATACTGATTTATTGGTTGATATTGATGGAAGCAGGTTCTGCCTTGGAGAATATTTGTTCGGAGAATTTGTCTTATAAAAAATGAATGCCTTCGTAATTTAGTTCTCTTTTCGACTTGGCCCTTGCCTCATACTTCTGATAGTGGCCTTTGCTGAGATGCATTTCATAAGGTCTCCAGTTGTTATCCAGCCACTAGCTTGTAGTGTTAACATTGTGGGGAATGTCCAATAAGAGTGGATCATATTTGTAGTCAACATTGCCTAATTCACTGTGTCTGTGGTGTTGGTGGTGGTGCTGTCTGGTGATTATTTTTTTTTTCCTTTCGTTTCCAGAATCCTCCTCCAGATGCTTCAGGAACAGGTGTGGACAAAGGCCTTGTTTCCATTCTTAGACCAGAACAGAGTATTTGTACTTGGTACTTAGAGACTTCTGATGCTGATGATGTCTGGAGTGTGGCTATTCCACTTTCTTATTCAGAAAAAGGTAACTCTTGGTTTGAGCTACACAGTCTCCTCCAGCAACCCAGTTAGTGCCTTTAACTTGATGATGACTCTTTTAGTTCACCGGTCTACAGTTTCCTGTGGGTGGTATTCATCGGGTAAAGAAGATCTGTTACATTATTAGCCTTGTTAGAGTTAATGAATGACCCCCAATTTTAGTCCAGCCTTTAATTAATCACCAGCAGCCCTTGGTGAGTGTTCAACTCTACATTTTTGCTCTTGTCTTGGAAATTGTAAATTAAGAGACATATCTTTCTCTCTTGTCCATCATAGAGTTCTTCTGTGTTGAAGTAAGTTTTTTGGTCTTCCCTCTTTTTCTCCATACCCTTTCCCTCTTATAAATTTCCCTCAGTGGCTGGTGTACCATGTAACTGAGATCTGAAGGACATTGACCTTCAGAGAGGTGAATGTTGGGCTGTAAAAAGTTGTAAGCTTTGCTTGTCTGCACTTGTACATGGTTGGAGGATTCGAGGGACATGATCTCTCATAACTTAACTGTTTATTTTACTTCTAGATCCTATCCCTGGAGCCTGTAATCTGGAGTTTGATTTAGATGTGGATCCTAACATTTACTTGGAGTATAATTTATATGAAACAGTTATCAAATTTGCCCCAGCAAATCTAGGACATGCCAGGTGTGTGTAACTCTCTAAGTTTCTTTTAGATTAAAAGCTGCTGTATTGTAAATCTGCATGTAAAGGTTGCTCATTGGTTGGAGTAGAGGACTTGCAGTCAAGAAGACCTGAGTTTGAATCCTTCTTCAGATACTTAGCCTTGTGACCTAGGGGAAGTCACTTAACCTCTCTTTATCTCAGTTTCCCAATTTGTAAAATGGAAGTGATAACACCTGCCTCACAGAATTGCTTGTTGTTCAGTTATTTCAGTCATGTCTGACTCTTCGTGACCTCATTTGGGGGTTTTCTTGGCAAAGATACCAGAGTGGTTTGCCAGTTTCTACTCCAGCTCATTTTGCAGTGGAGGAAACTGAGGCAAACAGGATTAAATAACTTGCCCGGGTTCACATAGCTACACACTTGTCTGAGGTCAGATCTGAACAAGATTAAATGAGTTGACATGTAAAGCACATTGCAAACCTTAAAGTGCTGTATGAGTGACAACTATTATTGTTATCGTAGTTAAGGCATAAAGAAAGGGGGTATTCTCAAGGTCTGTTTGAACTGTATGCATTTAGTTAAGCATTTATTAATTACCTACTATATGTTTCAGGAATTCTGCTAGTTGCTGGGATTCTAAAGACAAAATATAGTGGGCAGTTAGGTGACACAGTATAGAGAGTGATGGGCCTGGAGTCAGGAAGACCTGATTTCAATTGTGGCCTCAGATGCTACTAGCTATGTGATCCTGGGCAAATCATTTAACCTTATTTGCCTAAAGGAAATGGCCAGCCACTCTGGTATCTTTGCCAAGAAAATCCCAAATGGGGTCATGAAGAGTTGGGTGTAACTGAAACAGCTGAACTGTAACAAAAATTTAAAACAAGACCAACAAAATATAAAATCTATTGAAGCTTCTGGAGGGAAGGATGGATATTAGTGTGAGATGGGCCATGGGGTCACAAAGAGTAGGACTCAACTGAACAGCAGTGTAACAGCAACACTTGTGGCGGGTAAATGTCCCTAAGCAAAACTAGATCTACCACGAGACCCTCCACTGTGGTTATTATAAGATCAATAAGAGAAATGAAGGAGGATCTGGCATATATTAAAATAGATATTTTTTAAAAATTGCTGAAAGAAAGGCAGGAAGATACTGACATGACTTGGCATAGCTAAATCAGTAGATTCTTTGAGGAACTGAATGGCCCCCTGGAGGTGCTGGAGCAATCCAGTGGGTGGTGTGGTAGCCTCAGTTGCAGTTGAGGAGCCTTGAGTGGAAGCATAAGGAAAGAAGAGAAGACATTTTTAAAAAACTGTTTGTATGTGTTTCATCTGTTGTGTAACAGAGTTAAAGTTGTAGTGATTACATTATTTTCCAAATAAACACACAAAATGCAAGTTATAACTGATCAGTGGTCAAGTCCGCCAACAGGTCTTAACAAGCAAGTGCTGGCAGGTGAGTGTGTAGCACATTGTCTGGAGGTGGAACATGCGTCAGCAGGAATATGTGCATGTAATGACTTGTTTACTATATGATACTATAGTTACATGACACAATATTGCATCATCAGAATTTTAATGCAGGAAAAAACCCACGAATTTTTCAATAAATTATTAAATTTAAGGTGTGTCATTTAAAAAATTTATGTTTTTTTGAATTGATGCAAATTTAAAAAAAAATTAAAGGGTTAAAGAAAGTAGATTTCCGGGGGGGTGCTGAGTAATTTTTTTAAAGGGGGGCCGGTAGGTCAAATAAGTTTGGGAACCTTGGGCTTAGATAGAAAACATAAATGCAGAGGTAAAAGAAGAAACAATGAGAAAGAAATTAAGGGGCCAAGAATTGGGAAAGAAGAGCCATCTTCATTTGTAACAATATGTAACAGTATAGTATATTTAGAAAACATTGGAGAATCAGCACAAATTAAGAAAATAGAACTTTAGCCAAGAAGCAGGATAGAAAATAAATCCACAGAAATAACCAGCATTTTTATCCAGCAAGTCCCAAAAGTCTTGGTGCAGTTTTAAACTTGAATGGCTTATATAAAAATAAGTTCCAATAGTTCTTCTAACCAGTAAAATGGATAGAAGGGTAAATTTCCTTTAAAATAACACATTTTGGTGTTAAATATCTGATTATTCACTTTAGCAAGATACATAAAGGACTTAAATACAACTACCAACCAGTTTTTACAGAAATAAAAGGAAGATCTACACATAACAGAATTATTTAGTGTTCCTGGCTATGATGAGCTAATACAGTCAATATTACAAAACTCCTCAGCAAGCCCATCATACCAATGAAAATAGAAAGAAAATGTTTTATATAATTAGATGAAATAATAAAATTCTGGTGAAGGAACAAAAGGTCAAGAATATAAAGGGAAATTGTCCAAAAAAAACCAAACAACTTTCATATTCTATTATGAAATAGTAACTATCCAAAATCTGCTAATTTAAAAAAAAAAGTATGTAAGTGGAATAGATTAGATTAGCATGATTTAAAAAGCAAACTTAGACTATTATTCACTTCTGATAAAGCTGTTAGTTGGTCTGACTGAGTAAGACAATGTAAACAGTGTGAGATCTCTCAGATGGACTGTTTTGTGGACTGTTTTGTAGACTGTTACAAACTCAAGGTTGGTTACGCTAGCCTGAATAGGCCCAAGTTTCAAGTTCCTAGAAAAACACATGATCTGTACTGTTACATTAGTATTAGGTAATGGCTAATGCTAAATAAGGATAAAATAGCTAGGATTGGTAGTATTATAATGAGATTCCTTATTTCTGGGGTAGATTTTTGCGTTTTAGATTGTAAGGCTGAAATTCCTGTCCAGTGGGAATTTACAGCCAGTGGTGGGTGGGTGTCTCTGCGTTAGGATTATATAACCTTTGTTCTGACCTTTGTGCCTTGCCTCGCTTAGCTCAGACTGCAGACACCCGCTTCTCATGAGCACATAGTAAATCTTTCACTTTATACCTAGAAAATCTCTGAGTGTTTTTTTTGGGTAACTGTAGCACACATGATCATTTTGAAAAGCCATAAGGAATAATACAAGAAAAGTTGGAAAATTATTACATTCCGTGATTGAGTGATTCAGCTTCTAGGTTGATACCCCAAAGGAGGTTATTGATAGGAAGAAAAGCCCTATGTGTACGGAAATAGTCCTGGTTTTCATCTGATCTCTGTGTCCCCTGCTTAGCACAGTGCTTTCTTATGTATTATAGGTGTTTAATAAATGCATGTTGGGTTGGATTGAATGGATCATTAAATAGAGAAATGGAATTTACCATTTCTCAGTGTGAAAAGTGGGGCTATGAATTTTCTACAATTTAAATGTAATTTTAAGCTTTTCCTTTTAAGTCTGTAAAATTATTTTAAGAGCTAGTTTTCTGTTTTTGCTTGTGTTTGAGACCCAAGTTGTAAGGGAAGAGTGTCTGTGCTTCTATGTAATTGTGTTTTATTTCAGAGGCACAGATCCTCTGCCCTGTGATCTGGGGACTGGCCTGGACTCGAGGTGGAGACTGCGGTATGATATCTATCAGTATTTTTTGCCTGAGAACAACCTCACTGAAGAGGTGCTACTAGGACACATGCAGAAGATGTCTATGGTGTCTCAGATAGAAGCCAGTGGTTTCAAAGTAAGTGCAGAATTCGGTACTGTGCCCTAAAAGTCACTAAACTGGGCATTCTCTTTGATCCGTTAATTCTACTCCTTGACCCTTGATACCCCAAAGAGATCAAGCAAGGAAGAAAAGGACCCCATATATGTAGAAAAGTTTTAATAGCAGAAAACTGAAAACCTGAGGGGATTTCATCAATTGGGAAATGGCAGAATAGATTTTGATATATGAATATAATGGATTGTTAGCAAGCTGTAAGAATTGATGAAGGGGATGCTTTTTAGAGAAAACTAGGGAGGCTTATATGAACTGATGTAGAGTAAAGTGATCAGAAACAAGAAAACAACTTATACTATTCAGTGAAAACAAGTGTAGAAAGCAATGCTTCACCTTTTTCTTTTCTGCCCAGTCTGTGGCATGGTATGAGGGATGCAAAGTTAAAAAAAAAAAAAAGAAAAAGAAAAAGAAAAAGCAGCTTTTCAGATGCCACCAAGATAAGGTTAGCCCTTTTAGGGTTATGAATTCATTGTATTTAGTTTCTAATCTTGTGAAACTACTCCATGAAAGCCTTACTCTCATGCCTCCTTGTGCCATGGAGGTCACAGCAGGTTCCAGAAGGTCATATTAGCAGAGGACGACAGGCTTGGGTACTACCAAAATGGAAAGACCGTGAGTATGTGTTCAGTAAAGGATTGTTGGTCCTTTGTCAGAAGTCCAGCCTAATTAATCTCTGAGAAGCTCGTTACCCATTGCCTATAAAACTTTAACTCTTTGAAATATTGAGCTGTCATTTTGGGATTCTTAACTAATGCCATCCCAAGATGTTTTCATGTTGCAAATTGGCTTATTTAAAATGCATGAGTATTAGTTGAGAACAGGTATGACCTGATGGAGTGATACAGAGAAGATCAATGTGGGCATTATTTATCTACCATCATAATAGACCCACAAACAACCTTTGGTTGAGTTTGAGGAATATAGTGCGCTCAAAATAAGCCAAGCATGACAAATGTGAAACTTTTATTTCTGCCTCCGTAAGGAATGGGGGACTAGCATTTGAACCTGAATAATCTCATGTTTGCAGGCAAGATAAATTCTCAAGTTTTATTGAGCTGCAGAAGCTTTTATTGATAAAATCCTAACCCTCAGAGTGATATACTCGTGCATAGGCACAGTGTGTGGCACATAGTAGGCTCTTAATAAATGTTTATCAGTGAGCTGGTTGATAGGCAGGTGTCCCTGTTTAGTTTCTAATTCCAGAGGGCTTTAAAACTTTGAAATCATCTAGAAGGCAAATGATTAAACTTTAGAATAGTTAAACATCCATGTATTAGTGGTATCATATAAGGCCATCATAGAGGTGGTTGTGTGTGTGTGATAGAAACAGCAATTCATGATTGGCATTTCAAAACAGATGCATCTGAGTTTAGGATGAGTGCATTGCGCATTGTCATATGATGTTGAACCATGCTGTTTAATGGTGAACAATGTTTTGTTCAGCTCCTGTGACAAAGGGAAGATGGAAACTTGGAGATGAGGAGGTGAATTGCGCATTTGCAAAATGGAAACCCAGGTGATCTAAAAGACAATTCAGTTTGTCTTCAAATATCATTCATGGATTTTGTTTCTATCATTTCCACAGCCTAGGTTATGAAAATTTAAAAACTATGGAAGAGCTTCGTGAAGATGCCATGTTAAGTCTTGTTCCTAATGGGGGGTGCAAAAGCTCTACCCTCCAAAGCGTTTGGTGTCTGCTCTGTAGAAAACGATTTCAATTGAATTGTCATTTAAATGTTATTACTACAGGCATGTTAAGCTTGTGATATGTCGAGTAGAGTTTTTGTTTAATTTTGGGCACAAAGTTATCAAGTTGTCATTTTTTTGTTTCAGGTTGCTACCCTAAAATCTAGTGATAAGACCATTGTTTACTTCTCATCTGTCCCAGGACAGGGTGTAATTTATAATGTGATTGTACGGGACCCCATTTTAAATACATCAACTGCTTACGTTCCTGCTCACACATATGCCTGTCGCTTCAATACGACCCTAGATAATTGTTCTTCTCTTGGTGAGTGCATTAATCCGTTCATCTGAAAAAGAAAGAACCCTTTGCCTCCAAAGACTGGTCTCGGCCAATAAGGAATTTCAATATGGTTATTGGTGTTCCTGCTGTCATTTTATATTTTTAGCCCCAGTGAGTTTAAATTTGTGATCGTTTTCATTTTTCTTGTCTGTGTTGTTCCCCAGCTGATGTTTCTTTACCCATGACTGTACTCTAAATCAGGAGTGGGGAACCAGCAGCCTTGAGGCCACTTGTGGCCTTCTAGGTCCTTGGGTGCAGCCTTTTGACTGAGTCCAAGTTTTATAGAAGAAATCCTTTTATTAAGGGGATTTGTTCTGTAAGTTTGGATTCAGTCAAAGGGCCGTGCTTGAGGACCTAGACCCCCAGGCCGCAGGTTCTCTATCCCTGCTCTAGATCTTCAGCACTTTCCTTTAGGTCCAGTAAGACCTGCCTCCTTTTCCCCCCAGAGTATTCTGCCTTGGCTACATATCATTTCTTTTCCATATTTTTTGCTAGCATCTTGAAATGCTCTAGAGAATACCTAGAGATTAGAGAAAAGAGAAATTTCTCTTTTAAAAAATTTCCACAATTTTATTTATCTTTTGTTTTTTAAATCACCTTCATTTCCAAATTTACCTCCTCTTTATTTAAAAAAAAATGTACATTTATTTATACATTTTATTTATGTGCACATGGTTCTAAGATAATTTCAATGTTTAGTTTTAGTAGCTATTAGTTAAAAAAACTCAATAAGGTATGTATCTGCAAATGAAAGAGGTACATTATTGATTCATCATTTTTTAAAATTAAATTATATTTTTCAGTGAATAAAAAGCTACTTTCTCTTTTTCTCACTGCTCCCCCTACCCCTGAAAAAGAAAAAAAAAACCCTTCTAACAAATTGTGTAGTTAAGCAATGCAAATTCCTGAATTTTCTATGTCTGAAAAAAAAATCTTTCATTCTGTACCCTGAGTCTCTCACCGCTGTGTCAAGATGTGGATAGCACTTCGTCGATCAGCTAATAGAGATGTTGGTATCCTTGGGCCCAGACTATGCCCATCCTCCAGAGAGGAGCAGGGTTGTGAAGTCTGTAGTCAGATGAAGGAGGATTCAACTGGGAAAAGGGCAAGCAGGCTGAGACACACTGGACAGATTTTCTGTGCCATATGACAAGAAATGGGCTGATTGACCTGTAGGGAATTTAAAGCGGGTATATTGGGCTAAAAGTGGACAGGAAAGGGGTGGATTCAGAGAAATGTTAGTAATGTAATTGCCACCTAATAAACCATATATTTTGATTTAAAAAAAAAGATGTGGATAGCATTTTTCATCCTGAGTTCTCTGGAATCATGATTGGTCATCCCCTTTATCAGAGTTCTTAAGTCTTTCAAAGCTCTGTCTTTTTACAATGTTATTGCCAGGGGGATAAATTGTTTACCTGGTTCTGCTGCTCTCTTTCCTTTATTTTAGTTTGTACAGGCCTTCTCTGATGTCTCTGAAACCATCCCCTTCCTCATTTCTTACAGCACAATAGTATTCCATCACATTGATATACCATAACTTGTTCAGCCATTCCTTAGTTAACACCTTCCCTCTCCCCGACCCATCCCCATTTTCACTTTTTTTTTAAAACCTCAGCAAAAAGAGTTGCTGTAAATGTTTTTCCATCTATGGACCATTTTTCTTGTTCTTTGATTTCTTTGGGGGTGTTGACCTAATAGTGGTATCACTGGATGAAAGGATAAAACAGAATTTTATAAATTTTGGGGCATAGTTCCCAATTGCTTTCCAGAATGGCAGGACCAGTTCCTAGCTTCACCAACGTCGTGTCAATGTTCCTGTTTTCCAATAACCCTTCCCCTCTTTTCCTATTCAATGAGCCATCTTCCTCTAACAAAGAATAAAAAAGAGAAAGAAAAATTAAACAAAATTAACCAGCACATCGAGAGTCTGACAGTATATGCAAAAAGAGGGAGGTAGATGTCTGATGTTTTTGCCCAGGTTAGGACAGAACTCCTTTCAATTTCAAGGTCTTGGGTTTCCTTGAAAAAGTTTTTCAACTAATCAACATTTGAAATTTTTTGAGTATTTTATCAATATCAGACCATATTAATAAATGAATAGAAAATATGTCTTTGATAAAGAGATTGAAATAGAGAATGAAAACCAGCAACAGAGGTGGAAGGGAGCGTCTCATAGAAGCCTGCAACTCGGGGGAATCCTTTCATATTACCATGATGTGTGGCCTCGGGAAACCCTCTTAATTCCTTTGAGTTTTTTCCTCCTCTGCTAAATAAGGAGGTTGGATTGGATTATCCTCAAAGGGTCTATAGTTTTGAATCAGGGGTTAAAAGATCCAGCAACAAATAGAAAGCTGCTGTACCCTCAATTCGTGATTTATTGGTAAGTGTGTTGGCTGAGCAGGTAAACTTATAGCTCCCTCTTTCCTCACCACTGGTAGGTTGATAACCACCATCATGACTAAACAGGAGTTTCTAAACCAGGGATGGGAAACCTGTGCCCTTAAGGCCACGTGTGACCCTCTAGATCCTCAAGTGCAGCTCTCTGACAGAATCCAAACTTACAGAACAAATCCCCTTAATAAAAGGATTTGCTCTGTAAAACTTGGACTCAGTCAAAAGGCTGCAGTCAAGGACCTAGAAGGCCACAGGTTCCCCACCCCTGTTCTAAACAATCAGGCTGGTAACAATTCCCGACAAACAGACCTTTGGGGGACAAATTGTATTTTGGTTTTTTGTTTTGTGAAAGCATGAGGAATTTTAATATGACGCTTGAGGAATATAGGTGACCTTGTTTTAAAAATATATCAGAGGATCATTCTCTTTTCACTTGACTCTGAAGTCACTAGCACGTCAGTGGCAAATTGAAGGAGCAGTTTTATCTCTTTTTGATGAATGATATCTATTTTTCCCAATGTAAAACATTGTAACGTGTAAAAATGAAACATGTAAAAACAATTTTAAACATTCATTTTTTTAAATTTCGAGTTCCAAATTCTCTCCCTTCCTCTCTCCCCTCTCCCCTCCCTAAGACAGTAAACAATTTTATATTGGTTATACATGTGCAGCCATGTAAAACATATTTCCATAGTATTCGTGTTGTGAAAGAAAACATAGACCAAAAAAAAAAATCATGAAAAAATATGCTTTGATCAAGCAGTTTTATCTCTGAGAAGCTGTTAGACCATAAATTTGAGAGTAAGAGTCATGGGATCAGGTTTTCATTGACAACAGGAAACATTTAATTACCGTGCTTCATGATTAATTATGTTAGACACAAGAAGAAAACTTTCTTCACCGAAAGTTATGCAATTAGCAAAATGGGTTTTAATTTTTAGCACTGTGACTTCCAGTGTATTAGTAGATGCTTTCTGGATTTGTGCTTTGAAGCAATGATTTTATCAAGTCCAAAAATATAATGAAGTGCTTGTTTTGTGGGCCTGTAGGATGGCATAAAAGCTATCATGTTGGTCCAGATCAAATAAGATGAACTTTAATACGGACCCATGTAAAATCCTTTGCTTGTGAAGTTGATTTTTTTTTTTAAACTCAGGTATAAGATGGTCAGAACATGGTCTGACAGCAGTTCCTCTGGGAAATATTTAGAGTTACAGTGGACTGTAAGCTCTGTATGACAGTGTGAGATGTGGCCAAAAACCCTAATACAAACTCAGGCTGCATTTAAAGACATAGTGTCCAGAACGTGGAAAATCATCAGTAATTGCATTGTTCTTTTCCCTGGTCAGACTTTTAACCTGTAGTATTGTGTTCAGTTCTGACTGTTATATTTTAGAAAGGGTATGGACAAGCTGGAAAGTAGGGCACTTCTTACTTGATGGCACCACATTCTGCCTTACTGACCAGATGTGTTTCTGGATGGAGATGAGAGGGGCTGCATTGAGATAAGTTGAATGCCATGGCATTCTTGTTGAATAACTTTGCTGTATTTGGGCAAATAAAACCTCTTTTTTATGAATCGTTCCCTGACTTTCAAGAGCCTCATTTCATTCCAGCATTTAACCTGAACTAACAGGGTGCTGGCATTAGGCTAACTCTCTCAGCTGTTGCAAGGATAAACAGGTTGCTATGCTTTGACCCAGTGGGCAGAATTAGGAGCAGTGGGGAGACAGGAGATGGAGAGAGGCTTGAAAAATTTGGTGACAATTAGAGCCATTTAGGATATGGTGGAGGTCTTTAGACAAAGGTTGGCTGACCACTTGGGAATGCTATAGACTGGAGAGGGAATTCTTGTTCGTATCGGGGTTGGACCTGCCCTCCAAAGTACCTTCCAGCTCTGCGCTCTTGTGCTAAAGGTGGAGATAGCAGCTATTGAATATGATCTGTTCATTTTCTTTTCCTGTGACCTTTTGGTCTGTGAACACTAGAAGGACAAGAGTTTAAGAAGACCTCAAAGCATCAAGCTTTGTCAGTTCATGTAAGGCATTTTAAAAAATCCGTATAGTAAAGAAAATGAGATGGTAGGATGAGGATTTTTATTGAAAAGCAAAGTTTTTGTTTCACTTGATACTCCTGGCCCTTCTAGTTGTTAATTAAACCTGGATAGCATTTCAGATGATCACCAAATATGACTCTTATTTTATTTTAATTATTTCTAGGAAGGCTTTCAACCAAAGTGTTTTTCACCATTTTTGCTATTCTTGGTCTCTTTATTTGTTTCTTTGGACACCGATTCTGGAAAACAGGTATTCTCTACCTTTTTAATATATTTCTGTGCTCTTCTGAATGTTACTAGTGTTCTATGACCTAAACAAATAGTATCTCTATACATTTAACCAAATGTGTGAGAATGAGGAATTGCTCTGCATTTTGTCTTTTCTCGACACTTAGAATTCCACTTTTTCCCCTCAAAAAAGAAGGTTCGTTTAGGTACCACATATTTGTGTGGCGTTGCAGAGTTCTTTTGATGAAATTTTTTATTTTTTAAAATCACTAGATATTAATGTGAAGTTTTTTGGGGGAATAATTGTTGCATTTTGTGTTGCATAAATGAGATACCCATTGCAGTGTCCAAAGAGTGTTTTATTTGTCATGGTCTGTGCCTGTAAAAATGCAGGCCACTAATGGATTTGTAGAGAGCAAGTTAGGACTCCAAAGTTGACACTAATAGATGGGATGGTAGGAATAAGCAGTGATCTCATCCTGAATCCTGATGAAATTGACTGAAACTTACATCCCTAAGTCTATTAGGGCTTTGAAAAAAAAATCACTATTATATTTTCAACCAACGAATCAGAGTGAGCTGATAGAGCTCCATGTATTTTCTTAATTGTTGCCTCATTCGTACTCATATCATGTTCCTGTCATATGAAAGAACAATATGATGAATTTATGATGTGACAAATTGAGACCTTTTCCCATATGCAGGCAATTATTGCTAAGCCCTTGACATCTCCAGACATTATTACTAGATTTTACATTAAAGTTGTGTAGTTCTTTTGGTTATTCATGTTAAAAGGGGGAATGGTATAGTTAGTAGATTATTCAGATATCACATCTTTGGGTTTGGACTGCTTTAGGAACCAGAAGGTGCAGGTTTACTTCCCTTTTTTTAAACGTTAATATTTTTTATTGATATCTTTTGTTTTACATCATCTCATTGCCAGATGTAGACTGTAAACTCATGTTGTACTTTTCCCACTTAAAGAGTCATCCCTTATAACAAAATATTGAAAAAAGAAAAAAAATCAGTTAAGCAAAACTAAGCAATGTATCAACCAATTTACTTCTCTAATTCATTTTGCATAGGTTAATACTAGAATTTAGTTTGTAATCCTTGTCAAAGTTGGGAGTGGTCTGTGTGTGGGTGCTGGTAGCAAGCTGGATGCCAGGCTCAGATGATGATAAATCTTCCTCGTTCACAAAGAGGATAATTGAAAGGTGATTTGTATAGACTAGACTTGTGCCCTACTGTCATTACTGTGGGCATGTTTCAAGATTAAAAATATTGAATGGCTGATAATTCTGCTCAATTCTGTTATGCCACATAATACTGTCTTGTTCCTTTGTCCTAATGTGTAGGAGCTGGGTGCTCAAGGGCATACTGGTAATGAGAAGAAAATGTTAACCTTAAAAATTCATCAGTGTACTTAAATGCCAGGTATTGAACTGTGGTTTCCTCTTTGTGGTTTATTTTTAGAACTGTTCTTCATAGGCTTTATCTTCGTGGGATTCTTTTTTTATATATTGATTACAAGATTAACTCTTCTTCAATATGATGGTAAGTAAAAATGAGCTATTTGCTGAGTCGAGAGGGGAAACGTTGAGTTAGTTCTCTGGCCTTCTTTTGGCTCCTTGACAGCTGATACTGAATGCTTGGCCTAGTGGATGAAGAGCTGCTTTCTGAGTCAGGGAGACCTAGGTTTGAGTCTGGCATTTGACACATACTGCTTGTATACATAGACAAGTCACTTAGCTCTTTAAGGTTTTAAATTGCAGGTAGTTGCTGATCTACATTGATAGAGGGAGTTCCCTATACCGGTAAAATCACAGGTTCCGACTGCCTGTTGCATGTTATGTATCCTTGCATAGATGTAAATGTAGTATTATGATCACCATCACATTGTAATCCTTCAAGGTTAATGCCAGAGATGAGTAGGACAGCTCAGAAAGCTACAGGTTGAACTTAAAGAAGAAAAGAAGCTGTATAAATTAGAGTTCTGCTTTTTCATGTATGCTTTTCTTTTTCTGTTCTGCTGTGTATGTGGAAGTGTCTGTTTTATTTGGTGTTTAAATTCAGAATAAAAATAAAATAGAAAACATCACTACCACTAGATAGTGTCAGCGTAATGATTAGAATGTTGAGTAGGCTGCTGCCTACAAGCTACTACTTCCACAGGGTTTTTTGAAAAATAATATTTCTTCCTTAATTATATGTAAAGATAATTTATAACATTGATTTTTTTTAAGATTTTGAGTTCCAAATTTTCTCCCTCCCTCCCTTACCTCCCTCTTCCCTATGAGATGGTAAGCAATTTGATACGGGTTATACGTGTGCTACATACAAAACATTCTCATGTTGGTCATGTTGTGAATATGTTTGTTTTTAGAGGCAACTTCACCTTGTTTATCATGGAACTGCATTTGTTTGCCTTTGCTTCTAGAGTTTTTCTGGAAGTTACAAAAAATTAATGTATTTTTATGATTCTGACCTAGTTAGTGCTAAACCTGTCGAAAGATTTTGTAAACCCAGGCTCCTGTCAGGGCCATGATTATTAGCATATCTTGGGGCAGGCTTCTTAGAGAGTTCCTCCATGAGCTGGGTTGACATGTTTTTGTGGGCTGTTAAAGAGCCTTGTGATGTTAAATCCTAGTTTGTCACAGATGTTAAGGCTGAGTTTGTTTGTTTCAAGTCATGACTGCAGATAGAGTCTGAAATGTGAGTAAAATGGTTTCCTTTCCCCACTCTTTGAATAGATCGCCTAATTTTGACTGCAGTAGTCGGAAGCCTTGGTGGAATTCTCTTGGTAATGGTTTGGTGGATATTTGGGTTAATCCTGATTTGCATGCTCTGTGTTGGACTAGTCCTGGGATTCCTCATCTCATCTGTGGCTTTCTTTACTCCACTAGGTAGGAGACTCTATAACTGTAGTTTAGGTCCTTTGTTCAAAGAATTAAATTAAATTAAAAAATTAAATTCAATAAAATTGTATTTAAGAATTGGAAAACTATTCTTAACTTGTTGTATAAAAACAGGGGTGGACTTCCATTATATAATTTTTTTTAAGGGAAAGAATTTATAACCAGTTTCTCAAGTCTCTCTAACCATAGTCTCCAAAGCCCTGCCTACCTTTCCTCACCAGTCATTGGCATGCATGAACTGATCCAGTCAGGCAGACCTCTCTGTACTCTGCCTCCTTCCAACATATTGTGACATGCTCATTCCTGCTTTTGTGTCTGTATTTCTAATGTTCCTCTAGCTTGAAAAGACGTTTTTACATTTGATTCATCTTTTAATCCCCATTCACAGCTTTTCCTGTCTTCTGAACTGCTATGGCATTTATGATTTATGATGCTCAGTATTTAATTCTATTATTGCCTCGTTCACTGTTATTTCATGGGCATTAATCCTGTTTCTTGAACTGTATATATTTTGTGCGTGTGTATATATGTGTGTATACACACACACACACACACACACATATACACACACATATACATACATATATACATACACACACATATATATGTAATATATATGTTTATATTTTCTGCCTCAATAGAGTATAAGTTCCTATAGAGGGTAGTGATGCTTTTTTTTTGTCTTGTTTCCCCAAATGCCTGGCATACATAGATGCATAATGAATATGTGGTGATAGCTTTATCTCTTTTTTAAAAAATTTTTTTAGGCAATTGGGGTTAAGTGACTTGCCCAGGGCCACACAGCTAGTAAGTGCCAAGTGTTTGATCTGAGGCCAGATTTGAACTCAGGCCCTCCTGACTTCAGGGCTAGTGCCCTTGTTGGGTTTTTAAGAAAAAATTATTTCATTAAATATTTCCCATTTACATGTAGAAAAAATTTTTAACTATCATTTTAAAAAATTTTGAGTTCCAAATTTTCTCCCTCCCTCCTGGCCCTCCCTCCTCTTTGAGAAGGCAAGCAATTTGATTTTGATTATACGTGTGAGGTCACATAATACATATTTCCATATGAACCATGTTGCAAAAGAAAACAAAACATTAAAAATACAGAAAGTTAAAAAAAGTATCTTCAGTCTGCAGTCAGAATTCATTACTTCTTTTAAAAAAAAGGATTCATCAGTTCTCTCTATAGAGATAGATAGCATTTTTCATCATGGATCCTTTGGAATTATCTTGGATCATTGTCTTGATCAGAGTAGCTAAGTTTTTCACAGTTGATTCTTCTTACAAAATTGCTTTACTGTGTACTTAATTCTCCTGGTTCTGCTTACTTTACTTTGCATCAGTTCATATAAGTCTTCCCAGGTTTTCCGAAACCATCCTGCTTGTCATTTTTCATAGCATAATGGTATTCCATCACAGTCATATGCCAAAACTTGTTCAACCATTCCCATTTGATGGGCATCGCCTCAGTTTCCAATTCTTTGCCGTCACAGAAAGAGCTGCCCTAAATATTTTTGTACAAATAGGCCCTTTTCCCTTTTCTTTGATTTCTTTGGGATACAGAGATGGCTTTATGTTGTTTAAGCTTATTGCGAGCAAGGATCGTGTATTATATTTTGTAGCATTTCTACCTGCTGTTCTGAACACAGAAAGTAGGAGCTCTATCAGTGCTTTCTGGTGGTGTTTAAAAAAACAAACCCAACACTTATGTGGGCTGCCTTTGTAGTTTATGTAAAAAGTTCAGTTCAGCAGATATTAAGTACCTACTGGGAAGAGAGTACTGTGCTAAGCATTTATAATCTAATAAGGGCAGAACACACCCATACACATAACATTTTTATGAATATGTATTATTATGTTGTGAGGTTGGGGGGGGTGGCTGTTATTACCAAGGTGAGGAATTAAAGGATGGCTCCTTGGGGGAAGGCACTTCAATTGAAATTTAAGGGATGGGTAGTTTCTTATGCAGTCAGGACATCTAAAAATGTCCTGGAAAGGAATATTTAATACATATACATGTGTATGTGTACGTGTGTGTGTGTGTGTGTGTGTGTGTGTATGTATATAAAATGTTTGTGTATAATCATGCACATGTAGACCTTATAAGATAAAGAAATAACTTAGCACCTTTTCAAGTTTTTATACATTTCCAAACCTTGTAAATCTGAGGTCTCTAACTTTCAGTTGCAACAATGTATAAGGAGGTAAAGTTTGTCTGTTTCCTTTATGTTGAGAAGATTAGATTTCCTATGGACTCTTTGTGACTAATAATTCTTTCTTTTTCTTTTCCAGGAGACTTGAAGATTTTTCACGATGATGCTGTGTTCTGGGTGGCTTTTTCTTGTATGGCCATTTCAATTCCTGTAGTTTTCATAGGTTGCCTAAGAATTGTAAGTATGTCATGATGATTTTTATTCGTGTGGTTCTAGACATTGATGTTTTGTGTACTGAAATAATAAACACTCGTTTAAAAAAGTAAGGGGGACATTTTTAAGGTACAAAAGGAAATGAGGAAGAAAAGAAGAAAGAGGTACCTGAAGGGACTATTTTGATTAGAGAGAGAGAGAGAGAGAGAGAGAGAGAGAGAGAGAGAGAGAGAGAGAGAGAGAGAGAGAGAGTGAGAGTGTGTGTGTGTGTGTGTGTGTGTGTGTGTGTGTGTGTGTGTGTGTGTGTGTGTGTGTGTGTGTCCCACATTGGAAGGGCTGCCTTGGGTCGTTGTAGGTTTCCCTTCACTAGAGGTCTCTAGGTGGGTTTGATAACCACTTTTCAGGTATTTTTGAAGAGGTAATTTTTGGGGCAGCTAAATGGTACAGCAATTAGAGGGCTGGTCCTGGAGTCACATCTTCCTGAGTTCTAATCTGAACTCAGACACTTACTAGCTGTGTGACCCTAGGCAAGTCACTTAACCCTCTTTGCCTCAGTTTCCTGTAAAATGAGCTGGAGAAGGAAATGTTGAACCACTTCAGTGTCTTTTCCAAGAAAACCCCCAATGGGGTCATGAAGAGTTGGACATGACTGAACAACAACAATTTTTGGTAAAGTATAGGTCAGACTTGATGGTCTCTGAGGACCTTCCAAATCTCTGATATTCTGTGGCTTAGTAACATTATCAAAAGTTTGGCCTTTTTCAGTTTGACATATTGGAGAAGGTGTTTGGTGTATGATCGAAATTGCAAATCATTTTGACCTCTCTCTGTTTTCTCATCTATAAAATGGATAAACACATTATGACCCGCCTCACAGCATTGTTATAAAGAGGCAGTCTTGTAAACTTTAAGGTACTATATAACTTAATAAGCAGTTGATTAAAAGGGGTTGAGTCACCATACCACATAGGAATTGTCTGGAAACTGCAGTCCCCCCTCAAGGTTAATATCATCTTAGAATAAGGTTTATTCAGAATAAATATTTATTGAATGAATTGATGCCGGAATATGTCCAAGCAAGTATGAGGATGCAAGCAATTTGTAAAGTGGATTAAAGCTTTTAGCTCAGTCTGTCATGGTGACAATAACCCTTGCTGAAGTCTCAAGACTTTCTTACAGTGACCCTCTGTGGGTTAGACAGGACTCTCTTCCTGTAGCTAGCACTTGACTGAGAGCCAATGTTCCTTTGGAGGTTGGAATCTAAGACTCTGTTTTTCACATCATCTCTTGTAGCTGAACATACTGGCTTGTGGGATTACTGGCTCCTACTCCGTGGTCTTAGCCATTGACAGCTATTTTTATACTAGCCTTTCATACATCACTTTGAATGTGCTTAAGAGAGCAGTTAACACCGATTTCAACAAAGCTTACACCAGCGTGCCTTTTCAGACTAATGGTAAGTGTCTAAACCAAGGGACTAGTGGTGTGGCCGGTGCTCATGCACCTATAATACAGGTTGTCCCAAAAGTCTTAGTGTAGTTTTAAGTTCAAGTAAATGTTTCCAGCCAGCTCAAAACTAACTACAATACAAGAAAGCACTTGATGAGGTGAAACTCCTTCACCTTCAAACACAGCCTGTTTATAATAACAGTTCACATTAAGATTTGCAAAACACTTGACCTTGAAATTTATTGTTAACAGTAACTTTTGGCATTGGGGAGAAAAGAGTTGAAATTCATGTGGTGGGGTTCAGTTTGAGTATTTTTGCACTCTACCCCTGCCACTCCCTCCCATCCCCCCGTTAAGATCTAATCAACTTTAGGAAGAGGAAGTAAGAGATAAAAGCAGCTCCATATAGAGCTCTGAGGGTGTATTACACATAGTAGATGCTTAGTACATTTTTGTTAAATTAACCATTTATGGTGTTTGTTTGCATAGGAACTAGCTGACTTATTTTTCTGTGGGTTCCCTTTCTTTACTCCTGGTATTCAGTTCAGTTCAGTTCAGATGGTATACTGGTTAGTATATATTAGAGGCAGGTGGATAGTGCAGTAGATAGAGAACTGGGCCTGGAATTAGGAAGATTCATTCTCATGAATTCAAATCCTGCCCCAGACACTTACTAGCTGTGTGATCCTGGGCAAATCACTTAACCCTGTTTGTGTGAATTTCCTCATCTGTAAAAATGAACTAGAGAAGGGAATGGTAAACCACTCCATTATCTCTGCCAAGAAAACCCCAAAATAGGGTCATGAAGAATTGGACATAACTGAAATGAGTGAACAACAAGAAATACTGGCTAGAGTTCTGAAGGTGGAATCAGGAAGAGCTGCATTCAAATGCTGCCTCAGTTACTTTCTACTTTGACCCTGGGCAAGTCAATTAAAATCTGTTTGTCTCAGTTTCCTCATCTATAAAAATGGGAATAATAGTACATACCTCTCAGAGTTGTGAAGTTTAAATGAGATAATATTTTTAAAGTACTTTGCCAGCCTTGAAGTGCTGTATAAATACTAAGTTATTAGCTATTTTATTTCTTCTGATTGGCTCGTCTGTGCTATAGCATATAGGCACAATTAGGATCTATCTGATTTTCTAGGATACCAGCAGTTACTTCTTTGTCTAACCCTCTTTCTTGGTTTGCCTTTGGAAGGGCCTGAGAACCTGAGAACTGGAATGGGGAGATTTAAAAATGAACAGAGACTTTAATAGGTGTTCCGTAAATAGTTTTTGAAGCAGTGTCCACATTGTAAACCTTTTCTTCCACCCCCATCCTAGTCATACCTCCATGTAATTCATTTATTTCAAATTACAAGAAGTTATAACAAACAACAAATATTAAAGTGAATCGGTTACGTTCTGTTTCTTTTTACCTACTCAAAAGATGTGAGAAAGACCTATTGCTGTCAGTGATGGGGACCTATACTCCCATCCACTTAGGTAGCAATAAAAGTGGTCGAGAATGGGGTGGACCCTAACATTTGCCTTCAGTGTCTGCAAAATGTGTCCTAAGAACTATGTCCTTGTCACTGACCATTATAGTGGTAGCTGTTCAAAAGATTAAAAAAATTAATGCATTATGTAATAATAATATATATTTTTTTTTTGCTGAGGCAATTGGGGTTAAGTGACTTGCGCAGAGTTACACAGCTAGTGAGTGTTAGGTGTCTGAGGTCACATTTGAACAGGGCTGCTGCTCTATCCACTGTGCCACCTAGCTGCCTCAGTAATAATAATAGTTAACATTTATATAGCGAGTACTGTGTGCGAGGTAGGCACTGTGCTAAGGGCTTTACAATTATCTCATTTCATCCATTTGAACCTGAGAGGGAAGTGTTATTATTATCCTCATTTTACAGATGAGAAAACTGAATTTAAATCTGTTGGATTTTAAACTATGAATTTGAACTCTGTGTCTCTCTTATTTTATAGACTTTGTTATTCTGGCTATCTGGGGAATGTTGGCAGTGAGTGGAATTACATTACAGATCCGGAGAGAGAGGGGACGACCGTTTTTCCCTCCCCACCCATATAAAATGTGGAAGCGCGAAAGGGAACGCAGAGTCACCAACATTCTGGATCCCAGCTACCATGTTCGTCCACTAAGAGAGAGACTCTATAACAGATTAACACAGGTGAAGCAGTTCTTTCAAGGGGAGGAGGCAGCAGGAGAAAGAACGCCTCTGCTACTGTGAATGGAGGAGGCGACCTGTCATTGCTTCCCTTTTCTCCGAAGGACCAAATCGGTGTGAATGTTTGAAGCAATGCCTGTCAGCTATGGTGCTATGCCTCGATTGCTTAGGAAATCCATAGAGTGTCTGAAGGTCAGCCAGCATGTACTGCCTGGGATAGCGTGTTAGGCTGTGTAGGTCTCCATGTGCTTGTTCACAAGGTTTGACGTGCCTTCAGGACATTCTCATGATAAAGTGGTGTTCAGAGGCAGTTACAGTTTTGTCTACACACTGTTGAGGAGAGTGTCTGGAGGCGGGAATGGTGTGGAATGAGTGAGATGGCAGGAAATGTCTGTTGATGGTAAGGAAGCATTTTCCCATTTTTAAATTATTTGAAAAGAGAGCTTTGAGTTTAATGTTCAGCTTAATCCATTAAATATAGGTAATAAGGAAGGAAAAGTACGTGGGCTGGTGGGGATATGAAGTGAAGAAATGTATGCTAAGGCCCATTGTCATTTCATTCTTGAAATCCCTTAATATTTCTCCAAACCCCTTTAATTTTTTCTCTTTT
This sequence comes from Phascolarctos cinereus, assembly GCF_003287225.1. Classification (NCBI taxonomy): domain Eukaryota; kingdom Metazoa; phylum Chordata; class Mammalia; order Diprotodontia; family Phascolarctidae; genus Phascolarctos; species Phascolarctos cinereus. Next base: position 170,478,202 of record NW_027555514.1, read on the forward strand.
AATTTGTCCGATTGTGGTGGTGGTTTATGCAAATCTGAGACTGAATCTTTATTTGTGGTTGCTGGAGGTCTAGGGACCTGAAATATACCCACTGTCAGTACATACAAAGTGTACTGGGTGTACTTTAAATTTTAGAGACTATATAGAGGGATGAGGAAAAAATCATTTAATTATCAGAAGCTGACCAGTAATGAAGAATGAGCTTCCCTATTCTCTCTCATTAGACGTCTGTACTCTTTCTCATTAGACTATATTGTGGAAAAGGCAACCTTTACTTTTTGGCTTGAATTAGAACCATCATCTCTGATGTTTCAGCTGACTCAAAAGAGATAAAAATGTATAGATAACAAAGCCTGATGACTTAGTTTTCAAAATCCAAATAAATGTCCATCCAGTGTTGCCTTTTTTATGGGCATTTCCAGCATAACACTGAAAACTTGTAACAAATGTTGTTTGAGAACATATGGGTTTTGTTTTTTCTTTTAGAAAAGAATTTACACTCTTTAGCTTCCATCTTTTTTTTCCCCAAAATCATACAAAGTTATGCTGTGACTTATTAGCTTATGTTGGTACAAATATATAAAAACTTGCCTGACAGTCTCTTCCTCAAAGCTCTTGTTACCTGGGTGGTTGAAAGTGAATTTAGTGAAGGGGGGGGGGTGAAATCCAGTGACACCCTAAAGATGTGGCTGATGTTTAATGAAGATCATTAGCATTGGGACACAACCAACTTTGAGTTTTATTCCTTTGTAGTCTGAGAGCCATTTTTTTTCCCGCCACAAGAAGGCACTATGCCCTGGACTGCTAAAGCCAACCGGCCTCTTGTCCCAGTTCTGCCATAATAATGGACAGGAGACTGACTCACCAGTGTGAATTTCAAATTAGTTGGAATTTCTTGCACAAGATTATGTATGGGTTAACTACTGCTGCTTGAAGCAGTGCAGCTTTCAGCAGTTTTCGTAGTACCATCCTTGTGGTACTGTTTTCTTTATTGGATAGTTTTTGTTTAATTTCTACCTTTAAAAATAGTCTTGGAAAATTTAAAAAAAGAGATAAATGAGTTTTTTGTACTAATTGTCTCTACTGTCCAACATCACCTCATTGCAATGGCCTTTTGGATTTAAATGAACCTCATTCAGATATAGAATTCTGAAACCTTTTATGGCCCAGGGATAACAATTTACACTTCAAAAGCCCCTCCTCCCCCTCCCCTTTTTTACATTAAGCATGTGGCCTTTGCCTATGGGATGCATTTCCACTTATATTTATTTGTAAAGTCAAGGTTTGTTGTTAGCTAGGGATTGTAAGGGTAGGGCACTTAATTAAGGAAGAAAACACATTTTGTTTAACTTTCAGATTGTCATAATATTTTGTGAGTAATCAAAAGCAGAAATTTGTATATCTTTTTATAATAAATATGTGCTTCCAAAAACCCTACTCCAGGCTATTTACCTTATCTGTTCCCATTTTTGGAAGAAAAAAATTAGAATAAAGCATGTTCTTTATTTAACTGTGAAACTTGATATCTGGATTCTTACCCCCTTCACGAAAAGTGTGAATTAGATAATGTATTTAAATTTTAAATCCATCCAGTATTATACATAGTAAACTCAGTATGCTCTAATAGAGGTTTCTTCTTCCAGTTTATGCAAATAGCACTTAAGGTTTTTGTAAGTAAATTGGTAGACTTTTTTTTTTTGCCTGTTTTCATTTATAGTGTAAAAACTGGCTTTTGTCTTATCATATATGAATTTAGGTTTTTTGATAAATAAGAAATCTTTGACTGCTGACTGATGTTGAGGGCAAGGAAAGAATATTATAGGCCATTTTTTACAATACATGTCTTTAGGTGGCATGACTTGACCTTGAAAATACTGTCAAGTTTGGAATTATTTTAAAATAGGGTCTGTTTGGCTATCATTCACTATTCAGTTTGGGGACAGCAGGTTACAATACACTTTAGTGTGAGGGTGCTAAAAACAATCAATAAACATTTATTAAATACCTACTTTCAGAAGGTTCAGTAGTATATATCTAGCTACTTAACTTGGGCCATCTTGTTGCACAGGTGGAACATGGTTCTGGTTTGGGGCTGAAAGAGGTCACCTGTGGAATCCAGGTAACCAGATATGGGTTTTTTCTTTCATTTTAGCGGGAAGGCTTTCCTGCTTTTTCACAGTGTGACTGCTTGTAAGCATGGCTCTGCTTTAGTGTTAGTAAACCTGCTTTATTGGTACTTGTAGGACACCTATGGGAATGGGCAGTCTCTCCCTCCAACATGCCATATTTCAGCTTGGAAGATATTCTAGGCTAGGGCTGGTTCACTGGGAAGCAGAGTCCCTGAAACTGCTGGAAAGACTCTAGTGCTCTATTCATCTTTTTTTTTTTTTAAAGGCAGTTGGGGTTAAGTGACTTGCCCAGGGTCGCCCAGCTAGTGAGTGTTGTGTCTGAGGTCACATTTGAACTCAGATCCTCCTGACTCCAGGGCTGGTGCTCTACCCACTGCACCACCTAGCTGCCTCTATAATTTTGGAAATGAAATTCCTCTCTTCAGTTTTTAAGTCTATACAACTTAGCCCCAGCTAGGCTTTCTAGGACATCATTTCCCTTGCTGCACCGTATGATCCAAGCCTTTCTCTGTGTAATTACTCTGGCCAAATCTTATGTCTGGAATGCCCTCCCTCTCAGAATCCCTCTCTTCTTTAAGGTACAGCTTGGGCACCATTTTCATGCAGAGAGCCTTTCTTGATCTCCCTGGATGCTAGTGCTCTCCCACCTAACCTACCTGCTATGGTTGGCGTTTATTTCTGTCCACTTTGCTACAAATGTACTTGTTGGCTTCACCTTGGGAATGTAAACTTATTGCAATTAGGGACTATTTCATTGTTTGTACTTGTATCCCTAGCACAATGACAGGCACATAATGGGTGCTTAACACTTGTTGGTTGATCCACAGAGGGATGGATTTGGAATGGTAGACCAGGGTGTGAGTTATACTTCCGGGATACTTTAACTACTGAGGTGTGTAGATGTCAGCACCTAACCTCAGGATCATCTCCACTTCACAAATTTGTTGTGAGGAATGCCTTTATGAACTGTACGACTATACACATGTATATGTTCTTAATAAAATGCTTGACTGACAAATCTTTGAGAACAAGAAAAATTATGCATTTCTTTTTTAAGTTATTGGAAAAATAATACTAATTTTATCAATCATCTTTATTGATAAAATTATACAGTACACATTCCAAATACACATTTCAAGCTTCTGGATTACAAAAATTATGCGTATGTGATGAAAACTTATTACACAAAATGACACTCTGAAAAACCCTAAAATTAAATCTCAGAAAACACAATATATCTATGACGGTCAAGAGGAGATAAATTAAATCACAACTTTATTTACAAAAATACCCATCAAGCATTTTTTTAATAATAGCTGCCTCAAGATTGCCACATACTAAATCTTAACAGTGCAGCTTGTTTTATTTTCTTAAGTTAAATGGGATAAAATCAAAATTATCTGGAGAAATCTGCCACCAAGTCAAGTACTGCTTCTTAATCAAAATAAGATAGAAGACAGTTACCAAACAGTTTTAAGGAAAAAAGTATATATTTTTTTATTGGAAATTTTCAGTAAGGCCTCTGGAATAAAGTTTTATTTTATTTTAAATAAAAACACCCAATGTTTGGGGTTTGGGGAGGTAAATTTGAGTAAACAACTGTAGCTTTTGCTCTTAACAATATGTAAGTCCTCGCACACTAACAGATTCTGCTGAGTATTATTTCAACAGAGGATCTAAATGGAACTTGCAATCTGTGCTAATTTGAGAAAGCTTAGTTTCTACTATATTGTTGATTTAAATAACGGCCCAAATTTCAATTACTTCTTTACTTGGTTGTCTATTTTGAAAATCCACAGTGGTAGTAAATAATTTGCAGTTTTTATAAAATCCAAGAAAATGAACTATTCCCAAATACTTGTTTCAGTGTGATGGCCATAAAAAATCTGAAAGTTATTGGGAACAGATGAGCTCAAGGGCAGATTCAGAGAGACCCACAATTATAGTTTCTTTGCTCCTGTTGGTATCTAATAAGAAAAACAAGCCGTCATAAGGAATAAAGGTTTCTTTTTATAAACCAGGTGAAAGTTGATGTTTACCATTAACAAGGCTAAAATAAATATTGGTTGTTTTTTTTTTGCCCATTTCAAATCTCTCTATTCCTGGCTTGCTATATCAGGCCTTCCAACTGAGACAGCTGGGTAACGGATAGATTAATATTCCTAAAATCAACCAGAAAACAAACCTGACCAAATTAATATTTATTCAGGAATCCAAACCTAACCTTTCCCCCTCTAAAGTAGTAGTTCAACCTACTGAATAATCTTGCCTTCTATAGGGTTTTCTTTCTCAGAAAGTAGTATAGCTTTCTTTTTCATTACTGAAAAGATAGTTTCTACATTTCTTCACCTTCAGTAAGTTATAGACAGTTATTCCCCAAAATGTCATGATCAACTGTGGTATGTTGCTGGCTAAAACAAAAGCACCTCTTAGGATCTTGTCTTGAAGAACAATTTATGGCCTATGCCACAGAGCCAAAATGTTATCAATCTTTTAAAAGTTTTTGGATAAGCCCGACATCTTTGAAAGGCATTTCTTAAGAAATGTAAAGGCAGGCCCAGTACATGTAAAATACAATACCATTTGCTGGCCTTCATATCAAATAGAGATCAAATTTAGGAATGGACACACTCCCTTTTCTTTAAGTCCAGGCTAAGAAAATGTGGATTTTTAAAAAATGGTATAACTGCATAAATTTTATGTAGAGCTGTATATATATTTAATGTTTGGATAAAAAAAGTTAAGAAAAATAACAGTGTGGCAGGGGCCTAGTACGATCAGTAGTTTCTATATATGAGAACTTTAATTTATCTAATAACAATGGCTTAAAGTTTCCATTTTCCCATTAAAAACTTTAATAGGAATAACAAAGTCAATGACAACCGAATATTGATCTTCTGCTACCATCTTTTTAAAATGTCATTTGCCAGTGTACTACACATAATGTAAAAAGAATGAAATGAAGGGCTGATTTAAGATTGTGGTTTTTCTGGTGCTCAATTCATTAACTATTTTTTAAGTAAACCCTGGTTCCGTATTAGGAGCTGTGCAATAGAAGCTCAGTGATTTTCCATGTTCTTTAGCTCTTCCTCAGGCTCAAGTCGCTGCTGGTTACCAATGCTGACAAAGATGTACTCTCTGATGCATCATCTTTCTTGAGACTCAGGAATGATTCTCGAGTTATTTGAAGGATTTCTCTCAAGCCTTTGTTTTCTTGCTATAAGAATATAAATAACAAAATCAAATATCACACATACATCAAGGTGCGTACTATGAAAGGTAAAGTTTCTGGGGGAAAAAAAGGAAATGTGATGTAGAAGTAACCAATCAAAAACATTTCACAAATGCAAAAATATTATGCACATATTTTTGGTCTAGAATTGTGATTTCATCAGTAGAGGTATACTGTTATATAAACTTCCTCCACCAATGCAAGTTAGTAACATGCCTATAACTTACAGTTTTAAAGAGCTGCCTACAGCCTTGAAATGTTAAGGGACTTATCCATCTGTGGCCATATAGCCAGAATGTCAAAACACATTTTTAGGATTTAGTTTCCTCAAATACAAGACGACAGGGCTAGACTAGATGCCTTCAAAGGTCCCTTCCATCTCCCATAATTCTATGTGAATAAAGTCTATTCTTCTGATTCCAAGGCCAGCCCCTCTATCCATTAATGCCAAACTATCCCACATAAAAAGAGTACACTAAAGAATATACAGAGCTACCAGCCTACCTCAGGAGAACGTATTTTTCTGGGGTAGGAGGAATGTATACTGCCTACCATAACTTCTACTTTCTTTCCCATGGCACCGTATTTCTTAAATGATGTTAATTTCAGATCTGAAAAGAACTTAAAGATTATAGTGTCCAACCCCCTCGTTTTGAGAAAAACTTGAGTTTCAAGGGCACATGCTTGTATAACCCTATCCTGGGACTAGAACCTGTTTTAGAATTCCCAATATTTTTCTTAAACTGAGCTACAGTATAGTGCTAAGAAACCACTCTTTTTGCCTCCCTCGAAATCCCTCACAAATGCTTGAAAAGAAAGGCTGTTGGGTAGTTTGCAATTTTAGTAAAAGCAATGTTGGTTACTAGTGGAAAATTTGGTGGTTAACTTTAAACGTCAACTTTTCTAGTCATGATTATTTTCTTTTTTTTTTTTTAAAGTGATTTTTTTTTTAATTTTGCTTTTTGGTGAGGCAATCTGGGTTAAGTGACTTGCCCTGGGTCATATGGCTAGTAAGTGTTAAGTGGCTGAGGCCACATTTGAACTCAGGTTCTCCTGGCTCCAAGGCTGGAGCTCTATCCACCGCACCACCTAGCTGCCCCAGTCATGTTTATTTTCAAGAGTTTTACTTCAACCTTTCATTGACTGACTTAACCATTTCCTTGTTAGTCCTATTTTATGCTTTAGTGGCATAAAGAACATAGCTATTCATTAAAGAGACAAACCGTACTTGGCCATCTGTCATCAAATAACTACACTAGTTTCAAAATGATTTTTTCCCATGAGACACTTATTCACTGAATTCGAGAACAATGGCTCATATTTCTGCAGCTAGAAACTAAGTTCCCAAAGCATTTATATCCCAGCAAAGAATGTAATTAGATTTAGAAAGAATGTTGTGCCTATTAATGAAGAACTTATAAAAATGATGTAAGAAAATACTAACTTAAATGTGTATGAAGTATAGTGATCTGGTGAAATTTAACAGGGGTGTTTTTAAAATCAGCTATCACTAATTACTACTACTGGTCTATCAAATAATTTCTGGTCCAAACCAGGAACAGGAAGACTTTATAAACTTTTTATATAGTGAAGAGGATCTATGTTTAAAGGTATTTAACATATCATGACTGTCATCCATATGAGAAGAATATATAAATATTTCATACTCGAGTACAAAAACACATTTCTAAACAGCTGGCACCCTTAAGTTGTTCAGATTCAAAAAGACTTATTCACCCCTAAACATCAATTAGATTTCATCACTAGCTGAAACATAGTCGCCACTTTTCAAAAGCCAAAGAGGTGCTACATTACACTGCTCCCTCTTGACAAAATTTTTTTATTTAAGCACTGGCTATTTCAAGTTATATTCAGAATTTAAAACTTACTTCAAGTTGAAAAATTCGTTCCTGCTCCTTGCAACCTTGCTGCTCATCAATTTCAATAGCTTTCCTCATTACTGCTGCCATTTCGGTAATCTGGTCCACGTGTACTTGTAATTCCTTAAAAATAAGAGGGGGAACAGGGAAAAAGAATTATCAGATCACAATATTATTTCTTCAGTTAATGTAAAATATTTCCAGAGCCTCCCCCTACTTTGTGTTCCCATATTAAATTTATATTCTAAAAGTTGTCAAACATATTTGTTTATAGCACTGTCAAGTTAAAATGCATATACTTTAATGGAAGACAAAGAGCAAACTCATTTAACTCATACTCAATTGGGTTGAAAAAAAAAGTGGTTAAAGAATTACATTTTCATCCTGTTTATACCTCTTTACATTGTTAATTCAAAAAAAAGACCAAATCTGTTTTTTCTTTCTAATACCATAATGGACTAATTTCATTGAAAAAGTAAGAAATACTTAAAACAGATTCTACCACCTACTTTTACCTTTATTTCCCCAAGTATGATTTTCTCTGCAAATTTTTTTATTATTCAGTTTGTAAATTTGTACTTTCATAATCACATTGAAGCAAATTAGTTCACAATATCTTAAAAATGAAAAAGCCATAATTTCAGATATAATTCATTTTCCTTATGAATAACTCTGATGTACTAAAATTTCTGATTGGCAATTAAGGAATATTTTACTAAAAATGTTAACCAAAAAAGAATTATAATTTATCTTCTAAAACAAGCTATACTTTAAACTGGAAATTTAAGCTAGGGTCCCAAAGATCCATGTCTACTACAAGAGGCAGTGTGGTAAAGTTGAAAGAATATTGGCCTTGAAATAATAAGTTCTAATTAAATCTTAGCTGTATAACTTAGTAGCTGTATAACTAGGGGGGCAAGTTACTTAACCTCGCTGCTTTAAATCCTCATTTATAAAAGGAGGACATTACCTAAAACAGCTGAGTTTTTAGGAGGCTCAAATGAATACCTTACATACACATACTTTATGTACACATAATGTACACAAAGTGGTTTGTAAACCTTATACAGCTACATGTCAGCTGCTATTAATTATTAATAATCCAAGCTTCAGTTTTCTTTTTTCTATAAAATGAGAATGTTTTTATTACCATCTCCTAGAACTGTGAAGGTCAAATGAAATGATGTATTTAATAAATATTTTATAACCAACAAGTACCATATAAATGTTAGTTAGCCGCTGTAGTAACTGACAGAACACATAAGGAAAATTGGTACATCTGTAGTATTCTCAATCATGTGACTTTTTTGGCCAACTGAAAATGTAGGCTAAGCTTATCCATTAGTTTGGTAGGAAAAGCTACACATAAAAAAAATGTTATTGATGGTTCTGATTATGACTTCGTGAAAAACTTGTCCAAGGATGCAATATTTTTACAAAGACAACTGGAAGTACTTCTATGATAATAAACATGAAGTAACATTCACAAATAAGTAGAGGCAGAAAACCCACAACAGCAATCAAACTAACATTTCTGTAACTAACTCTTAGGTTTATTTCATCAAACCTACCTACTCTGAATTTCAAGGTGAGCCCATGTGAGGGAAATACTTCAGCTTCCAAATGGAAGCATGAGGGAGCAGCTAGGCACCCTTAAGTGGACCTGAGTTCAAATCAGGCCTCAGACACATAACACTCACCAGCTGTGTGTCACTCTGGGCAAGTCACTTAACCCCAATTGACTCACCAAAAAACCAAAAAACAAATAGAAGCATGAAAGATAATATGCTACATTCCAAATTCTGCCACAGCAAGTTCTATTACAAGGAAAATTTATGTAGAGCACATTTCTAAACCCCAGTCAAATTTCCCCACTTCTAAATACAACTGTATACTAATAATACCTCAAGCACTTAGTAACACTGAATTGTCCTAGAAAGTAATCAGACTATACCAAACTTAAAATTACAGGAGTTAAGAACTTTAGAGGCTAGAAACCAGAGAAATTCAAGATGGCAGTACAACTTATGGTCTGTAAATAAATACTTAAATCTTTAAAGAAAATGCCACAGGCCTTTCAGGCCTTTTAATAGGCATGAAAGGCAACACTTCTGCTTTTAATAGTGATTTTAAAAATAAGGGGAAAAGTTATGAGTCCCTACAAGACAATGAATTCCTCAGTCCCTTACATCAATCCTTTATAATCTCTAGGACCTTCTACTTAATTTAAAGGCATGACACACCTGACCTTGAAGCAACAGATTTAAGACACAATGGAAGAAACACTTTATCTAACTGTGACCTTATGAAATGTAGAAAAGCAACCTAAGAATCCTAAAATAATGATTTTTAACTTCTTAATTATCCCTCAATGCACATTATTTGATTCACAAAACTATTTGATAAATCAGCTTAAATTATTGTCAAGAAAATGATTCCTTTGATGTCCCATAAGTACAAAAACAAGACTTTAATCAACAGTTCTTAAAAAACAAAAACTTCTAAAATTTTATGCAGCAACAGTCAACAAAAGCAAAGAAACGGAAGGCTCATTCTACTTTATGCTATATAACCTTAAATCTAATATGCTGTGTTCTGCAATACATGGTACACATTATATCATGAGAATGAATGAGAGTGGGGGGCTATACTCTGCACTTTCATGCTTCTGTTTGGCAGTCACAAGCATATTTTATTAATTAATTTTTAGTAATTTGGCAATTTCATTATTTTAAAATCCAATGTTAAAAGTTAAAAACATCAAACATTGGCACCCCCCCTCTCCAACCAATCCCCCAAAGTCAATTGTTTTATTAGTGTACATTCAGATTGGCTTCCAAGTGCCTTCTCTCCAGTCCATGTTGAGATGCTTCAAGGATTCGTCGAGGTGCACCAAGGAAGATTCCTTCAGGGCTGTGACGGTGTACCATGTCAATCTGTAGTACAGAGTCATCATAATGTTAATACGGATATGATCCGTAATTTAAAAATTGAATGAGTTAGTTCATGCGTGTTAGCCAATTGCTTTATTACTTGAAAAAAATTTTTTTAAAGAATTCCAAAAAAGACATTGGTTAAAAAAAAGGATTAAAAATTAGTCATTATTTAGGCTAAAAAATCAGCCCTTCCCAGCTTCCCACTTAACATCAAAATATGTGCTCAAAAACTTAATTGTGGGCACATATATTTATAGCAGAGTGTAGCCCTAAGGGAGGGATTGCTTGTTCCAAAATGCTGCAATTATGATATTTTAAAAGTTGTTCCTTTTGGGTAAAAATCAAAATCACAAAACATCAATATGTATTAGTTAGAATTAAAAACAAGAAAGGAAATAATTAATTATTATAGAAGACTGATATCAGGTCTTTGGATGAGTAGCTCTGCATTGTGAAAGGAAGGTTTAAGAGTACTAAAAAATAATGTCTAATTGTTAAAAAAGAGATCAGGGTAAGTGGTACAATCTCAGTTCAACCTATTTCTTTTATAGTCACTATTGGATGGGACTAGGAAGTCTAGCATCTCAGATTTCAGCAGAGTCTTTGTTAGGATTGGTTGCTTGTTTTTTTTCCAGACAAGTAAAAATTTTATTGTCCTGGGGTAGAAATATTTCAAAAGATATGTCATTTCTAAAATGTAAGGTATTTTGGGACTTCATAGGAATTACATTTTTCTTATCAATAATTTCACGCTGACTCACCACTAACCTTTTCTAATGTAAACATTATATGCTTTTAGCACTACCTTATTTGGCAACAGTTGGATTTTTATGTCCAGTAAGAATGCTACTTGAATTTCCAAGGATTACATTTAGATAATATTTTGCATTGTACCATTCTAGATTTTGCAAGTTTATTCAATTTATTGTTTTATTGAATTAAATATTTATTTATTTATTAATTATTCCTGTGATACAGATTATCTAAAGAACTACATATGGGGTTTTAAAGCTATTAAGACTAAGCACTCCTTGGCTTTTAGGTTTTGCATTCTTCCAATCTTCAGCCTCATAAATGCAAAAAAATTATAACTTCTTCAATCTGAGTATCCCCTTCGGTGACACAGAGGACTTTCACAGACCTTTTCCCCTTGTGGCCCAAAAAACTAACTAATGGCCAATCATTTGGTAATAGCAATTCTTACTCTAAGCGCACAAAGTTATTTCCAAAAAACAAGGAAATACTTTAAATTAATGCCTTTAATGCTATAGTTTAGTAATTCAGATAGTTAAAAAGACATTCCAATAATCATTACTTATATTTTAAATGCCATGAAAAGTATAAAAGACAACTTTTATTCAGTCAATTGTTGCATAGTTTAGATAGCAACCCAGTTAGGATGAATTTAATCATTAATATTTTAACTGGCTTTTGTTATTACTAAACAGAATTGCTATTGATTATCAGTTTATTTTGTAGCCTGTGATTTAATGCTGCTATTGTTTCAATTAGTTTCTTTGCTGACTTCCTAGGATTTTCTCAGTCAACTCTCTTGTCCTCTGCCAACAGGACAAAAACAGTTGGCCTCCTTTTTGTCTGTTGTTTCTTTTTTGTCTTAGTGCTATTGCAAACATTTTCAGAACTATGCCAAATAATAGCGGGAAAAGGAGGTATCGTTGCTTTTCTGGATTTACTGGGAATGCTAGTTTTTGGTTTTAGATCCTTTCATGCCTATACATTGTAGTGTTTTTTTTTAATAGCAAAAATGAGTATTGTAAATAGAGTATTTTTTTCAAAGGCTTTTTAGGCAGCTATTAAAATAATTATGTGGCCTGGGATTTTCAAAAGTGATTGTTCATTTTCCTTATGTTGAGCGACCAGAGTCTTTATGTTAAAAATCCAATTTGATCACAGGGAATGACTTGTTGGATAAATTGCAACAATTCTTTGGCCAGGATTTAATTTACATTTTAAAATAAATAGTCCTTAGTGATACTGGTCTATAGCTCTCTTCTTTGCTTTATGCTTTCCCAGTTTAGTCAGCCAACAGATACTTCTTAAGTAACCTATGACGTGCCAAGCACTGTGTTAAGTGCTGGGGATACAAAGAAAGACATAAAGACAAGTCCCTGTCTTTCAGGGACTTTGCCTTTCACAATCTAATGACAATTAATAAGTTTTGGTATTAGGACTATATTTTTCTCCAAAAAAGGAATTTGGTAAAAAATGCTCTCTCAATTCTTTAGAACAACATAGGTTCTTTTTAATCCAGTTAAATGTATGTACATCCTTCTGGACCAGGGGTTCCTTAATAGCTGCTAGTTCAATTTCCTTTTCTGAATTACATCTGTTAATATTTATAACAATAGTTACATCTATTATTGGTTACAGTTTTGTAGATAATCCTCTATTACATAGAATTCCAAGTTTTGTTGACATCTAACTTTATTCAGTAAGTTCTGATAATTGTTTTTATTTCTTTTGCATTGTGATTTTACTTGTTCATTTTTGTTAATTTGACTTACCTTTCTTCTTTTTAATCAAATTAAAGTTTTATCTAGTTTATTTTTCCCCAAGAGCCATATTTTAACTGAATAGCTATAGTTTTTTTAATTGGATTCATCAGTTCTATAGTCTCTTTGTTTCATCATTATCACTGTCTTTCATGTAATTATTATTTCTGTTGTTTATGATTATCATTGTCTTTCATATAATTATTGTTTCTATGATTTGTTCTTTGAACCACTCATTGTGTAGGATATTAAATCTCTATAGGTTGTATCTTTTCTTGTGTTCTATAAATTGATTATCATTTTTATTTCATTATGATCCACAATGGACATTTAATATTACTGTACATTTATATTTATTTGCAATTTGTGCCCCAATGCAGGATCTATTTTTATAAAAGTGCCATGTGGTGCTTAGAAATACGTACATTTCTTAAGTGGTCTCATTTAGAAGGCACTGTAAGTCTTTTACCTCTATATTTTAACAGTTTGTTCAGTTCTAGATCTTCCCTTTTGTTTATCTTGTGATTCATTTTTTCAGCTGTGAGAGAGGAATGTTAATTATGATTATCCTTCATGACAATCTCCTAAGAATGTAGGTTAGTATTAGCCAGTCTATTTTCCCAGTCTTTTCTTAGACAACAGAACCATGGATGTCTAAAGAGGTAAATGGCTAAAAGCATACTCTGCCTTTCCTGCTTTTTCATCTCACAGAAAGTAAGGTAAATCTGACAATCCTATTTTCTTCTTGGTGACCTAGATGAAGGCTATTGTTAAAGAAATTCTGGATCAAAACCCCTTTAATTCTTGTCCAGAATTTTCAATTGCTAAAATTCTGAGAGCCGATAAATTAAGTTCCTCTAGAATAAGTAATAAGTTGTCTCAGTACTTAAAGATAAGTATCTCATGATGAGTCTCAAGGGTTTAAAGTGCTTCTGAATTAAGTCACCATTGTGTTGTTTGCTGTTTTTTTTTCCCTAGAGTTTTCAGTATTTTCATTTTCTGGAAGTCATTTTGAAATACACAAAGGCAGAAGATCAAAATATTATTTAAATACATCTTAGAAAAATAGAATTTTGAATAAAGACTTACCTGTATTTCCCTAACTAGACTTTGTTTTAATACACCATACAAAAGATAAAAGTAAACATCAGAATTTAAGGCAGGAGATCAAACATGAGAGAGAAACACTTTGCAAATTTGGAGATAAAGAATGGAAATGGAAGAAACCACAGTTGAAAAGACTATGTTTAAATGAAGCTGCTGTTATTCATGAGTATTTTTTTAAAATCTGAACAAAACAAAGCAAATAAACTTAACCCATAGTTCCCCTTTTCATTTTTAGAAGTTTAGGTAAAAAGAAAAAAAAATACCTTGGAATGTTGCTCCTTTAGCTTCATTATAATACCTGGGTCATCTTTTTTGCTGGCCATTAGCAACCTAAACATCTGCTCTCGGTACTTGCTCATTATGAGTTCTAAAGCAGATTGGTGTTCTTCAAGAGATGTGCGTAATTCTATCAAAAATCAAAATACATGTTATTCAAATTTTGGAATAAAAAGGCTAAGTAATCCTTTTGGTACAAGAAATCATTTTCTAAGAAGCAAGATGTCTTTTGTTAAAACTTGATGAAAATGCAAACAAAAAAAAGATTATTCATTAATTATTTTACCCTAGAAAAAGAAGGTGAAGCTGGCTGAAAGAGCTGGCTGAGCAGTATCTTCTCCCTGCAGGGAAAAAGCTTACTAAGTATCTTTAATGGATGGTATTAAGGGACCTTAAGAATGGGTAGCATAAATTTCACTGTCAGTAGAGAGCAGTGTAACATCTCTAGAAGACCCCAACAATGCTACAACATCAGAGGCATGACCTGCCCCTCTTGGTGTGTGCCCTTCTTACAAATACTTCCATTGTGTATAACCCATGGATGGTCCCTATGCAAATCCACACTTCTCACTAAGGGTGTATATACATATATGTAGGAGAATGATCATCCATCAGGGCCAACAAATAGCTGACCCTATTACTTCCTACTAATGTATAATTTTCTGGGCTTGAAATTCAAGTTTTGAGCTTGTGAAACCACCTACAGTCTGATCCTTCATTTCCTACCCAACTGGACTATCTGCAATCTCCATCTGATTTAATTTAAGAGATGAAAAGACTTAGATAAACACAACTTGTCACTGAAGGCAGGAATCATATCTTTGTATCTTTCTCAGGACCTAGCACAGTATCCTGCATACAGCTTACTGAATGAATGAATGATATGAGTGGCTGCAAAACTCTCAATATCCTCAGTTGAAGTAGGATGGTCAATGTCCTGGGCCTGATGTGGTAGGATGTAACAACACAGGTTCTGCTCTGCCAACCCCTAGCATTGTCATCTGGTCTGCTGCTGACCCTCAATATTGCCAGGCCTTTTAATCTGCCCTGGAGCTGAACTGTCTTATATATATATTGCTTACTCTAATTAAAATAGTGCTTTCCCTTTGAGAGTAGGGACTATCTAGCTTGTTCTGTTTGTATCCTCAGTGCTTATCAGAGTGGGTAGCACATAGTAAGCACTTAACAAATGGGTTTTTTTTGTTATTAATTCATCACTTCACTTTGCATTCATTCATTCATTCAAATCTCATGTTTCTTTGAGTTCCCCACATTGATCATTTCTTACTGCACAATAATGTTCCAGGATATCTATACACCAGTTTTTTTTCAGCCCTTTCTTAATGGATGAACACAACACCTTTGTTTCCAGTTCTTGGTTACCACAAAGAAGGCTATGACTATTTTCACACTGCTATCCAGAACAGTTAGACTTCATGCTTCCATCAACAGTGCTGTAGATTTAGAATTGGGAGGCACCTTGAAAGTCATGTACCAGAAGCACTTATTTTTCAGATGAAGAAACCCTAAGGAGTTAAGTGACTTTGTCACATAAGTAGTAAACACTATGTCCTCTGACCCCCAAATCTAGTGCTCATGCTGCCCCTACCCCCACCTTTTTAACTTTTTTTTCTTACTAGTATTTTATTTTTTCCAATTACATGTAAAGATCATTTTCAACATCCACTTTTATAAGATTTTAAGGTCCAAATTTTTTTTCTCTTCCCTTCCTCCCCTTCCCCCTCCAAGATGGCAAGCAATCTGATACAAGTTTTTTTTAAATTAAACAATTTATTAACTTTTAGTTTTCAACATTCATTTCCGTAAGATTTTGAGTTTCAAATTCTCTTCCTCTCCCTCTCCTCCCCCCTCTTCAAGACGGTGTGCAATATAGGCTTTACTTATACATTCATATTAAGCATATACATCTTTCTAGGTTTTCCTGAAATCTGCCTACTCATCATTTCTTATAGCACAATATTATTCCATTACATTTATATACCACAACTTGTTCAGCCATTCCCCAACCGATGAGCATTCCTTCAATTTCCAATTCTTTGCCAGCATAAAAAGAGCTGCTATAAATATTTTTGTACATGTGGGTCCTGTTCCATTTTTTATGATGTCTTTGGGATATAGACCTAGTAGTGGTATTGTTGGATCAACGGGTATGCACAGTTTTGACCTTTAGAAATAGTTCATGATGTAAGGAAGAATCAGAACCAATGGGAGAAACCACAAGAAAGAAGAATCAAAACAACAAAAGAAAAGGAGAGCAAATAGTACGCTTCCATCTGCATTCAGATTCCATAGTTCTTTCTCTGAATGTGGATAGCTTTTTTCATTGTAAGTCTTTTGGAGCTGTCTTAGATCCTTGCATTGCTGAGAAGGGCTAAGTCTACCAAAGTTAGTCATCGTACAAGGTGGCTGTTACTGTGTACAATGTTTTCCTAGTTCTGCTCATTTCACTCAGCATCAGTCCATACAAGTCTTTCCAGGTTTTTCTGAAGTCTGCCTGCTCATCATTTCTTACAGTACAATAATATTCCATTACATTTATATACCACAGCTTGTTTAGCCATTCCCCAATTGATGGGGAACCCCTCAATTTCCAATTCTTGGCCACTACAAAAAAAGCTACAATAAATATTTTTGTACATGTGGGTCCTTTTCCTGTTTTTTATGATCTCTTTGGGATACAGACCTAGAAGTAGTATTGCAGGGTCAAAGGGTATGATATAAGTTACATATGTACAATCATATTAAACATATTTCCACATTAAGCATGTTGTGAAAGAACTAGAACAAAAGGGAAAAACCACGAGAAAGAAAAAAAAGTGAAAATAGTAGGCTTCAATAAGTAAACCAACGCCATAGTTCTTTCTTTGGATGTGGATAGCATTTTCCATCATGAGTCTTTTGGAATTGTATTAGACCATTATATTACTGAGAATAAGTAAGGCAATCATAGCTGATCATCATACAATGTCACTGTTACTGTGTACAATGGTTCTGCTCCCTTTATTCAGCATCAGTTCATGTACATCTTTCTAGGTTTTTCTGAAATCTGCCTACTCATCATTTCTTATAGCACAATATTATTCCATTACATTTATATACTACAACTTGTTCAGCCATTCCCCAACTGATGAGCATTCCTTCAATTTCCAATTCTTTGCCAGCATAAAAAGAGCTGCTATAAATATTTTTGTACATGTGGGTCCTGTTCCATTTTTTATGATCTCTTTGGGATATAGACCTAGTAGTGGTATTATTGGATCAATGGGTATGCACAGTTTTGACCTTTAGAAATAGTTCCAAATTGCTCTCCAGAATTTTGGATGAGTTTACAACTCTTATCAACTATGCATTAGTGTTCCAATTTTCCCACATCTTCTCCAACATTTATCATTTTCCTTTTCTGTCATATTCGCTAATTTGATAGGTGTGAGGTGGTACCTCAGAGTTGTTTTGATTTGCATTTCTCTAATCAATAGTGATGTAGAGCATTTTTTCATGACTACAGATAGCTTTAATTTCTTTATCTGAAAACTGCCTGTTTATATCCTTTGATCATTTATCAAGTGGGAACTCATGCTGCTTTTTATTCTCCTTGACCTCTCAAAGGCACCAGACACATTTTCCCCTAGGTTTCTATGACAAAGAACTTTTATAATTTTCCTTCTGCCTTTCTGACTTATGCTTTGCTGATTCTATATTCTCTTCTCACCTGTCAAGTGTAGGTGTTATCTAGGATTCTTTCCAGGGCCCTATACTAGCTTCTCTACACACTATCCCTCAGTGATCTCAAAGTTTCAAATACAACCTCTATGTAATAGCTCCCAAATCTCCATTTCCATCTCTAGTATCTCCCCAGAGTTCCAGTTGTGTATTTTCAACTGGATGTTAGCACCTTACTCTTAATATGTCTAAAACCAAACTCATCATCTTTCCCCCCCCAAATACGACCCCTCTTCTAATTTCTCTTTTAAGGGAAATGCCGTCATCTCACCCTAAAAGCCTTGGAGTTATCTTTGACTCTTCTATCCTGCAATCTCTTTTGCATCTGGCACTACCCTCTTAATCCTCCTCCAGTCCACTGTGGACTGACCTGCAACATATGTATGAGAGTGATATACTCAGAAGTGTGCTTCTCCTCTTCGCATAAATGTGGAAGACAGCCAGGAGAGTGGGACAGACCTCAAGCAGGGATATCAATTAGGAGGTTTTTTAATGCTTTAGGGAGGAGCTGATGGAGGCCTAAACTACGGTAATGGCTATGTGAGTGGATGCAAGTAATGAGGAGTAAAGGATGACTCTGAGATTGTGAATGTGAGTGCCTGGAAGAACAGTGGTTTTCTTAATAGAAATAGAGAAATTTGGAAGGAAATGGGAGAGGAAAGACTATCTAAGGGAAGAAGGTAGTGGATAGTGTCAAATATTATAGAGAGGTCAAGAAGGATGAGTACTGAGAAAAGGCCCTCAGATTTGGCAATTACAAGATAACTGTTAACTTCAGAGAGAACAGTTTCAGCTGAGTGATGGAGTCAGAAGTCAAACTGCAAAGGATTGAAAAGTGAATGAGAATGGCTGAACAAATTATGGTATATGAATGTGATGGAATACTTCTGTGCTATAAGCAATGATGAAGGGATGGTTTCAGAAAAACCTGGGAAGACCTATATGAACTGATGCAAAGTGAAATGACCAGAACCAGGAGAAAAATTTATACAGAAACAGCAAGACTGGATCAATGATCCACCACAATTTCAAAGAACTCTTGATAGAAAAATGCTATCTATTCCAGATAGAGAAATTACTGACTCAGAGTGAAGATTGAAGCATACTTTTTCTCTTTGCCTTTTTTCTTTCAGAACATGTATAATGTGGAAATATATTTTGTATGACTTCATATATACAAAATGGGTATTTTAATTCTTGCCTTCTCAATGGGAGAAGGAGGGAGTAGAGGGAAAAAAAGGAATGAGAGGAGAGGAATTATGCAGTAGATGAGATTCTTATTCAGGCATGGGCTAGACTACATGGCCAGTGAATTCCCTTGTAACTCTAAAATTCTATGATACTGGAAAATAATGCAAAGCAATTAAGGCAGAACCAGAAAAACAGAATATACTCTATTGTATAAACACAAGGGGGAAATGAATGGTAACAAATGGACAAAGAATTCTGATGTAGACTTTAAAATGACAAAAATATCATGACATTTAGTGTACTGAAATTAATTTATTTAAAAGTAAATAACTGCAAAGCAAGTTCAATTAGCTATATCAATATTTGCTTATAATAAATCAAAACTTATTGATTTATTTTAAATTCAGAAAACAATCCAGTCTCACAGCCACTGAAGAGGTTTCATTCTTAATTTATCGTAATTAGAAGCACTTTAACTTACCTTTATTTTCTTGCTGCAATTCTCTGATCTGTCTGTTTTCTTGCTGAATTCCCATAACTAATGTAGAACGTGGTCGGTGTCTTGCAACCTCATTAAGTTCTTGAATTTCTTCTTGATACTAATTGTAAAGATTGAAGGAGAAAAATAATTTCATAAAAGAAATATTCAGTTTGCTAAAAAAAAAATTGGAACCTAATTTTTTGATGTCAGTTACACACTATTTCTTACAAATCAATAAGCAATTTACTCTCTGAATGGCCCTTTTTTGGGGAGTGAGATCAGTAGCTGTGATTTTACTAGCACAGGGGAACTCCTGGTGGAATTTCCCTTCTTTCCATGAATATAATTTAGCAATTCATCCATAACTCATAGAAAGCTGCTTGGTGCACTGAGAGGTTAACCCTTTCCCATGGTTACAAGACTTGCATACGGTGAAGGAAAGACTAGATAGAACCCATGTCTTTCAGAGGTTGATGCTAGCCTTATATCCACTATGGCATAGTGCCTCTCTGTGAATATTCCTATGATACATGCAAATGAGACAACATATTTTCAGCTCTTTTCATATAATTTTTATTATCAATTTGAAAAATTAATCAGTCATTTTTACATCTAGTTCATTGAACTGTTTACATACAGAACTTATATCACTAGAGATGGGAAGGTGTATTAACTGTTTCAGATAATTACAATAACAAATGTAAATGTTAGTCTGTTTCATTATTTTATTTGTTAGAAACTATACTACATGAGTCTCTTTACATATTCTTGAAAAGCTTGCAATATGGTAAATTTCTGAAAAGTAAGTTATATTTTACTATTGACTTATACTGAGAAATCAGAGTGGCATTCCTCAAGAAAACAGTTCCCACAGCCTTGAAATGAAAACTTTTGACCTATCCCCAAAGTATACCGGGGATTGTAGTTTACTACTTGTGTATTTTGCAGCACTTTTCCAACTATGACATCAGTCTATTACTGCTGTGATTTCCCTTGACTACTGGGGACAAAGGAAAAATTTCCTAGCCTAATGACCCCAATTCTCTAGAAACTGCTCCTGGAACTCTGATTTGGGAATTTGCTGTTAGTGGAGCTGGGCTGCAAAATTATACTTCAGCAGTATAGAACTGACCTTACATAGTATTAAAATCTACAAATCTCTATGCTGGAAGTTTGAGATTTTATAAAATGAGGATTTCCTCCTTTTAAAATTCTATAACCAGTTTAATTTTTACTTACAACTTCACTAATGTGAAAATATGTTTCATAGGAATGTAAATGTATAGCCTATATCAGATTGTGTGCTGTATTGGGGAGGGTGGTGGGGAGGAAGGGGGAGAAAAATTTTAAACACAAAAGCATATGGAAGTGATTGTTGATAAATCAAAATAAACTAATTTTAAAAAAATTCTATAACCAGGGAACTGAGTCAAATTTATAAAAAAAAGAGCCATTCCCTAAATGATAATAATCAAAGGATACAAACAGGCAGTTTTCAGAGGAAAACACTGAAGCTATCAAAGGTTATGTGAAAAATGCTCTAAATCACTAATAATCAAAGAAATGCAAAGATACCACCTCACACCCATCAGATTGGCTAAGAAAACAGAAAAGGAAAACAACAAATGCTGGAGGAGAGATGGGAAAAAGATACACTAATATACTGTTGGTGGAACTGTGAACTGGTTCAACCATTCTGGAGAACAATTTGGAACTATGCCCAAAAGGGTATAAACTGTGCATACTCTTTGACCCAGAAATACTGCTACTAGGTCTATACCACAAAGAGATCAAAGAAAAAGGAAAAGAACCCATATGTACAAAAATATTAAAGCTGCTCTTTTTGTGATAGCAAAGACCAGAAAACTGAGGGGATATGCATTAATTGGTGAATGGCTGAACAAATTATGATATGTGGATGTGATGGAATATTACTGTGTTGTAAAAAAAGAAGGGGATAGTTTCAGAAAAACCTGGGAAGACTTCTATGAACTAATGCAGAGTGACGTGAATAGAACCAAGAGAACAGAAACAGCAAGATTGTAAAGATAATTAACTATGAAAGACTTAGCAACTCTGATCAATACAATGATCCATGACAATTCCAGAGGACTCATGAAGAAAAATTCTACCCACTTAACAGACAGAGAACTGACAGACTCAGAGTATAGACTCAAGCACATTTTTTTCTCTTTTTAAATTTTTCTTATTCTAATTCCAACCCCTCCCCACCCCCAAACATGGCTAATGTGTGGAAATCTGTTTTGAATGACTTCATATGTTTTATTGGTATTGTGAGGGCAACTAGATGGGGCAGTGGACAGAGTGCTGGGTCTAAAGTCAGGAAAACCTGAGCTCAAATCCAGCCTCAGACACTTATTAGTTGTGTAACCCTGGGCAAGTCACTTAACTGTGTTTGCCTCAGTTTCCTCATTTCTAAAATGAGCTGGAAAAGGGAATAGCAAACCACTCAAGTATCTCTGCCATGAAAAACCCCCAAAAGGGGGCATGAAGAGCCAGATATGGCTGAACAACAACAAAAACAACTTCTTGCCTTTTCAGTGGGTGGGGGCAGGGTAGAGAAGGGAAAAGTTTAGCACAGAATAAAAAGAAAATTTTAAAAAAGAAAAATAATTCTGTAACTTTGGAATTCTGTGAATTGAATTTGCTTAAAATTAAGAATATTCAAAGTTCATGAAACAATATTTAAGGCCCTCCCCCCAGAAGAAAAGAGATAAGAAAGTACTGGCCTATATTTTGGAGTTTCAGAGTTGAGGAGCTGGACAGGCTAGGAATCTCCTACCAATGTAAACCACCTCAATACCAGCCATATTCTCAAGTCTTACTGGGGCTCCTTCCCCTCTCACACTGCCAAGCACATGACCTGGGAACTTAACTACAGTGTTTCCATGGGAAAGCATATTTCTTACAATTTATAAATAAGCCTATTGTAAGAAGCTGATTTCTTGTCTATATGGAAACAGAGAAGGCAATGAACTTCTACCAGGACAAAAAAATAACTATTAGGAAACATCAGAACACTGAACCCTGGGGTATGTACTCAAGAGTACTTGAATAACTTTCTAGTACTGGAAATACTATGCCTCTGGCATATTACTAGTTGTAAATATCCTATTTTAAAGAAGACAAAATATGCATGTGTATTTTTAACATTTTAAGTGTATCCTGCTTTAATGCCAGTAGTGCTAAAGAGCCCATGTTCTAGAAAGGACTGCCACAATGAAAAATTATAATAGTACTTTTCTAACAGTGCATTTTTTATTGGCTACAGAAATCCATGTACTATGCAGAACTATTATTAAAAAGAATTATCTAGTCACTCTTAGTCATAAGCAATATCAATTTCTTGTACTTTTATACAGGTATATCAGCAGGGACAAAATGTATTACCTCTTCAAATTTATAAAAGCATACACATTATAATAGGAGGCTCGGCAGAAAAACTCTGGAGGCACAGGATTTCAGTTCACATACATCTGAAGCTGACTGCCTATGTAAATTTAATTTAACCTTCCTACATTTCAGTTTTGTCTTCTGTAAAATGAGGGGTTTGGACTAGACAGCTTTGAAGGTCACTCACCAAACTTCATCTGGCAGAAAAAGTACATGAAACCGAACTATAAAGAAAAAGTAGGTGAGACTATCTGTACCCAAATATGCTAAAATTGAAAGTAAACATTAAATGCTATAAGCTACATAGACCAATGTTTAAAGTTAAGATCTTAATTCAAAATGTCAAATTACTTTTAAGTTCTAGGACTACTAAAAATGATTTTCACATTTTTGAATAAAGTTTTATTGTGTTTAAAAATACGAAAACCTATTAAAAACCTAATTCTTAGCTCACAGGGGCCCTCTAGGAGTAGTTTGTCCTCTCCTAAATCTAGAGAATTACAGATGCAAATAGGTACTAACTAAACACTGATGCAGCTCAAGATACATCTAAAATAAATGAATGTTTGCTTTTATAATGAAGTAATAAAAAAAGACGTACAAACCTGTTTCATTGCTTCTACTCGCTTGTTGAGAGCTGTAGTTTGTTCAATCAGAGATTCTGCTGCATTGTCATGGTCTCTTAATCGTTCAACGAGTGCTTTAGCATCTGCAAGAGCTTTTTCAATTGTGCAGCTCATTTCTATAGGACAGGGAATAAGTAAAATCATGTTTGTGTTCTATGGTTGCTACCTTACATATAGTAACATCAAGTTTGTTTTGATTTTTTTTTTGGTGGCATTTAGTTATAAGCCCTAAAACAACACTGTATCAGCATGGTTCATTCTCCAGAAAAGAGGCATCCCTGTGTGATACATGATATCTTTGTCATTCTATTTTAACCATGTCCTCAGGTTTTCTCTACAAAAATATAAAAACCACCACCCACAGTTTATAAAATTAAGGACTAACAAAAATATGTGCAGTAATATGTAGGACCAAAATATGACTACTGAGTCATACTAAAATAACAGAACCAGAAACAACTTTCCTCCTCTCCTCTCTTCTTAACTCAAAACTCCCCTGCACCATCAACTGCTCTTTCCTCCTTGGTTTCCATCTCTGTACAGGCTTACCCCATCCTAATATTCTTCAATGAAAAAAGACAAGAGCAGAACCTTGGGGGAGGCTGCAGACTTATGGCTTGGTAGAGTGTCACAGGATGGTCAAAGTGGAGTTGGGGGAGGCAGAGCCAAGATGACAGAGTAGCAGGAAGAACGACAGCAAGCTCCCCTTCAAAAAACTCCTTCTAAGAGATCTAGAAAAACATATCAGATTGAATTCTGATTATGAAACCCGAGAGTTCCAGTGAGGCAAGAATTACAGGGAATTATTTTTCTATCTCACAACAGAACAGGGAGACAAAGAAGTCTGTGGGCAGTGGCAACAGGAGCTAACCTTGAGGATTCTAGCACAGGGAAACAGGGTAAGAAGAGGCCCCAGATGTAGCAGAGAGGGGCCTAAACTTGTGTGCCGACTGACAGCGCTGTTGACCGCTACCCAGTTGCTGGTCACAGAACTGGGGGTGGACTGAGGACGCCTACTGCATTCCAGGGTGAGGAGCTTTTCCTGGCCTTGGCTGTATACCAACCAAGTTACAAATTCAAAAGCAAACAACATCTGTGTGGCTCAGGAACCAGGGGTGAAGTGAGATCTCGGTTCCAGCTTTTAGCTCAGTCAGAAGAATAACCAGGGCAGGAATCCCAGACCAAAGGGAGCTGACAGTTCTTTCAGTGAACCAGTAGAACTTTCCAGCTAATGAATAGGGGCTGAGTGGAACAGTAGTCTATGAAAATAATAAAGTGGGCATGCCCACAGGCTTGCTGCTTGGACCCGGGGGACAGCGATCAGACTTTTCCCTGGATCAGATCACTTTGGGAGCACTGAATGCTTGTTGGTCACCAGCTTAAACTGCCCTGAGATCCTGGAATACTACAACATTTATATTCAAACAAAAGAGCAACAGGACCAGTCTAGGTATTTCCTCCAGAAGTGTGAAGAGCCTAGTCCTAATATTGAATCTAGACAGGAAGTAAGCTGGAAGAATAAGCAAGCTCAAAAACAAACAAACAAAAGAATCCCACTGTAAAAAGCTATTATTTTGATAGGGATACTCAAGACACAAATCCAGAAGAAGACCAAATAGCTATAAGCAAAACCTCAAAGAAAAACACAGCTTGGGCACAGATTCAACCAGAATTCCTAGAAGAAATGAAGCAAGAGTTTTTAAAAAATTGAAAATGTTTTGTAAATAAAATGAGAACACTAGAGGAAAAAATTGGAAAATGGAAGAGATGATTTTTTTTCTTTCTACGGAAGAAATTGAAAGAGGAATAAAAAGCTTGACAAAAAAGCTATAAAACTTTGCCCAAGCAACATACTCTCTGAAAACAGAACGGCCCAAATAGAAGCTATTGACTCCATGAGACAAGAAATATTAAAATAAAGTCAAAAGACTGAAAACAAATCAAGGAGAGCTAATTTAGGAATCACTGAACTACCTGAAAGTCATGACTGAAAAAAGAGCCTATATATATATTCCAAGATATCACAAAAGAAAACTATCCAGATCAATGAGAACCAGGGGGTAAAGTAGAAAAGGAATCCATCAGTCACCTCCTGAAACCCCAAAATGAGAACTCACCGGAACATTTTAGTAAAATTCCAGAGCTTCCAGTCAATGGAAAAATGCTACAAGCAGCTGGAAAGAAAGAATTCAAGTGTTGAAGAGCCAGAGTCAGAATCATACACATTTTTACCAGCCACCACTTAATATACTTTGCCTTCTAGAATATCATATTCTAAACTCCCCAGTCCATTATAGTGGGTAATGTTCAAAGCTGCAAAGAAACCAAAAAGAGAACTGTCAAAATGCCATTGGATCAACAGTTGAACGCAGCTAGGTGGGACAATATCCTGCATAAAAGTGCTGGGCAGGGAGTTAGAAAAATCTGAGTTCAGATTTGGCCTCAGACACTTACCAGCTAGATTATATGCTATTCTGTCTCAGTTTCACATGAATGAAGTTCAGGCCAATTATGCAGTATATGTGTGTATGCACATATACACGCACACATATACAAGTGTACATATATATATGTATGTGTGTGTGTGTACATACACATACTGTACTGCACAACTGAATATACACATATATATACATATACATGTAGAAACTCTGAAGAATAAGCATAAGAGTCAAAAGAAACATAAAAAGGTAAAAAATGAATGATCAGAAAGATCTAAACAAGGATAAATGGATTCCATTTTAATATGAGGAGATATATGTGTCCTTCTGAACTCTGTCATCATTAGGAGTCATAAAGGAGCCTAATCAGTCAGAAGGCTCAGAAGTGGTTCTGTTGTATCTTGATGATCTTATAAGAACAACAGAAAGAGAGGGAAAGCAAAGGAAGGAAAGGGAAAATTATCTCACATAACTGGGATAACTAAGTAGAGGTCTATACAAATGAGAGAGAAGTGGTGAAGGAGGCAGCTGAGACCTAAACCTCACTCATCTGAAAAGGTCACAGGAGGGAAGAATATACATATGCACAGTTGTGTACAGAAGTAGATGTCACTCTACAGAGAAACGGGAAGGACAAGGGAATTAGAGAGATAATAGATTAAGGGATGGATTAGTCCTCAGCCAAACAAACTTTCAACTAAGGATACACAAACATATGTACAGCTTCCCCCCACCCCTTTTTTTTTTCCTGAGATGGTGAAGAACTGGAAACTGAGGGGATTGCCTATACATTGACATACGGATAAACAAATTACATTATAAAGATGGACAGAATACTACTGTTCTGTGAGAAATGATGAAGGGGATGGTTTAAGAGAAACCTGGTAACTCTTGTATAAACTGATGCTGAGTAAAGAGAGCAGAACTAGGAGAACAATAAAGACAAATAATTCTGACAGACTGAATTCAGAACAAGATGATGATGAACCATACTACCCACCTCCTGACGGAGACGTGAAGACTTCATAATACAGAATGAGGTATTTTTGTTTTTGGACATGGACAATATAGAAATTTATTTTGACTGAATATATATGTCTGTAAAAGGAGTTTTGTTTTTTCTTTCTTTCTCGTTTGGAGGTAGGTGAGGGCAAATCAATTGCCTTGAAGGGCCCTCCACTGAGACCTATGTTGAGTTCCTATAATCCAAGAGGAGGATTCTCAGTTCTTCCTTTCAGGTGCAACTAGGTGGCACAGTGGATAGAGCACTGGCCCTGGATTCAGGAGAAGCTGAGTTCAAATCTGGCCTCAGACACATAACACTTACTAGCTGTGTGACTGTGGGCAAGTCACTTAACCCCACTGCCCATCCTAAAAAAAAAAAATTCTTCCTTTTAGAACCAAATACCTAGAAAGGCTGCTTCTATTTCCTCACTTCCTACTCATTTATTGAAACTATCAATGTGATTTCTGATGACACTAATTTGACTGAAACTGCTCTCTCCAAGCAGAAAGGGAAGAGAACAAGCATTTATTAAGGGGCTAATATGTGTACCAGGCACTACGCTAAATGCTTTATAAATACTATCTCACTTGATCCTCACAACAACTCTGTAAGGTGCTATTATTATCCTCATTTTATAGTTGAGGAAACTGAGGAAGATAGAGGTGAAATATTTGCCCAGGTCACACAGCCAATAAGCATCTTTTTTTTTCCCCCTGGGGGTGGGGGGAGCTAGGCAATGGGGTTAAGTGACTTGCCCAGGGTCACACAGGTAGTAAGTGTCAAGTGCCTGAGGCTGGATTTGAACTCAGGTCCTCCTGACTCCAGGGTCGGTTCTCTATCCAGTGTGCCACCCAGTTGCCCCCAGTAAGTATCTAAGGTTGGATTTGAACTTGGGTCTTTTTGACTCCAAGCCCAGCCAGCAGTTCATCCAGGATATTGTCTCACCTAGTTACTTTCAAGGTTACCAATAACTTCAACTGCTAAATCCAATGGCATTTTCTCAGACCTTTCTTCTTGGCTTCTTTGCAGCTCTAGACATTATTTTTCCTGCTTTGTTTTAGGTCACCTATATATTCACCTGACTCATTTCCTTCTCGTCCTTTGCTGAATCATCATTCATGTCTTGCCCAATAAATATGGGCATCCATAAGGCTCTATCATGAGCACTTCTCTCTAAACATTCTTTTGATCTTGTCATCTTCAGTGAGTTCAATTATCTTAATGCAGATGACTCTTAAATTTTTATATCCAGTCCTAAACTCTATTTTGAATTTCAGTTGCATATTATCAACTGTTTGCTGAACTGCTCCCCCTTGTACATTCCATAGGCATCTCAAATTCAACATATTCAAAATGGAACATCTGATTTTCCCCCAAACCCATCCCTCCTCCAAACTGCTATTTCTGTTGAGGCTGCTATCACTCTCAGCTACCCAGACTGAGCAGCTCTTAACTCGTCAATCTTCTCCATGCCCCAGATTCAATTGGTCTCCATTTTGTAGATTCTGCCTCCACAACATTTCTCCCCACTCATCCTCTTCTCTCTGTTCACAGAGGTACCCACCACCCTTAATCAGATTCCCATAATTCCTTGTCTGGATTACTGCAGTAGCTTGCTAATTGATCTTCCCTTCTTTTGCTTTTATTTTGGTCTAATATATTCTATGCATAACTATGAAAATAATCTTGCTAAGGCACAGGTCTTGCCATACTTTCCTGCTTAAATCTTCACTAGCTCCCTAATCCTTTCAGAAGAAACTACAAACTCCTCAGACTATAATTTAAAGTTCTTGACAATCTTGAGGTACAAATCTTGGCATATCTTTTCAATTAAATATATTTCATATCATTCCCTTTCATTCCAAAAAACCTGGCCTTCTGGCTGTTTCTTCCTCAACTTAGCATTCCATGTCTGATCTCTGCCTCTGCACAGATGATCTCCCAAGGCTGAGATGTACTTTATACTAACCTGTGTCTTTCAGAATCTTTAGTTTGCTTCAAGTCTCATCAAGTGCTATGTCCTTCTTGAAGTATTTCTTGATTCTTCTCCCTCCCCCCCATTATTTGTTCTCTCTTTCCCACTCAAATTATCTTTTATTTACTTATCTGTGTAAATGCTGTAATCTCATCCAGCTCCCTCCCCCCCCAATCCCACTTAAGCCTTGGAAGATTGAGACAGTTTCTAGGGTACTCCCTGAAGCACAATGCCTTGCATATAATAAAAGTACTCAATAAATGTCTCAGTTATAAACTAGTTGTATAAGTAAATCTAAGGAAAGACAACATACAATTAAGTGCTAAAAATTGTATTGTAAATATTGATAAGGGCCGAAGACTAGAGAAATATAATAATGAGGCTAGCTAGAATAGTCAGGAAGTCTTCACTGATAGCTCCGAAGTCAGGAAGACCCGCCTTGGACACAAACAATGACTGGCACAAGATGTACAAATCACATAACATCTCAGTCCTCCAGGCAGCTCTCTAAATTACAGAACAGTAGTTGTTCTGCATCAGTAGAGGGACTTTTCTTAATGGCAGTTTCCTATAACAATATATTGACAGGTCTAGTTAAAAAAATAGTTGTTGTGGGCTGGGCTCCACTCTAGCAGGTACCCTGTTAGTTTAGGTACAATATTATAAGAAATGAGACACTACTAGTTCATATAACTCTAACAAAAAGAGATTTACAAAGTCATAGCAGGAGAAAGATATTCAACAAAGGAACAGAGATCCCCTTGCTTCTGAGGTGCCCACAGTGGTCTGCCAGCCAAACAACAGAGAGAAGCTGGAATACCTATAGTTTTCTGTACTCAGGTGACTAGGAAGTGATTCCACTGGTCAGTCTTTAGTTCTCTGAAGCAATTATGTCTTGAGGATGGTTTCAGTAACTTTTAAGGAAAAGAAGTACACCAGCCCACGTGGTGGGGGACTCTGGTAGATGCTGCTCCTACCATGTATGTAAAGCACTTTGTAAATTTTAAAGCATGTTATATATACTATTATTTTTATGAAGGATAGGCATATTATGAATGAAAAATCAACAATATAAAAAAAATAGAAGTAACACAGTTCCACTATATTGTAAAGACTGACAAATGAAGTGACATAAAATTATGTTTTAATTGGACACTTACTTGTAAATTCAAATGTGATCTAACTGCTGTAAATGTTTTTCCCCTAAATAGGATCTTCGCATTTATTTCAGAAGTCAAGTGGATACTATTTTTATTTCTCTTGTATCTTGCCTATATTACAGTCATGTTATTTTCCAATCTAGACTCTAAACTCAAGGATTGGGAATATGGTTTATTTACTCTGGTAGCCCATAAGGAATAGCAGTACCTTGCACATAGTAGCTATTCAACAGATATTTCTTCAATGAATACAAAGATTTTTAGATACAAAGATTTACTGTAGCTTAAATTAATCAACCAACAGTCATCATAAACACACTTCTGTGGCCATTATGCTGGGTACTGTGAGTAATAAAGTGTATTTGATAAAAAATAATATGCAAACACTGAAAGGAACTGTGGATTATAAGGCATATAACAATTTTTAAAAATCACAATACACTATACTTTCTAAAATTGACTTGGGATGGGCAGTTTTAGAAAAATAAAGGAAAACATTTCAAATCAAATGCTTAACTACTTAGCAGACCTCTGAGAATGACCTATTTGTCTAATTTTAATAGGGTCCTTAGTACCCCCTATAAAAACTCAAACCCCAAGAGCAAGACTAGTAGATTTCAGTTGAGTCCCCATTTGTGACTCCATTTGAGGTTTTCTTGGCAAAGATACTGGAATGGTTTGCCATTTCCTTCTCTGACTCATTTTACAGATAAGGAAACTGAGGCAAACAGGGTTAAATTACTTGCCCAAGGTCACACAGGTATTATCAGGCCAGATCTGAACTCAGGGAGATGAGTCTTCCTGACTCCAGGCCAGGTACTCTATCCATTGTGCCACCTACCTGCCTGTATTTTCTAAATAAGGGTTTACTAATTTAGTTCCTTAGCCACTGTATTAGATCAGGCTAGCTCTGCCCAGGAGAAAGAAAAAACAAAGTAAAAATTTCAAGACCTTCTTTCCATAAGATATCTGCCCCAAAGTTTTTTTAAGTAAATAACAAAAACAAAACTTCATACTGACATCTGACATGTATAGCAGCTTTAAGGTTGGCAAAGAGTTTTATGAACATTATCTCACTTGATGAACCATATTTTTAAGACAGCTAAAGAAAACAAGAAATATAGTAGGGAGGTGAACAAAAGGAAAAGGGGATGTTAAATTTAATATCTTCCTAAAATAAATTATATGACAGAGGTTCACAGTTTTGTAGATGATCTTTTAAATTTATTTCTATATTGAAATGTTTGTCGACTGAATAAAAAAAGAAAATTTCAATCAAAAAAAGGAAGACTCAGTAGTTTTTCAAGCTAATATCTATGTCTAATAAGTACATAATCCACTTAAATTTGTTGGCAATTACTTTAAATATTATTCTCTTGCCAATCTCATGAGTTCCCCAAAACCAAGAATAAAATTTTGGATACATGATAACAAATGCTAACACAAATGAGGGCATTTGTTGTACTATACTACATAATACTAAAAAATTTCAAACCCATCTATTTAGGGAAGAGAACTAGAGAAACTAATAACTTTATCTGAGTAACTTAACACTCCAGAAATAAATGCTTAGAGAGGTACAGAAACCATTACCACTTGCATATTCATTTCCTGTAAGTGAAACCGCAAAACATGAAAGTACTGTATGTATGTTGTTTTTTATTGGACCAGACCTATCATTTCATTAATATAAGTTACTCTTTTCAAAGCAAATCGAAACTAGCCTTAAAAGTATAGTCTTACAGAGTTGCCTGGGGCACTGAGAAGATAAGTTGACTTAAAAGAAGTCACAGTAACCAGTATGTGTCAGAGGCAGGGCTTAAACCCAAACCTTTGAGACTCCAATGCTTGCACCTCTAGTTTCACCTTAACACTGCTTCTTTTTAAAAAATAATATACATTTGCCTTGTTTAAAACTAAACTATAAAATACTATTTCATAACAAACCATAGCGGGGGCAAGGGAGAAATTCTTTCACAAACTCTCAAACCTCTCTGTCCCCCAATTTGGATAAGTTTGTGTTAAGATAAATTATCTAAATTTATCTGTTTATCTTAAACAGCTAATTAGTTGGGATCCACCTTTAGACCTCTCCCTCAAGAGTATGAATTACAAATTTTTTAATAAGAGAAAGTTGTTTGTGGATTAGCCACATTGCCTCTCATCTACCTTATAGCCTAATGCTACAACATGCACAATGACACTTTCGGCAGAGGCTTCAGCACATTCTGTTTCTGATAAAAGAGAACATAACACCCACCCTCAATAGTAGTTGCCAGCTGCTTAGTTTTCTTATTTGATTAAGAAAAATTTAAAGAGAAATCCAGTCACTTTTTTTGCTTTATTCAATCTACCGTCCATCAGAGAGAAACCTAGTGAATATTGATTTAAGTTTAGAAGTAACATATTATCAGCTATTTAGTTTAAAACTCTTCAGTACGGTTATTAAAAAGTTCTCCAAAAAAACATTAGAAATCATAAATTTCTAGAATCATGACCTCCTTATTTATCTTTTTATCTCCCTCAAAATCTAGCACAATGACTTGCAAATGGCAGGCACTTAAAAATGTTCAATGAACTTAAAACACTGAACTTCCCCTGTGCACAAAGGCCCAGGAATGAGAAAGCTAATGGACACTCTTGCCCTGTATGCTGCCTAGAGAAGGGAGGAGAAACGTCAGAACAATTTACCATCAACATCTGATTATCTGTAGGAGGAATCTGGTTCTTTTCGTCTATGATGTGTGAATTGATCCTATGATCTTTCTGGGACTTCCTTATCTGTAAAATGAAAGTTCTGTATTACAACACCTCTAGGGTTCTTTCTTGTCCTAAATCCTATTTAACTCTAAGAAATCTTTGTCCTCAACTCTCTCTGATCTATATGCTATTTTTGTTCCTCTCTCTTAAAGATACTGATGGAAAGTGCCACACACAATACAGTGTAATGCCCTCTAGCTTAATACTAGGACTTTATGTGGTGGTATAGTGGAAAAGGTGCTAGGCCCACAGTAAAAAGACCTAAGGTTCAAATTCCAGCTACTTACTACCTGTGTGACTGTGCAAGGGACTTACCTGCTTAGATACTGCTTTTTCATTTATAAAAAAGGAAGATAGTAACTTGCAGTGCCCACTTCATAAGGCGGTTGTGACTAAAGTGCTTAAACTGCTACATAAACATGAATAGTTACCATATAGGATCTTAGAGACCATTTGGTTTAGCCTCTTATTTTACATATGTGGAAACTGAGGTCTAGAGAGGTTAAGTTACTTGCTCAAAGTCACAGAGATAGTAAGGGACAAAGAAAGGTTTTGAATTTGGCTTTTAAAGCTCTTCATAGCTTGGCTTCTTCCTACCCTTCCAGTCTAAAACTTGCTTCCCCTATCCGATCCAATGATCATCAGTCTCCGTGATGCTCCTGATACAGGAAACTCCCTCTCTCACACTCTGAGCATGGCTGTCCCCCATGCTTAGTACGTCCCTCCTCATCTCGGCTTTCTGGCTTCCTTCAAGTCTCAGCTAAATTCCCTCTTTCTGCAAAAAAGCCTTTCCCAGTCCTCTTTAGTCTTTGTGCCTTCCCTCTGAGATTAGCTCCAATTTAATCTGTATATATTGTTTATATGTAATTGTCTACACATTGTCTTCCCCATTAGACTCTAGCTCAGGAGTGGGGAACCTGCAGCTTTCTAGGTCCTTGGGTTTGGCCTTTTGACTGAATCCAAACTTCACAGAACAAATCCCCTTAATAAAAGGATTTGTTCCATAAAACTTGGACTTGTGGACTGGAGGCCAAACGTTCCCCACCCCTCCTCTAGCTCCTTGAAACAGGGGCTGTTTTTCACCCTTCTTTGTACTCCAAGCACTCCAAACAGCCTGGCGCTTAGGAGGCATTCAAATGCCTGACTTGACCCTAGATCCTCAGACTCTCAATCCAGTCCTTTTTACAATTAAATTCAATTCAACAAATATTTATTAATGCCTGCAATAGCCTGCTGGTGGGTCTGACTGCCACAAGTCTCTCCCCACTCCAATTTACCCTCTATTTAGCCACTAAAGTCGTTTTCCTAAAACACAGATCTGATCCTGTCACCCTGCTAGTCAGTAACTCCAGTGGCTTCCTATCGCCTCCACGAGCAAATACAAAATGCTTGGTTTGGTATCCACATACCTTTGAAACCTAACCCCCCTCCTACCTTTCGAGTCTTCTTACACCTTACTTCCCTTCGTGAACTTCCATGAACAAGATACTCCTGGCATTCTCACTGGCTATCACTCATGGGAGTGGAATGGTTTTCTTCCTACGATCCAATTACTGACCCTCCTGGCTTCCTTTAAGTTGTCAATCAAAATCCCACCCTGTACAAGAAGCCTTCTCTAACCCCTTTTAATTCGTGTTTTCCCTCTTTTAATAATTCCCTATTTATCACATCCATGGCTTGCTTTGTATATATTTGCTTGCATGTTACCTCTTCCATTAGACTACAAGCTCCCTGACGGCCGTCTTTGGCTTCTTTTTGTATCCCCATTGCTTAGCACAGCACATAAATGTTTCCTGACTTGCTGTGTGCTGGGCACAGCTACTGAGTCACAGAGAAAAGCAAACTCCACCAGTGACAATATTTACCTTGTATCAAAAGTTGACAAGTTAGCAAGCCATTTATGAAGTGTCTACTATGTGTCAGGCACAGTGCTACCGATTCACAGGGCAGAAAAGCTGATCAGTAACAACATCTATCTTGTATCAAAGACCAGACGGCAAGCCACTTATGAAGCACCCTACCATGTGCCAGGTGTTGAATAAAACAGAAGTTGACCAGGGACAGTATTTATCTTGTATCAGTCAAGCCAATAAGCCATTTGTGAAGCTCCTATGATGTGCCAGACACTGTGCTAACGATTCACTGAAAAGAAAAGTGAAGACAATATTTATCTTGCATCCAAGACGGCAAGCCACTTATGAAGTGCCTGCCACAAGCCAGGCACCGTGCAGAGAGCTGGATCATGCTCACTTTGGGTCATTCAGGAGTCAAATACCATGACTTCGGGTATGTACACTTTAACAATGACAGGGTTACACCTTCTACGCCCATGACACCTTTTTCTTTTTTTCAGTATCTTACATCAGCTGCGCACACGCCTCTCCCCGGGGGACCTCTGACACGCGGAGGGCTTGGACCCAGGGGCCCGAAGGGGCCCAGCCGGGCCTCTCCCGGCCCCGGGGAACAGAAAAGGCAAGGCCCGGGAAGAGGATTAAGGCGCTGACTGGTCTTCCCTGCCCCCCCCCCCGCCGGTGAAGGGCTGCCCCCGCCCACGGGGGGCCAGCCAGGTTTCCAACCTGCCGTCCGCCCCCTCTCCCTTCCCCCGCAGCCGCTGGGGCCGGTACTTACTCTCGTCTCTCTCTCCGCCTCCGCCACCGCCTCCGGGTCGGGCTGTGGGCGGGTTCTGGCGGCGGGGCCCCGGCTGCCCCCGGAGGGCCGGGCTCTACTCGTCTCTACGGGGCCGCAGCGCCGGGCGAGGTCCCCTCAGCAGGTGACGGCAGAGCCGGGCAGAGACAGCAGCGAGGGGAGGCGGCCGGATCCACCCCCCATCGCGGAGCGTGGGGCGGACTGCTCACACTACCTCCCGCGCCAGAGGAGCAGGGGAGGGGGGCGGGACGAGAGGTGCGAGAGCGCCTCAAACCTCGCGAGACTTCTTTACCCGTGCCCCTTTCCCCTTTTGGGTCGCGGCGCGGAGATTTGACCGGTGACACTCTTGGACTACTCCCGCGAGAGGCACAGAACGTCTCACCCCTCCTTTTTCTTTTCTCCACTTCCTCCCTCCCTCTCGCTCTTCTCGGACTCTCGGTGAGTCTCGCGAGCGTTGCCAGTGGAACTAAAGCAGGGCGGAGAGAGAACAGGCGAGGGGGGGGCCCCTCTGCGCTCTGGGGGCTGGATGCGTTTTAGCCGGTGCTGCGGTTCGTGCTGCAAGGCTAGCAGGGGTGCCCCGACGGCCCAGACCATCCACTCCAAGGGGTGACTAGGGGGTCTCAGTCGGGGAGAAAGCCCGTAGAGGCCGAGACTTTTTTTTTCCCTCCCAGTCTCCGCCCCCTTTCGGTATTTCGTGGCCTGGGTTTCCTGACCACTGAGGGGGAGGGGAGCTCGACAGGAGCCGGAGGGGCGGGGCTAAGGGGAGCGACCGGGGGGGGGGCGGCGGGAATTAGGGGAACTGCGCACGCGCGCCGCGCGAATGTGTTTGTGTTTTTGCGTGCGTGTCTGTGTATGTATGAAAGTGGAAAGGGACCGGGGTGCAAGAAGATGAATACGATGCTCTCCTCTCGGTGGTAGCAGACACTCTTGGCCGTCTGCTGACCCTCAGCAGCCCATTCCAGAGAGGCTGTGGCTCCTAGCCTTTGGCTCGTTTCCACAGCAGGACCAGGCATAAAAGTAAGCCAATCTCCTGAAGTTTGTATCCTATCCACCCACTTCGCGGTTTCCCCCTTTTCTGCTTTTCCTGGAGATTTTATATCTGGTTCATTCTGTAAAAAAGCCTCCTTGCAGATATGGTCTGTATGAAACTGAAATACTCGAGAGCAAGAAATGCAAATAGCTTCTGGAAACAAATTCTATCAAGTAGAAAGGTTCTTTTTGAAGAACACTTCAGCTTCCTTGCCATATGCCTTTCTGAGGTAGTCTGTTTAATCAGTTTCAAATATACATAGGGGATTTTTTGTTTGGTTGGTTTTTTAGTGAGGAAGAAATTGCCCGTGATCAAAAAATCAAAACAAAACAGATAACCTGTTTTTATAGTAGGCTCTAGCAAATCATATTTTTAAGATTTAGGTTATATCTGTGTAGATTTGGCTTTGGAAAGTCATCAGATAGTTAACTTCTAGTTTTTTAGAAGTTGATTAATATGATTTGGTCTCTTACAAACCTCCTTTTATCACCTGTCTCATTAGCTGCTTTTTGTTCATTTTGTTGGTCATCAGAAGTTGCAAAAAAAAAAGGTCAAACTAGCTTAATTTTTACATTTATTCATGATTTCTTAGGAGTAAAGCCTGAAAGTATTGACTTTAAGGTAGTTTTTTTTTATTATCATAGGTAGATAATATCAGTATAGTGCTTTAAATTTATAAAAACGTTTTTCTCATGACCACCCTGAAGGGTATGGACTTCAGTTCACATCCTTACTGGACCCCAGACAAGTAATTTACCTTCTCTGAATTTCAGATTCTCCAGCTGTAAAATAGTGATAATTAAATTTGCACTGTCTATCTCTTACCTCCACTGAATAGGAAGATTCAAAGTTAGAAAAATCTCCAAGTCCCACCACTGAATCATTTGGCTGTGTGACCCTGAGCAAGTCACTTCTCAGTCCCCCAGGCAAATCTGGAAGACTTTAAGTTTCTGAGCAAGGGCCAATCAGCTTTGATAAGAGTTCATCATTGGATAATTCTTAAACTCATGAAATAATAGGTCAGGTTAAAAAAAAAGAACAACCACCCTTGCAGAGTTCTTGTTTAAAAAAAAAAAGCGAATTGTAAACCCTTGTAAAAATGCTAGAGAAATGCATAAGATAGTACAAGCATTGTACCCATTTTACAGAAAAGAAATTGGTGTACAAAGAGGCTAAGTGATTTGCACAGGGTTACAGAGCCATAACTCAATTCTTTTGACTGTTAGACCAGTGCACTTTCCATTGCAAACCATGGAAGGGTTGAATATGGATAGCTGACTATATAAAATTGTTAACATTGAATATATTTTGAGGACACAATGACCTAGGGGTTAAAATATGCACCAAAATGTTACGTCCAGTGACAAATTCAGTGAAAAAGCTAATATAAAGATTACTTTTTCCAACTGTAATAGAGTAAAAGTCCAGCATAACGTGGCTTATACCAAAAATTGAGAAACATTTTGATTATAGTTGAGACTTTGTCAAATTATGCTTCCAACTTGTAACATGAATATTATATTCCTTACCAAGTCTTCATTATGGAGAAATTAGATATTAATCAAGATTTGTTTACTTTTTCATCTAATTTGTCTGTTTGCTTTTCATCTAATATGTCTATTTCCTTGCAGGTAAAAAAAAATGAAAATTTTTTCTGAGTCTCATAAAACGGTATTTGTTGTGGATCATTGTCCATACATGGCAGAATCATGCCGACAACATGTAGAATTTGACATGTTGGTGAAAAATAGGACCCAAGGAATCATACCACTGGCACCCATATCTAAATCATTGTGGACTTGCTCAGTAGAATCCTCCATGGAATACTGTAGGATTATGTATGATATATTTCCTTTCAAAAAGCTGGTAAGTATTCGATGTCTCAGACGTGCTGGAAATCATGAATTTGAGATATACTTTATTTGCATATGCATATTTTAATTATATTGGTATTGCTTTAGACTGAAAAGGTCATGGTACTTCTTGTATTCCATTTAGTGTAAGAATTATCTCTTTGAGATTAATATATGATGACTGCATGATTAAACCAGGAGAATTTGGCAGTATTAGGAAAATTACATTCCAAAGAGTATCATAACTTCAGTGAGTTATGATCTTGTCATTTCAAATACTTAAGTATTATTGAATGCCTACTTCATACTAGGCACTGTGTTAGATGCCAGAGAATCGAAGAAAAAAGTGAAACCGGGTTTGCACTCAAGTAGCTTATATTCCATTGGAGAGAAATTACATATGCACATAGATGTACACAAAACATATAGAGCCCAGGCAACCAGAGGATTCAGAAAAGGTCTTCTGTAGGAGGTAACAGCTGAGCTGTACTTGGAAAGAACCTAAAGCCTCCAGGAAATGGATTTGAGGAGGGAGATTATTCCAGGCCTAGGACACCCTGGGCAAAGACCTGGTCAAGAGTGATTCCATGGCCTGTGGGGGACACAGTAAGTAGACTAGTTTGTTCTCCCTTGACTAATGTAAGTCATGATATTTAGTAGACTTTTTTTTTGTGACTTTGCTGTGGTAGAAAAAAATTCATCATCTGATGAATAACCTTCTGGGGATGAACTTCTCTGTGCTTAGTCTGTGAACAGTCTCTTGCTGGGACTTACCTTGAAGTTTTCCTAGCTTGTAGGGAGCTGCTAGAACTTACACAGTGTAGTGAAAACCGCAGGATTCTCTTTACACTGCTAAGGGGCATCATAGTGGGCCTTTAGTGAAAATACTTTTAAAATTAGGATAATCTATTAGTTTAAAGGCGTATGGAGGATTGATAATAGTTATTTTCTGTTAACATTTTCCTCATGATTCAGGATTATATCTTCAAGAATGTTAGCTTGATTATACAAAAGTGGATTTTTATTTATTTGTTTATTTTTTGCTTTGTGTAGTATTGGAGAAGACAGAAGGAACCTCTCTCTCTTTAGTTATTTAGCTGGGTTTCATATATTTTTAAGTAAGGTGGATATTGTGCAGTCTAATGTGAGGGTCAGGTGTGCATATCTGGCTGTATTCTGAAGTCAGATACAAAGATATCTGTGACTTTTTTTTTTTAGTGGAGGGAAGGGAATGAACTTGTGATTTCATCAGTATAGGAAACTATTGTTTGAGAAAACTTTCTATACCAATATGGATTGGCCATCAGTCATGGGATAGACCTCAAGAAGGGGTATCAGAGTCATAAGAAACATTGTTTAAAGTCAAGGAAGTCCGTCTAAGTGTCTTGTAAGTGCCCAGAAAATAGAGTACCTACCTAAGACAAGTGATGCTAGTGCCAGAGAAACCTTAAGAGAGGGAGCAGCGGTTAGTTTAAGAATGGTTCCCAAGACCAATTAAAGGAAAAGAGCAGAGACTAGAGCACACAGTAATGGGAAACTAGACACAGATACTAGCAAAATTGAACTGGTCTTGAATTATGAAGTTATATTTCCTAACTTGTTTCCTAACCATTCTCTTTCTTTCCAAGTCTGTCTGTCTGTGTGTGTGTCACACACACACACATTTCTTTTTATTTTTTGTTTTATGGTCTTGACTTGTGATTTAATTTATGTGGAAATTTACCTTACCAGTGTAGATTAGCGATTTTATCTTTAGAGAGTTTGACTGGGCTACTGAGAGAGTCTGGTCACAGAGCTTGTATGTGTCAAAGGCCTGACTTGAAAACAGGAAAAAGTTTAGAAGCTTGGAAATGCATAAAATACATCTGTAGTGTTGTATAATATCAAACCAAATTTTACAATGATGTACTGTAAGAACTCCATAAAAGAAAAAGAAAAAAAAATCAGGCTTCTTCTCTGGTGTGAAGGGAAAAGAAAAAGAAAAAAAAAAATCAGACTTCTTCTCTGGTGTGAAGGGAGGGCCAAAAAATTTTACAAGGATTTTCCAGATTGAGGGGGCACTGCTCCACGATGTAGAAAGGATAAC
Organism: Phascolarctos cinereus; assembly: GCF_003287225.1. Taxonomy (NCBI): domain Eukaryota; kingdom Metazoa; phylum Chordata; class Mammalia; order Diprotodontia; family Phascolarctidae; genus Phascolarctos; species Phascolarctos cinereus. The sequence goes on from NW_027555514.1 coordinate 170,518,685, forward strand.
TGTAAATCTATATCTTTCCTTTATATTTAGATTGAAGGAAATTTTTTATGTAACTACCATGTAATTGTTTGGTAACTGTGAGTCAGACTAGTCCTTGAACAAATGTTTTTTGTAATTTGAGTGTAATTGTTAAATACAACTTTGTAACTTTTCAGGTGAATTTCATTGTTAGTGACTCTGGACCTCATGTTTTAAATTCTTGGACTCAAGAAGATCAGAATTTGCAGGAGGTATGTTTAGTTTCTGAAATGTGATGATTTGAGAAGAAAACAAAATATTCAGATAATATAATGGTGTTTGAAATGAAAAACTAGAATTCCGAAATCTTGTAAACCTTGTAGATTAAGTTGTATTTCCCAAATATTTAATCTTTGATTTGTTTGGGAAAACACCAGTTTTTAATATTTTGACTCCTATTGTATTTTCACTGTGAATATTTTTTGCAAGTGAAACAGATAAGAATCAAATACTTGCAACACATAATTGAAGTCATTCGTGTTGAAGTTTTGCCACTAATGAAAACTTCAGAAAAAAAATTATTCCATCTCCATTGGTTTTTTTTTAATTGCAGAGAGCAGCAATCAAGGAATATGTGTTGTGATAATTGTCATGTTTGAAACATTGTTTAATTTTGTAGTTACAAGTAATAGGATTTCAATATTGAGTTACTTAGGCTAATGATCATAAATATGTAAGCCATAACAGACAGTTTGTACTTTTCCATTACCCTGACTCATTCTGATACTGTGAGTAACTTTGACTCTTGATTGGATGAGGCTTTCAGCCTGCTGATCCCCTGCACCCACCCCACATCCACCACCACCCTACTACCACTGCACTCTCCAGTATATACTTCCACTGAGGTACTGCCACAATACACATCTCCCACACTTGAGTGACCTTGGCACTGTGTGGCCAAGTTTCTGTATTGCCATATTATATATATGTGTGTCGTTTTCCATTCTTTCCCTGTTTGCTATACTGCATAATAATAAAGTTCATGCTTGCCCTAATTTTCCAGGTACCCATTTTCTGTAAACTATGAACTCATATCCTTGCTCTAATGGAAGCTGTAAGGCCAAGTAGAACCTGTGTATCACAGGGATGGGATTGACCTCATGATTTTTTTTTTAGCACAGGGAGATCTCTGGATAAGGAAACTCCCTCCAGCAGCCAAGGCAATATCTTCTCTTATTGACCTATCTTTGTACTTGTTGTTTGTGGGCAGCTAGGTGGCACAGTGGATAGAACACCAGGCCTGGAGTCAGGAGGACCTGAGTTCAAGATCAGGCTCAAATACTTACTAGCTGTGTGACCCTGGGCAAGTTGCTTGGCCCTGTTTGCCTCAGTTTCCTCATCTGTGAAATGAGCTGGACAAGGAAATAACGAACAACTCCAGTATGCCAAGAAAACATCAAATAGGGTCACAAAGAGTCAGAAATGAATGAACAAGTATTTGTTATCTCCCCCCGGTAGAATGTCTGGGTTTTTTGAGAATATGGTTTAGATTTTATCTTTGCATGCCCACCACCTAGCAGAGTGCCCGATGCAAAGTAGGCATTTCATACATGGTTATTGAATAAATGAATGAATGAATGACTGCTGTGAGGTTCATATAAAAGGACTGGTGTTCTTTCTCCTTCCAGTAGAGAAGTGGGGATTATGGGTGTGGAATGTTTAATTTTCCATAACTGTTACAAGGACAGATTCATGGGGGGAGGGGGAGAGGGAATGGTAAGAAATAACCCTGATATGAAAACAAAAGGCATAAATAAAACATTTTAAAAAGGGAAAAAAAACTTGGATATCATAGGGTCATGGAATTTAGAGCTGTAAGGAATTTTAACGATAATGGTTAATATATGCAAACTAAGCTTTTGTAAAGTGCTTTCTTTATGTTAAGCCCATTTGTTAAAAAGTATTGATATTATCTCTATAGGTGAGGTGACTGAGGCTCACAGACCTCGAACCTTAAACCCTCTTAAGTCTAGATCTTTTCATTATATTGTTTCTTTTGGATTTCAAAATAATTGAAATGTTTGTGAGAAATCCCCCTCCCCCCAGCAACAGATGTATCTGACACCTTTTTTGGATGCAGTTGTCTTTGAAGGTATACTAAGGCTGTGCTTTTATGTGAGTGCATTCATAATACAGATAAAATAGCATTCAGACTTTATTGCATGTAGACAATACTTAACTTTATAAATTTATTGTCCATGGAAGTGGTATTCTATTTCAGGTTTGCCTCTTTCTGAGAGAAATAAGGGAGCTTATACTCCTTTATCATATGAATTCACCATGGGTGTGTGTTGAGGGGGGAGGTATAAAAGAGACATAGCAGCTTCTGTCCTCATCACTTGGTCAACTTAAACTGCTCTCTCAGAGGTTTCCGCCAGTCTCTTTAATTACTAGATCTAGTGACTTTTTTAGTACTTATCTTTCTGGATAATTTGGCACTCTCTGGATCATTTGGCACTGTTGATTATTTCCCTCTCCTAGACACTGTTCCCTTGTTTTAGGGGCATTGCTGTCTTTTGCTCAGTCTCTTTTCTTAGATCATTATCTGTGATCTTCCATTAGTAATAGGTCACTCTCATAGATCTTTTCTGAGCCCTTTTTTATACCTTGTCAGTGATCTCATCACTTCTCATAGTCCAGTTGTGCCCAGCTTTTTACTGGGCATCTCCAGCTGTGTGTTCCTTAGACAACCTAGACTTATGTCCAATACAACATGCATGTATTAATCTTCCCCTAAAACCTACTTTTTAGTGTCCCTTTTTTCTTTTGAGGGTTTTACTGTCCTTCCAACTGAGTGGTCATCTTCAATTCCTCACTTTCATTCATCATGCTCAATGACTTGACAAGTCTTGTCAATTCTATTTCTACAACATCTCATATCCGTCCCCTTTTTCCATTCATGTGACACCCCCCCGCCCCCCGCTCTTGTTCCTCCTAGTGATGTAGGTGCACATGAGCTGCTGATTATGAAATCACACCTATGTCAGTAACTGGTTACTTTCTACCTATTGAGATATATAGTTAGTTTCGTTATTTACAAAGTCAGGTGTTTGCCAAGTCTAGTGACTTTCTTGACCTTCCTATCAAAAATGTGTGTGATACTTCTGGTGTGAGTTTCTGGATCACAGGATCACAGATTTAGAGTTGGAAAAGATAATAGAGGCCATTTAGCCCAAACTATTCATTTTGCAGCTGAGGAAATTTGTAACTAGCCTATAATCGCAAATGAGATTTGTTCAACCCAGGACCTATGTAACTCCAGATTCAGTGCTCTTTTCACTGTATAATGCTGTTGAAAGGCTTTTGAACTCTTAATTTCTTAATCTTGAATCCTAATTTTTATTGCTCGTCCTTCTGCGCCAAGGTATATGCCAACTTGGTTTGAAGTATTCAATTTAATTCAACAAATTTGGGAGGCAGCATCGTACGTTGGGAAGAGTACTAGATTTGGAGTCAGGTTTGGATTCTGGCTTTGTGGTTTACTATGTGTGTGATCTTGGGCAAATCACTTAAAGTCACGTCTGAGGCTCTTTTTGTTCAATCTCGTAATCTGTGAAGAATGAGGGTATACTTATGTTAAAGAGATGATTCAGTAGTCTGTATTTTTCTGGTTTAGCCAAAACAATTTTTTATTAGTTGTATGAAAGAAGAACTGGATCATGGACATTCAAACACATCATAACTATATTCCCCATCATAGTTTACTATAGCTAAACAATTTATAATCTTTGAAAAAAAATCAAATGAGGATGGTATAAAATTAGTTGGGAAAGGGAAGTACAAAGTCAGTAGTTTGATAAGGGCATATAATTCTGGGAAAGACTCAGTGGCCAAGTGAGAGATATGGAATATTCTGAGGAAGGTAAAATATTAATGGATAATTTTGATTGTGGCATGTTGAGTGAGCACTTTCCGTTGTATTACCTAGAGACAATTGCAATTTTTAGCCTACTCATAATCTGTTGTATGATGTCAGGTTCTCTAGAAGCACAACCAGATAAGATAGACCTAAAGTTCTGATTCCACACTTGTCACCAGTTTTTTTTCCCTTTTGTCTTGATTAGTTAATGGCTGCATTAGCTGCTGTTGGACCACCTAATCCTCGTGCAGATCCAGAATGCTGCAGTATCTTGCATGGCCTAGTTGCAGCGGTGGAAACCCTCTGCAAAATTACTGAATATCAACATGAAGCTCGCACTATGCTCATGGAGAATGCAGAACGTGTTGGAAATAGAGGACGAATAATCTGTATTACTAATGCAAAAAGGTGTGAAATTTCCAAAACATATAATAATGTGCTTATTTGCATTTTTGTTAAAATGCTACAGAAATAACTTAAAAATTAAGTTGAAAATGGTCCTTTTGTTACAGAGCTTACATCTTCTATGCCAAAATAGCCATTTTTTTAAAGGAGATTTTTGAAGTAGAAATTGATTTTTAAAATACAAATATTGTCCAATCTATTTCTTTGGAATTGGCTACATTTTCTAACATTAAGCTGTTTATGGTGGTATTTTGTTGAAATATTCTAAGATCTATCATTAAAAGTTTTGTGTCTGTAATTTTATATATATGTGTGTGATTTAGATTTTTCTAAAAACTGAATTTCTTGAAGTGTGGTTTCTTATGCTCATCTTTGTTTTTTTAATCCATAGTGATAGTCACGTAAGAATGCTTGAGGACTGTGTTCAAGAAACCATTCATGAGCATAACAAACTTGCTGCTAATTCAGATCAGTGAGTATAAACTGCAAAGAGCATGGGTATATGTTTAACAGAACCCTGGGAAATAACAATTATGTATTTTAAAGGCAACAGTTAGAAACAACAAAGTCCCTCAGCTAATTTAACATATTTCTCATATAACTTGTTGGCCCTCTGCCTTTTGTTTTCCCCAATATTTTCATAGCCATCAGTGCTTGTTTTGTAGCTGTTCCCTTCTTAAAGAGGGGAGGGAAGCTAAAAGGTCAAATCTGCAAATATCTTCTCTGTTATAGTTTTCTTGGCCTTAGAGTACTATTTCTTTTGGATTCTAAGAGACCAGCAAATTGCCAGCAATGCTACTGAGTTTTATGCACTTGGAGTCCAAATGTCTATATTTTTAAGAGTTACTGTGGGCGTAAAGCAAGAGAAGTCTTGTCTAGTTATGGCCAGTGAATCGTTAGGAAAAGGTTTATTAATGAAAACTTTTTCCTCTGTCTTTTAGTATAGCAATATCTATTTTTTTCTATAAAAGCATCTGTAGTAAACATCTAGGAAATTATCTTATAGGTTTATCCTCTGATTTGGCTTCTAACATACAATAAATCATTCTGTACATGTTAAATAATTATTAATTGACTATAATTGTTGAACTTGTATGGACATGAAAATTTCTTAAATACTTAGTCTTTGCAATAACCGTAATATCTACTCTGGTACTTTTTTTATACCTTGTAAGTTCCATGGAAATATACATACGAAATGGGAGACATTTAGCTTTTCTTTACATGAAGAAAATATATGCTGTATTCTGATATTCTAAGTAAAACATTTATCTCTTAAGTCTCATGCAGATCCAAAAGTGTGAATTAGTTTTGATCCATACCTACCCAGTTGGTGAAGATAGTCTTGTGTCAGATCGTCCTAAAAAGGAGGTAAGGTCTTAAGTAAGTTACCAAAGGCAAGGTTATGGGTTGTAAATAATACACGATGAGTATGAAGTTTGCATTAAACATTTACTATATTTCTGAAACCATTTACAATGGAAAACTTACTCCTAAGAAATCCTCCCTGAAGGAAAAACTATTTTAAACCAGTTTTCCTGTTACATTTTGTTTTTTTTATATTGTTTGTTTATATTAATCCATATGCTCACATGATATCATTTTGGCATAATTGTAACTAAAATTGTGGAAGTAGAATTCTATTGATGAAGGCAGATCACAAATAATTTTTAAAACAGACCACATCCTTTTAATCATAGGATTGGCTGAAAAGTTCAAAGAACATAAAAGTGCCACTGTGCTTAAGTGCCACCTTAAAGGCTGTCTACCAATAAAGTCTCTCCTCTGGATAGCGTAAAGAGCCTAAAAGATTCTTTAAGTGATGTGACAATAAAGATAGCTTTGACCCTGTGTTGATACTAAGCAAGGCATAAAACAACATGTATTTTTATTTTATTTTTTTGATAAGGCATTTGTGGGTTAAGTGACTTGCCCAGTGTCACACAGCTAGTAAGTGATTGTGTGTCTGAGGCTGGATTTGAACTCAGGTCCTCCTGACTCCAGGGCTGGTGCTCTATCTACTGCGCCACCTACCTCCCCCAACAACATGTACTTTTGCCAAAAATTTTTGGCAACTGTCATCAAAGAAGTATATAAACAAAAAATGATTGGTAAACCAGTGAATTGGGTACTTTGTGGTGTCAAGAGAAATGGAGGAAGCCCCAGTGGACCCTCTAGGCCACACTTAATGGGGGCTCGTGGACTAGTGATTTGCAGGATGTGCAGATGTATGGGTGGTAATCTGCGTTGTTGGAAGGAGTGCACACATTGATGAGATTACAGCTCTGCTTAAGTGGATCAGTGATCTAATATGTGAAAGAGACCTATAATTAATGTTATCATGATAGTGAAGAAAAGGAATATTGTAGATTTAAATGATACCTACTCAGCATCTTATTTTTAAAAAGAATTTTTTTATACATCTCTGACCTAGAGATCTTCATGCGTATGAAATATGTTACTGTCTGCAATTGACAGAAATAAGTAATAATTTAGTAGTTTATAATTTAGTATTTATGTAATATTTTAAGGTTTGCAAAGCACTTTATATAATCTCATTTGATCCTCACAACAGTCCTATAAAGGAGGTGTTATAATTATCCCCTATTTACAGATGAGGAAACTGAGGCTCCCAGAGGTGAACTGATTTGCCCAGGGTCACAAAGGTAGTAAGTGTCTGAGGCAGGATTCAAATGCAGGTCTTCCTAGTCTAACTCTCTATCTACTGTACTACCTTGTTCATTATTTTTCACAAGGAAAATTAAACAAAGCTAATACGTTAAACCAGTATGGTATCTTATCTTTACATTTATTGAATAAATTTTTTTTTGTTCTCAGTTTCTCTTTCTAATTGGGAGGTACATTAATTTTGTGAGAGAGTGTTTGTAGGTTTTAGCAGTGTGGTTCTTTATTCCATTGGTGCAGATTGTAGCACTCTGTACCTGAGTGGATGGGTTTAATAAGTTGTTGTGGACAACACATTTTGTTTGTTTGGTGTTTTTAAATGTCTTATTGATGATTTTTTGTTTTTGCATCACAGCAATTTCTAGGTGAAGCAACTTCCCCTTCTTCTCCCAGCATTTGTCCATCTCTTGTAACAAAAAAAAACATTTAAGCAAAAATAACAGTTACTGTGACTATATTTGACATTGACCGTAGCCCTCTGTACCTTTAGTCCCTGGCTTCTCTTCTCTCCTGGACCAAGAAAATGTCATTGTAGTTATTACTCATCATTCAGCTTCTTGTCAGTGTTCTTTACATTTACATTATTGCCTAGTAACATTATGTATGTTGTTCTTGTTCTGCTTAACTTTACCATGCATCAGTGCATATGTTCAGGTTTATCTGAATCCCTCATTTTTTATTTATTGCCCAATATTCTGTCATGGAGTTAAGCTCCCTGAGAGTAAGGACACATGTATGTAATTGCATCGCACAGAGACATTTAAAAAATTCTTGTTGATCTCTGTAACCCTGTTTTCAGTTATGGAGTGGCCATTTTGTTTCCAGTTCTTTGTTACTACAAAAATGTTGCTATAAATATTTTGTTATTTATGATATTTTCTTTCTATATTTGATCTTTTAAATGTATGTTTAATAGTGTGGACTCTAGATCAAAGGATATGAAAAGGTTAGTCACTTCTCTGGAATGATTCCAGATTGTTTTGCACAAAAGATTGCACTACTTCCCAAATCCACCAACCAGTATTTTACTGTACCTGTCTTTCCACAACCCTTCCAATACTGTTTCTGTTTATCCTCTTTGCAAGTTTGGTGGCTGTAAGATGAAGTCTCAGAATTGTTTTAAGTTGTTTTCCTTTTATTAGTGATTTGAAACATTTGTTTTAAACTATCAGACCATTCCCAGTAGGAGGATGTGAACAACGAACGCTTCATTCTGTAGGCCAAAAAAAAAAAGTCTTCCTAAAAGACCATTTTGTAATATCTGCTTTGTTTTCCATTTATATTCTTTTTCTTGAATTCCATTTGTACTTGAAACCAAGAAAACTTAGGAACAAAATAAGTGGTAATGTTAATTAATTAGATGGGTCTTAATTTATTAAGTTCTATAAAACAATATTAGAAAATAGCATTTAAAAAAATAAAGTATTTAGTGACAGATTCTAATTCACTAATACTCTCTAATATTTATCATTTGTAGTTGTCTCCAGTTTTAACCAGTGAAGTGCATAGTGTTCGAGCAGGGCGGCACCTTGCTACTAAATTGAACATTTTAGTACAGCAACATTTTGATTTGGCTTCTACCACTATTACCAATATACCAATGAAGGTAAGATAAAAATTTTTCTCATCTTGGAGGGACTGTATTCCTATTTTAAAAAATTGTTATGAAGTTTACTGTTTATTTTAATTGGATCTTTGCATTTTTTTTCTCTCCATATCATATTTTCTTTTTTTGCTAGCCCACATTCACTGTATGTGACCAGGTCAGTAACTATTGATATATGCCTTGAAGGATCACAGAACAAAATGCCATATTGTTATTTCACCAATTAAGATTAGACTATATAAATTTTTTCTGTTCATATTATTTTGTACAAAATCTAATCTGTTCATGTCATATTATTGCTGTGTCTGTGATTCTTTTCCTGATAGCTGTGTTACTAGATTTTTCTCATTTTGTGCGTTCTAGTGGAGCTTTTCTTTCCTCTGTAATTTTCTTAACCATTTAACATAAAGATGTTAATAACTAATAGATACTGATCACAAAATAATAAGCCATGATTTTCAGTTGGCTTATTGCATCCTAATGTTAGGAAGAATTGAATTTTTGTACATCTATTACTCAGTTCAACAAACATTTATTAAGCAAGATGCTAGGAATACCCAGATAAAATTAAAATGATCTCTGCCCCCAATTCTATTCCCATGAAGGGCTGGAGGTGTATTTTCTTAGGACTCTTGAGGCTCTTTGTATCCATTATACTATATATGAATGCCAATTATTCCATCATTAAATTGTGATTTAATTATCTAGTTAGCATTTTTGCTGTCACACTGTGAATAGTAATATGAATGAAAAAGTGACAGGAGTCTTTTTAGCTCTTTTTCTTTAAATAATATTGAGAAGGAAAAATGAGTCTCTTTGAATTACATGGGCTAGACCCTCAATGGAAAATGTGTGCTTCCTCAGTATAATCTTTTGTATATAGCAGTTAGCAAATATAGTGGAACTGATTTGCTTTAATATCTTAAATATGATTACAGTGTACATCATAACAAAAAAATAATTTTAGGTTGGCATATAGTTTGCTTGTGTCTTATTGATAGGATTGGTGTGCTGTTGATGTGACACTTTTCTACTTTGGATCTTTTAGAATACAGTGTGCTGGAGTTTGTATTCACTATTTTATGAACACAAGTTCTTAAGATCATGATGATTTCTGTATTTGCTAATTGATGTATTATGGTGCTTGCTCATCTGTTGCAGCTATTTAAAGATGCTATCTTTAGCCAAAAGTTTTATTTTCAATTTTGAGTGAATGGTCAGTTCGCTTGTTTCAGTTGTATTTGACTCTTCTTGACCCCATTTGGGGTTTTATTGGTGGAATGGTCACTATGGTAGGATATTTGAGAATTTGAAAAACATGGGCTAGGAACAAGAATTAGGTTAGAGTTCTAAGACTGCATCTTACTAGATATGTGACTTAAGTGTCTTATGTGTCATCTTATGGGGAAAAAAAAGGTATTTATACCTGGTCTGCCTAGTTCAGAGGGTTGTTTATAAGTATCAAATTGGATAATATTTTTAGGAGTATTTTGTAAACTGTAGAAATATAAGGTGTTATGATGATGGTAAAACTAACTTGTTAGTTTTGTGTACAACCTTTTAACATTGAGCAGTGCCCAAGAAGCAATACTAGTTAAGAGTGATTGGAAGCAAAAGTAATACTCTTAGCTAGTGGTGTCAAACTCAAATAGAAAAGGGAGCCATTGAATCCTATATAAGGATCCTTGCAGGTGCATATTAACTTAGAAAACCACATAGTAACATTAATGTTTTTTTTTTAATTTATTTTGTTAATTACTTCCCAATTACATTTTAATCTAGTTCTATTACACTTTGGAATATTGTAGGCTGGATGTGGCCTTGACCCCTTTGCTTCAGTACTTCCAGAGGCAGGAGCTTCTTTTAGGTCTGATACGATAACCATGAGATTATTTTTCCTAATACTCTTGAGAATTATTTTTCTTGATTAGATTCTACATTGGGGGAAAAATTCTTGCATCTTTAAATAAGTCACTGAGCAAACTACTGCAGAGTTAGAACTTACCCCTTTCTAATCTATTTGACCGTTTATCACCTTCAAGCAAAAGCCAAAATTATTAATTATTTAATAGTATGAGGAAACTGATTTTTAAATGTCTCCAATTAAAGGAAGAACAACATGCAAATACATCTGCCAATTATGATGTAGAATTACTTCATCATAAAGAAGCCCATGTAGATTTCTTAAAAAGTGGTAAGTAAAACATAGTGAATTGGTTTTGATAGACTATAATAATAAAAACATTTAAAATTGTAACTTTTGTTAAAACCAGTTGTACATTTCTTAGTCTTGGAAGCTAACCTATAAAATTGTTCATTCAGCAAACTCTTAAGGACTTATAGTGTGCAAGTACTATTGGTTCCCAGCAATTTCCAGTTTTCTTAGAACCTTGAAGTGCTCTGTGTATTTTTTTAAATGGGGTTTTAAAATCTCTTTGTGATTTCCCCATTGTCATTTGATTTCCAAGTCCATTAACAAAAGTCTTGTGTGGACTAATTTTGGGGGTAATGTAGGCTATTTCACTTTGGAATAACAATGCATAGTTTGGTTTTAATTAATAACAGATAACATTCATATAGCACCTTAAAGTTTGCAAAGTTATTGTATGCATTATCCCATTTGAACCTCACAATAGCCCTATGAAACAAGTACTATATTACTATTACTGTTATTATTATTATCACCTTTTTCTTTGTTTCTTTTTTTTTTAAATACCAATGAGGTAACAGTCTTAGAGAATTTAAGTTACTTGTCCACAGTTGTACAGTTAGGTCAGTAATAGTGATAGTTTGAATATTTGAATGAATTCTTAAATATTTAAATGTCTAGAACTGAAATGCATTTTTGAGTTGAGCAGTTGCTCAAATTCTTAATTTTAGAGGTGAGCAAACTGTTATAGAAGTGAATTTGGAGTTTAAAAAAAATCTGATTTAAATTTTGAGCAATTGCCGCTTTTTATCCACTCAGCTTCCTAATGTAAGTTGCAGGAATTCTCTTTGCTATAGAAAATGCTTGCCTTACATGGGCACTAAGAAGGCTGGTATCTGGGGTTAGAATAGCTACTCATACTGCTTAGACTCCAGTTTCTTTGTAAACCACCAGGAAGTGCTTTGAACCAGAATGGCTCTAGCTTTCCTGTAGCACATGCACAGATTTGAATAGTTTGCCAGGGACCACTTCTAGTCACAGCAGATTGTATCCTAAGTCTCTTGTCTGTCGTGCTGTGCTGACAGGTAAGTACCGGTGCTATGTAAATGCTAGCTATTATCATCACTGTTGTTATCATCTTTTTTTTTTTTTGACAAGGCAATTGGGGTTAAGCGACTTGCCCAGGGTCACACAGCTAGTAAGTGTCATGTGTCTGTTCTGAGACCAGATTTGAATTCAGCTCCTCCTGACTCAAGAGCCAGTGCTCTATCCACTGCGCCACCTAGCTGTCCCCCAATAATTGTCCCATAATTCACATATGCGTAAGTACAACTTTGACCTGGAATATTGGTTGGAGTTCCTTTGGTGCAGATATCCATTCTCTCCCTCACTTTTTTTTTTTTTGGTGAGGCAGTTGGGGCTTAGTGACTTGGCCAGAATCACACACCTGGCAAGTGTTGTATCTGAGGCCAGATTTGAACTTGAGTCCTCCTGACTCCAGGGCCGGTGCTGTATTCACTGTACCACCTAGCTACCCCATCATTATTTCTTTTTTTTTTTTTTGCATGATATATGAATTTTATTAAAGAGTACCCTAGCTCCCCTGAATATTTATGTTTATTTTTTTTAATTTTATTAATTTATTTTGATTTATTAATAATTACTTCCATATCCTTTTGAGTTTAAAATTTTTCTCCCTTTTCCTCCCCACTGCCCTCCCCAGGATGGTGCACTATCTTGTATAGGCTATACATTTACCTTCCTATTAAACATATTTTCACATTAGTGGTGTTGTAAGTAAAAATTAAAATCCGTAGGAGGAACCATCAGAAAGAGGAAACAAAACTCAAGAGAAGAGAAAAAAAAATAGCAATTCAACTTTCATAGTTCTTTCTTTGGAGTGAGTGATGAGTGAGTTTGGATCCATGATAGTATTAACTGTTGGGAGTCCCTATGAGGAAATTCCTTCTGGCAGTGCAGATCTGCACACTCTCTGCAGTTTATGATTTGCTTAATTGCCTGGGAATCCCAAGAGGTTAAGTCATTTGTCCAGGGCCACATAGCTATTATGTGTCAGAGATAGGACTCGGACCCAGGTCATCGTGATTCTGAGGTTTGGCTTGATATCAGTTCCATCATGCCACTGATGGTGTCTGTCCCAGACCCGAAAGGTAGCCTGGGCCAAAGCACAGAAGTAGTGGTAAAATGTCATATAAGGATGTTAGAGGTTGGAGTTTACCAGGGTAGGGAGGATCAAGAATCAGACTGCCTTTGTAATTCCTCGATTGCCTTTGGGAAAGTGTCTGGCCACTTGGATGCCTTCTGTCTTTAGTGTGTCTGTGCGTAGGACAATCTGAGCTCAGTGAGGAACCTCTGCTAGTGCTCCAGAAATTGCCCAGTCCCTCATTGCCTCCTGCATAGACTTGCAACAGCATCTGAAGCCTCTCTGCTCTCTAATCCATGGGTTCTTAGCCTGGAGTCTGGCCCCAAAGGTTCTGTAGATAGATTTCAAGGGGTCTGTGAACTTTGATAACTGTGTTTCAGAATAATTGGTTTCTTTTGTAATGTGTGGATTTTATTTCATGCACGTAAGAACATTCTGAGAAGAAGTCCCTAGGCTTCTTGGGCTGCCCACACAGGACTTCATAACCCACTAGAAGTGAAAAGTCCCCTGCTCTCATGCAGCTTCCATTCATCGGTCTTTCTGCTTCCCTGTTCAAGAAGGCTTCATGGCTGCCTCTTGCCTCTCAGCGAAAATATGCTCCTTTGTTTGCTAATGCTTCAAAATCCAGCCCTTCTCTTTAGACTGATGCTCTGCATCTTCTCATCAGCCTGGGTTACTTGCTCTTCCCTCTACATGATAGTCCATCTTGTGCCTCTGTGCTTTTGCCCCCATGCCTGGTATGAATACTCTCCTTCCATAATACTCTCCTTCCCTTCTAATGGCTTTGGTAAGCCCTAGCTCACTTCAGGGCTCAGCTTCAGTGCTGCTGCCATCTTATAAGAGTCTTTTCCTGATTTTCTAGTTGTTAGTGTTCCGCCCCCCCCCAGTGACTTGGTATCTCTTTTGTGTGGACTTGGTATGCCCTATGTAGCGAAGGCACTTGCTTTTAATATTTCTCTAGTATGATGCATTGAATGTGGTAGGCCCTTAGAAAATATTTGTTGAATTAAACCTGGTAACTTACATAGAAAACTGAAATGTGTACTTTCATCTACATTTTTTTTTTGTTGTTGTTGATACGTTAAAGGTGATCTCCATTTGGGTGGCAGTAGTAGAGAAGGCTCATTTAAAGAAACAGTAACACTGAAATGGTGCACACCAAGGACAAATAATGTTGGTAAGTACTTAAAATAATTAAGCAAAATAAGATATTAGAAATAAATTATAAGATACTTATGATATTTTAAAAAATGATAAATAGGTTTTTTTCCCCGCTAATTCTTTTTATTTCATCTTTAGTCATTATTGTAAAGGTCATGGGGGAGGTAACTTCTCCCTCTTTAAATTGAAGTGTTGCTTTATGCTTATTCACATTAGTGTTTACTTTGTGTTTCAGAATTACATTATTGCACAGGAGCATATAGAATTTCACCTGTAGATGTGAACAGCAGACCTTCCTCCTGCCTTACTAATTTTCTTCTGAATGGTAACTTTTTCCTTTTTTCCATTGGTATAATTTCATGTGTAATTTTATAAATGAGAATGCTTTGAAGTAGGTGTGCTAGTTCACCACAGTTACTTGCTAACAGATTCTAAAATCTGATCTAGGTCTGGAAAATTGTTTCCCTCTATATCCTTTTAACCTTTTTCGCACTTATTTCTTAGAACTTAAACATTAAAGAACTCACCTAAGTGATTTTTCAGAGATTCAGAAAATGATTTGTATTTCTGATCTTCCTCAAGTATTATGTTTCATTAATGAACATTATGACTAAAATATTTTCTGATTTTTAGTTGTTCCTCAGATTTCAAATTAATATTTTGAAGGGGAAAATAAATTAGAATTACTTTTTTGATTCAAAATAGCTTTTTCCTAAACTATAAAATTGTTATGAACTTAGTCAACTTTATAGCACAAAGCCTTTTTTTTTTTTGGTCCTGATCTGCAGTTTGATCAGGGTAGGGAATTCTTGACCTAGAAACTCATTCTACCAATGCATGTTTGTAATTTTTAGTCTTATGTGTAGCCCTGGGGACACTGAGATGTTAAATCACTTGCTGGTAGTCTTGCAGTTGGTATGTGGAAGGACATGAACCTAGATATTGATGACTTCAAGGCAGTGGACTTAGTGGACTTCTGTCTACTAAGTCGCCCTGCCTCTCGTGCATTATATCGAAGTAACTAAGAGTAACAATGTAGCCTTGTAGTAAATTTAATTTTACTTTTGTGTTATGCATTGGGAGGATAGAATTTAGATTTCAGTAAAGGTCTTAGAATTAAATATTGAATATTTCTAGGAATGCAGCTGCTCAGAGCTATATTCCACTGCAGAAACCTCCAAAAGAATTTCCTTTTAGAAATGATAATGGTACTTTGAACAGGATGGAAACATAAACTTCATTCAGAAAAGCCTTAGTAGCTGCTAGAACTCAGAACTTTTAGGTGCTTGTGGTAACAGTGAAGCATCGTGAAATGAAAGGGAGCTTCCCTTTTTGTTGCTGCTCTTCTAGAGGCTGGCCAAAAGTGCTGTCACTTTGCTTTTTTGGTGTCCAAATGACTTATGAAACCAACAAGAACAATAAGATGTTTTACCAGACACTAAACTTCGATAGCTTCCTTTATATAAATCTGAAAAATTAGAGTAACCAGTTAACTGAGGCTAGAAGACAAACCTGGAAGGGAAAAGACCTGCTGGATAAAACCTGTGGTTGGGTGAATGAAATGAATCACCCAGGAATATGTTTAAAGAGGAAAAAATCACCAATTTGAGTTAATTTGCTGATCTTGTTCTTGACAGGTCGTTCTGTTCTACTGGAACAGCCACGAAAATCAGGTTCCAAAGTCATTAGTCATATGCTTAGTAGCCATGGAGGAGAGATTTTTTTGCACGTCTTGAGCAGTTCTCGATCCATTCTAGAAGATCCTCCTTCAATTAGTGAAGGGTGTGGTGGGAGAGTTACAGATTACCGGATTACAGTAAGACTCTAATGTCTATGAGTACTACTTCCATGTTTTGAATTTGCCAGGCTGTTAAAGGGACTTTTCTGAGTAAGATGGCTTGATTTTGTTTGTTTGATTCTGCTTCTGCTTAGTTATTTTTGTGAAGTAAATAGTTTTGCCCATAAGATTGATTTAAATATTTAATGATAACTGTATATTCGTCATATAATCACTTTAACTTTAGTAGGAAACAAAAAACTCTGTCAGTAGTCTTAGCCTAGCATTTTATATTGCTTCATTTTCTGTCTTTAAAGAAATTGAACTTCTCAGAGGTTTTAGCCTTCAAAACATGTAAATGCAGCCCTATTTTTTCCATGTTTTAAAGATTTCCTTACTCCAAACATAGCAACATAGCTTTAGTTTTGGCTCAGATCTCTTTATATGTTTGAGTATATGAGTGTATATGTATATATGCATATAAACACATATAAGTATATATGTATGTGCATATACACAGACATTTTTCAAGATATTTATCTAGATTTATCAGAAATGTTTCTGGACACACACCACACAAAACAAACAAACGATAGTGTCTTGTGTTTCTTCATTGCATGTCATAGAACATAAACTTTAAGAGAGGTTATTACATTTAATCCATACTGTGTAAATTAGAAAATATAGTTTCTAATTTTATCTTGTTTGGTTATCATTAGGATTTTGGTGAATTTATGAGGGAAAACAGATTAACTCCTTTTCTAGACCCCAGATATAAAATCGATGGAAGTGTTGAGGTCCCTTTGGAACGAGCAAAAGATCAGTTAGAAAAACATACTCGTTATTGGCCTATGATTATTTCACAAACCACCATCTTCAACATGCAAGCAGTAAGTAATTTTAAATTGTTGCACAGTGTCAGTTTTCTGTTTTGGCTACACAGTTTTGCCAAGCATGATAAATAATTAACTTATTATGTAACAATTGTATAACTTATTTTGATCAATATAAGGGATGCCAGCTGTGGAATATATACAGTAGAAGGTAAGCCTGTTGTAGAAGAAATACCAGTATGGGAGTCAGGAAGTTGGGTTCTGGTCCTGGCTGGTCATGCATTGATTGTATAACTTCAGGGTAGTCATCTCTGGGCCTCAGTTTCCTTGTATACAAAATAAAAGGATTAAATTAAACCAGCAGTTCTGTAATAGCTCCTTTCAGGGAATCTATCATATCACAACTATTTTCTTAATTATGCTGACATTCTCATTTCTAATATGGTCAATAATGATTGATAAAACCTGCATAAATAAAACCTCCTTAGAGGGTTCTCAGTAATTTTTAAGCATGTAAAGGGTTTCTGAAACAAAAAAGTTTGAGAACTTTTAGATTAGAAAATTTCTAACTTTCCATTTCTATGAAATAAGTAATTCTACAGTTACTCACATATAATTTTAGAGTTAGAAAGGACCTTACCCTGTAGTCTTCCTTCTCATTTTACAACTAAGGAAACCGATTCCCAAAGAGGTTGTGATATAGATAGTGATACATAAATGTATCACTATCTATATCACAACCTCTTTGGGAATCTCCAGTTCATTGTTTGTATTCAAGAATCTCATCTAAACAATGTTTTAGTGAAGGGAGCATGGCTATATTCCCCCCCCCCCATTAAATAGAGAATATGACTTTTTAATGAGCTATTTGTAATTTTGCTTGAAGGTTGGGTCTTGACTCTTAAAATATTTAAAATCATACAAAATATTTCACTTTGATTGTTCAAGACATTTGAGTTTTTTTTTAATTAATAGGTAGTTCCATTAGCCAGCGTTATTGTCAAAGAATCCTTAACAGATGAAGATGTGTTAAACTGTCAGAAAACAATTTACAACTTAGTTGATATGGAGAGAAAAAATGATCCTCTGCCTATTTCCACAGTTGGTACAAGAGGAAAAGGCCCCAAAAGGTAGTTGGTTATTTTTTTTTAATTCTTTTCAAATAATTTAAATTGTAAGAGGTTAACATTTGTACTACAGTAATTTTTTCTGGTTATCAAATAATGTAATTGGTTGCATAATAAGTGTCACATAGGAGAAAATGAATGCCATGTTTATCATTTCCTTTCTTTTTTTCCTCAGTGTTGGTTAACTATTTTATAGCATTTTAGCTCTGGTGTGTTCTATTTTATATGAAAAAAGTTGTTTTGTATTTCTTTACTGCAGAGATGAGCAGTATCGTATTATGTGGAATGAATTGGAAACCCTTGTCAGAGCTCATATTAACAACTCTGAGAAACATCAGCGAGTCTTAGAATGTCTGATGGCATGTCGGAGCAAACCCCCAGAAGAAGAAGAACGGAAGAAACGAGGAAGGAAGAGAGAAGATAAAGAAGACAAATCAGAAAAGGTGGCAAAAGATTATGAGCAAGAGAAGTCCTGGCAAGATTCAGAGAGGTGACTTTTAAAATTTAATAAATGAACCGTAGAGTATATTGGCATGTGACACGTTCTGCCTACCACACATTTGAATATTCGAACATTTTACTTATTAGTAGTTTATTTCATCTAGTTTTATCATTGTGTAATATAGCATTCTCTCAGCCATACTGTCTTTAACCGTCATAATCATATTTAAAGCTGGAAGGGACCTTAGAGACATCTAGTACAAGCCCTTTGTTTTACAAATAAGTAACAAGAGGTGCAGAGAATTTCAGTGACATTCACAAAATCGTACCTGCAGGAAGTGGGAGGTGCCGTGCCGGGATTCAGTTGATTGGTGAAAACCCATATCTTCTCACTCCAAATCCAGTCCTTTCCCCCCATACTACAGTAACTTGCTCAGTGTCATACATATCTTTTCCCTAATTATATATAGAGAGAGATTGCTTTATCAGTTAGGTTTATTGTCATTTTAAATTGGGGGAAAAGTAGGGATCAGAATTTATATTTTTTAGAAGTTGAAGTTATGTAAGATAGCACCATTCTTGCTATTAATTGCACAGTCCCCTTAATAGTCTGCTCAATTCTTGTACTGTTTAGTGAAATAAAGATTAAATTTTGATAAATTGAGCAAAAAAGTAATCCATAATTATAAATATGTTAACTGCTCAACTGGCTATTTGTTTGCATGTGCATAATTTTCCTGCCCCACCAGAGATGAGGCTCTGAGCCATGTGGAAGTAATAACAGTGTGGTTGAGGACTTTTAATTTAGGGTGTTTTGTTTTGATGTGTTTTGTGTTTTTAATTGAAGGGGCTCCTTTCTTCCTACTTGAGGGAACTGAAATCAGTAGCATGTAAAAATAGGTTTATCTTCTCAACAAAGAAAATTTCTTCTCTTCATATCCTTTGTATCCTAGAAATTCTTATGTGTCCCAGAAATGCTTTTCCCTCCTAACTCTGCCTCAGGAGAGGAGGGGTCTTGGTTGCTAACTTTCAGAACCTAAGAGATTGTAGAGGGAAAAGTCTGAATAATAGTTTTGCCTTTTTTCCTAAATTGGTAGAAGCAGTTTTAAAGTTATTCTTAAAATTGAGTTAGTTTCTGTCTGTAAATTTACTTTTTTAGATTTTCTTAAGTTTTTCAAGCCTCTTAAAACAATTTTTGATTTAGTTACATTTTGTTTTTATTTTTCTCAATTATGAAGTTAAAAACAAAAATAAAACTTAAACATTTCAGCCTTCAAAGGACAAAGAGGATCGTATATGAAACTGAATTGTTTCCTTCTGAGCTTTATTTGCTTTTATTATTTTTAAATTGTTTTGTTGGTATTCTTTTCCTTTTTTTCTGTAATCACTGTTACTACTTAGTAACTTCCTTTCCCCCACCTCTAATCCCTCTCTTATCACAAATTACTGTAGTCAGACCAAACAGATCAGCACTTTGGCCAGGTCTCCTGTGCCATCACCTCTCTGCCAAACGGTAGGAAGCACACTTTCTCATGTGTCCTGGTGGTGATCCCAGTTCTGAAGTTTTTCAAAAATTTTTCCTTTATGTTGTACTGCTCTGTGTGAGTTCTTAAGTAGTATTTTGAAAGTTTCATAACAACATTTAATCCTACTCATATAATTATTATTTTGCCCAAGTTGAGATTAAGGGTTTTTACTTCCTATCACTTTATGCATTTTCTATGTGTATGGTTGGAGGTATAAAGATTTGGGGAAGGAGGGGAGGAGGAGCATGTCTTTTTGTTTTAAAGTTATCCTATGTAGAAAAATGTCGATTTCCAAAGACTGGCTGATGTAAGAATCACGTTAAAAAGTGTGCCTTAAAATTCACTGTTTGAATTTCCTAAAGATTAAAAGGAATTTTAGAACGTGGAAAAGAAGAATTAGCTGAAGCAGAGGTTATTAAAGATTCTCCTGATTCTCCAGAACCTCCAAACAAGAAGCCTCTTGTTGAAATGGATGAAACTCCACCTGTGGAAAAGTCCAAAGGTGAGAAGAGCTGGGACACCCTGTTGTGAGAGGTTCTTAGAATGCAGTCATCTCAGACAGCATCTAAATGGATATTTGTTGTTTGAGGCAACAAAAAAACCTCCCTGCTGCACCTTCGATTTTGAAGTCTGTAGTCATTGCCTGGAAAAATGTTGGAATGAGAATTATAGTGATACACCATTAATTTCCTTTGAGAACAAAGTATTGTAATGAAGTCCAATTTAAAGTAAAAACAAAACCAAATATTTATGAATTATGCAAGGTAGGACTGTGTGCATTTCAGCCATATATGACAAAAATACCTCGTACCTATTCCCTTTTTGTTGAAGGTGAACAAGACTGGCTGTCTACAGAATCAAGACATTTTTCTATTAGTTTTCTTTGTTCCCATTTCTCTCATTCTATATTTTTCTCCTCCCCAAATGTCAGTCCTTCTGTTTACTTCAATCATTCCCCTTACTTGTTGACCACCTCATAACTCCTAGTTAAAAAACAGAACAAAATATTTGCATTGATTATTTTAGTGTGAATGAGTTTTAAGCAATTTATCGTTTACTCATTGCATTTTAAAATCTTTACTTGCATTTTAAACCTTTTAATTCTAATTATGGAATAAGCTGTCTGTCCCTGTTAAAGGAATTATAGGCATCACAAAGCAGGTAAGAAGGTAAGTTTTTGAGAAATGCCTCTAACTTGAAAGTAACTGGTGTTTTGTTTTTCTGTTTGTTTTGTTTTTGGTAGGTCTTGTTATAAAGGAGAGGGGCAGGAAAATGAATTAAGCATTTGTCCAGTCTCTATAGTTCTAAATCTGGATGCCATGATTCTCCATAGTCAAAAGAGCTACCATTTTCATAGCGCTTTGAGATCTGCAGGGTATTTTCACTTGTATCACCTCATTGGAGTCTCATCACAGCTCTATTAGTGCTCCTTTTTTTCCCCTTTTTTCTTTTTACAAAGAAGGAAATAAAGGCACTGTGGGGGCCAAGTTTCCAATTGGCACATAACTAGTAAGTTTTAGAAGGGAATTCAGCCTACAATCTTCCCAACTCCCCAGTCTGTCTAGTTTTCTACTGAGCCAGGATGCTCCTTACCAGAGGCTAGCCTTGGATTTAGGAGCAGAAGCATGGAGGCCAGCTGACCACACTGTCATTGCCAGGGGCCTTGTTTTTTTCTCTTTTTTTTAATTTGAAGAGTTCAGAGAAGCCTGTGTTGCTTAGGCTTCACTTCTGAAACCTTGAGTCTGCCCTGCCTTAAAAGAGGCCTGTGGCCATGCACCCTGAACACCTCTGATGCTTATTAGTTGTGTAGACTTGAGCTAAGCACCTAAGTTTCCTGGCCACAGTTTTGTATGTGAGAGTCCCCTGAAGTCCCTTCCAGCTCTACATCTGTGGTCCAGTGAGCCTTTCTTCATCTTCCTTTCTTGTCTC
The DNA here is from genome assembly GCF_003287225.1 of Phascolarctos cinereus. Lineage (NCBI taxonomy): Eukaryota > Metazoa > Chordata > Mammalia > Diprotodontia > Phascolarctidae > Phascolarctos > Phascolarctos cinereus. The sequence goes on from NW_027555514.1 coordinate 170,540,365, forward strand.
CTCCTTGGTCTTCTTTCTCATCTTCTACATTCTAAAATTTCCAGATTCGTACTTTGTTTTCTATCACAATCAACACTAGAATACAGTTTAAAACAAATATAAATATAGAGCTTGTGTGATAAACTGAAAAACATCCCTATTCCTCCTGTTTTCAGTCAGCGAACAAACGTTTAGTGCTAGAAATAAAAAAGGCGAAAAACAGAGACACAGTCCCTTCCCCTATTGTCTTTCTCTCTCTTAGTGAAGTATGGCATTAATATAGATCTTCTTAATTAATTGTGGTATTTTCTGGCATATGGATTTGTAAATAAATATATATTATAAATTAACATCTCAGGTAAGTTATTGGGAGGAAGTGAAATTATATTTTGAATTGAATACTTTAAGGTCAGCGTGTATTTGACATCATTTAGTGGCTTTTTTGTAGATTATTTGACAATATCAACATATTTAGCCATTACTAGTTTTGTGCCACTATTTCTTAAGGGCCCAAAGTACCACAGTTGAGGGAGAAGAGGATTGTAGATAGCGTACTTCTTCAAGGTGAATAAACTATACCCTGGAAGTAGAGATAAAGAAAGCTTCCCATATGTTAAAACATATTCTGGTGCTTTAGAAGGGAAGAAAATTATTCATGATAACCTGGACGTCTACTTTGCTGTCAATATAGCAACTTTCCTTTCTTTTTAGGCTCTTAGCAAAATACTCTGAGGGTAATTCTGTGGGGAACAAAAACTTTAGATAGAGTTTAACTTCTTGTAATAATAATAATTCACCTTTATATCAACTTTTAGGATAATAAAGCATTTTCCTTACATATCTGTGAAGAATAGTTTTTGCAGATGAAGAAATTGTGTTTGAGAGAGGTCAAGTGAAGCTTAGGTAGCTACAAAATTGAAACAAGTGTGATTTCAAATCTACTAGTCATCTTGGACACTACTTGGCCATATTTTTTTTTCTTTACGTTTTACTTCAGTGTCCTCTTTTGAATCCATATAGTTGCATTTTTCAGTTGCTTTATTTTTCTCTTCACTCAAATCGTGAAGGTATTTATCAGTAGAGACAAAGATATACTTTTGTATTCTCAAACTTCAGTCCTACATAGAGAAATTAAGAAATTGCTTGAAAATAGTGAAAATACTTTTTCCTAACCATTTTTATTAAATTTGATGTCTTAGAAGAGAGAAATTATTTTGAATGAGGGGAAGATAACTTGGTGGGTAGGAAATAGTTTATATGTTTCTTTTCCTTTTTTTCTTTTCAGAAAAACCGTTTTATTTAATCAGTTGTCGTAAAGCATTCTTTACTAAATGGCTATAATATAAGGATAATTTATTCTTTTCTTGGAATTTTATGAAATAGGATAACATTGCCACATGCTTGACAAGTCTAAAATTGAGTCAGTTATTGAAATAATTTCCATACCCTTTTTTTTAATTAGGGCCAATGTCCTTGCTGTCTTTGTGGAGTAATAGAATTAATACTGCCAACTCCAGGAAACACCAGGAATTTGTTGGTCGTTTGAATTCTGTCAACAATAGAGCTGAATTATATCAACATCTTAAAGAGGAAAACGGGTTTGTATTATTGAATACAGTGTCTTGCAGAATGAGCACTGTCACAAAAGCTTCCTTTCCCTTCAGAAATCCAACTAAGCAAACATTTCAAATGCCAGAGTGGTCTATAATTTTAACCTTGAGGCAGTAGGGAGCCACTGAAACTTCCTAAGAGGACTGCGAAAGAGTCAGACCTGTTCTTTAGGAATATCAAGTTATCAGCTTATGTGAAGGTTGGATTAGAAAGTGGAGAGGCTTGACATTAGGACACCATTTAGCAAGCTGTTTCAGTAGTAGTCGTGGGAAAAGGTGGTGAGCCTTGTTTGAATTATTCTGAATTTGAGGTACCATTGGGATATCAGAAGTGGAAATGTCTTAGCAGGCAGGTGGAGATGTAAGACCGGCGCTCAGGAGAGAAAAGAGAGCTGGATAAATAGATTTGGAAGTAACTTGCAGAGAAGTGATAGTTGAATCCATGGGAGCTGATGAGATCAACAGAGACGATGTTGAAAGCAGGGGAAAGAAACCAGTTTAGAGCCATTAGCTACACCTGCATGTGCGGGGTAAGACACGAGTGATGATACTGCAGAGGAAACTAAGGAGGACAGGGGGATAAGAACCAGCAGAGAGCAGCGACAGGAATCCCAGGGAGGAGGAATTACCAGTGTGAAACACTGCCAAGAGGTCAGTAATGATTAATCAATTTAGTCTTTTGTTAATATGTTAAAGATTATTAAAGCTGGCAGATGTAGAATTTTTTTACATTTCCCGTCAGAGGATAGCTTTTAAAAATGCTGAGAAGAATTCTTTGTGAAATTATAGAAGAGGGTCACTAATATGCCATAAGATATAAAGGGATAAAGTGAAATACTGTTCTTTTTAACGCAGTAGCATTTACTGGGAGAGTTAGGTTTAAATTCAAATAAGATTCAGACTTTTTTGTTTCTCGGCTATTTTTGAAGATAAATTTCTTTTCAAGCCTTCCATGGTCTGGCTCCCCCTCTTCATGCTCTCTGTTCTAATTAGACCAGCCTGCTTGCTGTTCCCTGTACAACACATTCCATCTTGCTCAGGTGCTACCTCCTACTCCTGGCCTTTCCTGATTTTCCCCCTCGAGCTCCCACCTCAGTCATTAGTGCCCTCTTTGTTCTTGAAATTTCTTTGTATTTATCTATGTACATGTTGTGTTCTTCTAGTAGAATATTTGTTCCTTGATGGCAGAACATTGTATCATTAGTGCCTTCCACTAGCAGACATTTAGTAAATTTTTTTTTAATTGCAGTTGAAAATTTACCGATAAGAAAGAAGAGAAAAATCCTTGAATTAAGTAGTAGGATTTTGCTTTGGTCATTTCAATATGTTGAGATTTGACTTTTGTTAATTTAGTTTAGTTTAGTTTCGAAAGATTAAGATTATTTAAAGAGTAAGACCATCTTTTAGATGTTTTCTTCTTCCAACGTCTTTGTTCCTCTTTTTCTCAGGATGGAGGCAACAGAAAATGGAAAAGCAAGCCGGCAATGAGCAGTGACTTGAAGAACTAAACCTTAGTATATGGCATAAACTGTTTTATGCTAGATTTGATACTAGTACTTTTTCAGCAAGATTGTATAGTTACATTGCCTGGACTGGTTTTTACAATTTTATAAATTTCATCTAATTTGATCTTTTTATACAAGATGTAGAACTGGCACATGGTAACTGAAGGATTCACAGATGGGATTTGTCCTACAAATCATAAATGCATTTTAAAGTAAAGAGCATTTCTTCTGGAAATGTTAAAGATGGTCTTGTATCTTTTTGCCAAATAAAATTGTTAAAATATCTTTAAAATAAAATATTGGAGAATTTTTAAAATTTAAAAATATTGCTATACTTATTTAGCCAAAGCTGGTTTTAGAATTTTTTTTAGAAATGTTTTGAAATATTCTAAGATTATGAGAGTTAATAGATAGCCATGATTTTAATCTGGCTTGTTAAGCTTTGAGCATTCAGCAGACTACTGTGCAAACACTAATTACTATGCAAGGTACTGTGCTGTCTGTCAGCAATTGTGTTTTATATCTTTTGCCAACATGACAATTTTTTGTCTTATGTTTGATGTTTTCAGGGAAATCTGTTTTAAAACAAAGCTTTTCTCATTTGCTCTTATTTTTTAAATTGTTCTGGAAAATAGTATTTAGTAATGTTGGCTAGTTTTTTGAAATCAGTACTGAGAATGCCACTGTGTCTCCTGTCATTGATTAGAAGATGTCTTTTTTTTTTTAAAGGCTGTGATATAAACGTTCTAGGCCGGAATCTGAGCAAATCTCAAAGCTTTGACAAGTGCTGTGAATGTTAGTGCTGTACGGTTAGGGAGTTCCCCACTGCTCTAGATTTTCTTGGGCTTCTTGTTCTCTTAAAGATTATTCAGCTGGAAGATGAATATTGACAAATAATAGTTTTAGGGCTGCCAGTGAAAAGAGGCAGTTTCTCTAAGTCTAGATTACCAATCCAATTTTAATTGTCATATCTTGTTTTGTTTTTTTGGTGAGACAGGGTTAAGTGACTTACCCAAGGTTACACAGCTTGGGTCAAATGTCTGAGGCTGGATTTGAACTCAGGTCCTCCTGACTTCAAGGCTGGAGCTCTATCTACTGTGCCACCTCGCTGCCCTTGTTATGTCTTTAAAGAAAAAGGAAAACATTCTTTACTTGAACTTTACCCATGCTGTGAAACTTGTCTGTTCTCTGCCTTTCAATACAAAGGCAATCCATGCATAGAGCCATAGGCTTTGGTGTTTCCATGAAAATATGGTCGATGTAGATAACTTTCTAAATTTAAAAGTAGCCAGGTTTTATTTTCCGCCACCATGCCAGAGTAGCTTCTGAGTATGTACTTCTGCTTTATTCTATGATTGCACTAACTAGAAGTCCCTATGTAAAATTCTTAATTGAAGCTTTTATGTTTTCTTAATTGTGATGAAATCTGGGGCAACTAGGTGGCTCAGTGGATAGAGCACCGGCCCTGAAGTCAGGAGTACCTGAGTTCAAATCCGGCCTCAGACACATAACACTTACTAGCTGTGTGACCCTGGGCAAGTCACTTAACCCCATTGCCTAGTTAAAAAAAAATTGTGATGAAATCTAGATGTTCATTGATCTCAGTGTTATCACAGAAGAGTTGAACTGATATATAAGTACACATACATATACATATGTGTACGTCAGAAATACGACAGCGTACTTCAGAAATAGCTAGGACATGTGAACATAAGTCTTAGTGTCTCCAAAACATAGCCAGTATTCCAACAGCCTATTCTAAAAGAAGGAAAACTAATGTTGGAGAACTCATTAATTGAATAAGTAAATTTATGGATTTTTAAAAACTTTACATCTGCCTTCAGAAATTACACTAAGTGCTACAGAGATATTTTAAAAATAAGTTTATGGATGACTTGAACCCTTGAAGATAGCACTGCATTTGTTCTTCTGATTGTTGCTGTTACCTCACTTCAGCAATGTGCATCACCTTCATTTTCCCTCAAGTATGCTTTATAAGGCACCACTGAATTGTGTTAGTGCTATTTCTAGCACATTTGGAGTTAAAGTAATAAGTATAATTAGAGAACAAGAGCTTTTTACAAAAAATTTGTAGGCAGATCCTGTGAAATGAGAGTAAATCAAACAGTTTGCCTGACAAGCAACTAAGTGGTGCAGGGGGTAAAGCCATGGACTTGTAAATCAGAAAGACTTGAATTTAAACATGGCCTCAGATACTTCCTAGCTGTATGACTCTGGGCAAGTCACTTAACCTTGTCTGTCTCTGTTTCTTCATCTGTAAAGTGAGGATGATAATAGTACCAATCTCAGGGTTGTGAGAATCGAATGAGATAATATTTGTAAAGTGCTTGGTACAGGTCCTAGCAAATAGACATTTAATAAATGATTATTACAATACTTGTTGCTACATGTTTATAAATGCTATAAAGATGGGGCAGAAAATCCCATGGGTGTGAGTAATTGACAATGTTAGCGTCAGCGAAAAGACTACTCTTTCCTCAGGTAGAGCGGTTAGAAAAAAGCATATGCTTCCTTATACAACCTAGGAAGTTAAGATTTATTGTAAACTAAGCAATTGTCTAAATAAAGATGATTTTAGGGGGAAATGTAATCTCCCATTGTCTGGACAAAAGTGTAGATATATTTACGTCTCTTCTGGACTCAGTCTTCAGCCCCTGAACTTTATGATGTCTGTTTTGGCTACACAGAAGTCTCTCTGACTTCCTGATTCTTTTTCATGTTCTGGATCTTTGATAAGTGACTCACATAAGGGAATATTGCTTTAGTTAGTCTGGCTCTAGATACCATGGAACAGAAATATGAATTCAAGCATTTTCTAACTATTAAATTTATGACAACAGACAAAGCTCTGTTGGTACGTGTGTGTGTGTGCATGGAAGATACAAGGATACGTGTTTGTGCTCAGAAGCTTTGCTGGCCACCCACAGCCCCAGTTGTCCATTCTGGCCCCTTGAGATAAAGTAGCACCAAGAAGTCAGGCCTCCTCAGAACTGATGGCTCGTTCAGAGTGGCCACATAGATCAGGACTAGTACTCTTTTACACTCAAGAGGAAAGCGAGTGTAACCCCTTTAAGAAGGCGCCCATCAAGAGTATACCAAGAATCGTCTTCCTCCTGAAGCTCACTAGAACCACATGGCCGCAAGGAAGGACTGTCTGCCCCTGCAGCTTCTCCCTCTGTTTGGATGGCTCCTCCCTAAGGAGGACAGCCCAGTCATCCCTTCCAGGACTTTCCACCGTGCTCCCTCCCCAGGTACAGATTCTTTTGTCTTCCCTCCCTCTGCAGGCCCCTGCTTTTCAGTTCCCTTTTATGTATTGTAGGTGGGGTAGTGTATAGAATGCTGGATTGGGCCATGAAGACCTGGGTTCAGATGCAGCCTCAGACACTTTTACTAGCTGTGTGACCCTGGGCAAGTCATTTAAACCTGTTTGCCTCAGTTTTCCTCATCTGTAAAATGCGAATAATAATATACCTACCTCCCAGTATCGTTGTAAGGCTCAAATGAGATAACAGTTAATTGTAAAGCACTTAACACAGTGTCTAGCACATAGTAGGAAATATATAAATGTTAGCTATTTTTTTATCATTGGGCAACTAGGTGATGCAATGGATACAGTGCCAAGCCTGGAGTCAGGACTCTTCCCAAGTTCAAATCCAGCCTCAGACACTTACTAGCTATATGACCCTGGGCAAGTCACTTAACCCTGTTTGCCTCAGTTTCCTCATCTGTAAAATTAGCTGGAGAAGGAAATGGTAATATCTGTTACCTTCCACGAAATTCTGAAATGAGGTCACCAAGAGTGGGATGCAACTGAAAAATGACTCAACAACAAAATGATTATTGTCAATAATAATAGAAGAGTAGTAACTTTTTTTATATTTGTTGTGCAAGGATTTAGGTACTTAAGGAACATTGTTTCACTCAGCCTTTTTGTGAATCTGTTTTGCCTAAGGGTTGCACATTAATTCTTAGTCTAGCTAAGATTGTGATTGTCCATCTCAGCCCTGGGAACCATTCACACAATTGTTTAGATTAGGTAAGTAGTGACTTCTCATAATGTCACAATGTTTATGAAGTACACACAAACAGGTTTCTGGCCCCCACTTTCCCTGCATCTGATGACACTTGTCTCCATCCACTATATATTGGCAAATATCATGGGCAAATATGTAAATTAAGAACCCTTCCCTTGTATACATACATTGAATAGGCAGGCCAATAATTGACAATCCTATTGCTTCCATGTACTAGCTCTATAAATTTCAAGTCTCCAGCCTTCCATTAGTAATTCATAGGAGGGGAGTGTGAGGGAGAAGAATTCAACTATGTCTGATGAACAGGAATGATCAGATGGATTGGGGGCTGGTCGAAAAATGCCAGCCTTGTGGCTGCTGGCCAGAACCCTAATCCTTTCTTCAAGAAGTTGAGGCACATTAAGGTTGGATGCTTGCTTAAGGACATAGTCATGATGGGGCACAGTTCATGAAATAATTAACATTTACTGGTAAATTTCAAATTTCATCCCATGCTTTATACCCTCCCCTCTCATGAGAAACAATACAATTCATTTACTCTGAATAGATTTATCCTTAGTGTTGGTAGGGGACCAGGTTAAGGTGACACTGTCATTGTGAGATCAGGGAGATGATACAGAAGACAAGGGGGGCAAGTGGTTTCCGATAATTTGGGTAGCTGAGATTGAATAAAAGGAATATATGAAAAGGAGAGGGCAGTTAGGTGGCATGGTGGATCACTGGTGACCTGCAAGAATAAATTCAGTGAGAACTTCAGGAAGAAATTCTGCTGAAAGGAAATGGAAGAAATTCAGTTGCAAGAGGTGGAAGAGAGAATGGGTAGTGAAGTGCATAGGATGGAGGCGTCCTATATTGTTCTTCAATTGTTTTCAGTCGTGTCCAACTCTTCTTCGTGATTCCTTTCCGGGGCTTGCTTAGTAGAGACACTGGAGGGGTTTGCTATTTCCTTTTCCAGCTCATTTTGTCGATGAGGAAATTGAGGCAAACTGTTAAATTCCCCTCCTGATAAGTAATAATAACAATAAATAGCATTTATGTAGTACCTGCTATGTATTAGGCTGTGCTGAGCACTTTATAAATATTATCTCATTTGATCTTCACAGCAACCCTGGGAAGTAGGTACTATTTAATATTGTCCCCATTTTACAGTTGAAGAAACTGAAGCAAACAGAATGCAAGTGACTTGTCCAAAGTTAGTGTCCGAGGGCACATTTGAACTCAAGTCTTCCTCCCCGTTGCACCCCTTCCTGCTCTAGCTTTGTGATCCTGTATGATAGTTTATTGTGAACACATTAATTAAGACACTGAAAAGTGTGGCAAAGTAGGGGAAAGTAAATCCCACCACTTTGTCTTGGGTCAGTGTTAATGTCAGAAGTGTCACCTTAGTCTTGTCCTCAGTTGGATTTCTGAGGTGTATGACTGAGGCATAAGCACTTGAACAGCCTCTGTGACTCTGGAAAAATTGTGCTCATTCTCAACAGTTCATTGATTGATCAATATTCTGTGTTTCAGTGTAAATCACTAAGACCATACACTTTAGTCCATAAGCCTCTTCTTTTTTTTAATTATTAATTTATTTTTAGTTTTCAACATTCACTTCCACAAGCTTTTGAGTTTTAAATTTTCTCCCCCTCCCTCTCCAAGACGGCATGCAATCTGATATAGGATCTACCTTAACATTCCTATTAACACAAGCCCCATTTTTCACGTAGCTAAATGCACTTGTGAATTTGATAGCTCTGGAAAGGGCCGACTGGGCAGACGCACTACTTAAATAAACAATGAGCTCTCCTTGAGAGGGGACTCTTGCCAGAATGGTACCACGTGGTGAACCTGACTCCGAGAGGCTGAAAGTGGACATGGCATCTTCCTGGACCTGAAAAGTGCTAAGTCAAGTTTTCTGGAAGAGTGGTTTCCAGATTCATAAGATAAAACCATTTCTTTTTGTTTGTTTTTGTTTTCTTTTTCATTTTTCATTTTTTACTTTTTAAAAAAATTAAAAAAAATTTTTTTCTTTGATAAAACCCTTTTTATAGGAAGCACAAACTCTTGCATCTCCAGAGGACTTCAGGAAGCTCCCAATACATAATCATGCTCACAAATGTGTCAGGACTTTGGTGGCTACTGCTTAGCCACAAGAGGGACATTGACAACACCTCTTCTATGTGTCCCCTCTCAGATAGCCATTGCCCTGGTGCAAGCTCTCATCCCCTCATGCCTGGTCTGTTATGATGGAAGTCTGGGTGGTCCCTCCGTGCTAGTCTCTTTCCACTAGTCCCTTCTCTATTCTGTTGCCAAAATGATTTTCCTAAAGTTCAGGTCTGACCATGAAATAGGCTCGTTGTTGTTGGACATTAGAGGAACAGCTTGTCTGTTAGGGCAATACTGAAAGTCTTCTGAGCTTGGTAGGACCTGGACCTGCTGAAGCATGTATTCTCCTGAAATAGCCTTCAAGGACCCGGTGACACCTCCATGCTAAAATAAAACATTATAAATAAAGGACCATATTAATGATAAGCTATTGCTTTTTCTTAACATGCAGATTGACTCATTAAAAATGGTTCCTATTTATGTAAAATTATGAATAATTCAGGCAGCTAGGTGGTGAAATGGATGGAGTGCCAAGCTTGGAGTCGGGAAGACTCATCTTCATGAGTTCAAATCTGGTCTCAGACACTTACTAGCTGTGTTACCCTGGGCAAGTCACTTAACCCTGTTTACTTCAGTTTCCTCATCTGTGAAATGAGCTGGAGAAGGAAATGGAAAACCACTCTAGTATCCTTGCCAAGAAAACCCCAAACGGGGTCATGAAGAGTCAAACATGACTAAACAATGACTGAAGAAACGAATAATTCATCTTAAGCATATTATTAAGGGACACAGAGATAGTTTGGAGGTACATCCCTAACTTTTGAAGGTAGTATCATGAATGACAAAAGGTATCACTGTCAGAGACAGAATGGTCTTGATGGATTGTAGGTCTAGTTCAAATATCATTTATATTATTTTGCCTCAGTTTTACATGTAAGGTAAAGAGGAAATTTCAAATGAAGTGCATGTTGTTTGTTTTCTTATTTATTTAAAGTATTTTTATTTTGTTATTTTCCAATTACATTTTAAAAAATTTTAACATTCACTTAAAAAAATTTCGAGTTCCAAATTCTCTCCTTCCTTCTTACCCCTGCTATACCCCTTGAGAAAACAAGCAATATATTAATTATACATGTGACATCTTGCAAAACATATTTCCATATTAGCCATGTTGCAAAACACACACACACAAAAACAAGAAAAATAGAGTGGAAAAAGTATGCTTCAATCTGCACTCAGAGCTCATCAGTTTTCTTATATGCCATCCTAGAAACCTAATACAATTCTTTTTGATATGTATTTGGTTTCATATGAGATTACCTAATGCAAAACTAGAGGCTTACTGATGGAAGGTTAACTGTAACCAAATTTGATTTGCCAAGGCAGCTTACTGCATTTCAGTGATGATATGTGTCCTCGTGGATAAATTTCCATTTTCCCTGTAGCTGTTATGCAAAACATAATCTGAGTTGATTTGTTGTGGTAGTCAGCAAATTCAAGCGTGTGTGTTATACTGTTTGGGGTTGGGGGGGGTCTTTAGAGACATCTCAGGTCATAAATAAAGCACAATTGAATTCAAAACATGCACCTATCTCTTCAGCCTTCATGATATAATGCTACTTGTTTCAGTTAAAACAAAAACAAAAACGACTTGATTGGCATGTGGAGTTTTGGTTTCTGTTTCTCTTATTCTCACACAGCCATCCTGTTTGCTGGGTAAAAAAAGAATTGATTATACTTTTTCTTTTCCAGGATCTTGTTCATATGTTGATGATATGTTTCCATGGCTAGGCTGGCCGTAGGTGTAACAGGTGAGTTTTGATGAGAGACTGTGAAGGATAGTGGAGAAAATATTGGACCTGGTGTCAGGGCTTGAAACTCAGCTCTGACCCCAAATTAGCTGTGTCACCCTATTCAACCCCTCTCCACTGCTTAAAGAGTTCTAGTTGGAAGGGACCCTAGTTCAATGTCAACCTGAACAAAAGTCCCTTTTATATGATGCTCACCAAGTGGTCACCCAACCATCACTTATAGACCATTAGTGAGGGGAAAACCACTTTCTCCTAAGGAAGTCTATTTTACTTTGGGATTGCTCTAATTTCTAGGAAGGTTTTCCTTCCAAATAAACATCTTCAATTTATTCAACAGCTTTTGAGGCTGTTCACCAAATTGGCCAACCTTCTATGGATATTCTCTGATTTAGCAATGTTCTTAAAGTGTGTTACCCAGAACTGAACACAATACACTAGTTGTGGTCTGCCCTGGAGAAAATTCTCTAAGATTATCACCTCCCTAGTGCTGGACACAATGACTCTCAAAATAGCCCCAAATAGCATTAGTTTTCAGACTGACATATTGTACTGATGACTCATATCGAATTTCTGGTGAACAAAAGTCATCAGATCTTTTTCAGATTAACTGCTACCTAATAATCATATCTGCCCTGTTTTGTACTTGTGAAGTTGATTTTTTAAAAAAATTAAGTGTAACGTATTACCTTTATTAAATTTCAATTTGGCAAGATTGGCCCAACGATCTAGCTTACTAAGATCTTTTTGGATCCTAAATTTATCATCCAACATAAAAGCAATCTCCTCAGCTTTGCATCATCTACAAATTTGATAAGTATGCCTCTTCTGCCAGGTCAAAAACAAGCTCCAATAATAATAATTTAATAATAAGCTCAAACAGCACAGACCCCAACATAGATTCTTGGTAAGTACTTTTGGCAAGCATCTGTTTCCCTGTTTTATGCCTCCCTTGATATAATCAGAGTCATTGAATAAAATTATTTTGTCATTATCCAGCAAATAATTTTGCATGATTTTGACGTGTGTGGGAGACACTGTGTTGGAGGAGAGCCTTTAAGGTGCATTTTGCACTACCAAATCTAATGTTTTTTTAAAAAAATCTATAAGCAATGAATGTAGTGGAACCTTGTGGTACATCTTTCAGTCAATTATGTTAAGAGTAAAAGATGTAGTCCACTGTGGAATATCCATTTTGCATGCCTTCCTTTTCCCTTCTACTACCCTCATCAAGGATGCTCTTAATGTATGTATTAATTATACCTACAAAATTTCATGTAGATGGGAAAGTAGGAATATAGGTCAGTAGTTACTTTTTTTTTCTTCTGATCATCTTTTTTTTTTTAATAATAAAGTCCAATAGCTTTTCCATGACTAAAGTATCTTCCCTGCCTTGAAATACCTTGAGAATCAATGTCTAATGTCCTCAAAATTGTTTTGCCTCCAGCACAGACCTCCTCTATGTATACTTGGACTAGTCAAATTGTTTTTCCATTTTTGTTCTCTTCAGTAGCGTTTCCACTTTATGAATGCTTCTAAATGGTGATGTGAAACTTCAGTAGTGACCTTGATAGTGAAAAGAATTGTTATTTAAAAAATTTACAGATCTTTTCCATCTTTTGTCCATTGTCCTAATAGTTTCATCCGTAAATGCCCTTAGGATGACTTTACTTAGTTGACTGTCTAACAGGGTTTCTTTTAACTATTTTTTTCCTTCACTAATTCTCACTATTTATGAGGCAATGTCATTCGTAATCTTTCACCATCCTCTTCTCTAAGATTTTATTAAGGAGTTTATATTCTAGACTGTTGTTAACTTTGGCTGCCATAGCTCTTTCTTTGACATTTGTCAAGTTTTTGATGAATGAGATGGTTTTTAGGTTCCATTTGATCTTATTAATTCCATCAGACTTCTATCTGAAATTGTTCATTTTTGATCAGTTTAAATGTTTATATTTTAAACATTGGAAAGTGTTTCTCATCAGTTAAAGTAGAAAGCATTGGGGTTGATTACCCTGGTGAAGGAAAAGTCAAGGAGTGACTTAAGTGTTAGTTGAAGAATGCAAAAATGAAACTATAGTGAAAGAATGAAACTGTTAAGGACAATAGACAAAAGATAAAAAATGATGATTTTTAATGTTCTTCCCTTCTTCTAGTGCCTATTTTTTCCTTAGCGTCATCAGTTTATTTAGATACCTCAGCTTGGAGTTCTTTTAATTCAATGTCATATTTTTTGTCATATAAAAATGAGAATAAAATCATTCTTCTAGCTTTGTACTTATTTTGATTTTGTTTTAACAAGTAGTCTGATTTATACACAAGAATAACTTCCAGATCAGAAACAATTCATTTTCACACCATTATAATAAAATCATTTCTATTTTTTGTGACCTCATTCAGTATTTGCCATGTCCAACATCTACTGATTTTTTTTTTAAGAAGATATTCGTGAAAAATGGATTTGAGGCTTTTGTGTAGACTACAAATCTTGGTGTCTCTCATTTCTCAATTTTTTTTTTTTGGAGTATGGGAATAGAGATTTGTAAGCAGGTATATGATTAATCAAATATCAGTTGCAATTGGTTTTCTCTAGCTTTTTTTTTTTTGGCTGAGGCAATCGAGGTTAAGTGATTTGTCCAAGGTTACACAGCTAGGAAGTGTTAAGTGAGGCTGGATTTGAACTCAAGTCCTCCTGATTCCAAGGCCAGAACTCTATTCACTGTGCCACCTAGCTGCTCCTCATTTCTTACTTTTGAACCACATTTCTCAACATATATAGTTCATCTTCATTCATTCTTTTGCTTTGAAGTTCCTGGGTATCAAGGTTTATATTGACATGGAGTATCATTGATTTCTTCATAGAATTTCTCTGCCTCCTCAACATATACAACTGATGTTATACATAAACTACAATATTTTAAATAGTGATCTTTTTATTATTTATTTTTAAAATAGTTAAAAATTTTTTTAACATTATTGTCAATGATGTTAAGATGATACCTTTCAATGATAACTTTCCTCATCTTTTCTACCCAGAATAGAACCTTCCTTTGTTACAAATAAGTCGCCAAACAAAATCAATGCACTCACTGGTCATTTTGGAAACATATGTCTCATTCTGCATCTGTAGTCCACCATCTATCTGCCTATGTCTCTAGGCTCCATATTAATCTTCTGAAGTCATGATTTATCACTGCATTGTTCAACATTCTGAAGTATTTCAATGTTATTTTCCTTTACATTATTGTGATTATCATGTAATTGGTCACCATTGATCTCCTGGTTCTGCTTATTTCACTTTCTATAAGTTCCTGAAAGTCTTCCTGAATTCTTCATATTTGTAATTTCTTATTGACCAATAGATTTCCATTATATTCATTACACATCATAGTATGTTCAGTCATTTGCCTAATTGACTGGTGCATCCCTGGGCAAGTCATTTAACCTCTTTCAGTCTCAGTTTCCTCATCTGTTAAATGGGGGGGTAACAATAGCACCTACCTCATAGGGTTGTTGGGGGACTCAAGCAAGATAGCCTATGTAAAGCATTCACAAACCTTAAAGTGCTGTATAAATGCAGTTGTAGAATATCTCCCCCAAATCTCCTCTGGGGGAGAAAGTCTCTTTACGTTGGCACTTCATACACTGATGAGACTACAGGTCTGAACTAACACTTAAGTCACTCCTAAACCTTTTTTTCCCCAGGTAACTAACCCCAATGCTTTCTACTTTAACTGATGAGAAACACTTTCCAATTCTTCAAACCATTTTTTCTGTTTGCCTCAGGACCTTCTCATGATTCTAGAAATGCTTTTGAATATTGAAGCTAGAACTCAATACTAAGGAAGGATCTGATGAAGAATGCAGGGAGTGAAGTATTTGACGAATATAATATACATATTATGTATATAGTATATATATTTTAATACTTATTGCCAGAACACCAACCAGAGTGTTCCCTGAGGAAAATAGAACAAATCTAAATCTTTGAACAGGGCAGCTAGTTGCCACAGTGGATAGCTTACCTGGCCTGGAGTCAGAAAGACTCATCTTCTTGAGTTCAAATCTGGCCTCAGACACTCACTAGCCGTGTGACCCTGTGCAAGTCACTTAACTCTGTTTGCCTTAGTTTCCTCATCAGTAAAATGAGCTGGAGAAGTAAATGGCAAACTACTCCAGTATCTTTGCCAAGAAAACTTCAAACGGAGTCGTGAAGAGTTGACCCTGACTGAAAAATGGCTGACCTACAGCAACCAAAATCTTAGAAATTACCCTTCAGGAATTTATCCCAGATTGCATCAGAATGATTGACAATATGACAAATATCCTACTTCAGTGGAAGTTTGACCAAACTGAACAGAACAATAGATCTTTATGTCCTATGAAGTAGGTAGAATTAACATATGTCTCTGGAAGTGAGAGAGAACCTGCACAAACTGTCAGTTGCCCCACATTTAGAACAAAAGAATTGATGTCTAAAAGGAAATTAGAATCTGTCATTCTGATAAAGGCTTAGTGAAAATAGAAACTCTTCAGCTAAAACTCATGTATCATTGTTCTGAAGCTAAATTAGCAAGCCACTCTGAGTTATAATTAATATAGCAAGGGATCTTTAAGGTTCTTTCTAGGCATTGTGTGATCCAATAAATAAAGGTTTTAGAAGGATCTTAGATTGAATCAATTTGTTTTATAACAGTCATAGCAACGGAAACAACACTGTTTACTCTGCAACTTCCCTAAGCCCTTCCAAGATCCTTCAGGTCTTGTCATGAAAATAAACAAGTAGGAGAAGGCAAGATTAGAAAGGTGAATTGGGCACGCTGTATGTTTGGCTGACTTTTAAAGAGCTTTGGCAGTGAAAGGAGGAGTAACAAAGGAAGGTAGCTCGAGGGGCTAGCTGGGTTAAGTGAAAGTTTTTGATATATGTCAGAAATCTGGGCATGTTTATTGGTAACTGAGATGAGTTAGGTAGAAAGTGGAGAGAGAGAGACAGAGACAAAGACAAAGAATGGGTAAGAGGGGTTGTAGAAAATGAGGTAGGGAAGATGTAGGAAACCATGAAGGATGACCTCAATTTTCTTGGCAAAATGGAAGAGGAGATCATCTGCTGGGGTAAGGAAGTGAAGGTGAAATTGGACCTTAAAAAGAGAAGCTGAGGTTTTCTACCCCTGCTGCAGGAAATATGATGAAATATCAATGGAGAATTAAAATAAATTGTGTTGTAGTGAAGACTTGGAATCAGATAACAAGAATTTAAAGTGGACTCAGTTGACATGTTTTTGTGATTTCCTCTAAGGGCATTCAATAGCCTAACAGTAGGACTAAAGAAAGTAGATGATGGGAATAGCTTTATATTGAGAATTAGTAGGATATGACATTTAAATTAGTTTAATATACACACATTGGAATGCATACTCAAATGTTTTTAGGGATGCACAATCAAAATAAGTTTGGAGATGCCTTCTCTAGAGACAGATTGTAGTCTTGGACTGGCTGAATATAGGAATTTCAACTGAGGGCCATCCAAGATACCATCTGCCTATACATGACAGTACTCACTTTTCAATGCAAGATGGGTGGTGTCCTTGTTGCATTTATATATTTTTCTTTTTATTTTTTTTTATTCTGAACTTTACAGACACTAAGTAAATCGGGCATTTCCGCATACATGGAACAACAGAAAAATAAGATCGTACATGCAACTGTGTATCTCTATCATATAGAGTTTGCTTTTCTTTTAAAATATGTAAGATTGGTGCAGCTAGGTGGCAGCAGCCTGGGAGTCAGGAGGACCTGAATTCAAATGCGATACATAACACTCAGACACATAACACTCAGTAGCTGTGTGACTCTGGGCAAGTCACTTAACCCCAAATACCTCACCAAAAAAAAAAATTAGGTTAAAGTATGTAATATCAACATGTAAGACAACTTTCAAAGCTATCTTGCTTGACTGTGGCTCTTTTATGGCCTTCCTTCTATTCTGTTGCACATTAAAAAAAATGTTTCAGTGATCCTTCTTTCGTCCTTTCTTCTTTCCTCCTTCCTTCCTTCCTTCCTTCCTTCCTTCCTTCCTTCCTTCCTTCCTTCCTTCCTTCCTTCCTTCCTTCCTTCCTTCCTTCCTTCCTTCCTTTCTTCCTTCCTTCCTTCCTTCCTTCCTTCCTTCCTTTCTTCCTTCCTTCCTTCCTTCCTTCCTTCCTTCCTTCCTTCCTTCCTTCCTTCCTTCCTTCCTTCCTTCCTTCCTTCCTTCCTTCCTTCCTTCCTCCCTTCCTTCCTATGATACCTTTAAGAATAATATAATTTCTCTACTTATTTCTTTTTTATTATGTCTATCTTTATTTTTGCCTTATCTGAAATTATAATCGCTACTTCTCCTTTTATGAGTTTGTTTGAAATATGATTAATTTGTTCTAGCCCTTTATTGGTGTAAAACTTTATGTTTCAAATGCATTTCTAGTAAACAGCTTATTATTAAGCTCCATTTATTCATTCTGCTATCCTGTTCCATTTTATGGGTCAGTTTGTCCCACTCATATTGATGTTCATAATAATTGATTGTGTATTGCTACCCCTACTTAACCTGTCCTTTTGTACTTTTTCCTCCCTTTGTCCCCCAATCCCATTTTTTAAAAGAGAAGATGATGAAGGAAAGTTTGCTTGGTGTCAGTGATCTACAATTGAATTGCTCTGTTTCCTCCTCTCTTTTCCCCTTGCCCCATCCCTGGTCACAGGTTTTTACTCTTTATTTATTTATTTTTGTTAATCCTCTCTTCGTGTAACACGCCTCAATGATGTAGTTTATTTTGTTCACCACAACTCCTTTATCTACTCTGCACACTTTACCCCCCCCCCCCCCCCCCCCCCCCCCGGTTTCCTTCTGTTTCCTTGTTGAGATGAATGTGAGATTGCTAGGTGCTAAGCTGTGTTTCTCTTGTGGTTCTTTTGGTGGGCCTACCTGGATACTGAGCTGCCTGGTTCTTGCTGCACTACCTGGGTTCTGGTCTGACCTTGCCTCTTATTCTGGATCCGCACTTTGCCTTCTGCCTATCCAGGCTTGGAGAATGTCTTTGATTAGAACTTCCACAGGATTCTGAAAGTCTATTTTATACTGGGTGAGATAGAGAAGTACACAGCTTTTTCTTTTTCTGTTTGCTTGATCATTTTTAGGGCCTTCCTGGGGTATTTGTGGGGGATCTGGGATTTTTAAGGCACTAATACACACTTCCATCTTTCCACAGTTCCCTCTGATACAGTTTTTCAAGATCACAAAAAATGCTTTGGAAGTTTTGAAGTCTAGTTCATTCTTTATTTTTCATATTTCAGTAAAAAGTGATGAAGAAAATATTACTTGGCTTAGACTGAGCCGTATACCTACTTTCACACTGCTTTTCTGTTTAGTTGTTTTCAGTTATGTCTCACTCTTCATGACTCCTTTTGGGGTTTTCTTGGCAGAGATAGTGGAGTGGTTTGCTGTTTCCTTCTCCAGCTCATTTTACAGATGAGGAAACTGAGGCAAATAGGGTTAAGTGACTTGCCCTGGGTCACACAACTGAAGCCTGATTTAAACTTAGGAAGAGGAGTCTTTCTGATTCTAGGCCAGGCCATGGCACACTTCTTTATTGGAATAACAAACTCTTGAAAAGTAAACTTGAAGTAAACTTGAGAAAGTAATAACCAGGCTTTCCCAGTATTAGAGCAGACCATTTTATAGTCACATAAATGACTGAAAGGGGGAGAAGATACAAGCTTCCACCATGTTTGTTGCTTGTTGACTAAAAAAGCTTTTGTTTCTGCTGAGTGAAACTCAATGTTATAGACTCTTGTCCAGCAAAATTTCTCCTAAGTACGTCATAATTGTATGAGATTCCTTGAAAGGTGTAAGACCAGAGATAACTTTCTTTATTTCCCCTCTGATTACTCATATTGAGACAGAAATGGAGAAGACCTGTGCTCACAAAGATGTCCAGCGTAGTATCTAAATAAAAGAGAGATTCTCTGAAGGTGTGATAAGGTTGTCCAGATGCGTGGATGTTTTATTATATAGCACCCTACAACATTCTAGAGCCTCCCAAGAGAGAGATCTAGAATCACTCGGAGTTCAGCCTAACCTTCCACACCAGAAAAAAAAATGGCTATCAGAAATTAAAAAATAAGACAGTTCAACTGAAACAATCTTCCTCCAGAATCCTGTCCTCAACTGCTAGATTTGTTTGGAGGCTCTGAGTTACCTCTGATAGTTAGGGATGGGTCCTCTAATATCTCCGGGTCTAGGAGTCCTAGGCCCCTGATAATTCTAAGCACAACAGATGAGAGGATTATGGTCTCCTTCGACTGGATAAGACATTGGACAAGTCCCTTAATCTCTCTGGGTTTCAGTTTCCTTCTTTGTAAAATGAGGAGGTTGTGCACAATATCCTCTAAGATCCCTTCCCACCCCTAAATATATGATCCTATCATATGCCAATTCAGGGCAGATTCTGTATCATTTAATGGAAAACGAAAGCAGACTGCCACTTTCTTTGTCATTTCCAATGCTCTACATACAGTGGTTACTTAGGAAAAGTTGGTAGTGACTGTTTTGTTCACCTCCTCTTCAATGTAGTGCTGGCACTGAAGAAGCTAGGAAAACAAAGAATCCTGAATTCAGGTCTAATTGGTCTTCTTGGAACAATTTCCTAATAAATACAAGATGAGCTCTCAAAACAAAATAACCCAACCAGCTCTTCCAAATTTCATAGACATTTTGTCAACCACATTACCCGTTCCCAAAAGACCAATGATAACGATCTTGAATCTAGTCTGGTAGTCAGTGATGATAGGCATTTTGTAATAGACAGATAAAATGAGACTTCAGCTCTAACTCATCTCTCTTGAACCGTCATAAATCAATGTCACCTAGGATCTTCTAGCTCTTGAGATTTCCTTGTAGGACAGATCTCTCTCACTGAATTTGCAAAGCAAGTTTTAAAATAGTCTCAGATGAAGTATAGTAACCCCTGGTAACACAGTGTTAGTAAATGAGGCATGGTGATTTCAGTCTGAGATTCTGTTTCTCTGGCAGTTATTTGGTAGGAAAGGGAGCACTCCCACTGTTATAGCTGGGCAGGTGTGTGGTGTTAACACAGAGGAGGCAATATATGACTTGTTGTCCTTTTTCTGGGCAGTGCCCAGTGCTCTAAAGCTAGAGATAGGCATTGATTTTCTGGTAATTTATATGTTGAAATGCCAAGGATCTATGATTTCATTAATCTGGGTACTATCCTCTCCAAAAACAGATTTCATCCTTAATAAGTCAGTATTCATGAGTTGCTGCAACAGAAAAATCCATTGCTTTGTGTCCAAACTCCTATGAGTTTCTCTATATTTTACTAGTCTGATCCTTGGATAATAACCACACAATGCTTTGCCAGGCCCATACCTGAGGACTCTCCAGCTTAGTAGATCCTGCCAGAACATGCATTTCATTGGCATAGGCTTCAAGGACCTAGGTCACCTCAAGCTACAATGAGTCATCAGGGAGGTCTTGTGTGGAATGTTCTGAGAACCTTTCTAAAATAAATTTGCTTTGGGAATTATCACTAAACTGTTCTCTTGCTCTCTGGTTCTAAGATATATGGGTAGTTTTCTTCTATAATTTCTTGAAATATGATGTGTAGGTTCTTTTCTACTGTTGTTCATGGCTTTCAGGTAGTCCAATTATTCTTAAATAATTTTCCTTCAATCTATTTTCCAGGTCAGTTGATTTTTTCCTGTAAGATATTTCATATTTTCTTCTATTTTTTCAGTCTTTTGATTTTATTTTATTATTTCTTGATGTCTCATGGCCAATTCTGATTTTTAAGGAGTTATTTTCTTTAGTAAAGTTTTTACCAAGCTATTAATTCTCTTTTCATGTCGGTTTTACACAGCTCTCATATTTCTCTTAAATTTTTTACTTCTACTGCTCTTATTTTCTTTTTAAAATTAGTGTTTGCTCTTTTTAAAATAAATCTCTTTCTTGAATTCTTCTAAGACTTCTTGTTGGGTTTATGTTCAATCCACATTTTCTTTGTGTCTTTGCTTTGTAGATGTTTTCAAGTCAGTGCCTTCTTCTGTGTTTGTATTTTGAGCTTCCCTAGCTCTTTATGGTTAGGTTATTTTTTTGTTTGCTCATTCTTCCAGTCTACTTCTTGACTTTGGACTTTGTGTTAATGTTGGGCTCTGCTCATTGTTATTGGGGATGTCTGCCCTGAGCTTCTGTCCTCTTATGTCCTGCTTCTTCCACAGCTCCAGACACTTACAGAGTCTGTTATGTTTTCAGCGCTTTCAAAGTGGTGTGATCAGAGGAAAGGTCTGTTTACTGCCCCCCTACTTTGAGTCCTGCATATTCCTGACCCAGGTTTCAGTCTGTTTTCTAGTGAATGGTTGAGTTTCAGGAGGCTGCTACTAGACTCAGTCATTGTTAGCCTGCTGGGAGGTTGTGCAGGTTAAGAGCAACTGAACTGCTGGTCCTCCTCTGGTCTGGGACATTCCTGCCCTGGTTATTTCACTTCTGGTTTATATGCTGGGCTAAAGGCTAGAACTGTGTCACTGCTCTGTTTCTGGGCTCATAGCTATACAGCTACACTTCTGCTACTTGTTCCTTGTTCAGTACTCACCTAGGGCCATGCTTGCTCATGACTGCTCCTCTCTACTCTGGATCTCTGGGTAATGGGCAATACAGCTGCCAGATGGCATCTGTTCCTATGCTCAGCACTTGTTCAGGGATCCCCGGAATCTCTTTCTACCCTGACGCTTCTTGCCCTAGTGCTTCTGACCTTTGGTGCTGCAATGCTCTCCATCACCATCACTAGGTGCTCCTGTCCAGCCCTCATCCCAGTGTTACAAGACCTCTCTGTTTTCCTAAGCTGTCCTGGTCTGGAAAAATGTCTCACTGTGACTTTTTCTTGGCTTTCCTGATCAGAATTCAATCTGGTGCTTTTTCTAAGTTGTTGTAGAGCAGGTGTGATGAGTGAACTAGGCAAAAATACTTCCTCTCATTCTGTCATCTTGACTCTGCCCCACACTAATCTGTTCTCAATTTGGACCTCTACCTTTGATCAGCAGGCAGGATCAGAGACTTGCTATATACTGTTCCCCGTGTCC
Source organism: Phascolarctos cinereus (assembly GCF_003287225.1). Lineage (NCBI taxonomy): Eukaryota > Metazoa > Chordata > Mammalia > Diprotodontia > Phascolarctidae > Phascolarctos > Phascolarctos cinereus. The sequence continues at coordinate 170,562,537 of NW_027555514.1, forward strand.
CTCCATCTCCTGCACAGGGAATGATAAACAAGCCTATGCTACAATTGCTATTGGGATGGGTAGCAATGTACTGTTCGATGGCTCCGCTTAGAATCCCTGTGATTCAAAGACATTGGGTGACCAGGATGAGACTCCTTTCACTTGCTTCCATGCCCTCTCTCCTCCTACCAATCCACATCTGTCCTAATGTGCCTGCATCAGCATCCCATTCTACTCTCCTTTTTTATTGTGTCCTATGGAATACCTATTTTCTTGTTACGAACTGTCGTTCCTCTTACACTCCTTCCTCTCATGTTCCTCCATCTTTTTGAAATCAGAAACCAGACTCCCTCAGAAGACACTGCATCCTTTGCCATCCCCTCCAGTATTGGATGCACTTTTAGTCATTCCACTTTCAGTTTCAGATGCTTACTATGTGATCCAGGGCAAGTCACTTAACCTCTGTTTGCCTCCTCAACTGTGAAATGAGGATAATAAAAGCATCTAATTCACATAGTTGTTGTGAGAATCAAATGAGCTAATATTATAAAGAATTTAACACAGCCCAGGGTACTGTGCTACATAAATACTTATTCCCCTTTCCCTCCTCTCTTTTCTATATGTCCTTAACTTATATTCTTTGATTCCTAAAAATAACAGTTTATTCCTTCAGCTAGAATTAGAACATTTTCCCTAGAGGAAGCAAACAAAAGCATAATGGAATGATATGAATGGACTTATTGTAATCTAGTTGTATATAAATGTACATACATACGCAGACATATATACACACATACACAGGTATTCTCATATTAGTAGGTACCAGTGGTTGAATCCCTTACCTGAAGTTAAAACATTTATGCTGTTTAGAGCAGTCCAACACAAACTGGAATTGAGTTGTTTTTTTTTAAATTTATGGTAGATTTGTTGCTAGATAGATGACTATCTGTTATATGAACTTTGATTCATGTTACTTATAGTAATTCTTGACTCCTTCAGCTAGAGTTCCAAAATTCTAGCCATTTTGTAGCAAACCAACACGCATTGAATTTCCTAAGGTAGACTTCTTGGAACACTTTTGTGTCTTTAGTCTCTACTTAGATTTCTAGGGCCCCAGGGGCAATATTTGAATTATTCAATTAGATTAAAGCATTCTAACCATTTAGAGCAATGCAACACAATTTAGAACTTTCAAGGTGGATTTGTTGCTATGTAGCTTTTTAACTGGATTTGTATTTAGAAGTCTTATAGCATATAGTCAAATGAACAAACTATGGAACTTATTCATCTGTGTATATCTCTATTTCTCCTTTTTCCTGTGTTCTTCTGTTTCTCTATCACACCTCCCCCCTCATATCTGGAATTCACTTTCTCTTTACCTCAGCCTTCTTAACATTTGTTTGACTTTAGGGACTAATCTAAGTACCACCTCCTTCTTGAAGCCTTCCCTGATTACCCCAGTTAGTAGTCTTTGCTCTCAAATGATCTTGTATTATTCTTATTGGTGCACATGTCACATTCCTTCAAGAAGAATATAAGCACCCTGAGGGCAGCTACTATTTTGCTTTTGCTTTTGTATTCCTGGTATTCAGCACCAGGTGCTTAATAGATGTTTGCTCAATTTGAATGCACTTAAATTAATGTTTGTTCAGTTGCCAGGAAACTGCAGAATGTGGAATAGCTTCAATGAAAATTTTACATAGTTAACTGTTCCTTATCTGAGGTTTAGCTCTGCTTTCACTCCCATCTCTTGAATAATTGGTAACTGTGCTTACTAATGTACATTTTTCCTGTCAAGCAGACAATGGCTTCTAAGACAAGAAAGGGTGAGGCTGTAAGGGAGTGAGAGAAAGCCAGGTCGATGCACGAAGAGGCATGGTGTAGGAAAATACCAACGTCTTGCACAATCAATCACTTAGACTGCGTCAGCAAGTAGTAGGCTATTTGTAACTGGCAGTACTACTGAAAAGAGTAATTTCAGGAAGGAAGGCTGTATTACTGGGAAGCAGTATGGTCTGGCAGAATAGGATATTGGACCTGGGGGCAGAAGAACAGACCTCAAGTAATTGTTCCGTTGTTTCCCAGCCCTGTGACTGTGGGCAAGCAATTCACTCAGGTGCTTCCTCTGTAGCATGAGAGAGTGATATTTTCACTACTTATCTCACAAGGTAGGAAAGCCTTTTGTAAACTCTAAAGAACATTGCCATTACTTCCTTTTTTTTTTTTTTTTGGTGAGGCAATCGAGATTAAGTGACTTGCCTACAGTCACACAGCTAGTAAATATCATGTGTCTGAGGCCAAATTTGAACTCAGATCCTCCTGACTCCACGGCAGGTGTTCTATCTACTAGGCTACCTAGCTGTCCCTGTTACTGTTATTTTCAACCAGGAGCTGAAAGGGCCTTGGGAATCATCTAGTAAGAAATGCTTCTTCTTCTTCTTCTTCTTCTTCTTCTTCTTCTTCTTCTTCTTCTTCTTCTTCTTCTTCTTCTTCTTCTTCTTCTTCTTCTTCTTCTTCTTCTTCTTCGAAATTGTAGCCTCGAGAGGTCTTCAAATATTAAAAAAATCCTGAGAAGCAAGGCTTAAAGTTAAACAAGTAGTCATTTCCTAATCAAATGGAAATTCCAGAGGCTCAGAGAATATTGCCTTGTTCTGTGTTCAGCAAGGGTTCTTTTTAAAGCCACATTCTATTTAGTCATTTGAAGTGAAGGACCTGATTTTTAGGAAAAAGGAGAACTGTGAATTTTGTCATAGAGCTCGAATGAGATCATCTTGGTTTAGTTATACTTCCCAGAAACAGACTCTTGCAGAGGGGAAACAAACTTTATTAAGCACCTACTATGTGCTAGGCACTGTGCTAAGTGCTTTACAAATATGTTATTTGATCCTCACAAAAACCCTTGGAAGGAGGTACTGTTATTATCCCCTTTTTCCAGTTGAGGAGATTGAGGTTAAATGACTTGCTCTGGATCACACAGTAGGTGTCTGAAGCTAGATTTAAACTCATACCTTCCTGCCAGCCTAGAGCTCTACCTATCGTACTGTCTAGTTGGTTTATATACTGTGCTTGACATATAGTGAAGGTTCCAATGACATCAGGTTTAATCTACACCTGAAAGATTCAAGGCATAAACATGTATATAAACAGAAGAACATGAAAAACATTCTCCCCATCCATTGTGCTGAATTCCAGATGACAAAAACCCTCGTGTGTGAACTAGAAAGAAATTTTGAGTAAAATATGTTTAAAAAGAAATTGAGGGATTTATAGTCAAAGTGTCTGTAACAGGGTGATAAAAAAAAATAACACCCACTTTCCAGGGTTATTGTGAGGATAAAATTAGATAATATTTGTAAAGCACTTGCAAATCTTAAAGCGCTATGAATGGTAGCTCTCATTATTAGCTGTCCATCTTCCCTGGAAGATAGAGTGCAACAAACAAGATTGGAAAAGTATGTTGGAGCCAGGTTGTGATGAGCCTTAAATGCTAAAATAAGGAATTTGTGTTTTATCCCATTAGGATCAGGGGCCATTGCAAAAATTTTAGAAAGTGATGTAATTGCACCTGTGCACTAGGAAAATTGTTTTGGTAACAGTGTAAAAGTTGGATTGGTGTGGAGAGGAATTGGACATGGAAATGTGTTAGGAAGCTATTACAATATTCCAGGTGAAAGATAATGAGAGTCTGAGTTAGGGTGGTATCAATGGGAGTGAAAAGGAGAGAAGAGATGCAGTTACGGTGGAAGTATAATCAACAGGATTTTGGCACCCTATTGGCTGTGAAGGGTATGGGAGAGGGCAGAGTAAAAGGTGATGCTAAGGTTTTCAGCCTGAATGACTAAGAAGATAGTAGAGCTGTCAGCAATGATGGAACAGTTAGGAGGTGAGGCAGATTGAATGGGGATGATGATGAGTTTAATTTTTAAAATCCTGAACTGGAGGTGCTGGCAGAACATCCATGTAGCAGTTGGAAATTTGGGACTGGACCTCAGGAGCAGAGGACCAGATGGAGCTATAAATTTAGATGTCATCTGCACAGATGCAATCATAGAAGCTAGTGATGGGTCGATGAGGAACAGAATTTACGAAGAGATAAGAGAACATGAATAAAGACAGAAATGCCCATGTATGGAGCAGAAGAAGGAAAGGAAACTAGTAAGGGAAGCTGGAGAGAACTGTTGCGGTATGACAGGTTGAGAGGTTGTGACCCCTCAAAGACTGAAGTACATGATGGGTCATCTGGAATGAATTCACAGACTCAAGCATTCTTTAAGTCAAGGTGGCAAAGTTTATTGTTACGCTTTTTTAGCGGGCAAGGATTCTTAAGGATTCCTGCAATGTTAGAGTGGTACAGTTAAAGTTTATATAGGATAAAATACAATAAACCTTGTGCCAAATATGCTAAGTAGGTGATTCAGGGTGGGATTAGGGAGTGGTTAAGTAGTGGTCAGTTCTTAAAAGAACATGCACTTCTTGTACCTACTTCGCAGGTGTTTTACCCAGAGTTCACTAGGAAAAGTCCACAAGGGGGGGGCCACATGGAGGTGTGGTCTTAGGCCTGCTACGTCACTAAGTTAACTAGAGTTCAGGGTAACTGAGAGCTGTCCAGTCTGCCACCAATGTATGTCTTGTCTGACAAGATAGATGTAGGGAGTATATATATGTCTGAAGTCTAGAATACAGTTAATGAGGAGCCCAGGATGTAGATAATGAGGTAGGGTGGTAGTATGTCTTTATGACCCAGTGCAAAGCCAGTTCAAACTAATAATTCCTTCAGGTGCTGTTTGTAACTGCACCAGGGAAAGGGATAAGGGTCTTGCCCACTCATGAGTAATTGCTAAGCACAGTGTCCTTGGGCTGGGGAGAAACTGTCAGGGATAGTGTTTCTGAGGCTAGGGAGAAATTGGGGTCCAAGTACAAGCACCCAAACATAAGCACCCAAGCACCCCATCAGAACCAAGGCTAAAACAGGGTTCTAGAAACCAAAGGAGAAGAAAATTTTTCCAAAAGGAATCTTAAATACTGCAGACAGTTCAGAGAAGATGAAGACTGAGAAAAAAAAAGCCAATTGATTAGGTAATTGAAGGATCATTACTGACCTTGCAAAGAGTAGAGATGAAACCCAGATTACCAGAGGCTGAGAGATGTGAGTGATGAAGTGAAGAGTGATTCTAAAGTATTCTTTCTATAAGTTTGTCAGGAAAGCTGAGGAGACATTTGGGAGTGTGGCTTAAGAAGGCAAACAGGACAAAAGAAGGTTTTTCAGAATACTGGAGTGAGTTTGTAGGCAGAGGGATAGAAATAAGTAGCAAACAAGAGAATTAAGATGTAAGAGAGAAGAGACTGTCAAGTAAATGGAGCAAGGTCATGAAGAAGCCAGGAGTGGAGTGGCAGCAAAGATATAGATGGAAGACTTAGATTCAGCAAGAAGGGCCCCACTCCTCCTGTTAGATCAGAGCGAAGGAGGATATGACTGATGAGTGATTTGAAGGAGAGGAGAAAGCTCAGGATGAGACAAATGAAAGTAGGTGATTAGGCTGAAAGCGGCGGAATGACAATCCAGAGAGGGAGATCCTTTCTGGTCATAGTTCCATACACGAAACGTCAAAATAGAGTCATCTCATGACTACCCGTAAGTGACTTTGTGGATTATTTCTGACTTCCTCTGCTGTACTTCGTAGTAAGGTTAGGAAGGGCTACCAAAAATGGGGCCATGAGAGGAATATGAGTCTGTATCTTGCTATGTATGTGTCCCATATGTACAAAATGTATGTACATATTGCCACAACAACCAACTGGCTTTTTCCCCCTACAAAATTACCAGCAACTAACGAACTAACTAACTAACTGACTGACTAACTTTTTGTGTCTTTCACACACACACACACACACACACATGACTGATATGACATACATCTAGGCTAAACATATTGTAAATTAAACTGCTTGAGTTCCTAAATCAAACAAAATAATTGGATATTATGTATTATTATGTATTATCTGTTATTGTCTTCCCTCCGTTATTATGGGTAATTGAAAATTGATGATTATTTGAACAATCAGTTATATCTGGAGTCCCTATATTGGATTTCAGAGAGATGTTAGAGACACTCTTCTAGAGTCTCCACATTGGCTATGTCACTGTTAGCATTCTACTGCCCCAGAAAGGCTTCAAGAAAAAAGAATAATATGAATAATATTTTTAGTATAAACAGCAGGCAAACTTTTGGCACTTGTTGGAAACTAAACTGTTATGCTAGTTTACCCAGCAGCTGAACAGCTGTCTATCCTTGCTTGAGAATGAACAGAAAAAGTCTGTTTCCATGACTGACAGATCTATGACAAAATAGCTTCCTCTGTTTGTCCTGCACTGAGTGATTGAACCTTAGGATACTCTACAGCAAACGTTTTGCCCTGATAACATTTCCAGATGGATTCTGAAGAAAGGAAATGATTTCGCTTAAATGACAATGAGCAGCATTCCTGCTGATTATTTTTTCCCTAATTGTTTTTGTCATTGGTTGTCAGTTGCTACTAGTTACAGAATCACAACACAAAGTCTAATAATTTCAGGGTCAAAGGGTGCATTCATGTTATTTATACTGTGTTTTTCTTAACATCTTGATTTTATATCATTCTCTTAATGTCTCAGTTCTATCTATAAGCCTTTGTTATCAAGCACAGCTTCATAGTGCCAGGCATGGAGTCAGGAAGACCTGAGTTTGAAACTGGCCTCAGACATTTACTGTCTGTGTGACCCTGAGTAAGTCACTTAATCTCTGTTTTCCTCAGTTTCATCAAATGTAAAATGAGGATAATAATAGTATCTACCTTCTAAGGTCGTTGTGAAGATCAAATGATATAAAGCACTTAGCACAGTGCACGTAGCAGGCACTATATAAATGCTGATTGATGAAGTGCTGTCATTTCTACCTTCCTAACATATCTTATATATACCTTCTTCCGTCTTCTGACACTGCCACCATCCTAGTGCAGAAACTTATCACCTCATGCCCGGATTATTGCAATAGCCTACTGGTAGGTCTTTCCCAACTCTGGTCCATCCTCTACTCAGATGTCAGTGATCTTCCTAAGACATAGGTATGACTGTATCACTCTGGTATTCAATGAAGTCCAGTGGCTTTCTACTTTCTTTAGGATCAAATATAAAGTCCTCTGTCATTTAAAGCCCTTCACAACCCAGTACCTTCCTACCTTTCCAGTCTTACACTTTGCTCCCTCTGCTTACTTTATGGGCAAGAGATACTGGCCTCCTTAATATTCCTTGCAAATATTCTGTCTCCTGACTCCTCATCTCTGCTTTGTTCAAGTCTCAGCTAAAATTCTGCCTTCTGCAAAAAGTTTTTCCTATGCTTCCTTACTCTTAGTGTCTTCCTTCTGAACCCCCCCCCATATCCTGTCTTTATCTCATTTGTACATAGCTTTTTACACACTTTCTTCCCGATTTGACTATGAGCTCTTTGAGAACCAGGTGGCACAGTGGATAGAGCGCTGGGCTTGGAATCAGGAGGACTCACCTCTCCAAGTTCAAATCTGGCTGTCAGACACTTTACTAGCTGTGTGACCTTGGGCAAGTCATTTGACCCTGTTTACATCAGTTCCCTCTGAGAGGTAGAGAAGGAAATGGCAAACCACTCCAGTATCTTTGACACGGAAGCTCCAAGTAGGGTCAGACACAACTGAAATAATTGGATAATCTTTGAGAGCAAGGACTATTTTCTGCCTTTCTTTGTACCCACCATGCTTAGTAGAGTACCTGACACATAATGGATGATTAATAAATTGTAGTTGGTTGATAGACTGAAAATAGGATCACAGGAAAAAAAAAGTTCTCATTGCCAGGCAGCAAAATTTTTTTTCTTTTTTCTTCTTTTAAATAGTATTTTATTTTTTCTAATTACACGTAAAGACAATGTTTAACATTCATTTTTAAAAAAAATTTTGAGCTCCAAATTTTCCTCTCTTTCTTCCCCCTTCCCTAAGATGGTAAGCAACTTGATATAGGTCATATATGTGCAATTATGTAAAACATATTTCCATATTAGTCATGTTGTGAAAGAAGAAAGAGAACAAAAGGAAAAAGATCATGAAAAAATAAAGTGAAAATAGTATGCTTCAATCTGTTCCATAGTTTTTTCTCTGGATGTGAATAGCATTTTCTGTCATATGTCCTTTGCAATTGTTTTGAATCATTGTATTGCTGAGAAGAGCTAAGTCTACCATAGTTGTTCATCCCACAATGTTGCTATTATTGTGTACAATATTCTCCTGGTCCTGTTTACTTCACTTTGCATCAGTTCATGTAAGTCTGTCCAGGTTTTTCTGAAGTCTACCTGCTCATCATTTCTCATTGCACAATAGCATTCCATTACTTTCATGTACCACAGCTTGTTCAGCCATTCTCCAATTGATGAGCATCCATTTGATTTCCAATTCTTTGCCACCACAAAGAAGAGCTGCTATAAATATTTTTGCACATATGGGTCCTTTTCCCTTTTTTATGATTTTTTTTTGGGATACAGACCTGGTAGTGGTATTGTTTGATCAAAGGGTATGCACAGTTCCATTGCCCTTTGGGCAGCAAAGGTTTAATGAGACACAAGGTAAATGTTGGTTTTTGAGCAAGCTGTCAATTTGCTAACTTGGATAGGTTTGTCTTTAATTTTTCCTGTAGTTGAACTGAATCCAAATTAGGAATATATCATCTTTTCACAATTAGATGGGTGGTAATGGCCCCAAACTCTGGAGGCAAAATTTCTGGTTCTTAGATATGTAGGCTAGGGTTTCTGATTTATTAAATTCCTGAAGGACTCATAAGATCAAAGATTTAGAGCTGGAAGGGTCCTCCCACTCCATCAAATCCAATCCCCTCATTTTACAGATGAGGAGGCTGAGGAATAGAATGTTTAGGTGACCTGCCTAGGATCACACAGCTGGCAAGTGTCTGAAGTGGGATTTCTACCCAGATCTTCAGGACACTGAGTCCAGTCCCCTATCTACTACACTGTATAACACAATGGAGAAATCTTGAAACACAGACAAGAGCAAAAAAGTTTGCAATGATAATGAACAATGGCAAAAACTATTCTTAGAAAGTAAGCTCCTTGGATAAGAGCCATGGTGTCACTATTCCCAGGATTGATCTCTGAATAATTTCCACTGAGTCAACAGGCAGAAACTGTGAGAAGTCAAGGGAAATAAAATGAAGGTCATTAGAAAATGAGGAAGGTATGGAGCTTTAAAAAAAAGAAGAATTTATAGCCTCTGGTTCAGCTGTTTTAATCCTCCTGTTAATGAGGTCTCTGTAGTGATTCGAAGAAAAATGATTATTTGAGGCAAACTTAAGTTCTCTGCAATCTCTTTTTATCTTCATTGGTGCTTATCACATTCTGACTTTCAGTTAATTCATTGTAGTTAAGTTATGTGGTTCCATGCCTCACTTCCTCTACTAGATTGTAAATACCTGAGTTACTAAGTCAGTTTCTTCATTTGATAATGCTGCCTATAGCAATTATTTCATAAGGTTGTTTTCAGGATTGGAAACCCCAAAGTGCTAAAACAGGGCCCCCAAAGTCTTAGTGCTATTTTAAACTATTAAGGACAAATATAAAGCTATTTCAGCTACAAAGCTTAAAATGCACTAAGAGAAGGGAAGGGAGGGATTCAAGGGTATACATTTTCCTCTTTGTCTTAATGGGTGTATAGGAGAAAGAAATGGGGGGTGATACTGAGGAGATTTGATACTTAAGACTGGGGAAATGAGGGAGCTCTTAATAGATGGCTTCTAGGTAAAGTAAAAAAGTAGATCTTTTACTGAGAACAGGAAGAAGGTGGTAGTGAAAATGGCCTGAAGAGTCAGTCAAAAATCATTTGCTAAGTGCTTACTGTGTGCCAGGAATTGTGCTAAGCCCTCCAAGGAAAGCAAAAATGTGGTTTGTGCCCTCAAGGAGTTCACATTCTAATGGGTTAGAGAAGATGTAAATAACTGTATATTCTATATAAAACTTTGTGTAATTCTCTCTGTCCCCATCTCTTTTCTCTCACTGTCTCTCTCTCTCTCTCTCTCTCCACACAATGCAAATGGAGGGTGATTTCTGAGGGAAGGCACTAACAGTGTCTGAGGGGCAGGGTGGTGGTTGGGCCAGAGAGGACCAGGAAGGGCCTTCTGCAAAAGGTAGGATTTGAATAGAGAGTTGAAGGTTGGCAGGAAAGCCGGGAGGCATTGGTGAGGAAGGAGAGCATTCCAGGCTTGGGAGACAGCCCAAGAGAAGGCATAGAGTTTGGAGTTGGAAGTGTGTGAAGAATGGAAAAGTAGGAAGGGATGAGGTTGTGAAGGGCTTTAAAAAGAAAAAGAGATGATTTTATGCTTGACCTTTGAGGTAATAGGGAGCCACTACAGTTTATTGAGTAGGAGGGTGACATAGTCAGACCTGTGCTTTAAAGAGATCACTGGAAGCTGAGAGGAGGCTGGACTGGAGTGGGGAGAAATCCAAGACTGACTGGTACAAGAGTAGGATTGAAGAAAGCAGATGGCAGGGGTTAGATTCCGTGATATCTAGAGCTGGGGTTTGGAAAGGGGTGGTGGTGGTGGTATGTGGCAGGACAAGGATGCTAGAGGAGAATGGAAAGCTGAACTTATTAAATTGTAATATCCAGATTTTGAAGCAAGGGTGATAGATTAGGAACTCGGGGGGTGGGGGTAGAGTCACTGGAGGTTGGGGTGAAGATGGAAAATAAGTTTAGGAAAGAGTAAGGTCCAGGGAGAGAGAAAGGAAAAAGAAGGGAATAAACATTTATAAAGCACCTACTATGTGGCAGGCATTGTGCTAAGTGCTATTTATAAATATTATTTCATTTGTTCCTCTCAACAACCCTGCTAGATAGGTGTTATTATTATCCTCATTTTATTGAGGAAACTGAGGCAAATAGAGGTTAAGTGAGTCACACAGCTAGTAAGTGTTTGAGGCTCAGATCTTCCTGATTCTAGGTCCAAAGCTCTATCTATTACTTCTTAGGAGGTTACAGTCAAGTAGTTCAAGATATATAGTCAAAATATAGTCAAATAGAAATTCCATAGTTCTGTACAGTGGAAATGGACCACTGGGTCTTAAATCTTGTTTAGACTATAATCTCCTTGAGGGCAGAAACTGAATCATTTTTCATCTTTTCATCCTTAACACCTACCTGACATACATAACACATCTAGGCACTTGATAAATGTTTGTTGAAGGAACTCAATAAAGAATTTTCTAACACTGCTGACTTTGCCCAGCTCTGCCTCACTTAATTCCAATTCATGCTGTGATATCATTAGACCTCTTTGAAAATGAAGGACAGGGGCAGCTAGGTGGCGCAGTGGATAGAGCGTAGGCCCTGGAGTCAGGAGGACTTGAGTTCAAATCCGGACTCAGACCAGACACTTGACATTTACTAACTGTGTGACCCTGGCCGAGTCACTTAACCCCGATCGCCTTAAAAAAAAAAGAAAATGAAAGATTAAAAAAAAATGGACTAACAACAACAGCAGTATCAGCATGTATAGATTAGTCATTCACTTAACAAAGACCAGATACTTGGTTCTTTAAGATCCAAGTGCACCTCTAGAATCTCATCTAGTCTGTGTCCTGGGTCTATAAAGGCTGGAAGCCATATGTGGACACCTTCCCTAGATGTTTTAGCAGTCAGTGCTATACACATAGTGTAAATACTGAGGAAAATGAGAAGACAACCCCAGACCATGGTAGTGAAGCTTCTGCAACCTTCTTTTAGCCTGACTTAACCATTCTCTTCTACATAATGCACTATCTCAGAAAAGATGGACCAGTTTGACAATTGGGGACTGGATCCAAATGCAGTGAGAACCTAGGTTAATTGCCTTCTCTTCCATGAACAAGGTACAAGAGTAGGGCCCAGGGTTCATCCCAGCTCTAGCTGTGTTCCTTTGCTCCTTCTGTACCTCCTATTCACTGCCTTTTTGAAACACAGCAAGATTTCTCCACAATGGAGTTCCTCTGGTCCCTCTGTGTCTCTCTGTGTCTCTCTGTGTCAATACTGAAAAGGGCACAGATAGTGGAGCCAATAAATAAAAGTTCATGGTCTACTGTGAGAAGTGGTTGGTAAAATGGTAAATGAGGCAGGGCTAAGCCGAGAATCCACTTTTGATCTGGACAGCCATGATTAGCAAATCACTTGTTTTTCCATGCTCCTTTCATGTACAGACACTGTTAAAATATTTGTCTGTATTTTAAAACTTCTTTAGCTATTATGTGCTACAAAAATGTGTGGCATTTTTAGTAAGTGAATAGGTAAAAGATAAAGATCTTGTGTACAAAGAGGATAAGGCATTTTTATCTTGGGGAAATTGAGAGTGTTTAATGTTTCCTGATTCATTTCTCATAAAAGGATTGAGTAATTCAAAGCTAAGGGTTCAGTCCTTTTAATGATCTCTGTCACACCCTTTGTCCCTCTGATAGATCTTAGAGCACGATTATGCTAAGAAAAAAAAACCAAAGCAAAACTGATGAATGAGGAATTTCTTGTTCATCTGGTTTATCTTGGGTAATGAGATGGCATGGAATAATTTTAATTTCTAAGGTTAATGGCAATAGTACAGAAAATCCAGCAGGGGAAAAATAAAAAGCTTTGTTCCAGTGTTTCAATCTATGTGATTTTCCTCTTCTGATTAAATGAAAATACAGTGGTATAACTCTGGGACTTACTGGGGACAGAGAAATGAAGAATTTTCTAAAGTGAGGTCATTCTCTATTGATTCCCCAAACATCTCAAAGAGCAGAGACTACAACCTCTGAAAGTGGACAGATTACACATCCTTTACTTGAAGGATGGTGGAAAAAAATGTAGGGTAGAAAATGGGAGTAGGGGATGAGAATGTTAATAAACTTGAAGAAGAAACACAATTTTATTATCTTCTAAAAGGATTGCCAAGAAAACAACTATTAGTAAGTAATAAAGTTTAATTTTTTTTATTGAGATGTATGCCATTATTCATTTTCTTTCTTTCTCTCCCTACCTTTTCCACCTCTGTTCCTGTTGTTTGCCATTCCCCCCTTCAAAGATACACTGACTCAAATGAGATTTAGTGTCAAAAATGGAGGGAGATAAAAATTTCAATTTCTAAAGCTATATAGAAAAGTTGTTCACTGACATGATTGACATCCTGTGGTTAGATCAGGTCTAGGAAAATATTGTTACCAAAGCACATGATTAAATTTTAATACTTTGATATCAAACCTCCATTGTATGTAGGGACATGATAACTGAGGGTTTAGGGGATGAAGCATAGAATTTTTCCACCCTCATCTTTTATATAGTTTGAATCCAAGTTAATGGGTAGTAAACTGAAAGTTGCTGATAAATCATGTATAGTCATATTTTAAACATTTTTATAATTTAATAATTTATCAATTTGATTTAAACAAATTTATTTTATTTTTTTATATTACATATGTTTATTATTTATTTTATTTATAAACAAATTAAAATGTAAAGAAATGTTTGCAGGTTTGATGAATGCCTCAGTTCTCTGTTTCACTTGTGTAGGTAAAATTGTTGGTGACACAACAAATCAGAACCAGAACCAAAACCAAATCCAATACCAAACTCTTTGCCATAAATTTAGGCATCAATGAGGGTTTATTGAGTTTGCCAGCAAGGAAGCCCCACCTGTCCTTGAAGTAACAAAAAGACAAAGTTTATATTGTTGTTCAGTTTCTTCATGACCCCATTTGGGACTTTCTTAGTAAAGATACTGGAATTTTCCATTTCCTTCTCCAGCTCATTTTATAGATGAGGAATCAAGACAAACAGGGTTAAGTGACTTGTCCAGGGTCATACAGCTAGTAAATGTCTGAGGCCAGATTTGAACTCAGTAAGATGAATCTTCCTGACTTCAAGCCCAGTACCTCTATCTACTGCACTATCTAGCTGCTCTTCAGTTTAGGCAGGAGGTGAATTGGATATGGGGGACTTTTGGATTGGAAAGGGCTAAAACTGATGGTTTGCAGGGTAGGAATAGGGGACGTTGTATCCCGTTATTATATAAGTCTGTTGCTGGGCTAGTAACAGGAAAGAGTCTTCAGGTTAGCTATCTCTAATAAACAGGACTATCCTTGTTTTTTTAGCAGTGAGGAAGGCCAGACAGGGTGGGGGTTGTAATACAATCAGGGTCAAGGGCAAGATAGAGGAAATGCAGACAAAAATGGAGTTGGTTTAACTTTCTCTGCTACCCATACTTGGTACTTAAAGTCACTTACAATCTGGCTCCAATCTATTTTTCCAACGTTTTTATTGCAGCTCTCCCTCTGGGTTACTCCCACAATTTGTATTTGTACTTGTAGGCTGGGTGGCTATCTTGAAGTTGTAGGTGTGCCTTATGGATGACCACTCCTACTATTGTAGCTCATGAGCCCCTACCAGTATGTTTTACATTAATAGTCAACCAAAGACATTGGCTAAGATGGCATAGTAAAAACAGTAGCTATAAAACATTCACTTCTTTAACCTAAGCCACATTCTCCCACAGCATTCTTGGAAAGAGTGGACTCAAAGTTAGAGCACAATGATGGTGAGATACACATTTAGGATACATGTGCGGCAAATGTAACTTACAATTTCTGGGAAGTTCTTTTTCTCTTGTAGCCCTCATGTAGCTCCTCTTGGATATAGTATTTTAGATGGGTAGGTTGCTAAGCTGGGTTCTCAGGGTCTGTCTGCACCTCTTTATAGCTCTACTTTCAAAGGCCAGGCCTAGCTCTCCCTTGAGTCTATATCTAGCTCCCTTCTTTGCTGCCAGGAAGTTGCTTCATCCTTCAAGTGACTTTCTTTTTCACATTAATCTAGAGTGTCTCTACTTCTTCAATTATTTCTCAAATTCTCTTGACCCTAGGAATCCTGTAATTGCTAAATGGTGTGTGTTCCTTAAGGCAAGTCGCTACTAGAAGCCATGGCCTGTGGGGAGAGAGAAAAATATCCTCCTGTCTCCCCTAGCCTCTACCTTCCACAAATTCTGAGTCTGCACTCCTTCTGACCCTCTAGGACTTAGCTATTTAAATTGCCCAGGGATATGGCTATTTTTTTTTTGCTCAGCAATTATTCCCTTCTCATTCACAGGGGTGTTCTTACTTTGTAAAGGAATCACTGGTCTTGGCTGGTAAGCATCATGCTATCACATTTAAGCTTCAGCATCTAGGACTAAATTCTGTGACTACATCCATTCATTTGGAAGGGGAGGGAGAATCACAAACTCCCTCACTTACATTATACATTATTCATTTTCACAGTCTGGTTTAGCCTCTATCACCTAGCTCTGGAACTTTGCACAGGCCAACTCCTATGTGTGAAATGCACTCCTTTCTCACTGCTTCCTCTTAGAATCAAAGTTCAGCCCATACACCACCTCCAGCATGAGGTGTACAACAGTTTAACAGGTATACAATAGTATATGAGGCCTTTCCTGATTTCCTCAGTTATTAGTGCCTCCCCACCAAAATTACCTTGAAATTTTTTGGTATTTATTTTGTATGTACTTTTATATGCACTTATATACCACTCCCTCCTCCCAAATAGAATGTAAGCTTATTGAGGGCAGGGGCTATTTCATTTATGTCTTTGTGTATCCCAAGTAGAATCTCTAGACCAGGGCCATCTTGAAGGTCCTGACTCCAAGGAGGCCAAGTTCTCCCTTTTATTCTGCTCTCACCTTGTTGTAAAATGCAATGACATCTCTAAAATAAAGTTTAGGTACGGCTCATGCCTAGGACCTCTTCCAAAATAGGGGTATTAGGATTTCCTCTAGAAAGGATACTTCTTGTACAATGTGGAGATCACTGTTATTTATGTTATAATAAAAGTTATAACTGTTATTTCCTT
The DNA here is from genome assembly GCF_003287225.1 of Phascolarctos cinereus. NCBI lineage: Eukaryota > Metazoa > Chordata > Mammalia > Diprotodontia > Phascolarctidae > Phascolarctos > Phascolarctos cinereus. The sequence continues at coordinate 170,578,425 of NW_027555514.1, forward strand.
CACTACCAAAAAAAAAAACCTGCATTAGATGCAAAGGATACAAAAGCATATGTGAATAAATACAGAAAATATAAAACATTCAAAAGACCTCTTGTATTCATTATATTCCCCCACAAGGTAAAAATCCTTTGTGGGACTGCTGAACAGATATTTCACATTCACTTCAGACCTGTGCTGTCCTAGCAATTCACAAAGTCTATGTGAGCAGATCAGCACCTAACTGAGGAACTCTTAAACTCACAAGAAGGTAATTGCCAAGCTGAGAATGTCCTTTCCTCAGTATTGCTAGTTGCTGATGTGTGTTCATAAAAAGAAATAGAAAAGCAAGAGATGCCAATGAAGGACGAAATCTCACTTAGGCAAGCATGTCTCCCACTGCTGTGCTCTTTTCAAATGCAAACTGACATTGCTGCTGGGTGGTGGGGAGGTGTAGTGGAGAGGGGAGAGAAAATCAGGTCAAGAGAAAAGAAATGAGGAGAGAAAAAGTAGATTATGTAATGGAAAACACAATTCAAATGCCCAGAAGACCTGGGTTAAAATTTACCAGCTGAATCCCCTTGAGAGAGATACTTTATCTCTCTCAGCTTCAGTTTTCCTATCTGTAAAATGAGATTCATGTACTATCTACCTCATGAGGTGGTTATGACAACCAGCTTTTTTTTTCTTATATGAAGTGCTATACAAATGTGAATTTATTTTATATTGTCTTCCTTAGAGTTACCAAGAACTCAAGAAATGTTTATTTGTTTCTTATAGCTTTTAGCAGAGAGGTCATGGACAATTGGTACGGAGCGTTTTTTTGTGGTAGTGAATGAGTTGTTACTTTTTTTCTTTTTGGCTTGACTGTACTTATGTATAACAAGGGAAGGATCTATTGGATGGATGAGTCATTGGGAAATGATAGTGTTACAAAAAAAATTAGAGCACCAATGAGCCTTTTTAAAAAGGATGCTTATTCATTGAAATGGAATCTGAAGTTGGAAGGGGAATACAGATCATATAATCCAATCTTTGCTTGAGCAGAATTGCTTGTACTTGAGTAATATGACCTGCTCCTTGCCCCCCAGGTGGTCATTCAGTCTTGCTTGAAGACCTCCTGTGATAGAAACTCACTTCCTCCTGAGATGGCATATTCTGCTTTTAGAAGGCTCTAACATTTGTATTACATGTTAAAGAAATTGTCAATCTTAAACACTAACAGAAGAAAAGAAGAAAAAAAGGACCAAAAGAAAAAAAAGTACAAGTATCTCTCAACATAGGACCATCACTAGACTTCCACTATTGTAGAATGAAGAAATTAGCAAGTTAATTCAGTAACTTTAACCAGAAACTCTGGAATTATTAAAGCAATAGAACAGGAACAACAAAAATACATTTTTATATAAAATACACATTACTCAGGGTGTATGTTCAGGGAAGATTATTACTTCTAGTAAGATGGCTGCTAAGCCCTTTTTGGGACTGCTTTCTACCTTTAGTGTCCACCTTATTCACTCAACTCTCACCCATGGCTCCAAAAAATTGTAGCATGAACAGAGTCCACAACCTGGTAAACCATTTTGGCAGATGGGCTAAACCAGCTTGAGGGTAACTGAGAGGTCTCAAACCCTTTGGTGAGTTGGGGGCTATCTGCTCTGAGCATGCAAAGACTTCCCCCAGAGGAATGAGAGGATGAGAACAATTTGTTTTATGCTGATATTACCAATCCAAAGTGCTTTTATGATGCCCAGAAGGCTATTTATGGGTCAAAGACTTTTGGTACATCACAACTACTTAGCACTGGTGGAGCCACATTGATTAGTAATAAGGACATGATTCTGGAGAGATAGGCTGAACGCTTCCATAGTGTTCTTAACAGACCATTATCAATCAATGCTGAAGCCACCGACCATATACCTCAATTTAAAGTCAATCCCTCTCTAGCTGTATTTCCAGTTGAAGAAGAGATTTTTAATGCAGTTAGGCTCCTCTTGCGGGGCAAAGTACCTGGTGCTGATTCTATTCCAGCTGAGATTTACAAGGTAGGGGCTCTACTGCTCACACAAAAGCTGACCAACATTTTTAGAGTCATATGGCAAAAAGAGGTCATCCTCCAGGAGTTCAACGATGCCTCCATTGTCCACCTCTATAAAGATAAAGGAAATAGATTGTCTTGTGACAATCAGAGGAGGATTCTCTCTCTTAGTGATTGCTGGCAAGATTCTCAGCAGAATCCTTCTTAATATCCTGATCTTTCACCTGGAAGATGGTCATCTACCCGAGGGCCAGTGAGGCTTCAGAAAGGGCCAAGGAATGGTCGATATGGTGTTTGTTGCCCGACAACTCTAGGAGAAATGCCAGGAGCAGAATAGAGGTTTGTACATAATGTTTGTCAACGTGACCAAGGCCTTTGATACTGTCAGTTGTGAGGGCTTTAGGAACATCATGTCAAAATTTAGTTGCCTAGAGACGTTCATCAGTATTATACATCACTTTCATAACGGCATGCTTTCACGGGTTCTGGATAATGAACAATGCTCTCTCACACTTTCCCAGTTACCAATGGAATGAAGCAAGGTTATGTTCTTGCTCCCAGTCTTTTCAGCCTAGTGTTTTCAGCAATGTTATCAGATGCCTTCTACAAGGACAAAAACAGTATCAAAGTCAGCTACTGCACTGATAAATTATTTAACTTGAAAAGGCTAAAAGGCAAAACTAAAGGAGAAAGTTGGTGCGTGATTTTTTGCTTGTAAATGATTGTGCACTAAATGTAGCCTCTGAGGTTGAGATGCAACAAAGTACGGATTGATTTTCTGCTTCTTGTGCTAATTTTGGCCTAACAATTAACACCAAAAAACATAGCCATCACCACACCATTTATCTGTGGAACCATTTATTACAGCAAATGGGGAAATTTTGCATACTGTGAATAAGTTAACTTACCCTGGCAGTATATACTTTCTAGGGATGTCCACATAGATGATGAAATTGATATATGCATTGCCAGAGTTAGCTCAGTGTTTGGGAGGCTCTGAAGGAAAGTGTGGGAGAGAAGAGGTATTAGGCTGCCTATCAAACTGAAGACGTTGTGCTGACCTCATTGTTGTATGCCTATAAAACCTGAACAGTACACCAGTACCATGGCCAGGAAACTGAATCACTTCCATTTGAATTGTTTTAGGAAGATTCTGAGGGTCACCTGGCAAGACAAGGTACTGAACACTGTGATCCTTTCTTGAGATGAACTGACAAGCATTCAAACTCTACTACACAGAGCACAACTCTGATGGGCTGGCCATGTAGCCCAAATGCTGAACATAGGTGTGCCTAAAAGACTATTTTATGGAGAACTCACACAAGGCAAGCACTCACGTGGAAGTCAGAAGAAGCAATATAAGGACACTCTCAAGGTGTCTCTGAAGAACTTTGGAACTGATTTGTGACATGGGAGACACTGGCAAAGAACCATCCGGCATGGCATGCCCACATCAAAGAAGGTGCTGTGCTCTATGAGTGAAGCAAAATTGCAGTAGCTTAAAAGAACTATGAGATGTGAAAATTTAGAGACATCTTCACTCCAAATGTTCACATGGACTATTTGTGCCCATCCTGTGGTAGAGCATTCTGAACTCATATTGGTCTGATCAGCCACAGTCAGATATACTGTACCTTGACTCCAACATAGTGATGTCATTTTGGTCCTCTTCATGAGCGAAGGACAACCACAATACATTACTCAGAGAAGCAACAATATGCATATATTTCTATTTAGGATAAGCAATGGAAAAAAGTTTTATAACTTAGTACTTGTAAGTATAATATACACATAGATGGTAGAATTCTTTATTGTTTATAGATCTTACTAAGTTCCATGTCAAATGACCAACATATGGATATATTATTGGAGGAACCAAAGACATTTTCACTCTAAATGAGACCAAAAGAAGGAAATTGCAGCTAAATCGAAGAATGACCTACAGGTTCTCCTTGGATGATCAAAATTTAAAAGCTGGGAGAGTTGGTTTTATCATATGTCCAAAAGCAACAAGAAAGATAATTTCATGAGACAGCTAGTAATTTCATATTGCAGTGGTTATTATAAGTGTTTGCCAAAAGACCACCATGAAAATAATTATAATTTATTGACCAATATTTGTTGTTGAAGATGATGAGGGAATCTATAAGGAATTCAGTAAGTTACCCCAGATTAAATCAATATGTCCTTTGTTACTCAGCAATTTCTATGACGGTGGGGAATGGCAAAAAATATGTTGAAAAATATAAAATAATAATAGCTAACATTTAAATAGCACTTCAACATTGCAAAGAACTTTACAAATAACATATCATTTTATCTTTAATAACTACCTTGGGAGATAGGTGCCATAATTATCACCCCTATTTTATAGATGAGAAAATCAAGGCAGGAAGAGATTAAGTGAATTGCCCAAGGCAACAGAGTTAGTAAGTGTCTGAGGCAAGATTTGAATCTAGGTCTTTCTGACTCCAGGCGCAGCACTCTATCCACTGCAACACCTTGGCTGCCTATAAAATACGGCATAAGGATAGAGAACAAGACTTAGCAAACATTTGTAGGTAACACAGAAGACTCATGCATATGTATCAGAAATACTTTCTTTTTTTTACATTTTTATTTTTATTTTTTGCAATTGGGGTTAAGTGACTTGCCCAGGGTCACACTGCTAGTAAGTGTCAAGTGTTTGGTCTGAGGCTGGATTTGAACTCAGGTCCTCCTGACCTCAGGACTGGTGCTCTATCCACTGTACCACCTAGCTGCCCAGCAAATTCTTCAAGAAAGGAATCTGAAGAAGCTGACTGTGCTGAACACTGAAGAATATCACAAAAAATAATTGAAAGATTGTCTTTTAACAGACAGGAAATTGCTTGTTACCAATGTGAGAGTCATTCCTAAATCAACTGTCAGTGTATACTTAGACCACAAACTTAGAATAAAGATAAAAAAGTACAAACTTGAAAATGAGAAAAAGATATGGCATGAAATGAAAACAACATTATTCTCATCTACTGATGATTGAAGAATTAGATATGGACAGAAGAAAGGGCATAGACATGGAAAACAATAATTTCAAACAGAAGTCATCTGTTTAATTGTTGTTTTATGAACTCAATATTTTACGAAAAGGAGACCAAAAGAACCTAAAAAGTGCTCTAGTCTGCCATCATTTGCCTTATTTGCCAACAGAGAGATATGATGGCCAAGTGCAACCCAGATTTAGAATATAAACTTGTTCTTAAAATATTACAGAAGATGATGATGGAAGATTATGAGCGTTATTGCCTTACTCCACCACTGAGAGAAACAATGGAGGGCAAAACCAGTTTAAAGAGAATTGGATCAGAGACCCAACTAAGTTAAGTCATCCTAAGGGCACTTAAGGATGAAACTGGAAGGACAACAAACAGGAGAAATACGGGGAAAAAATCTGCAAAAATTTTCATAATAAACATTTTATGATGAGAGAGAGAGGGAATGAGAGAGAGAGATAGAGACAGAGAGAGGCAGAGACAGAGACACAGAGAGAGAGACAGACAGAGAGACAGGAAGACAGAGAGAGAGAGAGAGAGAGAGAGAGAGAGAGAGAGAGAGAGAGAGAGAGAGAGAGAGAGAGAGAGAGAGGAGAGGAGATAGTAATATTATTTAAAAAAGTAAAGTACCTAAAAACAGCTGGATTAGATCAAATGTGTTATACACTCTGCTCAGTTTTCTTATCTATTCAGGAAGAAAGCTGTTACTGGGTTGATTATCTAGCCAAGAGTTTGACTTAACTTTGAGTTAGTCATCTGCTAATGTCTTATTTCTGCTATCCATCAGGGTCTCTTTAGTCTCTCAAGGCACAATCACTTGGTATAGACACGTTTGAATATAGCCTGAAGTATTTCCACTGGCCACCAGAGGGTATTCAAGTCTGAAAATACCTGGGCTGCTCCCCCAACCTTAGTAAAATAAATCCAAATTTGATGGGGAAATGACTTTATTATTTTCTTTTTTAATAACTCCTGGTTGGCCAATTTAATCTAGTACAAGAGATGAAATAAAATATTAAAATTTAAAATATGCAATTTATATCTTGGTTCATACCCTGACTCCTTTGGGTATATTTCATGTTCTCAGGTTGCTTCCTTCAGCACTCATAGCACATATAGTAAGCTATCACAGAGCTTTGGTATTAAACTTGCCATGGCATTAGTTTTTGTCGAGGACAGGAAATTCCATTTGGGTGGATCCCTCCCAGCAAACTTCTGGGAGAATATGCAAAAGTCACATAGGCTATTCAGGCAAAAATAAGTTACAATCTGTATTATTGGAGGGAATATCTACTTCAGTGAGATTGCAGATCTATTTGAGTATATGAGTATACACACAGTAACAGATGGAGTTCTGTTACCAAAAACTTGTAAAGTGAATACATATATTTACCTTCCCTCCATTCCACCCCATTTAATATTATTTCATTTTTTTCCATGTAAAAGATCATGTAAAGATAGTTTTCAATATTCATACATTCGTTTTTATAAGATTTTGAGTTTCAAATTTTTCTCCTTTCCTCCCCTCCCCTCTCCTCAAGCCAGCAAGCAATCTGATTATAGATTATACATGTACAATCTTGTTAAACATATTTCCACATTAGTCATGTTGTGAAAGAAGAATCAGAACAAAAGGGAAAAAACACAAGAAAGAAAAAAACCAAAAAAAGTAAAAATAGTATGCTTCAATCTGCATTCAGACTCCATAGTTCTTTCTTTGGATGTGGATAGCATTTTCCACCATGAGTCTTGGAATTGTCTTGGAACATCGTATTGCTGAGAAGAGCTAAGTCTATCATAGTTGATCATCTCACAGTGTTGCTGTTACTGTGTACAGTGTTCTCATTCTGCTCACTTCACTCAGCGTCAGTTCATGTAAGTTTTTCCAGATCTCTCTGAAATCTGCCCACTCATAATTTCTTATAGCACAATAGCATTCCATTCGTTCATATACCACAACTTGTTCAGCCATTGTCCAGTTGATGGGCATCCCCTCAATATCAATTTTTTTGCCACTACAAAAAGAGCTGCTATAACTAAATTTGTACATGTGGGTCCTTTTCCCTTTTTTATGATTTCTTTGGGATATAGACCTAGTAGTGGTATTGCTGGATCAAAGGATATGCACAATTTTATAGCCCTTTGGAAATAGTTCCAAATTGCTCTTCAGAATTTTTGGATGAGTTCACAATTCTATCAGCAATGCATTAGTGTCCCAATTTTCCCATATCTTCTCCAACACTTATCATTTTCCTTTTCTGCCATATTAGCCAATCTGATAGGTATGAGATGATACCTCAGAGTTGTTTTAATTTGCATTTCTCCAGTCAATAATGATTTAGAGCATTTTTATATGACTTCAGATAGCTTTGATTTCTTTATCTGAAAACTGCCTGTTCATATCCTTTGACCATTGATAAACTGGGAAATGACTTGTATACTTATGTCTAACTCAGTTCTCTATATATTTGAGAAATTAGTCCTTCAACAGAAATGCTGGCTGTAAATATTTATCTTTTCCCTTAAGATATAATACTTAACCTGGCAGGGGTGATCATGAAGGTGGTTTCCCCAGAGTGAGGCCCATCCATTGCACTCCTGATGGGCCTGAGATTTCCCCCAAAATGAGGAACTTGAGAGAATAATTCGAAGCAGTTGGGGACTGTGTTTGTACTCTCCTCTGGAAAAACAAAACAAAACATCTAAATAGTTTTTAGGCCTTACTAAGATATGTTGATATTTTCAATAACAGTAAGAACATTTACATTTCCAAAAGAATATTTATGCCATGTCTTCCTGTGCCTTACAACAACAAAAATAGAGAATTAGAAAATGGCTACACATATAATTTTGTTCCTTGTGACAGCAGTGCCGCTAGATTCCATCTTTTAAAAAAATGTCACGTAGATGGCAACACAATTAGGTTTTGTTGTACCTGGTCAGGCATGTGTTGACCTGGTCATGGTTGAAGAGAATACAATAAGACTCAGACTGGAAAAAATGAAAAGTGATATACATCAGGTTAGCCTTGGGTGGGAGTTGTGAATTAGTCTAATGGAACACTTATTCTGGTGCCTATCTTCTTCACAGAGCTCCCACAGAGACAGTGACTTCTTAGCCACTGAATACTTTTGCAGCATCTTAACAAGGTATTGTTTTCCACCCTCCATAACCACATCCCCTTGAGTCATTTGTACATTTCCATAGGAATTCTGGTGTACAAAGTCTGACTCTTAAGTAGTCTACAAGGAAGTGAGAAAAAGTATTCAAAACTTGGTTTTGTGTAACCCTATTTTATATACAAACTCTGTGGGCAGGAAGTGAACTCTGCAGCAGGTGTCTATCCCTTAGGAGAAATGAAGGTCTGTGAAAAACAGCTGTGATAGAACAAATCATTGAAAAATAGTATGGGTTCATGCAAGAGTGGGCAAAACACTGGATTAAAGTCTCTGAATGCTTCTCTTCCAGGCTCCTATGGTGTAGTAGATAGAGAGCTCGTCTTGGGGTCATGAGGATTTGGGTTCAACCACTTTTCACATGTGCTGGTTGTGTGACCCTGAGGAAGTAGCATAACCTCTTGGTCCTTTACACAGTTCTCTAAGGCAATAAATTGCAGAGAAGGTGCCAACATGCCTTGGTAGATAGAATTCTCTGACCTGGGAATTCCTTATGTTAATGAAATCATAGGCCAGTCCATATTCCCTATAATTCTTTTATACCTCAAGAACTTATTTTACTACTATGAATGTTAATAATAGCATTTCTAGAGCATTTTGATATTTACAAAACACTTTCCTAACAACAACCCTATAAGGTAGGTAGCATTTAAGGTGCTTCCCTATCAAGTGGCCTCTTAGAATTGATTTTTTTCCATTTTATTTTATTTTTCAATTAGCAATCATTTATTTTTCCCTTCCTCCCACCCTATTCATAATTTTTAAGAAAAAAAAGAAAAACAAAACCCTTATAAAAATATGATAGTGAAGCAAAACTAATTCCTACTTTGTCCTAACAGTATGCCTTGTTCTTGGTCTTGTATCCACCATCTCTCTGACAGGGGGTGGGTAAGGCTATGAAATCATTCTTGGTAATCAAATTGTTCAGAACTCTTAAATCTTTCAAGGTTGTTTGTCTTTACAATATTGATGTTGCATAAATTGTTCTCCTGGTTCTGCTCATTTCACTCTGCATCAGTTCATACAAGTCTTCCTAGGTTTCTCTGAATCCATCCCTTTTGTCATATCTCATGCCATTATTCCATTACATTCATATTTGTTCAGCTGTTACTTGATGGGCACCCCTTTAGTTTTAGCTCTTTTCTGTTACAAAAAGAGCTGCCAAAAATCTTTTTTGTACTTATGGGTCCTTCAATTCTTTCTTTGGTTCCTTTGGGTCATAGACCTAGTAGAGGTCTATTGCTGGGTCAAAGGTATGCACAATGTAGTGATTTGGGGGCCATGGTTCCAGACATTCTTAGTGATTTGGAGTATTTTTTTCATATAGTTGTTGGTAACTTGGATCTCCTTCATTGAGACCTACCTATTCATATCCTTTGGCCATTTATCATTTAGGGAATGGAACCTTTAGAATTGCAAGCTTTATTTCATGTGTCTTAAGTAAACCACTGTGGCTGAGGCTTTAGTGCATCAAAATGTTCTAAGATGACCATAACTACTTGTCCTCACGTTTAACCTCCCCACTAGCCTTCGTTAGCTAAGCCAATAGCTCTTCATATCACTGAAGAAGTTCTGGAATTTGAGACCTGGATGTTCACATAACTCTTCTTCAGGAGTCCTTGAGACTAGGAGAAAGGAAAACTGATTTGAGCAAGTTTTGTCATGCTGATTTTAGGCCTTTTTATTTAGGTGAATATTTCTATTGGCTTAAGGGGAGTTTAAAGATTTATCTCTTCATTGTCCAAGTGATTTTCACCAAAGTGTAGGCCTAACAGTATCATCTCTCTTCTTGACAAACTCTAGTTGTCCTATCACCTTCGAGATCAAATATAAAATCCTGTTTGGTATTCAAAGCCCTTTCCTACCTTTCCAGTCCTCTTACACCTTACTCCTTCTCATATACTCTGCAATCCAGTGACCCTGGATTCTTTTGCTGTTCCTTGCACAAGAAAAGCCATCTCCTGACTCAGGGCACTTTCATTAACTGTCTCCCATGTCTGGAATGCTCTCCCTCCTCATCTCCTCCTCTTGCCTTCCCTACTTTTCTTTCAAGCTAAAATCCCGCTCTTTACAAGAAGCTTTTCCTGATCCCCCTTGATGCTAGTGCCTTCCTTCTGTTGAGTATCTCTGATTCATCCTTCATATATCTTGTTCATACATAGGTATTTTTATGCTGCCTCTTCCAATGGACTGGGAGGTCCTCAAATGGAGAATACGCCTTTTGTCTTTCTTTGTCTCTCTAGTGCTTAGCATAGTCCTATAGTAGCTACTTAATAAATGTTTGTTGACCGACTGCAGTGGAATAAATATTGGCTTTGGAGTCAAAGGACCTTAGTTTGAATCCCTCTAAGCCATGAGTTTATCTATGTGAAATTGGGCAATTCACTTACCTGTTCTGGGCCTCAGTTTTCTCTTCTGTAAATAGAATAGGTAACTTTTAAAGTCTCTCCTACCTCTAAATCGATGACCCTAAATCATTTAGGCTTGCTGGGCTTCAGTCTTCCAATCAATGGAAGGGGGTAGCTCCACTAAATGACCTCTAAAGTCCCTTCATATTGCAGATCTCCTTCTAGGTATATGATCTTATAGCCAGAATTTCTGCGTCAACATTCAATTCAATTCACTTCAAAATTCAATATGGTGCAGACTAAAATTTGGTGAAAGCTTTGTAATGGCTTAACACAGACAAACTCTTGCCTAGCCTAAGGCCTAAGACAAAGGTACAGACTATACCTTGAGTTTGGTTGCAAAGTTGTCTTGGAATGTACATGCATGGTACCAAAAAATTTGCAGACCCCAGACACCAATAAAGTTGTCATGGGAAGAAAAAAAAAAGCAAAAACAATATTCTAATCTTTGATCTGCTCTTATCAGAGTAGGTATATTCTGATCTTATAGGGTTATTGAGGCTTTTAAAAAGTAGGTCCTCTATAAAAAGCCACTGTCAGACAATAATAAACTACTAAAATACTTTAAAGGTGGAAGTGTACTGTATATGGTTTTCATTTTTCCAGAGCAAAGTGAACATTTTCCTTGGGCACGGCAGGGAGAGGCCTCGTGTAAACCCTGGAATCAAGGGAGAGGTTATCAAATCTTCTCAACAGCTAATTCTAAGTTTCCCAACTTTTATGGCTTTGGAAAAAATCACTCTTATAACATCACATTAAGGATATGGGTTTTTGTTACTATTTTGAAGTGCAAGAAATCCTCCTGTCTTTATATTTTTTAGGTCCTTCTCTCCAGAGACATCTGCCACCTCCCACCATCCTTTTCCCCATCCATAAAAACTCCAAACAAAGCATTCTAAAATCTTGGTTTACCCCATGAAGGAATGGTTTCCCTCCTCCACTATTTCCATATATTTATGTATTTTCCCTTAGAAGTATAAAAGAGAATTATTAGGGTAATCTTCAAAACCTACCTACTATTTATAATATGGATCCCTACAGAGAGAAATAGTGGTATAATGAATAATGAACTGTCCTCAGAGACAGGACCTGGGTTCAAGATCTACCTCTGACATGTATATGTATGATCCTGGGCCAGTTACCTACCTTCTTAGACTCTAAAGATTCTTAAATGTTTGAGAAGGTATCAGTTTGTATTGGTAGAAGGAGTTCCCTTATATATTAATGAAATTACACATCTCCTCCCTATACCTAAATAATATCATCTAATTTACTATAGCTATAAACCACATGTAAATATTTCAGAAAATATGATTCAATGATATTGAAAAATATTTTATCATGTCCTATGTCCTGTTATTTTGGTTGAGAAAATATGGATACTGTATATGTCTTAGTCTCTTATATAACTTGTGGCAGGACTTAGCATACTGTCTGGTACACAGTAGGTACAACAAATGTTTATTTTCTGCCTAAAGGAATTAGACTTGTCTACCAGGCCTCAGCAGAAAGAACTAGGACCAGTGGATAGAAGCTTTAAGGAGGTACATGTGAGTAGATATATTAAAGAATCTGTTAACAATTAGAATGGTCTAATAATGGAACAAATTTCATTAGGAGGCAGTTGTGTAGAAGCTTTAGTACTGAAGCTTTGAGCTCATTAGGATTGTGTTTAGCCTTGAGAGCTTTTCTCTTATCAGCCAAGTCTTTGGCTTCTGCTCCCACCAGGATTTCCCCTAGGAACATCAGAAGTTAACTTGTGTCTAGATCTACCCCCACTCCCCAATAGGAAAAAGACCCTTAGCTCCCATGCACACACAATGAATAAATATGACTGGTTTTATTGAAGTTGACAAGTGTTTATAACAGAGACCCAATACTATCCTCCTGAATTATATAGTCCTATCCTGGGTGAGCTTCACTTGTGAAAGTAAAGAACTTAGATTGTTAAACAGTCAAGCGACCAACCATGCTGGTTCACTTTTGTCTCCCAAAGACCTATACTCTCATTCTGACTTGTCCTGCTACTTCTGCCATGGAAAAACACTCAGATTGCTAGGGAGATGAGTAATCCACTTCTGTAGTGTTCTCCTCTTTACTCAGAGGCCTATATCTCTGCTCTAGGCTTGTAGTACCAACCTCTGGCCAAGCTACTTACTCCCTTCCCAACAACAGGCAAAGAACCCAGGTTTGCCAGAGAGTTAACTCCCTTTCTTATTCTTGCACCATCCACATAACCTGTCCAAGGAATAGTATTCATTTGTGTGCCCCCACTCTCTCGTATGTCCAACCTCCTCCTTCTGTCTCGCCTTTATCTTGCCAGATCTCTAGCCTTTAGAGTCTGTGATGTACTCTCTTTTAAAGGCCAAGTCCAATAGTGAAACTCAGGCATGTGAACAATGTGAACTCAATCATCAGTATGGTGTTGGTGAGGCAATAATTAACCAGAACAAGGTAAGAATGAATGTCTTATCAAACAGTTGACTTCTTCCTGGGAATTTCATACCTTGCTCAAGAGAAAGTAGAGAACTGAGGGCTACTCTAGGGGTGTATTTGGGCATACTCACTACTTCTCCCTCAGTTAAAAAATTTGCAGTGCCTACAAATTACACCAGAGTACCTTTGGGCACCCTGGCTTGTTAACCTGCCTTCTGGACCTCCCTCTGAAGAGACTTGGTAGTATGAGACAGCTCACTTAATGCAGCATTGTCATCTTTCCTGAATATCTTCCTCAATATATTACTGTGACCGGCAGGTATTGCTGTCTGGAAAGGATTCAAGGGAACAGAAAGTAAGAGATACTCTTTGGGATCCCTGACTTTGGAATTTGGGGGCATAGTCATTCTTCCTCAACTATGCCTTCCTCCTCTCACCAGGCTGAGCTATAAAGTCACAGTCCTATCCTTCTACTGGACAAACAAGAGAAGAAAACAGTGGGAGGTAGGGAGGAGAAAAGAAAAAATGGGGCACACGTTCTCCCAATTCCCTTACCAGACCACCCTGGATGCTTGGCTTATGGATTTAATCTGAAGGGCAGAAGACTCACTTCCAATTTAAAATCTACTCTTAGAAAATATATCAGAAATTGTCATTAAAAAAAAATCAAAACTATAATATTGTCTCATTAGTTACAGCTCAGAGCCTGCAAGCTAGAATTATAACGGAACCAAAACTCTAGCTATTTTAGACAGAAGCTTAGACATCCGCCTTCCTTTCTCTGTACCAAATCCCAGCCATTTATTGGCTCCCTCTGTTCCAGTTCTTTGTTTGCAATTAAAAATGATCACAGATCACATGATCTTTATGGCTGGTTGTAATTTTATGTAAAAAACAGGGAATTAAGAATAGCTTAACAAAAAAGAAACATTGTGTGGCAAATGCTTGCTGACAAAACAGAGAAGGAAGAGTGAGTTAAGAATTCATCTTCTTTTTTGCTGAGTTCAGCTCTAGTCCAATCCAGCTATAACCCTTTTCTTAGGGATTTGAAGAGATAGATGCAGTAAGCAGAGAGAAAATTCAAACCATTTTACTACCTTGGATGGAATTCTCATTCAAAGCGCCTCTTAGTAGTGTCCCTCTCTCCTGAATGTCCCACAGAATGTCATAATGCTGTATTACAGCAATTGCTCCTCTTGGAACAACCACCATCAAGCTTTTTCAGATCAAAGTCCATTTTTCCACCCCCTGAGTCATCACTGCATTTCTAGAGGTTCAGTGCAATCTATGAAATGTCAACTCCCATAATATATTTCTCTGTATCCCTGAGGCATTCATGTTAGATTATAGTTACCTAGAGAGTCAATAGCAGTGGACTTTCAGTGGTACTCTTGTTACAGTCTGCAGGAACTCCTCTCAAATAAAATCTTTTGTTAGGATCCATACTCATTAATGAGTCTTTAATAACTCAGAAGTAATGGTGGCCACTCACCCCCAACATACAACTGTATAATGTCCTTCTAGGTTCATGCCTTCCTTTATTGCAAAGGTCAATTTAAACTTAATTACTGCTGGTATAGAAAGCTTAGGTCCCAAAGAAAGTCAATGATCCCAGAAAGTGCCTACAATATAACCCATACCAAAGTTTTAAGTTCACATACACTGGGTTCAGTCTTGGAGACTTCTCATGGTGGTACTTCTTTCTAGCAACTCATATTTCTTTTCCTGCTTTTGGGTATAGTTTAACTCTAGGGGATCAGTATAAAATTGGAAGACTATGTAAAACCTAGGCAGATTCTTACAAGAGAAGGAAGGGGAATTATTTTGATGGTTCATGGGCTCATGAATGAGTTAAATATATCCTGTCCTATATTCATTGTTTAGTTAATCCTGTTCCTTGAATGGGAACTGAAAGACCAAGTTCATCTCTGTCAGGAGGTGGGTAATATTTTTTTTTATCATTGCTCCTCTGCAATCTTTGCTGATCACTGCACTGAGAGTTTGTGTCTTTCAGACTTGTGCAATGTTACTACAATATGAATTGCTTTGCTGTTTCTGCTCACTTCACTCTGCACCAAATCTTCAAGTTTTCATTCAAGGTCTTCACAGGTTTCTCTGAAACTTTCTCGTTCATTATTTCTTATGGCATAAATTTATTTCACTATATTCATATATCATAATTTGTCCAGCCACTCCCCAATTAATGGGCACCCCTTAATTTCCAGGTATTTTTTGCCACCATGGAAAGAAATAACCCTTACTCTCATCTGTCACGTAAAGAACATAAGTGGCAAGATAATTATAGTGCTCAGTGTAACAGCAAAACAAAAGGTGTTTATGGAATACATAATGTATGCTCTTTACTGTTCTGGGCATTATTAAATATGAAATGAAGCATAAGACACAAAGCTTACTCTCTGACAGCTTAGCCTAATTGGGAGGCAAGACATGCAGATGAGACAACTAGAGAACAAAATAGAATCTGTGATAATGGAATTCAAATGATATTCATAAAGAAGAGGGAACCAAATTAGGGGAAATATGGTGAGGTATTTCAGGAATAACTCCTGGACTCCATTAGGTTTTGTTGGCAGACTGCTTTCTGGGTACTAGGGAAGAGAGAATGGGGTTGGGTCAGGCAAGGATGTGCTCAAGCTGGCTCTGAGGGTCAATTATTGAATTTTCAGTGGAGGCATTTGCACCTCAGAAATCAGCAAACGCTATAAATCAGGGCTTGACTTATTGTTTTGTTGATTGGATAGAACTAAGAAAGTATTAATAGTGCAGATTAAACTTGCTGTGGGGACTCCCCAAGAGCTAGTTGTTAAACATTTATAAGCATAGTACTGGATTCTAAGGCTACTGAATTGATAATTTTTAAAAGAGTCCATATTTCATCGCGCAACTGAAACCCAATGGTTACCTAGACATAATTGGAAGAAATGGAAAAGTAGCCAACAGTGAGGCAGCACTTTGTTTAAAGTTCAACTAATTTTTTTCTCTTTAGTCATTTAGTGGTACTCTGCTAATCTCATCAGTCTCCCTTTCTTCCCAACCTGCCTGATCACAGGTTCGTCTGTTACACCACTAGTTAACAGAAAGAAAAATAAAATGTATGAGATTGTTGTCATGGCGTGGAGACACATTGTACTCAAATGTTCAAATGATCTGTTGTCTTATTAATTCAGTAGCTTCCTCTAGTCATGCAGATCCCAACCCTTCCATGCCTTCCTATCCTTCTCATCCCATTCTTGTCCATGTTTTTCCAAACATTCATCACAGGCAGCCCACCTAGTGTACTGGAGGTCTTCTCTGCTTTCTCTCACCATCATGGGGCCACCAGTGGAGTACTCTGGCTGTCTACTTGTCATGACCAGCCACAAGAGATAACTGTATGAATCTGTTATTCGATCATTTTCAGTTGTGTCCAACGCTTTGTGACCCCATTTGGGGTTTTCCTGGCAAAGACGCTGGAATGGTTTGTTATTTCCCTCTCCAGCTCATTTTACAGATGAGGAAACTGAGGCAAACAGGGTTAAGTGACTTACCCAGGGTCGCACAACTAGTAAGTGTATGAGGCTTGACACTATCCACTGTGTCACACAGCTGTCCCTAACCTCTTGAATAAGTATTCTTAAATAATCAAGAACCACTCTTAATTTATGCAGCATGTCTAGACTTGCCTATTGGGGATAGTCCTTGAAGCATAAACAAATATTTTCTGCCTACTTATAGCTTAATAAGGTAGAAACTTTGAGGAGCTGGCTTTCTACCATGAGTGACTTGGAGAAGCTAAAAACAGTCAGAAAAAAAAATGATTCAGGATAGCTGAACTGCAATTTGAGTATGTATACAAAAGGGATGGACCACCTATCCCTCAAATTTCTTTCTTTGATGCTTTGACTGCCTGAGAGGAAGGGGTAGCTGGCTGTATTCCTCTATCCAGCTGCCATGTATCCCGAGCACAGGCTACTTCTATTTATTGTTTTTCCTGATCTTAGGCAAATTAATATTTCAAGGTGGGAGTGCCCAGGTGACCTGATGAGTTTGATAAGTCCAGAGGTTCCATCAGGGTCCCACTGATAATTTGAGACAGTTAGTAGTGTGGCCCCTGGATTAGTAGTGGCTGATGACATAGGAAATTCCAGTATATAAATGTGGAAAGATAGTCACCTAAGGCCTGTGACAGCTTCAGGGAGTGATACATCTTGTGGCAGAAAGAAATGCTGGTTATGGACTCATTACTGGCACCATCTCTTGGAACCCAATTTGACTGACTACCCAACAGGGAGCAACACCTAAGAGGAACTTCACAAGGACTCTATGAAGGGAGAAAAGGACTTCTGGGGCCAGAAATCAGAAGTACCCTTTTGGCAAATGTGTTCTGTGTTCCTCATGACCATCATACTGTACTTTAAGGTTGAACCCACTCTCCCCAGGGACCAGGGGAAAGTGTGCCCCTACTTTGGGGGGATTATGTTTTGTACTAATAGTTTATACTCTACATTTTCAGTAAATCCTTATTCTAAAAGCTAACTGACATATGCTGACTAGTTGTTAATGAGGGCTTGTAGGCCACAATACTAGAAACCCCATCCCCTCAGAATTATTCCTAAAACCAAGAGGAGAATCGAAGTCAGCTTCCTTCTGGGGACCCAACCTGTCAAAGTGAGTGGGAGTTGGGGGAGTAAACTAGACTAGAGAGGGTGTTACACTAAAAAAAAAAATCACATAAACACCATCAAAGGTAGAGCTATATTTTATAGGTCAGTGTCTGGTAGAACATAAGCCAGGTATCTCTATCACCCCTCTACTGTATGCCTTAATGCTTAAATAATTGATCATTTGTTTCAGAAAGTATAGGAAAAGAGACAAAGAGCTTGCAAATGATTAAGCAGCTAGTTATGAGAGGGCAGCTAGGTGAGGCAGTGGAGAGACCACTGGGTCTGGAGTCAGAAAGACCTGAGTTCAAATCCAGCCTCAGATATGTATTAGCTGTATGATCCTGGACAAGTCACTTAACCTTGTTTGCCACAGTTTCCTCATCTGTCAAATGAGATGGAGAAGGAAATGGCAAATCGCTCCAGTATCTTTGTCAGTAAAACCCCAAATGGGGCCACAGAGAGTTGGACATGACTGAAAGAACTGAACAATAATCACAACAATCAGCTTGTAGGCAGTCAGTTTCTTCCCTGCTAAACTCAACCTTTTTCTAAAGGGAAAATAAATTTTCTATTAGTTTAATGGAGAGGCAAGCAACGAGCCAGTACCTATTTAACAAGCAAGTGAGAAGGAATGTGGTTCCCTTTAGCCACTCTCATCTCATCAAAGTGCTCTCAGTTTTTGAGGGAAGAGAAGAGAACTCTGTTCTTAGTGTCCAATAAACAGTGTGTGTGCATGTGTGTGTGTGTGTGTGAAGGGGGTCTCTTAGAGCCTCATCTACCCACATTCTGTGTGCACATCTGGGTTATGTGATTGGCTGCTGGGATTTATTAATACAGTTCCCAGTATATTTATTAATGTAGTTCCCTATATCCAATTATTTGTTCATCCTTCTTACTTGAAGAGGCTCAATGACATCATGATATTGGGGTCAAGGTACAGTGTGTTCTGTTCTGACTGATTAGTCCAATAAGAACTTAGAAGGCTCTACCACAGGTTGGGCACAAATAGTCCATTTGCACATTTGGGATGAAGACATCTCCAGATTTGCATATCTCATGTTTCCTTTGTGCTACTGCAGATTTTGCTTTGCTCGTTAGAGCACGGCACCTTCTTTGATGCAGGCACGCCATGTGGGGCAGTCCTGTGCTAGCATCTCCCGTGTCTCACAATCAATACTAAAGTTTTTCAGAGAGACCTTGAGAGTGTCCTTGTACCACTTCTTCTGACCTCTGTGTGAGCACTTTCCTTGTGTGAGTTCTCCGTAAAACAGTCTTTTAGGTAAAACTACTCTGGGCATTCAGAGTTGCACTCCCTGCAGTGGAATCTAAATGCTTGGTAGATCAGGGTGATAGAGGACCTCAGTGTCTGGTACCTTATCTTGTCAGGTGATCTTCAGAGTCCTCCTAAGGCAATTCAAATAGGAGCAGTTCAATTTTCTGGCATGGTGCTAGTAGACTGTCCAGATTTCACAGGCATACAACAATGAGGCCAGCACATCTCTGTAGACCTTCAATTTGGTAGGCAGCCTAATACCTCATTCTCTCCCATACTTTACTTCAGAGCCTCCAAAACAATGCATGTGTCAATCTTATCATCTATGTGGATATCCATGGAAAATATTCTGCTGAGGTAAGTGAACTTATCCAGAGCATTCAAAATTTTTCCATTTGCTGTAACTGATGGTTCCACATATGGATAGTGCAGTGCTGGCTGGTGGAGAACCACTGGTTTTCCTGGTTGATTGTCTATTAACTGATTTATTTTTAGTTTTCAACAATCACTTCCATAAGCTTTTTTTCCCCCCTTCTTTTGGCTAGGCAATGGGGTTAAGTGACTTGCCCAGGGTCACACATCTAGTAAGTGTTATGTGTCTGTGGTCAGATTTGAACTCAGGTCCTTCTGAATCCAAGGCCGGTGCTGTATCCACTGTGCCACCTAGCTGCCCTCTATAAGCTTTTTAGTTTAAAATTTTCTCCCCCCTTCTCTCCATCTCCCTCCCCATGACAGCACACAATCTGAAATGGGCTATACATATACATTCCTATTAAACATATTTTCACTTTAGTCACATTACAAAGAAGAATTAGAACCAATAGGAGGAACCACAAGAAAGAAGAAACAAAACAAACAGGAGAAAGAAAAGAGCAAATAGTATGCTTCAATCTGCATTCAAACTCCATAGGTCTTTCTCTGGATGGATAGCATTTTACAATATGAGACTTTTGGAGATGTCTTGGATCCTTGCATTGCTGAAAAGGGCTAAGTCTATCAAAGTTAGTCATTGCACAACGTGGCTGTTACTGTGTACAGTGTTCTGCTCACTTCACTCAGCATCAGTCCAGGTTTTTTGAAGTCTGCTTCCTCATCATTTCTTACAGCACAATAGTATTCCATTACATTCACATGCCACAATTTGTTCAGCCATTCCCCAACTGATGAGCATTCCTTCAATTTCCAATTCTTTTCCCACCACAGAAAGAGCTGCTATAAATATTTTTGTACATGTGGGTCCCCTGGTTGATTGTCAAGCCAAAATTAGCATAAGCAGCAGGGAATCGATCCATACTCTGGTGTATCTCAGCTTGTGGAAGATCATGGTGAAATGTGGTTGCTCAGAGAAGTTCATCAGTATTATATGTCAATTTCATGATGGCATGCTTGCATGGATTCTGGACGAAGGATGATGCTGTTATGCTTTCCCAGTCACCAATGGAGTAAAGTAGGGCTGAGTGCTTGCTCCCATGCTTTTTAGCTTGATGTTTTCCATGTTGTGGTCAGATGCTTTCAACCAGGATGAAAATGGCGTCAAGATCAGCTGCCAAACTGAAAACTATTTGACTTGAAAAAGTAAGGAGCCAAGACCAAAGTGGAGGGAGAGTTGGGGCATGACATTTTGTTTGCAGATGATCCAATTATTTGTAAAGTGCTATTGGATATACCACTGAAATATTTCTCACATCTTTTCTTTACGTTTAATAAATTATAAGATTTAGAATTTAAAAGAACCTTAGAAATCATCTAGCCCAACCTCATCATTTTACAGATCAGGAAACTGAGTCCCATACAGGTAAAATAACTTAATAAGGGCCATATACATAGTAATTACCAGAGCTAGGGGTTCCAGTACAGGTCCATTGACACTCAGTGATCTTTCCACTGCATTACTCTTTCTCCAGTCTTCCTCTTTTCCTGATACCTCTTTCATAGTCTCTTCTTCAACTGACTCTTCTCTGCTTAACCCTTTGTTTCCAATTCACAATCAAATCAACTCTTCCATTGTTCCTGGATGGAGTGTGTTAATGTACTCCCCTACGGGCCCACTGACCACCTCTGTAGCTTCTAGACCAAAGTGCCACTCCATGGCTACCACTTCCTTATGTGTATTTCCCCATTAGAATGTGTAGCATGGATTGTATTTATAGATAGATCTGATCTAGACTTTTCTACTCCACTTCTCTGGAGAGATGGGATTTCCATCTTTGTGGAGGAGGATGTTTGCAACTGGGTGATCATTCCTTTGCTCTTTGATCTTCCAGAGGATTACCAAATTAGAATTATTTTTATCACATATTAGATATTTGCAGACTGGGGCATGGTTCTTTTGGAGGGGATCAGAATAAAAATTATTTTTTTTCTCTTTACTTCAGGGAAGGGGGAAGTGAAGTAGTCCTGCTTCAGATTGTGAAGCTAACAGCTTTATCTCCGGGGGCTCCCTAAAACCATCTCGTCTGTTATAATCATGGCTAGAGAACAAACATTTATCAAAGCAAGTAGTAAAACAGTAATTAGGGCACACATACAGATTAGTTTAGGAGACAGAATATAAAACAGGATGCTCTGCAATTTAGGAATGAGATAATGATCCCACACACTCTGAGCAGTCTCTGGGGTACTGGTGCTGGGAAATCAAAGGGCATGTTGGGGTGCTGGCTCCTCATCACATGATTGCAGCTTTGGGGCATCCCATCAGACATTTAAAGTCTTTCTCCTCTCTGTCCCCATCTTCTATCCTCTACTAATAGTCATGTCTCCCTCACTCACCTTTAGACTGTGTCCCAGGGCTGTCCTTCAAGGGACCCAGCCCACTTGGGCAGGCTGCTACACATTTAAGCCCCTTAATGACAGGGACTGTCTTTGCTTTTACATTTGTATCCACAGTGCTTGGCATATAGTAAGTCATTAATAAATGTTTTTTCTTTCATCATTCATTCATTCTTTGTTCTTTGCTCTTTGAAATTCATTCTTCATGTCACAGTGTGAGCACTTCCCTGCACTACTCTGATAAGGTCACCTCTCTATGGAAAAAAGACTTCAGTCGCTCCCCATTGGTTATTGAAATTCCTTATCACGACATTCAAGAGCGTTCATGATCTGTCTCTCTTTGACTTCTCCAAACTTACTCCACATTATATAGCCTCTTATGTCAAGCCTTGCCACTTGACTTGGATGACTTTGGAGGAGAGAGTGAGGCTGACAGTTTTGCATAGCTCTGCCATACTCATCTAATTCATATCCAAGTCAAGACGTTGTGGTTGTGACATCATTGGTCCTCTTTGAGAACAAAGAGCAAACAACACAACATTTTATATACTTGATATTCCAGCCAAATTTGATCACAGACCTCCCGTGACAGAACCCCCAGAATCATAGTATTTTAGACCTGGAAAGTACTTAAGTGGCTATCTAGTCCAATTTGTGAAAAAGAAAAAAAAAAAAGAAATCCCCACTATGAAATATCCCACAAGTAGAAATCTAGTTTCTGCTAGAAGAATCCCTCGGTGAAAGGAACTCAATATGTTCCAACACCACTCCTTTGGCTTTTGGAGAGCTCTAAATGTCAGATTTTTTTGATTTTTGTGACATCAGGTCTAAATTTGCCTCTTTCCCAACTTCCAGCAGCGCTGGTTGTGCTCCCTGAGGCCAAACAGAACAATTCTTATTTTTCAATTTTTTTTTAATTTTTAGGCAATTGGGGTTAAGTGACTTGCCCAGGGTCACACAGCTAGTAAATGTCAAGTGTTTGGTCTGAGGCCGGATTTGAACTCAGGTCCTCCTGACTTCAGGGCCAGTGCTCTATCCACTGCACCACCAAGCCCTCAAACAGAACAGTTCTAACCCTCCTTCCACAAGACAGCCCTTCATACACTTGAATATGTTTACCATGTCCTCACTGAATGTTTTCTGCTGTAGGCTAAGCATTCGCAGATCCTTCTAGCAACTCTCATATTGGCATGGATTCATGACTCTTCTTGATTCATATTTGGTTATTTTGTTGGTTAGAGTGCTAATGTCTTTCTTTTGTTTTTCTCTGCATCGTATCATTTGTTCTACTTGTTCTGCTCCCTCTACTGTGAATCGTTTCATGCAGCCTTTTCCAAATTCTCTGACTAGGATCCCAGTAGAATGTTAGCTCCATAAGGGCAGAAGTTGTTTTGATTTTGTCTTCGTGTCCCCAGCACCTAAGCCTGGACTTACAGTATGGTAGGTGCTCAACAGACATTAAATAATTGAATTGAACTGAATTTGTATTTCTCTACCCCATGATTCCTTGTGTTGCAGTTATTTGGATAAATAACTTCTCCCCTCTTCTAAACTGTAAGCTCCCTGAAGACAGCCTCTTATTTCATCTTCATATCCCCAGTACCTGGCATATTTCCTTGCAAATGGTTACACATTAAATGAATTGAAATGAAGTTGATTTAATTTCCCATTTTTCATGACAAATAACTTGAATATTGCTTTTAAGCTAAAATTTCCTGAAATTGATCAATTTACATCTTAATTTTGTATGCTTGATCAATATATTCTGCTTTTTTGGAAGTGCTTATATGAGAGTGGATTGGTAGGTAAAAATCTATCAAGATACTTAATTGAACCTAAATTTTCAAGATTAGGGAGGCTTTAGACAGCATCATGGAGCTCATATAGCCAAAATTCCTGGGTTGAATGTTGGATTAAGGGAAAGTAGGAGAGCTGTGCATACATGCTCACATTTTCATGCTTTTTTTGGCTCAGGCCTTTTTGACAATTTATTCTATTGGTTAAGTCAAATCAACAATCATTTATAAAGCACTTATTACATGCCAGGACTGTGCTAATTGCTGGAAATACAAATACAAGTAGAAAGATAATCCTGTCTGTCATTGAGCTTACATTCTAATGGGGAAGGTGACACATAAAAGGAAGCTGAAGAGGGGAGGGGTGGGCAAAGGTACCTGGCTGGGGGGGGGGAAGGAGGGAAGGTCAAGAATGATAGAGGAAGTCTAAAGTACAGCCTGGAAAGGAATGAGATTTAGTTGTTGTGGGCACCATCTTTAAATGGAAGAGCTTTCCATTCCGAGGGAGAGTCTGTAAGGTGGAGGATGATAATAATAATAATAAAAATAATAATAATAATAATAAGCATAAGCATAGCTAATATATAGCTAACACTTACTATATGCCAGACATTACTCTAAAAGCTTTAAAGTATGCCAATACTGTCAATGAGATTTTCTTGGCAAAGATATTGGAGTGGTTTGCCATTTCCTTCTCCAGCTAATTTGACAGATAAGGAAACTGAGGCAAAAAAGTGACTTGCCCAGTGTCACACAGCCAGTAAGTGTCTGAGGCTGGATTTGAACTTGAGTCTTCCCAACTCCAAGCCCCAGGGTGCTCTAATTAGGTGCCACCTAGCTTCCTCAATTCAGAATGTTAAGTACCCATTATTTCCCTTCAGTGTTTTTTGTGAGTTGGTGTACCTGAAAAACTCATCCTCTGTGTCTAACTTGGTTGTGGGTCTTTCCAAACTTAGCTGAGCTGGTTGGTTATAGTCTTATAGGCTAGAAACTGTAAAGCCACCTTTGACTTTTCCCTCTTCCCCTATAGCCAATCTAAGTTCGGTTATTTCTTCTTTCAAACTAGCTCTCAGCTTTGCTCTTTTGGCCCCATTCATACTGTCTCTTCTCTAATACATACCTTGATCTTCCCACACATAGATTACTTTAACATACTTCTCTATTTCCAAGCAATCCATGCTACCTTCTCCTAAGTTAATCCTTCTAGAACACTGTTCATCAAATCATTCTCCTACTGAAGAATATACAATCACTCTCTACTGTTTGTTGTATCAAATCCAAACCACTTTGCCTGGCTTTCAAGGACCTCTATCATTTAGTCCTATTCTATCTGTCCAACCATATTCCCAACTATTTCTCAAAATTTAACTTACATTCCAATAAGGCTAGGTTTTTTTTATTGTTCTCTGTGCAAACAGTAGAGACATTCTGCTTCTGTTTTTGCTCCAATTATTAACTTTAGTTGGAAAACCCTCCACACTGATGTCTACCTGTCTCTGCAAAGAAGGGAAGCAGTGCATTCTCATCTCTCTTTTTCTTTAGAACAAGGCTTGGTCAGTCTAATTTTACAACATTCAGTTTCAAACTCTACATTTATACATCATAGCTATGGTTTCAGTTATTTGTGTTGCTGGGCAAAACATTTCAGTTCATCATTGACATCCTGAATTTCACTTTAGTTCTCATTTCTTCCAGATGAGAAATATAAAAATTCCCATAGAATGGATATATATATCAATTGATGGAATGATCAAGGCATTTCTATCAATTACTTATTACTAGAAGCTAGGCTTCTCTTAAGATTACATTAGCTTTTTTTGGAGTATTTATATTATTATTATTAAATATTATTATATTTGGAGTTATTTATATTACTTATTACATTGCTGGCTCATATTGACCTTGCAGTTCACTAAAATCCCCAGATCTTTTTCAGACAAATGGCTGTTCAACTACGGCCTTTCTCACTCTGCCCCATTTTCTCCTTGTAAAGGGACCCTATTGAACTTCTGTAAGACTCTACATTTATCCTTATCTTCAAAAGCTAAGGATATGGATAAAGATAAGGATGAATACTGAGAATTTAAAAGCTCCCCATCCCCCTTCCTGGTGTGCCACTCTAATGGAATTGTTGTTTGTCCTTCATTTTTTCCAAGACAACCAAAGACATCACAGAGCGATGTCTTGACTTGTAGATGAATTGGATTTAAGTGTGACAGAGTGGCACAAAATTGTCAGCTTCACTCTTCCAGAGTCATCGAAGCTAAGACAAAAGTCAGGATGACTGGCAAGGGCCCCAGGATGCAATGGATGATCTTGGTGCTTTCAATGTCTAACCAACCTCCAATCTCTCCACAGTGTCTGCTTCAGCCTCCTCCAGGGCTGTTAAAACAAACTGTTCTCATCTGTCCATTCCACGAAGGGGAAGTCTTCACATACTTGGCTTATGTAACCCCCCAACTCACCAAAGGGTCTGAGGCCTGTCAGTTACCTTCAACCTGGTTTAGCTGGTCTGCCAAGAGGGTTTATTGGGGTGTGGCCACTTCCCATGCCACAGCTTCTTGGAGCCACAGGTCAGAGATTAATGCCTGGTAGACACCAAAGGTAGATGAGCAGCCCTGAAAAGGCTTGGCAAGCCCTCACATCAGAGGTGCTAGTCCTTGAACACCCCATACATCCCACTGTAATGGTAATAGAAGTAAAATCACTGCCCTGGAGTTTGTGTGGCCTCTGCTACCACATGCAATGCTATTCAAGAAAGGAACTCTATAAATGGGAATAAGTCTAGCCCTGTTCTACCCAGCTTTCCTGTTGGTAGAGCTGCAAATTGGTCCAGTGATTCTGGAAGACGATTTGGAATAACAGGATCTAAATGCGGCCAGATGACCTCTTGTTGGGTATGTGGTATAGTGAGGATTCTTTTTTGAGTTAGCACAGTGCCAAGCATATAGTAGGCATTTAACAAATGCTTATCAACTATAGGAGAAAATTTAAAGGAATTCCACAAAATTTATAGGAAAAAAGACACATATAATACCACCATTATCCAATGTGTTAGCTTTCTCTGCCATCTTGGGTCATCTGCAAATTTGATAAGCATGCCATTTATGTTTTTATCACGTTATTGACAAAAATGTTAAATAGACCAGTGCCAACCATAGCTGCTTGAGGCACTCTACTGTAGACCTTCTGCCAATGTGAGCTAATATTTGTTATTTATTTGTTTGTTTGTTTGTTTGTTCATTCCTTTGTTTATTTATTTTTAGGCAATTGGGGTTAAGTGACTTGCCCAGGGTCACACAGAAAATCTTAATTTTTTTTAAGGCAATTGGAGTTAAGTGACTTGCCCAGGGTCACACAGCTAGTAGGTGACAAGTGTTTGGTTTGAGGCCAAATTTGAAGTCAGATCCTCCTGACTTCAGGACCAGTGCTCTAGCCACTTCACCACCTAGCTGCTCCTGAGATAATATTTGTAAAGCATTTAGCACTGTGCCTGGCACATAGTCCGTGTTTAATAAATGCTTGTTTCCTCTTTTCCATCCCCTTAAGCTGATACTAAAGCATTAATTATTATTCTTTGAGTCTGCTTCTGAATGTATTTTATTGCATTTGGAATTGGCACCAGGAAGATCTGAGTTCAAATCCTGCTTCAGACACTGACTAGTTGTGTGAACTCTGAGCAGGTCCCTTAACCTCTTTATACTTCAGTTTTCTCAACTATAAAATGAGAAGTTGGGGGCAGCTAGGTGGCACACCCCGAAGTCAGAAGGACCTGAGTTCAAATCCCGCCTGAGACCAAACACTTGACACTTAACTAGCTGTGTGACCCTGGGAAAGTCACTTAACCCCAATTGCCTAAAAACAAACAAATAAACAAACTAAACCCAATGAAACAAACATAAAATGAGAAGGCTAGAGTCCATACCCTCTAAGGGCCCTTCCAGTTTTAAATCTATCTTCCACAAGAATACTTATGAGATGCTTTATCAAATACTTTGATCAAATCTAGAGAAAGGATATTTACAGTATTCCCTGAGCTACCAGTTTAGTAACCCTGTTAAAAAAAAGGAAGTAATGTTAGTCTGGCATCACCTGTTGAAAGAAAACAGGTATTAAGATCTGGGTCTGGAGAACCTCAGGTAAATATACAGAAGAACAAATATATTTATACAATGGTGATATTTAGAGCTTTTTTTTTTTTAATGATATCCTTCTCTTGTTACATCTGGATCTTGGGCTGCCAAGGGGAATCAGAGGCAGCAAATCCATACCAAGATGTGTCCAAATACTATCTTATTCCAAGGCCACCTGATCAGTTAATCTAAGCTTTTAGACAACTATCATCTTTACAAATGGTCTTGTTATGAATATTTTAGTATGTATGTATGTATTGGATCTTTCTGTTTTTAACCTGCTTGGATACATGCCCAATAGTAGGATTGCAGGTTTAAAGGGTATGAACAGTTTAGTGAATTTTCTCTTGTAATTCCAAGTTATCTTTCAGAATTGTTGGAACTGCAGTTTCCATCAGCATGCCTGAGGGAAACACTTTTAAAATAAATGATATAAGGTAAAGAGTCCAGTACCAACAAAGGAGGTGGGGAAACTTGTCAAGCTTCCCATTTCTTTTCTATAGCTGACTCAGTTTATTTTATAACCACCGCAACTATTATAGTCAGCACTTCTAAATGTAAACAAAAGCAAGTCGTCAAAGACTTTGTGCTTGTTGAATTAAGGGTGATAAAGTAAACCGGGGATTTAGAATAGACACTGAGACTCATCTCAGGATTTTGGGTTATTGATCTAGCCAGGGGCTACTTGGGGTCTCTGAATTAAAAGAAAAAAATGTTGATAAATTTATTTAAATATAATTTGTTTCCTGGGTAATCTTATGTTTTTTATGCATTTAAAAACATTATTTTGAGGAGTCCATGACACAAAAAAAGCTCAAGACGCCCTGAAATAGACCTAGAAGGGACTTCAGAAACTCGCATAATTTCTCTCTTGTTATAGATAAGGAAACTGAGGCCCAGGGAGGTTAAGTGATTTGCCCACTGTCAATCAGGTAGTAAACGTCAGAGTTGGAATTTAAATTTCACCGCAACCAGTTTCTTTTCACTGTTTCTTGCTGCCGGGATTAACTAGGTAGCGGGAGGAAAAAGTGACATCTCACCCAGTATGCACTACATTGAGCATTCCAGTCACAGTCTGACACCCCTACGTGCCGCAAGCGCCAGCGTGGGTCTGCCCTGCTCGCGTTTGCTGATGCCAAGATCTGAAGTGTTAAGTTATATTGGCCAGTGCCTCACCCTGAATGTGAAATGAGGCCCAGAAATCCTCACGTCTCTTTCTGTCATTTACCACTCGCATTTCTTCGCTTCAATCTTACATTTGTCTCATCATCAGAATCTACTTCTTTGCTCTTATCTTCCCATCTTTCTCCAAAACGCCTTTCCATCTAAATTAGACCTTTCCACAGCTCTCTCCTCCCATTCTCTCTCCCAGCTGCCCCTCTCTTCCCTCCCTGGGCGCTAGGAGAAAGCTTGGAGGCTCAAGTCGCTAGCACGCTACTGAGTTGTAGAAGCCAGCCAAAGGAAGAGTGGGGAGGCTGGGCTAGTGGGAGGGGAGGAGGCCGCAGTGGGGCGACATTGGGGTGGGAGGGGAAAAGGAAAACTTCCTACGGGCCGGCCTCTCTAGAGATGGCCACTCCCCGTCCTCTCCAGGCTGATATTTCCGTGAAACTTAGGGGAGCAATGAGAGGGCAGTCCGCTGCACCCCGAGCTGGGTGGGGAATGAATGGGGTGGGAGGGGGAGATGGCTCTCCAGTTTCCAAGGGGCGGGGTAGAAGTGGGGTAGGGGCAAGAACTATCCTAGCCCTCCAGTTTACCCCGCCCCAAGGCTAGCCCCGGTGCAGATAGGTCTCCGCCCCTTTCCATTCCCCACCCCCATCCCCTCCATCCCTCCCCCATCTCTCAACCCAGCTCCTCCTGCGGCCCCCGCTCTCTGATTGGCCGTGGGTCCCCTCCTCCTTCTTGTCGAATGGGCACCACCAACCTGGTCAAAAATTTCGCCCGAGGCAAAGCGACACACGCTCGAGCGCGCGCGCATACACGCACACACACTCATACCTACACATAGACACACGCACACCTAAAGAGCACCGGCAGAGACCAGGCGGAGCTGTGGGTCTAGGGGAGGGAAGGAGGGGAGCCAGAGAAGGGAGGAGAGAAAAGAGGAGGAGCAAAGGTGCTGGAAGAGAGAAAACTCAGCAGAACTTGTGAAAGGAAGAGGAAACCTGCCCGGGAGGCGCTGCTGCAGTCGAGAGCTCTGCCGGCGCGCCCGCGGTTTTCGGTTGTCTTGGGGCCGCAGCAGCTGCGGAGGGGCAGGCAGCAGGCTTGGCTCATGCCCGGCTCCCCGGGAGGTCCAGGCGCTGGGGGCCGAGTTCCACGCCCAGAGACAGTTTGGCCATCCCTCCCGCGTTAGCTGGGGCGCCTGCCTCCTTTCCACTCCTCGCTGGTCCCTCTCCGCCACGCTACAGATCTTTGGAAAGAGGGTATCGAAGGGGCGTCTGGGGATCCTCCGCAAAAGCAGTAAAAAAAGAGCACTCACTTTAGAAAATGAGACAGCATGTCTGACAAAATGTCCAGTTTTCTATACATCGGGGACATCGTGTCCCTGTATGCGGAGGGCTCCGTCAACGGCTTCATCAGCACCCTGGGGTAAGGAGAGGGGCTCGGGCAGGGGAACACAGTCTCAGTCTCTCTTTCTGTCTTTTTTTCCCCTTCCTTTTCTTTGGGCTTTCCCAGGGTTGGGGGATCTTCTCCAGACTGTATGCACCGCCCCGCCCTCTACGACACCCCTTCCCCCCTAGACTTGAGGAACCCGCGGATCTGACAAGCTGAGGATTCAGAGCTTTACCCCAGAGCACAGGAAGCTGCTTGTGGAGAACTGTTTCTCTTGCAACTCCACAGTCTCATGTGGAGAGACAGATCAAAGGAGGAAGTGATTCAGAAGCCCTCAAACAGGCCTGGGGAAGAAGTTCACCTTCTTTGCTGGCTTCTTCTCCGAAGGTTGTTTTGCCGAAATGTTGGCTTTTGATGAAAAAATAAATCCTCCTCCCATCTTTGCTTCCCAACCCCGCCTTCTTTCCCCTCCCCCATCTATTCCATGCTTGAAGTAGCACTCAATTACCCTAGATTCTCAGGTGACCTCGGGATGCTTTGAAGGTATCCAGGACACTCAGAGTCACCGCCTGGACTTTCCCCCTTTCTCCCAGCTCAGTTCTTTTTGCCCGTGGTAGGTGGCCAATCCCGCAGCCTTTGGGGTTAGACTAGGTGATTCTATAATGAAATTCTTAAAGAGTCTGACAGTCGGTCAGTAAACATCTATTATATGCTAGGCACTGTGCCAAGCTCTGGGGATACAAAAAAAAAAAGCAAAAGACAGTCCTTGCCCTCTAGGAGTCTAATGGGGGAGACAATATCAAAAAAGACTTCTTTCAAAAGGTGGGAGTTTAGCTGGGACTTGAAGGAAGCCTCTCCGGCCGACAGGCGGAGATGGGGAGGGAGAGCTTTACCGGCATGGAGACAGCTAGGGAAATACCTGAAGTTCAGGGATGGACTGCCTTGTTCGAGGAAGAGTAAGAAGGCCAGTGTCATTGGATGGCCGATCATACGTGTGTTGGGGTGCAATGAGAGAGCCAGATGACGAACGTCAAACTGAGGATTTTATAATGGGCACCTAATAGTTCCGAGATTCTCTTCTAAGTCCACGCTGTCCAAGGGAGGCAGCCTGGTGCAATGGAAAGATCGAAGACTCTGAAGTCAGAGGACTTGACTTCAAATTCTGTCATCTACCTGTATGACCTTAGGCAGATCCCTTCACCTTTCCGACCCTCGGCTTCAGCGTCTATAAAACTTGAGGAGTTTGGATTAGATGGCACATTAGGTCTTTTCCGGCAACTATGATGCAGTTACTTTTGCTCTGTTGCTTCTGAAACTCAGATCAAGTTTAGAATCTTTCAGGCTCTGGGCTTTTAAAGAGCTTAATAAGAATTTTGATTTAAACAAAATTCCAAGTTCTTGAGATCCACCATTGATTTATGAATGGGAAAAAAATAAAGTGCTATTAGAATGAACTCATGCTAGAAGTGCTTTAAACATTAATTAAAGCAGTCAGAGTTTTCTGGCTTCCTTAATTTTGATGAATAACTTTTTGCTTAATTTATTAATGGGTTAAATCTTGATATGGTACAAAAAGAAATGTCTGTATGCTTCTGTGAGCACTTATGTAATAAAATAAGGACTATTAATGCTGTGGAACTGATGTTACCACTTTTTAGGATGTTACTATATGCAGTATGCAGTACTGTTTACTGCGCTTGTCACAGAATTTAACATCCACAGTATTTGAATATGCATAATTAATGGTATAATCCAACGCTACTGTGCTCAGTATTGAGAGTCTGATTAATCTAATTGCCATAGTGCTTGATAGGTCCCATTGCAATGTACCCTCCTCCCCCATAATGGGTTATTGTACAAGCAATGTTCTGTGCTTACTAAATTGTAGTGATGTAGAAAATAAATTATGTATGTCAAGAACCTTGGTTTGCACATTTTTCATTTGGTGAGGTGCAATAGCTTTTGACAGAAATAGTGAAGAAAGTTTAAATTCTGGGTCCCAACGAAGTCTTGCCGAGTGACCCTCCTCCCCTGCTACCCCTAACTACTCCCCATAAACTTCAGATATTCATCATGCAGTAGCCATTACATTCCTTAGATGGGTCTCATAAATGCTAAGGAGGCTTTATGATTTATAGCTGCTATACCTGTGGACAATGAACAGACTAAAATTTTGTTTTAGGAAAAGACAGGCTGATATAGGATCTTGTTAATAGTTTGATTCAATTGAACAAACATTTATTAAACTAGGTGCATGACACTAAAGCCACAAAAACAAAAATGAAAATCAGTTTCTAAATTTACTTGAGAAGTTTAAGTTCTACTGCAGGATGCAACATCTAAACAGATAAAATACAAGATAATGTAGATGAGAGAAAGATCTAGTAATCAGGGGCATCAGGAAAGACTTTTTGTAGAAGGTGACATCTAGGTTAAACCCTTTTGAAAGTTACAGATTCTAATAGCAGGTGAGGAAACATTCATGAGGAACAGTCTGTAGAGATAGGTGATACAATGCCAAATTCAGGGAATTCTGAGGGGCCAATTTGGCTGGAATTCAAGATGCATGAAGGGGAGTACTGTAGTATGAAATAAATCTGGAAAGGCACCCTGGAGATAGATTGTAAAGTACTTTAAATGGCAAGCTCAGGAGTTAGTATTTTAATCTAGAGGCAATAGGGAGCCACTGACAATTCTGGAGCGTGAGTTGACTGAGTTCTTTGCTTTTGGAATGTTATTTTGACAAATGCATAGAAGGATAGATGGGAGAGGGGATAGAACAGGGAGAACCATTAGGGGCTATTGAAATAGTGTAAGCAAAAGATGATAAGGGTTGGAACCAAGGTGGTATTTGTGTGAGTGGAGAGAAGGGGGTGGATGAGAAAGATACTGCACAGCAAGGGACAGCTAGGTGGTACAGTGGATAGAGCACCACCTTGGATTCAGGAGGACCTGAATTCAAAGCCAGCCTCAGATGCATACTACCTGTGTAACCTGAGGCAAGTCACGTAAGCCCATATTACACAGCCAGAATTATCAAGAATTAGTAACCGATTGAATATGGAGGGTGAGCTAGAGGGAAGAGTCCAGGCTGAATTTGAGCTTGCAAAACTGAGTGATAGGATGGTTGGTGGTACCCTTTAACAGAAGTAGATAAGTTTAAAGAGATTTTTGAATTGAAGTTTATAATCACCAAATCTTCATTTATCAAGAAAATATTTTACCCTTAATGTTTATAAACAGATTAAGCATGTCAACTCCGTAGTCTGTTTCTGTGTGATGAGTCATCTTAGGAGTGTTTGACTTTCTTGAGCTTGTTTCTGTTATGTTCCAAAACAGATTTCTTTGAAAACTTGCCTAATATTTAATATTGTTTGCTTTTTGTGTTTTGAAATTGTGTTATCCTCAGAGTATGTTTGTGCAATGTATTATTTTCCTGCTAATGAACTGAGTCTTACAATGCATAATATGATGGTATCGTTATGTAGGTAGGTTCTGTGGTAAGGAAGGTCATTAAAAATGCTTATATTGGCTGGAGTTTAACTTTCATTGATTAAATGTTCTTGCCTTGAGATGGACCACTCTGTAGTTCAGCCAACTTTCTTAGCATTTGTATATGCTAATGGAGTTCCTGGATTTGGTATATCACCTTGTAAAATCTGCCTTAAAATATAATCCTGTAGAAATTTATTTGAGTCTTACTAAATGATAATGGTGCCGTTCTGTTAATAATCTCTGGTCTTCACTGAATGGTGTGGTAACCTAGATCCTAGAATAGTTCTCTACTGCTAAGAAATCCAAAATAAAACTGGGCTAAGAATAATAAAACTTAACTATTCTTCTTTTTGTCTGATATCCTCTAAACCCTATCAAAACAATAATTAATTATTTTTAAATTAATATTTCCCAAAGTCTGCTACATACACACACACACACACACACACACACACACACATATAAATTTTCAGTAGTGGAAAACAATGAACTCAGGAAACATAATGGAATCTCTTTTAAAATGACCCATTCCATGTAACCACGTTAATAGAATTTATTCCAAATGGAAAAGGAAATGCTGAATAATTAATGGAGTCCTATAGACATTTTCACTATCAGCTATAGGGGAAAATTTAGGTTTAGGAAAGAAGAGGACTGGTGATTACTCTACCTCAACTCCAAAGCTCCAGTTCATCCTCTCCCTTTATTAGAGATGCTTCTAATCTTTTCTTTCTCCAGCATTGCCTTAATTTAGGAGTTGTGAATGTTTTCCTTTTTTGTTTTTTAATGTGTCATAGTAAATAAGATTCAGATCAGTATAGTACATCCTATAGTCACTGGCTCATATTTTTCTATCTAATCTTTAAATGCCAGTGTCCTGTGATTATGCATCTTAAAAGCACCAGTCATATTCAAAGAAAACTCTAGAAGTAGAGTCAGAAAAAACTAGAATTAGAATCTTACCTCTGACTCTCATTAGTTATGTGATTGTGGATAAACACTAAGTTTTCTAAACTGTAGGGAGGGGAGCAAGCACTTATTAGGCACAGTGATCCTTACAACAACTCTATGAGGTAAGTTCTATAGTAAGCCCATTTTATAGTTAAGAAAATTGAGGTACACAGAGGTTAAGTGACTTCTCCAGGGTTACAAAGCTAGTAAGAGCCTGAGACTATATTTGAACTCAGGTCTTTCTGACTCTAGGACCAGTGCTCCATCCATTGTGCCACTTACCTGCCTCATCTGTACAAGGTGCATAATAGTACCTGTGATACTTACTTAATAGTCTTCTGAGATTATATATTATATAAATATATAATTATTATATATTATATAAATTTCCATTGCTATTATCATTATTATTTTGTGTTGAGTAAGTTGAAAGGTTCTTTATAGCTCTAACGTTATGTAACTTCTTAGTAAAATTTGAAATTATTAAGCTGTGTCCTTTAAACAACTACTCTGGCTTATTCTTTTTAAAATAGAGTATTCAGTTCCAAGAAATAAAATTTAAAATATTGAAAAAAATGCATTTGAATAGACTCCTAATGCATGCAGCTATATATATATATATATATATATATAAAATATATGTATGTATCTATATGTTTATATCATAGCATCCTTCTTGAGCAAAATTGGACTTGATTTGTAGACATGATTGTTTTATTTATTCTTATATCTTTCTGCAAGATGGGTCACAGCTAAGAATAACCTTATTTATTGCTAGAGGAACTCAGGAACAGACAAGTTTTTTAAAGGAGTATGTGGGATCCAGCTGAATAGTCTGGGGAGGGCCATTGTTCAATTTTTGTTGTGAGCATTCACACTTTGAAAATCTGCAAATGGCACAAATGAGGAATTGATTTTTTCTTTTGTTGATTGTCTTGACTTAAGAACTCATTAATGAAGATTACACTTAAAAAGTGTATTTTACATACATTTTCCTCCTGGCGAACTGATAGTTAAATTTACCAGCATACTCCTAATTGTTTAAGACATCATGCAATTTTGTGGATGGCCATGCTGGAAATAGATCAGGGAAATTTTGTTATCTTGAGCCCTTCCTGCTTAGGGTTTTATTGTTGTTTCTGTTTCTACAATTTGTCCTCAGAATTAATGGAGCAATTAAAAAAATTTACAGTACAAGCCACAGAAAATACCATTTATAACTTTTTAGAATTGCCTACTTAATACTTCTATTGGGTGTAGTAGAAGTAAAAAAAAAAGAATCATGGAAACTGTGGGTAGGTTTTCCACTTTCTAACTTGATTTTAGTATCTTGGATACATGTTTTCTTTGCGTTTTTGTATACCTTTACATATTCCCAGGAAGCTAAAGCACAAACAAAATGGAAAGTTTCCTGTTGACTTAAACAGTGTTACATTAATGTATATAATTGTCATCACTTCCCATTGATTCCTCACTCACCCCTTCCTCCCTGTAACAAATAAATGTAGTGAAGCAAAATAAATCAGTATGTTGACCATGTCTAAAAATGAATGCCTCATTTTCTGTTTCTAGTAACTCTCTGCCAAGAGGTAGGAGACAGGCTTCACCATCAGTCTTCTGAAGTTGTTTGTGGTCCCTTGGAGTAATCAGAGTTCTGAAGTCTTTCAGTGCTGTTTTCCTTTTCATTGTTGTGGCATGAATAAATTGTTCTCCTGGTTCTACTTCCTTCGCTCTGCATCAGTTTATAAAATTCTTCTCAAGTTTCTCTGAATTAGTATTCATCATTTCTTATGGCACAATGATATTCCATTACATCCTTGTACCACAATTTGTTCAGCCATTTGTTGTATTCTCCCACCCTCCAGCATTTGATTGATTAAAAAAAAAAAGCATTGCAATAGAGTCCTGTTGACTTTTCATGCTATTTCATTACTTTTTATTTAATTGTCCAATTGAATACAACAAGCATTTATTCAGTGTGTGATACATGCAAAGCATTGTTCAATGCTGCTGAGTATGCAAACACAGAACTAAAAAAGTCTATGTCCTCGACCCAAGTTCAAATATGGCCTTGGACACTTGACACTTACTGGCTGTATGACCCTGGGCAAGTCACTTAACCCCAATTGCCTCACCAAAAAGCAAAAAAAAAATAGTCTGTGCCCTCAAAGTGCTTACAATCTAATAAACTGGTGTGGATTTTTTGTAAATGAAGTAAGAACTATACTACACAAAAATTTATTCTCTGTGCTTGAACTTGTGCTTCTAAAGAATGGAGAAGATAGATATCTCTGCCCCCCCCATCATAATAATCTTATTGGAAGGGTGAATTCATGAATTATAGAGAACTGACCTGGTAGTCAAGGTCGCTGAGGGCTTGTTGTGGCTCTTTCAGGACTATGTGACCTCGGACAAGTTACTTAACCTCTCTGTCTCAGCTGCTTTGCCTATAAAATAAGGGGATGTACTAAAGAGCTTCTAAGGTTCCTTCCAACATCAATATTCTACACATTTAGCTACCTCTTAGTAAGAAAGATGCCATGGAAAACCAAGCTCTCTTTATGTTTCTTTATCTTTTAAAAAATACATTGGTAACTTTTGTTTTAACATCACACACGTTTCCCAATGTTTCCTTTTCTCTCTATCCTCCTAAGAGAGCCATCTCTTAAAATAAAGAATAAGAAAAAGGAAAATAAAAAAAATCCAAGAAAATTAACCAAAATACTGAAAGAGTCTGATGCTATATGCAATTATCCTTGCCCATGGTCCAACATCTCTACAAAAAAGAGAAGGGAGATGTATTCTCAAATCTTCCTTTCTTTCAGTTTTCTTCTTTCAGTTTCAATTGTTTAATTGCTGATCTCGACATTTACATTGTTGTGTTTATTGTTTTCCTACTTCTGCTTATTTTACTTTGTACCAGTTCATACGAGTGTTTCCATGCTTCTTATGATGAATTCTTGATTAATGTTCATTTTTTTCTTATAGCACAGTAATATTACATTGCATTCACGTACCAAAGTTTATTTAGTCATTTTCTAATTGATGGGTATCTACTTTGATTTTAGTTCTTTGATACCACAAAATGTGCCAGTGCAAATATTTTAGTTTACATTTGCATTTTGGAAAGCTATTTGGAATTATTCAAAAGAACTGAAAACAATGTTTTCTGCAATGGTTAGATTCATAGTGCCATCAACAAAGTGTGTGTGCCTGTCTTTCCATGACCCTTCCAAAATTGATTATTCTCATATTTTATCATCTATTCCCAGTTGCTAGTTGTTAGGTGAAACCTCAGGGTTGGTTTCTTTTCATTTCTCTTATTATTAATGATTTGGAACATTCTTTCATATGGATATTAATAGTTGGCAATTTTTCCTTTGAGATCTGTTTATTCCTGTTCTTTGACCACTAATCTATTGGGAAATTTCTTTTGTTTTTATATATTTCTGTTAGTTGCCTATATATCTTTAATATGAAACCCATATCAAATATTTGATAAAAAGATTTTTTTCCCCAGTTAACATTTTACCTTCTAATTCTAGTTGTGTTAGTTTTGTTCATGCAAAACCTTTTCAATTTCATGTAATTCTTCTATAATTACCTCTATCCCTTTTTCTGGCTAATAATCCATTCCTCATGGCGAAATTATAAAGGCCATGAGAAGACCCTGGTAGGTTTGTGGGTGAGGTACATTGTGCATATTTTCAAACTATTTAGATGTATTGAGCAGTTTTTCTGATTTTCTCTCTCATTTTTTAAAAAACATATTTGCTATATAGTATGGCTCTGAGTAGAGGGAGAGGGAAAGACACCAGGAGAAGTTTTGGTGATGTAGAAAACCAAAAGATATCCATAAAAATTATTAAAAAAGAATTCACTCTCTAGCTATAGCTTATTTGTTTCTTTTCTAATTTTTTAATGATGTGATTTTTGGTATTTATTTCCCATATTAATTTTAAAATGTATTTAGTACATGATATGTGATGTTGTTCCAAACCCAATTTCTGCTAGACTGCCTTCTAGTTTTCCAAGAAATTATTGTTATAAGGAGTCCTTTCCTAGGTTGTTTAAGTTTTTGATTCATTGAATACTGGGTTATTGAGTTCAGTTATTCCTGATTTTTCTTCTACTTTTCTATTTTAAGCTATTTAATGGGCTCTATAGTTTGAGGGCTGACCATGCTATTTATTCCCTTTCATTCCTACCTCTTCTCATTATTTCTTTTTTTAGTCTAGCTTATTTATCTTCCAAATGAATTTCAGTATCATCTTATCTAGGTTGACAAATTATCCATTTGATAGTTTGATTGGTATAGCACCAAATCTATAAATTAACTTCAGTAATGTCATTTTCGTTATATTGGCGTACCCCTGCCACGAACACTGAATATTCCTTCAGTTACTTAAATTGTTCTTTATTTCTTTAAGGAGCATTTTATAATTCTAGAAAGGTATTGAGTTTGCTTTGGTGGATTGACCCCAAGATATTTAATGCATTTTGCATTTATTTGGAATGGGACTTATCTTTCTATCATGATCTTTTGAATTTTGTCATTATTTTACAGAAATACTGTTGATTTTTAAAGTCAGTTTATTCTGTAGACTGCAAGTTTAATGAAGTTATTAGTTGTCTGCTTCAATTTCTTTACTGATTTCCTAGAATTTTATAATTTTTGTCTCCTCTTTGCTTATTTTTCTCCTGTCTTATTGCTATTGTTAGCATTTCTAGGACAATGTCAAATAAAAGCAGGGAAAGAGGACTTCCTTGTTTTACTTTTGTTTACTACAAAGTGCCTATTTCCTCATTACATATAGTACTAGCTTTTGGGTGGTTTTTAAAAATTGTTTGTTTTTTGTTTTTGCTGAGGCATTTGGGGCTAAGTGGCTTGCCCAGGGTCACACAGCTAGTAAGTGTCAAGTGTCTGAGGCCACATTTGAACTCAGGTCCTCCTGACTCCAAGGCCACAGCTCTATCCACTGGGCCACCTAGCTGCCCCTAGCTTTTGGTTTTTAATAGATGAATTTTATCATCTATTAAGAAAAGATTCCTCTATGTCTATGCTTTGTAAGATTTTTAGCATAAGTAATTATACCTTGTCAAAGACTTTTTTTCTGCAGTTATTGATATAATTATGTAGTTCTGGATATCTTCAGTTTTTAGTATATTTAATTATGCTAATTTTTTCATAATATTGAACCATCCTTTCATTCCTGGTACAAATACAGATTGATTGTAGTGAATTTTTTTTTTTGATAATTTGCTGTAATCTTTCTGCCCGGATTTTATTTAAAATTTTAGAGTCATTATTCATTAATGATACAGATACAAATTTATACAAATTCTCTTTCTTTGCTTTAACCTTACATGATTTAGGTATTAGGACAATATTTATCTCGTATCTCAATTTTGGAGAATAATTTGTGTAGGATAGATGTGCTTATTTATTTATACCATATTTGTATCTCAGTTAAAATTTTTTTTATACTTTTTTTTTCTTTAAGCCAATACTTTGTCCCTGTGATTAGTTTTGGCAAGACTATTTTGATGCAGTCCTATTCCCACAGGCTTTCTTCTTCTCACCACTTCCTCCTCCCGGTTCCCCTTCTCCCTCATTTGTCAACCCTTTCCCTAGTTTTCAGATTTAACTTAAACTACTGATTTCTTTTTTCCTTTTATTTAGTTATCTCTTTCTTCCTCTTTTTGTCCCATTGATTAAATGTTTACTTAAAAATCTCCCCTCTTATTCTTCTTTCCAACTTCTTGTATTAGTTTTTTTTCCTGTGCCTTTTTCTAAGAACTTCTTTGTTTTTTTCCTTTTCATTAAATCTATTCTTGTTTATTCTGTAATTTCATTCACTTATAAAGTGATCTTTATTTATTCCTTCTTTAATATCTTTTTATTTCTCAGGGATTTAAAGATTCTGAGGTATTAGATGTGAATGCCCTCTTCTAACCAATTTCAAAATTATTGATTTTATAGATCTTGCCGTTTTTTTTCTGTTGTGTGCCTTACTCCTAGAAGTATTAACTTATGAGGGAAGTAAATATGGATAGAAGCAGGGTCTCACAGTAGAAATTACCTTTTGTCCATAATGATGAAGTCTAATTTTATCCCCTACTCTATTC
The DNA here is from genome assembly GCF_003287225.1 of Phascolarctos cinereus. NCBI lineage: Eukaryota > Metazoa > Chordata > Mammalia > Diprotodontia > Phascolarctidae > Phascolarctos > Phascolarctos cinereus. Next base: position 170,619,251 of record NW_027555514.1, read on the forward strand.
AGTATCATTTCCTTTCCTTTGATTATGACTTCTCATCTTGGGGTACATGTTCTTTCTCCCCGCCTCCATCTTTCAGGGAGTTATCTTCCCCTAGGAGTACACATATTCCTTCTCCTTTGGTAAGATGTTGTTTTTGGAGGCATAGTGCTTTCTTAGAGAAGATCATCTCCCAATGTACCAACTCTTCCTAAATTAAATCCATCATGACACTCCCAGGCATCTACCTCCTCTTCCGCCAGGGAGTATTTTTCATTCAGTTCAACTGTCTCCCTCACTGGGTTGAGAAACTCCTTTCATTTCTCCAGTTTCAATCCTTTCCTTCTGCCATTTCATCTATTCCCATGCAGGATCTCTTCTTTCTGAGAGATGGGAGCAGACATCATCCATTCCATCTTCATCAGTGGTCTTATTAAATGTACATCACCTGGTTCCTTCCCTCCTTCACTTTCTCTCTCTCCACTTATGCCCCTTCCAACTCTGCAATTTTGTCCCTAAAAGATACCTTGATTCACCTATAAGGGGACTGTGGGGATCAACGTGCACTTCAGTTTTGCTGAATTCCACCATCCCTTCTATTCCTTTAAATTCTGGCTTTAAAAAAAAATCTCCTGATGATCCCTCTTGATTCACTTCCTTCCTTCCTTCCTTCCTTCCTTCCTTCCTTCCTTCCTTCCTTCCTTCCTTCCTTCCTTCCTTCCTTCCCTTCCTTCCCTCCTTCCCTCCCTCCTTCCCTATTTCCTTTCTACTGTGATGTTCAGTCTTTTTTCTTTTTCTTAAAAAAACAAAACAAAACCTCTAAACATGGAGTAATTTATTTCATTACTCTTTCTTTGCTAATTGTACTTATTTACTGACTCTTCATGACCCCATTTGGGATTTTCTTGGCAAAGATACTGGGAGTAATTTGCCATTTCCTTCTCCAACTTATTTTACAAATGAGGAAACTGAGGCAAATAGAGTTAAGTGACTTGCCCAGGATCACACAGCTAGTAAATGTCTGAGGCTGGATCTGAACTCAGGTCTTCCTGAGTCCAGGCCCAGTCCTCTATCCACCGAACCACCTAGCTGCCACCTTCTAGTAGAAGGAAATCACAAATATGAATCCAAGGAACAAGCTTACACATCAATTTGTCCATCCCTGCTATGGGAGAATGGAAATTGGTAGAAGGGGGTACATTGAGTGAGTGTTTCAGAGATTAATGTTTTCCTATATTAGTTCTAAGGATTTTACCTTGTCAGGGTTATCTCTTTTTTCTTCTGTGTATTCAATTATAATTGCTTTATATCTAGTGCATAATTATACTTTTTTGGAGGTGTTTGAGATTGGTGGGGTTTGGGCACAGTGTTCACTAGATTGTTGGTCCTGCAACCTATGATTATGTTTCTGAATAGTTTAGAGTGAATTAAAGGAATTATGAGTTATTACACTAAGGTTTTAAGTGAATTGGTTCAGTTTCAAAGGAAAGCCAATGAAAGTGCCCAAGATAGAATAAAAAGCTCCAACTTTTCCTTCTGCCATTCCTGTTCTCCATGCATTTGACTACTATCTACAAAGTGCCTGCTTTTTAATATTAAGCTTATAATCATCGTGCTGGAAGATTGACTTTGTTTCAAGGCTGTGGACAAATATTTGTGTGTGTCTGTATGTGTGTATTACTTGTTTGATTATGGTATAATACAACATAATTATGTAAATCAGTGTGAGACTATTAGACTAGTATGAATTTGTGCAGTTACAATGATGTTAGGACTTTCTCTAATAATTAAACTGCATTGTTCCAGTTTATCAACTGGTATCAGTTTGGGGAAATTTTCCTGTTAAGTAATGTAACCCAGTTTTTTCAGTCTGACTCTTTGTTCTCTTTCATTCATCTTTAGGGTTGTCAGTAGTTTTGATTATGTCTACTGAATTTTAGTTACCCAATTTTGAATGCTTTGCTTATAAAAATTTACATATAACTTTCCTTTGCAGTTATTCTTTAACTGGCATTGCCCAGGATTTCTGAATTATAGTTGTAACAAACTGAGGAATATTATTTCCTCCTATTTCTCCCAGGGTCTTTAATGTGGTGTTCTCTTTTCTAGCCTTTTGTCTAGCTGAGTTTTAAATGACCCAAAAGACTATTCCTGGAAAATTCTTACATTGAAAAATACAGAGCTATCTTAAATCCTTTCAGATTAAGGCACTGCACAAATGCTAAATAAATTAATTGATGAATAGATTTTGCTTTTGGGAAGATTTCACCCTACAGTTGAATTGCCTCCCTTCCTCCCTTTCTTCCTCTCTCATTTCCTTCTTCCTAGCATTGTGTTGCAGTAGCAGGTTCTAGTGGGGGGGGGGAGTTCTAGACCTGGAATTAGGAAGCCCTGGATTCTTATTCTATGCCCAGTACTTATTAGCTCTGTGATTTCTCTGATTAACTTCTCTGATCCTTAGCATCCTTAGTTTTAAGATGATGATAATAGCTGTAGTATCAATCTAAAAGGGTAACTATGATGAGATAATTTCTATAAAGCTCTTTGAAAATTTTAAAGCACTATATAAATTTTAGTTATTATTATGATTTTGTTGTTCAGTTGTTTTATTCGTGTCTGACTCTTCATGATCCCATTTGGGGTTTTCTTGGCAAAGATACTGGAGTGGTTTGCCATTTCTTTTTCCAGCTCATTTTACAGATGAGGAAACCGAAGTAAACAGGGTTAAGGGACTTCAGATTTGAATTCAGGAGGATGAGTCTAGGTCCAGTTTTCTAGCCACTTAACCATATAGCGGCCCCATTATTATTATGATTTAGGGTGCTTATTATTGTTTTCTCTTCCCATCAACTTTCCTGTTGACCCAAGGCCTCTTTCCTTTCCCATCACAACCTCTGATATTTAATGACTTCAAATTATGTTTAATCAATGATTATCAATAACAGATAGGAGCTTACTGGGACAGTTGAGATATTAGGAGACTTCTGTCAAATAGGCTCCTTTCTTTCATTGTTAGAAGTCAGTGTGGGAAAAATAGTAATTATTATTATTATACGTAGCATTTACGTATCACTCATTTGACTCATTTAGTCCTCACAACAATCTTTTGATATAGGTGCTGTGATTATCCCTATGTCACAAAAAAGAAAGAAAACAGAAATTGAAACTTGGATTAGGTTGCATAGGTAGTAAGTGCCAGAGGCAGAATTTCAGGTGAGGTCTTCCTGACTCCTGGTGTACCGCTTTGGGGTGGGGGTGGGGAGAGAGAGAGAGAGAGAAAGAGAGAGAGAGAGAGAGAGAGAAAGAGAGAGAGAGAGAGAGAGAGAGAGAGAGAGAGAGAGAGAGAGAGAGAGAGAGAGAGAGAGAGAGAAGCAGTATCAGTGGCAAAAGAAGAAGAAGAAGGAGGAGGAGGAGGAGGAGGAGAAAGAGAGAGAGTGAGAAAGGGGGGAAAGAGATATACACAATGACAGAGAGTCTCTGTGTGTGTGTGTGTGTGTTACTCAGAACCAATCCTAGAGCTTTTACAACTCCAGTGGTTTAGGGCTCAGAAAACCACCTGGGGCTATCAGCTGACAGGCTGCTATGTAGTCAGAGCAGAAAAACCAAAACAAAACAACTCTCCACTTGAGTTTAGACAGTGTGTGTGTGTGTGTGGGGAAGGTTCCTCATCTCAGAACTAGCATTCCCAGAGACCATCTAGTCCAACCAGTATATGAACGAGAATCCACTCTGTAATATTTCCTAACGAGTGCACACCTAGCTTTGGCTTAAGAACTCTGCTAATGAGCCTGTGGCCTCTGGGAGCAGCCCATCCCACTTTTGGTGGTTTTAATTGCAAGGAAGCTTTCTTTTCCATCAAGCTTCAGTCTGCCTCCATGGTCTTTTTGCTCTTCACTCTTAGCTCTGCCCTCTGGGGCCAAGCGGAACAAGCATAGTCCCTCTTTGAAGAAAGGCCTTAGGTGTTGTAGTTGAAAGAGTTCTTACAGCCTTTTGAGACAGAGGATTTGAATTCTAGTCCAAATATTTACAATTTTTGTGACCTTGAGTGGTCACTTAACCTTTTCAACCCTCCATTTCTTATCTGTAAAATGAGACTGTTGGATTAGATGATAATTGGCTTTCAAGATGATCTAATTTAGGCTGCTGATGGTGAATTGGATAGAGCATTGGACCTGGACTCAGGAAGCCCTGAATTCAAATCCAGCTTTGGATACTAGCTGTGTAATCTTGGGGAAGCCACTTCACTTCAGTCTGCCTCAGTGTTCCTTAGCTATAAAATGGGGATCATAATAGTATTTACTTCTCAGGGTTTTTTGGTGTGGTTCAAGTGAGTTAATATTTGTAAAAAGTCCTTAGCACAATACCTGGCATACAGTAGGTTCTATAAAAATGCTTATTCCCTTCTCTTCCAGCTTCAAATACATGATTTCATGGAACTAAATACTGGAAAACAAGCATCATGCCAGGCTTTATATTATAGTATTTGGATAGTTTAGGCAGTAAGAAAATAGGACCAGGAAGAATGGTGTTGATATCAATCAACCAATCAGTCCATCAACAAACATTTATTAAGCATCTAGATGGTGCAGAGGATAGAGTTCCAGGCAGTTCAGATCTGGCCTCAGACACTTACTAGCTGTGTGACCCTGAGCAGGTCACTTAATCCTGTTTGCCTCAGTTTCCTCCCCTGTAAAATTAGCTGGAGAAGGAAATGGTAAACCACTTCAGTATCTCTGCCAAGAAAATCTTGAATGGGGTCACGAAGACTCAGACACAACTGAACAGCAATGAGCATCTGCTATGTGCTGGCTTCAGGGAATAGGTACAAAGAATGAAACAATCTGTCTTTCCAAGGAGCTTCTATTCTAATGGGGGATATTACAAGTACTATACTATACTATCCTATACTATACTACAATACAACATAACACAGTATAATATGATGTAATATAACATAACATAATACAATACAATGTATCATAAGTATAAAGTTAATAAATATAAATACATTCACATACAAAGTAGTTAAATACAGGGTACTTTGAGAGAGAGGGTGCTGGCCATTGGGAGAATCAGAAAAGCTTTCATGTACAAGATGGTGTCCAAATAGCACCTTAGAAGAAGAGAGAGTCTATAGGATTATTTTTTGCTAGTTATTTAGGGATAATATAAAAAGTTATGCTTGGATATCTGTCTGAGCTTATTACTTTTCTCTCAAAACCAGCTTTTTCTTGTGACTTCACTGTTTCTATCAGCATCACCAACTAACCAACCAACCAATGAGACAATCAATGTGTAAGTATTTATTAAGTGCCTATTGTATTCCAGGCACTGTGCTAGTCACTGGAAATATAAAGGTCCCTTGTCCTTGTGGAGTTTATGGCCTAGTGGGGAGGTAGGGTGGGGAATATGTACACACATAAGTAAATATAAAACATGAAGGAAATACAAATAATTGGGCAGGCCCCAATAGATCAGGAAAGAGATCATAGAGGAGAGGATAGTTAGGCTGAACCTCCAAGGAAGCTAGGGATACAAAGAGGTAGGAGTGAGGGGAGAATAGATTCAAGTTATGGGGGAAAGCCTGTCCAAAAGCATGGCAAGTTGAGATGGAATGTCATGTACATTATTTATGTTCTATTATATTTTAATTTATTTTGTTAAATCGTTCTCAGACATTTTAATCTGGTTTGTGCCACACTCAGGAGTGTGGTTGACACCTTGAGGCTAGAATATAGAGTAGTGAGGGAGGGAGGTGATTCCTAATGTGTAATAAACCTAGAAAGGTAGGCTTAGGAACCAAATTGTGAAGATCTTTAAATGTGAAATGGAAAAGTTTGTATTTTATCCAAGAGGCAAAAAGGAGTCTTGGAACTTTTTGAGGAGGAGAATGACCTGACCAGACTCCTGTATTAGTAATAATTTCACTCCTGCATTTGTGTGGAAGATAATTGGAAAGGATATAGATTTGAAAGAGGGAGAGTAATTAGAAGGCTATTGTAATAGTCCAGGCAAGAGGCAGTAACTAGAGTGGTCCTTGCCTTAGCAGATAAAAGGGGACAGATATGAAATGTGGAGTTAGAATTGGCAAGGTTTGGCAGCTAATTGGAAGTTCAGGGTGTAGGAGAGTCAAAAGAGCTCGAGATGACTTCAGGCTTGTAAACCTGGATGACAGAAGGTTGTTATCCCTGATTCTTTCCTTTCTCTCGCATCACTATTCAACCAGTCACCAAGTTCTACCCAGTCTACCTCTGTAATCTCCCTTTCATCTGTCTCTTCCTCTCTGCTCCCATTTCTAACACCCTTTGTTATTTCAAGCCCCAGTCACCTATCTTACTGCTTCTGTTATCCCTCATCCTATATAATTCTTCACATTAATGCCCCACAGCATCCATAGGCTTATGTCATTCATTGAAAACCCTTCAGTATTTCCCTATTGCCTGTTATGAAAAAATTAAACTTTGATTAGCATTGGAGGCTATCCACAATCTAGTACTACAATAGCCCTATACCAGGGGTGGGGAACCTGCCCTATACTATTCCTTTCCATGTATTTTATGCTCTAACAAGACTGGCTTGCCCATTGCTCCTGGACAATGCCCTAACTTTCATGTTCCTTTATCTTTGTGGCCCTCCCTAGACCTAGATTGCTTTTCCTTCTTCTCCTACCCAGTCTCTGGCAATCCAATACTTATCCATCTTTTAAAGCATAACCCCAAATATTAACTATACCATGGAGCCCTGGAGCCCAGCTAGGAATGACTTTTCCTTGCCTGGGTCTAACTTAGCCAGTTAGTCAGTCAAAAAGCATTCATTAAGCACTTACTTTTGAGCCAGGTGGTCGGGATGCAAAGAAAGGCAAAATCATATTCCCTGCCCTGAAAAGAACTCACATTCTAATGGAAAGGACAACATGCAAGAAATTATAGATGCTAGATATAAAGAAGGTAAATGGAAAGCACTTTCAGTTGAGCAGGTTGGGAATGGATTTTTTTTGGGGGGGAAGTAGGGAAGGGAAAAGCCCTATTGGAGAAGGGGGGGAATTTATACTGTTTCTTGAAGGAGGTCAGGGAAGATAGTCAATAAAGTCAGGAGATGGAGTGTCTTGTGTGAGGACAACCAGAAGGTTGGTGTCGATGGATTTTACAGTATGTGAAAAGATATCTAAGAAGATTGGAAAGGACCTTAGAAGCAAAAGAGAAGATTTAATATTTGATCCTGGAGGTAGTAGCCACTGGAGTTTATTGAGGAGGGGGAGTGACATAATCAGGCCTATGTTTTAGGAAAATCACTTTGTCAGTCGATTGAAGAATGGGGAGAGACTTAAGCAGGAAGACCAACCAGAAGATTATTGCTATAGTCCAGGCATTAGGTGATGAGGGGCTTGTGTCAGAGTGGCAGTTATGTAAGTGGAAAGAAGGGGATATGCAGGAGAGATGTTGTGAGGGCAGCAACAAGACTTGTCAGTAGTTTGAGGCTGTACAGTCAGTACAGTTGAGGAGTTAAGGATGACACAGAGGTTGAAAGAAATGGGTGACCAGGAGCATGATGATACTCTTGATAATAATAGGGATGTTTGGAAGAGGGGAGGGTTTTTTGGGGAAAGATAGTGAGTTGTTTCAGACATGTTGGGTTTGATACGTCTTGAAGATATCCAGTTTAAGGTAGTGGTGATGGTGACATGAGACTGGAGTTCACAAGAGAGGTGAGAGCTGGATCTATAGATCTAGGAATTATGTGCATAGAAATAATAATTGAATTTATGTGAGTTAATGCGATTTTCAAGTAAGACAGTAGACAGTGAAGGTTCCTAACTTTTTTTGTACAGATCCCTTTGGCAGTCTGGTAAAACCTATGAACCAACATAATGTCTTTAAATACAAAAACTAAAGCACATGATTATAGAAGAAACCAATTGTATTGAAATAGTTAATTTTTTTTTAAAGAACCTAAATTCACAGATCCCCTGAAATCTAGATGTCTATGAACTTGAAGGGTTCTGGATTAAAACCCATTAGTTTAGAGAGAGAAGATGGCTCAAGAAATATTCTTAGAAGACACCCATGATTAATGGGTATAGCATGGGCAAAGATCAAGCAGAAGAGACTTCAAAGAAGCAGTCAGACAGGTAGGAAGAGAACAGGAGAGCAGTGTCACAAAAACCTAGAGAGGAGAGAGTATCCAGGAGAAGAAGGTGATTGACAGGGTCAAAGGTTGCAGAGGGGTCAAAAGGGATGGAGATTGAGAAACAGCTATAGATTTGACAATTAAGAGATCATTAGTAACTTTGGAGAGAGTGGTTTTGGTAGAATTATGAGGTTGAAAGGAAGACTGAATAGGATTTAGAAAAGAGTAAGAGGAGAGGAAGTGTAGACAAAAATTTTAGGTGGCTTTCTCACAGAGTTTATACATGAAAGGGAGTAGAGTTAGGACAATAGCTAGTGGGGATGGTCACATCAAGGTAGGGTTTTTTTGAGCGTGGAGAAGACATGGGCCTGTTTGTAGGCATTAGTGGAGAGACAATGGAAATTAATGAATGAGTGGGTTTAATGGGGGAGTTATATGCTGGACAAGACAGGGTGGAATGGGATCAACCGTGCAAATGGAAGGATTTACCTTGTTGAGAAGGAGGGCTGCCTCTTTGTGTCAGACAGAGATAAGGAAGAGATAGTGAGGGAAGACAACTGAGAGTGTGAAATGTGAAGAGGGTAAGAATGACATCATGGCAAAGGGCCTCAACTTTTTTTGGTGAAGTAAGAAGGGATTAAATGAAGAGAGTGGGAGAGAGGGGTTTACCATGGAAGGCTTGAGCAGAGATGAAAAGGTTTGGAAGGGCTGCTGTGATGAGTGGGATAACAAATTGATTAGGGAAGTATAAAAACATTTCCTTGCTGAAGTGCCAGCCCATTGAGAGTGTTACAAAAAATTGTCGAAGACTCATTCAGCACAGTTTCATCATTTTCTCAAGCTTTGTTCAATGTCTGGTGAATAGGAATGAAAGCAATGAGTGGTAGGAGTAACCCAAGATTGGGTTTGTGGAGGGATGATCAGTGATATGATAAGACCATAAGGGACTCATTTGTAAAGGGTAATGTAAAATTGAACTGATTCACCAAAGGCTCAAGATGGGGAAGGAAAGAGAGGGTAGCCAGTGCAAGGGTGATAGCCTGGGAAAGAACTGAAGGGTGGAAAGATCGAAGGTCATAGTGAAGATGAGTAATAAATTTGGGGATTGTAAGGCAGAAGGAAAGATGGAATGATCAAAGATAAAGAATTTTGGAGTTTATTAACATGGCAATGGAACAGTAGTGACTGGGAAGGGAGCTAGCCTACTATAATAGCCTATAGTACGTATTATGTACCAGGTATTGTGCTAATCACCTTTACAAATATTTTCTCATTTGATCCTCACAACAACTCTGGGAGGTAGGTGCTGTTATGATACCCAGTTTATAGTTGAGGAAACTGAGGCAAAAAGTACTTAAATGACTTGTCCAGGGTCACATAGCTAGTAAGTGTCTAAGGCTAGACTTGAAATTGTCTTCCCAAGTCCATGTCCAGCACTCCATCCACTGTACCACTTAGCTTCATCAAGATTGGCAAGATCCAGTCTTGATGAAGCTGAGATGGAGTGGAGGAAATTGAGTAGATTTAAGAACTGGGAAGTTAGGGTGGTTGAAGGAATAGTTATATTTATGTTGAAGCCCCTTAATATGAAGGCAGGAGTTGGGATAGAGAGAGTACTAACCTCAGTGAAGAAGGAAGCAGAGTGTCTTGGGGGTTGGTAGATAACAGCTACCAGAACCTTGATTGGGTGCTAAATTTGGATTGAATGAACCTTAGAGGGTGAAAAGTTACTGAGTGATGGTGGTAGAGGGAGAGTCTGGTAGTAGCAATGAATATTCTGATTCCCTCATTACAACCAATGAGTGTGTTTTCAAGGCAGGGAGAGAAGGTATGAGTGAGTGCCACCAATATTGACAAGCTGGCTTTTTGATGCTGCATCATTAGGAGAGAGCCAGGCTCTACTGAGAGCCAAAGGATAGAGTGAGAAAGGATAGAAGATTAAAGATAGAAGCAGGTTTGTTAAATATGGAGGAGTAATTTCAAAGAGCACAGTGGAAGGGGCATGTAGATCTGGAGAAGGACATTTAGGGATAGGGTTGAGTTGGGTGAGGGTAAGGGAGTGAGCAGTTAGGGGGCAGAGGATGGGGTGAAAGTATGCTTCCCGCTGAAGAATGAATCCAGGCAGAGATTCATTGAGGGAGGAGAGTGCTTAACCTGTTCAAAACAGACCCTCCCTCAAGGTCCAGCCTTGTGGTAGGTGGTGATATTGAGCCCTGTGAGGCTCAGGAGGCCCACCTCAGAACAAGCAGGATCAGAGGAATGTATGTATGACCTGGCCTGGACAGGAGGTGATTGGCCTGGAACGCCTTCAGGTGGACAGGCCAGATGCTGGTGGCCTGGATCCTGGGATGGAGCAGAGTTGGTTGCGAAGCCTCTGAAGCAGACAGCATGTAGACAGGGTGCCTGCTGCACTTATGATGTATGGCGCACTAATGTGCACTCATCATAGCATGATCATTTATATCGTACCTGAACCTCCCTCCTTGCCCCTTCATCGTCTACCCTCCTCCCCACTTCAGGCTCCATGAGGTCTGGCCTGTCATATTTCAACTCTGTGTTCACTCAGAGGTTAGTCCAGTGCTCTGCACAAAGTAAGCACTTAACGAATGTCTGCTGAACTGTCGGATTATTGTTTGTATCTGTGTGATGCATGAGAATGAAGTCTGGCTCTGGAGTAAGAGGATCTGGGTTCAAATCCTGCCTCTAATGTTTACTATGCCCTATGACTCTGGGCAGTTTACTTTATCTGGGTCTCAGTTTCCGCATCTATAAAATGAGGGGATTGTACCAGAAGGTCCAACTGAGGTTCCTTCTAGTAACAGGAATTTGTTTCCTGTTGCAATGAGGTTTATAATTTTTTTTTTGGTGAGGTAATTGGGGTTAAGTGACTTGCCCAGAGTCACACAGCTAGTAAGTGTTATGTGTCTGAGGTGGGACTTGAACTCAGGTCTTCCTGATTCCAGTTTTCTATCTACTGCACCACCTAGCTGCCCCTGAGGTTTACAATTTTGGTATGACTGGGTCTCGAGTTTGCTAGGAACCATTGAATAAAATGTGCCAGAATGAGAACAGTACCTGGAAAGTTATGAAAGATACAAGGTAACATATCTTAGTGTTCCAATATTCAATCAGTTAGAAGGGGGAGCTATGTGAACTTTTAATTTGGTTCAAGTACAAAGAAACTTTCTGAAGGGGTGAATAGTGAGTTTATTTTGTTGAAAGAGATTTTTTTTTTGGTAAAGTTCAGGAAAAATTATTCCTTTAATAATTTTTTTTGAAAAAACAAAAACAAAAAACTAGATCATGAAAATCTCTTCTCTGGCAGGGAATTCTATTATATAAACAGGTTTCATTCCTCAAGCTTTGATGGGAGAATAGAATTTGTGGGCTGCTGTCTTGAGTTTAAAAGTGGCTTTTCCTTCTTGCCTAAGGAGCATGTGTGACATTCATATTTTCCCTTTGAAACTCTTATAGTCAAGAGACTGTTTAGACAAGCACTTTACAGGATTTAGATGGGGGAGCCATAGATCTATATTTTTAACCCATTCTAGGAATAGAAAGTTGTGGTTTTACACATGGGTATAAAATAAGGTAAAATTGGCAGTGGCTCTTCTTATACAAGTTACAGTATGTTAATGGAATCTATTTTCCCAATTTGTCATGTCAGAATGTACTTGTGGAGCTTGGGAAAGACTGTATTGTCTTTCCTGGGCAGCAGACTTTCATCCTTTCAATGAGTATAGTACTTTCCTTGGGATTTTTGTTGTTGTTCAGTCGTTTTTCAGTCATGTCCCGCTCTTCATGACCCCATTTAGGTTTTCTCAGCAGAGATACTGGAGTGGTTTGTCATTTCCTTCTCCGGCTCCTTTTACAGTTGAGGAAATAGAGGTACGTAGGGTTAAGTGACTTGCCTAGGATCACACAGCTAGTAAATGTCTGAGGCCAGATTTGAATTTATGGTGAGTCTTCTTGACTCTAGACCGGGTGCCACCTAGTTGCCCCTCCTTGGGATTTATTCTTTAAAATCATTAGTCTATATATGACAGTTTTCAGAGTATACTTTTAGAAAATTACATGTTTTTAAGGAGGCTTTCATTTTCTTTTGTTGTGTTATCACCAGTCAATAAAAATTCCTTTAAAAAGCATCAAACCTCTGTGCCGTTCCAGATGCTTCTGAAAATACTAAACTGGTCATGGTTGGCAGAAAGGGAATGTAACATAAAAAACTTCATGTTAATAGACTAAGCAGTAGTTTGCTATAAAAACAACCATAGAGTTTGATATTAGTTATTATTGGTAATTTTGCATTTATTATGGAAAAATGGAAGCTTGGTCAGTGATGCCGAACAATTATGGATGCTTGGTTTAGCCTGAACAGTGAAATAATTCATGAGTCATTTCCTCCTTTACTTTCTTCTTTCACTATTTGAAAGAAGAAAGTAAGGTAGTGACTAAAGGCTCACTGCCCTGTAAGCTCATGAGATTGGCTGGGGAATATGTCTCCAGGAAGCATCATTAGTCCTTTAGATGAGGTGTCAATGGGAAGGTCCATAGCCTCCATGAGGAGATGCTCTCAAGTGACCCAAAAAAGCTTTTGCCACCTTGCAGTCATCTAATGGAGGCAGCTGGCATAGTGAGAGCACAGAGAGCACTGGGCTGGGGCACTTAACTAACTCTGACCCTGAGCAAGCAACTTAACCTCTTCCGGGCCATTATTTGTAAAGTGAAGGAATTGGAGTTGACCAAGGATGGCACTTGAGGACCTGGAGGGCCACATATGGCCTCGAGGCCGCAGGTTCCCCATCCCTGGACTAGACTCTGTTCTAAATCTGAGATCCTCTGATCAACAAATGGATGGATTAGCTGTGACATTATCTTGATAAACAGACCTACTTTGTTCTGAATGGGCCTGTTGCTATTCTGTATAACTCAAGATAAAGGGAAATCCCCTGCTCCTCTTGTGCTGTGAATAATGAAATTATCGTCAGTCTGAAGAAAGGTATTTATGCCTCTGGTAGGCAAGTGAATGTATTCCTGTATTTCAGCTTACATCGAACAGTCCCTCAGGCTACTGTTGGGAAATTAAACTACTGTGGAACTTTAACTGTAATATTCACTCATTAAATATTTGTTGAGTGCTCTTTATGTAAAAGGCTGGAACTGTAGGGGAGACAAAGATGTGTAAGACACAATCTCTAACCTCCAGGACCCAATCTAGTGGGGGAGATAAGTGATAACTGCAATTTATTTCAGGCTGGGCTTAATTCTTTTAGAATTACTGGAATTTTAATTCCTTTTATTATATCACAGAAAACTAGAGATAAAGTACCTGGGATCTTGTGATATTTAATCACTTTATCCAAGCATATGCATACTCTCCCTCCCAGTCTCTTTGTCTCTTCTTCCCTTTTGTTGTTGAGGCAATCAGGGTTAAGTGACTTGCTTAGGTTCACACAGCTAGTAAATGAGGCTGAATTTGAACTCGGGTTCTTCTGACTGCAAGAGCCCATGCTCTATCCACTGTGTCATCTAGCTGCCCCCTTCCTTCCTTCCTTCCTTCCTTCCTTCCTTCCTTCCTTCCTTCCTTCCTTCCTTCCTTCCTTCCTTCCTTCCTTCCTTCCTTCCTTCCTTCCTTCCTTCCTCTCTCTTTCCCTATCCCCTACTTACTCCTCCATTTCCTCCTCCTCCTCACCCCCCTCTGGAATTCTTGGACATGAAGATTATTAAAAACAGTTGTGAATACTTAAAGAAGTAATTCAGCTTCTTGTTTTTCCCAATGAGTTCCCAAAGGATATAATAATCACTTTTCCTTTGCTACCAAGCAGGCAGCTTTAACTTGGTTGCCATTTTCACTGAATTCCCTTTCTATTTACTTCTTATCCTGTTTGGTGAGATTATTGATAAATGAGATAGGACAGGGTTCCAAAATGCAAGGTCAATAGGTTCAATGAGAAAAAGAGCAATTATCTAGTGAACTTATGCAATGAATATTTCAGGCTCAAATTCTATTCCCCTCCCCCTACTCCTTGTTGTTCCTTCCAGAATTATTTACATAATTGCAGCTGTGTGGGCTATGGAAGATTAAAGGAAGTTTTTGGTAATATGGATTTGTGGATACTCCTTCACCTAGAAAAGTTCTCAAATATTTTTATCTTGTAATTTTCCACTCCCTTTCTCTGCTCTCCTTTCTCCCCTGAGAACACAAATACAAACAAAAACACTTACCTTATTTGAAGCTCCAAAGGTCAGCTTTTCTTTTGTCATTTTAGCATCCCTCAAGGCTCAGGATAAGGAGGAGACTTGGCTGCCCCAGTCTTATAGTTCCCTTGCTGACAATAGTCAATTAGGACATAGTTATTGAAAGCCTATTTAATATGTACACATGCAAGAGTTATCAGGGCTCCTTCAACTCCTTTGTCTGTGGTCACCTTAGAGTTTTCCCAAGGCTGCCTGGAAATTGTCCCTTGAAGCCTGAGAATGGGGACGTAATAGTACAATTAGAAGACTGGAAGTGAATTACATAGTACCCAGAACTTTTCACACTTCAAAAAATAAAGGACAAAGTTGTTTGATTTTTATACTTGATTGTAGTTTTTCGGTATTATGCCAATAAATCACTGGCAATTAAAGAGTTCTTATTCTACACAGCCCAGGCATGCCTTATATATAACTGGCATATTGACATTTGATTTGGAACAATTACATTATCCTTAGAACTGAGAAACAATACTAGATTTATGATCATGGAAAGCAAAGGCACCAGTGGTTTGACAATGTTTTCTGTTCCTTATAGCATTAATAAATTGAAAGAAAGGTGTAGAGAAAAGTAAAAGCACATTTTTATTGAACACCAATTATGTTAAAAGTGCCCTGCCCTCTAGGAGGGCAAATTTGTGGCAAATAGTTCTACCAAACTGGAGTCTAATTGCAACAATTTCTTACATTCTCAAGAATATTGATAGCAAAACTTTAAATGATTAATAAATGCACTAATTTATTTCAGACCTCATGTGCCTTTTTTCATATTCTCCAATGGTTTAAGTTATGATTACTTATTAGAAGAAATAGCAAGTGATTTTAAAATTTAATTTAATTATTTCAATGAATAAAAACCTATTTTAGATCCTTCCTACTTCCTACTCTAACTGAAAAAGAAAAACAAAATCTTCATGACAAATATCCATAATCAAGCAAAACAAATTCCTGCATTGGCTACTTCCAAATCATTATCTTTATCTCAATCTCAATTAATTTAATGCCTCTTACTCAGAGTGCAAAACTTGATAAAACAGATAAATGGGGAATTTGATCATTCACCAGAGGTGGCCATGTCTGTTATCTGTATCATAAAAAAACACTAATTTTAAAAAGCTGTCAGTTCAATGTATTTAAACCTCTTAATTGCAGAATCATTTTGGCCTTGTGGCTGACCCACTTTATTTTTCAGAAGTAGACCATTAAAACAATAAATCCCTCCCATTTCCATTTTATTGTTAAATGATTTATTTCCTTAAGATGCAGACATTTTCATCACTTCCCTGCAAGAATTTGTGAGAATAAGAAGGTATTTCCTTAATTGCAATGAATTATTTCTAAAACTGCCTGTTAATTTTCTTAAAGTTTTTTTTTTTCTCAAAATAATTCAAGGCATATTGGCAGTGTGAGACCTGCTTCAAGAATTAGTGGACATGGAGCAGGTAGATGGTGCACTGGGTAGAGCACCAGCCCTAGATTCAGGAGAACCTGAGTTTAAATCTTGCCTCAGACACTGGGCAAGTCACTTAACCCCATTGCCTAACCAAAAAAAAAATTAGTGTAGACTTCTGTGGCTTCAGTAAAGTCACCTAAACATTATTTATTCATCTGGGAAAAGTGAGTCATATTCCTGCACATACCCAATGCAATGTATTATATTATAAAACCTATGATATAATCTAAACCAGGGTAATACAGACTGTATATTGAAAATACATTGAAGAATTTGAATTCTGAAGATTTATGTCTATTTTGATATTAAAGAAGACTAAATTTTTTAATGTTTTATAAATGATTTTGATTTAGGAGCTAGGGTCTATTTTATTGTCCTCACTGAATGGACATTAAGGAATAGAGAAACAAGAATAGAGATTTGTCATTCCCTCATTCAAAAAACATTTATTAAGAGACTAACATGTGTTAGTCACCCCAGTAGGTATTGGGATACAAAAACAAAGTAGTTTCTGCCTACAGGGAAACAATATGTCCACAGATAAGTCAATATAAATTTGGAGTAATTTTGTAGAATGGAGAAGGCAAAGTCTGATGGGAGATCAGCAAAGACTTCATGTAGAAGGTAGCCCTACATTGAGGTGAACCTCAAAGGAAGTTTGGGAGTCTGAAATGTGGAAGTGAGAAGGGACGGCATTTCAGGCTTGGGGGACAGCCTGTGCTAAGGCAGAACATGGAATGTACTGTATGGGTCACAGCAAACAGGTGATGGGGGAGTTACATGAATTAGTCTGGAAGGAGAGGGAAAAGCCAGATTATAAAGAACTTTAAATGATAAACAGAAGAGTTGTATTTTATTCTCCTGGCAATAGTGAACTGCTGAAGATTTTTGATCAAGAAAGTAACATTTTCTTTTTTTTTTTTTAGCAAATTTATTTATTTTCAGTTTTCAGTATTTACTTCCACGAGATTTTGAGTTCCAAATTTTCACCCCATCTCACCCCTCCCCCCAACCCAAGATGGCATGCATTCTGAATATCCCTTCCCCTAGTCTGCCCTCTCTTCTGTCTCTTCCCCCCTTCTCTTATCCCCTTCCTCTTCTATTTTCCTGTAGGGCAGGACAGACTTCTGTACCCCATTTCCTGTATTTCTTATTTCCCAGGAGCATGTGAAAACATTTTTTTTTAAACATATGCTTTTAAAACTTTAGGTTTCAAATCTTCTCCCTTTCTCCCTACCCACCCACCCTCATTGAAAAGGCAAGAAACTCAATATAGGTTATACATGTGCAGTTATGCAAAACACTTCCATAGTAGACATGTTGTGAAAAACTAACTCTATTTCCCTTAATCCTATCCTGCCCTCCCATTTGTTCTATTCTTTCTTTTGACCCTGTCCCTCTTCAGAAGTATTTTCTTCTGATTACCCCCTTTCCCAATCTGACCTCCTCTCTATCATCCCCCTGCTCTCTTGTCCCCTTCTCCCTATTTTCCTAGGGTAAGACAGATTTCCTACCCAATTGAATGTGTATGTTATTCCTCCTTAAGCCAAATCCTATGAGAATAAGATTCACTCATTCCCTCTCACCTTCCCCCATTTCCCCTCCACTGTAAGAGCTTTTCTTTCTGTTTTTTTTTTGTGAGATAATTTACCCCATTCTACCTCTCCCTTTCTTCTTCTCTGAGTATATCCTCTCTCATCCCTTAATTTTATTCTCCAGATATGATCCCTTAATCTTCAACTCACCCTGTGCCCTCTATCTATCTATCTATACATACATATAATTTTTTTCCTCCAACTACCCTAATAATGACAAAGGTCTCATCTTTCCATGCAGGAATGTAAACAGTTCAACCTTAATAAGTCTCTTATGATTTCTCTTTCCTTTTTACCTCTTCATGTTCCACTGAGTCTTATTTGAAAGTCAAATTTTCTATTCAGCTCTGGTCTTTTCATCAAGAATGCTTGAAAGTCCTCTTTTTCACTGAATGACCATTTTTTCCCCTGAAGGATTATACTCAGTTTTGCTGGGTAGGTGATTCTTGGTTGTAATCCTATTCCTTTGCCCTCCAGAATATTATATTCCATGCCCTGTGGTCCTTTAATGTAGAAGCTGCTAAATCTTGTGTTATCCTGATTGTGTTTCCACAGTACTTGAATTGTTTCTTTCTGGCAGCTTGTAATATTTTCTCCTTGACCTGGGAACTCTGGAATTTGGCTACAATATTCCTAGGAGTTTTCCTTTGGGGATCTCTTTCAGGAGGAGATCTGTGGATTCTTTCAATTTCTATTTTGCCCTCTGGTTCTACTATATCAGGGCAGTTTTCCTTGATAATTTCTTGAAAGATGATGTCTAGGCTCTTTTTTTGATCATGGCTTTCAGATAGTCCAATAATTTTTAAATTCTCTCTCCTGGATCTATTTTCCAGGTCAGTTGTTTTTCCAGTGAGATATTTCACATTATCTTCTATTTTTTCATTCTTTTGGATTTGTTTTACATGTCTTGATTTCTCATAAAGTCACTAGCTCCAATTGCTCTATTCTAATTTTTAAGGAAGTATTTTCTTCAGTAATTTTTGGACTTCCTTTTCCATTTGGCCAATTTTTCTTTTTAGGGCATTCTTCTCCTCCTTGGCTTTTTGGACCTCTTTTGCCATTTGGGTTAGGCTATTTTTTAAGGTGTTATTTTCTTCAGTATTTTTTTTCCATCTCCTTTAGCAAGCTGTTGACTTGTTTTTCATGATTTTCTTGCATCACTCTCATTTCTCTTTCCAGTTTTTCCTCCACTTCTCTTACTTGCTTCTCAAAATCCCTTTTGAACTCTTCCAAGGCCTAGGACTGATTCATATTTTTCTTGGAGGTTTTGGATGTAGGAGCTCTGACTTTGTTGTCTTCTTCTGGTTGTATATTTTGATCTTCTTTGTCACCAAAGTAAGATAATATAGTCTGACTATTTTTGCCCTGCTTTCTCATGATCATGGCCAATTACTTGAGTTTTAAACTCTTTGTTAAGGTAAGAGTCTGCTTCCAATGTGGAGAATGTACTGTCCCAAGCTTTGGGGGTTTATATAGCTGTTTTCAGAGATAGCTGTAGGGACCCATAAATTTTCAGTTCTTGCAAGGTGGTATGATAAGGGGCAAGGTGTTTACTCCTTTCCTGGCCTGTCCTGTGGTCTATTAGTGACCACAAGCTCTCCTTTCTGCCCTGGAACTGTGAGGAAGGTTTCCTGTCCACAGCCACTACAAGATCTACCATGCCAGCGCTCCTCCTTACCCAAGGACCCCTGTCCAGAACTGTGACCCAGATCCAAGCACGGGCAAAGCGCCTCAGCACCAGCAGAGAGATCCTTGCACTCCCCCTATGATCAGCCACTCGATTCCCCCTCAGTCTGTGGGCCCGAAGCTCAGGAAGCAGCTGCCCACCCCAGGGCCATGCTCTTTGGGAATGGAGCTGCGACCCTGCCTTCCTCTCTCAGCACCTCAGAAACACACTTTTCCCACTGACCTTCTAAGTTGTCTTTGGCATTTGTGGATTGAGGAGTCTGGAAATCTCCACAGCTGCCTGAGATTCAGTCCTCTGAGGCCTGCTCCAGGTTTGCTGTGCTCTGCTCCCAGCCCGGTGAGATATACCTTTCTGATGAATCATCCAGGTTGTCTTGGGCTGGAAATTTGTTTCAGTCTGTCTTTTTGTGGGTTAAGCTGCCTTAGAATTTGTTTAGAGCCATTTTTATAGGTATTTGGAGGGGTTTGGGGGAAAGCTCAAGCAAGTTGCTGCTTTCATTCTGCCATCTTGGCCAAGAAAGTGACATTTTCAAATCGTTCTAATAGAAATGTTAATTTGGAGGCTGTATGGAGGATGGATTGGAGAGGGGAGGGACCTGCAGCATGGAGATAAAGTGCAGTAGTTCAAGTGAGAGTTCATGAGAGTCTGAACTAGAGTGGTTGCATTATAAGTGAAAAGAAAAGACTGATGGGAGATATGTGATGGAGACAGGATCAGAAAGAGGCAGAAACTGAGTTTTCAATAGGTGGTGAGGGAGAGTGAGGAGTTGGGAATGACTCAGAGTTTGTGCACCTAGGGGATTAGAAGAGTGACAATTCAACCCAAGAGAATGGATGACATCATTGAGAGAAAGGTGTAGAGAGAAAGCAAAAGGACCCCAGCTGAGCATTAGGGTGCCCCCATGCATACTAGGCAATATGTGGGTGTCGATCTAGCTAAAGAGATGGAGAAGGACAAGTAGGAGGAGAAACAGGAGAGAGAGCTGTTCTGAAGATTCAGGAATCATATTGTTTCCAAGAAGTAGAATGGTTAAGTGAGAAAGGATGGGGACTGAGAAAAGAAAAAGCCGTTGGATTCAGCAAGTAAGAGATTATTGCTAACAAGAGGGCAGTTTCAGTAGAATAGGGTCAAAAGCCAGGTTGCAAGAGTTTGGGTGTATTTGTTTTTTTTGTGGAGGCAAGGTGCCGAGAACTAGAAGTTTTTAACAGGAGTTGAGCTGTGAAAGGAAGCAAAAATATAGAATAGTTTGAGAGGATAGAAAGGTTAAGTGAAAAAAATTTTTTTTTAAGGATGGGAGACACCTCAGTATGTTTATGGGCAATAAAGAAGGAGCCAAATAGATTGAGGAAG
The DNA here is from genome assembly GCF_003287225.1 of Phascolarctos cinereus. NCBI lineage: Eukaryota > Metazoa > Chordata > Mammalia > Diprotodontia > Phascolarctidae > Phascolarctos > Phascolarctos cinereus. The sequence continues at coordinate 170,639,694 of NW_027555514.1, forward strand.
ATCAAAGAGGGCATGTCTGAGGGAACAAATTATAGAAAGAGGTGTGAGAGAACAGGAAAAAGAGTACAAGGAAAGGAGTTGGCTTTGGAAAGGGAGACAGGAGCAAAGAAGAGGCATCCTTCTACCACTGTCAGATATTGGCAGAGACTATCCTTAGATAAAATCTGCATATCACCCAGAAATTAAACTATACTGAAGTAAAACATAGAGGGTGGTTAGGACATAAGCAAAAATTTTATAAAAATTAGATTAGCACACTAGCAAAACTGTATAAAAATAGATTGAATTGTAAATTGTAGTTTTTATTTTTAAAACTTGGGGCATTTTTGATTTTGATTTTTTATGTTATTATGATTAGTATTGATTGAAGAGTATTTTTTGGCTTCTTCAGTACTTCAGAAGATAGGTGACTGTTGGTATGGATACTGCCCTTCACTGAGATTGAAACTGCTCCACATACCTGGTGTTTATGAGTTGCTGTGGTCAGCCATGTGCTGATAATCCCCTCTGATTTTACCTAGGTTGGTCTTTGACTGTGGCACACAATCTGTGACTTTCCAGCATGGTAAAACCCATCAGCATTTGAGCTTGTTGAATTTAGCCTCTGAAATGTAGGGTTATCTCTTCCTCAACAGAATAGACATATAGGGACAGTCTGTTGTCTCTTAAACATATTAGAAAGGTGAAGCTCATTTTGTCTAATGTCTGGTTTAAAAAATTGGAAACTTTTGCAGTTTTAAGAATTTGAAATATTTTAGGAGCTGTAAAATGGTAGGTATCATTGAAAAAGTGAAGAATTACTTGATATCTTTCCAAACATAACAGAACTGGGAAATAAAGCAAAAAATAAGAAGCATATGCAATATTAAAGATAATTTTGAACTATATTATAGTACTGCTACCATCATACTCAACAGTAAGGGGACTGAGGAAATGATCTATCAGATTCTTCCTACCTTTAACATGCTATAATTCTATATACAAGATGTCCCCAAAAGATTTAGTGCACCATTAAGCTTTAATAACTTAAATATAATATAAATCTGACATATGGAAGCATAACCGTGACAATGCTTATTTTCAGCTAGAAGATACTTAATGTTAACTTTTTTCAAATTATTAATATGTCCATATGAATCTAGGTTAACCATAAAATATCATTTGAAGGTAGTGACTTGGAAATTGCTGATACCCATAATCATCAAACTTAGCTACATTATATATCTAGAGTAAAAAGTTAATGATTCAAAGAACAGTGACTTTTGTTTGGCTGCCGTATTCAAGGTCAGAGCCAGTATCACAGGAACATGGCCACTTATTTGCCTCTCTAATATATTTTCTATTGTATTGATGACTTCAAAAGGAATAAATGCAGTCTTAATTCATTTTTAAGAAATTAGGAAAATAAGTTTTATTATATTCTCACCGGTTAAATTTTAATTTTTGTTATAATAAAATGAAGCTACAAGTCAAACAAATAAATTATAAAATGAAAATGCTTTTAAAACATAAAATCGTATCTATAATGTTGAGCAAAAATATAAAAGTACCTTAACAACTTTTCTTTTGTTTGCCATGATTTGAAAGTTATTTTCTACCGCTAAACTCATGAGAACAATAAGTCTGCTTTACTGATAAGTGAAAATGAGGTCATTCTTAACTGTTAAAGGAGAAACATAGTTCTCACTTCTAATGTCTTGGCAGATCTAGGCTTTTGGTTTGACCTTTAAAGGCCTGTCAAATGGCATGATTTCTTATGACAAATTTTGCTAATTCTGATAAACTTTAAATTATTTAAATAAACTAAAGTTAAAGCTAATTTATTGAAGTAAGCAAATCAGTGTGGAATAGTGAATAGAGAGCTGACCTTGGAACTGGGACCTGTCTCAAGTCCTTACTCCAACACATACTGGCTGTGTGAGCAAGCTGTTTAAGTTCCAGTATCTCAGACAACTTCTAAAACTTTAGGTTGCAAAGTAGGTATCAGTTTGGATTGGTGGAAGGAACTTATTTATTTATTTAGCTTTTTGGTGAGGCAATTGGGATTAAGTGACTTGCTTAGGGTCACACAGGTAGTATCCAGTGTCTGAGGCTGTATTTGAACTCAGGTCCTCCTGACTTCAAGGCTGGAGCTCTATCCACTGCACCAACTAGTTGCCCCTGTGGAAGGAGCTTATTTACAAGAAGATCCCTGTATCAGGTAAATGCCAAGTTCAGTTTCGGCTTCCCCCCCAAAGGTAGTATGTTTTGAAAGTAAATAATTATTTTGACAATGTAGATATAATTGTGATTCATGCATTGTTTTCCACAAAATACTTTAATACTCTTTGTGATCTCATAGATCTCCAAAGTTGTAGATTGCAACCCATTCCTGCATTCTCTTCCTGTGTGACTCATATTCGTGTCGTCAATAAGTCAAGTGAACAAAGATTTACTTATTAAGCAAACACTGACTATATCTGTGATTGTGTTAAGTGCTGGGGATACAAAGAAAGAAAAGACACGGTTGCAACTCTCAATAAGTTCACAGTCTAATGGGGAAGACAACATGCAAACAATTGCATACAAACAAGCTATATGCAAGCTAAATTGGAAATAATCTTCAAGGGAAGGCACTAGCTTTAAGGGTGATCTGGAAAAGCTTCTTCTTTCTTTCCTTTTTGGAGGCAATTGAGGTTAAATGACTTGCCCAGGGTCACACAGCTAGTAAGTATCTGAGGTCGGATTTCAACTCAGGTCCTCCTTACTCCAAGGTGGGTGCTCTATTCACTGTGCCTCCTAGCTGCCCCTGGAAAAGCTTCTTCATAAGGTGGGACCAAAGTCCTGAGACTTGAAGGAAGCCAGAGAAGCCAGAAGGGTAAAATTAGGAAGGAGCACATTTCAGGCATGGGGAACGTTATAGGAAAATACCTGAAGTTGGGAGTGTCATGTTCAAGGAATATCAAGGCCAATGATATTGGATCTCAGAATACTTGGGAGGTGGGGGAAGGCATAAAGTGCAAGAAGACCAGAAAGGTAGGAAGGGACCAAGTTATGGAGAATTTTAAAATCCAGAGGGTCTTATATTTGATCCCAGAGGCTATAGGGAGCCACTGGAGTTGATTGAATGGGGGTGGGGAGTGGGATGAAGAGGAACATAGTTAGACCTGGTCTTTAGGAAGATCAGTTTGACTGCTGAATGGAGGATGGGCTGGAGTGAAGAGAGACTTGAGGAAGGGAGAACAACCAGCAGGCTAGGACTAGGAGTCCAGGCATGAGGCAATGAGAGCCTGCACCAGGGTGGTGGCAGTCAAGGTGTCAAAAGAAAGAAGGAGGCATATATGAGAGATGTGAAGGTAGCAAAGACAAGACTTAGCAACTGATTGGATATGGGGGGTTGAGGATGACATCTAGGCTGTGAGCCTGGGTGATTGAGAATGGTGGTATTCTTGACAGTAAGAGGGAGGTTAGGAATAAGGGAAGGTTTGGGAGTGTGTATGGGTGGGGGGAGTTAGTGAGTTCAGTTTTGGATGTGTTGAATATGAGAAAACTATGGGACATTCAGGAGCAGTTAGGTGGCACAGTGGATAGAGTGCCTGGTTTGGAGTCAGGAAGACTCCTCTTCCTAAGTTCAAATCTGGCCTCAGACACTTACTAACTGTGTGACCTCAGGCAAGTCACTTAACCCTGTGTGCCTCTGTTTCCTCATCTGTAAAATGAGCTGGAGAAGGAAATGGTAAACCACTTCAGTATCTTTACCAAGAAAACACTGGGGTCACGAAGAGCCAAACTTGACTGAAACGACTCAGCGACAACAACATGGAACATACACTGTGAAATGTCCATTAAGTGGTTGGTAATGTGGGACTGGAGTTCAGGATGAAGATTGGTTATAAATAGATCTGAAAATCATCTGTACAGAGATGATAATTGAGCCTATGGGAACTGAAATGATCAACAAGTGAAAATAAGAAAGAAAAGAGGGTCACTGAAGCACTTAAAAATGCACAGAAAAGATCGGAAGGAAGTATTTGAAGGAGATCCAAATAGGACATCTTTGAAACTGTGTTTAATGTATTGTATATTTAAAAACAACAGCTATGTAATAGAGATTTGTGATTTCAGATTCTCTCTTTTTCTTTTCTTTGTATGTAGAGTTGTTGATGTTGGTGTTTGTCAAGCTGAAAAGAACAGAAGTAAAACTTATTTTTTTTAAAAAAATGGAATGCTGAGTATAAGAAACTGGAACATAAGAATAATGTGAAATTAGCCTAGGAAGATCTATTCAAGCCAGACTGTTATAGGCTTTCATTAACAAACCAAAGTTTGTAGTTTATCCTTCAAGTAGGAAGGAACTAGTGAAGCTTCTTGAGTAGGAGAGTGATATGGTTAGACCTATGTTTTAGAACCATCAGATTGTGTGGAGGATGGATTGGAGTGGGAAGAGTTGAGGCAGGGAAACCATTTAGAAGGTTATTACTACAGAAGTTCGAGAGAGAGGTGATGAAGGCCTGAAGCAGGGTAGTGTCCATGTGAGTAGAGAGGAGACAATGGGAGAGAGAATCAGCAACATTTGGAAACGGGTAGTGAGGGAGAGTTATTAGGTGGGGTTGACTGACGTTGTGTATTTGACTGCCTGGGGAGATGGTGATTTCCTTGACAAAAATATGGAATTGAGGTGGAGGGTTGGGTTTAAGGGGAGATAATTCTCTTTTGGACTTAGCCTATCGGCTATAAAGGTGGAAATGTCTACAGGCAGTTAGCTGGTGGTGTGAGACTAAAACCCAGAAGAGAGATTAGAGCTGGATATATAGATTTTAAGTCATCTGCAGAGAGGTAATTTATCCCATGATATGTGATGAGATTTCTAAGAAAGTATAGAAATAGGAAGGGAAATAGAGAATCTGAGACATACCCTCACAACAGAGCAGAAGATGAATGATGACGATCTAGCAAAAGTACATCAGATGGTTAAGGGGAAAATCAGGAGAAAGCAGTTATCGGGAATTTGAGAGGAGGGAATGGTTAACAGTAAAGTGCTGTCCAAAGGTCAAAAAGGATGAGATTGAGAAAAGGTCATTATTGAATTTAGCAAATAGGAAATCACTGGTGTCCTTGGAGAGAGCAATTTCAGTTGTGGGGTTGGGACAGAAGCTGGATTGAAAAGGGAGAGGGGAGTGGGAGGTGATAGAGTGGAGGCAATGGGTCTTAGACAACTTTTTCTAGAAGTTTCATTTTGAAATGGAGGAGAGAGATGGGAATATACAGAGGTAATACATATATTATATATATTTACATATCCAACTATATCCATGTAACATATATATATTAAATGTATATTTACATGGCAAAATAAGCCCATATAACATACATTTCTATATGCAAATGAGTATATTCCCTTCCAAGCTGTTATCTTGGAAAACTCTACTACTTGTTTCAATAATGTTGCCATTTCTCAGTACATTTTTGGAATACATCTTTAGGAAGAGACTTCTGAAGGGACCTCAAAAATGTGTTGAACAATGGCAGTACCATTGGAATAAGTGTTTTGTTTTCCAAGATGACAAGACTCATTTAGATAATTCACTTTCTAGTTATACCTGAGCATATTCCAGAAAAGCCCCATTTACCTGGAGGTCAGACTTCTAACAACTCTCAATCCTTTGGACGAGAGCTATGAACCCAGAATTAAATGGGGGAAAACAGCCTCAAAAATAACTGCTTTGGAAACCTTCATTTCACAAGGAGGGCTCTCCGTATCTCAGAGCCTATTAATTCTGTTCCTTATAGGATTTTAACAAGTCATACCATTAATAGAGTTCTCCCAGCACCTAGTAGCACCCAGCTGTGTCCCAGGATACAGCAGATTAGAGGTAGCAAATTAGTAGGTGACAGCGGCTGACTTGAAGAGACAACAGTGAGAAGTTATAGCTGACACTTTGACCATCAGAAAAAAAAAGTTATGGAAAGCAGACGAAGAACTTAAAGACCATGGAAACTGGGTCACTGAATATTGATTGGATCATTGAATATGAGGACATGTAGCCTTTTAAAGTATTATTATATTACTATATTATTATATTACTAGCTGTGTGACCCTGGGCAAGTCACTTAACCCCATTGCCTAGCCAAAAAAAAAGGTATTATTATATTAGAGGACAGTGCAATAATTCATGTTTGTAGTAAAAGTCATGAGTGATCAAGCAAAGGTTATATTAAATATGTTCTATTTTAAGGTAGGCAAGTTTGTAATCAGACTCCATTAGACTCTATTAGATCATGAGCTCCTTGGGGTGGGGCCTGACTGTTTTTGCCTTTCTTTGTTATAGTACTTGATACACAGTTGCTTAAGAAATGTTTATTGACTAACTGTAACATATTTGAGAATGATTTAGATCAAAAAGTTAAAAAATTAAAAGCTTCAAGACTTAAAAGGATAAACTTCAAATATTTGAAAAATTCATTTATGTGGGAGAACCCATTCTGATGACAAGGAATAGTGCATAAACAATTCTGAATTTACATTTTTCCAATGAGTCTATTTGATAATTGAATTAATTAAAATCTTCTTCGTACCTAGTTAGTGTAAATTTGTTCCAAGTTAATACCCTGCCTCTTTCAGTATCAATAAGACAGTGTTTGTCAGCCTTGGAGTCAGGCGGACCTGAGTTCAAATACGGCCTCAGACACTTAGTAGCTGTGTGACTCTGGGCAAGTCACTTAACTCCAATTGCCTAAAAATAAGGCAGCGTTATGGACTGAAAAAGGGCACTAAAGTAGGAATGAAGTCCCAGCTTTGTCACTAACTTGCCCTGTGATCTTGGGGCTCGGTTGCCTTACCAGTAAAATGAGGCATTTGCACTAGCTGCTTTATAAAGGCCTTTCTAGTTCCAACATTATTCACTAGGATTGTTTTGAAACCAAACCACGTGAGAGTGGGTTGAAGAAACTGGGGATGTTTAGCCTGAAGAAGAGAGGACTTGAGTGTGAGGTGGGTGGATGAGATGGTGGGTAGAAGGACAGGACATAACTTTTTGGATATTTGAGGGGCTGTCATGTGGAAGAGGGAAAAAAGAGAAATGCCTGGGAGTTGAGGAGAGGCAGATTTGGACTTAGTGTGAGGAGACACTTCCTGGTAATTAGCAATGCCCCAGAGTAGAATGAGCTGTCCTGGGAGGTACTGGACCTCCTTTCACTCTTGGAGATCTTCAAGCAGAGGTTGGATTGCCATTGTTTGGAGTATTGTAAAGAATCTTGTCTGTGTATGGATTGGACTGGCTGGCTTGTGAGGTTTCTATTTTTTTCTTTCTTATTACGAGAAAGGACAACTCCCCTGCCCCCCTTCCTTTATGCAGGGTGTTCAACATTGAGGGTTTGCTATATACTAAGCACTGAGTGGGATACAAAAACAATAACAAAGGAATTGTTGATGTTTGTCCTTCCTTCCAGAAGAGGACCATGACCTCAGGAAGGTGATACCATGACTTGCAAGTGAACTGGATTTAACAGAGGGAGGGCTATGCAAAGTCACCAGCCTCACTTTCTCCTCTGGAGCTACCTGGGTCCAGTGGCCAGATATAGATCAGATATAGACTAGAAATGACTCCCAACAAGGGAGTACTTGACTTCTAGCGGACTCTAACTTTAGAGTGGAGATAAGACATATACACAAGTATAAACCAAAAGCAAAGCTAGGTCCCAATTAGTGTGAATAATGGATCTCCTGCAGTGGTCTGAGATATTTGAATTTGCACTATTTAAAGTTATAATTATGTGAAATTATGTAAAATAGGATACAAGTACATAAGGGAGGTATTACTACCACTAGCTCATGTTTACATGATGCTTTATGATTTTATAAGTGCAACAACCCTGTGAGATACGTAATGCAAGCATTGTTATCTCCTTTTTTTAACAGATGAATTGGAAGAAGGTAAAAATGAGGTGTCCAGGGTAACATGAACTTATTAGTGGGGGGCAGAACTGGATCTTGAAGTCCAGGTTTCCTGACCTCCAGTCTGGTGCCTTGGGGAGAGGTCACTTCTGGCTGGCCTGCTGGTTCAGGAAAGGTTGCAGCTCTATTGTATGAGGAAAGGAGTTGCTTCCTACTTAATTTTTGCTAACTAGGTGCGAAAGTAAATTGCTTCTTTGCCGAAAATGCTGTCAAGATTGTAAATGTAGCAAATTTTAAAATTGTACAAGAATTTAATTTGAATTTTTTTCACCCTCTAAATGTGATTGTCCTAGTATAAAAAACTGTGTTAGAGCTTTCCTAGTGACAGCTCTGGTTGATGGGAGGGAAAAGAAAAAGTTCATGATGACCTGGAGATTTGCAGAATATTGGCATCACTAATAGAATCAGAAAAGGCAGAATGATCAACTAAGTTTTCCATTGAATAAATTTAATAAACTCTTAAACATTTAATTTAATAAACAATTAAATTTAATAAAAATTTAATTAATAATTTAATAAAAATTTAAATTTTAATAAATTTAATAAAATTTTAATAATTTAATAAACATTTAAAAACCACTGTTTAGTACCAGGCATTGTGCTAGGCGTGGGGATACAGAGATAAAAACTAAACAGTTCCTGTCTTCAAGGAGTTTACATTCTCTTGGTTAGATACATATTAATTGGTTGGATCTCATATTAATAATCAATTAGTGTATTAGGATCAGGATTTTTTCAGAAGCCTGTAGGTTACATTACTGATAATGAGATTGAATTAATTTTCCCCTCAATTACCTAGGTGGGGAAGCCCATTGTGCTCTCTACACAGGTATGGATGTGGATAAATTCTTTGATTAGATTGTCCGAGGCTAGGCAATTTAGAAGTAAATGACATAATCAAAGTTACATTCCCCCAGCCCCTCATTAGAATAGATCCATCTCTCATTGTAATATTCATTCTCTCTCATTAATTGTTAGCCAATCAGAGTTGATGGCCACTCTCAGAAACACCCACTGTTCCAAGAACATATAAAATGTGAGACCACTGTCTGGTGTTCAGGAGTGTCATTACCCAGAAATTATGTCTCTTGAACTTTTTAAATGTCAAAACAGCATGTCCCTGAGTAAGTAAATAAAATATAATCTGAGGAGGAGAGAACATTAACAACTGCGGGGATTAAGAAGGATTTTTCTTAGGACAGACCTGCACCACTTGTAAACTTCTTCAGGGCAGATAGGTTAGATTAGAGACAGACTATAGTTGGTTGCTGTGGGTCATGTGACAAACAGGAGAGTGCCCAGTGTCAACCCTACATTTTTCACAGGCCACTGAAATCTTTTGTCAGGCTGCAAGCGGCCCACAGGCTGTATATTGTGTAGGCCTGTCTTAGGAGACAGCCACTGAGCTGAGCCTTGAAGGAGATGATGAATTCTGATAGGTGGAGGTGAGAAAGGAGGGCATTCCAAGCTGAAGGACAGCCTCTACAAAGACAAAGAGATGGGAGATGAAGTGCCCAGTCTGGGAGGTAGCACGTTGGCCAATTTGATGGGAGTGTAAGATATGTGAAGTGAAGGAATAGAATGTAAATCTGAAAAGGCTGGCTGAAGCCAGATTGTGAAGAGCATTAAATAACATAATGAGGAGTTTGTTTTTTACCCTGGAAGTTAGAGGAAACTGGAACATTCTTGAGCAGGGTCAGATGTATATTTAAGAGCAATTGTTTTGGCCACTGGATGGAGAATAGACTGGAAAGGGAGAGAGAATGGGAGTAGGGAAACCGTTTAGGGGAATATTGCCCCTATTGCATGTGGGAAATGAGGGGGAGAGAAGAGGTAAGGATGACTTCAAGGTTGCAAGTCTGGATTCCTGGAAGGATGGTGGTGCATTCAACAAACAGAGAAATTTGGAGAAAGATCAGTTTTAGGGTGAAGGATAGTTACAGTAGTTCTGTTTTGTACATCAATCAATTGGTCAACCAATGAACGTTTATTGAATGTGTACTGGGTGCCAAGCACTGTGCTACATACTGGGAATATTCAGACAAAGATGACATAATTCCTGCCCTCAGGAAACCTACATTAATACAGATAGTGAGCTTGAATTGCCTGTTCAGATGTCCTGGTTGAACAGTCAAGCAGACAGTTAATTGGCACTGGAGCTCAGGAGAGACATTAAGAGGAGATACATAGATTTTGAAGTCCTCCGGACAGAGATAACAATTGATCCCATGGACATGAAGAGCTTAGAGAGTATCCTTCCTCCCCACATCCAATCTGTTTCCAGGGCCTATCAATTTTACCTTACAACATCACTTGACTATAATTACCACTGTAGTGTAGATCCTCTTCACCTCACGACTGGACTACTGCAATAACCTTCTGCCTGCCTCAGACCTGTCCCTGCTCCAATCCATCCTTCATTCAGCCGACAAAGTGATTTCCTAAATCAAAGGTCCAATCATGGCACCCACCTACTCAATAAAGTACAATTGCTCCTTATAGCCTTCAGGATCAGATACAAAATGTACTGTTTGGCATTCAGAGTCCTTTTTTTAAAAAAATTCTTTCTTAAAATTTTGTTTTAAATTTATGGAATAAAGCAAGCATTTACGTAACATAGTACAATAAAAAAGATGATTGTACATGAAACTGCAAATCTACTATACTACTAACTTGCTATTCTTTTAAAATATACAACAAAATTATCATGTAAATTTTTTTCTTTTTTTTCTTTCCTCCCCCCTCCCCTGCCCTAGAGATGGCTACCATTAGACACAAATAGGGGTGTGTGTGTGTGTATGTGTGTGTATGTAAAATTATTCTATACATACATCTATTTATCAATTTTGTCTATGGGTGTAGATAGCATCTTTCTTTATATGTCCTTTATAGTTAATTTGGGTATTTATGATAGACAAAGTAATTTATTCACTCAAAGTTGTTCTTATTGCTATTACTCTATTCAGTGTTCTCTCGGTTCTGCTCATTTCACTCCTCATTATTTTGTGCAAGTCTTCCCATGTTTTACTAAAAGCATTGAACTCATCATTTCTTATAGCACAATAGTATTCCATCACAATTATACACCACAACTTGTTCAGCCATTCCCCAACTGATGGGCATCCCTGAAATTTCCAGTTCTTTGCCACCACAAAGAGAGCTGCTACAAATATTTTAGAACATATAGGTTCTTTTCCTTTTTCCCTAATCATCTTTTGAAATAGACCAAGTTTTGGTATTGCTGGGTCAAAGGGTATAGGTAGTTTAATAACTCTTTGGGCATAATTTCAGATTGCTGTCCAAAATGGTTGGATCATTATACAATTCTACCAACAATGAATTAGTGTCGCAATTTTTCCATATTCTCTCCACCATTTTTCATGTTCCCCTTCTATAATTTTAGCTAATCTGATAGGTATAAAATGATATCTCAGGGTTGTTTTAATTTGCATTTCTCTAATCAATAACAATTAGAGCATTTCTTAATATGACAATAAACTGTTTTGATTTCTTTGTTGGAAAACTGCCTGTTCATATCCTTTGTCCACTTATCAACTGGGGAATGACTTGTATTCTTATAGATTTGACAAAGCTCTTTATATATTTTAGATATGAGACCTTTATCTGATAAACTGTCTATAAAATCAAAATCCTTCTTTACCTAGCCTTCTCCTGCCTTTCCAGTCTTCTTATAGCTTACTCCCCAACATGTCCTCTTTGATCCATTGACACTGGTCTTCTGGTTGACAAACAAGATATTCCATCTCTTGGCTCCCAGCATTTTTGCTGGTTGCCCCCCATACTTGGAATGCTCTCCTACTGATCTTCCTGGTTTCTTTTAAGTCCCAACAAAAGTCCCTTCTTTTACAGGCAGCCTTCCCCATTCTCTCATAATTCTATTGCTATCCTTCTGCTAATGTTTTCTATTAGTCCTGATATTTGTGTGTTGTCTTCCCCATTAGATTTTGAGCTCCTTGAGGACTGGGACTATCTTTTGCTTCCTTTTGTATCCCCAGCATTTAACACAGTGCCTGACATATTTGTTATTGTTGTGGTCCAATTGTGTCTGATTCTTCATGATCCTATTTGGGGTTTTCTTGGCAATGATACTGAAGTGGTTTGCTATTTCCTTCTCCAACTTATTTTACAGATAAGGAAACTGAGGCAAACAGTTAAGTGACTTGCCCAGGGTCACACAGCCAGTAGTAAATGTCTGAGGCCATATTTGAACTCAGAAAGATTAGTCTTCCTGACTCCAGGCCCAGGCACTACATCTGCTGCATCACTTAGCTGCCTCCACTGGTGTATGGTAGGTGCTTAATAAATATTTATTACTTGATTAAGAGAAAGAGAATATAAAAGAAGTAAGCTTTGAATTAAACTTTGGGCGTAAACACCTCAGGTTAGAGGGAAGGATGTGCAAAAGCGATTGAGGAGTAGCCAGCACAGGTAAAAAGAGAAGCTGGAGAGAGCAGTGTCATGAAAACTCAGAAATTATAGAATATTCAGGAAGAAGGCGTGTGTTTAGCAGTGTGAAATGACTCATAAAGGTCCATTAGGGAAGAGACCAAGGAATGAACATTGAATTCAGCAATTAAGAGATCACTGATAACTTTGGAGAAAGCAATTCCAGTCAAAAATAGAGTTGGAAACCAAATTTTGAGGGTTGAGAAGTAAAAGCAACTAATGGAAAAATTTCTTTCCCCTCCCATCTCACATTCCCTTGAATTTGGTTGGAAAAGGGAGTTGAGACATAAGATAGCTTAAGGGGATGGGAGGGTGAAATGAAATTTATTTTAAAGGATGTGTAGAACTTTATGTAAGTATTGAAGCAATGATTCAATAGGGAAAGATGTAAGATTGGAGAAATGGAGAATAACCAAGGGGGCAAATTGTGAGAGATGTGAAGGGATAAATTAGTTGACCAATTGATGAGCCATTAAATACCTATTTCTTGCCGGGCACTGTATTGGTATTGGGGATACAAGTATAAAAAATGAAATAATCCCTAATCTCAAGGATTTTACATTCTAATGTGGGAGATATGTATATGTATATGTATATGTATATGTATGTGTATGTGTGTGTATGTGTATGTGTATGTGTATGTGTATGTGTATATGTATATGTATATGTATATGTATGTGTATATGTGTATATATATATATACATACCCACACACACCCACACACACACCGTAAATATAGTGTGAATAAATAGAAATATATACAACGTAGTTTAGGAAAGAGAATCAGGTAAAGCTTCATGCGGTTGATGGTACTTGGGATGCATCTTAAAGAAAAAAGAGGTATTCTGTAAGGAGGCAGTGAATTCCAGGCATGTGGACATGTGCAAAGGCACAGAGAGGATTTATTGAGTGTTGTGTGGAAGGAAGAGATAAAAGGCCAGTTTGTCTGGATTTCAGAGTATGGGAGGAGTATTGTCCAATGGAGCTAGAAAGATAGGTTGGGACTAGATTGTGAACGACTTTGAAAGCTAAACAGAGGAGTTTATATTCTATGCTACAGGCAATAGGAAGCCACAGGAGTTAATTGAGAAGGGGAGTCATATGGTTAGATCTGCCTTAAGGAAAATTACTTTGGCTGCTGTGTATAAGAAGTGTTGGTGTTTGAGACAGGGAAACCAATTAACAGGCTGTTGCAATGATGTAGATGAAAGGTGTTGAAGGCTTGAATTAAAGTGGGAGCTGTGTGAATGGAGAGATGGGATGGGATGAGATAAGGGGCACAATTAGAGGAATTGGCCTTGGCAAGAAGAGCCACCTATTCATCAGACACTGGAACAAAAAGAAGAGAATGGGGGATGATGTAAGGTTTTGTGGTTTGGAATAGGTGAGTAAAGGGAGTTCATGACAGATGGCTTAGGCTGCATGGTTTGTGGGAAAGCGAGGAGTGCAGTTTTTGACATAATTCTGAGGTGCTGATGGGATACCCAGGTTAGATGTTTAATAGTTGGAAATGTGAGTTAGGGGCTCACATTGAAGAAGCTGCGACTAAAGATGAGAAATTGAGTATTGTTTGCATAGAAGTGATATTCAAAGGAATGAGAGTTCTGAGAGAGAAAATGTAGAAATAGAAGAGAAAATGGTGTACGACAGAAACTTGGATATCATCTGCACTTAGAAACAAAATGAGGCAAGGAACTTGTGAAGTAACTGAGAAATAGCACTTTAAGAAGAACTAGGGGACTACCGTATCTGTGTCTAATGTGTAAGGATGAAGAGAATATTAAGGAGGGGGAGTATTCAGGGGTGTCAAACGCTTCTGAGAAGTTGAGGAGATGAAGACAAGAAAAAGTCATTGAGTTTCTTAAAAAGAAAGTCATCCACTGATGACCTTAAAAATTGCACCTCTCTTAAATCAACAGAATTGAAAAGACTGGCCCGAAGAATTTGGAGGTTGGAAACTGGTAATCGAGGGGATTAGTTTTTGCCCATATTTTACATATTCACATATATACCTTGAGGATATAGATTACTAATCTGTTTTTCTCATGAGATAGAATCACTAAAAGAAAAACACTTTTTTCCAAGGTCTTAAAATTTGTGTTGAAAACCCTCCATAAAATGGAAGATTTTATCACAGATTTGGAGCTGGAATTGAGTTGAGAGGTCATCTAGTCTATCTGCTTTATTTTACTGATGAGAAAACTGAGGCTAACAGTTTAATTTGCTTGGCTGAGTTAACGCAGGCAGTCCGCTGGTGGCGGAGCTAGGTCCCCTGATTCCAAATCCAGCCTTCTTTGGCTTCTGTTGCTAAAATTTGCAAGCCATTGTGCTTTTGAATTACTTGTAGGATAAAGAAATAAACATGTGCATTGACATTTTGATTTTTAATTTGGGAAAAAGAAATAATTTCTGGGGTTTTGGGAGTGGGTTAAGTCCACATTATGAAGTCTCTAGGAATGTAACTTGCTTAGTGATACTTATCTGTAGACAGGAAGATTTCTAATTTTTTACTTTTAAAACAACTGATCTATCCAATTCTATTCACAGAGGTGTTCTCTGAGAAGCCTCCATACCTCAAAATTTATTAGGATGGATTGGATAGTTCAGCTGCATGCTTAGCAAAAATGCTGCTGCAATGTCGAAGTGCTAGCTGTTGGATCCTCTTTTGACTTGTGATGTAGACATAGCCTGGGAGTAAATTCTTTATATTTCTAATATTACTGATCTTTAAACAAAGTAGTATGTGGGAATATTATTTGAAGAAATATAATGTAATTTTTTCTGAAGCATGAATTTTATTTCACAGAAATCATTAGCTCAAAGAATGTTTGAGTTTAAAGCACCTTAGAATTAATCTTATCAAGCCCACTCATTTTCTGTGTCTAAAAATAGATTTGATTTTATTGTTTTCAATGAACAAAAACCTATTTTCTCTCCCTACCACCTCCCTCCCAAGGGAAAAAAAAAAGAAAGAAACCCTTGTAATAAATATCCATAGTCAAAACAAATTCCCATATTGGCCATATTACGCACACACACACACACACACACACACACACACACACACACACACACACACCACACACACACATTTATGCACCTTGACTCCATCACCTCTCTGTGAGGAGGTGGGTAGCATGTTTCGTCTTGAGTCCTTTGGAGTGATGGTTAGTCATTGCTTTGATAATAGTTCTTAAAATGGCCATTTTCTAATTGATAAATGGTCAAAGGCTATAAACTGGTAATTTTTGAAGGAAGAAATCAATAGGAAAAAAATGCTCCAAATCACAAAATGAGAGAAATGCAGATTAAAGCTACCCTGAGTTTCTATTTTATATATATCAGATTATTAAAATTAGCAAAAAGGGAAAAAGACAGATATTGGAGGGGCTGCCAGAAAATACACATTAATGCAATGTTGGTGGATCTGTGAATTAGTCCAGCCATCCTGGAAAAGAATTTATAACTATGCCCCAAAAGTTTTGAAACTGTGCACACTATTTGATTCAGCAATACCATTATTAGGGCTATCCCCCAAAAGGATCAATGAAAGAGGCACAGGAGGGACAGCTAGGTGGGGCAGTGGATAGAGCACTGTCCCTGAAGTCAGGAGGACCTGAGTTCAAATTCAGACTCAGACCAAACACTTGACACTTACTAGCTGTGTGACCCTGGGCAAGTCACTTAACCCCAATTGCCTTAAAAAAAAAAGAGGCAAAGGACCCATATGTATAAAAATATTTATAGCAGCTTTTTTTGTGGTAGTAAGGAACTGGAAACTGAAGGGACACCCATCATTTAGGGAATGGCCAAGCAATTTCTGGTATTTGAATGTGACAGAATAATATTGTGCTATAAGAAATAATGATCAGTTGAGGAATATCCTAAATTATGGTATGTGAATGTGATTGAATACTATAGTGTTGTAAGAAATGATGAAATGAATAGTTTCAAAGAGATTTGGGAAGACTTGTATGAACTGATGCAGCATAATTAATTCCATATATATTTTGGTATGAGACCTTTATAAAGAAATTTGCTTCAAATATTTTTCCCAGTTACCTACTTTCCTTCAAATTTTAGCTGCATTGGTTTTGTTTGTATGAAAATTTTAAATGTTATGCATTCAAAATTGTACATTCTGTCTTCTGTGATTCTCTCTATCTCTTATTTGGTCATGAATGCTTCCCCTCTCTGTAGATATAAAAGGTAATTTCTTGCTTCTCTAGTTAATTTATGATGTCACTCTTTATATCTAGGTCATGTATCTGTTTGGAGCTTATTTTGGTACATGGTGTAAGATGTTGATCTGTTCCTAGTTTTTGCCATATTGCTTTCTAATTTTCTAAGCAGTTTTTATCAAATAATGAATTGTTATCCAAGTTGCTGTAGTCTTTCACTTTACCAAAGACTAAGCAAACATTTGCTTCTGTATATTGCATTTTTAATCTGGCTCTTTATTTCTCAGTCAGTACAAATGGCTTAGATAATTAATGCTTTGTAGTATATTTTGAGATCTAGTACTACTAGATCCCTTTCTTCCCAGTTGTTTTTTTGCATTCTTTTTTTTATTTTAGGCAATTGGGGTCAAGTGACTTGCTCAGGGTCACACAGCTAGTGTCAAGTGTTTGGTCTGAGGCTGGATTTGAACTCAGGTCCTCCTGACTTCAGGGCTGGTGCTGTATCCACTGCTGTCCCTTTTTGTACTATTTCCCTTGAGATTTTTGATCTTTTGTTTTTATTGCAATATTATTTTTTCTAGTTCTGAATGGTTATCCTTTGGTGACTTGATTGGTTTGGCATTGAATAAATAAATTAAATTAAGTAGTATTGTCATTTTTATTGTATTGGCTTTGTCTAAGCATAAGTAATTCATGGTTTGCCAAATACTTAGGTCTGTCTTTATTTTCCACAAAAATGTTTTGTAGCTTTATTCACATAGTTCTTTTGTCTGTATTGGTAGATAAGATTCCCAAATATTTTACACATTCTGTAGTTATTTTAAATGGAATTTCTCTTTCTATCTCTTCCTGATGCATTTTGTTAGTAATATATAGAAATGCTGATGATTTTTGTAGACTTATTTTACATTCTGAAATTTTGCTCCAGGTATCAGTTTTTTCAATTAATTCCAACATTCATTTTCTGGTTTAATTCAGTAATAATAACAATAATAAAATTGTTGAAACACCTCTAAAATAATGTTTAAAAAGAGGAAAACAGAGGAGATAATAAGCTACAAAACATAAGAAAAACAAATAACAGATAAATGATTAAGGTAGAAAAAATATTCTTTGAAATGAGTTTCATTATGTATTGCCTCTAATAGCGATAAAAATGATACACAAATATTACCTTTTAGGTAATGGAAAAAAATCAAGCATGAATGGGGGTTTGGAAAAAATAATTTTGGATGATGTGCAAAGCTATGTTTTACTGTATCAATACTGGAATGCAATAAGCTTAAAACAAGTTTTAATTTGTTATTTGTTTAATGGGATGTATAGTGGTAGTTAAAGTCTTCTTATCTCTTATCTGTTTGCTTTTTTTACTTAAGGTCTTTAGCTGTTTGTTTAAGCATTACTTTGATATTTCAAGCTTCTAAATTATAGTTATTCAGTGTTGGTATTTACTCAATTGGTCTGATGATTGCTATTCTTTTGATGTAATGAAAACATTTTCACTGTATCAACTTTAGCGCAACATCAAGATTCCTAATATCCAGCAAGAATTTGCCTCTGTTTGTATCAGTCAGCTCAAATATAATTTCAGTGTTAACATTTACTTCCTTTTAGAAAGTATTTTGAAGAGGAAACAATAGCTTGTTGAGGGGACTTTAGAAGAATGTACTTTTAAGAGTTTCCATGAACTGCTGATACTCCTGCCCTCTCTCTGAGATGTCCTTTTGCCTGGGAAGGTACATGGATCTTCACATAATTTTGTGTTAGAAGCATTAGCAAGATAACATTTCTGTACTTTGAGATAGCCACGTGGTTTAAAAGTTTTTCCCTCTCAGGAGAAATTTGTCAAAAATCAAGCTCTACTTGTTTGAAAGAGTTTGCCGTACCAGAGAGATTAGATTTATTCTATATGGCTCTGGAGGAATGAACCGGGAAAAATGGATTGGAAAGTATAGGGCAGCAGGACTGTTCAATGTAAGAAAGAACTACCTAATAAGACTGTTTGAAAATTATTCAAGTAGAGTATGGACTTGTTAGGGAAGCTATAGAAAAGATTTACCCTTTGATTAGGGTTAGCTTTAGGTGACCCCTTCAAATTTTAGAGCTTTTCTTGTTCTATACCAGAGGAGGTCTGGGCTGGAGGTAACACAATTTTGAAGGTGTGGAGAAATAGTTCTTATTATTATCTGAATGAGGAGAGGATACCTAATGCCTGGAAGAAATGTATTTATTTAAGCATTCAAGTGCTTTCTTGCTGCCAGGCACTGAGCTAGATGAACTGGTTTTGTGAGAGTGAAGAATAACTGGTGAATAGTCTGGTATCTTCCCAATATCAGAAAGCAAAGGCGCCTTCCTGCACATTGGATGGACCCTCAGTGGCAAATTTATGGGAGGATGTGGACAAGAGTACTACATTATGTAGAAGTATGGCTGGATTGTTATCTGAATAATGAGAGGAAATGTCTCCCTCAACAGGATTACAGATCCATTTGAATAATTGCATATTACTACTAAACAAAGGTTATCAATACAATTTCCCTAATTACCTACAGATATACACTATTTGCAGTACATAACTCTAGTACAGCATGACACTCTAGTACCATCTCACACCAAAGACACCAATCCAAAATCTTTATGATTTATGGTAGTAATTTCTCAACATGTTGAGGACATCTTTGATGAAGCTGTGAGGAGAAGGGAATGAGCAGGCTTTAATAAACCATATTCTACAGTACACCCCATTTTCATAGTCATACAGTTGACTTAAAGGTATAAAGAACAAGAGCTTTTGCTGCTTACTGTTTGTTTACTACATTAAAGAAACAAATAAATAATTTGATTAAAAAAAGCAAAATGTTTCCTTAAAGGCTTTCCTCCAAAAAAGGTGTTGCAGCATGTTAAAAAAATAAACTCTTGTTCATAGCTTTTTTAAAAATATCATCCACATTTCCCAATATATCCTTTCCCTCTCTCCCCCCAAGAGTTCCATCCTTTATAACAAAGAATATAAGAGAAAAAAAAAGTTCAATAAAACTTACCAACACATTGAAAAAGTCTGACTATGTAGTATTCCACACTCATGGTCTCTTAGCTTTGCAAAGAAATGTGGGAGGGGCCCTCATTTATTTTCTTTTGATAAAACTTGATCATGATAATTTCATAGCATTCAGATTTGATTGGTTTGTTGTTGTTTACTTTGATTTGGATCAGTTCATATGTCTTCTCATTGCATACATGTCAAAATCTTTCAAGATTCTTTGAAAGATGCAATGAAAGAGATGTGTTTTTATGATCTTCCAATTATTAATATCGAGTGAAGCATAAAAGGGAGAGACTTATATTTGCCAAGGTGTTTGCCTTTGTCATGGAGGATTCTTCAGCACAGTGCCTAAATGGGAGAAGGATTCTTTATAGATTGTGAGGTCCTCCAGGTACTCCTGTTTTCACTAAACTCTAGAATCCCTGCTCAAGAATACTGAAGAACCATCCAAATGTGATCCATAATCACTCAAAAGAGTTCAGCCTAACTTTCCACACAAAAAAAACCTAAGTAGATAAAAGACACTTTATTGTCTAGACTATGACAGACAATTTATAGATCTGATCTATCCGTATCACATCTTGGATAGAAACTAATGGCACACAATAAATCTGGCCCAGAATTAAAGAGGAAGAAAAGAGTGGATTGGACTTTGGGAATTCATGCAGTACCTTTAATGAGCCCAAGTTTCTTCCTAAAATAAAACTCTATCTTTTTAGCAGTGGTCTTCTCATGCCCCTATAAGCAGTGATGCTAAGTATAATGGCAAGCTTAATGTTTCTATTTCCTGAATAAAGTTGTTTCAGACCAGCAGCTCATATAACATGGGTGTCCTGGCATTTCAGCTCTAGAGTCCCTTGCTATTTTTTCCAGGTTCATTGTGACTGTTTTAAGTAATCATTTATGCAAATCATATCTGATCCTCATCTAATAGTCAACTATAATTATACACTATTTACAGTACATAACTCCAGTATTAGCATAACACTCTAGTACCATCTCACAACAAAGACACCAATCCAATAGCAATTGCATTCAATTAAGTTGGACAAGTAATGTAAATAACAAGGAGGAGAATCGAGGAGAGTTTGTCCCCATATACAAAAGGTTTCAGTCTCTCATGTCTTCCTAGATGGGGGATTGGATAGGAAATTCCTAAGAAATATTTATGAGGGGGTGGGAAAACTTATGTAGTGCACGAGTAGGCAAGGTGAGACCTATCTGGTTTTCTGTCTCTTCTTGGCATACTTTCAGTGGCCAGCAAGGATATTTGCTAACTGATTAGGATAGAATCCCCCGATGCCTTAAAGTTTGTCTTTATATGAATACTTTCTTGATCCCTCCTGCTACTAGTGATCCCCTCCCCCAATTGCCACATTATTTATTTTGCATATTTTTGATTATACATACAACATGTATATGTGTTTATAAACAAAAATATACAAAATAAATATGAGGCAATAGATGTGAGGCAATAGAGGGAGATGAAGGCTTAGGGTTTTATACACACACACACACACACACACACACACACACACACACACAAATGGGGGCAGCTAGAGAGAGATTGCTGGAGTCAAAAAGACTGATTTCCCTGAGTTCAAATCTGGCCTGAGACACAAGCTGGGTAACCCTGGGCAAGTCACTTAACCCTGTTTGCCTCAGTTTCCTCATCTGTAAAATGAGCTAGGGAAATGGCAAACCACTTCAGTGTCTTTGCCAAGAAAACCCCAAATGGAGGTCACAAAGAGTCAGACATGACTCTAATGACTGACCAACAACATAATAGACATATACGCGCACATTATCTCCCTTGATAGAATGTAAGCTCCTAACAGGCAATAGCCATTTTGTTTTTGTTTTTGTATCCTCAGCCCCTTGGATAATGTCTGGCATAATTAGGTATATAATAAGGTCTCGTTTTATTGTTTGATTGATTAGTCTAGAGTCATGAAGATTCCCATCTCCTGTTCTGCCTGTGGTCTGCGACTTACCTCTCCAGTTGGCTTTCTGTCCCTGCTCCCTTTGGCAGCCTTGGTAGAGAGGTGACATCCTCTGCCCCTGGCTCCTCAAGAATACATCAGGACTTCCTGGATTCTGAGACTTGTTACTTCTCTGCTACTACTGCTCTATCTTGTCGCTCCTTTAATCTCATTTCTTTTTTCCACTTTCCATTCAGCATCCTTTTTTTTTTTTGCCTTTTAGTGAGACAATTGGGATTAAGTGACTTGCCCAGGGTCAGCTAGTGTCAAGTGTCTGAGGCTGGATTTGAATTCAGGTCTCCCTGACTCCAAGACCGGACCTCTATCCACTGTGCCATCTAGCTGTGCCTAGCTTTTTGTTGTTGATCAGTCATTTTTTGTTCATGTCTGACTCTTAAATGACCCCATTTGGGATTTTCTTGGTAAAGATACTGGAGTGGTTTGCCATTTCCTTCTCTAGCTCATTTTACAGATGAGGAAACTGAGGCAAACAGGGTCACACAGTTATTAAGTCTCTGAAGCCAGATTTCAACTCAGGAAGTTGAGTATTGCTGACTCCAGGCCCAGCACTCTATTCACTGTGTCACCTAGCTGCCTTTTTCCAAGCTTATTCAAGCTGATTTAATCTTTTCCTCAATGAACATGGCCCCATGGTAGTTCTGGGATTTTTCTCCAGAATGACTTCCCTACCTTGTGGCTGTAGTCAACTGAAGGGGAGAGGGAGGTACCCAGATCTTCTGCCAGGTTCCTAATCTAGTGCTTTTTCCATCACACCCAAAGAAAGGAAGGCAATATGAATTTATTAAGCACCTGCTATGTGCCACATCTTGTGCTAAGTATTTTATAAATATTATCCATTTGATCTTCATAACAACCTTAAGAGGTAGGTGCTGTTACCATTTTACAGTTGAAGAAACTGAGGCAGATAGCAGTTAAAGTGATTTGCCTAGGATCACACAATGAGTATCTGGGTTGGATTTGAACTCAGGTCTTTCCTGACTTCAAGCCCAGTGCTCTATCCACTGCACCACTTAGATGCTTCTAAGCCTTACCAAAGCAAATGTTGACTGAGGTACAATAAATTCTGAACTAAGGAAGCTTATAGGACATTCTAAATAATAATCATTCCCCTTTTTATATCACTATCCCAAATATAGTTTATAAAGTATTATCACCATGAAGAAGAAGTTAAATGCCTTCATTAAAAATCTAGTATGTGGCCAAGGCTAAACTGAAAACTAGGTCTTCAGGCTAAAGGCAGTATCCTTTCCATTTCACTACAGTGACTCTCTGAAAAAAGAGGATGATTTGTGATCATTGAATCAATTGGCATTTTGGCACTGGTGATTTGAAAAGTGTTAACAAACCACATTTGCCCAGTGGATTTTAAATCTTATTTTGCTATGACCTCACTTGGGCTAATTGCCCATAGTGTCCTATGAATAGGAAAAGAACAATAGCTAGCATTTATATAGTGCTTTAAGTTTTGCTAAGTATCTTACAAATGTTATTTTATCCTCAGAACAACCCTGGGAGGTAGGTATTATTATTATCCTCATTTTGCAGTTGAAGAAACTGAAGCAAACAGAGAGGTTGGTGACTTTCCCAGGGCCACACAGCTAGTAAGTCTGAGACTGAATTTGGAATCAGGTCTTTCTGCCTCTAGGTCCAGTAATCTATCCATTATGCCACCTACATACTTCATTTGTACACATGTTGTAAGCTCCTTTCCTATGTGACTAAAGAAGGGATTTGGATAAATCTTAATGCCTAATGTCCAATTGACATCAGTGAAGCTACTGACATTTTGTGTACTATAGGTGAATTTCAGACTTTCTATACTTTGGCAGAAAGTGTCCTCTTTTTAAAAAATTGATCGGAAGTTTTTAGAAAATGAGTAGGGCATGGAAAGTAGGTCATATCTTTGTGGAAATTTCTGATTTGGTCAAAGGATTCCTCTTTATCTACCTACATTCAATAAAACTTGGAAGGCATAATTTTGAGCAAGGCTCTTTATGTAATAATGTGATAAATGACAGGAAATGTTTTATTAAATAAATACAAATAAAACCTCTCTCATCTCATCTTCTCTTTTTCCTACAGTTCCAAGTTTATTTGAGAAGACTTTTTGCTGATTAGCAATTCTTTAGGAAACACTAAGAAAGTTCATGCTAGGAGGTTGGCCTAGTGACAGCCTGTTGTTCTGCCAAATGGTTACACTTAAGTTTTGGGACTTTAGGGATGAGATTTTCTGCAAGTTTGGAGGAAGAAGGCAGAGGAGGAGAGGGGGATGGGAGAAAGAGATCTTGGAAACCCTGACTTCGGGCTTGGCTACTGTGAAAAGTATGTAGCATAACTCAATGCTATGTCCCCTATCTCAGCCAACTCTTGATAGAAAAACAGAGAGCCCCTAGAAAATGTAAAGACTCATACAAGTATGGCAGTGATATGAGTGTTTTCCTTGATAATGCCACAGGCAACAATGGGAAATGCACTGGCTTTGGAATTAGTGAACCTGGGTTCAAATGGTTAACTCTGATGCTACCTTACTACCTTGGCTTAATTTTCCTTATCTGTAAAGAGAGGGGATTTCACTGGCTGGATTCTGAGGGCACTTCAAGCTCAGATCTATGATTCTAAGATTTAAAAAAAATGCCTTATTTATTACTATGTAAGTGCACCAAAAGTAAGTGTACTATGTAAGAGAACCAAAGAGAGAGCAGGATGTTGGGAACCCCCGCATCTTGGATGAGACTTAAGTCTTTTTCATTCTTTTATTTCCCACAGATTCTTCAGATAAGACTTAAACAAGATCAAAGGTAGATGGATAATTAGTAAACATTCATTAAGCACCTACCATGTGCCAGGCAGTAGTGGAGAAATGTATTATTTTTGGGGGGATACCCTGTGTATGTGTCAGGAGTTTAATCCTTGAAGAGGGTGCCACACTTCTCCCTAAATAGTTATGTCCTCTCTATGACAAAGCTGACAGTATATAAACCAGAGGTACCATACTGTCAAAGAATTGTTGGAGTCTTCTAATGGATACATTTGTTGCCTGTAATTTGCAGTTATGAATGATATGCCAGAGTGCTAGTTGAAAACTGGAAACTTTAGAGGCTGGCTATTCTTCTTTGAACCTTCCTCTTGGTTGGGTCAGAGGGGGTGAATTAATTACTAAACTTTGTCTGCTTCCATGTTACTCTAAAGTTGGGGAATTAAAGAGGCTTCTCTAAAACTTGGTTAATACAGGAAATCATCAATCATGGCTATGTTGGTTTGCAAGATCTCTGTGTGTGAAAAAAATGTTTCAGAAGATAGGTTTTTTGTTGCTTTGTTTCAAACTGTGTAAAATCAGCTTTGAGCTTGCTGTTGTAAAATAAAAACAAAAACAAAAATGCAACTGACCTGGATTTATTGCAGCTAGGCGATGCCTAGAGTGAATAGAGTGCTGGCCCTAGAGTCAGAAACACCTCCCTTAGTTCAAATCCAAATAGTTTTTAGCTGTGAGACCCTGGGAAAATCACAACCTCTGTCTGCCTTAGCTTCCTTATCAGTAAACTAGGGATAATAATAACACCCATCTCTCAGGGTCATTGTGAAGATAAAGAAAGATAATATTTGCAAAGTACTTTTTGAACCATAAAGCACTATATAAATTTAAGCTATTATCATTATATGTGCCTGATATAAGATAACATATGTAAAGTACTTTGCAAGACTTTAAATACTACATGTGTTAGCTATTAATTTCCTTCACCAGTGGTAAAGTCCTATCAACCTTCTGCAGTATCTTTTGCTTCCTTAAAATTATATAAGTATAGATATTATTTCTAAGTATATATCTCATTTAAAGGTTTAAGAAACACTTTATTTTCAAGAACCTGGTGAAGTAGGCAATGCAAAGATTTTTGCCTTTTTTACAGATGAGAAAACAGGTTGAGAGAGGTTCATTGACTTGGTCTTAATCCCAGAGCAAGCAGCTCTCAGCTGGTATTCTAACAGGACCCAAACCAGAAATTTTGGCACCCTGGGCAATCCAATGAGTGGTAGAGAAATTCCATGACAGTGCCTCATGGTGTGTGGGAAACAGACACAAGGAAACAGAAAGGAGAAAGGAGGTTTAGGTTTCGGAGAAGTCACTTTTGGTATGTGGCCATGGCATAGATGAAGTGCATGCTACCCGATAACTTCCTTGCTATTCAGTCGTTTCAGTCACATCTAACTTTATGTGACTCCATTTGAGGGTTCTCTTGGTAAACATCCTGGGGTAGTTTACCATTTGCTTTTCTAGCTTCTTCTGCAGATGAAGAACTAAGGCAACTAGGGTTAAGTGACTTGCACAGCTAAGTAAATGTCTGAGGCCAGATTTGAACTCACAATGATGACTCTGCCTGATTCCAGGCCCAGCATTCTATCCGCTGTGCCACCTAGCTGCCCATAACTTCCTTACAACACTAGATAATTCCCTACTTAAGCTAATTGTTACTATTAACTATGTGCTAAACTTAGAGGCTTTTATGCTGCAGAAAGAGTGCAATGCTATCTGTGCCACTGAGTGAAAGCCCACTCAGTCTGCTCTAGTCGTGGCTTTAGACGCTGATCCAGTTTTCCTGTACCTTAGTCCTGCCTTCCTTCCAATTATACTCCACTATGGCTCCTTATTAAACCTTTTGCCGACCAATGCTACCTCTTTAGTCTGGGTTCCCTTTGCCTTTGCCTGTACTATTGTAATAGCCTGCTCTCATGTGATCCTACCCAGCATTCCCTATTTGAAGATTTCTGACTATGTAATCTTCTGGCTCAGAAAACTCGAATAGCTCAAAAACTTTCAGTAGCCTACTGAATGCTATCCAAACTTCTTAACATTCAAGGCTCATCACAATCTGGCATCAGTTTAACTGTCCAGCCTAATTTTATGTAAGTTCTTTTCATTTGCTTTACATTTGTTCAAGAAACATGAATTCAAATCCTGCCTTAGATACTTACTAGCTGTATGACCCTGGGCAAATTGCTTAACTTCTTTGTGCCTCAGTTTCCTCATCAGTAAAATAGAGATAATTTTAGTACTTACCTCCCAGAGTGTTGTGTGGATCAAATGATATAACATTTACAGTGTATTATAAACTTTAAAGCACTACATAAATGCTATTATTATCATTATTTCTAATGAAGAATGCACTGTGCTAGACATTGCTACAATTTTAAAAATGATAGTGTCTGTCCTCAAATAATTTAAATTTTATTAGGAAGAAAACAGTGTAGCACAATGGATAGAGTATTCTGCTTTGCAGTCAGAAAGGCCTTGTTTCAAATTTCACTGCTGATACTTACTGTTTATATGACCATTGGTAAGTAAATTAACCTCTCTGACCCTTGATTTCTGAATTTGTAAAAATATCTGTAGGACCTACCTCAACTGAGGGACTGTGAAGCTCAAATGGGGAGCAGCTAGGTGGCTCAGTAGGTAGAACACCAGCCCTGGAGTCAGGAGGACCAGAGTTCAAATTTGGCTTCAGATACTTTTTAGCTGTGTGACCGCTGGGCCAGTCACTTAATCCTGATTGCCTCAAAAAAAAAAAGATCAAATGAGATTACAGAATCACAGTTCGAGAGCTGGAATGGACCTTAGAGGCCAATTCCTCATTTTACAGACAATACATATAAAATGTTTTGCAAGACTTAAAAGACTAGGTAAATATTAGCTACTGATATGCATGATCAGTTGTCAAGTACTATCAACCTTCTGCAAGATCTCATGCTTCCTTAAAATTACAATACATATAATGCATACATGCAATATATTATGTGCATATATGGAACACATATATACAATACACATGTATAATATATACATGACACATGTGCATGTGTGTATACACACAGACCACAGATATCATATGACTCATTTTAAAGTTTACACATCACTTTTTTCTCCCGAGAACCTGGTGAGATAAACTTTGTAAGCTATATACACACCCATGGCCCCCTACAATACATACATATGTACACATGTACATGTGTGTATATCAGCTGTTATTTGGGAAGATCTGATGTGTATACAGAAAATTATAGGTTTGAGGGCGAAGGAAAGAACCAGATAAATCCAGGAAAACTTGGGGAGGGACAATATTCTTTGGGCTGTCGGGATTAGGGACAGCTTAATGGAAGAATTGACACCTGTTTTAAACTTTGAAGGAAAAGAAGGATTTCAGTAAGTCTAGATGAGTTGACAAGGCACTTCAGGGGTAGTACATAGCATGCATTAAGATATGAGATCAGGAAACAGTTGAACAAGATTGAATAACAGCTAGAAGTTTGGCTGGCTGGACTATAGAGTGTATTAAGAGGAGTAAGGTGAAAAAAGGTTAGAAAGGTTGGTCCAAACCAGATTGTGGAGAAACTTAGTTCTAAGCTAAGGAGTTTGTATTTTATCTCATAGGTAGTGGGGAGGCACTGAAGGTTTTTGAGCAGGAAAGTGACCTGGTTAGATCTGTGCATTAGGAAGGTTATTTGAACAATTTGTGAAGGATGGATTAGAGAGAACAGTTAGGAGGTTTTATAGCAATGGAGGCAAGAAGTGAAGTCTTGAAACAGAGATGGTGACAATGTGAATTAAGAGTTGGATATAGATGCAGGAAAAGCATTTTTTGGTCTGTTCTTTTAAAACAAGTGTTATTGATTTTCTTGTTAAACATTACTGTCATTTCAAGTGACTTACCCTCCCCTCAATAGAGCCCTCCTTTTAAAAAAAGTTTTTATTGTTATTGAGTCATTTCAGTCATGTCTGACTTCTTGTGACCCCATTTGGGATTTTCTTGGCAAAGATAATAGAGTGGTTTACCATTTCCTTCTCTAGCTCATTTTATGGATGAAGAACTGAAGCAAACAGTGTTAATGACTTGCCCAGGGTTATACAGCTAGTAAGTGTCTAAGGCTGAATTTGAACTCAGGACCTCCTGACTCCAGGCCTAGTGCTCTATCCTGAACCACCTGAAGTACAGTTAAGCAAAACAAATGTATGTATTTGACAATATATGCTTCATTCTATACCTATATCCCACTACTGTGACCAAGGGGCAGGAGGCAATATGGTGGAATAGAGAGGGAACTGGAGTTGGAGTCAGCAAGACCTGGGTTCAGATTTGCCTCAGACATAGTATCTTTGTGACCTTGGACAATTCACTGAACTTCTCTGTGCCTCAGTTGTCTTATCAGTAAAATTAGGAGCTTTGACCAGATGACTTCTAAGGTTCCTCTTAGCTCTAAGTTCATGATTCTTCAGATTCAGTCCTTTACTGCAGTGGTGCCAACCTTGTGGCAGAACCTTGGAGAGCTCCAGAATCAGATTAAAATGTAATTGGGATATGTTTCACAAATTAAATAAAAAAATACAAAATAGATTTTAATTTTTGGTGTTCTAAGTCAATGTGTGGTCACAGGGATGTTTGTATCTGACTCTGTCACCACTGCTTTACTGCATTGATCAGAGTTATGAACTCTTTCTCGGCTATTTCCTGTTCATCAGGAGACCCCAGCCTGTGTCTAGTTTCCCTCCACCAATGGAATAAAGAAAGGGGTGTGTGTGTGTGTGGGTGTGTGTGTGTGTGTGTGTGAGAGAGAGAGCTTATAACCACTGTTACCTCTTTGTTTTTATTTTTATTTTGTTTTTCAGAGTTAACTGCTGGGCTTTTACCTCTGTGAGCTCTTTGGTATTTTTCAGAGTTAACAGCAGTTGCATAACCTCTGTGACTCTTTGGTCACTTTATTTTCAGGGTTTGACAATAGCTATTTATATCAGATAAATTGTTTCTTTGGTTCAGCTTACTTTAGGTTATATGGGTTCCTTCAAGCTTTCCTAAGTTTCTTTGAATTCATTGTTTCTTACGATGCAATTATATTCTAACATATTCATACACCATAATTTGCTTACCCATTGCCTAAGTGATGTTTACCTACTTTCCTTCCAGTTCTTTGCTACCATAAAATATTTTTAAATGGGACCTATCTTGGCTCATCGTTGGGTTTGTGCTTAGTAGTGGTACTACTAGGTTAAAGAGGATATACCCATTTGTGACTTTTTTAGTGTAATTCCAAATTATTTTCTAGAATGAATAGACCAATTCAAACTGCATCCCTTCCTACATTGGTCATTTTCATCCAAAAGATATTGTTGTGATGAGTTGATAGGACTTCTCACAAATCCTACTGAAGATACAACTGTCCTCACAACCTAATTGTCATTCAACTCCTCACTGTCTCTTCACCTCAATATCTGATCATCAAGACCTGTTATTTCTACCTTTGTTGTTTGTCCTTTGTTTTTGAAGAGGATCAATGACATCACGATGTGATGGGTGATGTCTTGGCTTTCCAGTGAATTGGATTTAAGTGAGGTAGAGTTGTACAAAGTTGTTAGCCTCGCTCTTTCTTCCAGAGTCATTAAAGTTCCAGGGGCAGGACAAAAGTTAAGATGATTTGCTCAAGATGCAGTGGATGACCTTGGCCTCTTTGATGTCTGACCAAGCTCTAAGCCACTTTCATGGCCATTGGAACAAGTTGTTCACATCCTCCCATTCCTTTAGGGGAAGTCTTCACATGCTTGGTGTAGACATACCCCTGACTCACCAATAGATTTAAGGCCTGTCAGTTACCCCCAACCTGGTTTAGACCATCTGCCAACATGGCTGTAAAACCAGTGTGGCCATTGCATGTGCTACAACTTCTTGGAGCCACACAAGAGCGTTAGGTTCCAGGGGGACACTAAAGGTGTATGTGCAGTGCTGAAAAGGGCTTGGCAAACCCTCACACCAGAGGTGCTAGTCTTCTCTGAGTACCCTATACTAATATATAACATATTTAGCACATTCCCTGGTTGTCTGCTCTGACACTGTAACCATCCTGGTACAGTCCCTTTGCACTTCCTGCTTGAACTATTGCAATATGTGCTGGTTGGTTTCCCTTCCTTAAGTCTCTCCCCACCCCTCAACTGTCAAAATAATTTTCCTAAAATTCAAATCTAACAATATCATTCCCCTTATTCAGTCAACTCCAGTGGTTCCCTACTGCCTCCTGGATCAAATATCTTTTTGCCTTCTAAAGCCCTTCATCACCTGGTTCCTTCCTTTCTTTTCAGTTTTCTTACACTTTACTCTCCCTTACATACCTCTTCATCACCCAAGACATTGTAACTCTCAACTTCATTCCCATGGCTATCTTCCTCCCAGGCCCCCCCCCCCCCATGCCCAGAATGCTCTTCCTTTTCATCTTCATCCTCCAAATTTCAGCTAAAAATCCTACCTTTTGTAAGAAGCCTTTCCCAGTTCTCCTTAATCTTAGTGCCTTCCCTCTGAGACCACCTCCAGTTTACCCTGTAACTGTCTTGTTTATCCAATAGTTATTTGCATGTTACTCATTATTATTACTCATTATGCTGTGAACTCCTTCATAAAAGCATAAGACCCTTCACAGAAGCCAGGGACTGGTTTTTGCCTTTTTTTTTTTTTGGTCTCCCTAGCACTTAGCACAGTACTTGGCAAATAGTAGGCACTTAATAAATGCTACTTGATTGACTTATTTCAAGCAGTGGAAAGGAGGATTAGGCTAACCCTATGAATGTATTCACCAACATGTTATGTGAAACAGCTAAATCTCAGTGGCTATTTCGTTTGGTGCTTTTTTAAATTAAAATTTGACTTTAACTCATTTTGGGGGCTTATTTTCTCAGCAGAAGCAAGTATATATCTTCAGAAATTTATTTGTATTATAATATAAGGGCATACCACCTTTAGGTTTTTATGATTTCAGTAACAAATGAGACATATAACCATATAACCAGACCAAATTATAGGGACTTGGAGTGGTAGTGTGACATTATTACAGATATCCTCCTGTTCATTTGCCAATAATGTGCTGCTTCTACCACAGCTGGTTAGAAGGTGGCCTATAAAATATATTGTGTATGTGGAAAACCTTCAATTTGTGCCTTTCTTACCGCAAGGTTTTTGGTTGGATTTAACATATATCATTTGACTTATTCTCATCCTTCCCGCTCTTTATTCTCTTTCCTTGGATTTTTTTTTTAAATACTCTACCAGTCTTCGGATTGTTTAGTCTGCAATCAGAGTTCATCTAATTCGTTCCCATGTATTTGGTAAAATTACATTAAAATATCTTAGGAAGGTAGTAGCCACCACCTGTCTGTTTTTTAAACCTCTTGTAAAAGGTTAGAACATAAGACCCTTGCCAGGAACATATGTAACTCCTGGCATTATTTCAGTGGTTCCCTGTGTGTATTAAAGTGCTCTATAAGAGCCTTTGATCCTCAACACATTAATTGAATTCTGTTATTAGCAGGTATGACAGTCTCTTTAGTTCAACTCTTGAGCCATATCCCTTTTGCTTTCTCTTTTTCAAAGATTTATCAAAGATTTATTTATTTTAAGTTTATTTTAATTTAGATTAATTTTAAATTTTTAATTAATTAATTTAAATTTTAATTGATTTTAATTAAAATAAATTTATCATTTTGTTAGTTTGCACTGAATGATAGTCTTAATCTTTGTCTTTTGGCCTTGCAGTCAACTCCTTGACAGCTTTTATCACTGCTTAAAAGGAACAGTGATGTTACAGGTGTGGTACCCACTTCCATCAGGATAATCTGGATGCATGTTTTTTTATGCTGTGCAATTCTTGATCTTATTCTTCCTTAGATTCTCCAATGAGGGCACACCAAACTTTCTGAGACCTTTCTCTAGGACTTTTTACATTTTAAGGTTACCAGTGGAGCTTTCTGGCTATTTAACCTGTTAGAGTCAATTAATTGTTGGAAGAATATTTGTAACAGTGGCCCTCAATTACCTGAAAATATAAAAGTCTTTGCTTATTTATTTATATTAGCCTTATACTTTTCTGGTGCCTTTCAGATACCATCATACCATGTTGTTTAAAAAAAAAATAGAGGTAGTCATGTGTGCTCGAATAACAATGTAACTTCTCTGCCCTCCGGCAGCTCTCTGAGAACAGGGGCAGGTTTTTTTTGTTTTTTTTTTTTGTTTGTTTTTGTCCTTTTTAATGATTGTGGGAACTGATCTATAGTTGTCAGAGGTTTTTCTGGCCAGGCAACTTCTCTTGCCAACTGCTTCCTCTTAGGTACGGCTTCTCTTTAATGTGTGATTTGCCAGGAGGTGGTGAGTTGAATTCTTAAACTGCTGTTTCTTAGAGGAGCTAGAACTATTAAACCAAAGGGCCTTCTAAGGCAGGTCCTGATGGCTACAGAGTGAATCACCACTAGCAGCTCTTTTCTGGAAATTTAAAAGGAAAGAACAGATACGAATGATTTTAGTGTCACTCTGGCTGGTATCAAATGATTATTTTTAAGTTTGTTCTCACCTTTCTGATTCTAGTATACTTTTACTTATTATATAGTTAGATGGCGTTAAGCCAAACAAAATGGGATAGAGACAGTTTCATAATTGCTTCAGGTTTATTCTGTCTTTCTATCTCAAGATCCTCTAGGCTGTGCCTCAGTAATCTATTTCCCATTCTTTTCTTCTTTATGTAATGACCCTTTTAACTTATGTAATGAGTAGAAGAGAATATTTTTTCTGATAATTATCCAAATTCCTGTCCTTGTTGGTCTCAGGGATAAATGTAAAATTCTGTATCAGTGTTCAAAAAAATCAAGTACATAAGCAGAGAGTGACAAAAACATGATTGGACACCAGTGTATTTTTTTTTAATTGACTAGAACTCAATTTGAGTGTAATGTGGCTGCTAAGAGCATTAATGCTTTCCTAGGCAGCTTATACAGGTGGGGAGTGGCAAGAGCAAGGGAGGTTTGGCCACACTGCATTTAATGCAAGTAGGGTTTATTTACTTAAAGCACTGGGTTCAGTTTTGGATAGGAGTGTTAAAGAAGAGCACTGACAAACTAGACTGTGGACAGTGGAGGTCAACCAGAATAGAGAGGAGTTTCTGGAAGCCAGGTCATATTAGGAAGGGATGAAGAACTCCTTAAATTTAGCCCTACAGGAGATCCAGAAGAAACGTTATATATACTGTCATGTGAAAGGATTGTTTTGTCTTATATCATGAAGAACAACTAGCACCGATGGGTGGAAGTCACAGGGAGGTGGATTTCACCTGAATGTAAGGAAGAACATCCTAACAATTAGAGCTGTCCAACAGGGAAATGGTTAGTTTTGGGAACTAGTGGTTCCTTGCTACCGGAAATATTCATGCACAGGTGAGATGACCCCAAATCAGGCATGTTGTAGAAGGAAGTACTCAGGCAGTAGGAAGCTGAATTAGATAATCTTTAAAGGTCCTTTAAAGCTCTAAGATTCTATGATTTTGTGATTTTAGCTTTTCCAATGTTATTTCTTCTAACTGACAATCTGTAGTTATTATATTTTTAAGGAGCCACATAAGGACTTAAGTATTACAGACAATGAAATTTATTTTCAATTTTAATAATAATGGAATAATAGATTTAGAGCTGGAAGTGAACTGAAATTCCATTTGATTGAACTAATTTTACAGGTGAGGAAACTGAGACCCAGAAAGATGAGCTGAAGATCCATATAGATATTAAGTCTCAGAGCCAGGACTTGAAATGTACCATGCATTACTAATAAATTTTGAAGCATTAAAAGTGTTATTAAAACATATTCCTCATGTAATGTAGAAAAATTCTCCATCCTGTTGTCTAAAAAAAGTTGGGCATTAGTGAATTAGAGACTTCTTTTATTTTCAGCAGCCAAAAGGAAGGGTAGGAACAGAAAGAAGAGAGAAGGTGTTGACTGGCCTCCAAGAGAACCTTGTAAAACAATGGTTATCTTGTGGTTTTCTTGGTAGTTTTTGTAAACATGTGATGACATGGAGTCTCAATGATACAGTGTTGCAAGTATGGTAGTTCTTTTGTGGCATATTACAGCTCCTCTTCTACCTGTGCCGTTGGTCAAGATCTTAATATTTGTTAATGGGGAAATTAGTGTAGAAATTGTCTGAATTAGCAACTGTTAATCCTGCATTAAGGATGTGGAACCTCACACATCATGGAACTCCTTTAACAGAATGAGTTCAGCTTAGGTGATGAAAGTGGCTTACTTTTTCCTTCAGGAAAAACTTTAACTGCTTAATGAACATGAACATCCTGCCAACAATGCATAGAGGGGATAAGCACAGAAACAGTGGTTGGGAAAACAGAGGTTTTGTGGTTCCCATAGAATGTTTGTTTTGTAGTTACTTGTACTTAATATTCTTGGCATTTAACTAGTGAATGGAGAAGGGGTCTACTAGAAGGGTAGAGTTCATACCTCTGTTAGTGCTGTTGTTTAATAATTGAAAACAAAAGGATTCTATAAATCTGAGTAAATAGGGCAATTACCTTCAGAAACAAGTTCATAAAATAAGATCCATATCTTTTTTTTCTGCTGACTGAAAAGAGTTCAAAATAGCTACTGGCAATTATTGGAAGAATATATATGTGTATGTATATGATCAAAAAGCGAAACTTATTATTAGATCTGCAAAGCTGAAGCCCTTATGTAAGGGCTATGCGTTTATCAAATAAATCTAGGCATTAAGGAGAGCCAATCTATACTATTTGGGCTCCTAGCACAGTATCTTGCAAGGCAAGATGCTTAATAAATGTTTTTTTTTAAGTTGAATTAAAAGATGCTACAATCTGATCCCAGCTAGAGATTCTGCCATAATTTGACATATAAATGTTTAACACTTCAACTTGGGTGAAATGTTAACTTGGTTCAAACCAGCATATTTTCTTCCTTTCTTTGAGCAGCACCTATGTACTTTCCATTTGGAAGTATGTGTCCATGCTCAGTAATTCTCAAATAGATTTCTGATTGCCCTACTGCCTTCACGTCACAATTCCATGATGTTCAAACCTAGTTACATTTTGTAAATTGACGGGTTATTCTTGGAAAGTGTGTTGGGTGAAGATCAATAAGATGATGACAACAATAATAGCATTTATATGATACTTTAAGGTTTGCAAAGTGCTTTACGTATGTTATCTCATTTTTGTAGGAAATGTGAAGGTTCCAGAAGGCACCATGGAATAGGAGGGAAGATGGGGATACAGGTAGTGGTTAGGGAGGAAAGTAAGGAGAGAGAGAGAGAGAGAGACAGAGAGAGACAGAGAGAGAGACAGAGAGAGAGAGAGAGAGAGAGAGAGAGAGAGAGAGAGAGAGAGAGAGAGAGAGACAGAGACAGAGACAGAGAGAGAGAGAGCGCCAGGAGAAGTTAAGGAGAAGGAGAAGTAATTCAGAATTTGCCTTCTATTGGATGAAGGAAGAAACAATTGATTGAAGCCTCTAGGGTAGAGTTTAACTAATTCTGGGTAAAATTATAGAGTGAATTGTTTAAAGGGATGATTTGGGAACTCCTAGATAGAAAATGGTGATCACTAGGAGAAAAAATCATGAGTTCATCAGGAACAGATCATGTCAGACTAGTGCCATTTCATGTTTTCACAGTGTTTTTATACCAGTAGTTCAGGAGATTGCCACAAATCTATTAATATCTGCATTGCAGCAAGGCATTTGATAAAGTCAAAGTAATGGAGAGTAATGAAGTTGCTCTCTTGTGTAATGCCAATACATCTCTTGAGTAATGGAGAGATGTGGCCTGGATGATAGTATAGTTAGATTCAGAACTGTTTGACAGGACAGAATGATAGACTGAATCTAGTAAGGTGAAATGAGTCAATTGATAACCATTTAGTAAATGCCTACTATGTACTAGGCACTACAAAAAGAGCCAAAACAGAATCCCTGTCCTCAAGGAATTTATAATCTAATGGGCAAGACAACATGCAAGCAAATATATACAAAACAAGCTAAATACAGGACAAATAAGAAATATTTAACAGAGAGAAGGCATAAAATTGAGAAAGGTTCAAAGTTTCCTATAAAAGATGAAATTTTAGTTGGGACTTAAAGGAAGCCATGAAGGTTAGTAGTTAGAGAAGAGGAGGGAGAGCATTCCAGGCATGGTGGGCAGCCAGAGAAAATGCTGGGAACTGAGAGAGAGTGACTTATTCAGTGGCCAAGAGGCCAGTGTCACTGAACCAAAGGGTAAGTGTCAAGGAGTAAAGTGTAAGAAGACTGGAAAGGTCAGAGGGTGCTATGTTATGAAGGGCTTTGAATACCTAACAGAGCATTTTGTATTTGCTCCTGGAGCCACTGGATTTTGTTGAGTAGGGGGATGACTTGATCAGACCTTTGCTTTAGGAAAATCACTTTAGTGACTGAATGGATTGGATAGTGATGGATTGGAGTGGGGAGAGACTTGGGGCAGGCAGACCCATCAACAGGCTATTGCAATAATCAGGACAAGGTGATGAAGGCCTGTACTGGAATGGTGGTAGTGTCAGGAGAGAGAAGGGGGTGAGAGACATTATAAAGGTGAAATTGACAAGACGTGGCAACAGATTGGATATAGGAGATGAAAGATAGTGAGGAATCCAGGATTGTGAGCCTGAGGGACTGAGAGGATGGTGTTGCCTTCTATAGTAATAGGGAAAGGGGGGCAAGAGGGTGGGCTTAGGAACCAATAGAGAGGAAGAGATTGAAAAAAAGTGAAAGAGTGGTGATGAGAAAGGGGGTAATCTGTTGGAGGAGATGGGATGGAATGGGATCCCTTGAACAAGCACAGGTGTTAATCTTAGTAAGGAGTTAAGGCCATTTCATCATGTGAGATAAGGGTGAAGGAGGAGAGAGTGACAGAAGACACCTGAGTGATAGGAGATGAGGAAGAGGGGAAAAGAAGGAATTCGAAGAAAATGGCTCTATTTTTTTTCTATAAAATATGGGGCAAGGTTCTTAGCTGAGAAAGTAGAGAGAGGAGCCATAGGAGGTTTGAGGAGGGATGAAAAGATTTGAAAGAGTTGCTGTGGAGAGTGAGATAGTGAGTTGATAAGGGTGGTATAGTAGGATTGCCTAACAGCAGTGAGAGCTCGCCCAGTTGAGGTGGTGTAACACAGATCTGGAGTGGACCCAGACAAAACAGTTGCAGGATTTTCTCCACCTTCATTCAGCAGCACTTGTGTAGAACCAAAGGGGACAAATGGTGGGAGTGATCAAAAGCTGACATTGGCTTTTGATATAGAGCATAATCAGCTCTATATAAGGGGGCTAAGGATTTGAAAGAGGAAGACAGAATAGAGTTGAATTGATTCACAAAGAAGGCAAGATGAGGAGAAGAGGAGAGAGAGGCTGACTCAAGTGGGATGGCCTAAGAGAGTGTTGAGAAGTCAAGGTATTGGAGGTCACTATGTGAATAGGGTTGTATAAGGAAAGATAAAGGGAGAGGTGAAAAGCCGACAGATTATGATTGGATACAAGGATTATAGAAGTCTTGAACATGGAGGTGGTACATTTGTGGGTAATGGCAAGGTCAGGGGTATTACTATTTTTGTGCCTGAAGTGGAGGAGTAGCTCATGGGAGGTGAGTAGATTGAAGAACTGAGTGATTAGAGTATTGGAAGGAGAATCAATAGATGTGTTGAAGTTCCTTAGTATGAGGGCAGGAATTGGGAAGGAGAGAAAAATTGTAAAACCAGGAATCAAACTCATTAAGGGAAGAAGGGAAAAGACCTGGGAGTCCATAGATAACAGCTACCAGAATTTTGATTAATTTAGCATGAACCTCAAAGGAAGAGAGGTTACTGGGTGATGGAAGAAGGGATAGAACCTGGAAGTGGCAATGGGGGAGCAAGGAATATTCCAACTCCACTGCCTTGACCAAGGAGAATGAGCAAAGGTGCAGCTAGTACTGGAAAGAGTAACCAGGGAGGCTTTGTCACCAGGGAGAAGCAGTTACAGTAAGAGCTAGTAGATGGAAGGAATGGGAGAGGAATAGATTTAAAATGAAGAGAAGTTTGTTGTCTATGGAACGGGTATACCAGTAGGCACAAGTGGAAGGGCTGGGTAAAATTAGGATTAAACTTTAGTGGGGGACGATTAGGGAATTGGGAATGATGAGGACTTGGGTGGTGGATTTGTGGAATGGCATTTGATGATGATTTACAGGACTTCAGAGTTATTGGGGTATGACAGGCATGACCAGGTGTTCATCATTGAATGACAGGGCTGGGGAGACATGGCACCCATAAAGGATAGGTGCAGCAGGAGATGGCAGACGCTTTGTGCTGGCTACTTTGGGTAGATGAAAGATACCTAGCTTGGCCCCTCACAGCATTTCCTCAGCGGACACCCTGCAGGAGATGGAAGACTCAGGGTGCTAGTGCACTCAGATCTGAGGTCTTGTTACCTGAGAAGTGGCACCACACCTAGCTCCTGGTTCCTAAAAGTCCTTTTCTCCCTTCATAGAAGCCTCATGAGTGCCTCCTTAGCTTAGGTGTAGCTCTCTGCTGGGCTTTCAGAATCAGTGCTTTTGTAGAGTCCTGAAGCTGCTTCTCCTCACTTGTCTCTAGTCTGTCCTTGTCTTGTCTCTGGGTTCCCAATATTAATGTTAAGTGGAAAGTAATAATTTTGAGTTCCAAAAGTTAACTGTGCAAGGACAAGATGGGATAGTCATATCTGGTTATCTCATGTGAATTCCTCCCCTCCCCCCTTCTTCTTTTTAAGCAGACTGTAAACTCCATGTGAGTCAACACAGTGACATAACAGATAAGCTAAAATGATCATTGGGTAAATTAAAAGGTCACCACCACCATCAAACCAATGTTTGTTGTTCATGAGCCCTGCTGTATTCTAACTTAGACTATGTATGGCTTGTTGTGTTCCATTTTGGATGTCACATTTTAGAAAGGATGTTTGCAGACTGGAATGTGTCCAGAGAATGGTGACCTGTAATTGATGAATTGACTCAACCATATGAAGATAACTGGGATATTTAACATGGAGAAGAAAAAAGTTAGTGATAAAAAGGCTGTATTCAAATATTTGAAGGGATTTCACATAGGAGGATTAGATTAGTTTTGCTTGGCCTTGTGGTGGGTGCTGAGGAGAGGATGCACAATTAGGTCCCAGTAACTAGAGGTTTTCAACTGGATGCTAAGTGACCTCTGAGATTCTTTCTCACGAGGAACTTCTCTGATTTTGAGTTTGAGTCATTGATATTTTCTTGTGAATTAGTTCCATTAGCTGCTTCTCTTTTTGAACTTAGCTAACTAAAGTCAGGAATGGGTAGGAGCTTCATTTGGCCTTGGAAGAAAGTAAGAAAATTTGGATCATGAAGCACTGTCCTAGCAGACCTTAGTACTCCAGTGGGAAGTAGGGTACTATAAGGGCACTTTAATCCCTGGGTACTTTCTCACTGGCTACCTTGCCATCTGGAACAGAGCTCACACCCCAAAGGACTTAGCTCTTTTCTCTCTGGAACTTTAACCCTTTTAGGTCTGAGATCCTGAAGTCATGATTGGAGAGTGCCTCACATGTGGCTACTATCTCAGGCCAGGCACTCCAGCTCCCTTGCCACCTTGTACCTGCCTTGCCACTCTTCTGACACTTCCTACCGCTTTCCAGGTCAATAAATAATCAAATCAGAACCAGGCTAGTAGTAGTAGTACTATATAGTTTAATCACATTATGTGGGCTACCTGAGAACCCTACACATAATTTATATTATTATTTCTAGGAGAATATGCATTCTCAGGTCCCATTTATGGTCCTGGGGCAGCATTATTTAGTTATTGGCTTGAACAAGGAAATCTCTTTGGTAAAAGTGGGTTAGTCCTTATAGGTTCATAAAATGTAGAGCTGGAACTTCTCTGATTTTGAGTATGACAGTCATTCACACCTGGAAGGGGCCTTAAAGATCATCTAATTTAAGGAACCTGAGTCACACAAAGGTGGTACAACTTTCCCAGGGTCTCACAGATAACAATTTTCAGTGGAACCAACCAGAGCAGGTGGTCAGGAGTGAATAATGTACTATAGGGTAGGGCCTGAGACCATAGTTTATTAAGATTTTCTATGACATAGATGCCTTGGGAATAGGAGGATTAACTATCATTTACATGACAGCAGAAAGGTCAAGGGACATGAAGACAGAGAAAACACCATTTGACTTGATAATTATGACCATCAAGAAACCAGATCAGTAGAATGATATGGACATAAGTTAGAATATAAGAGCTGAGGATGAGCAGTAGTTGAGAAGAGATGCTACAGATTTGGCAGTGAAAGAAAGAAGAAGGAGATGGAATAGTATGTAGCTCAAAGGTGTTGAAGAATCAAATAAAGGTTGTAATTTAGGAGAGTGGATACTTAAACGTGTCTGTAGGCAGATGAGAAGGAGCTTAAATGCAAGGAGCTGAAAATGCAAGAGAGAAGGAATGATGGATGGATGAGGTAGAAATCAGTAGTACAGATAGAAAGCTAGACTTGGAAATGATGGACACATTTCTCTTGAGATGGGAAAGAAATAGAAGATAGATGAATATACAGAGAAGTTCTGAAGTAGAGAACAGGAAAGTTAAGAGAATTTAATCTCAATCTGCTTGAAATATGAAGATGGTGGAGGTGTAGTTGAGGGGTTAGGTTTGGGCAAGTACACAATAGGGAGGGAGTTATTATGAGATGAACTGCTGAGTAACACCTGAGGTTAGATGAAATGAATTTAACGTGGAACACATGAGCAAAAACTTCATGCCTTTCTTTTCTTTAGGCAATTGGGGTTAAGTGACTTGCCTAGAGTCACATAGCTGTCAAGTGTCTGAGGCTGGATTTGAACTCAGGTCCTCCTGACTCCAGGCCAGAGCTCTATCTACTGTGCCACCTAGCTGCCCTCATCCCTTTCTGTAACAATGTTTAGCAGTCCTAGAGTGGTAGCTGAGAAAGCTCTACATGGTGCATAGCTAAAAATTTATTTTTATTTTTTTGTCCAAGACCTTTGATTTTTTGGGTGTAGGGAACACCTGGATAGGAAATTCCCTCTGCTAATTCAGATCAATGTTCCTGACAGCTCTCTAAGGTGATTATAAATAAATTAAAGAGCAGTTGCTGTTTTCCTTACCAGAAAATCTTTTTTTCTTTAAGCCAAATATCACTAGATCTTTCAGCTCATTCTTGCATGGAATTATT
This sequence comes from Phascolarctos cinereus, assembly GCF_003287225.1. Lineage (NCBI taxonomy): Eukaryota > Metazoa > Chordata > Mammalia > Diprotodontia > Phascolarctidae > Phascolarctos > Phascolarctos cinereus. The sequence continues at coordinate 170,681,376 of NW_027555514.1, forward strand.
TTTAGTCTTCTCATCAAAAAAATGTGGTGCAAAAACATAGAAAAAATATAATTGACTAGCTTTTTTTTGCAAGTTTGTACCACTTTCTTGCTATATTTCTCCCATTCTATACTTGTGTAATTACTTTTTAAAAAAAATCTCTCAGACTTTACGTTTATTCTCATGAAAATTCAACTTCAGCTTCAATATATCTGTGAAGATGTTTGTGGATTTCAGTTTCATCATAAGAATCACTAGCTATCCCTTTAAATTTTATTTTAACCACACATTCAGTAGGTATGCTATCTATTTCTTCATTCAACTCATGATGAAAATATTGCACAGAACTAGGTCAAGGTCAGAGCTCTGGGACACTCCTCTTGAGTCTTTTCAGCTTGACGTTGACCCATGAACTCAGTCGTGCAGATAACCAAAGACTTCAGTATCCATATATCTTTATTCTTATAGAGGCCATATCTCTTCATCACACCTTCTAAGAAATGGTAAAGGATTTTGTCAGATGTCTTGCTGAAATCCAGTATGACATGTCTTTTAGCATATCCTTCTCAAAAAAAAAACATGGGAAGGGAAGTTACTCTGGCATGAGTTACTCTTTGTTTTTAAAATCTCATTTTCAGACACAAATTCCTTTTTTTCTTTTTTTTTGGTGAGGCAGTTGGGGTTAGGTGACTTGCCCAGAGTCACACAGCTAGGGAGTGCTATGTGTCTGAGGCCAGATTTGAACTCAGGTCCTCCTGACTTCAGGGCTGGTACTCTATACATTGCACCGCCTAGCTGCCCCCACAAATGCCTTTAAAAATTTTTTTCTCTTTTCTGTTTATATATCACCTTCGCTTACAAACACATTCCTTTCCCATTACTTCCCAATAAGTGATCCCTCATAGCAAGAAAGGTAAAACCCCACACACTTAAGCATAACTAGCCATCACATCAACTGAATGTGAAGTCAGGGTTGGTCATTATAAATATCTAGTGGTGGTTTCATTTTTTTCCTCATTTGCATTGTTGCAGTCATCATGTCTACATTTTTTACTAGTTCTATTCATTTCTCTTTGTGTTACTTCCTATGTCTTCTCATGCTTTTCTGAATTCTTCATAGGTATCATTCCTTATGGCGCAGTCATATTCTTTAACAGTGAAATTATTATTAATATTGTACCAGAGGTATAATAAGGGTTGGTGGACACTGGCCTTTTCCTAGAGTGAGTTTTGGTACAAGAGTGGGAAATTTCCTCTGAGGTTGTGTATTGAAAGGGTATTTGACAGCAATTATAATCCTCTAAGGAAAAAAAGGAGGCGGAGGCTTTTTTGGTGGAAAGGGGGTACATAATCTAGTGATGGGTGGTGAATCTCTAGCTAGAGATGCAGATTGTCTGGAACAGTTTCCTTCATATTTTTTATGGTAAGTACTTAAGGAATACATCTGAAAGAATATTAGAGCAGTATATTGAATTACTCAGGGGGTTCCCAATACGTTTTTCAAAATACACTGAAAAGGGTTTGTGAAACCAAAAATGCTGGGAACTACAGCATTATACCATGCTGCCTGAGATATACATTGTTATGCTGTATTACAATAATTAATTTAAATTAGTGTGAGTATAAGGGATGGTTGACAAGGGGAGTCCTCTTGATAAGCTCTCTGATTAAACTGATGTGCTTAGGACAGTGCCAGAGCACACAAAATAAGGGCTTAATAAATGTTCTTTTGATTGACTGGCTGATTTATAAGGTGTGAGACTCCCTTTTGAGAGGAAAGAAGGTGCATTCTTTTCTTGCCTTTTCCTTCCTCAGACAGAACAGAGAACAGCAGAACAGAAATGTGTTGGGTAGTGGTAGAGGGTAACCTATCCATGTAATCTTCTCTCCCCAGGAACTGGTAATGGGTGTCTTGGGGCAGAAGTTCATGGAAGCTAAATGTGCTTGCTCACAACTCCTTGAGCACATTTTAGAGACTGGAAATTTGAAAGTTGACCTTCCTAGACCAAAACATGGCACCAGAGAAGACAATTATAGAGCTCATGCAGAAGCATATCGCAGAAGCAGACATGTGCAGACTTGGCCCAAAAGAAGAGTTCATGGACAGTGTTCTTGTACGCCAACTTCCTGTATACAGAAAGAAGTCTTTTAATTCCCTAGGCAGCATGATACTGTCATCTAGCCTTATAGTCAGAGAATTGAGATTTCCGGGGCAATGCCAGCCTTGGGAGCTGCTTTGATTATCTATAAAAATGAACTGTGGGTAGCCTTAAGTTCAAGAGTCTGGAATTCTGGCTTTTTTAGAAAGAAGGAAGGTTCTTGAACATTTTGCTTCTTGGAGAAGGGAGAAGATTGCCAGCTTTGCTCCTCTGACTTGGAGAAGTTCAGTGGAAGGAGACCAGAGACTTGGGGTTGAAATGGACCTGGACCTTGCCATCCGATTGATAGTATAGTTAGTAATTTGGGCAAAAGAAAGAGTGTTGCTTTTTGAGAAGCCTCTTTCTGAGAGGAGCTTATGGGCTATTGAAATGCTTTATATGTTTTCTTTGTCAGTTTATGGACTCCCATGAGTCCTCTGCATTTCCTTATTATCTGTGCAGGGAAATAAAGGCCATCCTTTAGCAATTACTCATATTGTAACCTTGAGTGCTTGTGCTGGAGCTGGGGACCTATTTTATGTATTTATTTATGTATTTCCATACTTTTAAAAATGTATTTCCATACATATTTTATGTATTTATGTATTTCTATATATATGTATGGAAAGCTAGACATGAGCTGTATTTGGTAATTAACTGTAATAAGCTCCAAGTGAAGGTGTGATAAGCCAAAGAGAGTCAGGCACCAGGCTTTGATCTAGTTCATGTGAGCCAGAGTATTGATTGGGAGAGTTCTAGGCTACTGCTCACAAAAAGCTTTTCTTTTTCCAAGACAAGGTCAAAAACAAAACAAAAAATATATCCTTAAAAAGTAGTTCAAAGGGGCAGCTAGGTGGTGCAGTGGATAGAGCACTGGCCCTGGACTCAGGAGGACCTGAGTTCAAATATGGCCTCAGACACATAATAGTAGCTGTTTGACTCTGGGCAAGCCACTTAACCCCAAATGCCTCACCAAAAAAAAAAAAACAAAAAAAAGAAAAAAAAAGGTGGTTCAAGTGTGTGAGAAGACATTAGGATTTAGTATCAACTTGTAGTGCTTAATGGTTGAAAATAAATTTCATTCCAAATGAAAATATTCAGATATTAAAATGGAGATATGACTTAATAGTTGTGTATTTCTGTGTTTTATGTCTTCTCATTTTTCTTCTTTCTTCTAATTTTATGTTATTTTGACCTTTTGCTCTAAGGAGTCAATAGTCTGTTCCCACAGATACAGTTCCTATACCAGTAACCAGTCATTTCCTGTCTCTTAAGATAGTCAGTTTCACTTTTTGTCATGTTATTCTCACTGTGGTCTGTTTCTTTCAACTTTTACTTGAAGAAAAGGTTTATGATATATAAGAATTCCATTTCTGAGTCAACTACAAATCTTGTTCTCAGTCCTGAATCATATTTCTCTACATACTTTTTGCTGCCCGGTCAGTATTAATACCCAGCCTTCTTTCCTCCTTCTTCTCTTTTCCCCTTCCCCTCCCCACCCCGAACTGAAATCACTATCAATGTATATGTTGACTTGGTTTAGAGCATCTTATCAAGGTCATTGCATGTCTTTATCTTGTTGGGGTGGTGGTGATGGTGGTAAAAGAATCACAGATTGAGAGTTAGAAGGAAATTTAGAGATACTTTATTTTTCCTATGAGGGATTCAACACCCAGAGGATTTAAGTGATTTATCCAAGGTCACACAGCTAGGAAGTGGCAAGATCAGGATTCAAGCCAATGTTTTCTGATTCCAAATCCAGTGATTCTAAATCTCTCCACTCTACCATTCTGTCTTTATTATCTGCAATGGATGTTGACCCTTAAAGTTTGATTATTTTGAGGATAATCCTTTTGCTTATCCTAATCATGGGTTAGAGATTAGATGACCAAGTATCCCAGGAAGTGGTTTCTTTTTATCTTTGGGCATACTATGAAACCAACTGTGTTGCTTTCCTTCTTAGCACCTCCAAGGAAAAGCTTCGACCCACGCATTCCTTTACCTTACAACTTCCTCTGGTTCATTTCTTTGAACAATATGTCATTTGTCATTGGACAAAGAACTCACATTTAAAGTACTGTTAGTTTTTATAGATAGTCTAAAAGCTAGCATCCTTTGTCACCCCATCATAGTCATTATAGGAGCAGAGGAATGACTCTCAAGACAGACTGAGGCCCATTAAAATTTTTTTAAAAAATTGTTTCATAGATTGCTATGACCATAGGATCCATCTCTTTGTGGCCAGACTATTGGTGAGGCATCTTTTTTTTTTTAATACCAAGAATAGATTTGGTATGTTCAATTCATTAAATTTGATAATCCTTAGATTAGATTTTGGTTAGAATTTATGGGCAGAAGGCTTTTCAATAAAAAGGTGCATTTTTAGAGTTGACTTCTTGTATATCATAAATTTGTCATATGTTAACACATTTAAAATCATATCATAAGATTTTGAATTTGTCATGATTGTAATTTAGAGAAAATTTGTTTTATGGCACCTATGTCTTCAAGTGTGGGAGAAAAGGAAGTGGTGAATTTGTTGTCTTGCTTTTTGGCATTCCCTTGACAGTTAAAGAAATTAAGAGTAATTAGAAGGCAGATGGATAGAGAGTGGTTTGTTTTTAATTGGACATCTGGGTAAAATAGCAGAGCAACATATTATTTTGTGTCCAAGTTATATTACTAATGTACTATTTGAAAAAGAACCATTCTATACCTGATCTGCATCACACAAAAAATAGTACAGTGAAATATGATGGTCTCAAAGGAATACTATTTTTTAAATACTTATCTTAATATTGTCAAAGATTCTTTAGCAATATGTCCAAAATAAATTTTCACTATTTCAATTAAATTCTTTACAACATGCTAGTATACTTTTTTGTAGATTATAAATGATTGTATCTGGAAACTGAACTTTGCATCTTCATTGCATACATTTTCATGTGAGTGATTTGGAAATTATTTGCTTTGAGCATGTGTTTGGTTTATAAATATTAGAGTTCATACATCATTCCTAAGCCAGTTGCCTGAAGGGCTTCAGAAGTTTTGGATAAGAAGCAATCTATGATTGTTGTGGTTTTTTAATTTCCACCATAAAACAAAAGGATCCAAGAAGAACTTTGCCTATCTTACAAATTCTATTTGTATCGTTTGTCTTCTACTTTGGAAAAATATAGGATAAGGTCTTAAATGTTCCCTTAAATACTTATGCAACGTTATCAACATCAGTTTTTGATAAGAGATGTTTATTTGAGATAGCTAGGAACACGGCAGTTTGGTTTTGGAGTAAGAATCCCACTGAAGTACTTTCACTTGGGGAAGTTGGAGGCGACATAATTGATCTTGAATGACAGAATGACCCAAACATATGGTTGGCTGCTCCTGTACTTCCTTGCCTACATAATGCCAGTTATTTTCAGATGTAAATTTTAACAATTTCATTTAGTTTGATGGCTAAAAACTGGAAAATACAAATCATGTTATCTTAAGAAGTTAATATGCCCACTAGGGATCTTGAAAATTTCAGTGATGCAGGATTTTTTTTTTTAATCTCTGATTTGCTGAGTGGTCACATAGAAATCATTTAACTTTCCTGTGTTTTGGTTTTATCAGCTGTGGTGCTCTGAATAACACAGTTTCCTTTGCATGCATTTGAAGGGATTTTATGAGAGAAAATCAAGATCATATTTATAGTGTCTTGAAGAAAGCATATTATGTACAAGCAAAATATTATTTATGCTGTACTGTAATAGTAGTAAGATTCTAAGCTCAAGTAGTATCATTCCTAATTGAAGTAATGTCTAAATCTGAAAGTTATGATGTTGAGCTTTACTTTCACATATTAGATGAAGAAGAGTGATTAATATCCATTGCATGAAGTTTCTTTTTATTGGGCTTAAAAAAGTGCTGTTTTCATTATTCATCTTTTAACTCCTAGAATTTTGCTTATGGTGCTATATGCAATTATTTCAGGGCTCCTGCTGAAATAGAAAATATGTTTTCTGAAACATTAGTTTTCACAAAGAAAAGCTTAGAAGAGTCTTGGGAAAAATAATATATTTATTTCTTAATTGTGACTAGTATCCATAGTACTGAGCAAACAACTATATTATTTTGTGCATGTAGAGAAAAAAAAATCCTAGAGGGCTTCAGTTATAGGCCTTATTATGACTCTTTCCTATGAAGACATGATTTTATGCATTTTTTTAACTATTCTGACAAGTTTGGTCAGTGTTTAGAACCTGGAATTTCACTTACATTTATGTACAGAATTGTCTTTAAGCAGCTTCAAAGATTTAAGATGTGAATTCCATTTCGTAACTGTTAAGATAAATAAATAATTTATAGTTAAGTTCTAATAGTGAAGCATTATAGTATTTGGAAGGAACACTGAATTTGGATTTAGATGTAGGTTCAAATTTTACCTTAATAACTTACAAGCTATGCCTTTTAACCTTTCAGGACCTCAATTTCCTCATCTGTAAAATGAAAATATTGGATAAAATGACCTCCAAATTCCCTTTTAGCTCTTGAGCCAATGATCTTATGGGGAGAAAGAAAGGAAGCATGATGAATGAATGTATGAATAAAAAAGCATTTATTAAATGCCTACTATGTGTCAGGCACTGTGCTAAGTGCCAGGAATATGAATGCAATCAAACAGGACTGTCCCTGCGCTCAGGGAGCTCACGTTCTAATAGGAGAAGACAACACGTATGGAGTAGTAGTGGTCAGTGAAGTCAGAGGGAAGGATGATTGGAGTCATATCGTAGGACAAATGAGTGACCTTTCCAGGCATGGTAGTGTTGGTTTGATTACTTTTCTCAGAGTTAGTGTTGATGGAGGGGGTAGTGGGAAGAATGAATGACATTGCATGGAGGAGTGTATGCTGGGGACTGGATCTGGGCAAGATAAAGTGAATGCTCAGTAATCATAGCCCAATGGCCCAGGGGTGGGAATCTGAATTCTGAATCGAAAATGGAAGCTGGAGAGGCAAAGATGAGCCTAGGAAACTCAAAATCTTGTGGAAGTAAATGTTGAAAACTAAAAATAAATAAATTTATATTTAAAAAATTTAAAAAACCCATATTTACAAAAAAAAAGACTATTAAAATATAATCAAATAAATAAAAAAGATGAGCCTAGGAGAGGCTTCTTCATAATTTAGTTAGGTTTTTTTTTCTTTTGGTCTGCTTATCTTTCTGCTGCTATTGCTTTTTTCTTTTCTCTTCTTTTCTTTTTCTTTCTTTCTTTCTTTCTTTCTTTCTTTCTTTCTTTCTTTCTTTCTTTCTTTCTTTCTTTCTTTCTTTCTTTCTTTCTTTCTTTCTTTCTTTCTTTCTTTCTTTCTTTCTTTCTTCTGACAATCAGTATTAAGTGACTAATAGTTTTTTGGTTGCATGGGTTTGACTTCTTTCAAGCCCTGGGATTCAAGGCCCTCTTTGCTCTGATTCCAGCCAACCTTTCCGACTTTATCACTCATTGTTCAATTTCCTCCTTCCTTCCTTCCTTCTTTCCTTCCTTCCTTTTTGAGTCTTCTTCAAGTACAAAATGACTAATATGGAAATGTTTTACATGGTTACACATATCTAAACTACATTGGATTGCTTAACATCTGGGGTGGAGGGGAGGGAAAGACGGATAGAATTTGGAACTCAAAATTAAAAAAAATTTAAAATTGTTTTAACATGTAATTGGGGAAAAATAAAATTATTATGTAAAAAAAGATTAAAGTTTTCAGGACAGTTGATGAGCATCTCTAGGAGTTTCCTTATTAAGAGTTTCCTATATCAAAGAAATTGCATGTCAAGACAAAAGCAAAATCTGGTCTTGTAACTGGCAACTGTGAGGACATGGATAATGAGCATCCTCTGTGCCAGTATTATTTCCAGTTTACAAAGGAATCTGAAGTGTAGAAATTAAGTGAAAATATTTAGCATCACGTAGCCTACAGGCATAGAAGCAAGGAGGCAATCCCAAGTGTTTTTACTCCGTGGGGTTTCTTTTGGTAATAGGTGAGACCAAAGGACTCAACCCATCATGCATTATTTGCAGTGCCTTTAAGGAGAGGTCAGAGAATTGACTAGGGAGAAAATTGGTGTTACTTATGAAGCTGTGCCTGCCCATACATTAAAGGGTGCAGATTCCTGATCAGAGGCTAATAAACTTATGAGGCAAAAATTCTCATGTGTTATATTTTGTACAGAAGATATATATGTTATATGTAAATTTATATACACATATATACATGTGGGTAGGTATGTGTACATACATATATATATATATACATATGTGTATGTAACATTATCTGTTATGTGTGTTACGCATATGTGTGACCATTTCATTTTGTCTTTTCTCTGACCTGCCCTTAATATGTAGCTCACTCCCTGATATTGTTTTTGCTTACACATAGTTAAATGTTCTAGTGTCATCATTTATAGTTAGCCAACAATCGAAAACCTTTGGCCACTCACTGCTTAACAGGTGATTTTTCACTGGTTATTTCCACTGCCATGGTTTTCATTATGTTGGGACTGGTGAGGGGGGTAATACTCATACACACGTAATGTGCAATGATGCACACATGGCATGTTGGTCCTTTGTTGCCTGGCTTCGCAATCATCATCCTGGAAATAGGAAGCTGATGAGCTGTCTGTGAAGATCGTTGTAAGGACACACATACAGAGAGAGTTCTAGAGTCTACAAAGCACTTTATTCATGGCACTCCTGTGAGGTGTGTAGTGCATCATCATTATCATTATCATTATTATTAATTATCATCTTTATTTTGTAGGTGAGGAAACAGATTCCAGTGGGTAAATGACTTGCCCAAGGACGCACAGATAGTAGGTGACTAGTCTGGGATTTGAGTCTAAGTGGATCTTGACTATTTAGATAAGGGCTTTTTCCATTACTCCATGTTTCCTCTCAGTGTCTTCTACCCCCTTTTTCTCTTTTCTCCTACTTCATTTAAGCAACGGCAATGAGAATTTTTGAAGGAGGAGGAAAAGAATAATGGATGAATTTGAGAGAGAGAGAGAGAGAGAGAGAGAGAGAGAGAGAGAGAGAGAGTATGTGAGTATGTAGGGGGTGATAATACCAAAAAGGACTTATGAAGATAGTAAGTATATGCTTTGCAATACCATTGTGTGTCGTGTTTTCTTGACATCTCTTGATCAGGTTTTGCTGTTCTCATTGAATGAAGAGAACAATTTCCCTTTGTCTTATAGCTCTGTTACTTAGGTTTATACTTTTGGTTGCTGAGTTTCAGGGTGAACTTGGAATTATACTTGATTATACTTTCTCTTGGCCCAATGTGACTTCCTGTTTTATAGAAAATAACTTCTAAGAACTCTTAAAGGAATTTCTTGCGTGTCTGGCAGCTCTTACAAAACCACATTTTAGTAAACCAATGGGAATGCATCAGACCTGTAACTAAGTATGTCTAAAAACCAAGGAAGAACCATAGTGCCGGACTAAATAAGCATTTATTTTTGAGGAGCTTAGATCATGTAGATGTGGTGACACTTAGGAAATGTCTGCCCAAGGTGACCAAATCAGTCTAAAGCCACTATTTTCACTCAATTTTACTCCCTCAATTCACTCAATTACACTTGTTTTCAAAGGGCTATTCTAGTATAAATTTACTAGTTTTTAAAGTTAGTTTAATAATACTATATATAAATTTAAATAAATTTACTAAGTTTACTTGATGACACAGATTGATATTTCTGGTTTCCAAATTCTGTTTCAAAGCAAAAGTTTCAATTTGGATATATCTCTGGTATTATCACTCTCTTTACACCTCTGCCTCTTGCAATCACCTGGTTTCCTTCAAAGCTCAGCTCAAGGGCTTACTTGTACATGAGGCTTCTCGCAATGCCTGCAGCTGCTAATTCCTTCTCAGTAAATATTTTGTGGGGCAACTAGGTGACACAGAGGCAGCTAGATGACACGGTAGACAGAGCGCCAGCCTGGAGTCAGGAAAATTCATCTTCCTGAGTTCAGATCTGGCCTCAGACACTTACTAGCTGTATGACCCAACTCTGTTTGCCTCAGTTTCCTCATCTGTAAAATGAGGGATTTAGACTAGATAGCATCTGAATTCCCTTTCAGCTCTAAATCTATAATTCTACGTGCATGTTGTTTCCCCTGAAGTGCTAGCCTTTATTTATTGTAGGCCTAGTAGATGACTGTATTAAAGGGCATGTATAGTTTAGTAACTTTTGGGGCTTAGTTTCAAATTCCTTCCAGGGATAGCTGGCCCAATTCACAGCTTCACTGTCAGTGCCTTAATAGGCCTATTTCCCTGCAGCCCCTACAGAATTTGTCATTTTCCTTTTAACCTCAATGTATTTCTAGTTCGTATCCACAACATACTAATAGTGCAAATATGCTTCTCTCGGTAGGCTAGTGGATGACAGATGTGTGGTGCATCCAGAAGCAGGTGACCTTGCCAACCCTCCCAAGAAATTCAGAGGTAAGTAGTAGACTAATGTTGTGTTTATATAGACTGACCTGAAACTAGTTGTTTCATTGTGTTAACGTTTTAGAACTTCTTCTTCCTTATGCCTCAAAATCTATAAAATATGTAGAATGGTCAAAATACCCCTATGTGTATACTGAAAGATTCTTGGATATATAATATGTAGGAATTGATAACTAAAATAAATTAAAGCATTTTTAAAAAGTTTTATTTTTAAAAAATATGCACTCTCCTCGACCCAGTTTTTTTGGGGGTGGATTGGATTTGTGATTTCATTGGTATAGGGAATGCACAGAGAAAATGATGTCTTCTGCTGCAAATCAGAAACTGTTCTGTGCCTTTTCTGGTTGTATTTAGTTGGTTGGAACACTGAGAGACGATTCCAGTGACTAAATCCATGGTTCTTTCCACTATTCCATACTGCCTTTAGTTTGTGCAGAACAAATTTGGAAACATTTTGTTCTGGTGTGAGAAAAGATGGCATAGGTGACAGAGGGCTGGCCTTTGAGGCAAGATTTGGGTTCAAGTCTTGCCTCTGACATGTGCTAGCTGTGATTCTGGATTAGGCTTAGCCTGTCTTAGCCTCATTTTCATCTTTTGTGAAGTAGCCAATACTCATGCTTCTAGAGTTGATGAAGAAAGTTCTTTGTAAACTTTAAAGTGCTTTGTATTAATATGGCCTCATTTATGAAAATGTAAAAATTCACCCTACTTCTTAATTATCTCTGACATTTCTCCCTTTACTATCTCTCCTTCATTGTAAGTTCTTGTTTTTTCTCTGAATTTTATTTCCATTCAAAATTAACATCCTTTTTTTCCCCTTAGGATTTCTTTTGACTTTGACTTTTTTTTTCCCAGACCTTCCGTTTTTGCTCTCTTGACCTATATCTTCACTTCCAGTTTCTTCTAAAAATCCAAATACAATAGGCTGGAAATGATACCTTTTCATACATTTTCTGCTTAATAAATTACAATATGAGTGGGAGAAAACCTCAGCCCTAGAATATTTTTTTGGGAAAAATATCCTCAGCTAACAAGAGAAAAATCTTATTTGCCTAAATCCCAGCAGAAGAGATTTTTGGTGTCTTCTCAGCCATCACAGATGAAACACTGAAATAGATTCTCAAATGATGTTGGGGCGTTTTCTTCCTAATAGATCTTTGAGAAAAACCTGATGGTTCAGATTGGGAATTTCAGACCTTTGTCCAACCTAGCTTGCAGTCCCTCAACTCATATTGTCCAGCCTTCCACTTATTCTTTGGAATATATGAAGAAAGAAAAAAATTAAATAGTATTTAGGCCAAGATAGGTACTTCATATTAAATATATATATTTGAATTTGAAATTACTGGTACAAGTGCTATTGAAATATCTGATTTGATCCTTGCAACAACTCTGATGCAGGTGCTATTATTATCCCCATTTTATAGCTGAAGCAACTGAGGCAGAAAGAGGTTAAATGACTTGCACAGGGTCACACAGCTAATAAGTGTCTGGGGCTGGATTTGAACTCATGTCTTTGTGACTCCGGCATTAGTGCTGTATGTATGGCACTACCTAGTTCATAACTGTTCTCCCTCACATCAACTTTAAAAACTTCATGCTAAATTTTTTCAGTATTTGGTGTAAATTTTTGTTGATGAAATCTGAAACTCTTCCAGACTAGATGGTTACAGCTTTAAATATTGAAAAGTAAAGGGAAGATCTTTGAAAACATTTTAGATTCTTAGTCATTTTGCTTAAAGTTGCCTAAAAATAGAGTTTTGAAATTAGACTGACTGGAAAAAGATTTCTTATGAGACTTTTAGAGAAAACATTCTTAGCTGAAAAAAAAAGATTTATGGTATAAAAGCCAAAATAAAGCAACAAACCCCAAACCTGTGGTACTTTTCACGTACAACTGTATTATTATTATTATTATTATTACTATTATTATTATTATTTTTTTTTGACTACGCAATGAGGTTAAGTGCCTTGCCCAGGATCACACAGCTAGTAAGTGTTAAATGTCTGAGGCAGGATTGGAACTCAGGTCCTCCTGAATCCAGGGCTGGTGCTCTGTCCACTGTGCCACCTAGCTGCCCCTGTAGTGGTATTATTAATAATATTAAAGTATCAATGAGGAAGAACAATTTATAGAAAATATGGCGATAGAGTCAATTAAGTCAAATTATCCTAATGGTATACAAGAATGAAACTAGAAGGGCAATGAAAAAAATGTGGGAAAGATCTGCAAAGATTTCTGTAACAAATTATTTTCCTCATGAATAACAATGGAGCTGCCATATTTAGACCCCAACATCACAGTATCTGATGTGCTTGCATGAGGAAGTAGAAATGTATTTAAAAACAAACAAACAAACAAAGCTAGAGTATACACAGAGGACGTTAATGTAGGTGATGCAATTTTGAGCATTCCAGCCTTGATTCTCCAGGTATTTGAAAGAAGAGATGATAACAAAAGCATGAAAAAAACCATGAGTGTTATTATTATCAAGGAAAAACATTTTTAGGAAAATATCTATAACTACTGATGCATTTATCTACTTGTCCATCTCTATGAAGTCTTTGAGATGTACTTTGAGGCATTCTTGATCAAATTTTTGGGAAGGGATGAGGCAGGCTTTTGAAAATTCTGTTTTCTAGCATATTACATCTTTACATCACACAGTTATAGATAGAATACAGACAGGTAGAGAGCATATAAGATCGCATTTTTAAAAAGGATTTGCTTTGGTAGAGCAAAACACCACCTTAAAAGCTCTCCTTGTGGATAGCCCTGGAGTCAGGAGGACCTGAGTTCAAATCCTGCCTCAAACACTTAACACTTACTAGCTGTGTGACCGTGGGCAAGTCACTTAACAACATTGCCTAGCCAAAAAACAAAAAAAAGAAAAAGAAAAAGAAAAAAAAGCTCTCCTCTAAAAATAATGGTCCATGCATATTTTTAAATCATACAAAATCCTCTTTTTAAAAATTTTGACATTTGGCTATCTGATACATCAAATGTGTATATGTGTTTGCATATGAGCATGTGTATGTTTATGTGTATGTGTGTGTTTATTTTTAAATAATTCCCAAATTACTGGTGATGCAGTAGATAGGGCACTGGGCCTAGAATCAGGAAGAACTGAATTCAGATGTGGCCTCAGACACTAGCTGTGACTCTAGACAAATCACTCAGCCTATGTTTGTCTCAGTTGCCTCAGCTGTAAAATGGGGATAATAAGAACACCTACTTTAAAGGGCTATTGTAAGGATCAAATGAGATAATATTTGTAAAAATTGTATAACCCAATGCCTGGCACATAGTAAATGCTATATAAATGCTTATTCCTTTCTCTTTCCCTTCCCAAAAAATTTCAGTGGTAGTTTTGCAGTCTCCTTTTCAAGTTCTCTTAATTCCTTGTGATATAATCTATCTGTGCCAGGAGGCTTGAAATAATTTAGAATAGCTAGGTTCTTTTTGACATCTCTACCCATCTTGGGATTCAGCTTCCTCTTAATCACATTTATCCTTACACTTGCATTTTGAGGTTTGTTCCTCTGTGCAAAGAAGAAAGAAACAAAATGGGAGCCAAGTATTGTTTTTTCTCTGTCATCTATGAACATTCTCTATCCTGAGCATGTTCAGGCCTGTTAAAATACATTTCTGACGCCAGATAAATTTGCATTTAGAGCTGTTGGACCTGAGAAGGTGATAAGTTAAATACATAAAAGTCAAGCTGGGAATAACAGAAGATGAAAAGTTCTTCCTGTATTTTTTAAAGGAATGTTTTCTGATCATAGCATTTTGGGGTCTGCTGCTACCCACAGACACCTTAGGAAATTGTACTGAATTCTCCTTTCAGCTTGCAATTAGATCATTTATTCACCAGAATACACTTAATTACATTTTATATATAGTTCACATTTCTTGAGCTTTTCCACAAGAATAGCATGAGAGACTTGCCAGATGCTTTACTAAAATCCAAGTCAACTACATATATATTATACACATATGTATGTGTCTGTCGGTTTTTCTTTCTTTCTTTTCTCCTTTCTTTCTTTTTTGGGGCAGCTAGTGGCACAATGGATGGAGTTCTGGGCCTCAGAGTCAGGAAGACTCCTCTTTTTGAGTTCAGATCTGGCTTGATACTTACTAGCTGTGTGACCCTGGGTAAGTCCCTCAACTCTGTTTCCTTCAGTTTCCTCACCTGTCAAATCAGTTGGAGAAGGAAATGGCAAATTGCTCCAGTATCTTTGCTAAGAAAACCCCAAATGGGGTCATGAAGAGTCAGACATGCCTGAAAAATGACTAAACAACAAATCTATCTATCTGTCTGTCTATCTGTCTGTCTGTCTATAATTCTCCTGATCTATCAGACTACTAATCTCATCAAAAAAGGATGTTTTTCTTTCATGACCTTTTCTTGATGAAGCCATGCTTGCATTTTTACCATTACTTCTTCCTTTTCTAGATGCTCAGCAGCAATGCTTTTAGTAATACATTCTAGAATTTTTCTAGGAATCAGAATCAAGGTCACTAACCTATTACACTTTGTAGATTGCATTCTCTTCCTTTTTTTTTTAATTGAAAATCAAGCTTACACTTGCTCTTCTCTAGCATTGTGGGATCCTTTCATTTGCCAAAATTTCAACTAACACAACATCACTTCCTTGGAGACCTTTAATACTCGGGGCTCTGTGGTACATTTGACTCTGGTCACTTGAACTCATCACACTCAGCCAGGAGCAATCTTGACACCTCTCTACTTAGCTTGGGTTTTAATTCTCTATTAGACATTCTTATTCTGTGCTTTTCGTTCCAAGGATCTTCTCCTTGGCAAAGAAACAGAAGCATAATGAGTTGGGGAGATTTTCCTTCTCTTTGTTATTTATCATCTCATCCATGCTGAGCAGTAGTTTAGTACGTTTTTTGGTTATTCCTCTTTCCCCAGTTTAGCTTAAAAAAAAAGAAAGAAAAAAACCCCTAACAAACAAGAAAGCATGAATGTTTTCTGTTATTTGCTCATCAACCTCTACTCCTTCTGAGTTTTAGCTCTCATCACAATCACTATTTTAGACAACTGGACCATACTTTCATATCCATTCTGGTGTAATGGAAAGAACAATGGAATTGGAGGCAAGAGGACATGGATACCAATTCCACATTCACTACTTAGAAGCTGTGTTCTCTAAGTCACTTAACCTCAATGAGCATCAGTTTTTTTATCTGTAAAATGGAAATAATATTACCTGCAGTATTTGTAGGGTTTCTGTGAAGATTGAATGAAATATAATGTATACAAGATTGTAAACCTTAAAGGTGCTGTAAAATGATTAGTTATTATTAATCTAAGCCTCTGTCAGCTGCCCTTTGTTTTCATCTTTTTTTTTTGCACATGCCTTTTAAAAATATAGGTCAATTAATAAGATCCTTGTGAAACCACAGGTACAGTTTCCATTTTTTCCTATTGGGCAACTTGAACTGAATGTCTAGGAGACATCTTAAACTTAGCATGTCCAAAAGTGAACTCATTCTCTTTCCCCACAAATGCTCCCTCTTCCTAACTTCCCTCTCACTGCTGAGGTGAGGGAACCTCCATCCTCCTAGTCCCCCAGGCCATATGTTTAATTGTTGGTTCCTTTTT
This sequence comes from Phascolarctos cinereus, assembly GCF_003287225.1. NCBI lineage: Eukaryota > Metazoa > Chordata > Mammalia > Diprotodontia > Phascolarctidae > Phascolarctos > Phascolarctos cinereus. The sequence goes on from NW_027555514.1 coordinate 170,697,611, forward strand.
AATTTAATCTCCTGTGAATTTCTAAATGTTTTTAAGGCTTTTCTTCTTCCGATGTCATATGAAATCTAGCTTGATGGATATAGGCAGTAGCATTTTTTCTTTCTTTGATATATCTAAAATCCATGATTTTAGAAGGTTTTAACTGTTTCCTTGAATCTGCTATACAAAGATCTTTCTAGTGTAGTTTTCAGGAATGTCCTTTAGGCAAAGCAGAGACTATCTGTTTATAGAATTGGACCCAAGCACCAGAACCATTGAAAACACACCCTGTTTCAATATCCCACATGGAATTAAATAGGAGTTGTTTGAAGATGAACCACCTCTAGATGGCTCTAGTCTTTTTTCAAAATAAAACTTACTGATATCTTTGGTTTTTATATCACCTACATTTCCCAGTGTAGTCCTGTTCTCACTCTCATAGAATAATCCCTTATAGGAAAAAATAAAAAAGGAGGGAAAATTTTTCAGCAAAACTAACCAACATATAAAAAAATCTAGTTTTATATTGGGTGCTCCACACTTATAATGCCTCACCTCTGCAAAGAAATTGGGAAGATGAGATGGCGCTAATATTGCAATGTAATGTGTTATTCCTTAGGATGTTAAAAACAAAAAGGCCAACTTATTTTTTCCATGCTTAAAAATCTTAAGTAAAATATCTTAAGACTAAATGAGTGCTTTTTCACTTTTATGTCTGTTGGCTTACAGCTTTTATTTCCTTTACTCTTTCCCAAGAAACCAGTTAGCAAAAGCTTTAGTATTCTATACAAAATTAATGTTGAATGCCTGTGTTCTGAAGATCTAGCTTGCTTATTCAAGTTTACTTAATACCTGTGCTTTTAGATTTAAGGCTTATTTGTGCAAATATTCTATTTGTAAATGCAGACAAACTGCCTTTGCTTTTCAGGTGTTGATTCAGTGGGTTAGTATTGTCAAAAGACCTTCGAACAGTCATCATGTGCCTTAGTTAATAGTATGTGGTTCTTTGGGTAAATATTCCAACTTCTAACTACAGACATTGCTAGAGGTTGGCAGAGTTTGCTTTACAAATGTTTTCAAACTATTTCTTATAAAGAATACTCATCAGGAGGTATGAAATGTAGCAGAAAAGTCAATGTCACCTCAGCCTGAGCCCTGAAAGAACTTACACTCCCGTTTGCACCTGCTATCTAGAGAACTATGTCTTGCCTGAGAATTGCCTTTGCCTGGTGTTCCCTGTCATGGCTGAGTCAAGCCATGAAGTGGAGGCCATAGATCCCCATTCCTCTTTGTAGTTTTGTCCAGAAGGGCCATACAAGGCATGGGTGAGGGGATGCTGTCAGAAGATCCTCTACAGAGCACTCAAGTTTAATACTGATCTATGGATACATTATAGAGTGGGAATAACATAGGAATAATAATTATTCTTATCGATCTTATTTGTATTATAATATTTCATTGTATGAATACTACAATTTATTTAGCCATGCCCATCCTGTTGAACATTGCTTTCAGTTTTTTTCCTTGTAATGTTATATAATCCTATCGTGAAAGTCATTGAACAGATAGTTTTTTTTTCCTGTATCTATATCTAAAGATATAATCCAACTTTGGAATTATTGGGTCAAAGAGTATGATTATGTAAGTAAATTTTGCTATGTACTGCCAGATTCTCCTTCAGAAAGATTTCACAAGTTTTCATTTTTGCTAGCAATAAATGAATATACTTATTTCTTCACAACCTTACCACCATGGAGTTTTAACGCTTTTAAATTATTTTGAGAATTTGATGAGCATGAGATGATACCTCAAAGGTCTTTTAATTTGTTTCTTTGCTTATTGGTAAGGTCAAGAATTTTTTAAGTGATTATCAACAATTTATATTTCCTCTTTTTAAAATTGTTCATTTTCATTTCCTTTCATTTCTTCTTTTGACATGGTTTAATAGGTCAGGGAAATGTGGTAGACACATTATCTCTGTATCTCAGAAAAGCATTTGATAAAGCCTTCCTTATCCTTATGGATAAGAAGGAGTGAGAGAGGATAGTTTAGTTAGGTGGCCTTGGATACTTCTTGAGTGATTGGGTCTAACAGTGTTGATTAATGGATTGATGTCAATCTGAGGCACATCTTTAGTGATGTAGATCATAGATCAAGAGCTGGAAAGAACATTAAGTCTAGTACAACCCCAGTATGTTATAGATGAGGAAATTGAAAGCCAGAGAGTTGAAGCCACTTGTCCAAGGTCACACAAGAAGTAAATGTTAGATTTGAGGTATAGGGAAGGAATGGAGGGGAAATTCATGTCTTTCTACTGCATTATGTTGCCTGTAGGCAGTATCCTGCTGCTTTAGGGTGCTGTGCTTGGCACTGTTGTGGTTGGCATTTTTATCTGACATGGATGAGAACATGGTTTGTATACTTATCATACTTTAGGATGGCATGAAGCTGGGAAGGTAACTGTTGTGTTGAATGGTAGAATCAGGATGTAAAAAGATCTCAGCTGGCTAGAATGATGAGTTAGTTCTAGCAAAATCTAGAGAGACAGCATGGTAGTTATAATAGAAAAGAGTATGGGATTTGGGGTTAGAGGACAAAGGTTGAAGTCCCAGTTTTGTTACTACCTGATTTGGGGTGAGTCACTTAACTTCTCTGGGCCTCAGTTTCCTCTTCTGTAAAATGAAAGGATTGGGCTGGATGACCTTTAAGGTATTTTCAAGTCTTCAGTGTAATAAAGCAATGAGGAACCATTTAATAAGGATAAATTCAAACTCTTGTACTCATTGTAATAAAAAATCACCTATAAAGAATAGAGGAGATGTGGCCAGGTAGTAGTGGAAAAATTTTGGAGAAATTTTTGATCAAAAGCCAGTCTACCAAATGTTTCACAGGGCTATTTTGAGAGTCAAAATTAGATAATGTATTAAAAGTGCTTTGTAAACCCTGTAACCTATTATTTTATTATTCAAATAATAAATTTCCTTTAACATTTAAAAAAAATTCATTTAAAAATTTTAAAAATTGAAACTTTCTTTAAAAATTTTTAAAATTACTTGAATTAAGCCAAATAAGCATTCATTTATAACTGTTTACACTTAAGTATGAATGTCTAGATACTAAATAGCATAATTATTACTCTCTTTGTATCTTCTACATGTCTGTCATCATCTATATTTGCAGATGAGGATTTTTTTAGTGTGAAATTCATCTTTATCATTTCTGTTCTTAAAGACAAGAATCTAGTGAAGCTTTAGTTGTGCAAATGCTATTCAGTTAAACAGGGTGTGAGTAACAAACTCATGCTTTTGGATCACCCTCTGGTACTCCCCTTTATTCGTTAGGTCTGAAATCTTGTACGATGATTTTAGAGAGACATGTGGTTCAGAGATATTGTAATATATGAGACAAGTTCATCACAGCTTTCCCTACTAGTATTCATACTGTGTGTAGGGAGGGCAGAGGGCAGTAGAACCCTCTTCTGCCTCCTGTCCTCATGCATCCATACTTGGTGTATTCCTTGTCCATTTTTGTTCTACCATTCATCATCTCACTCTATCTCTGTCTACCAGACGTTGTACACACTTAATGTTTAATTCATGCCTTACTTGCTATTCATTTTTTTTAAAGATCCTATTATCAAATCCCCTCTATGCTGTACACCTGCACAACCACCGAATCGTATCTTCCATTCTATATCAACTCATTAATTTCCAAGCACTCAGCAAAAATAGTTTTCAATTTGTTTGCTAGACCCAGGCTAGTTTTTAAGCTCTACAAGAAACAACACTATACCTGAAGTTCCTTTCTGACACCTTGAACTCATTTTTGGGAAGAGTTGGCAATACCCCTGTAGCCACAGGACCATAAAGCTCTTTCTGCATCTCACAGCTTTCAAGGTTCTCCCTTTACACAGTCTCCAACCCAATTTCTTGGTAATGAATGTTCTGATAAGGAAGGACTTCAGCTTTGGAAATTGGGGTGTAGAAGAATAATTCTGTACCATTTTGCAACTTGTCAAAGTATGCATGAATTGACACCCCAAATTAACTTCTTTGTCTGTAATGCAAAGGAATTGCTTTATATCTTTTAGATGAATTCAACACACAAAATAGAAATGACACAATGTAATGATTAGAAAAGAGGTTAAATCTGTACATCAGTTAGACCAGTTGATATTAGTAGTATCTCATATTCTTTCTTTCTATTTTTGTCCAAGAATAAAAGAAAGGAAAGCATCAGTGTCTAGTATCATTTGATATATTCATCTTTGCAAGAGGAAAGAACATAATGTCTCATTTCTTATTCTTGGATATTATCAAATAATGTCCCATAAGAGCAGTGACTAATCTTTTGGTAGAAGAGGCCACCATATCTCTTTTGGACAGATTTATAAGGCCGTAACTTGATATATTTCCTTATTTTTACAAAGCATTTAAGTTATAGGAAATACCACTCCTCATCACCAAGCCAAGACAACATTGAATGGAAGATTTCTTCAAAATAAGTGTTCACAAATATATATTTTTTAATTTGTAAAATTTTATTTTTATCTGCCACAATTTTTCTACTTTTTTCTTTTTAAAGTTCACAGTCCTTATAGTTTAATGAAGGTAAGTGGATTGGAAGATAGTAATAGAGAGAATTCTTTTCATGTGTGTGTTTCTCTGTTTAATCACATTCTAAATGGACTATCAGTGAATCATATGTTCCTTGAGAACAAAGGTTGTGTTTTGTTTTTGTATCCCCAGCACATACCACAGTGCTTTGCATATAGTAGGTATGTAATCTTGTTGAAGGAATGAACTGAAGTCAGAAGACCTGTGTTCAAATCTTTGCTCTATGACAAGTCACTAACCATCTCTGAGCCTATGGATTTAACTATAATCTCTATGCATATTACTCCCAAAATCTACCTTATCTCTTTCCTGAGTTTCAGTCTCACATCTCCAGATGCCAGCTGGATGATAATATTTCATAGGTATCTCAAACTCAGTACGTCCGAAACTAAAGTTATTCTTGTCCCCTAAACCAACCCTTCCTCCTGACTTCCCATATGTTTGTTAAGAGCTCCACCACTCTTCTTGTTTCCCAGGTTTGCAACCTAAGAATTAAGCCCTCACTCACCCCTTTTCTCTGCACTCAATCAGTTGCCATTTCTTGTTGATTCTATATCCATAACATCTCTTACATACAACACCTCTCTCTTTTCACTTGTGTTTGTTGTTCAGTCATTCAGGCATGTCTGACTCTGAGTAACCCCATAGACACAGCACACCAGGCCCTTCTGTCCTCCACTATCTCCCAAAGTCTGTCCAACTTCATGTTCATTGCTTTCATGACATGATCTATCCATCTCATCCTCTGCCATCCCTTTCTCCTTTTGCCTTTAATCTTTCTCAGCATTAGAGTCTTTTCCAATGAATCCTGTCTTCTCATGATGTGGTCAAATATTTAAGCTTCAGCTTCAGTATCTGTCTTTCCATTGAATAGTCAGAATTAATTTGTTTAAGTAATGACTGATTTAATCTCCTTGTTATCTAAGAGAATCGCAAAAGTCTTCTCCAGCACCACAATTTGAAAACATTGATTCTTTTGCATTCACAGCCAAACATGACTACTGGAAATAACAAAGATTTAACTATATGGATCTGTATTGGCAAAATGATATCTCTACTTTTTAGTATGTTGTCTAGTTTTGCCATAATTTTCCTTCCAAGGAGGAAGCATCTTTTAATTTCATGTCTGCAGTCACTATCTGCAGTGATCTTTGAGCCCAAGAATATAAATTCTGACATTGCTTTCATTTCTTCTCCCTCTATTTGCCAGGAAGTGATGGGACCAGATGCCATGATCTTAGTTATTTTTAATGTTAGGCTTCAAGCCAGCTTTTATACTCTCTTCTTTCACCCTTATAGAGGCTTCTTAATTCTTCTTTCTGCCACCACAGAGGTATTGTCTGCATATCTGAGATTGTTGCTATTTCTCCCAGAAACCTTAATTCTGGCTTTTGACTTGCCCAGCCTGGTGTTTCGCATGATGCAGCCTGCATATAAATTAAATAAATAAGGTCACAATATAGAGCTTTGTCATACTCCTTTCCCAATCTTGAACCAATCAATTGTTCCATGTTCAGATCTAACTATTGCTTCGTGACCTGCATACAGGTTTCACAGGAGACAAGTAAGATGATCTAGTACTTCCATTCCTTTCAGTACTTGCTACAATTTGTTTTGATTCACATAGTCATAAGTTTTATTGTAGTCAATGAAGAAGTAGATGTTTTTCTGGAACTTCCTTGCTTCCTCAGTAATCCAGCAAATATTGGCAATTTGGTCTCTAGTTTCTCTGCCTCTTAGAAAACCAGTCTGCTTTTCTGGCGATTCTTGGTTCACGTATTGCTGAAGCCTAGCAGGCAGAATCTTAAGCCTAAACTTGCTTGGCATGTAAAATGAGTGCAATTGTTCAGTAGTTGGGACATTCTTTGGCATTGCCATTCTTTTAATTTTTAAAAAATTAGTTTATAATTAGTTTTCAACATTATTTCCAATAAACTTTTGAGTTTTAAATTTTCTCCCCTTCCCTCTCCATCTCCCTCCCCAAGGCGGCATGCAATCTGATATAGGCTCTACCTATACATTCCTATTAAATATATTTTCACATTAATCATATTGTAAAGAAGAATTAGAACTAATAGGAGGAACCACAAGAAAGAAGAAAAAAAACAGAAGAAAAAAAAGAGCAAATAGTATGCTTTGATCTGCATTCAAACTCCATAGTTCTTTCTCTGGATATGGATAGCATTTTCCATCATGAGACTTTTGGAAATGTCTCAGATCCCTGCATTGTTGAGAAGTCTATCAAAGTTAGTCACTGCACAACGTGGCTGTTACTGTGTACAATGTTCTCCTGGTTCTGCTCACTTCACTCAGCATCAGTCCGTACAAGTCTTTCCAGGTTTCTCTGAAGTCTGCTTGCTCATCATTTCTTATACCACAATAGTATTTCATTACATTCATATACCACAGCTTGTTCAGCCATTCCCCAGTTGATGGGCATCCCCTCAATTTCCAATTCTTTGCCACCACAGAAAGAGCTGCTATAAATATTTTTGTACATGTACATTTTCTCATTCATATGATCTCTTTGGGATACAGCCCTAGAAGTGGTATTGCTGGGTCAAAGGGTATGCACATTTTTATAGCCCTTTGGGCATAGTTCCAAATTGCTCTCCAAAATGGTTGGATTAGTTCGCAACTCCACCAACAATGCTGGCATTGCCGTTCTTTAGGGTTGGGATGTAAACTGACCTTTTCCAATCCAGTGGCTACTGTTGAGTTTTCCAAATTTGTTGGCATATTGAATGCAATGCTTTAATAGCATCATCTTTTAGGATTTTAATTAGCTCAGTTGGAATTACATTGCGTCCACTAGTCTTATAGTTAGCAATGCTTCTTAAGGGTCCATTTGACTTCAATCTCCAATGTATGGCTCTAGGTCACTAACCACATCATTGTGATAACTGGTGATATTAAGATCTTTCTTGTATAGTTCTTTTATATATTCTTGCCACTTCTACTTAATCTCTTCTCTTTCTTCCTTATTGTTTTTTCCCCTTTTCACTACAACTATCCTAATTCAGACTCTTATCTCTTACCTGGACTATTTTAATAGCTTCCTAATTGATTTTTTTCTTCTCTTTTTTTCCTTTTTGCTAGGCAGTTGGGGTTAAGTGACTTACCCAGGGTCACACAGCTAGTAAGTGTGAAGTGTCTGAGGCCAGATTTGAACTCAGGTCCTCCTGACTCCAAGTCCAGAGCTCTATCTAGATGATTGATAAATGCTCATTGATTAATCTGTGATCTATGATTGATATGGGTCCTCTCTCCAACAGTGCAGATTGAAACCCATTGAGACCTTTCCATCTCATATGACTGGTCTCTCTTTGTGCTCTGATCTACCATAAATGCCACCTTTAGCATACTTGGCACCTTTGTCTTGTTCTTTTGATTGCATGGTTACTCATGGAGAGCTCAGGCTGTACATGGTATTTATCACCATGTGACCTTTTTTCTAATCATACACTTCTCTAATGATTTCTTTTATGTCATGAATAATGAATAATGATACTATTATGAAAACTTAGCAGCTGATGCTTGGGAAGTCCTTTTGCACAGGTATTTTCATAGAGAATAGACAAGAGTCCAAGGGCCTGAGGGGTCAGAATGGAATATGGTACGTGTTGTCTTCTGAAGTGTTTGAATAACTTGAACTGAGATAATTAAGGATGTCACATTTCCCTAGAAGACAGATTGAGGCATGCTACAAAGTAAATATGTAGGTTTTTAAAAAATATGCTTAGTTATTGATATCTTCTTGGAACCTGAAAAGAGTTTCCATTCTTCGTTTTCTGTGACAATACAAGCTTCTTTAATGGGCCTTTTCTGATTCTCTCACTTGTTAGACCAGACACGTCGAGAGCACATTATACAGGGCTGTGTGAAATGGATCAGTACTTGATACTTGGATCAATTTGTGTAAAAGAGTCCAGGAGTATTAAGCCTCAGAAAAGTCAACAAGTATTTGTTAAATGTTTACTATGTGCCAGGTGTGCTAACTACTAGAAAATGGTTCTGGATTCTTCATGCTCCCTTTGGCTCTGCCCACATTTCAAAACTTCTCTAATTACACCACTATCCCCTGCTGTTAAATAGCTCAACTGAAGATTAAAAAAAAAATCAACCAGGCTGGAGTTGGAACATTCCATTATGAGAAGATACCACCTTAGGCCCGGGGACAGCCATGCCTGATATATGATGTACTGTTCTGTAGCTGCTTATTTCTCATGAGAGGGCTTTCTTCCTTTGGGAATCTTCCCTCACATTTTTTGTAGTGATAATTCTGTGCCATTTTCTAGAGCCAACTAATCGAAGAGGGCATGTTTGAACTAGAAGAATGAAGCTAGTTATTAAGCAGGTCTTTTCTAATCTAATATTTATAATTCTTCAATGTTTATGATAATGGTAGCAGGGACAGTCACTATGGATACCATTCTTTATTTGAGCCCAGTATTAAAATCTTAAATGGAAGAATGATTGATCATAATAAATACTTGTATTAATGCTGCTAGAAGAGGGGGAAACCACCCCTGCTTGTTGATGCACCCCAAAGTCTATTGAGATCAGTACTCTTGGAATAGTTTGGTCTCAAACTTAGTATATCCTCAAAGCTGAATCCCACAAAATAACTACACAGTTTATTTCAGAGTAAGAGATATTTAATGCCTATCATCAACAAAGTTTATGCAACAATCAAGGAAGGAAACCTGACCTGAGGCTCAGGTGGTTGGAACCTGTGACTGGATTGTGGCCATAGAAGAGTACAACTTAGTTTAAAAAAAGAGGAAGAACGATAAGGTAATGGAGTGGGTAGCATGTTAAGAATGTATACTCATGTGAAGAAATCTAGGAACCAAATGGAGAGAGCATTTGGTTGAAGATCAGTGGAGGGGTTCTACAGTGTCACAGCATAGCCATTTCTTCCTTTGCTGGTTGGCTTAACCAACATTATTATAGCAGCGTGCCTAGTATCTGCTTTTCCATTTTTGGGTATGCTATCCCCATGGCACTGTTTGGGGAGGAAATTTTGGTAGGTTCCTTTTACTACCAAAAAGCAGATAAACAGCAGAATTGTATTTCTAAAAATCTTAATTGTTGGGTGTTTGAAACAGCTGATTAATCAGCATTTTCTAAAGCCAGGGGACAATGATAAAGCAAAAGAAAGCTCTCCTCCCTCCTATACTAGTTTAGATAAAGCCCAATTAAAACATCTTTGGGTAAATACAGCTCAAGCAGGTTTGAATTCTTTTTCAGCTTACATTAAATAACTGGAGGTCATGAACTCTATTCCCTTTTTTTGCCTTGTCCTCTCTGCCAAATTTTTTTTTTTTACAGTCAGTCATAAGGTAAAGACCTAGAATCTTAGAGTGGAAAGGAAATTTAGAGGTCACCAATTTCAACCTCCCTCCCCAATTCTCAAATATATATTTTAAAACACAATTCCTGAATCATCAGTTTTAATATTCTCAAATTAAACTTACAAAGGTTTCTTGGAGAGGCAAATAAAGGAAATTGGTGAAGTTGACTTTATCATTCATCCAAGGGAGTAAAGAAGACATCATGGGATCATTATGATAATAATAGCTTATTCTTATATGGTGCTATAAGGTTTTCAAAGTACTTTACATGTTATCTCGTCTGATCTTCACAACAGCCCTAAGAGGTTAGGTGCTATTACTTTTTCACAGATGAGGAAATTGAAATTACAAGTGATTACGTGGGTTATTTAGGATAATATAACTAGTAAGTTTTTAAGGCAGGATTTGAATGAAGATCTTCCTAAGTCCAGTACTCAATCCACTGCACCATCCACTACCTACTACTTGGTCATATAATAATCATTTGCAAAATGACCGCTATGAAGATGATTATACCCTGTGCATCAAATCTCACACTGTAAAAGAAATTCTAGAAAGAACTGATTAAAACTCTCTAAATTAAATCAACATACACCTTAAGACTTCATAAGGCGGGATGTTGAAAAACATGTTGGCGAACAGTAGTCACGAGTAAGACAATATAAGAAAGGCTTATAGATAATACAGAAACCTTATGCCTGTGTATCATTTGTTCAGGAAAAGAGATGAAAGGTGCTGGTCATTATCTGTATTGAAAAACATCACAGAAATCATGAAACAGAACCAAACATCACAGAAATCATGAAACAGAATCCTAGTAGGCCATCATTGAGTCAGCCTTAAGTCTCATATTTCTCATCTTGAGATTAAATTGACCCAAAGTGTGTGAAGGTGATTGTTAAGTAGCAACAGCTGTTGAGATGGAATGACAAAGGCAGGGAGCAGGCAGGTTTTACACCTTGGTTTGTTCATGTGAACACAATCTAGGGATTTTGGTTGACCACAATGTGATGTGAACCCACAGTATGATATGACTGCTAAAAACAAAAACCAAATGAATCTGTGACAACAATACAGCTCACAACCCATTCATGCCCACCCATCCTGTTTGATTATATTCTAACAGTAAATGACTGGTTCCCAGCATGGGAGTCATTTCTGAATTAGCTGCTTGCTTATAGTTGATTATAGCTTCCTAACTCTTAATGCTAGCCTCAGTAATGACCATTACATACTTTGATCAAAATTTTGAGAATACCTTTCCCATTTGCACCCAAAATTCCTCTTCTAATTGCTAGCATTGGGTGAATTTCTGTATCTTAAGATAGCCTGAGCTACATTTAAGCTAAAGTACAGCCAAAGCACAGAACCTGGCACATAGTAGGTACTTAATAAATGCTTATTAATTGAAATCAGGAAGTATAAGAAAAAAAGCTGTAATCATCATTTAGCATATGATATAAAAGGTGAAAAAAAAAGGTACTGCTTAGGTTTGAACCCAAGCATTTTAATAATAAGGCAGCCAGGTGGTGCAGTGGATAGATAGAGCCTGGAGTGAGGAAGACCAGCCTCAGACACTTACTAGTTGTGTGACCCTGTGCAAGGCACTTAACCTTATTTACTTCAGTTTCTTCATTTGCAAAATGAGCTGGAGAAGGACATGGCAAACCACTCCATTTGCCAAGGAAATACCAAATGGGGTTGTGAAGAGTCAGGCACAACTAAAACTATTCAACAGTAGCAACAACAATTCTAATAAAGTTTCTGAGTTATGCTCTATTTCCAGGTATTGACTCCCTTTCTCATTCAGGTGTGGTTGGCAATGGGACATTGATGCACAGAAGGGGGTCAGAGTCCAGAGTCTAGCTAAACAGGAGGGATCTGGCAAATATTAAAGATGGGAAGCAATGAGTGAAGTCCAGGGACATCAGCTAAGGCAAGGACTGCTGGGCAGTTACCCAAGGCTTAGGTGATCAATGTCTGAAGTCCTTATGGTCAAAGTCAAAAAGAACATTAGTAGCAATCCCAGATGGGATCTGATCCTAAGGCAGAAGCTGTTTGCTCTCTGTCTCATTAAATAGTACCTTTTAGGTGTGAGTTATCCAAGAGTCTGTAGGTATTGACTATATCCAGGTGAATTCTGCCTTTGTTTGATGCAGGAAGAGGCACTAGTACTAGTGCCTCTGAACTTTCAGAACACAGAAGAGAAGAAAAATAAAGGAACAAATCTAACAGAAAAGTACCTGTCAAGTGATGAGGAAACTTTTATTATTTCAAATCAATAATCTGTGTACTTTTGAGACCCTCCAAGTGAATGTAAGCTGGGAGTCATTCTGGGAATTGACATGAAGTTCCTGTGTTTCTGTCAGACAAAACTACTATTTTCTAATAGTTAATATTACTTCATAATAGATAATGCATGTTTCAGGAAGCGCAGTTACGCATTGTATTTTTTGCTGTTACTTTTCATAACTTTAATTCATAAAGTGAATAGTGATAATATTGTCTGTTGTATCTTAGCCCTTAATGTAGCAGCCCTTGGGGGAGAAGAAAGAGAAAATAGTTAAAAGAGAAACATGCTAATGTATTTGTTGCAAGCATGTGCAAAATTTAAACTAGGATTTTAGAATTGCTTACCAATGCTGGTAAAATATGACCTCTTCAGTGTAATGGTTTGGGAAGGGGTCTTACTTCATGCTGGGGCAATTTTTATGTACTCATTCTCTTTTTGCTAGGTCTTGCGTTTTGGAAATCTTGTCTGTTCATCAAGAGCCGTGGGTCCCAAGATTTTTATTGTATTGTGTTGTACCCAAATTGTTTCTTAAAATAATCTGGATAATTTAATATCACTATATCAATGAAATGAAAGTTAGATGAAGGAAAATTCTTCTATTTGTATTTTGCTTTCTCAGCAACTGTATAGTTGTATGTGGAAAAAGCTTACATGTTTTTCATTATTTTAACAGCCCAAATGTCATGATTTTTCATGTTGGAAATGTTCTCGCCTCCTTTTTTTTTTTCCAGGACAGAAATATAACTTGTCCCTCTAGGTACAATTAGATTTTGTTAGTAGCTAACAGATCTGGCCCTCCTATGATTGCTAGTCAATTCAGATCCCTCACCCCCCACTTAAAAAGACATTTAAAAACATGTAAAAAACATTTCCTATATATAGTGTATTTTAAGTGAAATCTGCAAATTCCAGCAACTTAGACTTAGCCAGTATTTTTCATCTGATTATTCTTTTCCTTTCCTTTCATCAGAGGTTACTCTGATGAAGGGGTTAATGATCAGTAAAAGAATTCAAAGTCAAGGCCACTAGAAGGAACAGGAGGAAGGCTCTGCTAAAATCACCAAACCTGAGGAACAGCCTCTAGATAATTGAGAATTGCTGTGCAATTCTCAAAGCTGTTAAATATTTCAAGAATATAGATGAGATAACGTAATCCTTAACAAAATAGAACAAAACTCCAGTAACCACTCAAAGGGCAGGGCATTTGAGTGGCAATAACATTAGAATGGAAGTCAGGAGACATGTTCTTCTCCAGTTTCTGCCACTTAAATAGCAGTATGACCTTGAATAAAACCCTTCACTTCCTTGGGCTTCATCTTTAAAATGAAGAGAGTTATGGATAAGTGATTTCCAAGGTTCCTTTCCATATTAAACATCCATAATTCTCTGACAGTTAATTAGTGCTCTTTCGAATGAATGGTCTTTTGTATAGAGAAGAGCCAGAGGTTTGTGGGAAGGAAGATACATAACATTTTAACATTTACACAAGTCTCGGCTGTGCAAAAACATGTTCCTTGGGGGAAGGGACTGTTATTTCCTAAACCTGATGCAGAAACAGGCAAGCTGTGGCTGATAAATTATCATTATTCCCTTTTAACCGTCAGACTTTTTTTTTACTTTAATGATGAGATTGCTCTAAATGAACAATGTTTCATTTAAGAGAGTGAGTTTATTTAATTCATCAAATGTTTATTGAAGACCTACTAAATGCATCCTACTATGTTAAGTGTTTTAGGGGGGGTACAAAGGTGAATAAATTCCCTGCCCTCAAGGTTAGAATTTAGTTACAAAGTAGAGCGTGAAAATTGGAAGGGGAAAAAAGGAAGGCAGGTTTTGGGGAAGTCCAAAGGCATTTAGGACACCTAAAGGAAAAAAGCTGAGAGTATCAGGGACAGCTTTCAGAGGTGGCATTTGATCTGGGCCATAGGAAGGCTAGGTAGGATTTTATCTGGAGGAGGGGGGAAAGACGTTTCAAGTTTAGGAAACATATTTTGGACAGCGTGAATAGTTCTGTTTGGTTTTAGCATGGCATACATGAAAGCAGCCAAAGACATAAGTCTGGAAAGGAAGGTTGGAAGGAGATTGTTGAGATCCTTGGATGCCAAACCAACTAACAAGTTTAGACTTTAACTGGTAGGCAGTAGAGAACTATTGAAAGTGTGTGAGCAAGATAGTGAAATAATCAGACTCTTGGTCAGATTAATCTGGTGGTGGATCTCTGATCATTTCTGATCTTGGCTATCCCTTCACAGATAAGAAAGGGATATTTAACCTGGGGAAGAGGAATTGGGAGGAAGGACATAATAGTTGTCTTCAAGCTTTTGAAGTGAAAGGATTAGACCAGCTCTATACAGCCTTAAAATCAAAAGCAATGGAGAAGAGTTTTGAAGGGGGCATATTTAGCCTTGATGTCATGAAAAACTTTCTAATGATTAGAGCTGTCCCAAAGTGGGACAGGCTGCTTCCAGAAGTACTGAGTACCTCCTCCTTAGAGGAAATCCTTTCTTAATGTGGACTAGACCAGATGGCAAATGAGGTCACCACCAACTCACAAATTCTATGATTCTGTGACTGAACAGCCAACCCTAGGGAAGAGCCATGTTGCCATTGTCCCCAGTCCTCTTGAACCTTGACCTCTACTCAACTACCCCTGCCACATTTGTGTTTCTTCTTACTCTTTCTTGTTACCCCCAATAAAATTTACTTTGGAGAAGGAGCAGATGGAGTGAGAGGGTTGCTATATCCTAAAGGTTTAGTATAGAGGAAACCTGAGTATGTTAACAGGGAGAAGGGAAGGAACCAATGAGGGGGTAGACTGAATATTTAGAGAGATGGGGGTGCTCGATTCTGGAGGAGGTAGTAAGTAAAAGGAGCACAAAATTTTAGAATTAAAGGAGACTTTAGACATCATGTGATTCAACCCATTTTAAAAAAACCCTCTACAATATGCTGAATAGGTATTCATCTTATTTGCTATAAGGCCTCTAAGGAAGGAGAACCCTTTATGCTATTAGATAATCTATTCCTCATTTGAATAGCTCTAATTTTTAGGAAGTTTTTTTTTTATATCAATCCTAAATTTTTATCTGTGTAACTTATACTCATTGATTCTAGTTCTTCCTTCTGGAGCCAAACAGTACAAACTTAATTCTTCCTCCATGTGATAGCCTTCAAACAGTTGAAGAGAAAAGGAAGGACAAAAGCATTTATATAGTGTTTATTATGGGCTAGGCACTATGCCAAGAGCTTTTTTTAAAAACACAAATATCTCATTGATCCTCACATCAACTCTGTGATGTAGGTATTGTTATTATTCCTGTTTCATAGTTGAGGAACTGGAAGCAACCAGAGATTAAGTGATATGCTAGGGTTACGCAGTCAGTATCTGAGGCCATATTTGAACTCGGGTCTTCCACATTAGAGCTCAGTGGTGTATCAGGTGCTTCTAGAGAACTCTACTGAATCCTTTTCTTCTAGGCTAAACATCTACAATGTTTTCCAACTATTCCTCTTATCTCATGATCTAAAAGGCCCTTCACTACTGTTCACCCTGGTTTGAATACTCTTCCACCCACCAATATTCTTTTAAAATATAGGGTACACAGACATGAACACAGTAATCCAGATGTGGTTGGATAAGGCTCAGTACCAGTGGGATCACCATCTCCTTAGGTTCTCGAACTCTGTGCTTCTCATAATAGCTTTGTTGGCTGTTGAATTGTGCTGTTTGCTTTTATGGCAGGGTTATGGGGTTTGGAGTCAAACAGACTCATTTGTAGTTCAACTACTCTACCTGCTCCCATGTTTAGTCTCCTTATCCCAAGCCTTAGGGTAATCCAGGGCTATGTTTGGATATTTCCTCATTTGTTAAATTTCCATACCTTTCTCAATCAACTTAGAGCCCCCACTCTAGCTAATCAAATATTATTTCCTTAATAAACTCTAGAAACCTCCTTTCTGGTATCTCTCTATAGCTATCCTAATTTCTCTCTGTCAAATCCCTAATCTCCTAGGATCAATAGAGATCAAAGATATTAAACATATAATTCATTGATAGCAAAATAAATAATAACAAAGATATAATTACTTATAATATTTTATCTCTGAGAAAGCTAACAGAGTCATCTCAAACCCTCACTGTATCTACAGATGACTTCAGAGAACTCAGTTCCACTCAAGATGACAAATTGAGTCTCTTCTCAAGAATCCTCTTCATCCTCTTTATAAGGTGAATGCTTTCATGAGGAAAGAAAGAAAAATTCTTTCTCTCTATCTTTTCCAGTTTCTTTCTGTCTTCGACAGGAAACAGTCTCTTTGCCCTCTCTTCCAAGAGTCTCTTTCCTCCTTTCCTTTTGCTTTGCATAAAATTCTCTTTATAATATTACTTCATAAAGGAATAGTTAAGATAGTTCTAACAAAAAGAGTCTTCTTCAATTTCTTTCTTTCTGACTTCTCCATAGTTTATCTCATAGGTTCAAATTAAACTTATTCCACTCTCCCAACTGTGACTTCTAGCTTCTCTGCTCTTTCAAGGGACAGTAACAGTTTCTAATCCCTCTGAAGGAGACACTTTTGAAACAGTGGGTTACTCTTATTTTGAGGCTTGTGGTCCACTGAAACTCTCAGATCTTTGTCAGATGAACTGTTATCCATACCTCCTTTGTCTTGAATTTTAGTCAATAAACATTAATTAAGTGCCTACTATGTGCCGAATACTGTGCTGAGCACTGGATATGCTCTCTGTGATTTAATTTCATCTTATTTGGTACAGTGTTCTAGTCTGTTAGAAATCTTTTTAAGTCTTCACACTGCCATCCAGTATGTCAGCTACTCCTTCCCACTTTGCATCATTTGCAAATCTGATAAAAAGTTCATGTATGCCTTTATCTGCCATTGATAAAAATATTAAACAACAAAAGACCAAATGCTGATTCCTAGGGAATTCTACTTAGTTGATATCCATCAATATTAACAACAAACCATTAATAACTATTCTTTCAGTCCATCTATTCAATTAATTCTAATCTAATTTCACAATCATCATCTATTCCATACCTTTACATCATGTCCATAAGAATAACATGAGTCAACAACAATAATATCGCAAAATTCTTTGCTAAAATCTAGGTAATCTATGTCTACAGAATTGTCCGTGATCTATTAATTTAGAAAAGGAAATGAAGTTAGTTTGGCATAACTTGTTTTTTGATGAAGCCATGATAGCTCCTTCTGATCCCTTCTTCCCTTTCTAGATGTTTACTTGCTATCCTTTTTAATAATGCATGTTTACTATGGAATCTAATTTAAACATATACAGAGTCTTTTGTTAAAGAATGACTTTTTTAGACTTATTTGTTAATTTGAACTATAATCAGCAGACCAAAGTTTCCTTTTTCAGTCTGTTTACCGTATTTTACCAAATGAATACTATAATAATTTGTGAAAGGGGAAATTAAGTGGGCAATTATAATATCACAACATTTTCTTGTGGCAAATTCTGTTTTCTCAATGTTGGTTTTTGTTTTTTTTTTTGGTGAAGCAGTTGGGGTTAAGTGACTTGCCCAGAGTCACATAGCTATTGAGTGTTGTGTATCTGAGGCTGGATTTGAACTCAGGTCCTCCTGACTCTAGGGCCAGTGCTCTATCTACTATGCTACCTAGCTGCCCCATGATGTGGCTTTAAAAAAAAACATTAAAATCAAAAAAATGTTCAGCATATGGCTGACTTGACATTGAAATTGAATATTATTAGCAATGATTTATTCATTAATTTTACGAGTCACATATATATTTTCATATTCACCTTTAACTTCCCCATTTTATATCCAGTAAATGATGGAGATTTCTCCTAGTCTTTAATTCACATATACATATACTTAAAATGTGAACCAAGTAATTAATGTAGTCAATTATTTTTGTAATTTTTGTTGAATTTTAGGCTGTGTTTTGACAGTTGTTTAGTTATTGGTACTCGTGATTAATTTTTTTTTCCCATGAAAATTAAATCACTTGTTTCTTGAAGGGCTTCAGGTGTTTAACCTATATAGTAATATCATTTGTCTTCATAGTGTTCCGAGAAATCAGGTAATCAATATTACAGAGCAGATTTAGGGCTGAATCGGGAATAAGATACAAGTACTATGATATCCAGTATTCTTTCCTCTAGGTCTTGGAGACAGGAAGACCTGAGTTCAATTCCAACCTCAGATACTTGGTAGCTGTGTGACCTGGGGCACGTTACTTAAGCTTCTACCTTAGTTTCCTCAATTGTAAAATGGGGATAATAATAGAATCTACCTCCTAGGGAAATTGTGAGAATCAAATGAGATAATATTTATAAAGCACTTAGTACAATGCTTGCCACATAAATGCTAGCTATTGTTATTGTTATTATATTAATGCAAAAAAATATTATATTTAAACAATGCAAAACATAATGCAAAAGTATGGTCATCTCTGGCCTTAAGAAACCTAAGTTGAATAGGGGGATATGACATGTAAAGGTGAGTGGCAGCCAGAGTATTTGTTTAGGCAGTTACAAGTATAGTGAGTGGAGCCGTAAGGAGGTAGATTGCCGTGTCCTTTTCAGTAGCAATGGCAATATTGTTTGATTATTGTTCTTAGAGTAAGTACAAGAAGTGTGAGTGTGTGTGAAGGTGTGTATGCATGTGTGTAGGAGTATCTGGGCAATTTATAAGGTGACGAGATATCCACACTGCATATGCCATTGTTTATTGTTGGATGGCAGAATGAGATGGATATATCCAGCCCGTTTATATGCCATAAAAAGTGTAAATGAATTTATTAGTAGACTGAAACTATGGTTGTGTAATCAGAAAGGAAGTATTCTCAAAGTCTGGTAGATTTTCCAGTGATCAGGTCAAAGAATATCTAACTAGAAAGTTCATTCAGCTGTTTCTTAGCTACAAGTTTCAATTACTTCTGTCTCCATGGCACCAAAGCCCACATGCCATGATTTGATTTAATATTGGGTTCCATATGCCTGGGAAACCACATGACCATTGAAATGACAATGACTGACAGGGTCATAGTGGAACAACAGAGGAGTTTTTGGACAAGGGAGTTCTGGAACAAAGCAGGAATATGGACCATAGCTGAAGAGCAGCAAGGGTCAGAACCATAGCATGAAGGCAAAAACCTGGACCTTGACCTCTACTGGTATTATGAGTTATGACAACATGCAACTTTAAGATGGGAAGGGATTGGTTCTCTAATGACCCTTTCCTTAGCAAGGAAGAGAACTAACTTCCAAGGTAAAAACTGCCGTTCAGAGGACTACATAGGATCCTGGGAGTGGAAGGACTTACCATCAAGCCGGATTATTTGACTCTTCAATCCTGAATGCTTTCCTCTTATGGTGGATCTTCAGCCTTAGGGTAGTCCCTGAGAGAGTTGTATGCCCACTAGAGAGGGAAGGAGAATGGTCTTGACTGTCCCTGGGCTTAGTGGAGAGTCCTTTTTATTTGAATTTTTAGTCAAGGCCTATCCTGTATTTAATGAATTGTTAACCCAAAAGCTTATGTGGGAGCTGAGGACTCTTTAAACACCACCCCCCATCACTTTTTTAAATAGAGACCTATATGTGAATTGTATTCTGATGATCCCTGGGAAAATCCCAAGTTGGGACATGAGGCAAGAAAAAAAATGATTTGTTAGATAGATTGAATCTAAACTGTGAAAATCTAGAGATTCTCTCTTTTTTTTTTTTTATCAACTTTGAATCCTGGTTTATAGCCTGAATCTTAGTTTATAGCCTAAAAACACTTATTTTTAGTTAGCCAATAACTTTTGGACTTTTGGTGCCAGCATGCTTTTTGAATTAATTATCTCAAAGTGTCTTGCTCAAGTTCTCTGATTATTTCCGAGTCAACTAAAGAAAAGGCTTCAGTTTTCTCTATTAATATTTGAGAGCAACTAGAAAACTCCCAGACCATTGCTTCTGATGTCCTTGTGTCTTCCCTACGGTATCAGATGTTCACAATAATGGTGGTGTTTGCTAGTCACACTTGAAATTTACCTACAATAATGGTTTTTTCAGTTTTTCTAAGCAATATCCTAGCAACACTTGAATTCTCAAAATTCCTCACTTACCTAGTTTTTCAGAAATTGTTTTGCCCCCTAAATGAGTCAGTCAGTCAACTAGCATTTATTAAACATCTACTACTGCATGCCAAGCACTGTGCTAAGTGTGGAGGATAGAAAGAAAGACCAAAGACAACCTCTCTTCTTAAGGAGCTCACAGTCTAATGGTGGAGACAACATGTAAACAACTGTACAAACCAGATATAGATAGGATGAATTGGAGATTAACAGAAGGAAGGTACTACAGCGAGGGAGATCAGGAAATGACTTACCCTGATTTTATCCAGATTAAATATTTACAACCAAATTAAACATTTTTCATTAGAGTTTTAAACTAGTTCCTAACTGTTACAAATTGAGTTGTGTATGAATAAGAAACATTGATTTGATCTGTGGCTAGCAGTTTTATATGGGATAAAACATGCTACACCCTTCAAACTGCTGTATTTATTCTACCCTGGAGCATTTGTAATTGGCTAAAAATGTCGGCGATTCTTTCTTTCTAAATGAGCTATTGAGAGGTTTAATTTCCTTCTCTAGCTGTGAAAAACAAAACGGGCTAATTCTAAACCATTGTTCTTGTAATATTGCCTGATTGGTCATTTCATGCAGTAGCTAATATCCAAGCTTCTCTAAACTGCCAGTTTTTATTGAGAGTTTTGGTGTTACATGCAACCAATCCTTCTGGTATGAGTGTGTGTTTTAAAATGTGGAGTCTTGAAATGCTAGTGAATTATAGTTAAAAACTACTTGGGATATATATACACACACACACACACACACACATATATAAACTACCTGGGTCAGGGGACCTCAGAACAACTTTTTTTTTTTTTTTGGTGAAGCAGTTGGGGTTAATGTGACTTGCCCAGGGTCACACAGCTAGTAGGTATCAAGTGTCTGAGGCTAGATTTGAACTCAGGTCCTCCTGATTCCAAGGCAGGTGCTCTATCCACTGCACTACCTAGCTGCCCAGCAACTTTTAATTGAACAGCCATCTAAATACTTCCCCTAGCAAAGTACACAAGTCTAATTTTAGAAGTTGAGAACATATAAGAGTAAGTTGCTGTAGAGTCTGTTTGAGACTTGATAAGGTGGGGTGAGAAAGGATTGAAAAAACTGGATGCTTGTCTGCCAAAAAGTAGGAGTCAAGTCAGTTTCTCCATACAGTGGCACTAGTAACTACACTGAAGAATAGTTTTTTTTTAAATAATTTGTAAACTTCTGTCACTGAAATTTTTGTCTTAGAGAAAATTAGATGAGGTCATATTTCTGAATTTAAAACCCCCAAAGCAAACATTTTTGTAGTCTGTAGAACATTTTATGAAGTTTATGTTTAAACTACTCTAGAGGTCATGTTTGTGGACTCAGTTTCCCAAAATATTTGGGGCCAATCAGCCTTGCTCATTAGGGGAGCGATTTTGACTTATATTTTACAGAAGGCTGTGCTTGAACCCACAACATGGTGATTAGGTAAAAAGGCTCTATAGTACAGGGGTTTGAAAAGTATGGCTGAGAGAGTCTGGGGTATTGTTAGAAGAGAACTATGGTTGGGAAGATGGTGACTACAGAGATGGCAGCCATGATATCATGAATCTCACATGGAGATGATAAGGGTGACAACAGAGACAAGAAAAGGACTGTTAGCTTATCTTCAGTTTGATCCAAACTTTGGGAAACAAACCACTGCAAATGCTACACATCCATCTTTCTTTGTACTGGGGAGTTACAGGGATTGAAGGGGAACTAGATTCTAACTTCCTTGGAGGCTTAGGAGGTAACGTATGGATATGGAGAATGTTTAAGTACTTGGTACTGTCATTTATTTGGCTTAGTGTTTTAAAGAAGCATTTTTACCCTATTTAATTTATATGTATGCTTACTAAGAGAGTAACATTATCGGGTTTGGATGTAGGCTATGTTTTGAGTATTTACCTCCCCAAAACAGCGTGCTGATCTTGGGTGTAGCATCAGAGTTATGTACTTTTACATAAGTAATCACGTGCTGTTGCCCCTTGCTGCTGGATGCAGTAAGTAAACCTTAGGGAGCTGAGTATCTTAATCATCTCTTTGCCCAGCATAAAGCTGGTGCTGAAGGACTGGAGACCAAAGTGTGTTATATAGACACTGTTCTAGAGATGCTTTGAAGGGAGGAGTTGAAGAGGGATTTATTGATTGTTTTACTGTCAACAACATCGGGGCTGTTTGTGAATGTGTTCTGAACTTTTCTCCCCACCAGCTCTGTTGCCAGAATGAGTGAGGCATGTTTAGAAGGTAGCCAGAAACATTTGCTTCCTAAAGGAGATGGAAACGGAAACAATGATGCTGTTGTCTGTTGGAACTACAAAGTCAAAAATACACAGCCCCTGGGTGGTTCATGAGTTGGGAGTGGATAAAGCTAGGTTATAAAGTCATAGGGAGCATAGATTTAGAGCTGGCAGAGTTCTCAGACATCATGTATCCGATCTCATCCTTTTACAAATGAAGAAACTGAGGTCAAGTGACTTTCTCGAAGTCACCCTGATTTTAAGTAGCACATGTGGGATTTGAACGCCATCGATTCTTAAACCAGCACCATTTCTGCTATACCATACCTTTAGATTTGCAGTGGGGGAGCTGAAGGGACTCATCTTGCCTTTTTGCAGGTGTAGCAGATTAGCATTACATCGTGATTATAATGGTTCCATTTTATCTGAAATCGTTCTTTGGGGCATTGAGTTATTCTGGAAGCAGAGTTTGACAACTGTTGTTTGATGCAGCACAGACAAAACAGGAAGTAGGTTAGAGGCACTTTAAATCCTCTTGGACTTCTGACAAGTTAGAATAGTCTCTTCCCCAGCTGTTATTATATAGCAAGTAAGAGCTAGGTTTTGAAGTCAATTTGCCAAGTACAGATGGATCACCAGTTTAATTCTCTTATTTCACTTATACATTGCCAGGTAATGAAGCAGGAAGCACATGCCTGGTTCACATGCATGTGGTACACGTGACTTTCCAAATAGGCTTTTATCAAATAACAACTTGAACCTACAAATGGGAGAGCGGGTGTTCACAGTTATTTATAGGACATTTCCTCATCCATGTTAGTAATTTAAAAATCAGGAATCAATAAGGTAATGATGGTTCTCACAGGCACTGAGGAGACAGATAAATATTTATTTTGTGTTCATGGTTACAAACCATAAAAGAAGCCATGTTAATTATTGTTTTTTAAGAAAAGAAAAATACTTTAAGACCTTAAAGATATGTATAGCTAACTTTTTTGATCAGTTTTATAAAATATGGAGATTGCTGTTTAGCCCAATGAGTTTTGAAAAATGGACATTTCTGATTCCTTTTCCATAGGGTGATGATACTTAAATATATTATATAATTTTTAGGCATAGCAGTGAAATGAGTATTTGAATGTCCTTTAAAAGTCTGGTAAACATCAGAATTAGAAGAATCTTTTCTACAGGCATAAATACAGGGTGTGCCCAGGCAAACCACAGTATCTCTCTAAAAAAATTTGTGAGTGTTTTTGTTTGTCTTTTAAAGTAAACTTTAGTTTATAATTCAAAAAATAAATTTGATTAAGTTTTAGATTCTTTAGATTGTTGAATAAAAACATGCCCTTTTGTGATCAGAAAGGATGAAAGGTCATGGATGAGTTGGTTTTCCTTGTAGGAAGGAATACTCACTTTAATAAGATCACTAATCCATTGAAGTATTTAGGGTTTGCCAAGCACTGCCAGTAGCTAGGTGGTGCAGGAGATAGAGTGCCTCTTTGGAGTCAGGAAGACTCATCTTCCTGAGTTAAAATCTGACCTCAGACCCTTATTAGCTGTGTGACCCTAGGCAAGTTACTTAGTTCTGTTTGCCTCAGTTTCCTTGTCTGTCAAATGAGCTAGAAAAGGAAATGGCAAACTACTCCAATATCTTTGCCAAGAAAACCCCAAATGGTATCACAAAGAGTCAGACATTACTAAACCACAACGATTGAGAACATTATCTCATTTAATAATAATCATAATAACTTTTATATAGTATTTTAAGGTTTACAAAGCACTTTGCAAATATTATCTCATTTTACCTTCAAAATATTTTGGGATGTAGATGCAATTAAATTACTATCCACATTTTACAGATAAGGAAACTGAACCAGCCAGAGGTTAAGTGATTTCCTCATGGTCAACACAGCTAGTAAGCAATAGAAAGCATTTGAAGCTAGGTCTCTCTTGTCAACAGGACCTGGAAGATCATAAGCCAGGCCCTTCACTGCACTACACTGTCTCAGAGATAGCATCTTGTTTGTGACTTGCTTATTATGGTAATACTTCAATTTGACAAACATTTATTAAATGCCTATTATGAGCAGAGCAAGGCACTCTGCTAAGTGTTAGAGATACAAAAATGAAATCACACCGATGATTGGATCTCTATTTGTATGATAGGTTTTCTGTTGATTAACTGGTTTCTGTTTGTAGATTATTTGCCAGATATAATACAATACAATGCAATTCAATGCGAACAACACAACACAACATAATATAATACAATACGTTAAGTGCCTATGTTCCAGGCACTGGGGATACAAATAAGAAAAAGAAAGACAGTCCCTGCCCTCAGAGAGCTTATAATCTAATGGAGGAAGATGTTATACAAAAGGAAGCTTAAAAGTGGGGAGATGGAAAATTGCAGCACCCAGAAGGCAGGGGGAGAAAATTGTGCTTTCCTAAGTAGTGCAAAGGAAACCAACCACAAATAAATCAAGCCTTATTCTTGAGTTCCCAGTGATAGAGCATTCAAAATAATGAACAGTTATGGCAAACAGGCAGTTTGCTAAGGCAGTTGCCACAACCATAGTCAAGAGAGGTACAAAAAAAAAAAAAGCCAAAGGATCTTCACTCTTTTTTCAGCCATAGAGACCAAGACAACATTTTCTGTGGAGCTTCTTAGAGAGGTTGTTTCTGTTTCTGTTTCTGTCTATAACAAGCAATATCCAAGCTTAGCTCAAAGGTCTCTGTCCTAGGCGAGGAAAAGTGAAAGTGATGGTGGGGAAATACATTTCTATTCCCTAAGGGTTACAAGGGAAAGGAAGTGTTCTTTGAAACAATAGAAAAAATGCTTTCAGGAGGAATCAAAAAGAGAAACAATCAAGCTAATTCTTACTTGGGTGAGTAGGTTAGAAGGAGGGCAAAAGAATGTGACAAAGAGAAAGTAAGGAAGGACACTCAACTATGGATCTAAGTACAGTAATCAGTATGAGACTTTTCCTGTTGGGTAAGGAGCTGGGCCACCTCTGGATGAAGCAGGTTTTCGTTTTTTGTTTTTGTTTTTTTGTAAATTCAGTGAACATATGTATTTACAACTGCTGTTTGATAATGATAAAGATCAGAGGAAGAAGAAATGTAGTGGGATTGTTGGTGCATTATTACTGAGAAATATCTTGGGTGCACAGGCGGCATTTTGAAAAAAATCACGGCTGCTTGATTAAAAGTAGGAAATTCAGAAGAGAGTTTTGAGAAGTGAACAGCTGGCTAAGAAAGTAGTATCCAATTTGGTTTTTTGGGCCACAGGTTAAAATATAAGAATGATAAGCGGTTATCCAGGAATTACGTATAACTCACAGGGACTGGGAAGCTTGCAACTCTGATCAAAACGTTTTAAGTTGAAATTGAAGGAGAGAAAAGAAAAATAACTGGTTTAGCCGAAGTTGGAGAAGAAATATGTCAAACATGAGGTCCACAACACTCCTGAGTATGGCCTGAACCAGATTAAAATGTAGTTCTGATCTGATTTTAATGTGTTGGTGTATTAATAATAAAGAAATATATAAACTGTGGCTTTTCTAAGTGCTGGAATCCTTCTGTAGGGTTTAGTGGCCTTGATTCTGTTTGAGTTTGACACCAGTGTTCTAGAGAAGGACATGCAGGAAGAACAGCAACGGAAAAGATGGGGAGAGGCTTGTACCTCTGAGTTCAGGGAATTCTCAGGTGATGCAGATTGCAACCTTCATCGTAGTCTTCTTCATTATAGTCTTAGAGGGTTTCCTAAGGCACAGTAAAAGTTAAGTGATCTGCCTACCATCACACAGCCAGTAATTTCCAGAGGCAGGATCTGAACCTAGTTTTTCCTGGATTTGAAGCTGTCTATCCATTAAACAACCATTTCTCTTAACAAGACAGTATTCAAGAATACGTTGAGAATGCTCAGTCAGTATATGGAGTATCCTGTGTGAGGAATAGCATGGAGGCCAATGTCACTGGATTATAGCCTATGGAGGGGAGTAATGTGTAAGAAGACTGGAAATATAGAAAGGGGCCAAATTATGAAGGGCTTTGAAAGCCAAACTGAGTATTTTATATTTGATCCTAGAAGGATCAAATAGGGAACCGTTGGAATTGTTGAACTAACTCACTCTCTCTCCTCTCTCTTTTTCTCTCTCTCTGTATGTGTGTGTGTTTGGGTGGGTGAGAGTTGGGACTGATATAGTCAAAACCTGTTTTCGGAAGATCAGTTTAATAGCTGATTGGAGGATGGGTTGAAGCGGGGAGAAGCTTGAGGCAGGATGACCAAACAGTCCAGGCATGATGTGATGAAGGCCTATACCAGGGTGGTTGTAGTGTCAGAGGAGAAGAAGGTGCTATATATAAATATGTGTGTGTATATGTATGTATGTATATGTATATGTATATGTATATGTATATGTATATGTATATGTATATGTATATGTATATGTATATGTATATGTATACACACATATACACATAATGTTAGAAAGATAGAAATGAAAAGACCTGACTACAGATTGGATATGAAGAGGGACAGACACTAAAGAGTCAAGGATGACTCCTAAATTGTGAGCCTGGGTGAATGGGAGGTTGGTGGTACCCTCACCAGTAATGTAATATAAATGTTCAAAATCTGAATAATAAAATAAAATGACAGAGATCTTAATGCAACCACACAAATTTGAGATTTGGAGGATGGGGCTGGAACATAGCTCTATTTCTTATTCAAAAGGAGCAGAAGTGCTAAAAGGGGTAGAAGAGTAGGCTTGTATATTAAGATATACTCTTGTGAGAACGTTGTACACAGTAACAGCCACACTGTGCAATGACTAACTTTGATAGACTTACCTCTTCTCAGCAATGAGAGGATCTAAGATGTCTCCAAAAGTCTCATGATGGAAAATATTATCCACATCCAGAGAAGGAACTATGAAGTTTGAATGCAGATCAAAGCATGCTATTTGCTTTTTTTTCTTCTGTTTTTTTTTTCTTTCTTTCTTAGGGTCCTTCCTATTGGTTCTAATTCTTCTTTACAACATAACTAATGTGAAAATATGTTTAATAGGAATGTATATGTACAGCCTATATCAGATTGCACACAGTCTTGGGGAGGGAAGGGGAGAAAATTTAAAACTCAAAAGCTTATGAAAGTGAATGTTGAAAACTAAAAATAAATTAATAAAACCTATGATCCTAAAAAAAAAAGATATACTCCTGTGAGCGAATCATGGAACCCACAGAGGAATTAATTCAGCCCTCTTCATCTTTGTGGTTTAGCTAAGGCATGTATCCAAATAATTGGACAACAGACAAACAAAGATGTCACAGCCATATTCTCCTCCCAGGTAGAGAATGGCCGTTGTAGTTGTAGATCTGCACAAAGAAGATAAATACTAAGTTAAAGGTGGTACAGAGTTGAAAGGTGAATGGAGGGTAAGACAATGATGAGAGAGAAAAGTGAAAAATTAGGAGATTGATGAAAGTATGTGTAGCCAACAGGGCACAGTGACCAAATTGTTATTGAAACAATCTAAGAACAGAACTACAAAGTACTGAGCAGGCACTTTCTGTTGTCCTGCCTGAAGACAGAATTCTTTCTAGTGGAAGCACATCTCACCCATAGTTTCTTTAGGTTAGTAATACTTATACCCACAGGCCTTTGCAGTGATGTCAGTATCTCTAGAAGCACAATAAAATAAGATAGGCTAGGGTCTTGATTCTGTAAATTAAAGGGGAGAAATATAGTGGAAAGTATTCGGGTGAGTATTAGTTGGGGGAGGAACAGAAGTGATGTTATTGTGGGGGAATACCACAGATCATCTACTGATTAAAAAAAAAGGCAGGGGGAATTAGATGAGCATTTTGGGAAAGAAGATTTTACATATGGCATAAAATCACAATAATGTAGCACTGAAAACTCTATATACATTTGCTAGAACTCTCTGCTAAATATGGAGGAACTAATAAATTTATATTTGATTTTAACAATAAGTTAATCCCTTCAAATGGAGGCAAGGAAATGAAGAAAACTTCTCTGGATTGAATTCTAACCAACAAGGAGAAACAATGGGAGAATTTGTGATAGAGAAAGAGAAGAAATGTAGGCATAGTCTTAATGCACCCTAATCTCTAGGAGACTAGAATTCTGAAGATTCAGAGGCAGGTAAGATCCATTGGCCTAAGAATTTGCAGGGAAGGTCCTCCTATAAGGGATGGGAAGCTCTCATGAATTAAAATTTAAAGACACAAGTAGAAATGATTTCAGTGAGGAGCTGCTGAAAGAGACTGATACAGGGAAATCATTGCCCAACTAGATTTCTTGTTTTTTACAAAGACATGTATAAAAGATGAAGCATAGGCAAGTACTTAAAGGGTGAAGACCAAAAAGTAGTGAATACTGTAGGAAGTGTCAGAAGTACTAAAGCTCAGAAGAAGATGAGTGTAGGATGAATATTAAGGACAGCAACATTGAAAAACTAGTCAATATATGTTGAGGTTAAGAGAAAGATCATAGGAGAGATGGATTGCTCTGGTGAATGAAATGAAATGCTTAGTTGGGTAATGAAAAGAGTGTTGGACTTAGAATGAGGAAGACTGGAGTTTCCCTCTTGCCTCTGACTCTTACTAGCAAGTTCCTTAACTCAGTGAGCCTCAGTTTCCTCATATGTAAAATGAGGATAATAATCCTGTAGTGCTTCTTGGGGTTATTGTGAGGATCAAAAGAGATATTATACCATATGCAACATTCTTTGCACATTAAAGCATTATTTAAATTGTTATTTGTTATTATTTTGCTCCTCTTTTCTTCTGAGAAGGTAGCATTTTGTAATGGAGAGAAAGCTAGCTTTGCAACCAGGTAGACCTGGTTTCAAGAACTGCTTCTGACACATACTGGCTTCGCGATCTTGGGCAAATCATTTAATCTCCCAGTGCTCTAGGCAATTCTCTGACTCCAAATTGCAGAGACGGTGCTGACCTAGATTAGTAGAGGGAGTTTCCTGATGTTGTAGTTCCCTGTATCACTGGATCCTTACCGCAGAGATCTACCATGTCTTATCCCTTCTTCTAAGAAAAATAATCTTTATATTGGCTCTTGTCAGATGAACTTCATTCCCAACCCCCTCCCCCACCCATAGGACTACTAGACTAAGGAAATGCTGTAGATATGGAACACTTGAATTATGCCAAAGCAGTTGATAAATACTCTCATGCTATCCCTGTAGACAAGATAGATGTGAACTAGTCAATCACTCTATAAACATTTATTAAGCACTATATGTAAGGCACTATGCTAAGTGATGGAGATGCAAATACAAATAAAAAGAAAGCTAGTACCTACCTGCCCTGTAGGAGCTTATAACCTAAGGGGGAAGACAACAAATAAAAGGAAGCTGAAAAAGGTAGTGAGAGGAGGAAGAAAGTATATGGTGTATGGGGCATGATGGAGAAGTTGAAAGAAGTTCAAAACCAGTAATGCTGGTGGAAAATGGGGAGAGGTGATTATATTGGGCCCCCTCCTTAAAGGAAGCTTTGGAGCTCATGGTTCTGCCTCTAGAGGATCCAATGAGAGGGGCAATGTGTACTGGTGAGATGTTACTACCAAAGCTGATTCAGTCAGGACAATAAGATTTCCCGATGATGAATTCCCTGTAGGAAGAAGACATAACAGAGAAGTCCAAAAAAATTCAAAAGCAGTGTAACTGGTGGGAAATGGAATTCCATGATATTACAGTTGTTTGAGTAATTGGATCCAAAAATTATCTTTAATAGATCAAAGTCAGCTTGGAGGGAAGTCTCCAGTGGAGTTTTCTGTGAAACAGTATTTTTTTACTGTTCAAAATATTTATAAATGATTCGAAGAGATATAGGAGATAGGAATGTCAACTTGGCCAGTGATATTAGTCTAATGTGGCTGGATTAATACTTTGGATGATTAAATGAAAAAAGACATTGATAAGATAGAATACTGAGCTAGAATCAATAAGTACTTTTTGGGGAAAGTGTGGCTAAACAAAAGTTAATGTGAAAATGATCTTTACCTTTTTTTATATCATGAACCCCTTTGGCAGTTTGATGAAATCTATAGATCCTTTCTGAATACTTTTTAGAAATGCATAAAATATATATGATTACAAAGAATACCAATTATATTGAAATACAGTAACCACAATATATATTTTTAATGTTTATACACCCCATGTTAAGAACTGATGGCTTTTAATTAACCACAATTTCAATATGAGTCAAAAATGTGATGTGGCAGTAAAATGCATACCATAGGCTGCATTGAGAGTGTTCAGGAATTCTTCAACCTAGACTACTGAAGATCCTCCCAGAGGGTAATTGCTCTCACCTTGGTCCTTTTGACTGGAGTCAATAAATCAAGAGGCTAGGCTAGAAGATAAAAAGTCTAATTGGCATCAGCTAATAGGCAATTGCCAGATGATTAGGAAGTCATTGGAACAAAGGGGTATACATAGAGTTTTACAGAGCTTTAGGGTGACAATTATTGGTATCTTGAGGAGCCTATCAGATGAGGCTACTCAGTCACCTTCCTTATTTGGGAAATTGAATAATAGGGGCTGTAATATATTATTTACTTAAATTGAATCTCATTTAAAGCCATCTTCTGGGAGGAAGGACAAGTCAGCTAACTTCTCCCAGTCATAGTGTTCCATAAAATGAAGATAATAATACCAGGACCTTTGTCACCTACCTCTGAGTGATTTTGTGAGGCTCAAATGAGAAATGAGACTGTGCTTGTGTGTATGTAAACTTTGAAGAGCTACATAATGTCAGCCATTATTATTTTAGCTATCTATTATTGCTATGCTTACTAGTTTGTTTTTTTTCTTTTTCCGGGCTGAGGGGGTTAATGATTTAAAGCTGTAGTGTCAAGCCCCCGGGCTGAGGGGGTTAATGATTTAAAGCTGTAGTGTCAAGCCCCTATAGAAAGGGGACCACTAAACCATACCTAAGGATTGCCAGTGGCAGCATTTTGAAATGGAAAACCACACATTAACATTATCTTTGTTCTGTTGTATTTTTATTTATTTTGTTAAATATTTCCCAATTATATTTCTGATATAAAGAAATAGAAACAGGTTGGTGTAGTGGATATAAGGTTGGCCTAAGAGTCTGGAAGACCTGGATTGAAGCCTGCCTCTGACACATACTGCCTTTGTTACCCCAGGCAAGTCACTTAAATGCCCCAGTTAACTCTCTAAGGCCTTAAATTGCAGAATAATTGTTGTTCTTCCTTGG
The DNA here is from genome assembly GCF_003287225.1 of Phascolarctos cinereus. Classification (NCBI taxonomy): domain Eukaryota; kingdom Metazoa; phylum Chordata; class Mammalia; order Diprotodontia; family Phascolarctidae; genus Phascolarctos; species Phascolarctos cinereus. Next base: position 170,729,496 of record NW_027555514.1, read on the forward strand.
TAAAGGGAATTTTCTCAATGACAGCTTCTTACATTGAGGAAATCACAGGTGTCTACCAGTGCACATACACACACATACACACTGTATACATACACACACATACACACACATACACATATACTTATACATATATACATGTGCATATTCATGTAAATATATTTATGTATGCAGGTGTTATTCCAAACTAGTGGTTTACTTGGTGAAGGCAGCTTCTGTATATATAATCACCAGGATATTCACAGCATGTGCATATCCTAGTGACTTTTATCTTGGATATTATAGTTTGTGTCCTATTACTTTGCTGAAGTTATTTATTATCTTGATTAATTTTTTGCTGATTATTTAGCATTTTGTATGTAAATTGTCATAAGCTCTACAAATAGAGCTATATTTGTCACCAATGACTATTCTCTCTTTTAAAATTTTTTTTTCCTTTTTGCTATAGCTACTTTTTCTAGTGTTGTATTACATAATAATGATAATGGGCATCCTTGTTTTATCCCTGATTTTATTAGGAATGCTTCCAGTATTTTGTCGCGACAGAAACGCGAACTTTTAGTTTTAAATATATCTTCAAAACTGTAGGAAAGGTCAGTTTATTCCTGTGTTTAGTTATTAACACAAATGAGTATTATATTTGAGGGGAAATATAGCATAATGGATAGAACACTGGACTTGGAGTCAGGAAGATGTGAGTTTTAATCCTGTTGCAAATATTTACTAGGTGTGTGACCCTGGGCAAAGTCACTTAACTTCTCTGGTCCTCAGTTTCCTCATCTATAAATCAAGAGGTGTGGATTTAATATCCTCTAAGTTCTCCTCCACCTCTAAATCTATGATTGTGTGATTTTGTCAAGAATATCATTGAATGGGGCAGCTAGGTGGCACAGTGGATAGAGTACAGACCCTGAAGTCAGGAGGATCTGAATTCAAATCTTGCCCTGGGCAAGTCACTTAACCCCAATTGCCTGAAAAAAAAAAAGGAAGAAGAATATCATCGAATGTTAGATCTGTTATCCAGTATGTTGGTTATTTCTGCCATCTTTATATTATTTTCCAAATTTGATAATTATCATCTCTACCTTTTTTTTTTTTTGAGAGTGATAAGAATGGGACAGGACAAGCACAGATATCTGGAGCACTCCACTGGAAACATCCTGCCAGGTTGACTTTGAATTGTTAGTGACTACTCTTTGAATATCAGGACAGTGAGGAATGCTGGGCATCTCATCCTAATTCCTTCATTTTATAGATGAGGAACTTAAACCTAGCAATGGAATCCACATCTCCTGACTCCTAGTCCAAGGCGCTTTCTCATATGCTGCATTACCACTCAATTCCCTCAGAATGTTTTTTTCTGTGACTTATTATGGAACATGGATGGGTATGTAATGGCAAGGGACAACCTTGATCACCTTTGTGATGCAACTTCATCTTGGCTGTGGAAGATGGCCCCAAGGAATGGGTAGTTGAAAGTGAACAGAGCAAGGCCAAAGAAGTCACTTATAGGAAACCAGCCAGTTTTGAAATTAGGTAGCCATGTAATGATTAAAAAATGCTTATCTCCCAACGACTAATTGGGTTTCTTTTCTAAAATTTTTTTTCAATTATCGAGCATTTATCCTTTTTTCGCTCTGGCATTCTTCATAGGTCATTGTTGGAGCAGATGTGGCAGGAGCAGAGCTGTGCTCCGTCCTTCTATGCTGCTGTGTTGGCTTGGTCTCTCAGGTTCATTTTCTTTTAAAATAATATTGAGTAATGAGGAAGTTGGGCAAGGTGATCTCTAAGCTGAGTGCTATGGATGTATTGTATTTTAAAAAATTATAACAGTATAGCATAAAAACTTTTGGCTATTGTAGGAATTTGAGAAAATTATTTGACATTGACCATTCTTCTTATTTTAAAAATTTTATTACAGATTGCCTTTTTAAAGTATGCCCTATGAACCGATATTCTGCACAAAAACAATACTGGAAAGCCAAGCAGGCCAAACAAGGAAACCACACAGAAGCAGCATTGCTTAAGAAATTACAGGTAAGGCTCATTATAGGTTATTATTTGTGAGTCCTCAGGTTAGAATTAGTTTAAGAATAGAAATCTTTTCTATTGGTTTCTATAACTCTAAACTTTTAATCAGGTCATAAATGTCTGAAATAACGAAAAAAAAATTGAAACTGGATGAGATTTTAAAGTCATAGGGTGTGCCCACTTAACATTTCCTGGCATGTAAGAGCAGCAGAGAATTTTGAGAAGAAAACTCCACCAAAAACCCACTGAAGAGATTCTCAGTGATACTAGGTGGAGGAACATTTGGAGTCTGGAGTAAGGATGAGTAATCTAACCTTAGCTGGAGTGTGTCCATATAGCCTCTGGGAAAAATAAAGGATCCTTAGCCGGGCATTTAAAGCCCTTCACAATCTGTTTCCAATCTACCTTTCCAGTTTTACTTCAAATTACTTCCCTTCCCATACTCTATTCTAACTATGACCTGCTAGCTGTTTCCTTTACTTGTTATAGGTGGTTCTTCATGTCTGAGGGTATCAGTTCAAGAACCAGCCTACAGGCTTACCCAGCTTTTCTAGCTGCAATAGGTACTCTATTTCCTTTCTTCTTGCTTTCTTAACTCTTAATAGTTTGGCTTCCAACCTCAATATTCAATGGTAATTGCTTTCTCCACAGTTGTTAGTGATCTTTTTTTTTTTTGACAATTTTAAAATATATTTTAAGCTTGAATAGAAAGTGAGAAGAGAAAAAAATGTTATGCACACAGCAGAACATGAGAAGATTCAATATAAAATAATAAATCCCCATTTTAAGAAAATCTATATAATAAATACACACTTTTAAAAACTGCCCAGCTTTTCTTTTCTTCCTCATATGTTTTCTTTTATTTTCTACTATGCACTTTTTACTTTATCCTCCCCTCCCCTAAACCACCCTAAAGAAGGCTACAATTAAGCATGGACACACACACACACACACACGCACTCATACGCATATATGTGACTGTCCTATGCTTATTTTGACTTGTCATTTGTTTCTCTGAATTCGGATAGCATCTTCCTTCGTAAGTCCAAGTCTTTTTTGAAATCAGCTACCTCATCATTTCCTACTACGCAGCAATATTCCAACCCAATCACATCCTGTCTGAGAGATTGTCTATGAAAGTTGTCCCCAGTTTTTTGCATTCCTTCTATTTTTGGCTGCATAGATTTTATTTATACAAGAAAAATTTTCCTCAGTTGATAAATGGTCAAAGGATATGAACAGGAAGTTTTCAGATGAAGAAATTAAAGCTCTCTATAGTCATATGAAAAAATGCTCTATATCTCTATTGATTAGAGAAATGCATATTAAAACAACTTTGAGATACCACCTCACACCTATAAGATTGGCTAATATGACAGAAAAGGAAAATGATAAATGTTGGAGAAGATGTGGGAAAATTGGAACATTAATGTATTGTTGGTGGAACCAAAGGGCTATAAAACTGTGCATACCCTTTGATCCAGCAATACCATTACTAGGTCTATATCCCAAAGAGATCATACAAAAGGGAAAAGGACCCACATGTACAAAAATATTTATAACAGCTCTTTTTGTGGTGGCAAGGAATTGGAAATTGAGGGAATGCCCATTATTTGGGGAATGGCTGAACAAGTTATGGTATATGAATGTAATGGAATACTATTGTGCTATAAGTCATGATGAGCAGGCCGATTTCAGAAAAACCTGGAAAGATTTACAACTGCTTTGCCCTGATTTTTCATTTGTTGCCACTACTCTACAGTTCCCTTCGAGGTGATATTCTGTCTTTTTTGTGGAGGATATTTAGAGAGTCAAAAGTTTTCTCTGCCATCTTCCCAGAATCCTCTCCAATTAGTGATCTCTTAATTGTCAAATCTAATGGCCTTTTCTCAATCCTCCTCCTTCTGACCTCTGCAATCTTTGACACTGTTGATTACCTTTTCTTGGTTACTCTCTTCTCTCTAGAATTTTGACTGTACTGTCTCTTGGTTCTACTACCTTGTTGACTACTCCTCAGGCTCCTCCAGGGCAGCTAGGTGGTTCAGTGAATAGAGTGCCAGGCCTGGAGTCAGGAAGACTCAATTTCCTGAGTTCAAATCTAACCTCAAACACTTGCTAGCTGTGTGACCCTGGGCAAGTCACTTAATCCTATTTCCCCATTTCCCCTTACTTCTGCCTCTCAGAATTCCCACTTTCCTTCAAGTCTAAGCTTTAGCACGCCATCTATCTGAGATTTTTCTTGATCTCTCAGGCTACTAGCCTCATTCCCCTCACCCCCTAAATAATATTGTTTCTATTTTTATATAGTTTGTACATACCTATTTATGTGCATGTCATCTTTCCTGACTAGATTATAAGCTTGTTGAAAGCAGGTACTGTTTTTGCTTTTGTCTTTTTATCCCTAACACAGTGCCTAGCACACAATGGGCATTTTAAAAATGTTTGCTTATTGATTAATCATCTACTTCTGAGTTGGTTGTGAGGCTCAAATGAAATAACATGTATGTAAATGTCAGGAATTAGGATCATTATGGGACCTGGAGTAGATACTTTTTTTTCCAATTTTTTTTCAATGAACCCAAATCTGTCTTCTGTCCTTCCCTCTTCCCCCACTGAAAAAATAAAGAAAGAAAACAAAGTCAAGCAAAACAAATTTCAACATTGGCTATCTCTAAAAAAGATATGTTTCAATCTATCTTCTGAGTCTATCACCTCTCTGTAAGGAAGTATGTAGCATGTTTCATTATGAGTACTCTGGAATCATAGTTGATCATTGCATTGATCAGAGTTCTTAAGTCTTTCAAAATCTTTTGTTTGCAAAATATTGTAAAACTTTTCCAAACCTGAGACTTCTATGCCAACAGGTACATCTTAGCCCCACAGAACAGCAGACATTTTTCTAAGTTCTCAGTTATTTGACCACTTTCTTATATGAGGTCGATAAATCCTGGCTCATGCTTAGATCCCTCCCCCAGTTACCTGGGTTCCCCAAAATTCTTTAGATCTATAGGGAATGTTGGAGGCCTTGGTTGTAGGTCCTACAGAAATAGGTGTTTAGAAGAATTACATTAAAAAAAATTTCTTTCCTAAAACTGCTCAACCACCATAGATTCATTTCAGTCAAAGCCCTAAGCTAATAGATGAAGTAAGTCTTGTAGTGTCAAATTAACCCTTAACTTTGCCTGAGCTGCCATATGGACTCTTTATAAAGTTCCTTTCATTAGATATCCTTGAATTAGTGGTGTGCTGGAGCCAGCTTATATGGCCTTGAGAAAGCCACTAATTTTCAATGTGAGCATTTATACCCTGGAAACTGAAAAATGCTATACATCAAAGTTTGATTTATTGTTTTGTTGTATTGCCTAGACTTAAGAAAGTGATGGAGAAAGTGTCAATAATGTAGATTAAAGTTGCATGTCCTGCATTTTTGGAAAGCTGATTGTTAAACATTTATCAGCACAGTATAGACCTGAACCTTTACTAGAGTTAAGGTATAAAGCAAGCATTAGACTCTCACCTGAGACGATTTCGTTAACATTCATGGCTGTCCTTTGGATACTTACCTGGTGAGATAGGATTATGGAAATTGTAGATTTATATCTTACCAGGAATCTTAGAGCTCATCCATCCCAACCCTCTTATTTTATAGTTGAAAAAATTGAGGCCCAGGTCTCACTTAGACCTCACCCATTGCCATCTCAAAAAAACTTGGCAGACTACTCACTGTCTCAAGGATGTATAAGATCCACAAGGGATCTTGGAGTTCAACTCCCTAAAAACACTTATTAGGACTTTTAGAGATCATCCAGTCCATGCTCTCTCATTTTATAATTGACAAAACTATCTCAGAGAGATTAAGTGACTTGTTGAGGATACAGAGACAGAAATTGTGAGCATTTATTTACACCTTGGATGTTGGCAGATGCTACAATCAAAGCTTGATGGTGAGAGCTCCAGATCCAGAGTTCACTTTGGAGATTCGTGTCAAAAAGCTAGATGGTCTCTCTCCTCCTTTCCCTACCAACCATGTACTTTTCTAGAAATCTGATAAGACAAGAATAAGAGACACCAGGGACTCAGACGGATTTCTGGGCTTTGGATCTTAGGAAATGGGCTTCCTATGGGAGGAAGTAGGTTTGGGCCCTCAAGGTAAGGCCCTCTGATAAGAGGGAAGTAAGTTTTACCCCACAAATCAACATTTCAGCCTTTAAGACGTGTAGTAGTAGTAGTAGTAGTAGTAGTAGGTAGTAGCAGTAGTAGTAGTAGCGATAGTAGTAGTGGAAGTAGTAGTAGTAATAATAGTAGTAGTCATAGTAGTAGTAGTAGTAGTAATAAGAATAATAGCATCCGTATAATGTTTTAAGATTTGTAAAGCATCTTACAAATACTATTTCATTTGAGCTTCACAATAATCTTGAGACATACATACTGTTATTACCCCCACCCCCACCATTTTCAGATGAGGAAACTGAATGTAGGGAAGCTTCAGGTTACCCTTGAATTCACAAGTAGGGTTGAAGGTGGCCAAAACTTTCTTGAAAGGATTCCAAACCCCAGGGGACTTAGAGGATCACAGGAGCCACAAATATCATTTCATGTTGCCAATTTTCACGTCAAAGAGCTTTCTTGTCAGGTACGGTAGCCTTGATACTGTGTTTTCTTATTGATGAACTGATAATTATTTTGCAGCATGCTGCAGAGCTGGAACAAAAACAGAATGAGTCGGAGAATAGGAAGCTGTTGGGAGAAATTGTTAAATATAGTAATGTGATACAAGTAAGTCTCTATTTTACTGATTTTTCTTCCTAAAAAAAAGGTTAAAGTTTTCATGGTAATTTGGGGAGGGAAGGGCTAAGTTTTCCTTAAATATAAATCTTTGCTGTTGTTCAGTAGGTTTTCAGTCACATCCAACTCTTTGTGACCCCTTTTGGGGTTTTCTTGGCAGAGATACTGGAGTGGTTAGGCATTTCCTTCTCCAGCTCATTTTACACAAGAGGAAACCAGGCAAACAGGGTTAAGTGACTTACCTAAAGTCACACAGCTAGTAAGTGTCTGAGGTCAGTGTCTTCCAGACTAGCGCTCTATCTCCTGTCCCACCTAGCTGTCCTAAATATAAACTATAATAGAACATGAACATTTTGAAGAATTTAAATTGATGTCCTCACGTATGAATTGTTGTGGCAGTGTTTTGATGTTTTTAGTTAACATAGTATGTATCATAACTTTATCTGTTTGAAGGTGTGCCTGCGTCAAATAATGTTGTGTAGGTACAAATAGATGCACCAAGCTATTATGTAATTTTGGGTATGTAATGAAACAAAACTTTGATTGAAAAGTTGAAAAAAAGCCCAGCCTCTATCTTATGCAAAATATGTGAAAATAGAAACCCTTCCTCATTTTTAGCTTGAAGATTAAATCCATTCCACCTTCTTATATAGTGTTAGAGAGATGACAATTTTCAAATGTTAGATGACACTCTTCTCCTAATTTGAATAGCAGGCCTATTTTATTTATTAGTTGACCTATATATGTGACTGAGCCCAACTATGTTATTTTTGCACATTTTATGCAGAATTTTTAATGTATTCTTTGGTTTATGATAAAAAAAAAGGACAATATCATTATTTAGGTATCTTCTTTTTAAACTTCTTTTATATGCAGGGTTTGAAGAGGGGTGAAAGAATTTAATTCCAATTTCATGGGCTTTATTTAATTTTGCTACTTTGAGTGGGTAAAAATATTTCTGAAGTTTTCCTTTTTTAAAAAAATCCTGTTCTCACTTTAGTTTGTGGGGTACTTTTGAGAGAGGTGTAATTGAGAAAAAAATTGATCAATAGAGGTCAAAAGAATATATGTACAGTGTCTTAGCAAAGGACAACAGCACAGTAGCTGTTTAAAAATGTTTTTTGAATTAAGTCAAGTGTGGGTGTGAAAAGGTTCCTTCCTTCCACACTTACCTCGGGATATCTATATGACCCAAGTACAAAACATTATCAAATGGGGGTAGCTAGGTGGTTCAGTGGATAAAGCACTGGCCCTGAAGTCAAGACTTGAGTCCAAATTTGGCATCAGACCAAACACTTGACACTTACTAGTTGTGTGACCCTGGGCAAGTCACTTAACCCCAATTGCTTCACTAAAAAAAAAAAAGAAAAGAAAAAAATGGATATGCAAAAAACTGAGATTATTTGTTTTCCTAACAGCTACTGCACATAAAAAGCAACAAATACCTAACCGTCAACAAGCGTTTGCCTGCCTTACTGGAGAAGAATGCCATGCGGGTGTCCTTGGATGCTGCAGGAAATGAAGGGTCTTGGTTTTATATTCATCCCTTTTGGAAACTGAGGAGTGAAGGTGACAATGTATGTAAATGTAACCTAAAAAGGAAAAAAGATTTGTTTGCAAAGAGAATTACAGTTCTTTATAATCAATAGAGTGGAAAAGTGTAATGCTAGGAATACTTAAGTTGGGGGCTTCAACTTATTATTTTTACATGCCTTAAAATGACTTGTTTATAATAAATATGAGTAAAGCGTAACAAAAAAAAAATCAGATTAGCCCTCAATCCAACTTCCAGCTAGGTTTGGTGAGGGAGTATATGGTTAGCTACATTTAACACCTACTAAGGTTGATGCTCAGAAAAAACGTTTAGATTTCTAAATCTTTATAGATTTCTTTATAGATTTTAGAGAGAACAAGGTCAAACTGTGACCTTGTGAGTGAGAAGTTAGGCTTAGAAAAATGTTTACTTCCTCTCTTCCTGAATGAACAAGGAGATTCCAGAGAATTATCAATTTATTATTCTAAATGAGCATATGTCCTGGAGTTTGAGAAGAATAGGTTTCTTAAGACATGACATAAGACTTGTATAACCTATATTGGATTGCTTGCCATCTCAGAATGGGAGGAGGGGAGGGAGGGAGACTAGAATTTGGAACTTGAAACTTAAAAAAACCCTGAATGTTAAAAATTATTTTCACATGTAAGTGGAGAAAAATATTATTTAAAAAAAAGATATGATGTATGAGAAAACATAGATGGGTATATGCTCATAGCTTGCAAATACGTCTAAAATAGATGTTTAGTACATTTGTTTTATGTATATTGTTTGAAAATAAATCACTATGAAGTTTTAAAAAAACTTTTCAGGTTAGGTGACTGTGAATAAATAACATGTGTAATTTAATAGTACAGTTGTGATACTTCATCACTTTCTTAAAGAGTGATTTAAAAATAGTGGTTTTGGTGATGAATAGAAAACTTTCAGGATAGGTTGCAAGCTAAGCATATATGCCTTAGAATCAATGAAATAGAGGGGATATCATTGCTTTTGGAATTTGTTTCATTCTTTGATGAATACTTTTATATATTATGTAAAGGTTTTGGTAATTTACATTTTTTTCTAGTTGAACTGTACTTTCAGTGAATTTTGAAGTACTAATTCAATCCCACAGGACACAAGCTTGATGGTTTAATTTGGTTAACCCATTATCTGATGTTAACCTCTATAGGTAAGGTTGAGTGAAGCATGGCATGCAGGAATGTAATGCACTTTAAATTTTATTTTCTTGAGTTCTTAAAAAAAATCTTAAAGCCCCCTTTATTTATTTATTTTTTCATCCAGTAGGTATTTTATGTGTGTTTTGAGCATGGTACTGTGTTGTTGATTACAATCAACTCTCAAATATTCAGGGACTGATTATCTAGGTTGTGGGCAATCTATGTCCTTAGCTAATTTCTTTTGTCCATTTAATTGCTGAATAAGACTTCTATCTGCAGGTCAACAATACATAAAGAACTAAAGCTCTGAAGATTGAGAATAGTTTAAAATCTTTGGCTAAAATGGAGATTTGGGATTTTTTATTTTATTTTATTTTATTTTTTGTTTCTTATTGCTCCCAAACACCTAGAAAGTTATTAGAGAGTTGAATGTAATGAACTATTTGAAATAAATATATGTACTTTTACTGGAAACAATAAGCAAAGACCAAAATTAAACATATGGATTTTCTTAATATGTAAGATGCGGTAATTATATATAGCAAAGAAGTGATATTCATATAGATGTACTCTGAAAGGCATGGCTGTGACAACTTTCCACACTGCTTATGGCTAAAAAATAATCTCACTTTTTTTTTTTTGCTAGTCACAAAGTGTGTTAGCTTTTGTATGTATAATTATGTGTGATTAAGGTTGCTGTGAAAATATAAAGCACATCCTAGTCATTATATATGTCATATTACTAATCTCATTTGTTATGTTTATTTCTCTCTAGGTGTGTTTTCCATTCTTTTGAAATAGAAACATTTTATAATTTGGTTGAAGATTTTTTTAATAAATGGTATTTCATAATGTAGTTCAATAACTGCTCAATTTGTGCTAATGTCATGAAAAAAAGAATAAATGAGAATAGGGGAATGTAAGGGTCAAAATACTTGTAAATGGTGTCAGTATGGGTTACTTTTTCAGTCATTATTTCAAGTGGCATTCAAGTTGATAATTATTTCAAGTAGTATTCAGGTTGATGATAATCATTCTTACAAACTTAGCAGAAACTCTTGGGGTTGTTAACAATAATTGTTAAAACAATAGCACAGGTTGAATGTGTCATGGAGATTTATAGGATGGCAGTATCCCCATGAAAAAGCAGCCTCATAGGTCAGAAAACCATTATTTTTCAATTTTCAACATGTTAGAAAACCTTTCTTTAACTACAGTTATTGTAAAAGCTATTGAGGGAGCCACATGAAAAATTATAGTACTTGACATACTTAATTTTGACAAATACTCATCTAGAATAATTTATTTTTGTTGTTGTATCATTTTTTGCATGGAACTGATCCTCAAAGACACACATTTTATTTCCTTGATGGTGGGTTGCAAATAGTGAGCTTTGATGGTCCTTTGATTCTCATTGAATGGAAATCCTGAACTGTTAGGAGAAAGCCTCTGTGTTGTAGCACAGTCTAAACAACGTAGGTTTTGTTTTAAGAGAATGTGGGTTCAGATCCCACCTGTGATATTTGCTCTGTGTGTAACCTTGATTAACCTTCACAAGTTGTCTCCCGTGCCTAGAATGCTTGCCCTCATTTCAGGATCCTCAGATTCCTTCAAGGATCCGTTCAAGTGCTGCCTCATTCAAGAAGCCTCCAGTTGTTAATGCTTATTCCCACTCATGTATTTTTTAATATATAACCTGAATTGACATATGAACATGTCCCCTTGTAGAATATAAGCCCCTGGAGGACAGGAACTCTCTTACTTTTGTATTTGTATCCGTAGCACTTAGCACAGTGCCTGCCACATAGTATATTAAATGCTTAAATGTTTGTTGAATTATGAAATTCTGGGAAATTATAAGTTCAATGAATTTTGATAGCCCAAAGTCCTTGTAACAATCACCAATGAGCTTTTGTAGGTGATTCCTGAAGATATGCAATACCTCATTGGATTTGTGCTTACAAAGGAAGGACAGATTTATGAACTGACCATGAGCCTGAAGATGAGTCTACTTTCAGTTATCACAACTTACATGTAAAAGCCCGTTAGTCGATAGACATTTATTCAGTGCCTGCTATGTGCTGGTTACTGCATTGAGCTCTTCTGAACAAAGATAGGCAATCCCTGCTCACAAGGACCTTGTAATCTACCAAAGAGATAGCATGTGAACAGCGAGGTACAGACAAGCTCTATATGGGATAAATTGGAAATTGTCAACAGAAGAAAGGCACGAGAATTAAGAGGGATCAGGAAGAGCTTCCTGCAGGAGGTAGGATTTTAGATGGGACTTGAAGGAGATAGAGATGAGGGGGGGAGAACCTTCCATACATGGGGGACAGCCAGTGAACATGGCCAGTCAGGAGATGGAGTGTCTTTTTTGAGGAACAGCAAGTGAGGCAAGTGTCACTGGATCACAGAGTATGTGCAGGGAAAATGTAAAGTATAAGAAGACTGGGCAAGTAGGGAGAGGCCTGGTTATGAAGGATTTTGAATGCCAAACAAAGGATTTTCTATTTGATCCTAAAAGTGATAGGACGCCACTGGAGTTGACTGAGCAGGGAGATGGTCAGAACTATGCTTTAGGAAGATCACTTGGGCTGCTGAGTGGGGGATGGACTGGATTGGGGAGAGGCTTGTGCCGGGGAGATAAACAAGCAGACTATTGCAGTAGTCTGGGAATGGGGAAATGGGGTCCTGTACCAGTGTGGTGGCAGTGTCAGAGGGGAGAAAGGGGCATAGATGAGATATGTTATGTCAATGCAGCGTATGATTTTCGTTGGCAACACGTAACTCCAAGTTATCCATCAGTTCAGTTATACCTCATAGAAGATTGTTCAGCAATGCTGAGAGAAAAGAAGATAGAAAAGTAATTTTTGAGCCATCTTATTTGGGATGTTGGCAAATAGGGTATATCAAGTTCTCTGACAAATCAGTGATTTACAGAGTGATTGAAATAATCTGCTTTCTATGTGGGTTTGAAACTTAGACCTATCAAATATGTCACTTTGGGATCTTTTGCAATTTTTTATTATTCTTAGTTTGAAGTTAACAGTGAATAGCAAAACCAGGGGTTTCCTGGACTGTAGCTAACGTTGAAATGATGCTTTAATCAGATGGGCACATGTTATAGATGCCCAGATAGCTACCATATTTATAGCGAGTGGAAGTGTGTTAATTACAAGTTGGCAGTGTAAAAGAATTGCTCTAAGGATGTACTGAAGTAGGATTTTAGTGAAATATAGGTATGTATTGTTGGGACTCAGCAACAAAAAAAAAAAAACAAGCTTGAGTCCACTGGGATAGCTCATTTTGAGTTTCAAAATGGCTCAATTGCTACTTAGCTGAAAAGATAAGGTGATAAACCTGGACAAGTCCTGCAAATTTTAGTTACTGCCCCAAACCATAGAACAATACTCTCCTAAATTACTGATCTTTATTTGCAATGCTGGCAGCAACAGCTATTAGCAAAAACATTTATTCATTTGTTCACTTAACGATTTGTTCTGTAAATGTTTACCAAGTGCCAGTTATATACAAGGAAGTATGGTAGGGTATAAAGCTTGATTTGGATCTAGGTTGTGGAACTCTGCTTTGGTAGGGCTTAAATCAATTTATAAATTCTTGAGAAGAACATCCCATTGCCTTTAGTTAGTAGGATCTCACAGATTTTAAGACTGGCCAAGATTCGTTATACATGGTTGTCTGATTAATGTTTACTCATTGATTTAGAACACATTTATTACATATACATTATGTTCATGGCACTATAGAGTAGACACTGGGGGAGAGAGGATAAATGAAATATGGTTCCTGTTCTTAAGGAGCTTAAAATATAGTAGAGGATAAAAAATAGCAGGATGCAAATATGTGAGAGGTACTATCAAGGTGCTATTTGAGTTTTTTAAAAATTTATTTTACTTTTAATTTATGGAATAAAACAAGCATTTCCATAATACAGTATAATAAAAAAAGATGATTGCATATGAACCTGCAAGTCTGTAAAATATTTTTGAGTTTTTAAGAGGGTGAGACTGCTTTCAGCATGGGAAATCAGGAAAGTATGAGATAAGGGTGGAAAATTGGGTCAGAGCCAGATTGTGGAAGACCTTGAATGCCAAACTAAGGATTTTGAACTTCATTAAAAAGTCCATGGGGGGGGCAGCTAGGTGGAGCGGTGGATAGAGCAGTCAGGAGGACCTGAGTTCAAATCCGGCCTCAGACCAAACACTTGACACTTACTATCTGGGCAAGTCACTTAACCCCAATTGCCTAAAAAAACCAAACCAAAACAAAGAAAAAACAACGAAAAATAAAAGTCCATGGGGTTTTATTGAAGGTTTTAGAGTTAGGGAGGGTGTGTGTGTGATATGATTAGAACTATGAAATCTGGATGTATTGGTGGGGGGAGAGACAGGATTTACTTAACATGGGGCTGATTAAGACTTCACTAAAATATGAAAAGAATTGTTATTGTTGAGTCATTTCAGTCATGTCTGACTCTTTGCAACTCCATTTGGGGTTTTCTTGGCAAAGATACTGTAGTGGTTTGCTGTTTCCTTCTGTAGCTGATTTTACAGATGAGGAAACTAAGGCAGACAGGGTGAAATGACTTGCCCAGGGTCACACAGCTAGTAAGTGTCTGAGACCAGATTTGAACTCATGAAGACGAGTCTTCCTGGCTCCAAACCTAATACTCCATTGATTATGCTACCTAGCTGCCTATGAAAAGAGCAGGGTTTTCTTTTTTTCTTTTTTGGTGTGTTAGTGAGCAGGTATTATGACAAAGTACTTAGGTGCTGCAGGAATGGTGCTACTCTGTTTCATGCGAGACTCCCAGAGGAGAAGAGCTAGATAAAGCAATAGACAGATGTAGATTTAATGTAATAATATTTAATAATTAATAAATTAATGATTTATTAAATTTAATAATAATTTAATTAACATAAATGTATTAGAGAGAACAAGTAAAACAGTCATTCATGGCTTGGGGAACATAATTTTTAGTTCTCAATGCTGTAACTGCTGAAGATGAGAAAATAAAACTTGCAGGAGTGATAGCATCAACTAGCTTCGTAAGACTAGGTCATCTCGGTCCTCCGATGCAGCTTACCTACAATCAGTTTGAATCCCATGCACGGGGCAGTGGCATATGTTTAGTAACCAGCTCTCTGCGGGGAGGAAATGTAAAGCACAACACATTTAAAAATTTTATCTACGGTATTAACATTTTCTCCATCACTGTCTTAAGTCTAGATAACCAATGAAACAGTAAATCAAGCCTTGACTTACAGCATTTGCTGATTCCCAAGGTATAAATGTTTATACTGAAAATTTAACAATTGTCTCTTAAGAGTCAGTACTAAGCCAGCTCCAGTATATTCCATGATTCCATGTATCTTAAAAATGAACTTTCTACTGCTAATCAGATCTTCTGGGAGAATATTAGGTAAAAGTGAACCCAAAGACACAAGGACCAAGCTATAAACATGTTTTCTCCTTATAAGGGTCTCCTAAAAGTCTTAGCACATTGGTAGCTTAAAACTGGATCAAAACTTCTGGAATGCTCTTGTATGCTAAAATAATTTTTTTTTTCCCATAGTGGAGCAGTTTTCAAACTTTTTTGCTTTCAGAACCACTTTATACTTTAAAAAAAATTGTTGCTGACTCAGAGAGCTTTTGTTTATATGAGTTATATCTATTGGTATTTGCCATGTTAGAAATGAAAGCATCTTAGTATTCTTACGAGAACAGTTTGACTTCATGGATCCCCTGAAAAGGTCTAGTCCCTAGATCGCACTTTGAGAACCTTTGACCTAGGACAGGGGTAGGGAACCTGTGGTCTTGAGGCCACATGTGGGCCCCTAGGTCCTCAAGTACAGCCCTTTGACTGAATCCAAACTTCACAGAACAAATCTCCTTAATAGAAGGATTTGTTCTATAAAATTTGGACTCAATCAAAAGGTACAGTTGCTGTTTCATTCTTAATAGTGATATTAAAATATCTAATAGAAGTTTCTTAGATCATAAGGAAGAGCTAGTTTACTAAATTACTCATTTTATTCATTACAGAATACTTTTAATTTTTGATCTTTTGAGCACATTTAAATATGAAATACTTTATGTGTATGTTTCAGAATTATTGAAAATTATACTAAGGTGACATTTGTTGACACATCCATTTAGTTTCAGAGTAGTAATTTGATGTCAGACTTAGAATAGAGGGACTGAGAGCTCCCTTTTTTACTTTAAATGATAACATGAAAGAACATTGTACTTAGGTCAGAAAACTCTAGGTTCAAATCCTGTCTCGGCCATTTGCTAGGTATACACGTCATGTCACTTGGATCCTGACCCTTGTTTTTCTCATCCATAAAATGAGCATAGTTATATTTGCAACACTAATAGCTAACATTATATTATGCTTTGAAGTTTGGAAAGCACTTTACGTATACAATATTATCTTATTTGATCCTTACACCAGTCCTCTGAGTTAGATACCATTTTTATCCCCATTTTACAGCTAAGTAAACTAAGACTGATAGAAGTTGTGACTTGCCCAGGATCACAGAGCTAGTGTCAGGGACAGCATTTCTTGACTCAGGTCTTCTTAACTCTATGCACTAAGCCTATGCAACACTACCTAACCTACCTCACAAGATTGTTGTAAGGATCAAATCAAATAAGTGCTCTGTAAATGTAAGCTGTGATTACTACCCTCAATTAGAAGTTGAAAGGTTTTTGTTAGGTATCTGAATCCAGATGGTTATCCAGTATGAAAATAGTTATATGACATGTATTCAAAGATGTCAAAAAGTAGGATAGGGGGTGGGAACCACAACGAACTAAAAAATAGCTTGGTGTCTGGTTAATGACTAAGTTTATTTTTGGAGTTATTTTTAGCTTCTAAACTGAGCCCTAAAGAACCAGTGATTCTATAATCTAGCTTGCTTCAATTTCCATTTTTTTTTTGATCCCTAGATTGTTGTAGGTGATAAAGTCGTATTGATGCCAGTCAATGCAGGACAGCCACTACATGCGAGCAACATAGAACTTCTAGACAATCCAGGATGTAAAGAGGTAGGTTCAAGGAAGAGAGACTGAATGTGGGATATTTGTATAGCATTTGTTTTTCCATACACATAATTTCTTTAGGTGCTGTCTTCATGAAAAACTAGCCAGTACCATACATAACTAAGCTTTAAAAAAAAATAGACACTAAAGTCAAATCATTGCATATTTAACCCTGTTAGATGGTAGTGAAGAATCCCGCATCTCCTTTCTCCTGATACTGGTAGTTTGTTATGTAGTTTCCATTCTAGAGTGGGGGGGGTCAGTTAGCTATTCTACATGGATAAGATGCATTTGAAATAACTTTCCTAACCACTCGGACACCTGCCCTTCCTCTGTTGGCCCTGGCTCCTCGAGGCTCAGTCTATGGTTTAAAATCATTCACATAAAATGTTTCATAAATTTATCACAAATTTGGCTCATTATTTTGTCCCCACCCAATACTCTGGGAAAATCTCCAAAAAATATAGCTCATGTCTCATTTCCCATTAAGATTCTCATCTCTGTTCTCACTTTGCATGACCCAAAAGGAAATCTGCAGTCACATTATATATAGATTAGACTATCTTTACTGCAAAAAAAAATTAGAATTTAAAGACATAATAATGAAATGTCAAGAGACTGTGGTTAAGGTTAAGGGTCAGCAAGCTCCATTCCCAACAGTAGCAGATATCCCATTAATTAAGAAAAAGTGTTCACAACTTTACTTTTCTCAAGGGAACTAAACCCCTTTCTTTCCTGTACCCCTTGTCTTCAATACTTGTAATTGGGAGATACCAAATGCTTTTGTTAGGGAACCTCTACCTGCTTCCTATAGCTAAAGTTTCAAGGAGAAAAGGAAAAAATTCATGTCACCAACATCCACTTCGGCTAGGATCCCATGAACTCTGGCTGCAAGCATGAAGTCCCTGTTAGATCTGGGGTAGGATAGGGTATATCTTGGCATGGTAGCCTTTTGGTGGCAGTTCCTACATTACTAGCCTACATTACTACGTTATATATCCATGAAAGTGTGAGAGAGAAGGAATGTGGAGAGAATTCTCTTTCCACTGTATCTTCACTCCCTCACCCGCTTTGCACCCAGGTGTCGCTTTCTTATGTGGTGTTGCTTGTTGTAATGTGATAGGGCATCCCTGAGCGTTGATTTTGTTTTTTTTAAATCCTGCTTGTCACACCGATTACTGAATTCCCAGCAAATCTGTTTCTGTTCTGTGGAATGCACATCTGGGCAGAAACTAGGGTAAAGTGAAGGGTGAGCCTGCAAAAGTAGGGCCTAAATTGCAATTTTTCTAATTGTTTTATGGAATTTAATTCAATAAACATTTTTAAAAAGTGCTTACTATGAGCCAGTCATTAGGGGATGGGAAAATAGAAAAAGAAAGACAGTCCTTGCCTTCAAGGAGCCTGCAATCTAATGGAGGAAGACAATACACAAAAGGAAGCTGAAAAGGGAGCGATGCCAGCAGGTACCCAGCACCAGGGCGTGATGTTTCATGGAGTTGATACCAAACAGAGACATAGATAGAAAATAGAGAACCCATGATGGAAGATCATTTTACTGGGACACATGCTCTATTGACCAAAGGTGCTTGTTCCTTGATTATGTTAAAATAAAGCCTCATACTATATTATTGAACATGATTAGATATTTTATAATGATTATACATTTTTTTTTCTTTCATAGGTTAATGCCGTTAATTGCAACACTAGCTGGAAAATCACTTTGTTCATGAAATTCAGTTGCTATCGTGAAGATGTACTCAAAGGGGTATGTAGTTTGGGAAAATGAAGGTTTTCTTATTGAATTAGTTATATGCACACCTAATCATTGATTAAAACAATTTAATATATTTATTACTGATCTTAATTTTTGTTCTTTGGCCTAGGTGATCTTTACTAGTTGTGGGCCAGTTACATAATACTTTTAAGCTTCAATCTCCTCATTTGTAAAATGGGGATAGTGTTTGCAATGCCTCCTGAAGGTTGAAATCTTTACTGTGTCATACAAATGTAGGGATTAATGATAACGTTTATCATAATCATTTTATTATGGTGATGATGTTATCTAGTCATTTGAAGCAAATGTGCCAGAGATGGCCTGTTTTTTGCCCATTAAGTTTAGCTTTTATGTCTCTCAGTGGGCTTGGATAGAGCCAGCACAGAAATCAAGGAAGAAAGTTGATTGACCTGGACACCCTCCAGGAAGAATAGAGGGAGGTGCTTGAAGGGAGCAAAGAAAACATGAGTATCTGGTTTCCTCCACTGTCACAGGAAGTGGCTGTACTTCAGATGTATTAGACATTTTACTCTTTCCTGAGATTCTCCTTCTTTGCTTCTGGATGACAGACCCCTCATACAACTCCTTGAATTCATTCAACAACTTTCAATGTGACTTCTGAAGTATAGAATCCATTGCCAAACATTCCAGTTAAAACTTACCACAGCCTCTTGAGATGAATAAGGGAAAGTATTGTAGTCCCCACTGGATAGGCATGATAAATGGTTATTTTTGTCATAATCCCAAATCAAATAGATTCAGAAACTTTCCTTTCACTGGCTTTCTTTGTGAATTGAGAGCATCCGCTTAATTGTTTGGAAATAAAGATGTCACTTATTTATTTTTCTAGGGTGATGTTGTTAGATTGTTTCATGCAGAACAAGAGAAGTTTCTGACCTGTGATGAATATGAGAAAATCCAACATATTTTCCTTCGGACAACTTTGCGTCAATCAGCTACGTCTGCCACAAGTTCTAAAGCACTCTGGGAAATTGAGGTATGTAAATTTATTTCCCTTCTAAATAATTTACAAAGAAAAGACAAATATAAACCAGATATTTTGTTAGATCCATTGTTCATGAATGGTCAGTAGATCAAACAACAGACATTTGATAAGTACTTATTAGATTCCATGCATTGTACTAAGTATTAGGAATACAAAGAAAAGAAAAAATATGGCCTGTGCCCTCAAGGATCTCACATTCTAATGGGGGAAGCAACATATAAGCAGCTGTGTACATACAATAAAAAACCTATTATCTAAAACTAGGTGAAATTGGTAGTATAGTGGATACAGTGCCATGCCTTGAGTTGGAAAGACATCTTCCTGAATTCGAATCTGGCCTCAAATACTTACTAACTGTGTGACCCTGGGCAAGTCATTTAATCCTGTTTGCCTCAGTTTCTTCATCTGTAAAATGAGCCAGAGAAGGAAATGGCAGACCACTCCAGTATCTTTGCCAAGAAAACCCCAAATGGGATCATGAAGAATTGGACACAACTGAAACAACTGAACAACAACAATCACTATTGTCATAGTGATATTGCTGACTTGGGAAATATTCAACACATTGTTATATCAACTCAAAGTGTGGTATCCTGGATATCACTAAACTAAGATTCTATTCCTGTTCTGAGCAAGCCTGGAAAAAGGAAAAGGCCCAGAAACTAAATCAAGAATCTGGACAAGTTCTAAAGGAATAGCAATTGGGGGGAAGCTACACCATGTTTCCAGTAGTAGACTTTTGATCCTGAGAAATTCATCTTTAGGTAAAAGGGCATGTACTGATAAATGTTTACTAATCAACTCTCCAGAAGAAAAATATATGCATGTTACATTTTAAAATTTATTCCATCATTTTCTTGAGTCTAGACAATCAACAAAACAATAAAGCAAGCCTTGATTTGTAGCATTTACTGATTTTTAAGGTATAAAGGGTCCCAGTGGAAATTTAACAGTCGGCTCTCCTGAAGTGGTTCCAGACTGTAAGGCCTTATTTTCAAATATAAATTATGAATGTAATATGATACATGGTTAGTCAAAATTTTTTTTTGTGACTTGCCTGTCAATTACAGAGCATTTTTGCAATTCATTAATTTTCCATTTTCTTATTAGGAATTTGTTGTTGTTTAGTTGTTTTTAGTCATGTCCAACTCTTTGTGACCTCATTTGGGTTTTTCTTTGGCACACATGCTGAAGTGATTTGCCATGTCCTTCTCCAACTCGTTTCACAGATGAGGAAACTGAGGCAAACAGGGTTAAGTGACTTGCCCATTGCCACACAGCTAGTAAGTGTCTGAGACTAGATTTGAACTCAGGTCTTCTTAACTTCATGCCCAGCACTCTATCCACTGTACTACCTAGCTGTCTTTATTAGAAATAGTTAGCTTAAAGTATATTAGGACAAGCAATTTAATCTCCTTGTCTTCAGTAATTCACCAGGAATATTGACATCATTTAGCTGTGGTTGTCATTGTCTTGGTCTATAGGTGGTGCATCATGATCCATGCCGAGGGGGAGCAGGACAGTGGAACAGTTTATTCAGATTCAAACATCTGGCAACTGGAAATTATTTAGCAGCAGAGGTAAGAATATTTGCCCCAGTAATACTTAGGTTGGTTCTGTGTGTTCAAAGTAGAACAGAATATACAATTCCAAAGTGAGTTGGATTCTCTGCATCATTGTGCAAGTGAGTAGACAATCATTAGTTGAATTTGGTAGTTTCCTGTAGAGGCAGTAAAATTTCTGTTAAAAAAGGAGTTCTGAACATAGGCTTTTTTTATATAGGTAAAAAAACCCAGAATCTTTTTACTTCACTTTTTCATAAAGGAAAACAATGTCATTCCTAACCTCCACCATAAGACTACTTCATAAGGCTTAATTTGTTTTCTTTCAGTGCAAATGGAATTGAGTAATTAATTTGGTTATGATGTACCCTATAAAATCTGATTTAGTACCACTGTTTTTAAAAATTCTATCTTTTTTTTTTATCATTTCATTTCCCAACACAGCCATCCTTATGCCCTACCCAGAGAGTCGCCTCTGTAACAAAGAATAAAGACCAATGAGAAAAAAGAGGCAGTTCAGCGAAACTAATACTTCAAACAAGTTCAAAGTATTTGTAGTACTTTATATCCATAGTCCCCCACCTCTACAAAGAAAGAAAGTATTCCCATAGCTCTTCTTTAGAGACGAATTTGCTTATTATCGTTATATAGTGTTAAGCTTTGATTTTTATGTTGTTTTCTCTATTTACATTGTTATTATTGTGCATATTATTTTCTTGCTTAGTTATCTAGCATTTATTAAGCACCTCCTATGTGCTGGGTATTGTGCTAAGCATTGAGGATATAAAGAATGTAGAATTCACAGTCTAATGGGAGAGATAACATGCAAACAAACATGCAAACAGTACGTACTGGTTCTGCTGAATTCAGTTTGCATCAGTCCATGTTAGTCTTCCCATGCCTGTCTGTATTCTTCATTTTCATCGTTTCTTCAAGTGTAATAACTTTCCATGACATTCATGTACCATAATTGTTAAACTATTTTCCAGTTGAACAACATCTATGTTGCTTTCAGTTCTTTGCTATTACAAAAAAAGCACCCCTGTTTTTATAGTACCCTTCTGACTTGGTACACATTTAGCTCATTGTTTAATGTAGCACGCCCCAGATCTCTTCAAGTTTATCTTCAGTTGCCAGTCTTGCACTAAGTGGGTGGTTTTCATTTTCTGAGTCATTGGAGAGGAAAGGGTTTGTTTCCTGAGACATTGAGCTGCCCCTAAACTGTCAATAAAATCTTAGAATTACAAAGCTGTTTCTCTCCCCCTCCTTTCCATTAAAAGGCTATGTAGATGATGTATGAAAATAACTCCAGAAAAATAGTAGAACTGATTAAGTTAAAATTGGTGTTCATTAAAAATGGTCACTTCCTTTTAAATATAAATATGGAGGGATCTCTTTTAGAAGTGCTGTAATATTCTTATACTCCCCTCTCCTTTATCCTATATCTCTGTATACATTTTCTGTTTTATTTTGAGGTTCCAGTCACGGGTTGTGCCAAAATCAATAAGGTTTTATTTAGTTTTTGCTATATGCCAGGCATTGTTCTGGGTGTTGGGATATAAAAACAAAAATGAAATATCCTTGCCCACAAAGAGCTTATTTTCTATAGAGGAAATTAGCCTATGTATATATAAGTAAATAAAAAAATATGATGTTAAGATAGGGCATTAGCAGTTGAGGGGATTAGTAAAGGGCTCATGGAGGAGTGCTACTTGTACTGGACTTTGAAAGAATCTAGGAATTCTGAGAAGTAGAAGTAAGAAGGGAAAGCATCCTGAGTATGACTATGAAAAAGTGGGGAGAAGAGGGATGGAATATTGTGAAAAGAAACAGCAGGGGAGTGTATGAAGACTGGAAGGGTAAATACTGGAGCCCATTGTGAAGGGCTTTCAGTACCAAATGGACATGTTAGAGCAGGGTTCCTTAACGGGGAGGCTGTGAACATTAAAAATCTTTTTTGATGACTGTTGCAACATAATTGGTTTATTTTGTAATCTTATTGTTTTATTTCATGCATTTAGGGTCTCTAGGTTTCATCAATTCTCCAAAGGTGTCCTTGACACAAAAAGATCAATAACCCTCATCCTAGAGATAATAGGGGGCCATTGGAGCTTTTTGGATAGGAGAGTGACAAAGTCAGACCTGTGTTTTGGGAATGTCATTTTTTAGTTAAGTGGAAAATGGGTTGGAGAGAGGAGAAGACAGGAAGTCCAAGTAGGGTGCTATTGCAGCTGTCCTAGCAAATATTTTGGCCTGAACCATGGTGGTGGTGGTAGAATTGGACATAATGTTGCTGTGAATTAGCATCTCACTACCTCAAAATGGAAAATTACTTTTTCTTCTATATTTCTTGCCACCAACTCTCTATTGGGTGTGTAGATGTGTGTTTTGGTGGGAGTATGAAGGAAAAGTAGAAAGAGCAAGATCTGAGTGTGCCATAATCACACATTTGCCCATAAATATCTTCAGTTTTCTTGGGGTTCTGTGGTTGTCTGATTAGTGAGAGAGCATTCAGGGTTTCTCCTCTGCTGTAAGAAGCATCTCATTATCAAAATCCATGAATGAATGAAACACATGCTTGGACACATAACAGCTTTTCCTACTCTGAATGATTTGAGATCACCCTCATTCAAGTTAAAGTTTGAAATGAAAAGAAGCAGTAAGGCAGTCAGTTAATGTAAATGAATGATTATTGGAAAAATCAGAAACAAATAGGTAATAATAATAATAATAGCTAAAGTTTATATAGTGCCAGGCACTGCATTAAATGCTTTTACTATTAAGTGCAATTGTTATCTTATGTGATCCTCACAACAACCCTGGGAGGTAGGTGCTATTATTTTCCCCATTTTACAGCTGGGGAAACTGAGAATGACTTGCCTAGGGTTACACAGCTAGGAAATGTCTGGGGCTAGATTTGAACTCGTCTTCCCAGTGCTGTATATTCTGTACCACTTGACTGCTTTGGTTAGATGTCCTTCAAAAGGTAAAAGAGTGAGTGCTTAAATCTTTTTAGAACTTTAGGCTTTGTAATTTTTTTTGGTGGATTGTGAATGTAAGGAAAGGGGCCTGGCTGAAACAGTGATGAAGAAGAGAGATTTTGACAGCTTGGTTCACTAATAAATAATAATAAAACTGTAGAGAGCAGTTTATGTGATTTGATGCTACCAGTTATGTGGTGTGAAGCATTACAAGAGGTTATCCCCAGACCCTTTCTTAAAGAGATTGTTTGGAATAAAGTATTATGTTAATTTTACTTAACATGAATGACAAACACACATGAGTATATTAATACATGAGTACTTATTGAGTACTTTTAGAGTAAGTAATACAATTACATATAAAGCCTAAACTTTGACTATTGAGAAGAGTATATACTGCAAGAAGAACATTGTTGGAAGACAGCACCGCAGGTTTACTTTTAAATGTAAATATTAGTTCATTTGGGGTGGAATTTTCTTAAGAGTGTAGTGGATAGTGATGATCTCTTTGTACTGACCTATGACATTTTATGTAAGAACATTTTGGGTGTGTGTGTGTGTACTGTGCTCAAATGCAAATGATGAAAGAAGCTTGGTTGGGATTCTCTTTTCTAACTTGCTGTGATAAAAAGAGTAACTGATTCTTCCATTCTATTAAATTTTGATGTCAAAAACTCTGCAGAATTAATAATTGTTATCATTGAAATCTTTATGAAAATATGATGTAAACATTGTTTGGGTCAGGCAGGATTAAAAGGCATCATGGACTAATGCTCTCTCAAGTTCTTGACATTAATGTAGCAAGACAGTGGAGCTCTAAAGCAGAAAGCTGATAGAAACCTGACACAATTCAGCACAATCCTAGAGATGATAGTTGTGTTGCAGTAATTTTGTTCTGAATGGGTTTTCTCTTTCACTTGTCCAGGTTTTCCTCATGTCATGGAGTTTACAGGACAGAGGTTTCCAAACTCCCTGGAACTGAGATATCTTAGCTCTGTTGGATTACATTCTATCTTTCTGTCCCCAAAGTTAAAATGTTTCCTTTTTCAGAGAATTTCTGTACACTCCCTGAAATAGCTGAAGAAGTACAGAGGTGCTGGGGGAAAAAAAAACAACCCCCAAATCAACCAAAAAAACCAAAACAAAACCCAACTCCAAACTGAACCCAAATCTAGGATTATGTCAAATATATTGTTATAGGAATTGTTGTCAGATTATGGCAAATACATTGATATAGGAATTGTTGCCGTCTTCATCTTCTTCTTCATCATCATCATCATCATCATCATCATCTTCTTCTTCTTCTTCTTCTTCTTCTTCTTCTTCTTCTTCTTCTTCTTCTTCTTCTTCTTCTTCTTCTTCTTCTTCTTCTTCTTCTTCTTCTTCTTCTTCTTTTTCTTCTTCTTCATAATGTATGACCAACTCTGAGGAAGGCAAAGGAAGTAGAAAATAGTCTCCTAACTTTAAAAGCACATGCTCATCCTTTGCTTTAACAAGTGGAAAATGATTAATGTGTAAGTTTCCAGGTACAATCAGTTGTAGAGACTCTTTCATGCTATTTCACTGAATGTTTTTCAGCATTGCACATTGTGGGTAATTCATTCATAATTATGATGGGCTTTTGAATGATGTGTCAAAACAAAATTTGCCATATGGAAGAAGTAGGAACCTACTTCCCATCCTAATACATACAATCTGTCCACAGTTATCATTTAGTATAGAAGACAATGTGAGAATGTAAGAAACAACTAGAAAAGAAGATTAACAAGTGAAAAATAATTAATATGAACTATTCATTAAATGTTAAGGAATGTAAAGCTAAGATTAGTCAAGGAAAGCCTTTTGCTTTATTTAATGGATGTGGATATTCAGAGAAGAGCTGGCTGAGCATTTCAGTCATGAACAACACAGCAAAGGTAGAGAAACAAGAGGCTATGTGATCTTGTAGAAAGACTATTGAATTTGGAGCCAGAGTACTTGTGTCCAAAACCTGACATTTCTACTTCCTACCTGTGTGACCTTGGGAAAATCACTTACATTCTCAAGGCTTCCAGTGCTCACCTGTAAACGGAGAACATTGGACTAGATCTCTAGGATCTCTTCCAGCTCTAAATCTATGAATTAAGAAGATGTGCATGCACGCATGTACATGCGTATATATGTATACATATACACACATACATGCATACATGTTTATATATACACACATGTGTATATGTATGTGTGTGTATATATACACACATACATATATACATATATATATATATCTATATATATCTGGAAAAGTATAGGGAGAGTCTTAATTTGAAGGGAGCTGCTATGGTGAGAAGTACTAAGAGATTAAGTTGGATAGGTGGGGAATCCATTTGTTGAGGGTTTTGAGGAACAGCCTGAAGATTTAGCTTGATCTAAATGGGAGAAGACCACTATGGATATTTAAATGGGAAAGTGACCTGATGAAAGCAGATTTGAATAAGATTAACCTTGTGACTATGTGTGTATGTAGTGGTAATACTAAAGTATTTCCTTCCCTCCTCTATAAAACCACAGCTGCACACATACATTTAAATAAAGTATCTGGGGTTATTTGAATGTATCCTGGGAATCATCAGTAAATTGGATTATGCTGTGCTTGACACTTACATAGAGTTTCTGGTATATATGTTGTACCTACATTAGTTTATGCTGAAAAATATTCAGAAATGGCATTTCTTTGTTAGCCTGCAAGTATACTCCATAGAGGGAAAAACTTGGGGGGGAAAAGTTTGTGTTATTTATTGTGTATGGAAAGTATCAACTACTGTGCTTTGACACATGAATTTTGCATAGTGATAGTATTAAAGATAACCCTCCCCCAAATCCCCTGATCTGCTTTTGTATAATTCATATTTCAGGCATAGCACGTAAGCTAGATGTAGGCTTCAGTGATTTATATAATGGACTAGCTAACACCTTTTGTGAGTGAGATAACTCTTAATCAATTGGATAAAGCTTTACTGAGGTGCTTATCTATAGTCTTTCAGTTCAGAAAGATTATCCATACCCTGGATTATGGGAAAAAAAACCCCAAAACATTCTACATACCTTGCTTATCTTTTCTAAGTCTCTTTGTGATAAAGTTTTCTGGAACAGAAATGCAGAGTTTTTGGATAGCAAAGTAATTTTTTATTATCTAAAGGTAAATGTTGAGTTTAACTTAAGCTATTGCATTGTGCTTTAGTGTTATTATTCTTATGTTTTACTGTAAACGTTTATTCACTGTTTTAGAGCTTTAAGTATTGAGTTTGGGCACATCAGTTAATCTCTAGACCTTACTTTCCTCATTTGTAAAATCAAAATGCTGTACTAAATGATTTCTAATGTTTGAGCTTTAGGTACTTTAATTTATAAGCACTACAGTTAATCTCAAAACTCTAGCCAGGTAGGTGAAAGATTTCCTATTTTAGATGAAGAACATGAGCTACAGGTGAAGTCATTTTTAAGATCCCGTTTTAAGCCACTGTGAGTTTGGAAAAACATCACATCATTCTCAGAAATTACTTTCAGTCTGCATTACACTTATGAGAAAATCAGAATAGGTTTTGAATCATGGTTCTCAAGTTATCTAAGTTGCCTCTAAGCAGACATGTTATAATTACAAATATCTATGAAAACTTTGATAAATCTTACCTTAAATATAAAGAACTGTAACCCTAAAGTTCAACATAGATAAGAAAAACTAATAAAAATCATAGCTGCTATATTGCTTAGTTTCCCTATATTGCCTTTCAATATATACTTATTGAAGACTTCTGTATTCAGTGGGTTCTGTATTCTGATGGGTTATTTAAAAGGAGATAATGGTCATAATGACAGCTGACAGTCATATGATCTCTGAAACTTTTAAAAATGCTTTACATAGGTCATCTGATTTGATCTTACCTCTTTGGTGATAAGATGCTCTTAAACTTGAGAAGTTTACAGTCCAAGGAGGAGGATAAAATATGCATGCATTAAGATATAAGAGTAACATCCAACAAAGTACGAGGGAGTACAGAATGGTGTTTATCTCTTGCCACGATTTTAATCCTTCTTTTTTATTCAGTTTGTTTGTTCTTGTGAGTTCTAAGGCAGCTAGGAATCACAGTGTCATGAGACATATTATTCAAGTTAAAAGAAGTATAGCGGTCAAACGTCTTATTGTTGTGGCGCCTCATCCAAACTGTTGAGCAGCATTGGTGACTGGATAAATACTCGTGGAACCCTATAAGAGGAACGCTCTGGTTAAATGACTAATTACTTTCAAAACTGACTTGTCTTCTCTGAAGGAAAAAGAATCACAGAGTTGGAAATAGTGCTGCTGGTGGTGGTGATGATATGTACTTTAAAGGTCATCCTGACTTAGTCAACTGACATAAGAAAAGTAAACTCATCAAGGTTGAGCAGTTTATCTCAAATCATGTAGGTCATTCGCGGCAAAGCCAGGATTAGAACTCCGGTCTCCTGACTCTGATTCTACTACAAAACAACTGAATTCACTCTTACAAATGTAACCGTTACATGTGTTATATATTAATTGTATTACATTACTATATAATGTTAAATAATATGTATTAATCAATATGGTATTAATTATATCTATTACATACACATGTTACCGTGTTATATATACTATTGTCCTGTCCTTCATATTTACTGATGCTTCTACTTGTCTTATTAATTTTTACAAGTGTGATTAAGGTGAATTGTGCTTACATCAAAACTAATCTAGAGTTTGTTCTAGTGTATGTGATCATTCACATCCACTTTTTGAAGTCTTGCATTGTTATTCACTTGAAACTTCCTTCTTCTTCCCCCTCTCCAAAAAGAACTACCTTGTTTTTGTTTGTTACAAACAGGCAGGGTCTGGGTTGTGCTGCTGTTTCTCAGGACTGCAACATCCCAGGTCTTTTGGTACTCATTCTTTCTTTCATTCCCTCTCTTCTTCTCCCCTCTCCTCTTTATCAGATACCTATTTCGTATCTAGCTTTTCAGAGAATATTTAAGGATAGGCACTGATTATAGGAGAAAGACACTATTTTGTTCAAATTCTGCCCCCTTACTTCAGATTACTAAAATGAATATAAATGAGATTTCCCCTTCACTCAGTTTAAAAAGTTTGATATTCTAATAGAAAAGAAGTGTTTGTAGTGAGGAAGATGTTGGTTCAGAACCCCACCTCAGACATTACTAGCTGTGTAACCATGGGCAAGTCACATAAACTCGGTAAACCTTAATGGGCTTAAAAATGTAAAGTACTAGAAAAATGTCGAGAGAAGTACTGTGGCATAGTGAATAAAGGGCCAGCATCGGAGTCCAGAAGATCTGGGTTTAAATCTAGCCTTTGCCTGTGTGACACTTAGCAAGTTGCTTAATGGTTCTGAGCCCCAGGTAACTTGATCTAAGACTCTTACTTATCAGGCGAGCTAATGGAAGGAGATGGAATTCCTCATGGGTAGCTTCTTACCATGTTCATTGTTTGTCCTTCATTCTTGAAGCAGACCATGACACCAGGAAGGTGATGTCAGGACAAGCTTCTTAAAATGAAATCATAGATCAGAGAGGAAAATTTTCAGTCATATTAATGATCTGATTTAAGGAAATAAAATATAAACATTTAAAAAGTCATCACTTCTCATACACTAATTGGAATTGTTCTCTTTAATGACTTTTCCCCAAAATATAATGGAATAGATAACACAAAATCAATATTTTGTTACTATGCTCTCTGTTCTCTGCATGTCACTCTTTAAAACCTTTGTTTATCTGTAAATAGGTGCAACAACCACCAGATGGCAGTAAACACTCACCTCTTGGTTTTTCGAATAGAATTAATTAATTTCTTTAAAATTATACTCTGTAGTGGTACTTAAGTACCCCTGTGTTAGTTCAAAGCCTCCTAATGGGACAATAGTTTTCAATAGCCTTGTTAGGAAACAATATAGTGTTATGATATGGTCACAGATTTGGAGCTGGAAGGGATATTAGGGGTGATCTAAGTCTTATTTATTAAATCACTTCATAGATGAGGAAACAAGTTGAGAGTGGAAGTGATTTGCCTAAGGTAACACAGATAATAAATAAGGAGCAGAGCCAGGATTGAAACCTGGGTCCCTTGACTCTAAAGGTCACTTGACTCTTTCCACCGTGGGTTGGCTGTTTTATACTTAGTGATAGAATTATACCTCTAGAGCAAGAAGGAACCTTGGCCAGTAAGGCCAATAGCCTCATTTTACATTGTTGGTGTTGTTGGTACTTCCTGGGCCTCATTTTACTTATAAGGAAACTGAAGCTTAGGAGGGTTATGTCTCGTCAGTTAGTAATCACCAGTGGTCAGATTTGAATCCAGTACTTTTGACTCCAGAGTTATTGATCTTTCCATTATTCTTGACTGCTTTTAAGATCAAAGGGAGGAGGATCTGGAATGCTAGCCCGTTGAGGGGACAAATATGTTATATTCAAAAATACATAAGGAAACTTTGTATGACTACATGGAGCTAAAAGACAATTCATCAGAGAAAAGGTAGTGTTATTTCTGTAAGGAAAATGGAAAAATATGATGAGATTAAAAGCCCCCATGTTTATTTTGTTTTGCCTTGATTCTATTGTGTTAGATGGGATATTGCAGCTATTTTCCATTTAGAATTGTTTAAAAATGCATTGGAAATTACAGGGTTAAATTGTGAGCTTTGAGGTGACTGGCCACAAAGAAGTCTTTGGGGGAACAATAATTTTTAGGTGTTTAACATAGGAAGTATGCGACTTCAGGAAGATGTTACCTGTGTAGGAGGTTTCTGAAGCTGCAAATGCAATAGGGACAATTGAGCAGAAGCTTAGAAAGCCTTAATATGGTTGGCAGCTGACGTTCCACTGTGGGAAAAGTACTGGGAGCTGCTGCCGGCCCTGCAGGAGGTGCTGCTGAATCATCAGCATTTGTGAAACTGGAAGTCATCCAAGTGTGGCTTCAGCACTAGCAGAGTTTAAGTCACCAAAATTAGGAAGAGATTTCAAACATTTCCCCGAGCTCCTTTCCTCTCCCTGTCAGTGTTTCAAGCCCCTTTCCTATGTTGGCTACCTGAATTTGAGGGCAATTGACTGGATCTTGATGGAGAAAGATCCCCTGGCATCTTAGGCTCCTCTGAATATGTAGAGGAAAAAAAAGTTGGTGGTCTGTCCATTTAGTTGGTTGCATAGAAGGTGATACTGATGGTCGAAAATCTAATATTATTTAATGCACTGTGCAGACAGAGTCACTTGCAAATGAGTGGATTAACTGGCTAAATTGACTTGCAGTCCTGCCTGCTACCTGGTTTGGGGTTTTGTTGTTGTTCTTTTTTTTCTTTTTTTGGTATCCTTTCTTACTCTTGGTTACTGTTCTTTTACCCAGCACACAAAGCACAGCCAGAGTTAGCAACCCCAGAGAAATCTGTCTGTTATTCCTATGTGCATTCCTCACTTTGCATCTCTCCTTGCTGAAGACAAAATGAAAATTACACTCATGCACCTCAAGTCCAACTTTCTAATGAACAACATTTGTCCTTGGATTTGTTAATTTGATGTTAAACACAAGTGAAATTCTTTTCAGCTAAACCCAGCAACTCCTGCTGTGATGGAGCATATACATGTTGCATCTAGTTATCATTGTCCAAAATATATGACTTGGCCCATGACATATTCATGCTCTCATTTCATTTGGGCTCTTACTGCTGCTTGGCTGGGTGTGTTACCCCTGTATTCCTTGGAACACACTTCCCCACAATGAAGATTCCAGAACATCTCCCTTCCCTTCCATCTCTCAGCTCTTAATGCTCTCAGCAAATGATGGTGCCTCCTTAATTAACAAGAAGATAGAAACCATGAATCCTGAGCTCCCTATCTTCCCTCTTCTCTACCTCCAGAGAAAGTCTGAGGGTATTCCCCTTCCTGTTTGTTTGTTTGTTTGTTTTTGACTAGGTAAAAGAGCCCATTTTCTGTCTCATTTCTTACCTACCCTTAAATCACTGAATGGGTGTTGCCTCAGTCAAACTGAGAACTGTTAAAGACCTTAGCTTAAAAAGGCCAAGGTCTCCCACTGCACCCAGGGCCATCTCCAGTCATCCTGATATATATCTTGCCACTGGACCCAGACGGCTCTGGAGGAGAAAGTGAGGCTGGTGACTTTGCACAGCCCTACCTCACTTAAATCCAATTCACTTGATTGTCATGACATCACCTCCCTGATGTCATGGTCCTTTTCGAGAATGAAGGACAAACAGAAACAACCTTCAGATATCTCTATCTCTGCACTTACCTGTTCTCTTATCCTTGCCTCCTATTTTCTATCCAATTCACCAAATACTCATTAATTATCTACTTTTCGAATGCCATTATGCTAGGCTGTGGGAGATATAAAAACATGTTCCCTGCTCTTAAGAAACTTATAATCTCAGAGAGATAAGACATGTTAATAAATCTTTATAAATACATTCTAGAATATGAAAAGTATCCCCAGTGCTTAGCACGGTGCTTATACATGGTAGGCACTTAACAAATGTTTACTGATGGACTGAGTGATAGATTATTTCTAGCTTGGAGAATCAGGAAAGATTTAAAGGAGGAGGTGACATTTGAATTAGGCTTTGAAGGATGGGTAGAAAATTTTAATAGATAGGAGGGAATAGGGAAATACATTCCAGGAATAGGAAATGATTTGAGAAGAATGGGATAAGTTTGGGTCCTGTCTAGCTGAAACAGTAGGCCTGTGATTTCACTTGTATAGACAATTAGTAATGAGGAAACACCTTCTACTCATGCAGATTGGTGCCTTCTATGAAACTTGTAGTCTTAGAGATCTGTCACTGGAAGCACTGAGAGGTTACAGCAGTATGTGTGAGAGGTAAAGCTGAATACAGGTCTTCCTGAGTCAAAAGCAGGCTATCTGCTTTGACATGCCACTTCACT
Organism: Phascolarctos cinereus; assembly: GCF_003287225.1. Lineage (NCBI taxonomy): Eukaryota > Metazoa > Chordata > Mammalia > Diprotodontia > Phascolarctidae > Phascolarctos > Phascolarctos cinereus. Next base: position 170,762,376 of record NW_027555514.1, read on the forward strand.
TTCATGCTGCTAGAATTAATTCTGGTGCCTGGCCTCTGTTGATCATTTCCAATTTATCCTGTATATAGCTTGTTTGTACATGGTTGTATACATGTTTCTGTCACATTAGACTGTGAACTCCTTAAGAGTAGGGACTGTCTTTTCTCTTATATCTTTGGTGTTTAGCACAGTGCCTGACACATAGTAGATACTTAATAAATGTTTATTGACTGAGTGACTAAAACATGGAGTGTGTGAAGTTGAGTAGTATGGGGAAAAAGGGTAGAAAGGCAGGTTGGAGTTAGAATGTGAGTGGCTGGATGAAAGGCTAAGGAATTTGGGCTTTTTTTGGTAGACGATAGGGATTTATTGAAATGCCTTAAACACTAGAATAACAACTGATCAGAGGTGCATATTGAGATTAAGAAGGATTGCATAAAATAGGCTGCAATAGAGAGAAATTGAAATAAGGGAGACCAATTAGGAAACTACTTTAGTAGTCAACTAGGATAGCATTATGAATGGAAACAAAGGGATGGAATGGAGCCAAGAGGCATAGTGTACATAGAATCAATAGGACTTGGCAAATGAATGAATGTGGTGAAAGGACAAAAGATGTCTCAGATTTCAAAGCAAGGTGCCTGGGAGAGTAATGATGTCATTCACTGAAAGAAATGTGTTTGGAATTTGGGGAGCATGTGACTCTGGATGTGTTGAGCTTGAGGTGCTGGTCTGATACCCAAATAGAGATGTCCGGCAAGCAACTGGATATATGAGACTGGAATTCAGGGTAGAGATCAAAACTGGGGCTCAAGTTTTGGAAGTCACCCAGTTATAATAATTGACACTGTAGGGATAATTGTTGTTGTTTGTCCTTCATTCTTGAAGAGGACCATGACAACAGGATGCCATGATGCCATGACTTGCAAGTGAATTGGATTTAAGTGAGGCAGGGCTGTGCAAAGTCCCCAGCTTCACTTTTTCCTCTGGAGCCATCCGGGTCCAGTGGCAAGATATAGATCAGGATGATTGAAGAGGGCCCTGGGGATAATTGACATCTCTAGTAGAGAGAATATTAAAAGAAAAGAGAGAAAAAGCTAGAGCCTTAGGGAATTTCTGTATATGAAAAAGAGATGACCCTGTTCCTTTTGTAAACTCAGCCCTATATCCTGAATTCTATCCTTTACCATCTTCTCTGGGACCCTGTTCCCTTAATTATCCTTTCTCTTTCTTATATCTTTAGTATCTCCATCTTACTTGTTATATCTTTATATCTATTTGCCTTTACATCTATATTAATATCTATCTATTACTATGTAAAAGATATAGCTATAAAGGTGAAATCATCAGGTATGTGTGTATATATACACATATTCATGTATTCTGGTTACATATATATCTACATATATTTCTGAAGCACAGATTTAACCATCATAATTCCCTGCTAATGCATTTTCAGTGACTCCTTAATTGCATCTAGAATCAAACACATACTCTTTAGCATTTAAAATTCATCATAGCCTAGCACTAGCTTGTTTCCAAACTTATTTCATATTATTCCCCTTCACACAATCTACTTTCCAACCAAACTCTCTTCCTGCCATTTTCCAAACTCTGAGTTCACTGTTGTGCATCTGTGTTTTCATAGAGGCTCTATTTCTTGCCTGTCTGATGCATTCCCTCTTAAATCTTCCACTTCCTTCAAGGGATTGTTTTAGGAGCTGTCTTTTGGAAGCCTGATACCTCCTGGTTCTTAGTTTTCTCTGCCTCCTCAAATTGGCTTTTATTTAGCTAATGGTGTAAATGTTGTATCAAGTAGGGTGTAAGCTCCTAAAAGGTGTGAACTTCTTTTCTGTTTGGTTTGCTTTGGTTTGGTTTGCTTTGCATACCTAGCCCAGTGCTTTCCTCCTAGCAGGTATTTAACTAAATACTTATTAAATTCAACTGAATTTTTTCAGTACCTTGGGATGCACAATGACTTAAAATCATCTTATGTTGTCAGTTGTTCTCTCATTATTTTCCTACTTATCTTGGATTTCAACTCCCCATTAGCTATTTCTGTGCTGTCCTTTCCCACCCAAAAATATTCTTCTTGGCAGAGAAAAAAAGGAGCAAATACGAACTGAAAGGTTCTAACCTTCTCCCTGTTGTCATTTGTCCACTCCATCTATCCTTCTCTCCATTGTTTGATCTTCCTTTCTCCCAATGTGTCTGCAAACTGCACCATCTTTTTGCTGTCTTTATCTCTTGCCTGGCCAGCCTCAGCCCATCCTGAGCTTTTACAGAAACTTATCATGCTTATATATTCATCCTCCTGCCTGCTTCCACTTCTTTAGATGTCTTTTAAAAATCTAGTGTGATTTTTAGTACATTTACAGTACAGTGATTTTCTAGTACATCTACACCAATTTCTTTATTAGAATTTTTTTTAAGAGACCTCCTCATTTCTCCTGTTCAGACCTTTAGAGGTATTTAGTGTATCAAATCCTAGCTGTAGTTTTTTTCTAAACCCATATATTCTCTAAAAATCTAGGGTATATGTCACATTATAACTTGCTTTTCTCTCCTTCTTCTTTTATCCTAAACCTAAACTGAGAGATGAAATGCTTACTTTTTCCTTCTCTGAAGGTTCCTATCATTTTCATTTCATCAATCAATTCCTTCTTATAGGTCAGAATCAAGGCCAGAATAGTAGTTTTGGAGGATGAAATTATCATTAAGGGAAGTCAAGAAATTATCTTCCGTAGTGCTTTTGGAAGACACACAGAGAGAACTCCAGCAGATGTGTGGATTTTGACTGAAGCCCCACCTTACTACAGTCACATCTCTCTGCCTAGCTTGTGATCTATTTTCTTGTCTACATTTGAGACATCTGGAGACATCTGGAACATACTCAAATGCCAGTACTACTTTACTTTCTGTTTTTGTTGTTCTTTATTCAAATGCTCTCCACCATGCTTCACCTCTCAAGTTCCTGTGTTTCCTTTCATATCTTATTAATTTAATGTGTAGGACTGCTAGGGGCAGACGTGCTAGTAGCTAAGTGTCATGGTAGATAAAATACAGTGCTGAACCTGGAATGAGGAAGTCAATAGAACTGAAGTCAAAACTGGCCTCAGAAACTTACCAGCTTTGTGAGCCTGGCCAACTCACTTAACCAATACCTGCCTTAGTTTCCTCATCTGTAATATAGGAATAAAAATAACACCTCTGAGAATTGTGATAAAGTGAGATATTTGTAGAGTACTTTGCAAACCTTGAAGTCCTATGTAAATGCTAGCTAGTGTTAATATTATTATAGTGCTGCTCCTTTTGCATAAGATATACTCTTCCAGAGTGATATTCGAGTCATATGTCACTTACTACCAAAGCTTAGTGATGTCTGTAAGGTCAAACATTCTTTCTTGCCATAGGATCTCCAATTAATTCACTTTAATACCTAAATTTTGCATATTTGCTTTTATGTCTGAGGCGATAGATTTTATTGAAGGCTCCTTTCTTGCATATTTTCTCCTCTGAATTATTGGCCATTTGTGTTGCTTCTTCACAAATGGAGGCTATACAAAAGTGGTTTTCTTTTCCCTTTTTCTGTTCAAAGCCTTTTTGATTTTGCAAGACTGTAGACAAATATGTTTTTATCAGCCTTTCTGGTTGTACTCCATCACTTGTAGGAATCTAACATTCTTTTTAAGCTATGGTCCTGAAATCCATATTGCATCGTTGGACACCATCTTTTCAACCAAATGTTCGCTTCCCAAATGTGTCTTTCTTTTCTGAATGCTTTGCCTTAAATTGGCAGCAACAGTGAAAATAACACCTGTGTTTCCATGGTCTTGACATTAGACGAATGAAGTAACAGAGTTAGAGAAATCAATTGAGTTGCCCATGTTCACATGGCTAGCAAGTTTCATAGCCAAGACTTGATTCTAGGTCTCCTAACTTCTGGTATAGCAACCTTTCCTATATATATATATATATATGTATATATATATGTATATATATATATATATGTATATATATATATATATATATTCATATGCTGAAAAACATGTATTACACAGATAATGACATGCATCTAGACAAATAGCCCACTGAGTTAATTTATAGAGGCAGTGAAGTGACATAGTTGACAGAACCCCAGACCTGGAATCAGGAAGAACAGAGTCCAAATCCAACTTTTGATACTTAACGGTGTGACCCTGGGAAAGTTACATAACCATTTGGTGCCTTAGTTTCTTCATCTGTAAAATGTGTATTAGAATAGCATCTCCCTTCCAGGATTGTCGTGAGGATCAAATAAGGCATTTGCAAAGTGCTTAGCATAGTGCCTATCCCAGAGTTGGCATTTAATAAATACTTGTCTCCCTTCCTTCTATAAGTATATGGTTTTAGAAGTGTATATATTTGTGACTATGTGTGTATATGTATATAATTATAGATATATTATATATGTATATATGTGTGTGTGTGTTCAAGTGTACAAGGAACTATGTCCAGAATTGAGAAGGATGAGATGAGATCAAACTGTATCCCAAACTGATCACTGCCACTAAAGTCCATCTTTGATAACAGTAGTACTTCAATGATGAAAGATGGCCATGAATCATGGATTCCCCATCTTAGGGGAACCAAGATCACAAATAATGCATGGGACAATGGAAGGACCTGTGGTGGGTGTCAGTAATCTACAGAATATTACCAATGATGATTTGCCTGTGGGGAGTGGTATAAAATATATCATTAGAGGCCTGTATGACTAGAAAAAGGAAATGGATTTTTCATATATAGCAAATAAGACAAAAATAGATGGGCTGCTCATGTATTGCATGATATTGGTGTTAAAGAGATTGACTTAAGTAGCAGTGAGCAGTATTTTTGGCAGCCAAAAAAGTTAGCAAAATTTTAGGCTGTCTTGATAAGGGATGGTGCAATGGAGATACAAAGACAAAACAAAATTGTTACTGCCTTCAAAGAATTTCCATTCTATTTGGGTAAATTAAGAGAGTAAACGTTTATTAGAGGACTAGAATTTAAGTATATCTTGAAGGACCAAGAAAGACTGAAGAGCACTTGCATATACTAGAATGAAAATTTTTATTTCAAAGTAAAACCATGATATCTACTTGCAATTATTTGTGTTTAAATTAGATTTTCACAGATAGGAGAAATTATAGTAAATTATAGTAATTTAAAAAACCTTGCATCTATTACTAGAAAGGTGGACAGGGATGCAGTGTTTTACAGAGGTACATTTAATTCAGTGCAAGAAGATAGAAAGTATGAAAAGAAGAGATGGATAATGTAGAGAAGTTTTTTTTTTAACAATTAAGTGGGTGTGGCTCAGGAGAAGAGACGAGTAATGCATTTCCTTCCTTTTTGTTGGAAAGATGGAGGATTATTTGATTTTATTTATCTTTTTTTTTCTGTTTCAAAGGAAGGCTTACTGGGTAGGGATTGGAGCACTGTATTCAGAAATTGTGTTGGTAAAACAAAGGATACCACTAAAGTTTGGGGAAAAGAAAACCCAATTCACAATCCAAAATGAGCAGCTAGATGGCCTGGGTCAGGAAGACTTCTCTTCTTGAGCTCAAATTTGCCCTCAGACACTTACTAGCTGTGTGGTCTTAGACAAGTCACTTAACCCTGTTTGCCTCAGTTTCGTCATCTGTAAAATGAGCTGGAGAAGGAAAGGGCAGTATCTTTGTCAAGAAAATCCCAAACGGGGTCATGAAGAGTCAGACACAACTGAAAAATGATTAAATAACAACAATTAAGAAGGAGGCCGAAAATGAAAGGAAGAATCCTAGGAGTATAAAAGTACTGGGAGAGTACAGAGGATGGAGGTCTTTTCTGTAGGAGACAGATTCTCTGAATCTCTAGGATCCTGGGAGCAAGAAGTGCAAGTTTAGCAGCCATAGCTATCACTTAGTTGAGTTCTGTACCTTTTGCAGTCCAGTGGTGATGGAGGTTGGTGAATGGACAAAAGAGTGGAAAAGCATTTACTTGTTTACTAAAGAATTGTGCTAATTGCTTTAAGACAAAAGTATAAAAGTGAGACAGTCCCCTCCTGTTTGGAAGGTACTGAAAATGCTTTATTTTTGTGGCTATCCTTTGTCTCCGTTATTGTTCACCTCCTCCTAGAGCCTGACACAAATTAAGTGCCTGATAAAATGCTTGTTGATGATTTAGTGGCTAGGAAGGGAGGTGTAGTGATTTGTTTTGAGAAGTCACTAGTATGGACTTTAGAGAGTTAGGAGATTTGGTTGCCACACCCTTTCCAGGAGCAGTGGAGGTATTTGATTTTGAGGAGGGGGCTAGGATAGAATTTGAAATATGGCTGAGGTCAGCTAGATATTGTGAGTCCTGTATTTATTTGTCTATCAGGACAGTGTACCTCCCCCTCTGCCCCACTGCCTGTCTCTTAGGCCTCCATGCCCAGTGTGTGTTGGTGCAGTGTTCTCTTTCCACACGGTGGAGTACCAGGAATTGGGGGTAGGGGCAGGTGTGGTGATAGAAGTCTGGGGTCCCAAGGATTGGACAGTGTTGTCACATGGTACCATTTTAGTACCATTTAGGGCAGCTACATGTCTCAGAGTGCTGGGCCTGGAGTCAGGAAGACTACTCATCTTTCTGAGTTCAAATTCTTGCCTCAGATACTGAGTAATTGTGTGACCTTGGGCAAGTCACTTCATCCTGTTTGGCTTAGTTTCCTTATCTGTAAAATGAGCTGGAGAAGGATATGACAAAGCACTCGAGTACCTTTGCCAAGAAAATCCCAAATGGGGTCATGAAGAGACGGCAACTACTGAACAGCAATAAAATCAGTGTTTCTGGCTCTAGAGGCTGTGACTGAGGAGGATAAAAGAAGAAGAAAGTTAGGATTACTGATGGTTATTACCTTGGATTTAGTAAGAAAGGACTTAAAGTCAAACAGAGTAGTGAAGAGTTTTATAAGTACTCTCAATTTATAGCTCTTAGCTTTAGGATGTGATACCAACAGCAACTGGTTTGAGCTTTTACAAAATGACAGTTGAATTTTCTCTTAAAAGCTAGTTTAAAAAAAGTCTGAAATGTAAACAAAAGATTAATATTTCAAAATAACTACTTGTTTAACTGTATTCAACTATTTTATTTCAAAGCAGTTTTAATATGTAGACCTAGAGAGTATCTAGAAAATATATGCGTTAAATCCATTTTCTGAAGACGTATGTTATATTTATAGGGAGAAGGACTAGAATTGGGATTTCATTGATATAGGGGACCCCAGGAAGAGGAAGCTCCCATTATCAATGCCCTACCTTCTCTACAATTTTCAGACTTACAGAATCTACTGAGAGGTTAAATGACATCCCCAGGGTCTAGGAGTTGGTATGTCAGCCTTGCATCAGGTATTACTGGCTTCAAGCCCAGCTCCCCAGCCACTACATCACATAGCCACTTACTATATTTTTAAAGGTTGGAAAATATCTTCTTTCCTTCCTATAACAACAAGATCAGTCTAACTAGTGTTTTTTCCCTCCTGAGTCTCCCGTCTTCTTATCCAGACAACCATGCCATTGCCTCATCCCCAGATGTAATGTGGGATGTTTCTATTTTTTTTTAAATAAGTTTCTATTCTTAAGCCCAGATAGAATAAAGATCAGGACTTGCTCAGGACCCACTATGGTTCTGTGCAAAACTATTGTATTTTCTCTTGTACCATGAAAACAGGGAGTCCTGAAGTATTCAAAAGGATAGAAACTATGTTGATATAATAACACAATGCAGTTAAAAATCATCCCCAGCAAGTTAGGTTCTTGCCCTTGAGACATCTTATGAGATTCACTATATCACTTTCCAAATTAGAGCCATCTATCAGTGAAGTATTGGGCTTTGCTGACATTCAAAGGAAAATATAACAATCTGATTTCATCTGATCCTTGATAGCATTGCATTTACTTAAAAGGGGCTAATTAAGAGGTGATTACCTTGTAAAATTGACTTTCCTTTTTCTGATTAAGAGCTCTTGGCCTTATGAGATCATAGACTTTGAGACCCAGAATCTAACCCCTTCATTTTACCTTCTGCTGTCAAATAATTGAAGGAAAACAAACAATTTCCTTAACTTTTGTGAGCTAGGGAAATTTGTTTGCCCTAGGCAAGTAGGTGGACCCTAAGCAGTTGGCTTAGTTATTAGTATATTGTCAGTTTCAAGGATATTCAGTGCCGAGATGACTTCTATCAATCCTATGGGACATTTAGGAATTTATATTTCACTATAGATTTTTAAACTAAAATTTCCTGCCAAGTAACTTTCCCAGGATCACTCAGCTAGTGCATATTGGAGTTCTGATACCAGGTCAGAACTTTACCCAAGTTTTCCTGATTCTAAGGCCAGTTCTCTATTCACTATCCAATGTTTCTCTCTCTATTTTTGCTTCTCCTATGAGAGTGGTTAGTTGAATCTATTTTGGATTCCTGTGCATTTTATTTAAGGACTTTTGTTTTGGTGTGTTCTGGAGTTCTTTGAGATTTGTATAGTTTTATCTGCAAATAGGAACATTTGGAGACCTTCCTATCAATAGAGAAACCATTGCTTAGACTCTGGGCAGAATAACTCTGATGAATGACTTTAAAATTAATTTAAAATTTGAATAAGTTTTTTTATCTTTTTTTTTTCAGCTCAATCCTGATTATCGAGATGCTAATAATGAAGGAAAAGTGATGGTAAGTAGGCTTTTAAAAAAATAAAGGAAGCATATAGTGTAGATTTTTTTTTTCATATTTGCAAATATTAGTCTTTGAATATTGAGCAGAAAAATTGAAGTCTGGCTAACAGGACTAAGGTATGTTTCTGTGGTTGGAAAAGATTAGGATGTGACGCATATCTGTGGGAAGATTTTCAGTAACTGAGAAGATTCTGGCAGTTAGAAGCTCATTTTGGTTTATGAATAGATATAACAGAGAGCTGGAGGAAACTGAAGTTGGCTTGATTCAAGGGCTTTTCCCCAGAAGTATGTAGAGATTGGAAGAGAGAAGACAAGGATTAAAGTCATGTGACATGACCTGTTTTCAGCATAGGTGGAAAGTCAGATGTTTGGGTAGTCAGTTGGCTTCAATACTCTTTCTTTATGGTGGGAAGCTGAGACATCAATAGTTATTGATGACCCTGATTTTCTACAACTCTGAAATTTTCCAGTGGCTTAAAGGATGACTGTGTGTTGTTTTGAAGACATTCACTGAGTAGTCAACATCCAACAAATATTTATTAAGTGACTAATATGTACAAGGTAAAATAATTGTCCTACTCTGAAACCTCAACTTGGTGTAGAGGTGATTCTGGGTTTCAAAGATTACGCCAGCAGAACCCAACTTCTGGCAGTTTCTGCCATGCTGGAGAGGTTTCCAATGCAGTCCTGGCAGCAAACTGCATTGCTTTTCTGTGAGCCAACCTAGATAAATACAGGGAGGCTCATCACCAGAAATGTGGTCACTACGGAATGAATTCTTTGGCTGTGGAAATGAAACAATGAAGGGGAAAAAAGGACAATGTTGCTGCAATAACAATGGAAATATGAAAGAAAATGGAGGCAAAGGTATTGAGAACAACAAATTTAGACCATTCATTAGTGCAAAATTAAGTTGATACTCTAAAGACGAAATCCTTGTCCAGTGAGTGATTAGAGAATGGGAATATTGCTGCAACTAAATCATGCCAATATTAACATTCTTGCTATAAATTAAACCAGATGGTAAGAAGGAGTTGCAAGTAAATGGAAGTATCAGTCAATTATTTAACAAGCATTTTTTAAGCATACTATGTGCCAGGTTTCAGTGTGTTAGCCTCAGGGATACAAGTACAAAGTGTGAAAGAATCCCTACCCTCATTACATTTCCCACCTTTCTGCACTCCTTTGGGACCTCTCTGACTCATCCACTGTGCCCCATGAATCTCATCATTGGATTGTAATCATCCTGCAAGATGGAGTCACACTTGGTACTCACCCTTCAGCGTTACCCTCTGCCCCTCTGATTGGAGGGCCCACCCATGTACTCCAAAATCTCACTGTGGAAGGGGACTCAGGAGACACAATTCCTTATGTCCCACCTGCCCATACTACTTTGGGACTTGATTTCTCCAAGATGATACTTCATTGAATATCTCTCCCTCTGCCTTTTACCTTTCTTTTGTGTATTGTCTTCCTTTTGTTAGCAACTTGAAGGCAAGGATTTTTTCTTTTTTCAGTATTGGTATCCTCAGTGCTTAACATAGTGCTTAAGGCATAGTAGACAGTTAATAAGTGTTTCTTGACTGATGTTTTAATTGAGCAGACAATAAGTCCATGTAAAATATACACAGAGTAGGTTTATATGTATTTGTGTGCATGTATATATAAATATATATGCATACATGTGTGTATGTACGTATCTGTTTATATGTGTACATACATATACATACATACATATAATACACACATACACATATTATATATACATATAATTCAGTACAAGATAGGTTAGGAGAGGGTACTGTTTGGAGAGAGCAGGAAAGATTTCTTACAGAAGATGGTGCTTCAAGAAACAATTGTCAGAGTTGGTCTTATCATACTTCCAAAGCAACAAGAAAGACATTTCGTGGGATTCTCAGCTGCCTCATATTTTAGTGCTTATACTTGATGTTATCCTTTGGTTTTTAGTTTTATTACTTTTAATTAAATTTTATTTTCAAACAAGGATCAGCCTTCTCTCGCTCTCCTACTCCTCCCCACCCCTACCATTGTGAAAGCAAGAAAAACAAAATTCTTCTTATAAGCATTTATAGTCAAGGAAAACAAAATTTCTCATTGGCCATGTCTAAAAAAATATGTCTCAGTCTGTGCTTCTGAGTGTACCACTTCTCTTTCAGGGGGTGAGCTGTGTTTAATCATAAGTCCTCAGGAATTTTTTGCTGGTCATTGTGTTAAGTATAGTTCCAAGTTTTCTTTATATATATATATGTGTATGTGTGTGTGTGTGTGTGTGTGTGTGTGTGTGTGTATGTATATATATATGTATACACACACACATATACATATATACATATGAACATAAATTTTGTTTTTATCAGCCAACATCCACCTTCTCACTCTCCTACTCCTCTGATAAATACAATGACCCACCACAATTTCAAAAGATTCTTGATGAAATATGTTATTCAATTCCAGAAAGAAAGTTGATAGGGGAGTGCAGACTGAACTATATCTTCTTTTGTTCCTTCCTTTTTTTTTTTTAGTGGAAGGAGGGAGACATGGTTAATTCAGAATTTGTTTTGCATGACTGTACATAATTGTAATGAATTTTGTTTTTCTTATTTTCTTGCCTTTTCATTGTGTAGAAGAGAAGGAAGAGTAAGGGAGAGAATTCAGAACTGAAAATAAAATAAAATCGAAGTTAAAAAAATCAATGAAGTGGGAGGGCACAGAACAATATTGAGGAAAGATGAGTCTTGTGTTCCTAGAATGTAGAGTTTGTGAAGGGGAGCAATGTGAAAGAAGCCAAATCAACAGCAAAAAAAAAAACCACAATGAAAATAATTGCAGCAGAAAAATGCTATGAAGAAATGACACTCATATTGAATGAACTTTTGTCAAGTCAATAAGTCAACAAGCATTTCTTAAGTGTCTGTTATATGCCAGACAATATGCTAGGTGCCAAGGATACAGAGAAAGGTCCAAATGCTGTCTTTGACCTCAAGAAGTTCACATAATAATGGGGGAAACAAGGGGCAAATAATTATGTATATAAAAGAGTTACTCAAGATAAATGGGAGGCAAATTCAGAGAGAAGGCCCTGGCATTAAGTGGGGAAAGATTTCTCGCAAGAGGGGATATTTTAGCTGGGACCTGAAGGAAGCCAGGAAAGTCAGGAGATAGAAGTGTTGGAGAAGAAAATTCCAGGCATGGGGATGGCCATTGAAAATGGAGTTAGTAGATGAAATGTCATGTGTGAAGAAAAGCAAGAAGATGTCACTTTAACTTTAATGCTCAGTGACTTCAGTAAAGCATGGGCATATATGGGTAAATATGATTCAGTAGCAATGCACAGAAGAGGCCCAAGGGTGGTAACCTATGAAGAAGCCTATGTAATCCTGAATGCTTTCTCAAAGAGAGAGTTAGAGGGACTAAACATGTTGAGTATTGAGTAATATCACAAAAATAAAACTAATTCCTTTCTAACAGACCGGAAAAGACTGATCATTGATGCAGCTATAATTTCTTAATCTGTCATCTGTATTAAACCAAAGGTCTTAGAGAGTATGTACTCTTAGCACCCATCACAGTTACAGAGTACATAGTATTGAAATTCCTTTATCTGATTATAACCTTTTATCGTTATTCTCAATGTGATCTCTAGTCTATCTATCCTTCAGTTCTTTTTTTCAGGCCATTACTCTGCACCTTCTAAGCTCTCCTTCCTTCCCTATCTCTACCTTTGGTGAATCATTTCAACTCCATGGCATTATCTACACTCAAATGCTTGCCTCCTTACCTTCTTGACCAGAAGGTCCCAAAGTGAGCGATACCACCCACTGAGGGGCACTGGAACTATCCAGAAGGGGGCAGTAGTAGCCTTGGTGCAATTGGGGGATGTTGAATAAAAGTAAGGGGTTGGTGGAAGCATAAGGAAAGAAGATGAGAAAATTTTGAAAAACCATTCATTTGTACATGTTTTATCTGTTGTGTAACAGAGTTAAAGTTGTAGTGATTGCATTATTTTCCAAATAAGCATACAAAATACAAGTTATAACCTATCAGTGGTCAAGTCCACCAACAGGTCTTAAGAAACAAGTGTTGGCAGGTGAGCATGTTTCACATTGTTGGGAAGTCCAGCATGCATTGGCAGGATTGCACCATCAAAATTTCAATGCAGGAAAAAATGCACAAATTTACAATAAACTATTAAATTTAAGATGCATCATTCAAAATATTTTAAATTTTTTTAAAATGACATACATTAAAAAACCAAACCATTAAAGGGTTAAAGAAAGTAGATTTCCAGGGGGATGCTGAGTAATTTTCTTTTGAAAAGGGGGCAGTAGGCCATCTTTTGGGAACCTCTGTTCTTGACAATCATGCCTCACCAATTCCCACCTAGGATTATTCCCACCATCTTCTACCTTCACTCCTATTTGTGAGCAGTTGAATGGAGATGGTGGAAATCATGGGTACATGATAAATTTATGTTATATAATCTCACCTGGGCCCTAGTTACAACAAATCCTTTTATAGCTCCCTAATCCATTTGTCCCTCCACAATGACCATTATAAACCTTGTCGTCCCTATTCAAGTTTCCCATGACTTCACTTCCCAGCTGAGGATCTTGCTCATACTTCACAGAAAAAATAAAACCATTTAATAATAGCTCCTCTTTCTTCCTCCTCATCTCATATCTTGCAGATGACTTCTCCACTATCTCTGCCTTCATGACCACCTGGTCCCTCTTACCAAGGCAAGGCAAATCCCTTTACATGAATCCTTGATCTCATCCCATCTCTATCTTCTCCAGAGACTGATTCTTCTTATCATAGATAATCTCTTTATAATCTTCCAGAGAAGGAGAGGTAAGATTTGTAGGGGGAAAAACAGGAGAGATTAGTGTCATGAAAAGTTAGAAGAGAGAGTCTAGGAGAAGAAGGTGATTAATAGTGTCGAAGACTGCAGGGAGGTTGAGAAGGTTGAGGATTGAGAAAAGGTCATTAGATTTAGCAATTAAGAGATTATATTTAAGTGTTTAGGTGGGAAGCCAGACTTCAAAAAATTAAGAGAGTGAGCAGAAAGGAAGTAGAGACACCTATTGTAGATAACCTTCTCAAGGAGTTTAGCAACAGAATGGAGGAGAGATCCAGGACAGTAGCTATCAAGATTGACTGACTGATCAAGTAAGGTTTTTTTGTGGATGGGGAAGATACAGGCATATTTGTAGACACTACAGTCTGTAATGTACTACATAAGAAAATATAAAGAGATCTAAAAAAATCAAATCTAGAGTTACTGGATTAGATTAAATCTATATAGAGGAGATCCATAGTGAAGGCAAAAAACATTTGGAGGACATTGAGAGATTGATTGTCAAGATTTCTGAAGATTCTGAACAATTAGAAAAAAAATCACAGATATTATTGCTACTAAAAGGTGATCAAAAAAATTTCCCTCCCCTCTGACCTATATGCTTACTTTCTCATCTCTGCAAAATCTCTAAGAATAATTTATACAGGTATTAAGATTTTCCTTAGTAAAAATATAGAAAGGGAATAGACAGGCTTTTGTAAACAATATTTGATAACAGACTACATCTTTACATAGTCACATAATTGACTGAACAGCTTATTGACTATGCTATTGCTTGTTGATTATAAAAAATGTTTTATTCAACAGAGCAAAGTGTAGCCTGAAGGTTCTCTTTCATTGTGATGTCTCCTATAAATTTGTTAAGATCGTATAAGATTCTTTGATAGATGCAGCAACAGATAAAACTTGGTTCAACTGTTCTTTGATTAATATGTGGAACATGAAAGTGGAGAGCAAGGCTTACTAAAGGTGTGTGCCTCTATTATGGAGAAATCTGAGACAGAAAATGAGGTTCTCCAGGTACTCATAGTTGTGAATGACCTTGTGCTGATTGCATGAAGCCTTGGAACACCATGGAGAACCTCCTAAGAGAGCCTTTGTGGCAGAGTGAAAAAAATCTAGGATTTGAAATCAGAGGACCTGGGTTCAACCCCCAGATCTCTCACCAGTGTCATATTGGGCATGGCCCTCTCACTACCTCAGTGTCCTCATCTGTGAAATGAGGGACTCAGACTAGGTGACCTCTGAGGTTCCTTCCCACTCTAAATTTATGAATAATCAATGGTACCCAAAATTTCTCATCAGTTCAATTTCACCATCCACATAAGAAAAAGTGAATGGAGAATACTTGTTGAAGCACAGTTGCATTTCGGCCATATATGATATACAGTTGAAAAGAGAGACCATAGAGTTAATCCATTAGTAAGTATATCTTGGACTGATAATGCAAACTAACATTGTACTGACCATGGAATTGAACCAGGAGACAAAGCTGGGTTGCTTTTGAGAAACTACGTAATGCATTTAATCACTCCCAATGAAAGAGTTAAAAAATATATCTTTATTTTTCTGGCAATGCTATATAACTATGAATGACATAATTTTTTAATACAAAAGGCATCAAAGTTGTAGCTCATACCGAGGGCAATGGATAGGCTTCAGTGTATTGTCAATAACAAATAGCATGTAAAAAGCAGCATAAGCTATATCATTAAAGAGATTTGTAATTGGAGAAAGAGGGTGGCCAGTAATATAGCAAAGATCAGGCAATAAGATATGAACAGTCTGTGTGCTACATTGGTGCCCAGGTGACATGAAGAAAATGAGGGAAAGGTTTCCAGTATGTTGTGTGGACCTCTCATGGAGGATTGATGGCAAAACAAAGACAAGAATCATGCAGCTTGAAAAGATGCAGAAGGGCTGTGATCTGCACTTTTGGAGGGAGTATCCACATTGATAAAATCACAGAAACATTCAAGAATATGAACAAAGCACTGTGCTAATTACTGGGCATACCAAGATGAAAAGTGACATGTTATTTGACTGTCCTCAACTAGTTTATAAGCTAATAGATAATGAGGATAAGATATTTACATAAAGATGATATAAGGTATAAATTAGGCAAGCCCTTTAGTTCTAAACACTGAAAATGAAAGTCTATTAGGCTTTGCAAACTTTATTAGCTCTTCCAGTAGCTTCTGGTAAGTATGTGGAAAAGGTAGCATTTCATCCATATCTGAATTGGCCAATACCTTCCTTATATCCATACCATTGACCCCTTACTGCTCTAGTCCCCATGAGTTCATTCAGCAACCTACCTTATAAAGCCCACATAGATGTAGTACCCTACTCAGGCAAAATGCCTGAGAAGTTTGAGGAGAGAAATTACTTTTGTCAAATAATGTGGGGGTGGGGTGTGTAAAGTAATGTGTCATGGAAAAATGGCATCTGAGATAGGACTTGAGGAATGTGAAAGGGAGTAAGTAGTATTGGGTATGGCAAGGGGTAGATTGGAGTAAGACTGTGGAGGGCTTTGACTAGTAGGATGAAGAGTTTCAACTTTATTCATTAGGCAATGGGGAGCCAACTGACAATTCTTGAGAAGAGTAGTTGCGTGATCAT
Source organism: Phascolarctos cinereus (assembly GCF_003287225.1). NCBI lineage: Eukaryota > Metazoa > Chordata > Mammalia > Diprotodontia > Phascolarctidae > Phascolarctos > Phascolarctos cinereus. Next base: position 170,778,564 of record NW_027555514.1, read on the forward strand.
ATACAATATTAGAAATATTTCTTAGACTGCCAAGAGGAAGACCTGAAGAGACTGGAGGCAGGAAGACCAGTGAAGAGGATGTTAGGAACTTGGTGATGTTATTTAAATGAATTGTTATGGTCTACTCTAGTTTAATTGCTAGCAATTATATAGTGCTTTCAAGTTTGCAAAGTACTTTACTAATATTATCTCATTTGATCCTCATCACAACCCTGGGGGGTAGGTGCTGTTACCTACTGAATCAGGTAGAGGCTAAGTGACTTTTCCAGGGTCACACAGATGGCTTAGCTTAGTGGCTGGCACATAGTAGGTGCTAAATGAATGTTTATTGACTGGCCCAGAATTTTATCCAATGTGCCAACTAGCTGCCTATGATATAATATAATATAATAATAACATAACATAATAGCCTTTACTTTTAGATTATTGGGAAATTAATTTTAATTGAAATATCATTTATTAGTGTTAAAGAAAAACTATTAATAGTATATTGGGAAGAAAAAAATTTTTTTTAAGGTTAATCTAATAGTAGTGCCATTTCTGGTTTGGAGGAGATGTCTAAAGGGGCATATATCCCCCATGCCCTCTTTCACATCTCTATCCCAAAGATGATTTGAAGTGACATTTATAGGAATCTTGAAGGAGGAAAAGATCACAATACATTAAATTATAGTTCCAAAAACAACAGTTTCTTCCCTGTTCTTTAGTTGAACAATCCCTTTACATATTCTCCTAGAATAAACAAAGAGACCTCCTTCCTACCTTCAATGTCTTAATCCTTTCCCTATGAAGAAATGTGAGTCTTTGAGCCAAATGCTTCAGGGGACAAACATAGAAGAGACTGCTTTTAGATGGGTCCAATCAATTCTGGTGGGTGAAGGCTACTGATCTAAATGAAATTAGATTTATTCTTTGTTCCATGATTTGGTACCACCCTTAATCCAATTCCCTATGAAAACTTTTTGTCCTGCCCAATTTCCTAAAGGGAAAAGACCAGGAAGTGGACTTTTTAGATCTGAGAACTATTATTTTTTAGTATTTCTAGAAAAACTAAAAAGGTTTTTTTTAATATGATTTCACATTTTTTTGTTGTTGTTCAATTGTGTCTAACTGTGACTCCCATTTGGGTTTTTTTTGGCAAAGACGCTGGAGTGGTTTGCCATTTCCTTCCCCAGCTCATTTTACAGCTGAGGAACTGAGGCAGAGTTAAGTGACTTGCCTAAGGTCACACAGCTAGTAAGTGTCTGAGGCCAGATTTGAACTAAGGAAGATGAATCTTTAGGACTTTCTGACTTTATCCACTGCACCACCTAGCTGTCTAAATGATCCCAAAATATCTGTCAAATTTACTCAAGTCATTCAAGTAGTTTTATCATGTCATGAAGATAAAATCTCTGGATGAATAATTAGATTTCTAACTCAATTGACTTCCTATTTTGATGTCATATAGACAACCTATATTTCATTTTTGTACTTAGCAATACAAAATAGCTGCTTACATGTTGAATGAGTGAATGAAAAAAATATTGCAATTGGCAAGGACTGCTATAAAACTCCCAAACAAAATCCTCTCCTTTAATAGTAGGTGTCAGAATGTCACATAAAAAAAAATGAATATTGTGTTTTGGAATATATTTTGATATCTGTGAATCCCACAAAGCACCTAGCACAGTAAGTTCTCAATAAATATTTAATGAATAAAAGATTGAATAATTTATGGTTAAGTTGATCTGGGGCTAACATCTTTCAGAGCAGTCAGCCCCTGATCTGTATTTTTTAAAAAATTTAATTAAATTCAAACATGTATTACATGGCTACTGTGTGTAGATAGGTGGGTGCAGTGGATAGAAGGCTGGGCCTGCAATCAAGAAGACCTGAGTTCTAATCAGACCTCAGACACATATTAGCTTTTTTTTTTTTAGGCAGTTGGGTTTAAGTGTCATGTGTTTGGACTGAGGCCGGATTTGAACTCAGGTCCTCCTGACTTCAGGGCCAGTGCTCTATCTACTGCACCACCTAGCTGCCCCTAGCTTTTTTTTTTTAATATACATATAACTTTTTTATTCACTTCTAAAATTTTTATCCATATATTTTATTTTTATACCACCTTTAATTCTCAGTATCTCTCTGCCGTGCCCTCCCAGCCATCTTTTATAAATGAAAGATTTTTTTTAAAAGTGGGGGAAAAAAACCAGTTCATCAAAACTAAGTAGGGCATTAACTAGTCAGTCAACAAACCTTTATTAAGAACTTACTATGTGCCAGACACCATGCTAATCAAGTTTTGCAGTCCATGAAGTGTTACACTCAATCAATAAACATTAATTAAGCACCTGCTGTATGCTAGGCACTGTGCTAAGTGCTGGAGATACAAAAGAAGGCAAAAGTGCCCTTGAGGAGCTCACAATCTAATGGACATCTTACTCGTCTGTATTCCCACAACTCTGCAAAGAAGAACTGGAGGAGGTACATTCTCACCTACCTTCTTTGGAGTCAGGCTTGGTCATTATAATTATACAAGGGTCAGCTTTTCTTTTTGATGTTTTTTCCATTTTTACTGTTGTAGTCACTGTGTATGTTTGTGTTCCTATCATTCAGTCTTTAAGATCTGAGAAAGAAAAGTATAGGAGAAGGAGGTGTGTATGGCAGTATGTCAGTAGTTCAGAGCTGTACCACAGTGTTGGATCTACTCTTGTTACTGTAGCTTGGAATGCTACTATATATAATAGTATACTGCCTTCTGGCTCTCATTGAAGACAAAGGCACAGCTGGGCACTGCAGATTTCCCTCCCTCCCAAATCCGTTGCTTAAATATAAGCAGGTTTTGGAATGGGAAACTGTAAAACTAACATTATGAGCTCTTATTTTATAGAGCGTTTGCTACTTACCAATAATTGTCTAGTGAAAATGAAGCAATGGAGCAGCTGTAGGTTTTTTTTTCAGTCAGTGAAACATGAATACATTTCCTAACTGAGAATACATGAATCTCAGGTCTCGGTTCCAGTAACATTGGGTTCACTGTGAATATGCAAATATTTTCTTATGTAATTTCCCCTCTGCTGTCCCTCCAAAGCCCAGTTGAGGCTTTCTTGTAAATCTGAAACCTAGACCAAAGAGCTTCCTTCTAGTTTTGAAAATTCAAAGGTTAATGTGTAATGCATCAAAAATGTAGCGCTATGTGTCAGAGCTGCTATTAGCTCCAAATTAGTATATTTATGTTGCAAAGGAGTCTATTATTTCCAATTTCACAAATGTACAGCATCCACAGGGACCCTATAAACATTGGAACAATGTCAAGCACAGCTGGGAAGCTGAAATTCATTAATTCCTTCACAAAAGATCAAGTAGCTCAGTTACACATTGAATAGAGTACTAGACTTAGACATAATAAGACTTGAATTCAAATCCAGCCTTAGACACAACTATGTGATCCTAGGCAAGCCACTTAAACTCTGCCTGCTTCAGTTTCATCATTGGTAAAATGGGGATAATAATGGCACTTCTTTCCAGGAGTAATGAAGACAAAAAATGAGATAATATTTGTAAAGTGTTTTGCAGGCCTTAAAAGAGCTATGTAAATGCTGGTTATTATTATCATGTAATAAAAATAATGGTTATTATTATCTTATGAAATTGTGCCCTGAGTCTTCTGAAATCCTGAGCATTTACTAAATTTGTGTTAAAACTGAAGATTTTTTTGAGGTGTATTCACATGGTCTATATCTAAATAGGAATTTAATGCAAAATTATACATACAGAGACACTTTGCAGCCACCCAGAAACATAATTGAAAATTCCATTCTAGGCGGTTTGCTTTTTAGATATCAGATGATGAAATTGGATGAAACAAAAACCAAATCAAAACTTTCCTTAGTTAAAAATTTAGCCATGCATGCCTAAGTTGTCCCCATGAAAAGGAAGGAAAGGGGGTTGGATTAGAAATACCTCAACAATAACTTTTTAATTAAAAGAAAAAGGGTAACAGGAGAAAGAGCTCATTTAAGTGTTTGTTTAAAATGTCAGTGTCTTTGGTTATATGAAGTCAACAGTTAGACCACTTGGGAGGAGATTTTGTAGTGAGTGAGACAGATGCTGGCCCATTATTATTCTGTTCCTGCACACAGGTCTGAGTCAGCTCTGAAAACACATGCATTGTTTCTTACGGAATGTCTCTCTGGCTCCTAAGAGCAGAATTGTAATGTGATGTCTTTGCTAAAAATGCGATGACTCACAAGTGAGTCAACAGTGAAGGATAACTGTTGTGTTGCCTGGTACCTTTCTATGATATGTGGGAACAAAGATAGCAATGAATTTACTCTTCTGACTTTTCATATAGGAACTTCAACTCATATAATCTGTGAGGTTGGGTCCATTAGATCTGTAGGAAAATCCTGATCTTTTAAGAACCCACTAAAATAGGTTAACATACAAAAGGCCTGCCTGCATTTCTGCTTTCTACCATAGTTTAGAATGCCTTTTTAAATTAAATTAAATTTTTTTTATCCTTTTTTTGCCCTTTTGTATTTTTAAAACTCCAGCTTATATTAAATCTAATTCTTGCTTAGTCTCTGTCATAAGAGGAATTACATTTTATGCACTGGGCACAGAGGTGAGAGGTAGCATGTGAAATTCAGAAACCAGCTAGTAGGATACCTGGAATGTCTGCCATGTAGAGTAGAATAATATGATATTAAAAAAAAAACTGTGAAAGAAGAGCTGGTTGAGGAAATTTACAATAGAATCAGGATTATAAGGATTGTTCAACATAACATTATTTTCAAGCATCCCTATATCATTTGGAAGTACCTATTGGCATATAAACAATTGATATACAAAGTATAAATGATGCCAGTTCCCCCAAGAAACTTTACTAAGTGTACTGTTCTTTGAAAGCTATTTTCATACTTTACAGTAACACTATTATTTTAAAAATTCAATAATTCAGATTTCCATGAATTATGATAGATCATATGTAGTTATTACAAATTAGTGATTTTTTTTACTATATTTGAAAAGATTCATATCATATTGAAGGCTCTTTGTGCTAGTTCTAAAAGCACTGAATTTCTACTCCATTTTATATTCATTTTAATGATATCTTTTATAGAATTTTCTTGTTATCACAGCTTTCCAGTTATTAATTTCCTTGATTATATATTTCCCTAGAAGGTTATTCTTTTCCTCTTTTTTTTCCTTCCATAATCAACACTACTACCATATTACACATAGTACTACATATAATTCTCATTTAATGAAATCTAAACACAGTAATGTAGATACAGTACAATATATGACAATCAAAGATCCGAGAGCCTTTGGGGGAAAACTGTTTTAATATCAGCATCTTGTTGTAACAGCTTCATTTGCTATTGGGATCATCTCTCAGTTGATTTCCCTTGTGTGAAGGTAGTACATGTAGGAAATGGGGTTCAGATAAAGGAAGAGGTGGTTAGCCAGTAAGGTTCACCTTTTACATGGTACGATTTCATTTATTCATTCAACAAACACATTAAGCCCTTTTGTTTGACTGCATCTCAAGGAACAGAAACAGCTCCACATCCTATCATTAGTAGCTAATTTTACTGATAATATGCAAATAATTGTGGTACACACAAAAAAAAGATGCATATGCTAATCTGTTTTGTTTGCCAGTCAAGTTCTAGCTCTGTAGCAGTTTGAGGAAACCAGCCCTGCCCAGTATGACAAGCTGGCTCTGAGTGGCCACAGAGGTTAGCATTAATTTTGTTTTATACTCTGGTAGGCAAAAATGTCTGGGGCCCTTTTTATATGCAACAATCTAGGGTAAAAAGGAGATCCTAGTCATCTTTTGAATTCTATATATGTTATGAGTAAGATCAAGAAAGATATCCATAGGATTGGTTAAGTTCCTTAGGTCTCTGGGTCTACACCGACACTATGTATTATTTACACTATATATTCCATATGTTTCTGAAAGGAAGGGACCTTCTGAGGCAAGACTACATCACACCTATTGTCAGACAGTCAACAAGTATTTATGAAGGAGGTTCTGGAAAGAATGCACCTATGAGAAAAAGATTGGGAAGGATTAGAATTAGGGGGCAACTAAAGAATAAGGTTGAAGCCCAGAGAATGAAAGATGGCTGATCTAGGCCTTCCCCCCAAATGGTGGTTACAGGAAGAAAAGTGGGAGAAAGGGCCCATGGGAGTGGAGTTAGGAGGCATATTACTGTGTGCCTCGCACTGAGCTACATGCTAAAGGAGATGTAAAAGTGTAGATAAGTTTATGGAGTTATGGCCTTTCTGGAGTTTACCGTCTTGTAGAAGAATAAGAAGATTGAGGCAACTATTATACCTATTATTAGATGGTAAATGGATTGTTGTTCAGTTGTGTCTGACCTTCGTGACCCCATGGACCATAGCATGTTAGGCCCTTCTATGATTCACCTTCTCCTAAAATCTGTCCAAGCTTATGTTCCTTGCTTCCATGACACTATCTATCCATTTCATCCTCTGCCATCCCCTTCTCCTTTTGCCTTCAATCTTTCCTAACATCAGGGTCTTTTCCAATGCATGCTGTCTTGGAAAAGAAAATGGATTAGGAAGTTGTAAAACAAAGATCTTTGTCAGAGAATGAAAGTTGTTAGTGTCATGGAACAGAGGAAGCTTACTGGAGGAGTTGGTTTTTGAAATGGTCTTTAAAGGGTTGAATAAGAATTCAATGAGTGGAGAGGGGAAGGAGAGTGAAAGAGGCCATGCCAAGTATAGGGTACAACAGGAGCAAAAGGCATGGGAAAGAGTGGAACAGCGCATGGTATATTGGGGAGATGAAGAGTCTACTCATTTGATAGAAGTATAGTATAGATGGCAGGGTGTTATATGAGCTAATGGAGGTGCCATATTTTTGAGAGCCTTGCCTACTAGGCAAAAGAATTTGATTTTTGAGACCACTGGCAGCCCTTCATAAAATTATGAAATCAAGTAGGTACCCTCCAGCTTCCCCTATAAATGCCTTTCTCCCCAGTTGCAGTCTGAGGTCCAGCTTGTATGGTCTTGCTCTCTGACCTGTCTGTGTGTGGTGTAAACTTCTGGGCATAGATTGTAAGCTTCTTGAAGGTTAGTCTTTGTAACCCTAGCACTAGGCAAAATGCTTTGCATCTAAATTCATTCCATCATCAGGCATTGCTTGGGAACAGTCAAATTTCACTTCCTGGGAGTGCTTTCATTTTCTTAAGGAAATCTTGAAAACCAAAAGCCTTCCAGACCCACACCTAAAGCCTTCTAGATTCATTCATTAAAAGGAATGAATCAGTATTAGTTATATTTCAGTATGAGAGACTGATGAGGAAATTATTGGGGGGCACTAGGCCTTTTACATACCCCTCAACTCATAACACATAAGTAACATCTGCCATTACTCATAAGGCACCAGTTTTCTCTCTTAAGAAAAGAGTGTTGACCATCGCTAAATACTGTGTTCTGCCCTCAAGGCCAGCAGGTCAATTCTTCACTTTAGTTCTCAGAGTTGTAGATGATGAATGCAAAGGACTGAGATTATAGTTGTGTCTTGAGTCTTCTGAGTCTTACCTGCCTGAGGGAAAGTTCATGACCATGAGCTCATGTCTGCCTTCAGAGGGTCAGATGATTATAGCTTCTTCTCAGCATTTACATACTCTAGCTCATTAATTTTGGTTAGCTTGGCTGTCACTTCTGTCTCAAAATTGGGTGATGAACTTCTTTCATAAGAACCAATTTTTGAGGTTGATGGTGAACAATTGGGCTACTTATCAAGTTTTTTGAGCAGCTTCTATGACTCTGTCTGAAATTTCTTCATTACTTAAGGAAGATTCTGGCTATGGGAATGAACTACTGAATAATGAAGTGAGCCGAACCCAGAGAATCATTTATACAATAGTAACACTGTGAAAATAAACAACTACGAAAAATCTTAAGAATTGTAATCAATATGAGCATTCATGATTCTAGAAGACTGATGAGAAACATGCTATCCATCACAGAGAGAGGTGACTGGTTTAGGATGCTGAGTGATTTTTATATACGTACACCTACATATATATATGTGTATATAGGTGTACATGCATACATGCACACATATTTATATACATACAGATATGTACAGTTTGTTTTGTTCCACTAGGCATATTTGTTACAAGGAACTGATTTCCCCTTTTTCTTTTTCCAATAGGGTGAGGGTTGAAAAGGAAACTAAATTTCTGTTGTTTCAAAAAACAAAATTTATCATTTTAAGTTTAAAAAAGAAATGAAATTGCAGCAGTACTGTAATGGTATTGACCGGTCTGGCATATCAACAATTTTGACCAATAGACTTTGATTCTAAACGATCCGATGTGGCCTATTACTCTCTCTCCTATTTGATGGAAAGAGCACAAAGGATATAAGTGATTTTGACAGTGCACGATAGAAAGAAAAGTTATAGAAGAGAATAGATGATATGGATAGGAGAGAATAGAGGGACAGGTTAACCCAGGAAGAAGTGGGAAGAGAATGTACAAGTGAATTCTAGGGAAGCCTTCTACTCAGGCTGGTTTTGTTTTGTTTTGCTTTGTTTTTTTCCTTCATACTTCACTCTTCCCTGCTTTTCTACCTTCAGTTTCTCTCTTTGATTACAAATATGCTTGGGTCTCTTCTATCCTTAAAAAGAACACAGACAAGTGACAATAATGATAATGATGATAATAATAATGATAATGTCTAACATTTATATGATACTGTTTACTATGTCTTAGGCACTATGCTGAGTGCTTTACAATTATTGTCTCATTTCATGCTCACAATGGCCCTGAGAGGTAAGTGCTGTTATTATCCCCATTTTACAGATGAAGAAAATGCGGCAGAGATGAAGTGACTTGCCCAAAGTCACACACCTAGCAAGTGTCTGAGGTCAGATTTGTACTCAGGTCTTTCTGACATCAGGCCTGGTATTCTATCCATTGTATCACCTGGCTGCCCTGCTCCCTTCTCAAGCTTATGTGTTATATTCTTTCTCTTTTTCCTGAAAAAATGTCTAAACTCACTGCTTTTGATTCTTTAATTCCTTGTAAATATAGACTTATACTCCCAGCCTGTACTTCCTGATAACCCACTGACTCCTTACTCCACTGTAATCTGGTTTGCATCACTACCACTCTATTGGAACTGTTTTGTTCAAGATTACAAAGACTCTTGAATTAATTGTCAAATATAGCTAGGTGGAACAGTGGATAGAGTGCTGGGCCTGGAGTCAGAAAGACCTGAATACAAATCTGGCCTCTTTGTTAGCTGTGTGACCTTGGGCAAGTCACTTAATCTCTGTCTGCCTCAGTTTCCTCAACTGTAAAATGAAGATAATAATAACATCTACCTTACAGGGTTGTTGTAAGGATAAAATAGTTCATATATGTATATATGTATGTATATATATATATATGTATGTGTGTATACATATCTACACACACACACACACGTAAGTACTTTGCAAACTTTTAAGTGCTATATAATGTTAGCTATTATTCTTCTGTAAATTTAAATAGCTGGGTAATTGCCTCCATACTTTCTTTTCTCCTACATTTTTGCAGGGCTTTATAATATGAGGTAGGAAATGGTATTTGATGAAAATATCCATAAAAACACAATTTACTTCTTTCTTTTTCTAAATGTAGCTCCCTTTCACCCAATAAACTGTTATTCTAGTTTTGAGATTCTGTTTGCTTCACTTAAAACCATAGCTAATAATGCATTTACTTTAACTAGGCTATTGGGAAAGGACATATTTGTTTAGAGAACACTATATTTAATCAAACAGTATAATACATTAAGAAACATGAAAAGATTTGCCCCCCACTGCAGACTTACAGGGTTACATTCTCACATTACCGCACCACCAGTGACAAGTGTACATTCAGAGGAAACATAGATGAATAGGGAAAAGGAATAGATGAGGCATGGGTGGGAAACTTCTATGTGGTGAGTGCACATGTATTGTTGGGGCAACTGATAGCTATAAGTCCAACTCTGTGATAGTATTATGTTCACTGCAAGGTATTCTGCTGCTGGGCATTCTGTCTCTGTTCCTCCTCCTGTCATCTGATCTGTTCATTGAACTACTCTCACCAGCTCTCTGTTGGTTTCTAACTATTCAGCCATCTGCCTCTCTGCTCCCTTTACTGGGAGGTAGCTGCTGGTAAGCCTCTCCCTTGCAAAGAAGGGTTAAGCTGTTTTAGTTCACATAGCTCTAGAGCACCTATTTAAGCAGTCAGCAAAATCCAGGAGAAGCCTTGAGGCTGGTGTGAAACCTGTATTATTTTTTTTTTGGTACTGCTTTTTTAAAATGGGTACTGTTCATGGTTTCCGGCACCCACCAACCATCTAAGTTGGGTTAGAGAGTTTCTGTTAACATGTTTTAGATCTCCAATTTTCAGCATATATCCTTTGAAAAGACAATTTAAATGATTATACCCAACAAAACTACCAAAAATAGTATGGGGTTGGGTTGGGGAGGTTACCTCAGCCCCCATTAAACTCCCAGTTGCCATACAAATCAACCCTGAGAGCAAGAAAAACTTAGATCAGGGGTTCTTAATATTTTTTGTCTCATGGATCCCCTTTGCAAATTGGTAGAGGCTATGGATTCCTTTCTGGTGTCATGTTATTAAGTGCATAAAATAAAGTACATAGAATTACACTAAGGAAACTAATTACATTGAAATACTTAAGTGTGTATAAACATACACACAGCACATATACATATACATACATACATGTGCATACACACATATATAAAATATATCTTAGGTTTTCAGATAAAGCTAATGCAGCTATTCACCCCCACTTTAAATCTTTTGCTTCAAATTCTTGCCTTTATTATGAAAAACTGCCCTGTCAAGAACAAAATATGAGGTTTTGTTCAGCATTCTTACCATTGGCAAACCTCATTGGTCTCCCTATGTAAATAATCACCAATCTCCACAATTGTGAGTGATACTCCTTATGTTTGTCACTTGTAAACACACTTTCCAAACTCCTTTATTGATAGAGACATGTTACTTGATGTATTTTCGAATTTCTACTATTTTATATTGTTTTTAATTCTATAAATTTTGACCTTTTAAGTCCAACTATTGGTAGTTGAAACAAGTAATAGTTAGCCTGGCATAGGATACATAGGAAATGATTGAATAAGTTTTGTATGAGCCTGAATCTAATTTTTAACAGCTGTGTAAAGTGGAGTAATCTCATTTTAAATATCTGTTGGATTTTTCTCTTTTTGCCCGTGCATTTGCCTCTTTAATGTCATCCTCTTCCCCCAAGCTTCCTTCCTACAATTATGTTCCAAGAAACTAATGGATTTAAGCATGTCCTATTTTGGAACTTTAATAGCATTTGATTTATTTTCCCCCCAAACCTCTAATTTTTGCTTTTTACTGGACCAAAGGAAGTAGAGCTGCTGATCTCCCTCCTTTTAATGTGAATGTCATGATGATGGCCAGTCCTGGGGAATAGTAGCAAACTCTTGAAAACCATCTCTGCCTGCACTTCCATTTTTTGAAAACCTAAGATATTTACCATGTTATATTAAAAAGCTATAGAATGATCAAGATTACCCTGTAATTATATCTAATGGAAGGGAAGTGACCCCAAATTATAGTATATTATTGTGACTGCTGTTGCCTTAGTAACGTACCTGGATCAAACCACCTCTCAGGAGTTTCTGACTTACTACTGTTGATAATAGTTGTCTCAAAGCTAGTGTGTCAGGGCCCAGGAACACTTTTTTTTTTTGGATGATGTGAGAGCATTATTTTGCAACAGACACCTTTGTACTCTTATGTGAAATAATCTGTGGATTCCTTGCTGCCTTCCAAGTTAATTGGAGAGTTTACAATGGAGCCTGATAAAAGCAAATAACCCTTATGCCTTATCAACAGAGAGATGGTGACCTTCCTACTTCAAAGAAGAAACGCCAAGCAGGGGAGAAGATTATGTATACTTTGGTCTCTGTACCACATGGAAATGACATTGCATCGCTCTTTGAATTAGATGCTACTACTCTTCAGAGAGCTGATTGCCTAGTGCCAAGGTAAAAAAAAAGGGGGGAGGGGGGAGGAAGGATAAAGAGATTTCTTTAAAGCAGTGCACCATTGAGTAAAGAAACAAAATAAGTTTTATTGAATTAAAATTAGGAAGTAATTGTAAGTAAACAAATAGTAAATGAAATATTGATCTTGCCATTATAAACAGATTAATTAACTTTTAAAATGAATTGAAATGTACTTAAGATTTGACAGATAGAAAGAATGCTTCAGAATTAATGCTTCATAATGCTCTTACTTAATATTGTTGGGCCCACTCCTTCCCTTCCAGGGTCATCCTTCTCCCATTAAGGGGAAAAGGGGACACTTCTAATGAGAAGCAACAGAATGGTGTTTTGTGGGGCAGAGGCACCTGTTGATTATAGCTTACCTGCCTGTTACCACTCCATCTGATTCCAATCTCATTCTAGATGTGAACCTTCTCAGGCTAACAACGAGAGCCTCCCTTCCTGGAAGAGGATGGAGAATTATAGAAAAGAAAAAAAGAAATCTCCTCCCACTCATCTCACTAGCCTGATTGTAGGATGTAGGCTGCGGCCCTGCCCCAGAGTTCCTTGTCTTTCCCTGCTCTGTTCTCCTTCCCATGTCCTTCAAAGCCCGTCTCCAGCACCAGCCTCATTGCCAAAGAGTTTTCCTCTCTGTTGGAGGAAAAACTTCCTTTTTAGTGTTCATTTTTTGGGGAAGGAAAGAGAATTTTTTCACTTTAGAAGTCTCTTTTTCTCTAACCAGTTGGGATGCTGACTACAAATCATTTGTATTTATTAGTCAAAGCAGATCTCTTAAGGGCAGACTTATTGTAATAGAAGGGCTTTTTTTTTAACCTTAGAAATATATTGATATGAGCTATCATAATTAAGAATCTCCATTCAACAACACTATGTTAACTTAGTTAATTTTACTATATGTATTGTAAGATAAAGAGAGCACATGACTATGCTTGGTATTGTCATAGAGGATAGACAGCCGGCCTTGAAGCTAGGAAAATGAGTTCAAGTCTCTCCTATGATATATACTGGCAATGTAATCCGGGACAAATCACTTTAAATCTCCTTGTTCTGGGCAATTGTAAGTTTTCAAGTGGCAGAGAAGGTACTATTGGTAGAATTTCCTTACCTGGGAGTTCCCTATACCAATGAAATCACAGGTTCAGTTCTTATTTCTATCCTTATTTTAAGGTAAAGAAACTACTTTTATTTAAAATTATCCTACAATTACAATTTTGTTGAAGATACCGGATCATCCGAGTCCCAATTAAAATGAGCTACTGAGATTTTATTAGAAGAGCCAGGGTGTCCCAGAAGTCTTAGTGCAGTTCCAAACCATTACAGCTTTAAACTGCACCAAGAATTTTGGGACACTTTGTATGTCTACAGTGTAAATTACTTTTAATTGCTGTTTAGTTATGTTATTTGAGGTATGTGAATGATTTAGAAGTTTTACTGAACATTATGTTTTATGTTGTTTTGATTTTAGGAACTCCTATGTTCGGCTGAGACATTTATGTACTAATACATGGGTAACCAGCACCAGTATCCCTATAGACACTGATGAAGAGAGACCTGTGATGCTGAAGGTAAGTAATACTGATGTTATTTCTATTTTGAACCACACAATGGGTAAACTGTATCAAGGGATGGTCAGTTTCTTCTTCATAGTCCATCTTCACCATTATTAATGATTACTGAAACTCAAATACAAAATTAAAGCCTGTCCTCTCTTAAAAGAGTTGAAATGATTGAGCTTGCTATTCCAAAGACAGGTTCCCAGACTACCCAGAGTTCCCAGCACTCACCTGAAAAGATCTGCATTTACCACCCTCCCCAGTGTAATAGAAGAAAAAAGTTGATGTTGACTTAACTTCTTGAAGTTTTAGCTCTCTTTCTGTAAGGGAGAGAAGAATAATAGTAATGATTATAAGTAACAATTATATAGCACTTGACATTTTCTATATCACTTTCACATACACGATCTCATTTAGTCCTTATAATATTGTTAGGTAGAAGCTTATCAGCCTCATTTTATTGATGAGGAAAACCGAGGTTCAGACGGCTGAGTACCTTAGAAGTACATCTCCTGGAATCCTACTGAAAATTAGCAGTAGTGTGCAGAGAGGGGACACTGTTCTAAACACTGCACTGGTCAGAGGGCAGGAAGAGTGGCTATGGAAAGAGGGTGGCCCGGCTGTTTAATGTGGGTGACTTGTACTGTGATTATCCATTGCTGATTTTTATGGTTGAAAAATTCAGAGAAAACTGCAGTAACTAAAAGAAACTGACCTTAACAATGACCCACATTTATAGATTGGAACTTGTCAAACAAAGGAAGATAAGGAAGCTTTTGCCATTGTGTCAGTCCCTCTGTCCGAAGTCCGGGATTTAGATTTTGCCAATGATGCAAACAAAGTCTTAGCATCCACGGTTAAAAAAATGGAGAATGGAGCAATAACTCAGAATGAAAGAAGGTCAGTGAGTCTTTTATAAACTGCATCACAACACTCCATCTCTGGACTCCAGGCATTTTCACTGGCATCCTCCCATTTCTCCCATCCCTGGAACTCTCTCCTTTCTCATCAATGCTTCCTGCCTCCTGTGGTGTCTTTCGTGTCTCAGCTGACGTCTCTCCTAGTCTTCCTTAATGCTGGTGCCTTTCTTTGAGATTATCGCCAATTTTTCCTGTATATCTCTTGTTTGTATATAGTTGTTTGCATGTTGTCTTGCCACTAGATGGGGGGCTCCTTGAGGGCGGGGATATTTTTTGCCTTTCTTTATATCCCCAGCACTTAGCATAGTGCCTGGTGCATAGTAGGCCATTAATAAATCTTGACTTGACTTGCCATCCAAGTAACTGAGAGTCAATTATCAACTCTTACACAAACTTCAAATAAGTGAAATGATTAAGAGAGAATTAAGATTAAGCTCAGTGTCACCACATCTCTGTCTCTGTGTGAAAAGGAAAAACAGCACATGATTCTTTGAGCACTGTCAATAAATTAAAATGAAACATCATATGGGATACTTTTCATATTTTATGCTAAATTGAGAAACAGTTGCCTTTTTTGTTTCCCTTTTGTTTGTTGGATTAAGTGCTTAGTTTATTATGAGGAAAATGGGAAGACTTGTTTTTAGAACTGGGATCCACCTTGCAGAGGACCACTAAAAAGAAAAGGTTTTGCATAATTTGATTCTTCAAATTAGCCCATATACACATCTCAGCTCTGTGCCCGGCACTGAATCAAAAAGCCCGTTGGATATATCTCTCAGTCTTATTTTCCTGTCACAGGATCAGGATCATTGTACCTTGAACTGAGAATTAGAGAGAGTGAGAAAAATCACTATAGTTCTTTGTCTTTTTCCCTTTTGCAATGTTCTAACATGAAGTCCCAAAAGTGAAGAACCAAATATGTACTACATGGAAAATAAAACTTTATTTCAAAATAAATTGTATACATAATATATACACATATACACATGTGCATATATGTATACACATACAGGGATTACATGCAAAATTAAACTGTACCCCAAAACAAGCAATACATATGTACATATCTACATGGACACACATGTACCTATATGTGCACAAACATATGTATTACATGTGAAACGACACTTTAATTAGAAATAAATCCTTTATGTGTATATATGCGGGCAGCTAGGTGGCACAGGCCAGGCCTGGAGTCAGGAAGACTTGAGTTCAAATGTGGCCTTAGATACTTACTAGTTGTATGATCCTGGGTAAGTCACTTAACCCTGTTTGCTTCAGTTTCCTCATCTGTAAGATGAGTGGGAGAAGGAAACAACAAATCACTCCAGTATCTCTGCCAAGAAAACCCCACTGGGGTCACAAGGAGTCGCACACAACTGAAAAAATGACTGAACACAGCGTGTGTATACACTCACATACACACATTGTTATTCAGTTGTTTCAAACTCTTTGTGACCCCAATATTCTTGGCAAAGATACTAAAGAGGTTTGCCTTTTCCTTTTCCAGCCCATTTTACAGATGAGGAAACTGTGGAAAACGGGGTGAAGTGACTTGCTCAAGTAAATGTCTGAAGCTAGATTTGAATGCAGGAAGATATATCTTCCTGACATCAGGGAGCATTCCTTCACCACCTAGCTGTCTGTGGCTGAGTGTGTGTACACACACACACACACACACACACACATGCACACGCGTATATGTGCATGCATTTATATGTACACATATATGGATATGTGCATCTGTGTATAAACATATACATGCAGACATGTATCTTTTACATGTGTTGCATGGAAAACAAAACTTCAGAAATCATTATCAAATATATTCAAACATATATATGCATTATTTTATAAAATACATGAATATACATATATTACATGAAAAATAAAATTTTGAAATAAATCTTTGAAAGTGCCGTTTACTGTTTTACAAGTGAGAGCGTTTTAAGTTTTGCAGATCAAACAACTTATCTTCCCTCTTAGGCCTCCTCTTTCCCCTTTTTGATTCAGACTTTGTGTGGGAACTTTTTCCAGCAATGCTTATCACCAACTTTGATTTTTGGAGCCTTGACTGGTGGAGTGATTTGTTCTCGGTCTTAGGTCTTAGTTCTAGTCAGAGTCAGTCCTTGAACCAGGATCTTTCGGTAACCGTGTCCGTTCCTCTGTTGTGGCACATTAACTGTCCTGACTATGATAAAGTATCTTCTTTGGTTCAGAGGGCGTGAGTTCAAATCCAGCCTCTGAGATTTGCTACCAGGTGGCCTTGGACAGATCACTCAAGTTCCTTGGGTCTGCTTTTTCCTCTTTGAGAAATGAGATCAGTGTCAAGGACCTCTGGGGTTCCTTTCAGTTCTAGGTTTCTCACCCTGTGATCCCCTTACATGTTTTATCTGCAGAATTCAAGGAAGCCTGAAGTTTAATGAAAGACCGAAAAGGTTTGTAATGTGTTCATCTGTGTGCAGTTCCATGGTAGTTTTAGTTCCTGGGTATTTTTAGTCAGGAGGAGATGGCATGGTTTAAGGGAAGGACTTTTGGTGCTAGAATTAAAGAATCTGGGTTCAAAAACCATCTTTTGCACTTACTAGCTATGTGGCTGGTATTTCATGATGAATCATATGGAAGTAGTTCTTTTAACATAAATATATTATTTCAATTATAATTTGTAAACTAAAACCACTAACATAGATTTTTATAAAATCTTTTTGTTGTTTTAGTAGTGACCCACAGCCTGACAGAATATTTTCCGATAAATGCATGACTAAACAAAAAAAAATTGTTAAACACCATGTTTTGTGCAAGGCAACTAGGTGGCTCAGTAGACAGAGCACTGGGCCAGGATTCAGGTAGATCTGAGTTCAAATGTGGCCTCAGACACTGACAGTGTGACCCTGGGCAAGTCACTTAACCTCTGTTTGCCTTAATGCAGAAGGAAATGGTAAACCACTCCAGTATCTTTGCCAAGAAAATCCCATATGGGGTCATGAGGAGTCAGACATGACTGAACAACAGTGTTTTGTGCATTATGCTAAGTTCTAGGGATTCAAATGTAAAAGTGAGTAAGTCTCTGATTTTAAGGCGCTTATATTCTAGTGGGAGATTCCACATATAGGGGAATGTCTGCCAGGGAAAGGAGTTTTGGTTTGGATAGTCCAAGAATTGGTGATCCACAGGGCTTTTTCCATATGCAGTGGTAGTGTTGATTTTATTGTTGTGCCTAGAGCAAGAAGCAGAAAGGAAGAAGGGTATGTAGGCAAGATAGATAACAGTTGGATAAGATACATGGCTGAGTGATATGGGAAGCATGGTGTGGATGGAAGCTTGCTAAATAGAGTAGATTAAATGAGTTTGTATTCACTATTGATAATGCCAGTGGCATGTTCTTTAGGGAAACTTATGCTATAAACTCTGTAATGATCTAGGTCATTTGCTTCTTCAGTTATTCGTTTTTGTCATGGGTCACTTTTTTTTTTTTTACTTTTAGGCAGTTGGGATTAAGTGACCTGCCCAGGGTCACACAGCTAGTAAGTGTCAAGTATTTGGTCTGAGGCCGGATTTGAACTCAGGTCCTCCTGACTTCAGGGCCGGTGCTCGATCCATTGCATCACCTAGCTGCCCCATGGGTCACTTCTTGTGAGTCAGTTATTGAATCCTGCTTCTTTTTAATTATCTATTTTTTGTAATTTTTTTGTTCAGCAATTAAAAAAAATCCATTTGGCTCTAAGATCTTCAATTTTTTTCCCATGTTCTTTTCTTAGAAATGAATGTGAACTTGTATTTCTCTGTATAGAAATTCTTCTTCCTCATGCTAGCTACTCACGCTCATATGTTATATTCATGTCTGATTTTTTTTTAGAGGGTATATATACAGGTGATTCTGCAGATGAAAATATCTCCTGATACTTAAGACCTTCTTAGGAACCATAGAGAACTTCCAGTATTCCTATCCACCATGTTTGGAAACGATGACCTTATATTCTGCCTGTGTCATTATTTGCAGGATGACATATGCCATTTCTTTGAAGGCATTTTTAACATTCCTGTTGTTCACAGTTGCAGGTATTTGGCTATGTGATTACTGGGTCTCGAGGCTTTGGGTTTAGTTGTCCAGGCACTCACTTGTCGTAACATTTCTCTGTAAAGAAATCTCAGTAGCAACATCGTTTTAAAATTTTTTAAAAAATTTTTTGGAGATAATTGGGGTTAAGTGACTTGCCCAGGGTCATACAACTAGTGTCAGAGGTCAAATTTGAACTCAGGTCTTCCTGACTCAAGTCAGTGCCCTACTATGCCATCTAGCTGCCCCAATACCTTTAGGAGTCAGTAGGGTCCAGTGGAAAGAATATTGGCTCTAGAGCCAGAGAACCTGGGTTTATATCCCACTTTTGACACATGTGTGACCCTGGGTAAGTCATAACTTTCCTAGGTCTCTGTTTCTCTTATCCATATAAAATAATAGGCTTCTGAGTTCCCTTCTAGCTCTAAGCCTCTGGTCCTGTGATCCATGATCTGTGACCTGTAATGTATACATTCATAGTCCTTAAGAAGGTATAGTGGAAAGAACTCAGAGGAACTAGGTTCACATCCCACCTTGGACACTCACCACCTGGGTGACTGTGAGACATCTCAGCCTCTCTGGGCAGCAGGTTCCTCATCTGCAAAATGAGGGTTTTGGCCAAAATGGCCTCTGAGGTCCCTTCCAGCTCTTGAGCTACGGTCCTATGGAAATTTTTCCTTTTCGTGAGAAGTTATCTTTTAAGTAAGCCACATTTCCTTCTGCTTTTACTTAAGCACCTTGAAATTGAACACGTTCATCACAAACATTCCTAGAAAGCCTTTGAATCATCACATCCCTATGCATTATTGTAGACATACAAGCAGCTCAGAGGCATTGATCTGTTGTCTACAGTTAAGTGTCTCTGTGGAAGTCAGCTGTCATTTCCCTACTCTGTAGGTTGAAGAACCTGAGCTATGGAGAGTGTGAAGAAGCAATGCCATGAGTCAGGTGCAGAACTGGGATTGAATCTCAGAGTTTCTGGAAAATAACTGTGCTCCCCTCAGCAAAATTGTGGTGCTTCACCGGATAGACTTCACACAAAGCATCATGCTGTTGGTAGTTACTTTGGCAACTCAACCAGTGTAACAGGCTTGCAGGGATTTTTGTGTGTTTGTTTGTGTGTTGTTGCTATTTTTGTCTAGGGAAGAGTAACTGTGAATCCTAAATTGTCACTGTTTCTTTCTAATTGTCCCATATGAGATTTCCACTTTCGCAGACTCAAGAATTTTCATCTTTGTATACTCTCTTACCTTTGGTTTACATTGATTTGGTTTCTATGGTATGAGGTGTTTCTTTGTAAAATTATTTCCTAAAGTTAAGCCTACCACACGATAACATTTCTCTATTGTTTTTCTATAGATTTGTGACAAAGTTATTGGAGGACCTCATTTTCTTTGTTGCTGATGTACCTAATAATGGACAAGATGTTCTGGATGTGATAGTCACTAAGCCAAACAGGGAAAGGCAAAAATTAATGCGGGAGCAGAACATATTGGCACAAGTGAGTTGTTTTATATGCAATATTTTATCTGTGTGACTAAGCGTCATGGTCAGATCTTCTCTGTTGTGCTGACTGGCCCAATTTCTAGGTAGGCTACTAGACAATTTCCAGGTGCATGATATATTCTGAACTCTTCTACTTCGTTCCCTCAACTCATATGTGAATCTAAATAAAAATGCATGCCCAATGAAACTAATATTTTATTCATTCTTTTCTCACCTAATAGCTGTTCACTAATGAAATATGTTCCTTTGTCATGGCCCATGTATATGAACCTAAGGAAGGCATATAAAAGAGAAGATAGTTACTAGTTCATGCAATTTTGTATGATTTGGAAAAGGAAGAAAATTTATATATTGTTATCAAGTAGAACTCTTTTCTAGTAGACTCATATAGATGTAAGGTTTGCCTTAGTGAATACAATTAAAAATTGGAAGTTTGATTGCAAAATCAGCTCGGAGAAAAGTAATTTTTGCCATTAGCACTCTTATTATTTTAATAAAATTGATGGTAAGGGTTTATGTGGCCTTTTAACATTTAACATATTTGCTATTGTTCAGTCTTTTCAGTCGTGTCTGACTCTTTGTGACTCCATTTGTGGTTTTTTTTGGCAAAGACAGTGAAGTGGTTTGCCATCTCCTTCTCCAGCTCATTTTTATAGATGAGGAAACTGAGACAAACAGGGTTAAATGACTTGTCCACAACTAGTAAGTGTCTGAGGCCGGGTATGAATTCAGGTCTTCCTGACTCCAGGCCTAGCATTCTTTTACACTGTGCCACCTAAATTGCCCGTTAACATATTTAAGACACCGTATTTCAACAGCATAAGTGTTATAAATTCAATAGCCTTTAATGTATAGTGCTTATGTATTATGCATGTGTTTATTCTGCTATCTCTTAAGCTACAATATAAAATTCTCCTTCCAAAGTCCTTTCTCATTGGTGGAGCATGTATTGCTCATGTCAGTGCATTGTGCTGAAAGAGCGGAGATGAATCTTTCAGAGTCCCCAAGTTCTTTACCTGCTGAGAATCTGGCTGAGTCGGTATTGCTAAAAGCACGTCACTGTATTGAATTATTATTGCTAACTCCTTATATTTTCAAAGCTCTAGCCAGTAATTTTGTTATTCCTCATGAACCCTTTCATATTGCAAAGAGCACTTAGAGTCATAAGTCAAAGGACCATTTTCATGTGACAATGTGTGGAAATTGTCATTCTCAGTACATACCTATGAAATAGGAATTGTTTTCAGCCATGCTCTCTTTGTATATGACAAAGAAATAAGCTCTCCCATAAACAATGTGTGTATTTGCATGTGCCATATTAAATATAGGATTTCTTTTATATTATGTCATAGTTGGAGTAGAAAAAAATTTACAAATAATGGTTTTTAAATAGCTTATAAGATGAAAAATATATTCTTAGTTGTATATATCTTTGTGCATTACAGTATCACAGGATCACATACACTTTCTGTGTGCATATTTTGCAAAAGGCCATTTTCTTACATGTTCACTTGGAACAAAATACATATAAGGCATCTATTAAAATAATAATTTTTGTTATGTGACACCCAAAAATTTTGTAATAGCAGTGGAATTGCAATGCTTAGCAATATTTAGGTCCTTTATTGAAATGAACTCAACCTATGCCATAAGAAAGTTCATCTGATGAAATTTAGTGTGGTAACAGCTAGCTGGCTAAAAAAACGTTTTAACAGTTTTTTTCTAAACAGCTAATTTTTATTCCTGATAGGTGTTTGGGATTCTTAAAGCTCCCTTTAAGGACAAAGGGGGAGAAGGATCAATGCTGAGACTTGAAGATCTGGGGGACCAGAGATATGCTCCCTACAAGTACATGCTGAGGCTCTGCTATCGAGTTCTTAGACATTCTCAGCAGGACTATCGGAAAAATCAGGTTGGACTTCTAGATAATTTCTTCATGAATTTTTACTTTTTAAATGAAATCTAAAATGACTTTTGCTACTATTATATGACATATAGATTAATCCAAAGTAGGAATTTAACATTTGAATTTAAATATTTTGAACGGATCAAAATATCTTAGAAGTGTTCTTAGGATTTGAAGTCAGAGGACATGGGTTCAAATCCTACCTAACTATTTAATACCTTTGTGACTTAGCAAGTCAGGTAAACTCTCTGGGTTTCACCTGTAAAACAAACAAACAAAAAACCAGAAGAGGTCAGCTAAGTGACATCTAATAGCTCTGTCAGCTCTAAATTCTGTGAACCTAAATAGTTCTACCACCATATTAAATGTACCGAAAATTGATTTCTTACTTTGAACTAGTATTTACTAGGTTTTAACTTACTTTTTTTTTTTGGTGAAGCAATTGGAGTTAAGTGACTTGCACAGAGCCACACAGCTAGTAAGTTATGTGTTCAAAGTCTCATTTGAACTCAAGTCTTCCTGAATCCAGGGCCGGTACTCTATCCACTGCACCACCTAGCTGCCCCTTTCCTTACCTTTTTGTCTGGATACCTTAAGACTGTCTCTTGTGCAAAACTTCTAAATTCCTAAACATATAAATAAGGGGTGACTTTGCACACTACACCAAAGATTCTTTCCTTTACAGAAAAATTCACTACGTATTCCCTTTAAAGTATGGGTTCTCTTAGTGTAGTTAAAACAGTGGTTGATTTATAAAAATCAATTTGCATGTAACTTTTCAGGAATGCATCTAGTAAGTAAACCATAGCCATATTTATTATGCTGGGCATCATTTGTCACCTCTATTGACTTCCATATTCCAACACATATTACCTAAAATTTCCTTAAATTTCAAGCTTCAGATTATGAAACATGAAGGAAAGTAATTTCCTACTTTATAAATCCTGTTAATTACAAATCTTATGCATTAAATTTACTTATAAGAAATAATGCTTATGCTTTTTTTTTCAGAGAAGGATAGTGAAAATTCTGTGTATTGGGATGTCTTTTCTAAGATAATAATATCTCAGTTATTAGTAGAACTTGAGAAATAAAAATTGGTGAATTTAGGCACAGTTTGCCCAAACTTGGAGCTAGAGAGGAGTTAAATGGGAGTATATGTGTGAAGTAACAAAAATTATGACTAAAGAACATCTGATTAAGAGCTAACAATAATATTATTTTACTCAAAATAACTTTTAAAAACTTGAAGATATTATGAAGAAAACTTGAAGCTGCTCCCTTCCTAATTGTGACTTTTATAGAAACACCTACTGAAAACAAAACAAAACCACAAAACATCTAAATCCATCTGAGATCTTGTATGTAACATCTCACAGTTTATATATACATACCTAAAGATTAGGAACAAAGACCTGTATATTCATTAACCATTTTCACTCCTCTAATTATACAAAATAATTGAACAACAACAAAATTATGCAAAAAAATTGATTCATAAATCATAGCAATATTGTCACTTTAGGGGGCAAGCTAAAAAGACTAATCTTTGTGTCTCCTATGATAAATAATAAAATAAGTAACAAATAATAGTAAATTGAACCACCAGTTGGATTTAGGCCAGTCAATTCTTGAAGTGCTTCATCATGTAAAATATTTAATTATAATTAGATTGTGTTTTTCCCTGACAAGTATTTAGTAATAATAAGATATTTAAACATTATATTTTATGAGATTTTCCTTTATAATTTGATTTCAGCTCTATGTCAATTTTTTTTTTGCTTTCTCTATTAAGCTACTTAATTTTTCAATGCTGCTCTCTTTAAATATATTTTAAGATGATTTTTATTCAATTTGGACAAATTAACATATCATACTTATGAATTATATCTTGGCTCCATTTTTTACCACTTTGGGTTCTAGCACAGTACCTTGCTCTTAGTAGGTATTTAATAATTTTTTTTGTTGTTGAATTGAATTGCATTAAAAATTATCCTGGGCCCTTTCTTTTTTTGGCAGGAATATATTGCTAAGAACTTCTGTGTCATGCAGTCCCAGATTGGCTATGATATTTTGGCAGAGGACACCATCACAGCTTTGTTGCACAACAACAGAAAACTACTAGAAAAACATATCACAGCAAAAGAAATTGAAACATTTGTCAATTTACTCCGGAGGAACCGTGAGCCAAGGTTTGAAATGGTCTACATTATATGTTATTTTCTTACAGAGACTGGCTTTTGGTTTTACTTTTAGAACTTATATTATTAGAGCTTTCCTAGATTGTCAACCTATTTCTCTTTCCTGTTTTGAAAAAAAAAGTATGTTGTGTTTAAAATAATATCACCACTAATACTAATGCTCATCCCTATACTAAAGAATGCATATGCTGGCTGCGTAAACCTTGGCAAGTTACTTACCCTCTCTCAGTGCTCTAGGCAGCCTTCTAAGACTCATAAGCTACAGAGTAGATGCAGACCTGCACTGGTAGAATAAATTCTCATCTCGGGCACTCTTTCACTAATAAAATTACAAGTCCATTCCTTATCTATATCTTCTTAAAAAGTGGCTCCATCATAAGTGATTAAAGCCCATTACAGAGTTATATGTGACTTCCTCACAGTCTTTGAGTAGACTGATACCAGATGAAGTAATGATGAATTCTATTTGTAGCCTACTTGAGTTTTTCAGACCTCTTTTATATACATTATCCTATTAGACTCTCATTATAATCCTGTGAGATTAAACAGGATAGGTGCTATTATCTTTATTTTACAGATGAGTAAACTGAAGTTGAGAGTTCAATGACTTGGTCCTGGTCTTATAATGAGTAAAAGGAGGCAGGAGTTAATAAATTGATCTCTTCTGCCTCTAAGTCAGGTGGTCTTTCAAGTGTACAATGTTTTATCATTAAACACCCTTAACATATGTCATAAGTGACTTGTGGAAAAGTTAATTGAATTGCTTAAAATTACTATACTGATTATCACAGAAAATAAGTTGTAGAGGGTGAGACTAGGTCTTTTTGACTCTATAAGGCCAACATTCCTCACCTGAGGTGAATGCAAAATTTTTTTTGTATGATGTAATCCAAGCAGCTTTTCCCATTTAAAAAAATTTTTTTAAATTAATTTATTTTGATTTATCAATGATCACTTCCATAAAGAAAGAACATTTTTTTTGGGGGGGCTAGGCATTGGGGTTAAGTGACTTGCCTAGGGTCACAAAGCTAGTAAGTGTCAAGTGTCTGAGGCTGGATTTGAACTCAGGTCCTCATGACTCCAGGGCTGGTGCTCTATTCACAGCTTTGGCCCATCTTGAAAAAGGTCTGTGATCTTATTAATTTGGTCTTTCAGTAATAAAGAGCACAACTCATTCATGCCTGACTATTCTAGGTGATTCTTCTCACTGTTTTCCCATAAGTTTGCCACAGGAATCCACCCAGTGTGCTGGAGGATTTTCTCACTTTCTTCTGCCATTGTGAGGGTGCATGTGGAGCAGCCTGAGTGCATACCTGATGATTTTTGTCCTCACCACACAACCAGCCCGTGTTCTCTTCCTACTGTGTTTTCCCTTGTTGACATCTTTTTCTCCTGTTCATCTCTGAAGTTTATCATTAGTAATTTGTTGCAACGTATTCCTATGTACCATGTCCCTCTCCATTGCCCTCTTTGTGTCATTAATTTTTAATTCTTTGGAAACTGTTATATTCCATGTCTC
The DNA here is from genome assembly GCF_003287225.1 of Phascolarctos cinereus. Taxonomy (NCBI): domain Eukaryota; kingdom Metazoa; phylum Chordata; class Mammalia; order Diprotodontia; family Phascolarctidae; genus Phascolarctos; species Phascolarctos cinereus. The sequence goes on from NW_027555514.1 coordinate 170,804,323, forward strand.
ACTGATAGATGGTAACACTCGTAGAACTTTGAAATTTTGAAAAGGGCCCTTTGCTTCCATAGAAAACATGGTTTCATTCCAAAACTCTGCAGGTTTCTAAGAGCAATCTAGCTTCCTGTTCACCTCTTAGCTGACTGTCCATCTATACTGTCCATCCCAGGTAGATGTCCCTATGGATAAGCTCTGCAGGCTTTCCATTCAGATGCATGAGTTAATCTGGGCCACAGACATCATTCATCCACTTGATGTGGGGTCAGACTCTTTTGAGTGTTTGCAGATCTGTGCAGGAGGCTCTGAAATATTTCAGGGCTTGATGCAACCAATGCAATGCCATCCTAAGACAGGAGTATCTTGGGTAACTTCACTATCAACAGAGAAATCCTCTTCCGTTTGGCTTCTGCACTAGATGTCCTTCATCATAATGGAGAAGAGTTTGGGAGAGTATACTGTCTCGCTTTTGTATTTGTTTCCTCATTACTTAGCACAGTGCTTGGCACATATGGAGTGCTAAATAAATGATTTTTATTCATTCATATTTATGGTTTCATAATTGGGTAAAAGATGTGATGAATATAAGAACCCATTGTGCTGGTTGTTTGTTCAGTATGAAGAAAAAGAATCTGATACCACGAAGCAAAATACCACCTCCAGGGATCTTTTCTAACAAAGTGTTTCCCAATCAAGATTCCTTGAAAGATACAACAGAAATAATCTCATTCAGTGATCAGAAGGCCATTAATGTAGCTGAGGAATAAAACAGGATGCTTTCTTTCTTTCCTTCCTTCCTTCCTTGACTTGTCCAAGGTAAAACAGCTAGTAAGTGTCTGAGGCCAGATTTGAACTCAGGCCTCCTGACTCCAGGGCTGGTGCTCTAGCCGCTACGTCACCTATCTGCCTGCCACTGTCTCTGTTTCTTTCAAAAAATTTCCATTGATGTTGAGATGTGAATGGGAGTGGTGTCAGAGAAAAGTGGGAAATGGTACAAAGGGCATGAGTAGTCAAGGATGATCACGCCAAGTGTCTGGGAGGATGATAATTCCCTCAACAATAGCAGGGGAGTTTGAAAGAGTGAGATGGTTTTTGGGGAAAGACAATGAGTTCAGTCTTGGATAGATTTTAAGACGTCTTTAGGATATCCAAGTAGAGATATCAAAGAGGCAGTTGGAGGGGCAGCAAGGTGGCACAGTGGATAGAGCACTGGCCTTGGAGTCAGGAGGACTGGAGTTCAAATCTGGCCTCAGACACATAACACTCACTAGCTGTGTGACCTTGGGCATGTCACTTAACCTTGATTGACTCACCAAAAAGCAAAAACAAACAAACTAACAAAGAGGCAGTTGTAGATACAAGGATCATCTTCCTAGTGATGATATTTGAATACCTGGGAGCTTACGAGATCACCATGTGAAATTTACAGAGGGAATGGGAAGAGGGAATAGGAGAGAGCCTGGGGCAGGGGGGACACCCACAGTTAGTGGGTGTGACCTAGATTAAGGTCTAGCAAAGGAGACCGAGAAGTAGAGATCAGACAGGAGGAGAACCAGGACAGAGCAGAGTTACAGAAACCTAGAGAGAAAAGGCAATCAAGAAGGACAGGGTGATTTACCATGTCAAAGGCTACAGAAAGGTAAAGAAGGATGTTTTTAGATTTGATATGAAGACATCATCAGAGAGAGCAGGTTTAGCTGAATGATGTAGGGAAGCAGCCAGTAGACTGGGAGAGACTGAAAGTTGGTGAGAGTAGGAATGATAAAACTGGCATTCTAAGGGAAAAGATAGCATGAGATATGATCAGCTGTGCATGGAGATGAGTTTGCATTGGCAAAGAGAAAGTTTGCCTCTTCCTGTAAGATAGGGTTGAAGGAGGAGGTAGCAGCAGGAGGCAACTGAGTGATATGAGTTGAAGAGGAGGAGATAAGAGTGAGCTTTTGCCACACAGCCTCAATTTTTTTTTCCTGTGAAGTATGAGTTAAGACTCAGTTGAAAGGGTGGAGGGAAGAAGAAGATGATAGGTTTGAGAAGAGAAGAAAAGCTTTGGAAAAGCAGCTGTGGTCAGTGAGATAGTGATAGTGAGGTATAAAAGAGTTGCCTTGCCACAGTGAAAGCCTGGTTGACTTGTGTAACATGAATTTGTGGTGGACCCTGTCAGCATAGTTTGTGATTTTTTTTTTCAGGGATCTTTTAGCAGTATATAAGCAAGCAGAGAAGCAGTGTGTGTTTGAAGTAACGGTTGGGGCTTGACAGGGCATGATCAGCAATTGGATAAGGGAGCAAGGGATTCAAGAGAAGAGGACTCAAACAGAGAGTCAGAGACAAGTTGAGTGGATTCACCAAGGGGTCAAGATGAAGAAGGAGAGTGTAGTTAGTGCAGGAGTGATGGCCTGGGAAAGAATTGAGGGGTGGAGGAGGGATTTTTAAAGGTCACAGTGATGATGACAAACAGGGTTAGGAGTTGAAAAACAGGAGAGGTAGGATAACAGCAGATTTTGATCAGATAAAAGAATTTCAGAGTTCTTAAACACGGAAGTATAACACTTGTTTGTGGCAAGATCAAAAGTAGGACCGTTTTTGTGTAGCTGAGGTGAGTTGGAGGAGTAGGTTATGTGAAATGAGTAAAATAAAGAACTGTGAGATTAGGATGATTCAGGGAGTATCAATATGTATGTTGTGTGAGGGCAGGAGTTGGGGAGGAGAGAAAGACTGAACCAGGCACTGGACTTATTAAGGAAGGAAGGAAAGTGACCTAGAAGTCCATAAATAACAGTTACTAGAATCTTGATAAATGTGGATTGAATGAACCTAAAGGAAGACAGCTTTCTTAGTGATAGATGTAGAGGAAGAGCCTAGAAGACGCAATGGGGAGCAAGTATTCCTATCCCTCCACCTTGATCAGTGCATCTGGGGGGTATGAATGAAAGTGCAGTTAGTCCAGTGGTGGAAAGGGTGGCCAGGGAAGCTGCATCACTGAGGGAGTCAGAACTTAATGAGTGCAAGAGGAAAAAGTGAGAAAGGAAAAGGTTTAAGATGAAAACAAGTTTGTTACCTATGGAACAAGAATTCCAGAGTACAGTGGAAAGGGTGGGTAGCTTTAGAGTAGGATGTTGTGTGTGTGGGGGGTGTTGACGGGAATGGAATAAAGGAATAATGGGGAGAAAGAAAAAAAGGCTTGGAGAATGATAACAGAAGGTTCAGAATCTGTGGAATGGGAAAAGCATATCGGGATAAGAGTATGTTAAACATTGAGTAATGAATTTAGGTAGGTTATGATCTTTCTTAGCGTTTTGGTCTAGTCTTCTTGTTGGGGGTTGTTCCAGGCAATGATAACGTAGCTTGATTAGGGGTGGAAGTGAGGCAACCAATGTAGAGTTTTATGAAGCTAGAGAGGTTGCTGGGAATGCAGTGGCATTCCCCAGCTGGTACAGGGGGCTAGATGTCCCCCTCCTTTTCAGTCAGGTGTAGGTGAGGAATTGTAGGATACAGATTAGGGTGCCAGGAGATAGATGGAAGCAAGAGATGAAAGGAGAGTCAATTCATGGTTTTAGGAAATACCAAGCCTAGTGATTTAGATCCTTCCTAACATGAATTCCAAACAGATCATCTCTCTAATCCTGAAAGTGATAGGAATCACTGGATTTAATGATTAAGGAGGGGATGTCATGGTCAGACTTTTGCTCTAAGATTGATGGCTGAATAGAGGATGGACTGGAGTGGGAACAGACTTGAGGCAGGCAGACCAATCCCAAAGGCTACTGTAATAATTTAGATATGAGATCATGAGGGCCTACATCATGTTGGCAGTATCAAAAGAAAGAGGGTGTATACCAGTGTTATTACCAAAGTAAAATCTACAAGCCTTGGCAAGAGATTGGATAGAGGAGTGAGACTGAAGAGTTGAAAATGACACCTAAGTCGTAAGCATGGGTGACTGGGATAACAGTGGTACCTTAGACAGTTAAGACTGAAGTTAAGCAGAGAGGAGGAGTTCGGGGAAAAGCTAATAAGTTCACTTTTGGTCATGTTGCATTTAAGGTACAGGAAAGATTGCTTGATTTGTTCAGCTGCAAGCTACAAAGTAGAATTTGTGAACAAAATATGTAGATTTGGCACCATAATTTGGAACATCATCAACAGGGTGTGGGAATCAGAAAAGATCTACTACAGGAGGTAGCAACTGAAATGAATGGGTGAGGGAAGCTATCACTGGTGCTTATTAAAGCAATTTACCCTCAATAAATCTTGCATACAAGCAAGATATCTCTTCATAACCCTGACTAAATATCCATCTATGATAAATAGCTTATAGAAACCATTTTAATTTTTAACGCTGAACAAGCAATTTTTAAGAGGAAATGATTTACAGGTAACACTGTATTGTTGAGGTCTTACTGAGAAGGTAGAGTGACCATAGGCAGCAGGGTGAAAAATAGCCAGGGTGAAGGTGGGTCTATATGGCTCCAGTGAGTGCTGAGTAGAGTGGCGTAGCCCTTCCCAGGCATGTTTTCTGGAGATCTGTTTTGAGGATGGGGTGGCTGTAAGTGGGAGGGTGGCATAATATAGTTCATTGATGGTATTATTTGGGGAAGACTGCTTGTTCCCTGCTAATATCACCTTTGAGGATATCAGTAATTTATATCTATTTATCTATCTGACTTGCATAAAGATTTTCTGTAGGTGAGAAAGTAGGTATATTGGTCAGTAATTGTTGATATTTCCTTGATTGACTTTTTTTTTGGTGTTAATTAGGTCTGTGATCTTGTCTAACCTTTAATATCTTTTCTTCTTTAAGATGGCTTGTATATCAATCCCTTAACACTCTCAAAATTATAGATCTTCTCCACAAACATTTGGTCCAGTCTGGCTGCTTTTCCCATATTTGTTCCCAATATGGCCATTTTAACTTTCCCTCTAAGCACATCTGGAACTGTGAATTTAGGGTCCAAAAACAGTGGTCCTATTGTACTTAATGATGAAATGTTTGTTATCCAATCTTCATAGATGTTTTGCTATCATCTCTTCATTTTGTCTTTACTCTGATATGAGCTTACGTGGTTAGCTCTCCTGTCAAGCTGTTTTTAATCTGGTTTTACTCTTCACTGCTCATAATTATCCTAGTGCCTGCCTTTGGAGATTACCCTCCACTTACATTGAATATATATATCTTGTGTCTATATAGGTATTTTTCATGGTGTCTCTTGCATTGGAATATGAGCTCCTTGAGGGCAGGGGCTATGTTTTTACCTTTCTTTTTTATCCCTAGTTCTTAGTTCATATAATAGGCACAACAAGCAAATGCTTGTTGCCAAATTTCTATTTTAAACCAGTCTTGCCTTTCTCTTCCATCTCTCTTTGCTTCACAAGTAAGCTGATTGTGTGAGCTGGCTAAAGTACTTTCTGATCTCTTTTTCATCTTCTGGTTGTGGCAAATGAGTATTTAAGCAATTTTGATGTCCATTTACCATTTGTTACAGCTAATTACTTGTTTAAATTAAGTTGTTTTAGTTATATGCCATATCTTTTTTCTCATTATTACTTTTTTCTCTTGGTTTACACTAATTCTAATGCTTTTACCCTGATAAACTGGTAATGTGACTAAACATAGACAGGTAATTTATGGATAACTCCCACATCAGTAACAAGTCTTTTAGAATATAATCCATTCCACTTTTCTGTAATGTTATTTGGTGCTTACCATATTCCCTTCCAATTCTTTTCTTGAAGTATGTGTTCATGACATAAAGTCTTGGCTTCTCTCATTCCTTTTTACCTAAACCATGTTTCCCCAAACATTTCTTGCCATCCTTACCTTCCTCCACTTTTGGGTTGAAGTTCCCAAATATTAGACTATATATCAATTTAATTTGGAGGCTCCTATTGAGTTCTTTGTTGAATTTCTCTATTTCTTTATATTTAGTAACCAATATTGGCACATAAATGGCAATTATTTTCATGAGAGGCTTTCTGTAAATTCTTATCTACAGTACTGCATTTTGGGATAACCACACATACCATGAAATACTGATGCTTGTTGCCTTTGGTTGTATGATTAAAAATTACTGTGCCAACTTATTTCTTTGCCTCTCCAAGGGATACCTATGACCCTTCGTTTCATTTAGCTCAAATTCCCTTCTGATTTCATTTGTAGAGATAATGTCAAGATTGATATTATTCAGCTCTTCTGTCAGTATGTCTACTCACTGGTCATTGTATAAATATATCACATTTATAGTACCAACAGTAAAAAAAAAAACCAAAAAATCCACCTAAACCTGTGTAATTCTTAGAACACTCTGTACTCCTTTCTACCACTTCACCATTGTTCCTACAGAAGCACAAGATGCAAAGAACTACGAGGCATTTTCCCATTGTTTCTTGGTTTTGCTATGTCAAAAAATTCATCACTCAGTGGCCAGCCTACTGGAAGTGAACCTCTCTGTATTTGGCTGAATGGTTCTTCGTAAATCTATCTCTTTCATTTGCTGGGGCCATCCTCAAAGCCTTTCTAGAATGGCACAATCTCATAGAGTTTATACTCTGGGAACATAGCCTTTGAGAACCCAGGGTCACTTCTGTGACCCTACATTGTAGTACAGTAGGGCCCAGTGACAGTACTAAAGTATGGTAACCTAAAAAGATTACAAAAGCATACATATGAAAAATGAATTTGTTGTAATTAATATTTCATTAGTACAATTCCTTGTTTTCTGTTCAACATTATCTTCTTCTTTGATCAGATTTTTGGATTATTTATCAGACTTGTGTGTCTCTAATACAACTGCTATACCAGTAACTCAAGAACTCATCTGTAAATTTATGCTGAGCCCAGGAAATGCTGATATTCTCATTCAAACCAAGTAAGCATTTATGATAGAAACATTCTTTTCAGCTTATTATTCAGCTCCATAATAGTCCTTATCACAGCTGTTATCTAAGTTTATTAATAGTTTTATTATGTGTTACTTATTTGAAGGCTGGTTTCCATGCAAATAGACAATCCTTTGGAATGTTCCATCCTCCCAGATGATATTGATGATGAAGAAGTCTGGCTTTATTGGATTGACAGCAATAAGGAACCTCATGGCAAAGCTATCCGGCATCTTGCACAAGAGGCTAAAGAAGGCACAAAAGCTGATTTAGAAGTCCTCACCTATTATAGGTCAAGTATTGTAAAGAACTGTAACTCATGATCTCAAATGCTTATTGGCAATTTGATCAGATTCATGGACTAAAAAAATTAAATTAAAATATTTTAGAATTATTTAAATATTTAAGGATTTAAGGATTAAATATTTAAATATTAAGAATTAAAATATTTAAGAAAATACTGAAAAAGTGTAGAAGTGAAGGTACATGGAATATTTTAAAACTTTTAAAAAAACAAAAACAAAACTATTGTTTTGCATGATTTTTTTCTGATCACTTAAAAGTTTTGAATTATTGTGCAAAACAAGGTTTTTTTAAATGTGAATATAGATTGCTTTCAGTTTCACTGTATTTGCAATGTTTAAAGATCCCAGGCAATTTAAAACTATGGTACTTCTAATGCTACAAATGTTGAAGTAATAAGGAAGGGAACATGAAATCAAAAGGATACAGGAATAATCTTTCCTGCTTTATTTTACTTTAATCCCCATTAACAGTCTATAGCTCCTGACTGAGTATGTGAAGGACTTCAACATTTTATCTGTTGCTTCCATACATCCACACAGCCATCTCATTTGCCTGGAATAATAATAACAACAATAATAACTGAAGTTTATGCAATGCCTGAAAGTTTTAAAAGCACTCTATATATAATTACACTTGAGCCTCACCAAAAAAAAATCTATGAAGTAGATACTATGGGTATTATTATTATCATCCTTATTTTACAGATGAGGAAACTGGTTTGTTCATTCAGTCCATAAACATCTATTAAGCATCTATGATTTGCTATCCTAGGTACTGGGGATGCAAAGGCTAAAATGAAATGAGCCCTGGAGCTTACATTCTATTAGAGGGAAAAAAACCAAACATGTACAGAAATAAGTAAATGCAGAATATATACAAAGTAAATTGTTTATGTATGGGGGTGGGGTCAGGGGGAGGAATGGATGGGTTACTAGCAACTAAAGTATGAGTGAAGGTCTATGTTACATCTAGATCTTTCTGATTATAATTCCAGGACTCTTTCCACTGTACCTTACTGTCTCTCTATCTGGCCACTGGATCCAGATGGCTCTGGAGGAGAGAGTGAGGCTGGTGACTTTTTATGGTCCTCCCTCACTTAAATCCAATTCACTTGCATGTCATGGCATCACCTCCCTGATGTCATGGTCCTCTTTGAGAATGAAGTACAAATAGCAGCAGCAGCAGCAGCAACTGTCTCTCTGGAATTCAATCTCTTTTCAACTCTACCTTTTTGACTTGTTACCCTGTTTCAAGACTCAGCTTGTAAACTACTAAGTTTAGGAAGATTTCTCTGATTCTCTGTTAGCCATTGCATTCTTCTTTCCTTCCTATCCCCCTCACCTGTCTCACTCTCCTCTCAAATTATCTTAAATTTACTATCTCATCTTTATATCTATAGCACTTAGGATGGTGCTTTGCATTAAGATGCTCAATACATGTTTGCTTGAATTGTTGTTGAATTAATTTAGATATTTCATTTGCTATTAAAAGAATTCAATTCCCTTATGATTTTTATTTGGAAATAATAGAGGACATTCATAATTCAGGTAGGGGTTGGACCAGACAGAAGTAAGAAAGTTAGGAAATGGGGTAGATTTTTGAGGAAAGGTGTGAAGAGTTCTACTGTGTCACACTGATTTTAAGATACCTGTGGTATATCCAGTTTGAATTATCTAATTGACAGTTCATTAATATGGGACTGGAACTGATGAGGAATGCTAACATATGCTAATGTATTTAAGAAACTCTCATATGATGAATCAAAAAATGTAATGGTTAATATTTTTAAGGTATCAGTTGAACCTCTTTGCAAGGATGTGCTTGGATCGTCAATATCTAGCCATAAACCAGATTTCTACTCAGCTTTCAGTAGATCTGATCTTACGCTGTATGTCAGATGAAAGTCTGCCATATGATCTGCGAGCCTCTTTTTGTCGCCTTATGCTTCATATGCATGTGGACAGAGATCCTCAAGAATCAGTAGTACCTGTTCGCTATGCAAGACTTTGGACAGAAATACCTACCAAGATCACAATATATGAGTAAGTCTAATAAAAGTTCACCAAAGCTTCAATATCTGCAACTCTGATGAAAATTCCATAAATAAGGTCTTTTTTTCCCCTAATTCAGATTATTAACCTTACATATTCAAATATGTCACTTTTTTTGTTCAAGATCACTATAAATTTTTGTATTGATATATTTTGTTTTTATATCACCTATATTTCCCAATTTTACATTTTCCCAACCCTCTCCCAGAGAGCAATCTTATATTAAAGCATAAAATCAGGGCAAAAAAGGCAATTCAGCAAATCTAACCAACTTATCACAAAGGTTCTCACAGCTTAAAAGCATTCCATCCCTATAGTCCCCTGCCTCTGTAGAGAAGCAGGGAGAGGGGCCTTTTTATATTTCTTCTTTTGACCAAGCTTGGCCATTATAATTTTATATCATTCTATTTTGATTATTTTGTTGCTCTTTCCATTTACATTGTTGTAGTCATTGTGTATGTTGTTCTCCTGGTTTTACTTACCTCACTTTGCAGCAGTTCATATAAGTTTTCCCGTGTTTCTCTGATAGCACAGTAATATTTTATTACATTTATATACCACAACTTGCATAGCCAAAACCCATATGCTTTGTTTCTAGCTCTTTGCTACTACAAAAAGTTCTATTATGAATATTTTGGTGTATAACAGGCATTTCTTTTTGTCATTGACTTCCTTCAGATGTATGCTTACCAGTGGAATATTAGGGCCAAAGTATGTACGGACAGTTCTGTCATCTTTGGTAAAGATTACTTTTAATATGCATTGTCATTAAAAGGGGGAAATAGAAGGAAAAGAAATACAAGACACTTTCTAGAAAATAAATAGAACAATTCAGTTTTATTGAAAATGGAAACCACACAAAGGCAAGTTTCCACACTTATGCTTTAACCTAAAACAACAGCTGAGTGTATATTTGTGTACTTTAAAGCCTGTCTACAACCAGTACCTGGAACAACTTCATTTTGATTCCCTTTGTCGATCTTTGCAGATATGACTCTATTACAGACTCTTCGAGAAATGATATGAAGAGGAAATTTGCACTGACAATGGAATTTGTTGAAGAATATTTGAAAGAGGTGGTAAACCAACCATTTCCTTTTGGGGATAAAGAAAAAAACAAGCTTACCTTTGAGGTACTTTACACTTCTTCATATTAAAAAAGAAAGCAATAAGTTGCCTTTTGGAGAGAGGGCAGTTTGTTAGGTGAGAGAATTAAGAAGGTGATGAAAAATATGATGATTTGAGCCTTTCATCTGATTTGATTAAAATTCATATTTAAACCAACTACTTATTTCTTTTGTTTTGGATTCCATTATTAAATCTTAATGGCTTATGGTCATCATAACAATTTCATTAATCACCTTCATTAGTCATTCTTACATTAATGGGCAAAGTCATTTCAGCATACAGATCACTGTGACCTAACAATTTTTTTTACATAGCTGTAGCAATAGCTTCTTCTCCTTTTCATAGTGAATTAGAATTTATTCATGCTTTGCCATACATGACAACTTTGGGACAATGTCAGAGAGGTTCTTAGATCTCTGGATCTTTGCTCTGTCATGCTTTCTCTGCTTGATAACAAAGCAGCACAGGAAGTAACATTTTCTGACCAAAAATAATAAGTCATATTTCTTTTTAGTGAAAATCCTTGGGTTCTGTTTACTTCATTGACAGTCATTTATTAAAAGACTGGACTAAATGGGCTAATGCATCTCAAAAACACAAATAATTACTTTTTAAATTTATCTAATCAACCTGAATTTGCCTCAAAAATTTTTATCTGTTTTTTAAATTTAACAGTAAATTGATTTCATTCTGACAAATCTAGATTTGGGGGGAATCAGAATCTATATTTTAGCTTTAGTATGGAATATTTTTTAACTAGTCTTTAAAGAATGAGAAGTATTTAAAAATAATGAATATGCTTAGTATTTCCATGTTCATTACATTCATTCTGAGTTTTTCTTTTCCTCTCACTTTTTAAAGGTGGTGCACCTGGCTCGAAATCTTATTTACTTTGGATTTTATAGTTTCAGTGAGTTGCTAAGACTGACAAGAACACTTCTGGCTATTCTGGATATTGTACAGGGACCCATGTCATCATATCTTGAAAGATTAAGCAAATTTCAAGATGGAGGTGAGAAACGTGGAGAAAACAATAAGCATGATAAAAAAATTCTTTAATGATTGTTAGTGGTTTTTCTTGCTGGCTATTTGGAGATGAATGATTAAAATAATTTAATGTGTGATCATATTTGGATATGAATATAATATTTAAATAATACTTTATAATTTAAAACTATTTTTCTCACAATACTCTTATAAGATGACTATCATAATTTTATTATTGCATTTTGCAGAATGTACTGAAACTCAGAATTGTTAAGTGATGTGTCTGAGGTCACAGGGCAAGAAAGTGGTATAGCCGGGACTGAAATCTAGGTTGGACTCAGTGGTCACTTTCCAATTCTCAGAATCCTGTAATTCTGTGCTACTTCAGTCTTGCCTGGATGTCTGACTAGTTGGCTGAGGCTATGGGAGAGGATTCTGGTAGAGAACCTCTGTGTCTAGCCTCTGAAGACATTAGAAAACAAGCCTTGGGTGTAGTACCTAATTGGTGCTCAGCAGTTGGCCACTGATATATGGCCAATATATCATTGTACCAATTAGGATCTAAATAGCCCTGATAGTTAAAGAACCAGTTGCTTTCCCTGCCCTCTCTACCTGCTTGCTGGCAATAGAATAGACAAATTTCTGTTAGAGACACCTGATATGTGAATATTATTTAAACATCTCTTTTACAAACCACTTTCCATAATATTCAATGGCAGTCCCACAAACTATTGTCTTGTGTATCTCTTCTTCCTTTATCAATCAGCTCCTTGAAAGGGTCATCTTGCCCTCACTGCCTTTAATTTCCTTTTTTCCTTCTACTCTCTTAGTAACCAATCCCTTTCAATCAACCCCGCCAAACGAACAGCATCCTACCAAGCTGCCAAGTGATTTTTAAATTGCTAAATTTGATGGCTCTTTTCCATCAAATGAATGGCATCTAAGACATTGTTCTTTCTCCTGCTTGGCTGGCTGCTTCGCCTCAGTCTCATTTTCTAGCTCATCATACATCTCTTGCCAATCAATTATGGATGTCCCCTCGTGCTCTGTAACAAGCCCTGTTCTCTAATCATGGCTCCCTGTGTTTGAGTTCCTGTTGGATATTGCCAGACCGCTACCAGGTCATGCTCTGCTTGTCTGCTGGAATGCCTACCTGTTCCCCTTCCTGATGCCTGGACTTTTACCCATTACCTACTGCTATACTTTCTTGATTTTCATATACACATACAAACCTCTTTCTAGTGTCCACTTCTGGAACTTTTATCAATTGCCTACCCTTCTCATGCCTTGTAGATCTGTCTAGTCTCTTGGTATCAACTGTCCTAGGTTTGGTTCACCAAGCCTCTTTGCTGACATTTATTATTCTTGTTTTGTATCTGATTAGGTTTTTTTTTTAAACCAGGACTTTAATTAGCCTTCTCACAAACTTTCCTTATACTAATTCTATTCCAGCACAGTAGGGGTACAGCTTTCAGAGAAAAATTCTTTCCCCACTCCATGATGAAATGGCAGGTCAGATGCAGTGGGTTGGAAGAGGCATGACTGGAAGGAAAAGGCCTGCAGTTCCTGGGGCTCTGCTTTGTTCCAACCCCAAAGGTGGCAACTTTAAATAGGATGTACACAGACAGTATTCAAGAGGTTTTATGGCCAATGCAGTGGGTTTAAATGTCAGTAATTAGTATTTGTTGCAAATAGAAGATGAATAGCTCAGGAAACTGGCAATTAAAGAAATTTTTTTTCTTTCCTTCCCTTCTGGGTCATTGGTTAATATTCAGCCCATACCCCTTGAGTATGGGTGGAAGTTGCCATCATCTGAGCACTGGTTGGTGGTCTCGGTCTAATTCCTAGTGTCTGCCTGTTCACCATCACAGTTATTACTAATTGGCTGTCTCCACAGAAACTACCAGGCTTTAAGCCCGATCTATTATTTGTTCCCTAGGGGTGGTCCATTCAGAAAACTGTTGAAGCACAATAATAGAGGAACACAGGGAGAGAACACTGCCTCTGCCTGTTCTGCAGGAAAACAGAAGATGCTAATCTGTGCAAATATGAAGCTAGCACCTCTCATTGGCTATAAACCTCATTTGAAAATAAAAATATTGTTTTTCCAAATAAGTGTGCTTACTCACAGCATGCTATGTTGTTGAGCCAATTTGCTTTTCCTAATACTTAGCATTTGCTCTTGCAGCAGATTTAAAATGCACAGGCATCTTTCATTGTAATTGATCTGTTGGGTAGTTGTATTATGTCAAGCAGTGTATCTCTTTGTCACTGATAAAAGTTAAAAGCAAATGCAGACACCAGCAAATAGAACGCATGTTTGTGACTATATGATGCTTTGCAAATATCCCTTTTGTAGAAATCATAAATAATAAGTTTTTGTAGAGCTTTGAACAATTTGTGACATTGATAACATTCACTCAGGGAGAGAGTACTTCAGGATATTACTGTAGCAGGAGTGGGCCTGTTTTCTGACATCAGAGAAGAAGGCACATGTCAGGAAAGACGGAGTAAATCCTACCTAAATAAGTCTAGTGTATAACATGACCTATGTCAAGCCTAGGTTTCAGAATCTAGGTTCCCTCAGGCTAAAGGGACAACACTCTCCCAGTTCTCAAGTCAAAGTTTAATTTATGGCTGAACTTAAGTTTGGCCAGAGTAGAATACTTGGCCCAAGTTGAAAATATGTTAATGTTTTGGCTTTAAAAAAAATTATGCAGTCATACCTATTACTATCTGCTTGTCTGACATACGGATTATGCTTGAATATTAAATTCTAGCTTACAGAATCATCACTATGTTTTCTGAGAGTCAAAGAGGGGAAAACTTTTCATCATTTCCTAACTCTTGTCTTCATTCTTGGCAAGGGCAGTAACTACATCCAAGAGACAGGGCCATTTCTGAGATCCTTGGAGCTGGCTATGTCTTGGCCTAGCTATTCAGTCCTTTATCTTCCTTTCTTCCCCTACACATGCCTTCTACCCAAGTCCAAACAGTCTAGCTGCTATTCCCAAATCTTTGCATTTTTCTTCACACTACTCCTTTTACCCAGAATGAGTTCTTTTTTTTTTCTTTCTACCTGTCAAAATAGGCAGCTAAGCAGTGGAGAGGGTGCCCGACTTCAGGACTTGGCGTCCAAAAGACCTGAGTTCAAATGTGCCTCACAGGAGTGTTTATCCTGGGTGGGTCACTTAATCTCTTTGTGTCTCGGTTTCCTGATCTGTAAAATGGGGATGATAATAGCACTTATCTTACTGGATTGTGAGGATCAAATGAGTTAATAATATGTCAAGTGCTTTGCAAACTTCGAAGAGCTATTTAAATGCTAGCTATTATTATTATTAATAATGATAAAATCTTATATTTCTGTCAAGATTTAGCTAACAGGCCCCCTTCTCCATGAATCTTCTTTGTTCACATCCACTAGAAGTGAACTTTCCTTCCTATCCTTTGCATCACTTGTAATGCCTTTTCTGGCCTTTATTTTACGTATATCTTATTTCTCTCTCCTGTTGGATTATAAAGTTCTCGAGGGTTGGTTCTCTGATACATAGCAACTTGTTCCTCCACAGCACTTACCAACTTGCACATTGCAGTCACTCAAAAAAGAGCTCTTCATTGAGTAAATTACCTTTTCAGTCTCACTGCTCAACATGTTGCTTGAAAGGCCAGAGAAATGGGACAGGGGCCTCTCATTATTCCTCTCCATTTTCAAGATTAAGAAGCTAAATTGTTAGATATGAAGAATCATGGTAGCTGAGAAACACTGTTGCTGACTTTAAGAAGCTTCTGGTGCCAGGTGTCCTGACTGTTCAATGCCACTGAGAATAGAGATAAGCTTCTCCTTCGCACAAAGAAGCTACTCTCTCTCTCCTTTGTTCTGAGGGGCAGAAGCCAGTATCTTTGTAATGGTCCCCTCCTCATCTTATAAAAATGGATATTTTTATCAGGGTATCAAAGAAAACTATGAGCATAGCAGAGGATCAGAAAAGAACTGACATTGTTCCTGTTCTGGTGTTTAGGCTCTTCATAACTCTCTAGTTAGATTTTTGTGATTCTTTACTCAGGTGCTACAATGAAATAGGCTTTTTCATAGACACCAACTGTTTCTTAAGTTCCTTATATATACAGATGATTACTAATTAAGCACCCAGTCACTCTTAGTACATAAAATGGTAAGGGCTGCTTTTAAATGCATGTAGTGAGTGGGTGGCTAAAGGACTGGAACCTGGGAAGAGATGGTTTTGAAGCTTAAAAAAAAAGTTTGCATTCCTTAAAGCCCACTTACCTACAGAGATGACTGACTTTAGTCAATTTTTGTACTCGAAATTGCACTCATTTTTTGTTAAAAAAAAAAAACCAAAAAAGTGAGCTTTTTAAAGCAGCTTTTCAGTATTTAAGATCCTTATATAAAATATCTCACTTTAAAGCTGAAATCAGTGTATTGTTATCAAGGAGGGTGTTTTTAAATATGAAAGATCAGACAATCAATGCAATATGATGAAATTATGACCTGAAGAGGCTATTTACAGAATAAAAAAAGCATAGGTGATAGCAGTTAACCTTCCTAATATTTTTTTTCTGTGTGCCTGTGGACTAGGGAAGAGATATAATTCAGGGTCTGATGAGTATTTCTGTCTTTCTTCCTCTCTTTCTGTTTGACTGATGTGTTTTGTTTCTACATCACATTTACAGATTATTCTTTTTGAGAGGTCTCTTGCAACAAAGTAAATCTAATATAGTGACCTCATCTGAAGGTACCTGCAAGATTTCACATCTGTAGCATCCTGACCACCCCCCTTATTAAGATAAAAAATGAACAGAAATCTATTTTCCCTCCTTCCTACCTCCTAATCCATTAGAGAACTCCCACCAACATAAAAGGTGTTCAAACAAAACGAATTTCCTCAATGGCTGAGGGATTGTATATGTGCATGTCTCATTCTGCACCCTAAATTGATAACCTCTCTATATAGGATAGCATGCTTCATTACTGGAATGGAATCATGAATGGTCACTGTACTTATCATACAGCTTTCAAAGCTGTTTTTACAGTTTTGTTGTTATTGCATAAATTGTCCTCCTGGCTCTGCTCATTTCATTGTTCCTTAGTTTATAAGTACTCAAAAATGTTCATTTTTATAATACTAATATCACAGTATAAATTGTACTGGTTCTGCTTATTTCACTTGCTGTCCCTTCACAGAAGTCTTTCCATGTCTTTAGAAATCATCTATAATCTTTATGATGTTGCATTAGTCTGTCTGCTAACATTTAAAAAATTTTTTCATCTATGTTCATTATGAATACTGGTAGTTTTCCTTCTTGGTTCTCCCTGGCTTATGTATTAGGACCGTATTTGTGTCACTAAAGTAATTTGGCAGGATCCTTTCTTTGGATATTCTTGTAAACAATTTATGTAATATTGGAATTGTTTGTTAAGTGCTTGATAGGCTTCATTTCATTCAGTTCTTCTGGTCCTGGAGTTTTTTGGCTTTTTTCCCCCTTTGGAAGTTTATGGTTTGTTCAATTTCTTCCTCTGTAATTATCTACTTCTATTAATTTGGGTATTTTATATTTTTGTAAACATGTATTTCCTTTAAATTGTTGGTTTTGTGGGTATATATCTGAGCAAAATAGTGTCTAAGTCTCTTTGGAGAGGCACATCAAAACTTCTCTTTTATAGACTGGCCTAGACCTTTGGGGAGATAATTACTTGAGGATGACATACCTCAGGATGTTTAGCTATTTTTTCCTGGTTGTAAAACATTGTTTGAACAATAATTTTTCCTTTAGTTGTCTGTCACTTTCTTTTGGCTTTTATACTTTTTTCTTTTGATTGAGAATATTATGGAATTAATGGTGCTGCTTGGCAGAAGCATGTGCTTTAATAAAGCAGATGCAGAAATCATTTGTTCATGGTGCATTCTGTACATTTTATGACAAATTCTGCAGAAAAACTATAAAAACTGATAAGACTTACAGGAAGTTTATGTTCCTTACAAAGAGTGTTAAGTAAGCAATAAAGAATTAAAGTAAAATGTGTATTTTTAGGTGCTAATCCTTAATCCTTCATAAATGAGTGATATTTTGTATAAAAAAATTAAGCAATGTAAAATTGTTCAAAGTTAAGAGTCCAAGCAAGAATGAAATTACCCACGTAGGTTTAACTCCTGTGTACTGTGACTTCATAAAAGAAAAAAATGGTTACGATGGATTGATTACAGGCTTACAAAGACTCAACTCTAGGGCTAATAATCGCTAGCATTTATATTGTTCTCTAAGTTTTCCAAAATGCTTTCCATCACTGCTGTCAAATGGGCTGCATGTTGACTCAGAAAACAGCAAATTAATATTATCTATGTTGTATCGAATCTTTATTTATTTTGTTAAATATTTCCCAAATACATTTTAATCTTGTTTGGGCTGTACTGGGGAGTTTTGTTGCAGTGAGTTTGATACCTTTGCTTTACGTGTTATTTAATTTGATCCTCACCAAAATCCTGTGAGGTTATTATTGTTACCCTCATTTTACAGATGAGGAAACTGAGACTGAGAGAGGTCAAGTGATTTGCCCTGAGTTGCACAGAAAGTGAGTGTCTGAGGCAGGACTGGAACCAAAATTTCTGTGACTCAGTCCATCACCAGTCTAGCTACCCATAAGTGTTATAGTGAGAAGGCTCATTCATACAGGTGACACAGGTCTGTGGTGTTTGGTTGTGAAGCATAACATGATGTAAACATTTACGTCATGTTTCAAAGCCCTTTCCTTAGAACCATCTATAAAGTAGTGGAAATAGAGTATCCTTTAGATAGAGATGAGAAAAGAGGATGAGAGATTGTCAGAGCCAACATTCAAACCAGGTCTCTTCACTTTAAGCCTAGCTCATTCATTACACCACATTGCACTACCTTTTAAAAATATTTTATTTTCCAGAATTTGGGAATGATGTTAAAAAAATTCTCCTGGGATTATTAATGAACATACTGCCTGAAATTAGGATTCTTTACAAATCTTATTAACACGTCTATGTCAAGATGACTAGGTGTCTCTCCTTTTCTTTTGGATTTGAGGGTCCAAGCAACTTTGGTCTAAGGGGGAAAAGAACCAGGCAGCTGCTATAGCCTCAGATTGCGCTTGTGTTCCCACACACCCTCGAAGATGTCCTGTATACCTCACAGCCTATCATTCTCAGGCTGTAGGAGGAAAGAGACAGAGAGATGAGGAGGAAGGGAGGGACAAGAGTGTTGGGCTAAACTTCAGCTTTAGCCGCTAGAGTAATGACTAATTCTACTCTCCCATGACCCTAGCCAGTGGTAAGCAGCCGGTCAACTCCTTTAATTTAACTTGTCTGCTGTGGTAGACAAAATATGTTCTGCTTAGAGAAGCCTAGTTAGACCATGTAGTAGCTGTTTGAAAGAAGAAATAACAATGTCTGTGTGGAAATTATGTGGAAAAAACATTGTTTTCTTTGGAGGGAAAGGATATTATTTCCTCTCCAAAAAATTCTTATTTTTATTGATGCCTTTTGTTTTTATATAATATTTATTTCCAAGAATAGCCTTCCCTTGCTTTCCCCAGCAAGCAATCCCCCTTTAACAAGGACTTCAAGAGAAAAAAATAAGCAGAACAGTAAAACACAGCAACCTTGTCTGCCAGTGACATTCCACACGCAGTCCTCAAGCTCTATTAAGATGGGAGGAAGAAAGCACATTTTCTAAACTTTTTTCTGTTCAGTACTGACTACTGAATAAAAAACAAAATGTTAGTGGCAGAATTCAAGACTGTAACTCAGGCTTCTTGTTTCCTAAAACACTAAATTAGTAGTTCAATATGGTTGCTTTTTATTGCACAGGGTTGTAAGTAGTTGTGAAGGGAAAACAAGTAACTAAGTTTAACAAGTGACTCTATTTCAGTGCTATGAACACCAGGAATGGTAGAGTAGCAAATGAATTTTAAGAGAGCAACATGGTATAATGGACTCAGGAGGCCTAAGTTTTAGCTCAGGCTTTGTCAATAATTAGCCGTAGGACCTCAGACAGGTCATGATCTCTCTGGACCTTGGTTATCTCATCTCTGAAATGAGGGTGTAAGTAAAAATCTTTTTAATTTAAAAACTTCTATGATTTTAATCTGTAACCATCTAGAAGCATAGAGTTAGATTTGATTCATCAGGAGTAAATCTTGCTTTGGAGTTTGACATTTGGCAGTTACTCAGATTTTACTTGGGGATAATGTTATTGACAGTTTAATTGTAGCTCTGTTACAATCTATTTCTCTGTTAACTCTACATGCTGAGAAGCCCTTTTGTATTGGAAACAGTTATTTGCCAAGAGGGAAAACTGTTCCATGGAAGGTTTGAAAGGAAAAACTTTGCTGTATGTAAAAGAAGGTGCTGTTTCCATCAAGTCATGTATTTATAAGAGATGGAGAGGGGTGTGTGTGTGTGTGTGTGTGTGTGTGTGTGTGTGTGTGTGTGACAGAGAGGGAGGGAGGGAGAGGGAGAGAGAGAGAGATAGAGAGAGAGAGAGAGAGAGAGAGAGACAGACAGACAGACAGACAGAGAGGCAGGTGATGGGACAGGGGAAACAAGAAGGCTTCTCATGTACTCATGCACTTCACTGGGAATCCTAAGATCATAGATTTAGAGCTGCAAGGAACCTCAGAGATCATCTAGTTCAATCCTCTCATTTTACCAATTAGGAAACTGCAGCCCAGAGGTTAAGTAAATTGCTTACATAGTTACCAAAGTCACAGTAAGTGAGCAGATCTGGGCTTTAAAACAAAGTGCTATTATAGCATGACGCAGTAGAAAGTATCTTAGATTTGGTGTCAAAGCACACAGGTTCAAATTTTAGCACTGACACTATGTATGCAATTTACTCACCTCTGGGCTGCAGAACCTCTGAGGTTCCTTGGTTGTTGTTCAGTAATTTTCAGTTGTGTCTGACTCTCTGTGACCTCATTTGGGGTTTTCTTGGCAAAGATACTGGAGTGGTTTGCCATTTCCTTCTCCAGCTCATTTGACAGATAAGGAAATTGAGGCAATGAGGGTTAAGTGACTTGTCCATGGTGATGCAGCTGCTAAGTGCCTGAGACCAAATTTGAATGCAGGTCTTCCTGACTCCAGGCCTGGTGCTTTATCCACTGTACGCTAGCTGCTCTAGGTTCCTTGGTAAATTTGTTTAAATTTTCTGAGCCTTAAGTACTTTTTCTTCTGTAAAATGAGATGTTTGGACAAGTTGATCTTAAAAGTCCATTACAACTCTGACCTTGGATGGCTCCTATCAGTCAACAAGTATTTATTGTTTCTATGTGTCACTGTACTAAGTGGTGGGGATATAAGACTGAAATAACTCCTAGTCTCAATGAATTCACATTCTAATGTGGGAGATAAGTACGTATAGAAAATATACACAGCGTCAAAAGTTAAGTGTATACATAAAGTAATTACAAGGTAAATTTACAAAGTAAACACAAAGAATCCTGGGAGAGAGGAAGGATAGAAGGTGTGGGGATCTGGAAAGGCTTCATGCAGGAGATGGTGCTTGACCTAGATCATAGAGGAAGAGGAGTCTAAAGTGAAGGTGAGGAGAGAGTACATGCCAGGTACAGAGGACAGCCATTCCAAAAACACAAGAGGCAAGAGACAGAATACTGGAAGTGAAGAAACAGAAAGGCTGTTTGGCTGAGCAGAAGTGGATGGGGGTGGGGGTAGAGATAAGGTCCAATGAGGCTGGAAAGGCAGGCTTGTAGCAGTGCATAGGATATACAGCAGTGGTGAGAAACTTGCAATTAGGAAGCTACTGCCAATAATCTAAAGGAGGTGTGGTAAAGGCCTGAATGAACACGGTAGGTTTGGAATCAATATGGAGAAAGGACTGAATGTGAACCACATTGTGAAGAGAGAAAGCAGAAGATTTGGCAACTGATTGGTATTTGGGCTTGAGGGAGTGTGAGGAGTCAGAGATAATGCTGAGACTGTGAGCCTGAGACGCTGAACAAATGGGAGAGGAGCTTTGACAGAAATAGGGAAGTTTTAAGGTTTCTGCCTCCTTTCCACGAGTGTAACTGATAGTTCACCACAGTTTTACTGTACAAAGAAAAATGACAGGTGCCAAAGATCTCTCCTATATATTACATCATTAAATAAAATCACAAAATCATAAAATCATAAAAGTAGAATCTAATGAAGCTAGAGAAAATTTATTTTTAACCTGGAGCTTTATGAACTATTATAAATCTCAAATGTCTGAATATGTTTTACACATCTCGTATACTAAATTTACTTTTTACAAAAGTAGAGTTGATGCTGCTTTAAAATTTTTTTTATTGTAAATATAATGCTATCAACAAAAATGATAAAACACATCTGCTAAATAAGGATTAAAACATTACATAAAGCCTTTAGAATTTCACAGTATAGAACCAAATGAAATAACAAGAAAAAATTTTTAACTTTTTGTCCTGTGTCCTTTTTTAAGTCTATCTGAAGTTTTGCCACTTTTGGTTCATCTTTCCTTCCTATTGGAATAACTAACTCAAAGCCCAAATCATTATTCTGGTCAAATTAAAGTTTACAATATCAAGCTCATTGTCAGACAGTTAGTAGATGGTAAAATTTTTGTTCACAGTAACCATAAAATAGTCTCTTGAGATACATGGGGATTGTGATCTGCATCTGTGGAGAGAATAGCTATACCAGTGGTATCAAAATCAAACTTGCAGGCAGCATACTGACCCAGAAAAACACAAATTAATATTATCTAGGTTGTTGTATTTTTATATATTTTGTTAGACATTTCCCAATTACATTTTAATTACGTTTGGGCTCTAGTCAGGAGTTTTGTGACTGGAGATGGAAACTTCTTGATCTACACTAATAGAAGTATAGGATGTTGATTTTTCTAGACTTTTTTTGGGGGGGGCAATTGTGACTAATAAAAAAAGACATCTATCTTCAGTAAAGTTAGGCAACTAGATACAACTGCCTTTTAAAAAAATCTTTACCTTTCCTTTATCTTTTAAAAGAAATCACTTTATTGGTATTAAAAATTTTTTAGAACACCTTCATTTCCCAATATACCCTTACTCTTTTCCAACCATGGAGCCATCCCTTATAGTATTAAAAAGAGGACAAAAAAACCCAACTAGCAAAAGCAATCAGCATATCAGTTTTGTCTGACAGCAAACAGTTTTGCAACCTGTTGTCCTACACCTCTGCAAAGAAGAGAGGGAAGTATACTTTCTCACTTCTTTTTAAGGTCAAACTTGCTTCTTATAAAATTCTGCAGCACTTTTGTTTTTTGAGAGTATTTTTGGTTGTTAGTTTTTTCATTTACATCATAGCTTTTTTGTACCTATCTCCCTCTACTTCATTCCACATCAGTTCATATTTCTCCTAATTCTTGATATCCATCATATTACTGAATAGTAACAACTCCTCATGTTTATTACCATGGCTATTTTGCTTCCAGGTGTTTGTTCTGTGAGATCTTTCTTTTTTTGATCTCCTTGGCTTATGCCAAACAGTATGATCTCTGGGTCAAAGAGTATGGATATTTTAGACAAATTTTTTAGCATAATAAATTATTTTCCAAAATGGTTTGATCAGTTCACATCTCCACTAGCTCCACCAACACAGGCTAGTTATTTCCCTATTTTTTATCTTTGCCAATTTATTGAATATTAGGTAAAATGTTGTTTGATTTGCATTTATCTCATTATTAGGGAACTGGAACAATTTTTCATATGGTTAATAGTATATACATAGTTGTTCCTTATTTGAAATATTTTTCATATCCTTTGACCACTTATCCATTGATCTTATCCATTTGATAATTCACAGCATATACTGGCCATAATACAATTATAAGAGCTATTTGACATAAAAACATTTTTTTCCTAATCAATACTTTCTCTTTTCTAGCTAGGTCATACAAAAGTTTTTCAAATCAATGTAAATGAAATTATCTATTTTATCTTTTGGATTCACTTGTATACATTATTTAAATATATTCCCTTTAACCATCAACTGTGAGGTATACTTGATTTCATTATCTTCTTTTTCTTACAGGGAGTCCTTTTATATGCAAGTTTGTATATCCATTTGGTACCTTATTGTGTTTCATTATGTAAGCTGTTGGTCTAATACTAATTTCTGCAAAACTGCCTGCCAATTTCCCCAGCAGTCCTTGTCAAATAGGGAGTTGTTTCTCAAGTCATTTATGGCCTCAGATTTATTCAATACTGAGTTATTCAGCTGGATTATTTCTAATTCTTCATCATATAGTCTGTTTCACAGATCTACTACTGCTTTATAAGTTTTAGAGGTGCTGCTCATCTTTCATTTCTACTTTTCCATATTTCTTTTGGATTCTACATCTTTCGTTCTTCCAAATGAATTATGTTGTCATTCTTTATTTTTTCAGAGTGTAATTTGCCTTTAAGTCTGAGCACTATCTAGACTGACTCCCTGGTATTTTGTGCATTTTCCCCTTAGTCTGAATAGGACTTCTGTGTGTAAAAATCTTACTGGCTTTCTATTATTTTATGACATAATCATGAAATTTTGGGTCTCTTTAATTTCTAAATCTTTCTCTTATACTCAAAGATTTAGAAGTGTAAAGGACCCCTAATATCACATAGTCCAAACCCCTCCTTTTACAATTGAGGAAACTTAGGCTCAGAGACGTGCCAAATATCATATGGGTATTAAGTAGTAGTAGATCCTGACTCAAGTCCTCCTATACCAAATCCTGAACTGCTTATATTATATTGTTGTTTTCCATAGTCATTGCTTACCTTTTTTATCCTCCTAACTGCTATGTTTTCCTCCTGTATTTATCTGAGCAAAATTTATCCCTATAAATTTAAATTTGCTTCTGAGTTAGGAGTAAACACAGCAAAATATTTCTTATGATTATATAGTCTTTCTGTTGTTTGTATTTGTAACTGACACTGAAGTAAGGTAGCTTTTTCATCTGGAGTTTTTCAAGGCTACTTTTTGCTGTACAATTGAAAAGAAATATATGAAATTCTACCCTTCTGTAGTATCTAGAACTGTGACATTTATTAGGGAATAATGAAAATCACTAGGAATGGAAAACCAATGGCAGACTAGTAAGCCTGTGATTCACATGACTAATGTTTGTGTAATATTCTACTCTTTAAGCAACTCTTACAATAATTATACAGTGTTTTACTATTTACAAATTTCTATTTCATATGATCATAAGAACAGCATCATGACAATGTATGGACATATATATATATATAAGGGAAGCCCAAAAATCTTAGTGAAGTTTTGAGCTTTAATAGTTTAAAACTGCACTGAGAAGTTTTGGGACATCCTATACTATTATCCCCATTTTACCTATGAGAAAATTTAGAACTTATATTTCAGTGTTCCTTTTATTATATCACATTGCTTTTCATCACCAACAACTAAGGCCTTCTTATTAGAGTAATGAAGCCTTTAATTCCACTGATAACATATTATTTTAGTTTTGGCCTCAGAATTTTATTTAATCTATTAGTGACAAGATGTGGTTTTTAGAAAATGTGTTGTCTGGGATAATTTTCTGTAGAATATAACTTTGATTAAGTAATTATATTCCATGCAAATCTAAATAAGATACAGACTTCATCAACAAGGATTTGAAAAAATCAGTAGTAAGAATAATAAAGGGCCTATTATGTTAGTGATGAAAATTATCTCCCGAAGGCAGGCATATACTCAAATCAAAACTTGCACTAATGTTTATGTGTTGAACATTGAGGGCCCATAAACATTACCAACAACCATATGTCTAAGAAACACTGGAAATTTTCCCTCCTTCTAAAACAGGGTATCTAAACCTTCTTCGTGTTAAGGACTCCTTTGGCAGGCTGGTGAAACCTGTGGATCCCTTCCCACATTATGTTTTTAAAAGCATAAAATACATAGAAATAAAATACAAAGAAAGCCAATTATATTGAAATACATTTATCAAAATATTTAAAAAACAAACACAAGTTCACAGACACCAGATTAAGAACCCTTATTCTAAAAGAAAGATTTCCAACATAATTCTTAAACAGGCACTGGAGGTTGGGAGAAGTAACCAGGCTCATCTTCCCCCACCCCAGTGCAGAAATGCAACTTGCTGCCTCTTACATACTGCTTTATGCTTCCTTAAATGGCATAAAGACCATGATTCTTTATAACAGTGTAGATGTCCTGCATCTTGTAGGCCTGCAACATGATTCTCTACCAAATTGGACAGTTAAGGCAACTAATCCTGACCTACAGCTCTGAGGTCCCACCCCCTTCCCTAGGCTGCACTACTGCTCATTGGGGTTAGGATTGGCATCTGGATATTTGGTAAGGTCAAATGTCAGTACCTTGCTGATAACACAGTCCCCTTGTTCAGGATAGACACCAATCAGACTCTCGGCCTTTGTATAAAATTCTTCCTTCAGTGAAATGACAATAGCTTGAAAGTTGCAAGTTGACTGTTCTTTTATGTAGTTGGCAACCTTGCCAATGTTGGTGTTATCTAATGCTGCATCAATCTCATCTAGGACAAAGAATGGGGCTGGTTTGTAGCTGTGGATGGCAAAGAGCAAAGCAAGGGCTGCTACAGTCTTTTCCCCACCAGAAAGGTTGTCCATGGGCCGGAATCGCTTGCCAGGGGCTACACAGTTGTAGTTAATCCCATCCAAGTATGGCTCCTCTGGGTTCTCTGGCCCCAAGAAGGCCTGAGCACTGCTGTTGCGGGACAGGGCTTTGTAGATCTCATCAATGTTGGTGGCAACAGACTCAAAGCAGGCATTGAAACGGTCAAAGCGTTCCTTTTTAATCTGCTCAAAGGCATGTTTAGCTTTCTTGGCCCGCTTGCGAGCTGCCTCAAACTCATCTGATGTCTCCTGGAACTTGTCACGTACACTCTCCAGTTTCTCCATGGCCTTCATGTTAGGCGCTGCAATGCGCTGCAGCACACTCTGCTGTTCAGTCAGCTTCTGCTGCAGTGTGTTCATTTCCTGCTTAATTTCCTCTTCAGCCTGAGCATCCTTTAGGTCCTCACAGAGATCACTATAGTCAATTTCAATGAGGGCCTCACGGGCATAGATATTGGATGTTCGTTGTGAGCCACTCCCAGACTCCTCTCCCTGGGAGCTCCCTTCTTCTTGGCTGATGTCATCCATGGTGCCCTTGGCCAGGGGCAGCTTGATGTCCTGCATCTTGCAAGCCTGCAGCAGGTTGTGACGGTCACTCCGCTTCTGCTCTAACTTTGTCTCTATGGCAGTTACCTCTTTTTGCAGGTGGGTCATTTCTTTGTTGGCCCCACCCAACTTTTTACGAATCTCTTCCATCTCATGGTTCTTGTCATTGACCTCAGATTTCTTTGCCAGGTGCTGGTTCTTGAGGTCCTGCAGCTGGGCCATAGTTTCATCAATTATCTTCATGTGTCTCTGCTCCTCCTTTTTGAGCTTTTCAATTTCATTCTCATCCTTCTTCACTGTCTGCTCCCACATGTGAACCTTGTCCTGGTCCTCTTTCAGCTGATTCTTCTCAAAATCTAGCTGGATACCCAGGCGAGTTTTCTGGTTCTCAAACTCAAGCCGTTTCTTGGCTATTTCATTCTGCCGCTTCACTTTCTCTTCCTCAAATTCACGAATATTGCGAACTCCAATCTCTCGGCAGAACTCCTCAAACACCTCATCCTCTACCTGGTTCATCTTCTCTTTCAGGTCTTTCATCTCTCTTTCCCGACCCTGAATGATCCTTTTGATGTCATTGATCCGTGGCCCAAAGTTAGCCAGCTCACTCTCTAGCTTGGACTTTTCCTGCAGATTGAGTGCAAGGTGCCTAGTCTTTGTCTGTTCTAGGTCACTCTGGGAGTATTTGAGCCTCATCTGCAAGCCATGAGCCTGGGACTGTACCTGCCTCAGCTCAGCCTCCTTTCGCTTGGCCTTCATTTGTTCCTTTAACTCCTCTGTCAAGCGCTCTTTTTTCTCCTTCAGTTTGTCAACTGCTTTCTCATCCCAGCGGCGGGCTTTGGCTTTGAGGTCACTTGCTCCCCCAGAGATGACACCAGATTTCTGGAAAAGTGTCCCATCCAGTGCCACTGTCTTGTGTCTCTGGTGGCCACCAAAAGCAATGCGCCGGGCATCTTCAACATTGTCACATACCAGAGCATTGCCACAGGCATACTGGAGGGCCTTCTTGATGTGCGGTGGTTCGTAGCGAATCACATCAATCACCAGCTTGGCCCCCTTTAGTTCCCGCAGCTTCTCATCTGTTGGTTTCACTTCTAGGTAGTCAAGTGGTAAGAAAGTCTCAGGCTCTCCACGCTGTTCCTTGATGTACTGGATACAGTCCCGGCCAGTCTTCTCAGAGTCCACAATGATGGCATCCATATTTTTACCCAACACTTTAGTCACAGCAATCTGGTACTTCTTCTGTGTTGGCTGGCACAGATCAATGAGACGGCCATACACAGAACCAGGATAGAGGCGTTTGATGCTCTCCATTATCTCTGCCTTGCGTTGCTGCCGACTGCTTTCTTGGCGGTCTATGCGAGCATCACCAAGCTGCTCCATCACCTGATTCAGCTCTTTGTTGATTTCATCAATGCGCTGTTTAGCAAGCTTAACCTCCTCAGTTAGTTCTCCCTCTAGTTTTTTCTGTTCCTCTAGAGACTGCTTGCTGGTGGTAATGTATTCTTCCAGCTTCTCAATTCGCTTCTGATTCTCTTCAATTTCCCGAAGCTTCTGTTTGATCTTGGCCTCTGTCTCAACTTTCTTTCGCTCCTCCAGGTCCAGCCGGTCCTGGTCAGCCTTCTGGTCCCGGTTGAATTTCTCTAGCTCCTGGGCCAGGGTGGCTGCTCTTTTACTTGCCTCCTCCTTCAGCCTGTGGTACTTTTTTACTTGGTTCTCCTCCAGAGTCAGGTCCCGCCCCTGGCTCTGACTCTCTTCCTCCATGCGATCTTCAAACTCTTGCCTTGCCTTCTCCACTGACACCATCTCTTTTTCTAATTCATCCATATCTCCCTTTCTTTTTTTGTACTGCTTTTGCGCATTCTGCAGAGACTTCTTGGCAGCTTCCAACTTCTTGATTTTGTGTGAAGTATTCTCCTTGGCCTTGATGTATTGAGGCCGCTTCTGATTAAGCTCTGAGTCTTTCTCTTTTATCTCCTTCTCAATCTGCTGCTGCTCACGCATCATTTTGCCTAGCTCTTTCTTCTTGTCCTTCAGCTCTTCTTCCACTTTGTCCATGCGCTTCTTTTCCTTATCAATCTCCTTGTTCTTGGAAGTGAGCTCCTTATTTAGTTTCTCAATCTCCATCTCATTGTGATACAGTTTGAACAGCTGCAGCTGCACCTGGGCCCGAACAACCTCGTCTTTCAGCCTTTGGTAGCGGTCAGCCTCCTCTTTCTCTTGCTTGGCTTCTTTGCGCTCAGCTGCAATATTCTTCTTTCGGTGGTAATTGAACTGGGTATCCTCCTCAGCCTTTACCATCTCCTTCTTCCGCTTATCATATTCCTGGGCCAGTTCCCCTGAGCGGCTGATCTCCTCAAACAAGGCTGTCCGCTCCTTGGGGTTCTTCATAGCAATAGATTCCACAGCGCCCTGGAAAACTAGGAAGTTCCGAGCTTTGATGAGGATGCCCAATTTCTCCAGCTCTTGGCTGTATTCAAGTAGCTGGACCACCTTGTTATTGATTTTGTACTCCGAGGAGCCCCCCACAATTATCCGGGCAAAGGTGCGGTCCTCCCCGCTGTCCTCAGAATATACCATGCTGACCGCGGCACGATTGGCAGCTGGTTTGCCCACGGGGGCCCCGTGGATCAGATCCCGCAAAGTCTTAACACGCAAATTGCTGGTCTTTTCGCCCAGCACGAAACTGATCGCGTCCATAAGATTTGACTTCCCCGAGCCGTTAGGCCCGATAATGGCTGTGAACCTCTGAAAGGGCCCGATTATCTGCTTACCCTTGTATGACTTGAAATTCTCGATTTCGATCAGCTTTAGAAAGCCCATGGCGATGCAATGCGAGGCAGTCGGGGCTGCAGCACCGGAGAGCGCGGAGGCGGAGGCAGGCAGGCGCGCGCGGCCAAGCGAGTCCAGGAGCAAACACAAACACCCGGATTCCGGGCGCGAGTCAAGTCTCGCGAGATGAGTGGTGCGCGGGGTCGTGCGCGCTTCCGCACATACGTGCGCGCTCGCTCGCAGGAAGACTGGCGGGACTCCAATTAAACCCCCAGATTCCAGTACTCGCCTGCCTGCCGTGTGCACTGACGAACAGGGTGAAGCCAGTTCTTTCTGGATCGCTTGCTCTTAGTCAGCGTGGTGCGCTTGTGTGCTCCTAATTCCCGGAAGGGCCAGGGGAGAAGACCCCTCCCGCTGCTAGCGTCCTCAAGACTTCCTCGCCTTCTGCGCCTGCGCAAATGAGCTGAGTGAAGCGGAAGGGACTCTCCCCTTTGTCGTCATCCCGCTCTCTTGCTCCCGCCTTGTGCTCCTGTTGCGCAAGTGCAGACTGGCTGGCCAGCGGGGGGCAAAAGGGGTGGGGAGGCTGGAGCGGTTCTTCGCCCCTCCTACGCTCAGCCCCACCCCTGGCTTCTGTTGCTACTTCCTCTCCCTGTCTCTCCCGCCAGTCTGTCAGTCTCTAGAGCTTCCTCTCCCTCTCCCTTCACTCCGCCAACTTCTTCACAGTTCTTCTCATTAGACAGTTTCTGTCTCTTTATTTCTTTTTGTCTGCCTGTGTCTCTTTCTGTCACGTTTTTTTTTCCTTCCTCCCCTTTCCCCTCCAGAGAGACAGACAGGCTGACTCTCTTTTTCGCGCGCTTTCTCCTCCCTCCCTCCCTTCTTCCTCCCCTCCCCCCACCCCTTCCTTTCCTCCCCCCCCCTTCCTCCCCTTACCCGTCAGCTTTTCTCAGACGGCCAGGGAGACCGATTTTCTCTCTGCTCTCTGTCTCTGCGCTTGTGTGTGTGTGTGTGTGTGTGTGTGTCTGTGTCTGTCTCTGTATGTCTGTGTGAGCTTCCCCGCCCCCCTTCCACTCCAGTTTCTCTTTTTCTCCTGTGTAAGGAGCAGGGGGGTGAGGGTGGGGGCGAGGAATTGGAAGATGTCACTGACAGTGAGGCGTTTTGTGGGCAGATTTTTCTGACTGAAGGTTTTCGGGTTACCTCCAGCTCCCGTAGCAAGATCTCTCCCCAGACTCCTTTGTTATGGTTTAGCCTCGTGGGATACATCTTGTCCCAGGGCTGTCAAAATGATCTGCCAAGCTTGTTTACTCTGCCCTCCTGCGTATACATCGTTTCTCTAAAGATATAGTAGGATGGATCCTTTTTAAAAAGTGCTAACTTTTCACAGTATGGGGCCACCAAGTTTTCAGAGTTTTGAAATCTATGATAATTAGAGCCTGGAAAAAAACCATCAAGATTCACTTAATCCTTCTGGCAAATTATTTTCATTGTCTTTGCTTTTCCATCTTTTGGATATTTATCCTTTACGTCTTTGCCCAGAGCCCGGCTCCTTGAGGACATATTTAATTTAACATTACTACAAAGAAAAGAAGATAATCATTTATTTGAATCAAATTTGCTTATCTCAGGAACTCAAGAATAGGGAAGAACATGTGAACTGTAGGAATTGAATGAATTGTTGGCACTCAATGGTGGAATTTTTGTCATTTTACCAACGAATATACCAGTGTGGAGACATACACAGGAAAAGAAATAGATGGGAAGTGAGCCTTCATTGAATATTGTCATATTTGTCACTAATTTTTTCCAGTAATTACTCTGAACATAATTGATTTTTGTGAGTTTTGAATAGTTTTCAATTTCAGTAGGATATTTTTCTTAAAACTAAGTCATTGAAGCAGTCAATAATTAGTATATTTTGTTTTTTGCAAAGAGAACCTTTGCTTGAAGAAAGGATCAGGAATCATAGTTTTCTATTAATCTTTTTTTTATGAGGACCTTATTTGAATGTTCTCAGAACTACTTATTAACAGCTTTAGTGTTCTATTTAAAATGCTTCTTGAAAAAAATAAACATTTTCTAATAAAATATTTACCTGAACTTTTGGGTTCTTATTGGAATATTAATTTTTTACCGGCACATCTTTTATGTGTGTGTGTGTGTGTGTGTGTGTGTGTGTGTGTGTGTGTGTATATATATGTATATATATGTATGTATATATGTGTGTCTATGTACATAGTAAATATACACACATAAATATGATTATTAATGGCATTTAATATTCTCCTTGTTACACATTTAAATGTTTATTTACCTGATGGATATTATAACTCTTTGTATACTATGTGTGCTTGCTTATGTGATTTTCTTCTTCCAGGAAATAATGTTATGAGAACTATCCATGGTGTTGGAGAGATGATGACCCAAATGGTACTCAGTAGGGGATCTATCTTTCCCATGTCTGTACCTGATGTACAACCTAGCACCCACCCAATCAAGCAAACAAGTCCTACTGATAATGAGGATATAACTGTTATGGACACAAAATTAAAAATAATTGAAATTTTACAGGTAAAGAATTTAATAAAAACAATATAGCAAATGCCTAATTGAACTTAAGTTTGCCTGATGATCATATAAAATAAGAAAACCATTGTTAATAATAAAACACTATACGTAGAGATTGTGAGAGCTATTCCCATTACCATTTCCCCTTTCTTCCCCACATTTGCTCTAACCTTGCCACCTGCTACATGTAAGCTCATGTAAAGAATGCTCATCTATTTTAGATTATTTTATTTGTTGTGAATATGGTATGTCTCATAATAGCATTAACTTTTATTCAATATTATATCAGTTCCTTTTTACTTAAGATATGACACATACTTTATTATTATTATTTTTTTATTTTAAAGGTATTTGATAGCAAGGAAAACCCATGACAACTCCAAGTCTATAATAATTTAGGTCTGACAGCTTTTGATTTTATTTATTGACATAGATAATGTAAAAGTAGGAGGGGTAGCTAACACATTTAGCCTCACTGAACATTATTCCCCCTCCTGCATTCTGCAATACAGCCAGCTGGCCTTTTCTTTTTTTTCCTTACACGTGAAACTATCTCCTGACTTCATGCCTTTACACTGGCAGGTATGTACTCCCTCATTACTTCTGCTTCATAGAATCCCATTCTTCTTTGCCATGACTTGTAATTGACTTTAATTTGAGTGAGGGAGGGCTGTGCAAAGTCACTTTCTCCCCCAGAGCCATCTGGGTCCAGTGGCCACGTATAGGTCAGGACAACTGGAAAGGGCCCTTTTGAGCTAAGGTCTTTCCCCTTTCTTCTTTACAGCACTGCTTAAACACTTTCTTTTGCATGAAACCTATCCTGATTCCTCCAATTACTAGTACCCTCCCTCTCAAACTCTATTGTATTTAACTACTTTATGTATTTGTGTATATCATTTTTATATTTATGCTGTATGAATATGCATTTATTAAGAACTTTCTATGTGCAAAGCACTGGGGATACGAATAGAGTGGTAGAGACAGTATCTGCTCTCAAGATCTCAGTGTTTGCTCACATTCTAGTAGAACACATCACATATGGGAGGTTTCTGCTGCAAGTCAAATAGAAAGATTCCTTGGCCCTTGAGGGCAGCAGCAAAGTAGACACTAATGCATCTTCTTTAATAGTCATTTCCACTGATAAAACCACATTTGTTTTTGACCTTAAACCTTTGGATGGTGCCACAAACTTTTTTACTGGGTCTTCAGTAGATGTAGCCTTTTGAGGAGGCAGTGACTTCAGCCCCTTAAGAAGCAGCTGCCAGGTTTCTACTTTATAGAAGCTTTCTGGGATGGTGACTTTTGGTTGGGGCTAGCGTGGCAGGAGGATCCTGGCTCTGTTTGTATTTTTATATGTACTTCATGTATCCTCATTAGGATGTAAGGTTTTTTAGAGAAAGGATTGTTACTTTCTTTGTACTTTTGGGTAGAACAATGCCTACTGCATTACTTGATGGTTAATTGATACCTACTAATTCCTCAAATCAGGACATCTTGTGAGTAGTGTTCCATCCTTAACACAGGCTGAGAAACGTCAAATCCACAGTTCTGCCAGATAGGGCACAGACAGATGACATATAATTTCTTCATGGTCCCCAAATAGTCTTTGATTTCTAATTTATAGATCATAGATATAGAGCTGACACCTAGTCCAACTCCCTCATTTTACAGATGAGGAAACAGATCGAGTGACTTGCTCATGCAAATATTAAGTAACAGAAGCAGCTATTTATCCTTTAAAACCTTAAAAGCAATCATTTATATGTGAACTAATGGACAACAATGCCTTGCAGCCCCTCTGCCTTTGGGAAGCTTGTCTCTTTAAGGGGCATGCTTACACTCCATGGCCTCTCAGTGTGTTTCTTCTTAAGCATTTGTACCCATGGCACTGTTTTTCTCTTTAAGTTGCTTTTATCTCTGTTTTTCGACCTGGATTTGAATCCTGCCTCTATCATAATGTGTAATCTTGGACAAGTCTTTTAATTTTTTCTGGTCCTCAGTTGTCTCATTTGTCAAATGTCCTTAAAGGTCCTTTCTAGCTCTAAACTGATGATCTTATTATCCTTAATAAATACTTGTTGATTGATGTCTACAGTCAATGGGTCAGTTAAAAAATAGATCTTTTGCGTAACACTAAAGTAGAAAAATGAAAAAAATCCTAGTTACATTTATCAAATCTTGTTCTTTTCCTGGACACTTTTAATGCTATATGACATGTACCTGACAAGAAATGCTCCATTTAGGCTATGAACCTTGGTCCTGACTCCCAGGTTGAATCATAGAGATATCTGACATCAAAACTTGGGAGGACATGTAGATCTTTCATAGCTATTATAGCTGAAAGACATGCTTTTTTTGTGTGCCTGAACAAGGGACTTGATTCCCACCATCCTTCCTCTGGTAGAGAAATCTACCTATTATTTGGTGACAATGTGACATCACTATCACTTCAAACAGAATAACTCAGTATCTTCATCTGGAAAGTTTCACCAAACAGGTGTGCTTTTATACTACAGTAGAAGATAATTGGAAAGTCATATAAAACAAATATTATTTTGTATTTCCCAGAAAATGCATTCAATTTTTATTGACTCTAGTCAATGTGCTATTTATAGTATTTGTGGAAATAAAGGCATTTTAAAATTTAATATTAATGATGAGCATTTACTGGATTGGATTGTTAATATTTAAAAGTAAGCCCTCAAATTAGTTTATTTAGCATTCTGATACTTTATATTGTTGTTAGGCTTTTGAGGTTTACTAAATAATCAAATGTATCATTAAATAAAGTAATGAGTGATATAAAAAAGTTTATGGAAAACTATATATTGTTTTCAATCTGTGTCTTACAGTTTATTCTGAGCGTTAGACTAGACTATAGAATCTCATATATGCTGTCTATCTACAAGAAAGAATTTGGAGACAGCAATGAAAATCCTGAAAACTCCACTACTACCTCCTCTGACACACCACTTTCATCAGGTATTGGTTTTTGTAGAGATTCTTCGTAATCTTTAAATTTTAGGAAGATACTTAAAGTCCCTGACTTATTAAAAATGACAAAGAGCCCTAATAATGTGTAAAATTGAATCTCAGCTGTAAAAAAGATTATTTGCTTTGAGAACCAGGGCAAATCATTCAGTATCTCCATGTCTCAGTTTTCACATTGAAAAGGTAGGTGTAGGAATATCCATCTATCTCCTGAGATTATTGTGAGAATGGAAAAAAAAAAGAGGAGCCCATAAATAATTGCAAACTATTCTATAAATATAGAAAGCTACATAAATACAAAGAAATATCAGAATACTGCTTTTTGCTTGTTGAACATATGAAAATTATAGACAATTGGTAACAATTAAATTGAAAAATTGATCAGTTATAATACAGTCCCTATGCAGGAAACTGAAGTTTGTAGTATTTATATGGATCCAGCATCCATCTTTTAACCACAGTCACATCTTGAACCTTATTCTCTTCCAAAGTAAAGTCAAGAATTTAAGGAGGAGAAGGATGTAGCATGTAGAAGGAATTAGAATGAAGTTTAGACAGCTAATAAAGAGAAGTGAGAACAAAACCAGTGACTGGAATAAATATTAAAGCAAATGTCACTAGAGCCTGTGCTAAGCTTGCCTAAGCTAAAAGTCATTTTTTGGAAGGGTATATTTCCTATGGAATTTGTTCTTATATTTTCTCAAAGCATTGAAGTGTAAGGAAGCAAAATTTCCAAGAATAACACGGAAACACCAGAAGGTGACTGACAGTTGCAATAACATTGATATTGCTCTTGTTGGATCCCAGACTCTGAGCTTCTGTAGAAAGGTTTAGCAACATTTATATTCCATTTTTTTTTTACTTCCTTACCCTCTAGGCAAGTTTGATTTATCTATTTCTTTTGTCAAAATAGTAGATGGGATATATTATTTATTTTGTTCTTATTTTCTCTTTTCTTTTTCTCTTTTTGAAGCTGAGGAGTTCATAGCCTGAAGTCAAGGAAAATGTGTATAAAGCTTAATCCCATTATCATAAATTTTTTAAACCAATGTGGGGCAGGGAGAAATGTTTATTATGATTGGATTATATTGAAAAAGTAATGGATAAGTAGATTTTAAAAATTAATTTTTGTCAAGAGACCCTTTTGTTTGTAGGTAGAATATAAAATAATATTGTTTGTTTTTTTAAAAAAAAGAATAAGAATTCCATCTTTTTGCACATTTGCAATATTTTAAATTTTGATCACACCAGCAGCTGGCACATAGCACTACTGTCAAATGGATATTTTTAATAAATTAGTAAAAATTAAAATTCAGTTTTTAAATTTTGTCATCTATGAGTTTAAAATATTTAATTATGTTTTATCCTCTACATACAGTTTAATAATTTTGTTGGCATAGGGAAATTTAAAAAAATAGGAAATATTATTAGGCAGCTTAATAATACTAAAAACAAATTATGACTCCTGATTAGAATACATTTTGTATCCTTTATCTTTGCAGCTATTGTTCCTGATATAGATGAAATTGCAGCTCAGGCAGAGACTATGTTTGCTGGGAGGTAAAGTTACCACTTGCATTTTTTTACAATTTAATAGTAAAGAGATCTTTTTATTCAGATTGATAGTGATACTTAATACTGATCTGTTTATTTTCATGTATTTCATTTCTTCCTTCTTTCCAGACCTGATTTAAAAAAAAAGCAACTATATTCTTCTTTATATCAAAGTTGTAGCCTCTTTTCTACATGACATTTTTTTTAATCAGGTGAAGAAAGAATTAGATGAGAGATGTATTGCACTTTTCCCTAAATGCTTTACCTACATTTTCTCAAACAGCTACAAAATAAGAAATTACCCGTAGGTTCCCCATGTTACAAAATTTACCTTACTCAGAAAATGTTATATCTTTAAAATTTGAATTTAAAAATAATTTATTTTACTGTTATCTCTGTTTTGATGGAGGATAGATAAATTTGTTTCCTGTCATTTGGATTACGTAAGTTTGATTCCAGAAGTATAGTGCCTCTAGCTCATTCTACTATTTTTAGTTCCTGAAATTCTAATAGTAGCTAAAAAAATAGTATGTTTGAGTATTGGATTAATGTATTTCTTATACATGTCTTCCTATAGATTTTGACCTAAGATCTTTTTAGTTTCACTGTCCTAAATTTTCTGTAAAAAATGTCTGGCTATTAGAGAGAAAAGATTATTTGGATCTGCATTTCCAGTGTTAAGGATTTGGTTTCAAAAAACCAATTGATTCTGTTTGTTTTTATGATATAGCTTGCGACTACATTGGTGTTTTCACATTAAAGAATTTCCTTGTTCATTGGAAGTTGGTATCATCTTAATATTAGAATATTAGTTCCTACCATATATACCTATATTAGTGTTAACTTGTGCCAAGAAACAAAGCTCTTCTTCACATCTTAGTTTTCTCATCTGTGAAATGGGGGATAATAAATGTCTGTTCACTTTCTAAGATAAGAAATAGTGGTGTTGAATGAGATAACATATTTGAAGAGGTTTAAGCTCCTTAGAAAAAGTACTATGTAACTATAAGTATCTTAAAAATTATGTTTGACCTTATAGAAAAGAAAAAAATCCAGTGCAACTTGATGATGAAGGAGGAAGAACATTTTTACGAGTTCTTATTCATCTGATCATGCATGATTATCCTCCTTTGCTATCAGGAGCCCTGCAGTTGCTATTTAAGCACTTCAGTCAAAGGGCAGAAGTTTTACAGGCTTTTAAACAGGTAAGATTAATTAAACACCACTGAATCCATTAGGGGAAGCTCTACACATGTTGCTCATACTATAACATACATTTAGTGCTAGAAGGGACCACAGGGGCCTTTGAGGCCAACTTCTTCATTTTATGGATGAGGAAACAGACCTAGGGAAAATAAATGACTTGCCCAAGGTCGTAGAACTAAGTGCCTAAGGCACAGTTTTAACCTAGATTTTCCTGACTCCAGGCCCACTGTCCTAACCATTATATCATGCTGTTTGCAGTGTTATAAGGACTTATTTGCCTTTCCTAGGGTCTCATTCTGCCTTTAAGGACAAATGAATGAGTTTTGCTTAGCTTCAAGTTGTAGCCTATCACAAATAAACGTGTTTCACAAGTTAGTTTTAATTGATGTCTTACATACAAGTTAGAAGCATTTAATATAGTTCCCAGAATTTGCAGGAACATTTTCTCCTAATAAGACAGTGTTGAATAGTGGATCCAGGCTTGGTGTCAAGAAGATCTAGTTCAAATCTGACCTCTGCCATATACCATCTGTATCACTCTGGGCAAATCATTTAACCTTTGCCACCCCAGGAAACTTGCTAAGGAAATAAGTTTAAGCATACTGTCTAATCTGCATTGGTGGGGGAGTTTCCTCATAGGGAATTTTCTAGGCCAATAAAATCAGAGGTTTCAGTCCATAAAAAGCGACTTATGAAAGAATACTCATATTTGAATATTGAAGAATATTCTATTCAAAAAAATACTTTGAAACATCACATAAAGGTGTTTCTTAAGGAACATGTTGGTCAGATAAGTTTAAGAAGCCAATGATTTTATCTATAGGTATGCTCAAAGATGCTGGCAAATGGACCAGGCTTATTACAAAGAAAGAAATAAAGAGGTGTGGAAATTTTGTTAGGTATTTGTTAGATACTTCCAAACAATGAATAGATGAGTAAATAAAAAGCATTCATTAAACATTTACCATGTGCTAAGCACTTCACTAAGTACTGGGACTACATGGAAAAAGAAGGACAGCCCTTGCTCTTAATGAACTTATTGGGGAAAAATACATAAACAAGTTAACAAATAAAATTATGTTATTTTTAGGTACAATTATTGGTATCTAATCAAGATGTAGACAACTACAAACAAATCAAAGCTGACCTAGACCAACTACGACTGACTGTAGAAAAATCTGAGCTGTGGGTTGAGAAGAGTAGCACCTATGAAAATGGTGAAATGAGTGAAAGTCAAGTAAAAGGGGGAGAAGAGCCAAATGAGGTTTGTTTTAAAATTTTAGTTCACTGATAGTGTTTATTTTTTAAAAGTTATTTTTTTTTAGTTTTCAACATTCACTTCCATAAGATTTTGAGTTTTAAATTTTCTCCCCCTCCCATTTCTTCCCCCACTCCCCAAGACAGCGTACAATCTGATATAGGCTCTACATATACATTCATGTTACACATATTTTCCCATTAGTCATGATGTAAAGAACAATTAGAACTAATGGGAGGAACCATGAGAATGAAGCAATAAAACAAAATAACAAAGGAAAAGGAGGGCAAATAGTATCCTTCCCTCTGCATGCAGACTCTATATTTCTTTCTCTGGGTGTGGATAGCAATTTCCATCATGAATCGTTTGGAGTTGTCTTAGATTCTTGCGTTACTCTGAAGGGCCAAGTCTATCCACGTCAGTCATCCCATAATGTGGCTGTTACTGCATACAGTGGTCTTCTGGTTCTGCTCATTTCACTCTGCATCAGTTCATGTAAATCTTTCCAAGTTTTTTTTTTTAATTCTTCCTGCTCATCATTTCTTATAACACAATAGCATTCCATTACATTCATGTACCACAACTTGTTCAGCCATTCCCCAATTGATGGGCATCCCCTCAATTTCCAATTCTTTGCCACCACAAAAAGAGCTTCTATCAATATTTTTATATGTGTGGATCCTTTCCCCATTTTTATGATCTCTTTGGGATACAGACCTAGTAGTAGTATTGCTGGGTCAAAGGGTTTGCACAATTTATAGCCCTTTGGGCATAGCCCGAAATTGCTCTCCAAAATAGTTGGATCATTTCACAACTCCACCAACAATATATTAGTGATCCAGTTTTCCCACATCTTCTCCAACATTTATCATTGTCCTGTTTTGTCAAATTAGCCAATCTGATAGGTGTGATGTGGTACCTCAGAGTCATTTTGATTTACATTTTTCTAATCAATAGTGATTTACAACATTTTTTCATGTCTATAGATAGCTTTAATTTCTTTCTCTGAGAACTCCTGGTTCATATCCTTTGACCATTTATCAATTGGGGAATGACTTAGTCTCATAAATTTGACTTAGTTTTCTGTATATTTTAGAAATGAAGCCTTTATCAGAAACACTGGTTGTAAAAATTCTTTCCCAATTTTCTGCTTCCCTGCTATTCTTGGATGCATTGGCTTTATTTGTGCAGAAACTTTTCAGTTTAATGTAATCAAAATTGTTCATTTTGCATTTCATAATGTTCTTTATCTCTTGTTTGGTCATAAATTCTTCCATCCTCCATAGATCTGAAAGGTAAACTATTCCTTGCTCTTCTAGTTTGCTTATAGTATCAGTTTTTATATCTAAATCGTGTATCTGTTTTGACTTTACCTTGGTATAGGGTGTAAGATGTTGGTCTATGCCCAGTTTCTGCCATGCATTTTTCCAATTTTCCCAGCAGTTTTTGCTAAATAGTGATTTCTTATCCCAGAAGCTGGAGTCTTTGGATTTATCAAATAGTAGATTAGTACAATCATTGACTGTTGTGTCTTGCATACCTAACCTATTCCACTGATCCACAACTCTATTTCCTAGCCAGTACCAAGTAGTTTTGCTGATTGCTGCTTTATAAATACAATTTAAGGTCAGGTACAGCTAGGCCACCTTCGCTTGCATTTCTTTTCTTTAGTTCCTTTGTTATTTTGAACTTTTTATTCTTCCAGATGAATTTTGTTATTGTTTTTTTCTAGCTCAATAATTTTTTGGTAGTTTGCTTGGTATGGCACTGAATAAGTAAATTAATTTAGGTAGAATTGTCATTTTTATTATATTAGCTCAACCTATCCATGAGCAACTGATATTTTTCAAATTATTAGGTCAGACTTTATTTGCATGAAAAGTGTTTTGTAGTTGTGTTCATATAGTTCCTGATTTTGTTTTGTCAGCTAGACTCTGAAATGTTTTAGAGTGTCTGTAGTAATTTTAAATGGAATTTCTCTTTCTGTCTCTTGCTGTTGAGCTTTGTTAGTAATATATAGAAATGGCGATGATTTGTGTGGGTTTATTTTATATCCTGCAACTTTGCAAAATTTGTTTATTATTTCAAGTAATTTTTCACTTGATTCTCTAGGATTCTCTAGATATACCATCATATCATCTGCAAGGAGTGATAGCTTTGTTCCTTCTTTACCTATTCTAATTCCTTCAATTTCTTTTTCTTCTCTAATTGCTACATCTAACATTTCTAGCACAATATTGAATAACAGTGGTGATAGTAGGCATCCTTATTTCACCCCGATCTTATTGGAAATGCTTCTAGTTTATCCCCATTGCATATAATGCTTGCTGATGGTTTTTGGTAGATGATCTGTGTCATTTTAAGGAAGACTCCATTTATTCCTATGGTCTCTAGTGTTTTTAATGGGAATGGGTGTTGTATTTTGTCAAATGCTTTTTCTGCATCTATTGAGATAATCATATGATTTTTGTTTGTTTTGTTGTTGATGTAGTCATCTATGCTGATAGTTTTCCTAATATTGAACCAGCCCTGCATTCCTGGTATAAATCCTACCTGATTGTAGTGTGTTATCCTCAAGATAAGTTGTTGTAATCTCTTTACTAATATTTTATTTGAAATTTTTGCATCTATGTTCATTAGGGAAATTGGTCTATAATTTTCTTTCTCTGTTTTAGCTCTTCCTGGTTTGTCAGCACCATATTTGTATCATAAAAAGAATTTGGTAAGACTCCTTCTTCACCTATTTTCCCAAATAGTCTGTGTAGTATTGGAATTAATTGTTCTTTAAATGTATGATAGAATTTGCTTGTAAATCCATCTGGCCCTGGAGATTTTGATGGCTTGTTCAATTTCTTTTTCTGAAATGGAGTTAAGTATTTTATTTCCTCTTCCATTAATCTGGACAATTTATATTTTTGTAAATATTCATCCATTTCATTAAGATTGTCAAATTTATTGGCATACAGTTGGGCAAAATAGCTCCTAATTATTGTTTTGATTTCCTCTTCATTGGTGGTGAATTCACCCTTTTCATTTTTGATGATAGTGATTTGGTTTTCTTCTTTCTTTTTTTAAGATCAAATTAACCAAAGGTTTATCTATTTTATTGTTTTTTCATAAAACCAGCTCTTAGTTTTATTTATTAGTTCAATAGTTTCTTAATTAACAGTCTTAATTAATTTCTGTATCTAACGGATTATGTTATTCCCTCTTTGAACCAAATGTGATGAAAGTAAGTTTCAAATAATGTTCATCTCCCTCTCTTCTTTCCCTCTACTTATCTGGCTTTTGTCCCTTTTCATAGGATGTAATTTATCCTTGTCTACCTCCTCCTTTCTTCTTCTCCCAGTACAATCCCTTTTTTCCACTTATTTAGATTTTTTACCTTCACATCAAAGTCAACTTAAACCAAAGCCCTCTGTCTAAGTATACCCGCTTTTAAATGTCATAATGACATTACAGTTCTTGAGAGTTACAAGTGTCATCCTCCCTTGTAGGGATGTAAACAGTTTGCCCTTATTGATAATATGATGTTGTTTTTTCTTTCCTGTTTACCTTTTTGTACTTCTCTTGAGTCTTGTACTTGAAGGTCAAATTTTCTGTTGATTTCTGGTCTTTTCATCATGAAGGTTTGGAAGTCCCCAATTTTGTTGAATATCTGTCTCCTCCCCTGAAAG
This sequence comes from Phascolarctos cinereus, assembly GCF_003287225.1. Classification (NCBI taxonomy): domain Eukaryota; kingdom Metazoa; phylum Chordata; class Mammalia; order Diprotodontia; family Phascolarctidae; genus Phascolarctos; species Phascolarctos cinereus. The sequence goes on from NW_027555514.1 coordinate 170,846,881, forward strand.
ATTATGCTCAGTTTAGCTGGGTAGTTGATCCTTGGTTGTAATCCAAGCTCCTTTGCCTTATGGAATATTGTATTCCAGACCCTCTGATCTTTTAAAGTAGAAGCTGCAAGGTCCTGTGTAATCCTGACTGTGGTTCCATGATATTTAAATTGTTTCTTTCTGGTTGTTAGCAGTATTTTTTCTTTGATATGGTAGTTTTGGAATTTAGCTACTATATTCCTTGGCATTTTCAATTTGGGATCTCTTTCAGGATATGATCAGTAGATTCTTTCCATGACTAATTTGCCCTCTGGTCCTAGGACCTCAGGGCAGTTTCCTTTGATGATTTCCTGAAGGATGTTGTCCAGACTCCTTTTATCATCTTGGTTTTCAGGTAGACCAATAATTTTTAAATTGTCTCTCTTGGATCTATTTTCCAGGTCAGTTGTTTTACCAATGAGGTATTTTGCATTTTCTTGTATTTTTTCATTCTTTTGTTTCTGTTTGACTGATTCTGTCATAGAGTCATTAGCTTCTACTTGCTCTATTCTAATTTTTAAAGAGTTGTTTTCTTCTATTAGATTTTGTACCTCCTTTTCTATTTGGCCCATTTTACTTTTTAAGGACTTGTTTTCTACAGTTAATTTTTGTCCTTCCTTTTCCAAGCTATTCACTCTCTCTTGCATACCTCTCATTTCTTTTCCCAATTTTTCTTCTGTCTCTCTTATTTCACTTTTAAAATCCTTCTTGAGCTCTTCCAAGAAGGCTTTTTGGGCCTCAGACCAGTTCATATTTCCTTTTGAGGTTTTGGATGTAGATTTGTCAACAATGTTGTCCTCTTCAGAATTTCTGCCTTGGTTTTCCCTGTCCCCATAATAAGAATATATGTTCATTTTCCATTTCTGATTTTTGTTCATGGTGTTTGCCTATTTTCTGATTTTTTTACAAAGCAGAACTATTGCGTTCTCCTGATGGAGCGAAGTGGGCACTCACCCAAGCTTCTTTTCCTCTTCACCAAGGCCTGGCTCTTGAATGTTTGGTTCCTGGTCACCCGTCCTTGCCCAGGGATGTCTCGCTGCTGGTGGATTTCTGTCAGCCTTGGGCTCTTTTTCTAGAATTGTGTTTCCCAGAGGTGTGTTGAGGCACCGGGTGATTTCACTACTGGAGAATGCCATTGCCTGTGGTCATTTTCTGAGCTGGTGTCTACCAGTTCCCCTTCCTGTACTGAGGCTCTTGGGGGTCCTGGTGTTGGCACTTGCCTGTTCCACTAACCTGAGTCTCAGGATCTCCCCTTGGTATGCTAAGGTGGGCTTGCCTCTGGCTTGCTGGGACGTCTCCAATCCTATACTGCTCCCCCTCCCCCAGAGTGAGAAAAGCCTTTCCCATTAATTCTCCACGCTTCCTGGGGTAAAAGACTGCTGTGCCCTATCTTTTTGCTGGCTCAGGGTTTTTCCTGGGTCAATATTTTCTGGGCTTTGAGAGGTCAGTGAGGGAGGGTGAGAGTGACTTACTTCTTACACTGCCATCTTGGCTCCTGGAAGCAAAACTCTCAAGAATGTTTTAAATGATATATGTGGTCCTATATGCCTTAGAGTACATGACATTTGAGCTCCCCACCAAGTTAGATATTTTGAGATTCTACTTACCTAATAATGTATTTCCTCTTTCTGTACCCTTGACACCATACACAGTCAGTCCTTAGACTAGTGTTCTTGGAAGTGAGAGGGAGATAGGGTTGAGCAGTAACCAAGCTTGAATCCTTTAAGGTGGAGTAGACAGATTTTGAATCCCACTTTTTGTCCTAATGGCTCTTTTGTCTATCTCCTCATCACCTAAGTTGTTGTTGATGAGTTCTTGGGACCCAGTTGAATAGGACTGTTAGCAGTTGTTTCACGCCTACCTGCCAGCTCTCTTCACTGGTTGAGGTGTAAGAATTGAACAGTATGTAACTATAAAAACAATATGGTGTATAATTACTGTACCTAAAATTCATACATTGCTTCATCCTAATGATTGGAGACCTTATAATATATTTTAAGTATTCAACATATAATATATGTTTCTTCCTATAGCTTACCAGATTAATTGGGTATTATTCTGAGTCTTCATTGTAGATACATTTTTATTACTTCTTAAGAAGTATTTCAGATGCATGAATAGATAAATATCCTAAACTGAACTTCCTAGTTAACAAATCAAAAAGAAAATTTTTTGAAATTCCTGTTTAGAAGTAATTTATCTCATGTATCATTTATGCTTTTTATGATGTTTTCCCTTGTCCTTTGAACTATTTTTTCCTTCCCTCAAGTAATTTTCTAGCTATGTGACTAGGCAAGTCACTTAACAGATCTGCCTCAGTTTTCTCGTCTGCAAAATAGGATTAATAATACTACCTATACCCTGGGGTTGTTGTGAGAATAACATGAGATAATACTTATAAAGTGATTTGCAAGCCTTAAAGCAATATATAAGTGCCAGCCATCATCATCATCATCATCATTGTTATCATCATCATAATCATCATTTCTGAAATAAAGTAAGGAATTTGTTGTATTGGAGTTTGACTGTCATAACTATTGTTTCTTCACCAAAAATTGTTGTTATGAGAATCTAAAGAAAATTGCAATTTCAAATGATGGATGTGTATTAGGAACAGCTATTCACCTAAGGGCTAATGTGATCTTGTTTTCATATAAATTTCTTATTACTAATAAGCAAAACACAAAAATGCCTTCGAGGAATAGCTTCTCAATAGAATGATTGTCCAAGTTCTCATGTGGCATATGAAGCTATTTTAAAGCTTAACCAATTCTTAATAGCAACACATTTAATACATTTTGGTGCAGCAAAACTTTGTAGGAAAAGGGTTTCTCTGATTTCAAAACCTACCTGTGAAAAAATAATTTTCCTTATTGTTTTATCAATTACATTCGATTGAGGTGAATTTAAGATAATGATTCCTTGGTATTTGTGTGTATGGTTTATTATCTTGCCCTTGTAAATAAACTCTCTTTTATTGAGAAAACTCAGTGGCACATAACATGAGTAAGATTGAAGCTTTCTAAGAATGACCTGAGGGAAAACCCTGAGATCCACAACTGCTGCTAAATCTTTTAACTTGTTTTCTTTATTTTGTTTTTATTCATTTGCCTATCTCACTTGCACACAAGCTCTGGACACTAATCAATTAGTCAATAAATATTAAGTGCCTTTATACCAGGCTTTTAAAAAAAGCTTTGTTAAGTGCTTTATATATAGTCACTCATTTGATCCTTACAACATCAACTCCAGTAAGATATTTATCTCCATTTTGTAAGCGAGGAGACCAGCAGAGAAGAAGGAACTAGTTTTGGCATCTGAGGACAGAAGTTCACATTCTGACTATTACTGACTACCTTTCTGACCCTGAACAAGTTACCCATCCTGTTTGGCTCTCTAGTTTCCTCATCTGTAAAATGGGAAATTTGTCCTGGGTGGCCTTGATGATATAATACCTATTGATAGTCTAGGAAAAGAATTTATATCATTTCAAACTTTGAACTTATTTTGATACAATATGCATGTCAACTATCTTAGCCCAATGTATACAGCCTAACTGTATTAACTATTTTAGATAGCAGATTTTAAAAAGTTGTATTCTAGGTCATGTATGCATAAAATCAGAAGAGTGCCATATTTTTTAAAAAAACAAACCAAACCATGTGTTCTTAGAAGGTTAATAATGATTATAAATAAAAAAAAATACTACAAAGTCCTAAAAAAATTATACTGCTGACATAATAAATTTCTAGCCTATCATGAGGTTGACCAACATTTAATCACCAAGCAAGTTTTCAGTTTAATCAAAATTTTTTTTTCTTTTGAAATGAATACACTTTTGCTTTTAAAATGGAAATTTATGGGAAGGTAGTATTTACTTAGTTCATTCAAGAGCACTTATAAAATACCTGTTATGTGTAATACACTGTTAGATAAAATAAATATGACAAAATCCTTGTTCTCAATGAACTGGTAGTCTAATAAAAACAATTTATTAATCCATACAAATTTAATTCAGTGATAATTTAATAAACACAAGGCATTGTGGTATAAGTGCTGGGAAATGAGGATAGACACAAACTGACCCTCTTTTCAAGCAGGAGTTATTGGTGGAATTGAAAATGTGAAATCTGCTTTGTGTCCAAGCTTCGTGGAGCTTATCCCATAAAGTGATATTTAGTGGAATAAACTAAGTAGATCTATATGTACCATTGTAGTGGAAAGGCAGCCATTCCTTTGTGAATACAGTAATACAGTGAATACATAAAGATCCTCCTTATCCAAAGATAAGCAAACACTAGTTTGTTGACCCTGGCTAAGTCATTTGACCTCTTAGTATTTAGATAACTCTCTAAGACTATAAGTTGCTGGCCTGCATGGGTGGGGGAAATTTTTTTCTCATCAGAAATTACAACAATAAAATATCAGCAATAAAATTACAGATCCAGTTAAAAAAAATCTGATTAGTGTTATGCCCCTATATGATGTTGGAGATGCATGTGATGGGATTGGGATCTGGGCCTCAGAAAGGAAAAACCCTGGACTTTCCCACATGGCCAAATCTCTGGTGTATATCAACTGGCCTTTCATTGTGGCTACACCCAATCTCCCCTCCAATTGTCTTGAGTCCCTATGGCCCCAGGCTACTTCCCACCCTTGGTAATTCTATTACCTCATGGACTACTTGGCCACTCCTAGATCCCTCCCACAGGCTTTCTGTATATAAGATCCATCTTGTCTCCATTAAGATGCTTAGATTCTTATAATCTATCCACTGCTTACCCATGTTCAGACAGGCTCATTAAGAGTCTGCCCAATATGATGGATCTTCAATAAACCTTGTCTTTGGCTGAAAGAAGGCTTGGGTTGAATTCTTTGGGACAGGACCTGCGTGTTGTGATTTTGGGGTCCCAGGACCCCTGAACCCCCAAACTGCATCACATGGAGATCTACTATTTCTGTTTCATATTGTCAATGACTTTTTATTTCAGAAGCCTTCTCATTAGACATTTTATAAGATTAAAGTGACAGTAATTGATGTTGTTTCTATCAAAGTTTCAGTCCTCACTAAATATTCACTTTCCTGAACCTTAAGAAAAATGCAGTCTGCCTTCTGAAGAAGTTTGTGCCACCTAACAAGGCAGCTGATATCCAATAAATAACACAAGTCTCTATCTTCAGTATGATTTCATTGCCCCTGTGGAAAGTCATGATAGACAGTGTCTGTCATGGGGGTATAACCAGTCATGATATGTATCCAGGTATCTCCAGTCTTTTAGTGGTTTTATTATCTCAGGAAAACTACTTCCCTGGGATTCTTATAGATATAATAAACATTTACAAAAATTACTTTTTAATGTAATAGAAGGTATTCTTTACAGATTATCCCTTTCACATTAATAAATGTTTCATATGGTGTATCTATGAGAGACAGCATGGCATAGTGACTAGAAATTGGGTAAGAGCAGGGTTCAAGTTCTCTCTCTAACACATACTGACTGTGTGACCCTAGTTAACTTCTCAATGGTCCAGGTAAATCCTTAAGAGTATAAATTGGAGAGGAAGTGCTGACCAGCTTTGGTGGAGGAAGTTTCTTTATCTGGGGGTGGGGGTGGAATGGTTCTCTATATCAGTGAAATCACAAGTGTAATCCCTATTCCATATGGATTTGTTGTATTATACTGCCAGACTCAGTTCAAATATCACCTCCTCCACAAAACTGTTTTTTACCTCTCCCTAGTTCCATTCATCTGCTCAAATTTTCCTTAAGACAGCTTTGGTTTCTCCTTACTTGAAAGGTAGATAATTCCCTAGCCAACTTAGGTGTGTATCCTTCTAAAGGAATTTAAACTCCAAAGGCAGAGACCATTTTGTTTTTGACTTTGAGTCACAAGGGCCTACCATAGATGCTTAATATATTTTGGCATGGTACTATAGATGCTTAGTTAATGTTTGTCAGTCACTAAATTACAAAGTTGTTTTGACAAGCAATTCATGTTTGTATAGCACCTCAAAGGTTTGCAAAATGCTTCTACAAGTATTGTCTTGTTCATATTGATATAAAGCAATCATTTATTTTTGAGTATCTCCTATGTAGGCAGCACTATGCTCTAGGCCTTGTGGTGGATACACTAAGACATGTTCCTTGTTCTGAAGGTCTTAGAGCATATATGATGAGATAGAACTAATCCACAACTAATAATTATATAAACACATAAGTTTAAATATCTAACTGCCAGTATTGGTGCCTGTAAGTGTAATTAGAGTTTAGATAAACGAGAAGATCACTGGGCAGAAGTAGTTGGGGAATCTATCAGTCATTCAGTTAGTCAGGCATTCACATGTTAAGCCCTGTGCTAAGTGCTAGGGTAGCCTCTATTGAGAAGGTGGGTCTATAAGGATAGCTTAGAGTTGGAAGGAATTTTAGAGATTGTCTAACCTCCCTCCTTATTTCTTAGAAGAGGAAACTCTGATCTAGAAAAGTTGAGGGTCTTCTAAGGTCAGAGAGATAACTAGTTTTGAGCTGGTCTTTGAAAGATGAGCAGGAAATGAATCTATGTATTATTTGTAAAGGACAATGAGAAGACCATATATAATGAGGTATAGGAAGTAAAGTTGAATAGGTAGGGTGGGGATAAAGTATGTCGGGACCTGAAATTTAGTCAGGGAAGGAATATGAACAAAAGTTTCAAAAGAATTGCAAACCATCAATAACATATGAAAAAAATGCTTCAAATTCCTACTAATAAGAGAAACATCAATCTAAATAACCCTGAAGTTTTCACTACACTCTCATCAAACTGACTGTGATGCTAAAAGATAAAAATAGGTAATACTGGAGGAGCTGTTGGAAGTGTGGTACACTAATATATTTTTGATGGAGCAGAGAATTTGTCCAGTCACTCTGGAAAACAATTTGGAATTAAGAAAAAAACTACTCAACTGTTATACCTTTTGATCCATTACTTCCACTATTGGATACTTACTTCAGAGGAGGTCAAAGAGAAAAAGCTGCAATGGGTACAAAAATATTCCTAGTATCATTTTTTTTTGTAGCAGCTTAAACCTGAAAGCAAAATGTGTATCAGTTAGAGAGAGGATGAAACAATTGTGATATATAAGTGTAATGGAATAATATTATACTATATTAAATAATGAATATGAACAATTTAGAAAAAACACTTAGGAAGACTTAAATGAACTAATTCACACTGAAGTAAGCAGAACCAGGACAGTAGTTTAGCTGGTACAAAAATTTCAATGAAAACAACATTAAAAGGCAGCTGAACTTAGATTAAATGCAATAACCAGTACTGGTTTGAAAGGGCAGATGATGAAATACTTCTCTTTCCTCTTAATTTTATGAGGTTAGCTATGTATACCAAATGTTGTGTATGTAGATGTAATTTAATGTCAGTCTTGCTTGACTGTTTTTCTTTATTTACAAAGGAAGTGTTTTTTTTCTTTTGTTGGAGTTTGGGAAAAATCCGTATCAGGAAATAATAATAGTACAAAAAATCTCCCAAACGTCACCAAAGAAAAAAATTAAAATGGGTGGGAATGGGAATAGTCTGTACTTGGTTTGGTAGGCAGTAGAAAGGAAGTATAGATCCTTGAATAAGAGGGGTGACATGATAAAAATGATACAGTATAGATTAGAAAAGGGAGATAGTTAGAAGGCTGCTATGTGAATTCATTTAAGAGATAGCACATGAGGGCACTGACAGTTGGAATAGAGAGAAAAGGGTAAACCCAAGCAATCTTTAAAAGGAAAATGTTATTTAGTAACAGATTATTTATAGCAAGTGAATTATAGGGAAAAGCCAATGATGGCTCCAACATTTTAACTCATAAATAACAAAATAATTTTCGTTGACCAATGATCCAGTAGCAAAAGGTAATTTTAAGTTTCTGCCAACAGGAAAAAATCTCATATCAATGTAACCAAAAAGAAGCAGGCATTATGCATACTAACAGATCTACACAAATAATAATCCTTTGTTTTGTTAACAAACCATTGCAAAGACACCCATACCCCCAACACTGTTGACATTGTTTTTAAACATAATGGTCAAGCTTTGTGCTTGCTTGGAAACCAAAGTGCTACAGAAAGGATTAATGTAATTCCTTATTTCAGCCCTAAGGAAAACACTTCCAATAATATAAAAACTGATTTGTTCTCAGTGGTCAGTCTAGGCTGGGAAAAAAAGGTAGGGGTGAAAGTACGTTTATTAGTTGATGCCCTTAAATCCCAGAGACACTAGTTTAAAATCAGGGGTCACATCGTCCTTATGTTGATCTGCCCTCTGTGTGTTAGGAGTTGACTGTTAACAGGTCTGCGGTAACCTCAGCTTCTATATTACCTGTTATATTTATAGCATTTCTCTTTATTAAACTGATCTTTCAAAGCATCATGAGATTATACCATTGTTTGTTTCAGATTAAAAGATTTGAAACTCAAAGGCCAGTGTGTGACAAGTAGATATTGTACCAGTAGCACAGAGGACAATTACTAATTCATCAAGTTGGAATACTTGTCAACTTCTTAATGGGAAAAGGGGGAGAGTAACTCCAGAAACCTTGTTATAATGACTTGTCATTATGGTCCAAATCTGTTCATTCAGCACAGTTTTATGAAGAAAAAAATAGATTGATTTTATTCAAACCACTAGGCCAGGAGAAACCACCTACTCATACTCTATCTTGAGTGGAGCAATGGGAAGATTCCTTCATCTGGAGGCAAGACTTGGGGTCAGATTCAGTTCTTGTCTCTGTTACTTTCTACCCGTATGATCTTGGGCAAGTAATTTACCATTTATGGACCCTAATGTCTTTGTTTGTAAGATGAGAGAGATAAACTCAATGACTTGATAGTCCTTTGAGACTATATTAGTAAGACAAGAATGTCCACCTTCTGCAGGAAGAGTTTCCTCCAGCTGCTAGTATCTTCTCCTTTCAGTCTTCCATCTTTTATACACACACACACACACACACACACACACACACACACACACACACACACACACACACACACTATACATACCTAATTATTGACATGTTTTATTTATGTGTTTCCTGAGGTTAGGGACTATTTTTGCCTTTCTTTGTATCCCCAGTGCTTAACAAAATTCCTAGCACATAGTAAGTGCTTAACAAATACTTGTTAACTGACTGCCTATTCATTTCTTTAATTTGACATCTATGAACTGACTCACTAAGAAGAAAGTTAACAGTCAGGCAGATTTCTCCAGAAAAGACTCTTGAAATCTTTTTTTCCCTCAGGTATCACTAGCTTGTCTACACAGTGCAAACAGAGTTCACATTGACCTTGCCTATTTTACCTCTTGCCAGATTTTACTTTTGACTTATTAGAATGCCAGAAAAAGATAATTGTCATCACTAGGTAAAGGATGCTTCTAGGTGGAACTTATTTGAACTGGAGAGTAAGAAGTATTAGGCAAGTAGCACAAAAAGCAGTGTTTTCCATAGTTTCCTAAAGTGCTTTCTTTTATTCCATTGTATACTTTTAAATTTAGTTATTGATTATGACACCTCTGTCCAACTATATCTTTATCAGATAGACTACAGTCACTGTACTATGTAGGCTGGTCTAATGGCATACAAATTTGAAATATTTGATTAATCGTAGTTAAAAAAATTCATGCAGAATAAGATATACATTCTCACATATGGCCAATGTATTGCTGAAGTATACATATTTATTACAAGGGAGGCGTTCTGCTCAGGAAATGGAGATGGTGGGGGGGTAGATATTGGCCAGTGATTTATGCACACACACACACACACACAAACACACAAAACGCATCAATGAAGCATTTAAAAAGATACATGGAATTAAATTTTTAAAAGTGCAGAAGGGAATATAAACAAATAGAGCAATTTTATCACACCTAATTATATATGCATATATACATAATTACATAAAAGTTCATAGCTTCTTTTACAAGTGTCATTTTTGTATACTGAAATGTTTTTGAATGATTAAGTTCAAGCTAAAAATAAAATTTAATTTAAAAATAGCATAAAGTAACTTGTAATTTCTGAATAAAAGGTTCAGGCTAAAAATATAGAGAAGTTCAACTTTCTATAAGGAGTTACCTTTTTAAACAGTACTTAAATTTCTCATTACTCAGTCGAGTCACTTACTTTTGGACTTTAGTGGTCCTGTCTATAAAGGGGAGGTGGAGAGAGGAGTTTGGCCAAATGATCTCCAAGATCTCTTCTAGCTCTAACGTTTTGTGATTCTATGTCTTCTGACTCCTAAAATAATGACCCTAATAATAATGTTATTCTGCGTCAGAATAGTTGTATGTACATCTAAGTAATTAGACCTTTACAATAGCACAGAGAGATGGATGTAGGATAATATGTTTATCCTCTAACCAATTCTAACTTACCTTTAATAACTGAGTATAGCCCCTAATTAGCCACAATGTATCAAAACTTTTCAAGCTGGCCACCTGGTAACATATGTTTTAGCTCATGAAATTCTGTTTACATAATCCCCCAAATAGCTGTTTCTCATACAAAACAATAGGAAATAACTAGAAGTTTTGGTTGATCTAAATAGCAGCTTGGGTAATATTCAAAGTGTAAATTCATCCATATGATAATTGCTGATATCTTATGTCTGTTATATAGAATTATGCTTTAAAGGAAGCTAAGGACTCATAGTTGCGGAAGCAATAAAGGCATACATTTCAGGCACTGAGGTCAGTCTGTGTAATAGCACAGAGATGGAATGTCAGTTCAATCTACATGAACTCAATTCAATTTAATAAATGTTTATTGAATGCCTACTATGTGCCAAGAACCATGCCAGATGCCAGGGTAACAAAGACAAAAATAAAACAATGCCTGCTGTTAAAAGAGATAGGTCAGTTTGACTGCGATGGAGAGTGTATAAAGGGTAGTAATAAGATTCAGTTCAGTTCAGTCAACTTGAATTATTTTCCAGGAATTAAGGTAAATTATTCCTGTGACTCCTCAGAGACAGCTATAATTGTCTTTATGAACTCATTATTAATTTTGACCATCTTCAGTTATTAAAGTCAATTTTTTCCTGTTTCTCTTCTCATGAAGATTAGTATTTTCTACATTTTCCCTCTTCTGGAATGTATTGCATAGTTTTGTATTTTCCTAAATCTTACCAGAAGCTACAATTGTTAAAACAAAGGGACAGCTTTTCTTCATATCTTTATCAGATAAATGGAATGAAATATATCTGCCAAAACTTTGCCAATCTTTTAAAAATCATTTTCCTGAAAGTTGATAGATATCAGACATATCTTCTCTCTATATCAGGATTCTTAATAGTCTGTTTAGATTTGGTAATTTCTTAGCTCCATTTTCTCTAATAATCTGGTTTTTTTTTTTAGAAAAAAAAAGTATGCTTTTGTTAATAGTTATTCACCCATGTGAGCATGCAAGGGGAAATTTTTTTTTTTTTGTTGCAATTTCTACTTTCTCATAAAAAAATTCACCCTGTCATCACATGTGCACACACGCACACACAGACACCCCTCAGTTGTCTCATTCACTGATCTCATATTCCTTTGGCTTATAAATAGTTCCATTTATCCTAGCCAATTGGGCTGTCATCTATGTATTCCCCACATTGATTTTGTTTACGTATGCATTTTTAAACTCTTGATTTTGTTTTGTAATCTCTCATGATTGAATATAATGCTTAGTATTTTTTAATGTCCATCTTCCCTCTCTTTTTCCTCCCCCCCCCCCGTTCCTAGACTAGTGGCCTTATTAATAATGCTATTTTGGTAAAATGCTGAAGAAAAACTTCAGTAGAGTCCATATACTCTGTGTCAAAGATGGCTATTTTCCTCTTTATCCTTTAAGTACTCTCCAGAAATTCCAAATATGTATAATAACACTCCTGGAAAGAAATACTTAGGTTAAAGTTCTTATGTAAGCAATCAATAGTAATATTTATTAATAGATTCTCTACTATTTATCCTACTGTCATGGAGCTCACAGTCTAATGTGGGGAACAACATGCAAATAATTATGTACAAACAAACTATGCATAAGATAAACTGGAGATAATCAGCAGACAGAAGATACTAGCTAATGCTAGGTGGGCTCAAGAAAGTCTTCTTGGAGGTGGCATTTTAGCTGGGACTTGAAGAAAGCCAGGGAAGCCAGGAGGTAGAGATGAGGAGGGAGAGCATTCTATTCATAGGAGACAACCAGGGAAAATGCTAGGAGGTGGGAGATGGAGTGTCTTGTTTGAGGAAGAGCAAGTGCTACCAGTGTCACTGGGTTACAGAGCTGCACAGGAGTGGGAGTAGGGCCGAAACAGTTTCAGGTCTCGTTAGACTGGAAAAGTCGGAGGAGGGGAGTAAGAACTATACTGCCTCAGAGACATGTTTCAGGGAAATGTGTGGTTTAAATTAGTTTTTTTATTTAACATGAAGCCATAGGGAAGCAGCATTGTACAGTAGAAGGAGTACTGGCTTTGGAGTCCAGAAGACCTGGTTTCCAATTCTTGTTTTCCTACTTACTGCCAGTTTGATCTTTGTTAAATCCCTTGTCCTGCCTGGATCTCAGTTTGCTCATCTGTAAAATGTGGAGGTTCAAGCTGATGGCCTTTGAGATCCCTTACATATAGCTCCAGAACAATGATCCTTTGATTTCCAGCAGGAACTATTTTCATTGGTCTGTTATACATGGTACACAGCCATAATGAGAGTTTTAGATCATGTATAATTATAAGCTTTTAATCCGTGAGAAGGGCTGAGAGAAAGTGGTGATGTCTAGCAGAGGTGTAAAACACTGGCTAGAACCGGATTAAAATGTAATTGGGAAATATTTAATGATATGAAAATACAATAAAATAAAGGTAATACTATATTTTAAAATAAGTCAATATGTGGCAGGGAGGGATTCTTATATACAGGATTAGTGGCCCCATTTCTATTTGAGTCTGATACCACTGTTATAGAGGCTAAGGGATGGGGGAGGAGTATTTAATTCTAGAGGAAAAAAATCTTGACAGAGAGGAAAATGTTCTTGGTTTTTTTTTTTTTAAGGCAATTGGGGTTAAGTGACTTGCCCAGGGTCACACAGCTAGTAAGTGTCAAGTGTTTGGTCTGAGGGCAGATTTGAACTCAGGTCCTCCTGACTTCAGGGCCAGTGCTCTATCCATTGTGCCACCTAGCTGCCCCATAATGTTATAGATGATGCTGTCTATTGCAGTATATCTAATACTGAATAAGATTATAAATTTTTTTTAGATTTTTTTAACCTTTCATATCTATTATCTTTATCCTCACTATTTCCTCTTCATTTTTACTTCCTATTAATTCTGATAATTGCTGATATCTTATGTCTGTGTTATATAGAATTATGCTTTAAAGGAAGCTAGGGACTCAGAGTTGCGGAAACAATAAAGGCATACATTTTAGGCACTGAGGTCAGTCTGTATAATAGCACAGAGATGGAATAATAATCGCTTATAATTCTAAGGTTATACATAATTTTACATACTTAATTTTGTTTGATTTCTTCTATGATTAATTTTTAAAAAATATTTTCATCAAGTCTTAATATTTTAAAGCAAGTTGAGACATTGGAGATCCTTAGGCCAAACATCTGATTTTATAGCTGAGGAAGCTGAGACAGAAGCTGGTGTGCCTTAGTGGTGTGCCAAGTCACTGTAGGTAGTTAATGGCAAAGTAAGAGATAGAACACAGGTTTGTATTATGCTCCTCTGTCATTACTTCTCTCTGACAAAGGGCCAGTCTTTCTTTTGATGCAAATAGCAAAGCAATTCATACTTTCTCACTTTTTGTGATTCTTTTTAATAGCCTTCCATAAATCCTCTGAAGATCTAGCAAACTTACTGGAGACCTTCTCTTGCACTTTTAACATGCCATAGATATGAGTTCGGCACTTGGTTTTTCTGTCTGTCAGGAAAGGAATGGGACATAAATCCAGAAGGGCAGATAGACTAGAAGGCAATCTGTTTACTATATAGGTCCTTGAATTCCAGTATGAGAAGTTTGGATTTTACTTCCCAGGCAGTGTGGGAGCTATTACAATTTTCTTTTTGAGCAGAGGAATGACATCGGATCTGTGCTTGAAGAGTATTAAACTGGCAATATTATATGGGATAAGTAGTTGAAGTTTGCATGCGTCATTTTTCATCTCTATATTCTCAGCATCTTAGATAATATTTCCTTACATACAGCAGGTGCTTACTAAGTGCTTGTAAAATTGAATTACACTGGAGGCAAAGAAATGTTAGATTATTGCCTTTGTAGGTGACAGATAATAAAGACTTGAACTAGCATAGTGGTAGTAGGAATGGAAAGGAAGGATGAAATTAAAGATATTAGTGATAATTGACTTACTACTACTACCTTCCTATAGCTAATAGACTAAATCAGAATTGTTTCAGTGGCAACTATAGTCTTCTAATTGTGTTTACTCTTTCATGGGAAATGCCTTGAAGTAAATAACATTTTGATAAACTTAGGTAATCACAAGCATAGTTGATTGACAGTTCTCTGAGTGTTTTTATTAATACCTTGTTTCTTCCCAAGCTAAGATGTGAATAATTATATTTTGGAAATAACACAAAACTGAGATTCTCATAAAATCATATGATATCCTTATCATATTATAATGATTCCAGGACATTTTAAAAAAAATCAATGTTGTATTTGCTAATCTTCTGCTAAACCCTAGACTCACACAAACTAGGTTTAATGCTGATGAAAGCCTGACTGTTAAAAGAGGAGAGTTGTGCTTTCTTGTGACTTCAGATTAATTGTACCCCTATCCCAAAGCAAAATTCTGAGGACTATCTTTAAAATAAGGTATAGATATGTTTTACGTGTTAGGTCTTCCCATAAGGAACTAATAGAATACTTTATAGAAAGGTATTCAGGATACAGAATTGATACCAGGTATGGGAACAAATGCTTAAAACAGAAAAAACTTATATGTACACATTAAACACTTAAAACACTAAACAATAACTCATCACATTGACTGTGCTCTCTCAGCAATAAAGTCAACTTTGTAGAGCTGCTGAATATCTATTTCACATTTACCTCAATTCTGTACTGGCTAGGTAGCTTCCAAGGTCCAGATCTTCTGCCAGTCAAGCAGGGCTCTTTATACCTTCATGGTTCAGGATGATCCTCTTAGTGATCATAGCCTTTTAATGGTCATACTGTCTTTTGAGAAGCAGTATAGTTACAGAAATTACCTCCCATCTGCATGCCAATATTTACTCAGGAAACCTTCAGGGTGACTTATCAAATAAACATCCATTTCTCAGTATCTTTGATTAATTATCACAGACCACGTGCACAGGGGCAGAAGAAGGATGCCAGAAATTCATGCTGTCCTAGGCAAGCACATATTCTTTTTGCTATGTGACTGTAGATGATATTACTGCTGGAAACACAGAAGGGAGACAGATTTCTCCTTCTCTTTCTCTTTGCTGAAAGACCAAGGAAGAACTTGCATAATCCCAAAGGAACAAGCTCAAGCTAGTGGTTTGTAGTAGTATCTACAACTTTTCTACATCTTATGTAGTTTTTTTTCCCCTATAACTCTTATGGATGTATGTGTGTGTGAGGGATTAAATCTTTCTGACTTAGTCACAAATCACTTTTGAGTAAGTACCTTGATTGTGGGGACCACAGGACCAACTAGGAGCTGCTAGGTCATGAACTCCTTTAGCAAGGGGCTAGAGTTAATTCCCAGCTCCATGGGAGATGCTCTAGGCGGATCTCACTGAATTCCCTCGACTACTCTGTTTCATTCTCAAACTTCAGATTTATAAATTTATATTCTCTTTATCTTATGTAAGTCAAATTAGTACCATAATCTTAGCCTACCCTACCTATTCAACCTTATTTCCTACTATTGTTGAATTTTCACTCCTTGATCTGGTCTATTCACCATTCTCTGAATACCGTGTGCCCATTCCTGCCTGAGCTCCTGCCATTTCCTCTGTCAAGAAGACCTTTCCTCTTGCCCTATATGCGTACAAATCATATATTCATTCCTCAGTGTCCAGCTCCAGTGCCTCTTCTTTGATTACTCCAGTTCATGCTGATCTCTCCTTTCTCTGAATTTGTATAAACACTTCTCTTATGTTATTAGTATTAACTCTTTTCTTATTGTTTTGTGTATTCTCTAATACATTTCATGGCTATTTGCACAGCTAGATTGTAATACACAGGGCAGGAACCATTTCTTATACAACTTTTGTATCCCTCATAACTACTAGCAAAGTGCTAAATGCTTAGATAGTAGGTGACTGATAAATCACTCACATTTCTATAGTCCATTAAACTTTACAGGATATTTTTCTTATGGCAGCTGTGTGAGGTGGTATTATTACCCTCATTTTAACATATATAGACTAAGGGCTCAAGGCTAAGTTTTAGTCCTATTTCTGCCACTTGTATTTCTGCCCATTTCAGCGAGATTGTGACTTGCTCAAGGTCATGTAGTTAGCAACAGAGATGGCACTAAAACTAAGCCCTTCGTTTATATTCTTAATTTTTTTTTTAGGGTAAGCCTTTTTGATATTTAAAATAGGTAGAGTGCTTTTATTTTTTGTTTCCAATGTCATTGCTATTTTAATTAATAATTTAATTTTTAGTATTTATAAATAATTAAAATTTGAAGATTTCTATGTTTTTAAGCCTGTAGTATTTGAAAAAAATATATTCTATATTTTTATTGTTCTGTAAATGTTGCTGATATAACTCTGTCTGCAGGTCATGACTCTTTAGGGTGTCATGGTAACCTGGCTGAGAATCCGTAGGTTAAGTTGTACTTTTCTCTTTCCTTGGAGTATTTTGAATTATTACTATGTGTTCATTTACTCTGTTTTTACTGAATTTTGCTTCAGATAGGTTAAGAAAAAAATTTGAAGCCCCCCTAAACATTTTTACTGCCTTAAAATCTTTAATAGTCCTTAACTCCTACATATAGTTTAAAAAAACAGTCATGTATTTATTATCAGTAGCATAAATAAGTTTGCTAATAATGCTTTGAATAATATTTTCTGTTATTTCTCAGTATTATAATTTCTTTTAGACCTCAAGCCTATGGGACCAGTGCTGATTTGCATTATTTATTTAAGCCAGAGGTGTGTTGAATGAAGTAAAGAACAACACTGAAGTTGTCTTGAATCTTGGACATTTTGTATAAAAGTATATATTTTTATTCTTTCTAGGAATCAAATATTTTAAGTCCAGTACAAGATGGAACCAAGAAACCTCAGATTGACAGTAATAAGAGCAACAATTACAAGATTGTAAAGGAGGTTTGTAGATGTGAAGTATTTTCCACAGTGGTTTGTCACATTTTGGTAATAGCTTACAGTTCTAATTTGTATTTTCTAGTTCAATTTTCATTTGATGTTGTCTTTTCCCCTAGATTTTAATCAGATTAAGTAAACTCTGTGTCCAGAATAAAAAGTGTCGGAATCAGCATCAACGTTTGCTTAAAAACATGGGGGCTCATTCAGTGGTGCTAGACCTTCTACAAATACCCTATGAAAAGGTTTGTTTTTTAGTTGTTTATAGCAACATGTATGAATACTCCCAAAGTGATCAAGTAATGATTAAACTAAGCCATTAGGGAGAAAAAATTTCTAAGAGGAAATAAAAAAAGTTAACCTGTGTTTATTATGCATGCCATTTTGAGTCTGTAATGTAGAGGGATTGACATATGGTACAATGTTTATCTATTACAAAGTCAGCTTTAACATTTCTCACCCCTCTAAAGCCTTTTACTTTAAGCTTTTCTGAGTTTCTACTATTGGATTGTTTAGAGACAGTAGCACTTAAAATAAAAATGATGAAAAAACTCACAGAAACATCAGGTTTCAGAGTAGAACTTTTCTTTTCTTCTCATGAGCTATTGTGCTATTGAAGAGATTTGAGGTCAGGTGCTGCCATCCTTGGGCTAGCTCCTGGGACTAATATAGGAGTTCAGTACTTATTCATGAGTATTGGAAATGCCTCATAGTGCACTTTAAATGACCCCAGTTTGAATAGTGGAAGAAGAAATGACAAGGGATTTCCTTTTTCAAAGTAAGGAATTATGGACATTTTTGTTGTTGCTTATTGATTATTGAGGTTAATTTGAGGCAGAATAGTGTACAGGTGCAAGGTGGGCTAAAATCCTACCTCTGGAACTTAATAGCTTTGTCACCTTGGGTGAATCATTTAACTTCAGGAAACTTCCTAGGAATTAACCTATGAGTTTCCTTAGGTTAGTAGAAGGAGTTCTCATACAAAGCAAGGGATTCCCTGTATTAAGCGATCCTTAAGAATTCAGCATGTTGATTTGTGAAATTAATCTCTCTTTAGTATTGTTAAATGGCGTTATGGAATCTGTGATGTCTATATAATAGTCAAAAAACAGAATCATCAATTCTTGGAGATTATCTAGATCCACTTTTTATCTAATCTGTGTAGGAATCCTTTCTAAGATATCTCTGACAAATGGTCAACATTGTAAACAATAGCATAAGTTCCTCATGCAGTACTTTGTTCTCACTGTCACACTATATTTGAGAAGAAAATTATTTTTTTTTTGTTTTTGTGGCTACTTAGCTTTGGAATTTCTGTTCAGATTTCTGGTTGTGTTACCAAATTTGTTCCAGTTGATAGTGACATGGATAAACAGACACCTATCCAGGTCATAAGGCCTTTGAAGAGGGAAAATAAACAGTGAGGAACCACTTGTGACTATGATGAATGAGTACTTTTTTTCCCCCTTATGGTAAAAATAGACCCTGTCCTCATATTTTACTCTGCATATATATATGATTAGTTGCAAAATCTTGCCAGTTCTACTTTCGTGACATATCTTACATTGGACTTTTTTCTATACTTTCATAGCTTCCACCTCAGTTCCCTCATCACCTCTCTCCCAGATTATTACAGCCACCTTCTAAGTGGTCTCCCTACCTGAAATCTCTCACTAAGCCAGTCTTTCCTGGGATAGGCACACTGCTTCCGAAGTAACTTTCCTTAAGTGCATATCTGATCATTTGGATCTCTTATTCTATCAATCCCAGCCTGCAGAGTAAAATAGAAAATCTTTTGTTCACTTTTAAAGAACTACACATGACCCCAACCTATCTTTCCAGTCTCATTGGACATTATTCCCCTCCTGCACTTTATGATCCAGCCAAATTTGCCTTTTCTTTGTTCCTCACACAAGAGTGTTCATCTTCCATGGCTGCAATAAACAACTTCTTTACATCTCCTTCATGAAATTAGTCATTCAGTCAATAAACTTTTATTAAATGCCTACTATGTGCCAGGCACTCTGCTAAGTGGTAGAGATACAAAGGCAACAAATAGTCCTTCCCCTCAAAAAGCTCACAGTTTAACAAGGGAGAAAACATTCAAATAGCTATGTACAAATAAGATACATACAGAATAAGTTGGACATAATAAACAAGGGGAAGGCACAAGAATTAAGGGGGATTGGGAACATCTGGGATTTTAGCCAGAATTTGAAGGAAGCTGAGGTAGTTTGGGCCCAGCTAGGGGGCACAGTGGATTATAGTGCCAGGCCTGGAGTCAGGAACACTCCTCTGTGAGTTCAAATCCAGCATCTGACACTTACAGCTATATGACTCTGGGCAAGTCACTTAACCCTGTTTGCCTCAGTTTTCTCATCTGTAAAATGAGCTGGAGAAGGAAATGTCAAACCACTCTAGTATTTTTTGCCAAGAAAACCTCAAATGGCATCACAAAAAATCTGACACAACTGAAAAGTGACTGAACAACAGCAACAAAGGTAGGTAGGAGATGTAGATGAAGAGGGAGAGAATTCCAGGCATGAAGTACAGCCAGTGAAAATGCCCAGAAGGTGGATGTAAAGTATAAGAAGAATGGAAAGGTAGGGGGCAGAGTATGAAGGGCTTTGAATGACACATAAATAATTTCATATTTTATTCTAGAGGTGATAGGGAGCCATTAGAGTTTAAGATGTAGCTTAGGCACATTCTTCTGCATGAAGCCTTTCCTGATCTTCCAGGTGCTAGTGTGGCTCTCATCCCCTGAAACTACCTTGAATTTTACTCCTTTGCATATGTTTGTACTTATTAACTTTATATTGATGCAGTATATGTTTTTATAGGTACTTGTTATTTCCCCATTAGAATGTAAGCTCATTGCAAGCAGAGATTATTTCTATTCTTTGTACTTGTATCCATAGCACCTAGTTGGGGCTTAATAAATACTTGTTGATTAACTAATTGATTAATTACTGAAAAATTTATAGGTATAGTCAAATGCTGCTTTCTTTATAGTATATTTCCTTATTATTCTTTACATTATATGCAAATATTATATATTTCATTATATTTCAACCTTTTAATCTACAGTCTGATGAAAAGATGAATGAAGTGATGAATTTAGCTCATACATTTCTACAGAATTTCTGTCGGGGAAATCCTCAGAATCAAGTTCTTCTCCACAAACATCTCAATTTGTTTTTAACTCCTGGTGTAAGTATTTAATGACATCTAGTGAAGGTGTCAGTGTGTTTATAGGATATTGGTTTGGAGTCAGAAAGGACCTTAGAGGTCATTTAGTCTAGCCCCTTCATTTTACAGATGAAGAAATTGAGGCCTGGAAAGATAAAATACTTTGCCTATGCTAACATAGTAGTAGCAAATGTTAGAACCACTATTTGAATGTAGGTAACCAGACTCAAAATTCCAAGTTTTTTCTGTTGTACCATGTTACAGTATATTCAAGATTATAATTCCTTCAGAATATAGAACTTTATATGTCTGGCACAGTTCTAGAGCCAGATAACTAACGAGACCTGGAAAAGATTAGTCATTTTATCTTTGGCAGTAAAGTAATGTAATCTAGCATATTTGGAATTATGATTTCAGATCATTTAGCATATGACACAAAATATTCACAATTTTAATTCAGTTCCTTCATTTCAAGCCAAATTTGAATTAGTATAATATACTTTTTTAAAGTATCACTGAAGTTTCAAGTCTAAAAGTAAAGTTACCATTCAAATTGAAAATAGTAGAGACATAGGAGGAAAAACATTACTTGCCTTTATTTTAAATCTACTAATTTTATCACCTCTAAATTTGGACTCTGTAGGTCCTCCATCGACCATCAACTTTAAATGTGAACTCCATTCATTTTGTTTAAAGAAATAATGTGAAAAATTAGTAAAATAGCATGAATTTTACCTGGCCAAATGAAACTTCATTTATATGTACAGAGTTTGTTGCCTCTATAAAAAGGTTATGTCATAATAATGAACTTGCTCCAAATAAAATTAATAAAGAAGGGCTACAAGTATTATCAGATTTGCTTAATCTGTAAGTATGTCCACTGGCCATTAGGGAAACAGAAACTAAATTTGTAATATAGGAAGCTAAATGAATCTCAATAATAGTGTAGTCAGCTTGTCAAGTTTTATGGCGTTAAACCAGCTGCTTCTGTCAGGCAATGTTATTTCCTCCAAATTACTTTATGTATTCAAGTCTTTTATGGCTAGCAATCTTGTTCAATTGTACAGACCTGCATGGAAAATTAGTGTGATTTTGTATAAAGAACAAGCAAGCCATGAAACGGAGAGATGTGCTCACCAAAGGTGTTTACCACTGTTAGGAAGGAGGGGCTCCACATAGATGGTGAGGTATCCCAGATGCTCCTGTTTATGGAAGACATTTTGCTGATTGTTTCAAGGTTTAAAACACTGTAGACTACCTAAATGAAGTTCATAGCTAGTCAAAATAGCTTGACCTAACTACCCATATGGGAAAAGCCAAATGGATGATGAATTCCTATTGTTCAGACTATCATGCTCTAGAATTAGTCTGGCAATGTGTGTGTTTGTGTGTATGTGTGTGTTTATACACACACATTCATGTATACACATATGTGGGTGGGATGGACACTGTAGACAGATAATGAATGAAGAATTAAGTAACAATAATAAAGTAGCCGAATTGTATTTGAGAAATTGAACAGCATGTTTAGTGACCTCAAGTTTCTCCCCCAAACAAAAACTCATCTTTTGAACTCTAATATTGTTCCTCCACAAATCATGGAATGCCAAAAAATCATGATTATGGGTCATTCAAAGGACAATGGAAATAGGCATGGTGGACATAATGAAGACAGAAGAGATCATTAAATTGACATATGACCCGAGAAGTAAGTGTGCCAGTCATAGAGTGAGAGTAAGAGATAATAAATGACTATCCTGTGTGTTTCACAGGACCCATATAATTTTAGCAGACCTAAAGAAATGCCTTAGAATGTTAGGTGGATACTTGGTGGAAAGATGCATAAGAGGCACATGTGTTGTGAACTGGACTGTTGGAGTGAGTACTCATATTGATGAGGTCTCAAGTCCATCCAGTTAAGTAACAAAAATGTTCAAATAAGGAAAGGAGTAAGATTAGAAGTGAATATTGAGAAGTAGTGTAGTAGAAGGATTCCAGTCTTAAATGAAACAGTTTTGAGTCCCAACTCTGCCACTTCAAAAGGTTCTATGGACTTGGATTTCAACTCATTGAGTAAGCTTATATATAAAATTGGAATGATCATGAGGATCTGATGAGATGATCTATCTAGCACCATATAAATGCATGTTATGTTTATTCATCATGTCAGAATTACAAGTCCTTTTTCCTTGCCTTTTAGCTTCTTGAAGCAGAAACGATGAGACACATCTTCATGAACAACTACCATCTGTGCAATGAGATTAGTGAGAGAGTCGTGCAGCACTTTGTACACTGTATTGAGACACATGGTCGCCATGTAGAATACCTGAGGTTTTTGCAAACGATTGTAAAAGCAGATGGCAAATATGTAAAAAAATGCCAAGATATGGTAATGACAGAGGTATGTTCGCCATTTATATTTAATCAGCTTCATACAATCTTTAATGTGTGCTAATTCTGTGAACATAGGAAAACATTAAGTGTTATTGATTTATAAAATAGGATTATCTCAAAATGACAAACACTTCATGATACGTATTTGTCATTAATCTAATGTAGGATAATATGTTTTGGATTTATTTCCTGTTTTCTATGAAAGTGATTATTCTTTATTCATTTAAAATTTTAGTATTGTAAAACATGTGGCAATCCAAACAGATCTCTCTTTTTTAAAAAAATTAATTAATTTATTTTTAGTTTTCAACATTCACTTCCATAAGATTTTGAGTTTTAAATTTTCTCCCCCCCTCACTTTTGCCTTCCCTCCCACTCTAGGATGCCATACAGTCTGATATAGGCTCTACTTATACATTCATATTCAGCATATTTTCCCATTAGTCATAGGAATTAGAACTAACAATTAGAACTAATGGGAGGAACCACAAGAATGAAGCAATAAAACAAAACAACAAAGGAAAAGGAGAGCAAATAGTATGCTTCCATCTGCATTCAGACTCCATATTTCTTTCTCTAGGTGTGGATGGCAATTTCCATCATGAATTTTTTGAAGTTATCTTAGATTCTTGTGTTGCTGTGAAGAGCCAAGTCTGTCAAAGTCAGTCATCCCATAATGTGGCTGTCTACAATGTTCTCCTGGTTCTGCTGAAACAGATTTCATTAGTGTAGTTTTTTCATTGATGATAATAGAAAAATTGTGATATGTTGAACTCTAGCTTTTCTCTAATGTTTCAAGCATAATAATTCAGCCCTTGGAAAAATAGTTTTTGTTTTGTCTTATTTGCAAAAACAAATTTTAAAAATATGAATCAGGCAAATGAGATCCATCAGTAATTTAATAGTTATATGCAGAATTTTTTCCTTCATGCTCTTCAAAAATCCTTGTTAAGATCCAATATTAAACTGTAGCAAATGACAGTTATTCACTGAATTTTATCCTTTTTGTCATTACTGAAATTTTTTTTTAACCTGTACTGGACACTGAGCCACATTGATCTTGTATCCAAGCAACATACTAGGGCTGAGAAGTGAGACACTTTAATAAATAGTCAGCTTTTTTAAAAAAATAATATTTTCCCCCAGTTAACATGTAAAGACAATTTTTAACATTCTTTTAAAAAAACTTTTGAGTTTCAAATTTCCTCTCTATCCCTGAGGCAGTAAGCAATTTGATATAGGTTATACATGTTCAGTCATGCAAAACATATTACCATATTGGTCATGTTGTGAAAGAAGACACAGTCCCAAAGGGAGAAAAGAAAAAGAAGTACAGAAAGTGAAAAATAGTAAGTTTTTATCTGTATTCAGATGCCATCAGTTATTTCTCTGGAGGTGGATATAATTTTTCATCATGAGTCATTCACAGATCGTCGTACAATATTGCAGTTACTTTGCACAATGTTCTCCTGGTTCTGCTCATTTCACTTTGCACAAATTCATAGAAATCTTTCTAGATTTTTCAGGAATCATCCTGTTCATCATTTCTTATAGCACAGTAATATTCTATTATAATCGTATACCACACCTTGTTCAGCTATTCCTTAATTGATGGGCATCCCCTCAATTTCCAATTCTTTACCACTACAAAAAGAGCTGCTAATAAATATTTTTGTATGAATAAGTCCTTTCCTCTTTTTCTTTTTTAATCTCTTTGGGATATAGACCTAGTAGTGGTATTGCTAGATCAAAGGATATGCATAATTTGATAGCCTTTTGGGCATTTCAAATCACTCTCTAGAGTGGTTGGATCAGTTCACAGCTCTACCAATAGTGCATTTATGTCTCACTTTTCCCACATCCCTTCCAACATTTATCATTTTCCTTATCTGTCATATTAGCCAATCTGATAGGTGTGAGGTATTACCTCAGAATTGTTTTAATTTGCATTTCTCTAATCAATAGTGATTTAGAGCAATTTTTCACATGACAATGGATAGCTTTTATTTTTGTTATCTGAAAACTGCCCATTCATATCCTTTGGCTATTTATAAATTGGAGAATGACTTGTATTCTTATAAATTTGACTTAGTTCTTTATATATTTGAGAAATGAGGCCTTTATCTGAGACACACTATAAAAATTGTTTACCAACTTTCTGCTTTCCTTCTAAGAATCTTGCTTGCATTGGTTTTGTTTGTGCAAAACCTTTTAAATTTAATATAATCAAAATTGTCCATTTTACATCTAGTAATACTCTCTATCTCTTGTTTGGTCATAAATTTTCCATAGATTCAACAAATAAAGTATTCCTTATTCTCCTAATTTGCTTATGGTATCATCCTTTATGTTTAAATCATATACTCATTTTGGTATGTGGTATAAAATGTTGGTCTACCTAGTTTCTGCCATAAAATGAAGGTTTTATCAAAGTGAGTTTTTGTCCCAAAAGCTGGGGTCTTTGGGTTTATCAAACACTAGATTACTATGGTCATTTACTACTGAGTCTTGTGTACCTAATCTATTCCACTGATCCACCACTCTGTTTCTTAGTCAGTATCAGATAGTTTTGATGATTACTGCTTTAGAATATAGTTTGAGATCTGGTATAGTTAGGCTACTTTCCTTCACATTTTTTTTCTATTAATTCTCTTGATATTCTTGACCTTTTCTTCCAGATGAATTTTATTATTATTTCTCCTAGCTCTAAAAATAATTTTTGGTAGTTTGATTGGTATGGCACTGAATAACTAAATTAAATTAGGTAGAATTGTCATTTTTATTATTTTGGCTTGGCCTACCCATGAACAATTCATATTTTTCCAATTGTTTAGATCTGGCTTCATTTTTGTGAAAAATGTTTTGTAGTTGTGTTCATATAGTTCCTGGGTTTGCCTTGGCAAGTAGACTTTCAAGTTTTTTATATTGTCTCCAGTACTTTTAGATGGAGTTTCTTTTTTTATCTCTTGCTGCTGGGCTTTGTTGGTAATATATGGAAGTGCTGATGTTTTATGTGGGTTTATTTTCTATCCTGCAACTTTGTTAAAGTTGCTAATTATTTCAACTAGTTTTTTAGTTGATTCTCCAGGATTCTCTAAGTATACCATCATATCATCTGCAAAGAGTGATTGTTTTGTTTCTTCTTTGCCTATTCTAATACCTTCAATTTCTTTTTCTTCTCTTATTGCTAAAGCTAACGTTTCCAGTACCATATTGAACAACAGTGGTGATAATGGACATCCTTGTTTCACCCCGATCTTATTGGAAATGCTTCTAGCTTATCCCCATTACATATAATGTTTGCTGATGGTTTTTGATATCATTTTATGGAAGAATCCACTTACTCCTATGCTCTCTAGTGTTTTTTAATAGGAATAGGTGTTGTATTTGGTCAAAAGCTTGTTCTGCATCTATTGAGATAATCATATGATTTCTGTTAGTTTTATTGCTGATATGATCAATTATGCTGATGGTTTTCCTTATATTGAACCAGCCCTGCATTCCTGGTATAAATCCTACCTGATCATAGTGTATTATCCTTGAGATAAGTTGTTATTTAGAGATATAAAATTTCCTTAAATACTGCTTTGGTCACATCTCATAAATTTTGGTATGTTGTCTTATTGTTGTCATTTTCTCCAGTGAAATTATTTATTATTTCTATGATTTGTTCTTCGTCCCACTCATTCTTTAGGATTAAATTATTTAGTTTCCAATTAATTTTTAATCTATCTTTTCACAGATCTTTGTTAAATGTAAGTTTTATTGCATCATGATCTGAAAAGGATTCCTCAAATACTTCCTGGCAGTGTTATCTTCTGTTTCTCTGTAACTCATTTTTCTCATGCAAAATGAAGATGACAGACTCATTGGCCACTAAGATATCTTCCAGTTCTAAATTCATGATCCTATTATCCAGTATTCTGGAATTTTTCCCAGAAAGTTAAGTTTAGTTCACTGGCTTGCACTTGAAAAAAAAATTGGGGAGAAATACAAATTACGACAACTCTCTGGTTTTACCTCATGCCCTGAGAATGGGCAGAAATGACAAAAAATGGCAACAGTCGAAGTTGGAGTGGGAATTGGAAGATAGACACATGGAAACATTTTGAAAAGCAAATTGGAATTATGTAAATAAAAGGCCTAACATATCCAGGCCTTTTGAACCAGAGACTCCATTACTGGACTTATACCACAAAGGAATTTATCTTTACAATAATATTTATAATAATCTTTATAGCAGCACTTTTTGTAATAGCCAAGAGTTACAAACAAAATAGATGTCCATCAATTGGGGAATGGCTAAACAATTTGTGGTACAAGAAAGTAATGGAATATTATTGTGTTGTAAGAAATGCTTGTAATGAATATAGAGTAGTATGAAATGATCTATATGAACTGATGCAAATTGAAGTAAGCAGAGCCAATGAAACAGTATATACAGTAAGTACAACAATTTAAATGAAAAGGACCATGACATACCAATGAATTAAAAGTAAATGTAACAAAATTATAAATATCAAGTGGGAGTCAAATGAAGAGATGAGAATATACCCTCATCCTATCACTTTGTGGAGGTGGGAGTTCTACAGGAATTATATATTACACACGTTTTCATACTTTCTCAGTGTATCAATCAGTTGTGCCAACTCCTCCCTACTCCCTAATTCATGTACCAGTTTGATGGAATTTACATCATTATTTTGCATGTGAATGTACTGTGCAAGACAAATGCAACATTTGTCTTTATCTTTGTTTACGTAATTTATTAAAATTTGTGTAATGTTGCCTGTGTTTGCTACAGTCTTGCATACTTCAGAAAAGATCAAATCTTTAAAAAATTTTTTTAAAGATTTAAAAAATCTTTTTATTTCAGCTAATAAATGGAGGAGAAGATGTGCTGGTATTTTATAATGATAGAGCATCATTTCCTATCCTTCTACAAATGATGTGTTCTGAGAGAGACCGAGGAGATGACAGTGGACCTTTAGCCTACCATGTAACACTTGTGGAATTGTTGGCAGCATGTACTGAGGGAAAAAATGTATATACTGAAATCAAGTGCAATTCTCTTCTGCCCCTGGATGATATAGTGAGAGTAGTGGCCCATGATGACTGCATTCCTGAGGTAAGCCTTAGAAAGCTGAAGAATTATTATGAATGAAAAAGTGACACTTTTAGAACTCTGATAGTATTTGTAGAAGAATAAAATTGCTCAGGATATTGGTTCTTACTATACTGTGCTTTTTCTTCAGTGTCATAATTAAAGGAATCATTGAGATCTTTCAAAAACAGTTTGCTTTTCAGTAATATAATTAGTGACGATAGATTTGTGTAATAGTGACTGCACTTTTAAACACTATACTATTAAGTCAATTTCTTGAAATCTAAGGATTACTTAATACAACATGGACAGACATTCTGCACTTATTAAACCTTTAATTTTTTTGTAAAATTAAAATACTGCCTTGAGAAACATAAAAATAGATGCTTTTATGTGCATTCCATTTTTTTTGCATTATATAAAATAGCTATTACTTATGTAGTGGTGCCGGAGTTTAGAAATAATAGAGAATTTTAAACTGTATAAATAGGTCCAAAAATTATCCAAAAGCAGACTGAGTTTATGCTACTTTGAGTATTTGTATCTTTGTTCAAATATAGGAATTATATAATTTCAACATTAAGGGATATGTGTTGGAAAAACGATAATTTAAATTAGTGAGGGTATTCCCTCTAACAATAGAGATCTTTACCATCCATTCATTTGGGCAGAGTTTTGAGTTGCTGTGGACAAAAAAAAAATCATCACTTCATCACCAATCTTGTGGCAACTAGAAAGGATACATAGGTTTTTTGTGAAATCAACTTTTAAATTTTGACTATTTTTTTCTTTTTTGATATAAAACTGATTAGAATATTTTCTGTACTTTAAGTCTCAGCTCAATTCCTGTCTCCTCCATAAAATTCTAGTCCTAATTAATAATCTTTGAAATGTAACAAATATAGTCTATAGCACATAATTTAGAATATCATTATAGACTGTTAGATATATTTTTCTAATTTTGTAATAGTCATCTTCCCAACAAGATAACAAGCTCTTTATGAGATAGTATAATGTCATTTGTCATTTTTGTGTTTCCTCAGAGTGCCAAGCACAGTACTGGCCCCATTATAACCACGTAATATTTTTTTTTTTCCACTGGCTGTTCATGAGATTAAAAAGAAGGAAAAAGAAGGAAAGTTAAGGATAGCTGGGCAAGTTAGTGAGAATTTCAAGAAGGTTCTGTTTGCTACCCACCTCTCCCAATGTCAAGATTAAACCAGTGATGGGAACCAGAGATGAGAAAGTTATCACCATGGGAAAAGGGAAAAAGAAGGAAATTTCCTTTTTTAACCTGTAGGTAGACCATAATTTTCTTTTCTTTTTTTTTTTGCTTTTTGGTGAGGCAGTCATAGTTAAGTGACTTGCCCAGGGTCACACAGCTAGTAAGTGTCAAGTGTTTGAGGCCAGATTTGAACTCAGGTTCTCCTGACTCCAAGGCCTAAGCTCTACCCACTGTACCACCTCGCTGCCCCTAGACCATAATTTTCTAAGGGAAATTTATACTATATGAGTATTTTATGGTAATCGTTTCTTGCATTTAAACATTCTTTTCCCAAATATGTTATAAGTTCCTTGAACTTCCATCTCTGACATTTTTATATTTTCCATTGCTTGCAATACAATTCCAAGTACATAGCAGTTACTCAATAAATACTTACTAATTAACAGCATATCATAGCAGAATCACATGACATGGTAGAGTCAGTAAAACCTGAGTTCAAATCTTACTTCTGACTCTTAGTAACTGTATGAACTTGATAAATCACAACTTCCGGTTGTTTTTTTTTTTTGTAGCTTCAGTTTTTTTAATCCATAAAAATGGAGGTAATAATTGCACCTACCCCCTAGAGTTGTATCAAATGAGATAACATAGAAAGTGCTTTATAAACCTTAACATGTGTGTGTGTGTTACACACACAAAACATACTTTGTTTTATGGCACTGATATATCCCTAAAAATATGGAATAATTAGTTGTTACAGAACTATTTGTATGTTTTCTTAGCATTTTATTGTCAATACCTTACAATTTTGATCTGACTCTGATGATAGAGCAGGTAGACAATGACTTTATTATGTATTCACCAAAGCTGCTTAACTACTGAATCAGTGTCATTAATCTGAAGATTTCCAAAGTGTATATTGAAATAATTTCCTTTTTAAAGTATTGCTGAACATAGAGTAATTCTGTGATCAATTGGTAAGGTAAGAACAAGCCCTGCCCACCCCTACAATAACTCCTAAAGTTACCTGCCTTACTTGCAAATACAGAGATATAGCAAATAAGGACACACTGATTTAGAATAAAGTCATGTCATTTTTTATAATATTAGAATAAACTCAAGTCATTTTCAGAGAAGGATTAATGGAAGATTATAAGCAATTCAATTAAAACACATAATAAATAAGGAACTATGAATAAAAATTGTAAGAAAAGTATGAATGAATGAAAGTAAAAAAGAAATGAATGATAAGAAAGATGGACTAGTCAATGATAAGAGTGAGAGATAAGCTGTGGATAGCCTGGGGGCTCCATTGTTACCCTCCTGATATCAGGAAGGAGGGCCAAGAAACCATCCAGCACATTGAGTAGATCTCTCATGTGAAGACACGGGCAAGATTTACAAAAAATTGGGCAGGTATAGCTAGGTTGTGATTTGGACTTTTAAAAGGAATATCTACATCTATGAGACTAAAAATTGATTTAGGTATTTTAATACATTATTGATATGGTGAATATGTGGTAAGCAAATTACCATCTTATATAGTATCTATAACGTAAAATTAAATTTCCCCAATTTTGGTTATTCAAAAAGTGACTTTCTTGTTTGCCTCCAAGTAGCCTTGTGTAGGAATGAACTTGAAAGTATTTGGAAAAAGTATAGTTGCTGTCTCTGTTAGTCATGCAGTAGGTTACTTGGTGAGCCAGAATAGCCAGAAGATGGTCACGAAGCTTAAAAAGTTCATGTGGAAAAAAAAAGTATATTAATTTCAGTATCCCTATCCTCTCTAGAGAAGAGGCTTTGTTTCTCTCTTGCTTAGGTACCTCGAATATTATAACACTGTCACTATAAATTTGGGCTTGAAGGCACAAACACTATCTCATTCCCTCTGGACTTGAAAAATGTTGAAAGCACTTTGAGACTCTTGACAAAGAGCTTAAATGTATTTGTCATAGCATTTGTTACCTTTTCAGATAATAAAAACAAACCCTTATCCTCAAAATGTATTTCTCCTGAAAAAACAATTATTGAAATATGTTTGAATGGTAATTAAAGAACATTTAATTGTCCTTTTGTTAAATTATTTTGTTGGCTGTGAGTACGAAAAGGATAACTTTTGGGGGGGTGTATTTGATACTTCTGCAGGTTAAGATCGCATATGTGAATTTTGTTAATCACTGTTATGTGGATACTGAAGTGGAAATGAAAGAAATCTACACTAGTAACCATATTTGGAAATTATTTGAGAACTTTCTTGTTGATATGGCAAGGGTAAGTATTCTGACAGACTTTTGAAATCTAATTAAGATAATTGAACTAGCAATAGAATTTGCACTAACTTTAAAAAGCATTAACATTTAATTATGCTTCACTAAGAACAAGTGGAAGTGTTTAATAAGAGTTGTGGTTATTTTTTATCCTTTCATAATTTAAAAATGTGTCTATAAAGCATTAAGCTTCTGAATTAAAAATGACAAGTGTAATCAATTCTATTTGTAAGAATAAAAAAAACTACAGCAAATTATCTGGTTAATTATCTACATTTCCCATTTCTCATGTGGATGTTTGATATTTTTATACATAGCTATTGATCTGGTCATTTTAAATAGGTTGGAGGAAAGGTCCAATGGAAAGAACCTTTTGCTAGTTTAGATTACTGATTTGCATTTAGTCTGTATTTAGGAATAGGGACTGGACCTATAATTTCATTGATAAAGAGAAATTAATGGATAAGGAAACTCCTTATAACAGTGCAGATTGGCACTTTCTCCCTTTCTTGTCTCTCTTTTACCCTCTTCAGTTTCTCCATATATCTTTTTAAAATTCCATAGTTAAGACTAGATCTGATCAACACAAAATATAATGGAAAGATTATTCCCTAGCATTTTCAGGTCATAAGTCCCCAAACTATGTTGACTTGGTCTTAAATCTTTTTCTTATCCTTTCTTCTGTGTGCTGTTCCTTTGCGTATAAAGTTGTAGCTCAATTAGGCCACTATACCAACCTTCCTCTCCCGATTATGTGAAGGTTTGAACAGAAAGAATGAGGAATTGGGTTAATTATCTAAAGCTTATTACTTTTAGGTTTATTCCCTGAAACTTTTCTCAGAAGTTTGGCTGGAACCAGCCATTAGATAGCCATCTTCATATCACAAATATCTTAATAATAACTAGAATTTATGTAGCATTTTAAGGTTTACAAAGTGATTTTCAACCATTATTTTATTTTATCCTCACAACCACTTTGTGACGTAGGTACAAGCATTATCACCATTTTACAGATGAGGAAACTGAGGCAGGGCAGAGGTTAAGTGACTTTTCCAGGGTTATACAACTATTAAGTTTCTGAGGCTGGTTTGAATTAAAGTCTTTCTGAGTACAGGTTCAATGTTTTACCTACTGTATGACCCAGTTGCCTATCTTACTATTGTAGTCCAAAGGCAAAGTTAAAGATTTTCCAAATGAAATTCTTTAATTTGTTACATTGTAAAATGGATATAATCTTTGTTGTGAATAGATAGGAAGCCTTTTGAAGTGAGGCACATTACTATTCCACGTTTTTTGTTTCATGAGGCCCAAAGTCATCCCATTACCTTTGTACAGTTGCTTATGTTAGATTTGTACCTGTGGATAAACCATTCCATTCCCAGTTGATATCATCAAAAACCTGGATCTCTGGCAATTATGAAGCAGATTTGAACTCAGAAAAATTCTCCAGAGGCCTTAATGATTTTTCATGATAACATGACTTACTATGTCATGTCATTAATGACATCTTATCCTTCCTATTAAGGAATGGTATCAGTGATTCATGTCTTGTTTATCCTCACAGTTCCTTTGACAACTCAGCTCTTGTGACTTTCACCTTCATTATATTTTAGCTATCTGAGAAGCTTTTCACACTGAAGGCTTCATCATCAGTTGGTGGTTTTTTACCATTCCACCTCTAATATTATGAACTTTTGAATTCTTCTCTCACAATACAATCTACTGTTCTTCCATTTCTCCCATTTCATTCAGCCTTGAACTTTACAACTCTCCTATCACTTTTGGCATATATTTAGCCTCTTACTTTATTGAACAGATTAAACAGATTGAAGATCCTTCCTTGAACTTTCTCATTACCTTCTTCTACTTTGCTAAATTTAATCTTTGTAAAACCTGTCCTTTATCATAGCTTCTCTTATTATATTCATGATACCACCACCTCTAGTCTGAGTCTATTTTATTATTAGATACTTTTGAATGTTTAAAGACAGTCATCATGACTTCCCTTAGTCTTCACTTGTTTAAGCTAAATATTAGTTCCTTCAAGTGTTCCTTAAATCAGCATGACCTCCAGATCCCTCACCATTTTAGTCTATCTCTCCTAGAAACTTCAGTTTATTGTTTTCTCTTGTAAAATTGCAGCATCCAGAATTAAGCCCAGAATTCTGCCAGTACCAAATAAAAGTTATTGTATGTATGAATAAAATTCAGACAGCTAGGTGGCGCAGTAAATAGAGCACCAGGCCTGGAGTCTGGAAGACCTGAGTTCAAATTCAGTCTTAGACACTTACTAGCTGTGTGACTCTGGCCAAGAAGTCACTTAATTATATTTGCCTCAGTTTCCTCATCATAAAATGAGCTGAAAAAGGAAATGAGAAACCCCATTCGAGTGTGTTTTACAAGAAAACCCCAAATGGGGTCATGGAGAATCAGACAAAACTGAAATGACTGAACAACAACAACAATGAACAAAATTCAGGATGGTATTCCTGCTAGAAAAGAAAGTGAGAAGTCGTGAAGAAAACCTCTATACTTTCTACATTAATGGGGAGAATGACATTTTCCTTGAAAAGTACTCCAATAGGAAAACAAAATGTAAAAATCATCGGAACAGATAGAGGAGAATCCTTACCATTGTTGCAGGGTAAAAGAATGCCACAGAAAGAAAAGGAAGGAAGGACTACTAAACCCTTCAGATTATGTGATAGCTATGAGACTCTTCCCATAGATGTGAAAGAAGCAGTCTCATGTTCCACAGAATGAGGCTGAGAATTCGCATTTGCCACACAATTGAAGGAATGAATGAATCAAAAGCATTTATTAAGCACTTACTAATAAGGGTTTATATCTTCTAGTGCTAAATGCCACGGATATAAAAAGATAAGTTGAGACAGCTTCTGCCCTTACTGAGGTCAAAATCTTAACTGATGGAAACAACATCCAAAAGAAGGTTGAACTGTAGGGCAGATTCCAAGGACTGTTAGTTCTAAGGGATGGCAAAAGTTCAGGATTCCTTGGGTTACCTTAGTAGATCAGGTGACAGTGCCAGGGGTCTGGAGGACAGATAGGCAGGTTATATGGAAAGGCCTAGATTCTTGAGCAGGAGAAAAACAGTGATTTTCAGCTCATTTAAGATATGTGAGTAGTCCAGCAGCAAAGATGGGTCCTGTTAGGCCATCTTGTAGGGACATTTGAAGGGACAATGTGGTCTAAGTATACTGGGATTGCCTTTCACAATATAGATTATTTTATTTTTCTTTCCCTGTGGATTTTTTTTTAATTTCAAAGGCCAAATCATTTTTAAAAATATTTTATTTTTTCACCAGTTACATGTAAAAACAATTTTTAACGTTTGTTTTTAAAAATTTTGTGTTCCAAATTCTCTCCTTCCCTCTTCCATTGAGAAGGCAAGGCAAGCAATTTGATGTATGTTATGCATGTGCAGTCATGAAAAACATATTTCCATATTAGTCTATAGACTATTTTAAAAGTAACTTAAGCTTTTTAAAATTTTTGATGGCCACATGATTGTTGACTCATATCAAATTTGCAGTCAAGCCTTATATTTTAACTTGGTATGAGTCAAGTCATGAAAGTTACCAGTCTTAGGTTGTTTTGAGAGTGAGGCCTCATATATAGCATGACAGAAGTGATAGTCTTACTGTACTCTGCTCCTGTCAAACTATATCTGGAGAATTGTGTTCAGTTTTTTGTATGCCATTTTGGGAAGCTAGTCAGTTAACAAGTATTTAAGTGCTTATTATGTATCTGGCACTCTATATCCTAGGAATTAAAGAAAAGTAAACATTCTTGACCTCCAGAAGCTTGTATTCTATATGGGGAGGCAACATGTAAATAAAGAGGTACATACAAGATACCTACAGAGTACATGGATAGATAGTGATGATCTATAGAATATGTTTTTGCTCTATGAAAATCATTGAAGGAATTGGGCATGCTTAGACTGGAGAAGGGAAGACTTTGGGGAAGAGGGTGGTTGCTGTCATCAAAAGGCTGTTATGCACAAGATGGCTGTTCCTCATACCTCTAGTAGAAAAAAGTAGAACTGAAGGGTGGAAGTTGTAAAGAGGAAAATTAGACTTTCTGTAAAGACACTTTCTTAAGAATTAGAGCTTTTCCAAAGTGAAATGGGCTGCTTTAGAAGATTGTAGGTTTTCTTTTACTTCAGAGTCTGAATGAACATTTTTAAGTGTAGTAGAGCAGATTTGCATACAGGGAGATGTCATTTCCTCATGCCTCTGAGATCCCTTCTTGCTCTGAGATATTGTGAAGGCCCAAAGATTTTTTTTTTCACATGAATTGTTTGCAACTCACCACCCCAACTCCCATTTAGTATTTGTGTACTAAGCTCTTATTTCTGTTAAGTTTCATCATCTTGATTTTTTAGTCCAGTGTTTCAGTCTATCAAGATGAGATCTTTTAATCTCCATTTTATTACATTGAATATTTATCTCTTCCAGCTTTGGGCCTTTAGTAATTGATAAAAATGTTGAACAGGACAGAGCCAAGGATGGAATCTTCTGGCATTCTACTTAGCACAGAGCTATTAATCAACACTGTGGTTCTAGTTGTTCAATCAGCAGAGCTGTAAATAGCTAATAGTCCTTGCAAACAGTGGGACTCTGTACAGCCATATACATGAGAAGAATCTCAATATGTAGTAAATGTAAAAAGGACTTTGGGTCTTTTCAATGACAATACCTCATGGATAAAACACTACCAATAGCAATGTCTTTAGACTTGAAGAACTTACCTGTCTCTGGTTCTTTTTCTACACAAAACACACATAAATGTCTGTATTGTATACATATTGTCTATGTGTGTTGATGTCGTATATTTATTTGTATGCAAATCACAGATCCATGTAATTTTACTATTGGAAGACAACAGTTCGCCCAGTATTCTCATATCATAGGTGTGTCAACTAAAGCTCCAAGAGGGATCATGTAGCTAGTTACAGCTAGCATTAACACAATGCTTTAAGATATGTGAAGTATTTTGTAAACATCTAATGTTATTCTCACCACAACCTGGGGAGTAGGTATTATCATCACCCCCCTTTTATACATGAGGAAACGGATTCAGAAAGTGGCTACGATTTGTCCAGGATCACATGGCTTGTTAAATATCTGATGCTGTATTTGAATTCAGGTCTTCTTGCCTCTAGGTCCAGCTGAAAATGTGGAAAACATATAGAAAAATAATTGACTATTAAGTGTCACCCATTCTGCAGTCTGACTCTATAGCAATAATAACAAGCATTCAGTAAGCAAGATACTGTGTGATCTTGGGAAAATTATTTCACCTTCCTGGGCCTCAGTTTCCTCATCTATAAAATGAAGGACTTGGCCTCTGAAGTCCTTTCCAGCTTTATACCTATAATCCTTTATACTGTGTGTATAACACTGTGTTAGACATTGAGGACAGAACTTTAGGTAAGACATAGCCATTTTATTAAAAACTGTATGTCTCAGGCTATGTCTCCCTTCCTACCTCTTTCTTTCCCTGCCTTCCCACCAAAGGAACCATACTGTGCTTACTAGTAAATTATTTTTTGGTAGTCCAAATTTAGATGATTTACTGTAATTATTGAATCCCTAAAAAGATGTTAAATAGCTTTCAGATCATTTGCAGAAAGTAACTTTTGATCTTCAATGTTTCAGTGTACCAAAAAGAGGTGTTTGGAGGGTGGGAAATGATTTTCTTTGGGCTAACTGCAGTGGTGGGTAAGTCTGGTGCTTTGAGTTTTTATTATTAAAGAACATCAATGCACTATGGGAAGTATTCTCCACAGATTTCTTTTTCCTTTGAAGATGTACCCAATTTTGTCATTAAATTTCAGATCTGATAACAACCAAAAATACCTCTAAGTGACATGTTGGCAGCACTGAAATGTACAACCAGATACCCATTAAGAAGCTCACATAACATGGTTTGTCAAATATGTCACTGTTTACCAGGACAATCACTTTGTTTCAATTTCAGAAAAATGATTCGAGCCATTCTCTCCTTATGTGTAGCTTAGCTATGGAACAAAGGTTTCATAGTTTGAAACATATTTCCTTCTTTTTTCATGTAATGGGACCGAAAAGACTTCTTTGGCTTGATGCTTATGACTAATGCTAGATGGTCCATTTAAGCAAAGTCCTTTTGGAAGCCATAACTTTAAATATAGCTTCTGTTAGCTAGAGAGAAAAGGAAGAAATTCAAAATGCATAGTTGGTTTCATCAGCTTTATAGAATTGTATCACTTATCACTGATTCACATATTTTTTTCATTGAGAATTAGAATACATTTTAAAAAACAATATTCATATTCGATCCAGTGTTGCTAGATTACACATTACTTTTTTGGTTTCTAAATATTTTTGTGCATTTAAGAAATGTTTGAAATTCTAAACAGTGGTTACTGGTTTGGGGGAGGGAGTAGAAGGTTAGGAAAGATAAGAGAATCTGGAATTTAATTGGAGTTTTCACATTGATATAAGGGCCTGAGAATAGTCTCAGCTGCCCACTGAAATGACCTGTAGGGGACCCAAGCCCTAAAATTAAATGAAATGCAAATTTATTTTATCTTGAAATTTATCATCAGAATCACTTTTGTCAAAATAATTTGAGAAACAAATTCTACACAGTTTTTAATGTAACAGAATCATTAAATATACTTCTGTGTGAAGCACTATATGAGTCACTGAGAATTTTTTAAAAGTGAAACAAAAAGTCACAATTATGATGTCCCTTTGGAAGACTAATTTCCAGTTGTTGCTGGGAGCATCTTGAGGTTTAGTTCTAGTTTAGTCGTTTTACCAGCAGAAGCTAATCCTGATTTGCCAAGGGCCAGAGGAACAGATACTTGAACGCATATATGTGACTATTTTATGTTGGTTCTGCCCCATATTTTCCTTTACTATGTCTCTTAAATTTAGCAATTTACTCACTGTTTCCCTTGGAAGTTCAGAGTTTAGTTAATATAATAAACATATTTTATTATACCTCATGTTTCATGGTATATAAGGAATAATAATAATAATCATAACCATGGTATCAATAATTATAGCTAACATTTAAAGCTTACTATGTGCCAGGCACTATGCTAAGTGCTTTACAAATATTATTTCATTTTCTCCTTACAACTTTGGGAGTTATATATTATTATTATTATTATTCCCATTTTATAGTTGAGGAAATTAAAGCAAACAGGTTAAGTGACTTACCATGGGTCACATAGCTAGAAGTGTCTTAGGCTGGATTTGAACTTAGGTGTTCCTGATTCTAGGCCTAGTTTTTTATCCATTGTGCCACCTAGTTGCCTCACACAGGATTAGAACAGGTAGCTATATTTGTGTTTTCACTCTACACTTTCCAACTCTAATATTGACTTTTCTTGCCCTATTTACTCTATGTACATGTGGAAAAGTTTTCATTCTTTCCAGATGGATCTTTCTTTGAAACCTTCTTATTACCCTTTTCCCCAGTTCTGTATTGTTTACCTTGGTCCTGTCTGTCAAGAGCTATGATTGAATGGGGTCCATGAGATTGACCAAATTTACTTTGAATTGGATAAAGGGCAAGAGAGGGTATGGTTGCAGTTAAAAGGTTCATGTACAGATGAGTATGAATACTGAATTGAAAGCAAATCAAGGTTAAGAACTGACAGAAGACTCTTGGAACTAAAAGTGTCAGCAGTGGAAGCAGGGTCCAAACAAAGAATCACCATGTGGTCTACATGGGGTTCAAGCTGCTGTTGTTCAGTAAACAATGTGTATCAAGCAAGATAAAGGTTTATTTCTTTTTTTAATTTCTTTTTTTAAATTTTTTTCCTTTTTTAAAAATTTATTTTATTAATGTGTTTTGATTTATCAACAATCACTTCCATATACTTTTGAGTTTAAAATTTTTCTCCCCCTTCCTCCCCACCACCCTCCCCAAGACAGCGCACAATCTGATATAGACTATATATTTACATTCCTGTTAAACATATTTTCACATGAGTGAAGTTGTAAGTAAAAATTAAAACCAATAGGAGGAACCATCAGAAAGAGCAAACAAAACTCAACAGAAGAGAAAAAAAAAGATAGCGATTCAACTTCCATAGTTCTTTCTTTGGATGTGGATAACATTTTCCATCACTAGGCCTCTGGAGATGTTTTAGATCCTTGTATTGCTGAGAAGGGTTAAGTTTATCAGTATTAGTCATCGCACAACGTGCCTGTTATTGTGTACAACATTCTCTTGGTTCTGCTCACTTCACTCAGCATCAGACCATACAAGTCTTTCCAGGTTTTTCTGAAGTCAGCCTGTTCATCATTTCTTATAGCACAGTAGTATTCCATTACATTCATATACCACAACTTGCTCAGCCATTCCCCAATTGATGGGCATCCTCTCAGTTTCCAATTCTTTGCCACCATGAAAAGAGCTGCTATGAATATTTTTTGTACATGTGGGTCCTTTTCCCATTTGTATGATCTCTTTGGGATATAGCCCTAGAAGTGCTATTGCTGGGTCGAAGGGTGTGCACATTTTTATAGCCTTTTGGACATAGTTCCAAATTGTTCTCCAAAATGATTGGATCATTTCACAACTCCACCAATAATGCATTAGTGTTCCAATTTTCCCACATTTTCTCCAACATTTATCATATTCCTGTTTTGTCATGTTGGCCAATCTGATAGGTGTGATATGGTACCTCAGAGTTGTTTTGATTTGCTTTTCTCTAATCAATAAAAATTTAGAGCATTTTTTCATATGACTATAAATGGCTTTAATTTCTTCATCTGAGAACTGTCTGTTCATATCCTTTGACCATTTATCTATTGGGGAATGGCTTGTATTCTTATAAATTTGTCTTTATTCTCTATATATATTTTAGAAATGAGTCCCTTATCAGAGAGACTGATTATAAAAATTCTTTCCCAATTTTCTACCTTCCTTCTAGTCTTAGTTGCATTGGCTTTGTTTATGCAAAAACTTTTCAATTTAATGTAATCAAAATTATCCATTTTGCTTTTCATAATGTTCTCTATCTCCTGTTTGGTCATGAATTCTTCTGTTCTCCATAGATTTGATAGGTAAACTATTCCTTGTTCTCCCAGTTTGCTTATAGTATCAGCCTAAGATAAAGGTTTATTTCAATAAAATATAGTTAGTTCCTCTGTTTCTTCTAAATTTCCTTCATATCTAGAGCTCTGGCAGCAGTCTTTATAATTTTCCATGATACTTTACTCACAGTTGTGTATATGAGATTCTATTCAGAGCCACCACCCTGGTTTACATCCTTATTACCTCTTAATAAGGTAACTTAGGATAATATTGCTTAGGATAATATTCTGCAAATAGTAGGCATTTACTAAATTTATGTTGAGTGAAAATTCAGAATTAAAAAAAATCTCTAATAGTCTCTTCTTCCTTTCTTAATTAGATTTTTTCTGTTTTACTTTACAATATAGCCTTTATATAGCTTTACTATAGCCTAGATGTTTTAAGTGAGGTTGAAGAGAAATTAAAATGGGGATTGGTCATATTTAATTATTCTTTTTACTCTCATGTTATTTTATTCATACTGTTATTTTAGCATGTCCACATTTCTAGAGGTAAATCTTTTATAATGCCTCGTTATGAATATGGAAGTAGCCTTGAATGAAGAAATGAATGCAGACATGTTTATTAAGTACTTACCATGTGCCAGGCACTGTGATAAATACTAGGGATAAATATACAAATAAGCAAAACAGTCCCTGTCCTCAAGGAGCTTTCATTCTAATACTAGGAATAGCATACAAAGGAGAGTTAGAAATGGAGGAGGAAGGCTGTGCTAGCAGAGCACATGCTGGAAAACCTTTTGAATATGATTCTGGTGTTGGAGGACCAGCCTATCTATTCTAGGTTGGC
Source organism: Phascolarctos cinereus (assembly GCF_003287225.1). Classification (NCBI taxonomy): domain Eukaryota; kingdom Metazoa; phylum Chordata; class Mammalia; order Diprotodontia; family Phascolarctidae; genus Phascolarctos; species Phascolarctos cinereus. Next base: position 170,888,322 of record NW_027555514.1, read on the forward strand.
CATAAGATAATGAATTTTCCTGTCATAAGAATTTCAAAAAGGTTGTCTACTGAGTACAGAAGAGTTGTGATTTGCATCAGCAGAGGCAGCACTCTCCAACTTTGAAATACTGAAACGTAGAAGGAAAATGATGTTTCTGGAAATGCAAATTTAATTAATGGAGTGCAGAGTGAGTAAGAATTACACAGGCTGAAGGATATTGGTGAGAAAGGAATAGATTGGTGGCATATAAGAAATTTATTTCAAGGAGGAAATGATAATGTGTTTTGAAGAAAATCCAGAAAAATGAAAGGTCTGGAAGGTTGAGATTTTAATGGGAAATAGCAACATTAAATGCCAAATAAAAATATTTATAGTTAATTTATATTTTAAATATATTTGGAGGGAATATGTATTTGTATTATAAAATGTTGATTTGTGATTGAAATATTGTGTGCAAGCATTACAGACTTTTTAATTTCCTGTGTAGGTTTGCAATACAACTACAGATAGAAAACATGCAGACACCTTTTTAGAAAAGTGTGTAACAGAGCCAATCATGAATATTGTTAGTGGCTTCTTTAATTCTCCCTTCTCAGACAACAGCACAAGCCTTCAGGTAAGTCAAGCAAAAGTCTTATAATAGAAAACTAATTAATCCTCTATTGGAAGGACAAGTATTTCCATTCATTTCTTTTGGTCAGAAAGTCATTCCTATGTATAGTACAAATTATGAACTTGTATGAATTTGCTAGGCCTTCTTTTAAGTGAAAGGGCCATATAGTATCAACGCCCCCTCCCCCGCCACTTTCTAACATATGAGAACTTGTAGACTGAATTTAGTCTATGTGCTAAAAGGTAATATTAATGATATTATCCCATAAATCAACAGGTATAATCATACATGTATCATTTTAAATTTGTTCTCTTTAGAGGAAATGTATTAAATATAACTCCCATTTTATCTTTTCTACCTTCTCATTATGTGAAAAACATTTCTATTCAAAATGAAAATAATTTGTACTTTTAAGATAATAGATATTTTAATATTTTAGGATTTCTGTCTAGTATATATATATGCATGTATATATATATTTTTTTCTTCAGTCCATATAGCTAGTTTTAAGGAAAGTTTTCCTGCTTAAATTTGTGATAATAGCACAAATTAAAGAACTAATTGCATTTTGATGAAGGTTTTGAAAATTCAAGGTACTCTGCGTAATATTTTAAAGGTTCACTAGCATTTTTATGTATTTTCCTTTCTGTTTTAGACTCATCAACCAGTTTTTATTCAACTGCTTCAGTCTGCCTTTAGAATTTACAACTGTACCTGGTTAAACCCGGTACAGAAAGCCTCAGTGGAATCATGTATCAAAACACTGGCTGAAGTGGGTATGTTAAAGTGTTAAGTTTTTCTTATTCTTATATATATTTAAGGTGGCTCTGGTTGGAGCTAATGGACACCAAAAACAGCTTTTCTATTTTGTAGCCTTATAATTGAGAATCTTGCTAGTAGGTTTAGCTTTATGAAAATGAATTAGAGTAAAAAAAAACCCTTCTTTACTCTTGTATGTCCTTTTTGGGTCAGGGGGACAACATCGGTCTTTTTTCTACATTTACGTTTAAGATTAATTGCTATGTTCTCTTTTATTACCTTAAACCAAAATATCTCATTAAGATTTTATACAGAGTAACTTAGCTTCTATCTTAAAATTTACTAGGGAATTGTTTTTTCTATTGAACAAACTCTCTTAATTATAGTTCCATCTGTTAGTAAGTCTTTAAAAAGTTTTTTATTTTTTGTATTCTGTTTCTAATCAGCAACATTTATTGAGTGTCCGTTGCACGTCAGGGACTTGATGAGTTAGAAGTGGAAGGTAGGCTTCCTGACCTTGCAGATCTCATATTGTGTTTCACAGGTTATCAACCCCTAAAAAATGTGCTATGGAGGCAAAACCTCTTGGGATGCTGGGGTAGGTTTCCTTATTTGTAAAAAGAGGAGTTGGACTCGATAGCCTCTAAACTTTTTTCCATCTCTAAACCTGTAATGCTCTTATCCCATGATAGATGGTTACTGAATCCCAGATTTTTTAATAAGATGGGATCTCAGCAACCTTTTAGTCCATCCTGCGACCAACAATGAACCACTATTACAGAGTATTTGACAAATGGTAATCCAATCTTTTCTTCCAGTGAGTATAACCCATTCCCTCCTGAAGAATTTCATTACTGTTTTGGATAACTCAAAGTTATAGAAGGAAACTGGAATGAAAATTTTCCTTACATCAAATCTACATTTGTAGCTCTGCAAATTTTGACCATTATACCCTGTAGGGAACAAATTTAATTCATTATCCATATGCTAGCCCTTTAGATACTTGAGGTTAGCTATCAAGTCTCTCTTGAATCTTCTCTTCTACAGGATAAACATTATTACTTCCTGAAACTAGTATTTATGTATCATGGGGCATGTGCAGTGTTTAGGGAGAACTAGCACCTCTGTTGTGAGGGCTTGCTGAGGCCTTTTCAGGGCTTCTCTTCCACCTTTGGTGTCCACCTTCACCCAGTTCTTACCTGTGGCTCCTAGAAGTTGTAGCATGTTCAGTAGTCATATCCTGGTAAACTGTCTTAGTAGATGGGCTAAACCAGGTTGAGGGTAGCCAACAGGCCTCAAACTTGTTGGTGAATTAGGGAGATGTCTTCCCTGAGCATGTGAAAATTTTCCCTGGTGAAATGGGCAGATGAGAACAATTTGTTCCAGTGGCCATGAATGTGGCTAAAGTAGGTGGTATGGAGTTCTTAGAGCTTCTTCAGACATCTGCCAAGGTCATCCACTGCATCCCAGGCCATCACCAGTCATCCTGACTTTTGTCTTGCTACTGGACTTTGATGACTTAGGAAGAGAGAGTAAGGCTGATGACTTTGTGCAACTCTCTCTCACTTAGGTCCAATTCACTCACAGGTCAAGACATCACCATGATGTCATTGGTCTTCTTTGAAAACGAAGGATGAACAACAGTGTATCGTGGACTCAAGACTTTTGACCATCCTTCTTGCTCTCTTCTGGTCACTTTCCAGCTTATGTGGCTCTCAGACTTGAAAACAATTCCAAATGTCTGAGTACATCAAAGTGTAGTGAGACTATTAGCTCCTTATTCTTGGAAACTGTGACTTTCTTAATGCAGCCCAAGATTGTTAGCTTTTATTGAATTTATTGACTAATATTAATTTTCAGTCCACCAAAACCCACAGATCTTTTTCAAACAAATTTCTGTGTACCATGTCTTTTCCAACTTGTACTCATGAAGACAATTTCTTTAATCTAAGTGTAAGACTTCACATTTATTCCTACTTAAATTTTATCTTATTACATTTTGTGTTTTTTGATTCTGAACTCTCATCCTATGTGTTACCTATCCCTCTAGGCCTTGTGTCATTATAGTTATAAGCCTGCCATCTAAACCTTTATCCAGGTAATTGATAAAAACATTGGGCAGTACAGGGCCAATAACAGATCTCTGAGTTTCTTCACTTGAGACTTCCTTTCAAGTTGTCATTTGACCATTAGTTTCTTCTCTGAATTTAGCTATTCAATCATGTTCAAACCCATTTAAAGGTAATGTTATCTAGCCCACATCCCTTCATATATTCCCATATGAATAGTCAGAAATATTTTATCATATACTTTCTTAAAATCTAGTCAAACTCTTTCTATAGAATAGTTTAGTAATAATAACCCTGTCAGAAAGGGAAACAAGATTAGTCCAGCATGACTTATTCTTTGATGGAGCCAGCCAGCTTTTGGGGATCATTGCTTCTTCTAGTTGTTCACTAACTGGAAAAAGCAGAAGAGAAATTGTTGATTGTGAGTCAAACTATTTCCACTAGGACAAAGAGGACAGCATTGCAGACTTTCAAAGCTGGTGGCAGCACTTCTCAGAAAGTAGAAAAGCGGGTGTGGCAGCAGAGCAGCAACCTGTTCGTGTGGCAGTTAAAATATTAAATGTAACGTCTTCCACACTTATGTTTCAGGCTACCAACACTTAGGCTAATAAGATCACAAAATAATTAACCTTGATATCACTACTGAAAACTAATTGAGTTTGAAATCTATGTGCTGTTTGCCACAAACTATTTTATGTTTAAACCAATTTAAATAGCTTTTTCAACAGCAGCTCTGAAATATAGCATAAATTGATAAGTGATGATGATATTTCATTTGTAAGTAATAGGTCTGGAAATACAAGGAGATAGCCTGGCAAATACGTCCTTGTATTTTACACTTTAATGATTGAACCTGGTAATTTTTTTTAGGCCTTAATGAGCTGAATTCAGTGGGGAAAAATAAATCTACCATATGGTCTTAAACACTGCATGGAGAACATGCTGATCATCAGCAGTACTTAAAAAGCAGGAAATTAAGAATATTGAATCACATGTTAGATTTCATGTTGTGCTTGCTATCTGAACTCTGACTTTAGTAATACATACATACTGTGCAGCAAACTCATTTCTTACATCATAGGATGATGTGTCTTTGGGGGTTTTAAATGTGCAATAAGTCTGTCAGTGTAGCATATTACTTATTATCAAGTTACAAACTTTCTCTATTGGCCAAAATTTTATGATTAAGCAGGAAATGTTAATGTGGTAGAAAAAGTTTTTTTTATTTTAAAGTCTTAACAAACACAGAATTGATGTAAGTGTGTTATCAAGATAGTTTTTAGAAAGATAAGCTCAGGTGTATGTAAAACCAAAGGTCTATATTGTTTGCATATTAATATATACATTAATATTTATTAAGTACTGTCTGTGTTCCAGGCTATGTGCGGGGCCCTGGGAATACAGAGCAAAGAATGAAATAGTGTGTTCCATCAGGGAACATATATTCTATTAATGTAAACAACATTGTTCACTGATGGAAATGTAAAAAGATGTATACAAAGTAAATTCAAGGTAATTTTGTGGGATGAAGGAGGCAGTGATAGAGGAGGAGGCCTTATGTCAGAGGTGACCTTTGAGTTGAGACTTGAAGAAAATGAGGGATTCTAAGAGGTAAGTGAGAGGTGAAATTGCATTCAGGTACATTCTATCCCAAGGCATGGACCTAAGAGATGGAATTTCATGGGTGAGAAACAGCAAGTAGGCCAGTTTGGCTATATTGACTATAAAGAAGAGTAATGTGTAATAAGTCTAGAAAAGCAGGCTGAAACCAGATTGTAAGGGCTTTAAAGGAGAGGTGCTATATGACTTTTCTTTTTTATTTGCATCACTAGTGCCTAGAGTAACACTTTGTACATAGTAGATGCTTAAACATTTGCTGAATGCTGAAAGAATGATACTACATGCAAGTGAGCAGCTGCACATAGAACCATTCAGCTCTAGAATTATTTTCCCTTTTCCTGGAGTCACTATGTAATCCTGTAGAGGATTTTCCTCTCAGAGCTTATGTTGGGCATAGACCCTGACTCTTTCATTCTTTTTTCTTTTAAATTATGTTTGTTTGCTCATTTATTTTTAATATTAATTTTAAAATTTTTGAGGTTCAAATTTTCTCACACCCTCTAGACTCTCCCTTACCCATTGAGAAGGCAAACAATATGATATCCATTATGCATGTGAAGTCATGCAAAACATATTTCCATATTAGCCATTTTGCAAAAACAAAAGGCAAGAAAAATTTAAAAAATGAGAAAGTACATACTTCAATCTCCGCTTCATCAGTTCTCTCTCTGGAGGTGGATGACATTTTTCATCATTAGTCCTTTGCAATTCTCATGGATCATTGAATTGCCCATAGGTTCTTTTTTTTTTTGCATAAACATTTTAATTTTTGAATTTTAACAGTTCAATCAAAAATTACCAGAAAAGATAACGTAAATATAGAGTATATGCACACAATTTACAGCCACTTACATAGATGCAAGAGTAGCAAACTTTATAAGAATGTCAAAAGTATTTCAACTTTCATGGAGTCGACTATTTAGATATGACTGATGGGTCATAACACCTACAAATTCATATATGTAGGGGTAAAGGCTAAAAAAAAATTACAGAAACTTGTAAGTGATATTAGCATTTTCAGTTCCTAGAAGGATTAGTATAAAAATGAGCACAGAGGTAAGTAACAAGAAGTACAGGCAAGAGGGCATGGGTGGGGCCCATACATTCTTTATTTAAAGACATATTTTGTTTTAACATTGCCTAAATTTTCCCTATATGTCTCTTCTTCACCCTTCCTAGAAAATCATTCCTTATAAAAATGTTTTTACATAACAAAAAGGGGAAAGAATTCAGCAAAACTGATTAATTCATAAAAACATCTGAAATTTTATGCAATGTTCTACACCTTTGGGCACCTTCCCACCCCTGTCCAACCTCTGCAAAGGAATGTATGTGGGTATCTTCTCACATGTCTTGTTCTTTATAATCTTAAAATTTTCATTTTCAATTGTTTTGTGTATATTTTTTCCTTAGCTCTGCTTGCTTAATTTTTTGTGATTTCATCTGTCTGCCCATGCTTCTTTATATTTATCATGTTCATTATTTCTTATAGCACACTAAAATTCCATTACATTTAGGTACCATGGTGTGTTTAGTCATTCTGCAATCATTGGACATCTACTTCGTTTCCAATTTTTTGCTACCACAAAAAATACTACTATAAATATTTGGGTATATATGCAGCCTTTCTTCTTCTTCTTCTTTTTTTTTTTTTTGTGAGGCAATCAGGGTAGAGTGACTTGCCCAGGGTCACACAGCTAGTAAGTGTCAAGTGTCTGAGGCCAGATTTGAACTCAGGTCCTCCTGACTCCAAGGTTGCAACTCTATCCACTGCACCACCTCGCTGCCCCAGGAGCCTTTCTTTTGATCATTGACCATCTTGGGGTATATGCTTAGCAGAAGGGTATGGCCATTTTGAAATGTACAATTCCTTTTTTGCATAATTCTAAATTGTTTTTCAGAATGGTTGTACTAAGTTGCAGCTCCATCAACAATGCATTAGTTTGCCTCTCTTTCTATAACTGTTTCAATATTGATTATTCTCATCTTTTGTTATTTTTTCCAACTTGCTGAGTATGAGATGAAACCTTAGCTGACCTCTTCATTCCTAGGAATTTTGGGCAACCAAATAAAAACATGGATATTGATCTAGTTCAGTGCTTCTTAAACTGTGCGTCATGGGAATTCATATAGGCTTGTGAGTGGAAAAAGTTTAAGAAGCCCTGAATTCTAGTCTACAGGTAACCACAACTATTCTAGAATGGGACAGCACAGGAAAGTTATGATAGCTGGACACTAAGCTCAGCTCAAGATCCCTACATGTGATGCTACCAATGGCCCTACTCACTCCCTCCTCTCCCCTTCTTTCCTCTTACCCCTTACAAGTCATGTCTTCAGAAGTGCCAGCTATATAATAGAATTAAGGTAATTAGGCTGGCTGGGTAAAGATTTGTCAAGAATTTGCAAGAAAGATACATACATATTTTAATATAGGATAATGTTAATAAAACATAGTAAAACAAAAAAAACCCTAGCTTATATAAGTCAGAAGAATTTTAAAATTTAATTTATTTTTAAAATTCAGGTTCCAAATTCTCTTTCTCCTACTCCCGTTACTTGTTGAGAAAGCAAGAAAAACAAAATGTGTTACAAACACAGATAGTGAAGCCAAACAAATTTTTACTTTGGTCATGTAAAAAACAAACAACCAAAACAAAAAATGTGCCTCTGTCTGTATAGTGAGTGCATCTACTCTCTGTCCGGAGTGTGTAGCATGTTTCATTACGAGCCCTCTTGAATTGTGATTTCTAAATCTTTTAAAGTTGTTTATGTTTACAATATTGTTATTATTATATAAATTATTTTTTGGTACTGCTCATTTTGTTTTGCATCACTTTATACATGTTTTCTCTGGTTTCTATGAAACATCGTGTTCATTATTTCTTATAGCACAATAGTATTACAGAGTGAAAAGAGTTTAAATTACAGTAGAGAATAAATGATTTTTTTAATTAAAATTTTTTTAAGTTGAAAGAGATTTTCTTTTTGTTTAGTGAGTTGTTAATGGAATTCTAAATTGGGAAAACAGTTCCAGCGAATATAGCAAGCACCATTATCAAATAACATCTCTCAGCCTCATTGTGTAGCAATCCAATATGAACTATACAAAAATGCCGAAGTCTGCTTGCTTGTAGTACAAGTTGAGCTAAATGCAATTGCTGTCTTCTAGAACATCAGTGACAAACGTAATACATCTTATGTTAAATATCTACAGCAAAATTTTTATTTATGTAATTTAGGAAGAAGATAATGAGCTAGTGAATTAAATTAGTAAGGGATTTGAGGAAAAACTGTCACAGGAAGTACTGTTCTTGCTATATCTGAGACACAATTCTCTTATGGTATTCATTGCTCATTGTTTCTTAGGTTGCCACACATCTTTAAAATCCTGAATAATGAATGTTTTGAAAGTATGAGTTATTACAAATTTAATGAGTATATGTCCTGGTCATCCTGAGCTTTTCAGTTTTGCTTTTGGAAACTTGTAAGCTTTTTAGAACTTTAGAGGCTTTGTATATTGCAAAACTGATGGGCTTTTCTTTAGTGTCATAACCTTGTGTTAGTTATATAGATTTAGCCTATACAATATGCTTATATTGTCCTCTCTCCTCATCCTTGTTGCTGTCGTCTTCTGGCTTACAGGTCACTCTCTTTCAACTTTCTCAATGACTTTAGTACCTGGTTTACAGTCTTGTTTTCCCATGCCTTTCCATTATCCTCAGGGACTTAAATATTTATATTGTCAACCCTACTACCAACTTGACCTCCTTAGCTTTAGTGACCTGATTCTCTATCCCATTTTAGCCACACACAATCTCTTGGGAATTACATGACCTCCTAAATTGAGGAATTTGAAATTCCTACTTCCAATCTTAACCTTCTCTCCTTTCATCTCCCCTACTTTCTCATACTAAACATACCTTCCTCCTTTTTCATGATATTATTATAGATGCAAAGACAGATACTAGAGGAAAAATAGAAGAGTTTTATGTGATCTGGTATGAGAACTACTTTCTAGAGCAAAATGAGATGAAGTTGAAAGGAATACTAAGAATAAGAAAATTAGTTTTTAAGCTATAATGAGGGCAAGTGAAGGATTAAAAAAGAGACTTATGATTGATAGGACAAACAGAGAGAATGTAGTGTTTCTTACCTCTAATTTTGCTTCTAAGTGTTGCTTACCTTCTAATTTCACTTTGACTAGATAGAAAAGAATAAAAATGGTTAATAGGCAGCTGACACTCAAGTCAGGAGATAGGAAAATACCTTCCTGCCCTTGATAAGTTCAAATCACTTGGCCCAGATGAACCACATCCAAGGGGAAAGAAAGGATTGGCAAATAGGTAGAGAAGTAGCAAAGGGATGTAATGTGATGTAATATAATGAGAAATTTGCTGTTAGAACTATCCAGAAGTGAACAGGGATCTTCAAAATGGAAAGATAACATGTACGTTATTTAATAGAGAGGTTTCTTGTTCAGATATGGCTTAGACTAAATGACCTCTGGGTTCCTTCCCTTTCTGAGATATGATGTATTGTAATTGGATAAATTTATATTTCCCCCCAAATGTAGATTATTACAAAAAAGTAAAATTAAGCTTCCTAAGAAAGATGCAGTTGACAAATGTGTTTCATACCTGTTAACCTGTAGATGTGTGTGTGTGTGTGTATGTATATATATATATACACACACACACACACATATATACACACACATACACACACACACACACATATATATATATATAACTGAACACTTGCTAATAATTTGTTTATTTGGTTTTCTAAGTGTTTTTATATTGATGTACTGTGAAGTGCATATCAAACATGAATCATCAAGTCACCAAATACCTTTTTGAATTTTTAATGAATAGACTTTAGTTTTGAAAATTAAGGAACTCTCAGGCTAAAAGCCTTTGCCAATATTATGGAGCAATTTATTGGCTGGGGATTAAAAATTAAAATTTGGTAACTTTCTCATCCTGAGCAGTAGTTTGCAAATTAATGGTTTTGGGGGATGGAGCTTACTCCATTAAATTAAATGTAATGGTTTAATCCTGTAGAAAGAGATTCAGTTTCTTATATAGTATTTTCATATGCTGATGCCAGCTGAGAAAAGTAAATATGGGTTTTGACATTTGATTTTCAATTTTAAAAAATATTTACATATATTTTGTTTTTAAAATAATGAGTGTGACACATGAAAGATTAATGTCTTTCAAACTATAAAGAAAACACACCAGAGTTTTTGTGAATATATCATTTAACATTGCTCTTTGAACTGGGAATTAATTTTAAAGGAATCAAATCAGATTTGAACAGAAGAGTAGTCCTAATTTATTTTATTTTATTTTTCATAATTTCAATTAGTTAAAAATGTTAAAGAAGTTATAGTGTTAGACTACTACTTAAATATCAGTACAATTTTTAGTTCCAGATCCTTAATAGGATTATACAGTACCATGTTTGTTGGTATGCCAGAATTTATGTTTCTGGGCCAGATATGTGGTTAAACTGAAATGATCCTCCCAAAATACTACTTGCTGCATCACTCAAAAACTCATGGAAGAAAAAACTGAATAATTGTCATACAAATAAATTATTAACTACCTCTGAAATGTTTCCTTAGTAATAGGACAGTTCTTTTCTCATTCTATCATTTTACCAAGAATAGAAGCTGGCCCAGATGAATTATTGTAGTAATTCAATGCCTATGATAAAGTAGTATGACTAGTATATTTGTGCATAGTAATTCCTGTATTTCTTTACAGTTTTCTGTTAAAACCATAATTAGTCACGTTCTGTGACTGAACAGTTATATTTCTCATAACAGAACATACAGAGTAGTGTTTGAATGAATGAATGATTGAATGACTATGGAGGAAATATTGAAACCTATACTATAGTGGATATAAAATTAGATTTAGCTAACAGCTTTCAGTATTTCTGGGCTTTTTTGAATGCATTTAAAAATTAGCTTTTGTTTGCTTTTTGTCATTTTTTTCTCTTTGCTGGCATATAGTTATTGATCTGTTTTGATAACATATTAAAAAAACCCTTCATATGATTAAGATAGAAAAGATTCAAATTTCTTTTTCCCTAGCGAAGAATCGTGGCATTGCAATTCCAGTGGATTTGGACAGCCAAGTCAATACTTTGTTCATGAAGAGCCATTCCAATATGGTACAGAGAGCAGCCTTGGGATGGAGAATGTCAGCCCGTAGTGGACCACGCTTTAAAGAAGCTCTTGGAGGACCAGCATGGGATTATAGGAACATAATAGAAAAGTTGCAGGTAAATATTTCAAATTTATATTTTGTAGTGAGATAACACCATTGATGTTTGGTACTGTGATGCAAAATGGTGGGTAAAATGAACTTATTGGTAAGCAGTATGGACTAGTGAAAACTTTTGACCAAGGAAATGACATAATCTAAGTGGTCCTGTAGGAAGATTGAGCTAGTATCAGTGTGTAGAACGGATTTGGCAGAAAAGGTAGGGGGGACAGAATCACTTTACCACTTAGGAAATAATTGTAGTAGTGCAAGTTTGAGGTAATAAGAAACAAAATTAGAGTGGTAGCACATGTGGTTGAAAAGGATAATGCAGATGCAAGTGATGTTTCAGAGATATGTTTGATAGAAGTGACTGATTGAGTGGAAGGTAAGGGGAAGACATCTCCAAGATGACACTGAAGTTTTAAACATGAGATATTGGAAGAATTATGAAATTTGCTACATTGATAGAATCATAGATTTCAAGTGAGAAAGATCCTTAGTGGTCATCTAGTTCAACTTCCTCATTTTGCAGTTTAGAAAATTGAAATCTGGAAAGGATAAATTACTTGCTAGATCATAGTATTATAGATGTAGATCTGGAAGGAGCCTTAATATTTAGTCTAAACTCCTCATTTTATATATGAGGAAACTGAGGCCTAAGGGAGGCCAAGTGATTTGCCCAAGTTCATATAGGTAGTATTAAGAGGGTGATTTAAACCCAAGTCTGACTACAGAGCCATTACTTTTTTCACTTTAGAAGGATCACTGGACCCTACTTCACTATAGCCACTTCACAAGATTCTGCCATTCCCACCAGCTGCCATTGTCCTACTCTTCTTCCTTTCTCAGTCAAACTCTCTGGTAAAAAGCTGTCTACATAGGCTACTTCTCGTTCCTCTTCTCTTGTTCTCTGTGGCAATCTGGCCCCTTACTGAGACTGCTCTCTACAAAGTTGCCAATGTTTTCTTAATTGTAAAATGTAATGGCCTTTTCTCAATCCTCATCCTTCTTGAATTCCCTACAGCATTAAAACTTTTGTCTATCCTCTCCTCTTGAATTTTCTCTTTTCTCTAGGTTTTCATGGACACTGTTCTCTTAGTTCTATCCTCTCACTTGTCTGCACACTTTTAGAATGGCCAATATGGAGGATATAATTGAAAAACTCAAATCAATAGAAATAATCAATAACAGACATTCTACAATGGAAAATCATATATAGATAACAATAATTAAGTTGAAAAACTGGCCCAGAAATCTTCAAATTATTTGAAGAATTAGAAAAAAAGACAGATTCAAGCAACAGACTGAGAGGAAAGCTAATGATACAACCACCTAAGGATGACTGAGTTTCAAGAAATTTACAAAAATAGAAGAGTCTATACACTATATTCAAGGAAACTATTAAAGAAGACTTTCAAGAAGTGGTGAAAGGAAAAGCAACAGTGAAAATTGGAAGGATCTGCAGCATCTAAAAAAAGAAGAGAAACTCGAATTCAACTTTCTGAAGACTCAGTTAAACTCCATTACTAAAATAATAAGAAATTGAGGGCCAATTGTATCCTTAATGGAAGTCTTTGAACAACAGCAAGCCTTCTAGCCAAAAAAGATAAGTATTTAAAATAATTTACATGTCTTAAATCAAGATAAAACAATTGTTGGCAATAGGGGAGAATCATCAGAGCACTGTATTATCTAAAATGCTAAAAGATTCACCAGAGTGTTTTAGAAAAATAGAAAAAAGGAAGGGAAAACAAGAGGGGATAGAGGCAGAATAGAAAATCAAAGTCTGTGATAAAAGTGAAGTCTAGATTAAATAAATCTATATAGTTATTAATATGACATTAATTTTATTTAGGATACTTCTATTTGAATTAATACCAGAAATAAGAACAAGAAAATATGAAGAGAATAATTGAAGAATGGAAAAACCTAATATTAAGAATGCTATATATAAATAAACTGTCTAAAATAAAAAAAAATTATAAAATGGATTAAAATTAAGTTTACATAAAAAAACAGAGAAATTTAATTTTATTTAAACTGAAAGAGTAATCTAAAATTTACTATGATATTTCCAAATCACAACAGGGGGAGTGGCCTTGATATTTGACAAAGATGAGAGACTGAAGAGCCATATAATTTGCTAAAAAATCCTTTTAAAAAGCAACGTACTACCAACTATTTCATGATGTAAAGAAAGATAATACATTACACAATTCCTTCAATGTGTAAAATATTTATCTTTAAAGATAAGCTGAGAAAGGAAACTATAGACATGCCATTAAAGAATACATGAAAACCCAAATGATTTTTGCTTGTGTCAGTATGGAGAATTTTCAGTGTAAGAGTTCCTTGAACTGATGTAGATGGAAGATTGTAATCCATTTATGACTTAATAAATAAGCCCTAGGGAATTTTTAAAAGAAGCACAGAATGGTTCAGTGACTTGATAAAGTTACTTGCTAGTGTCTGAAATGGGATATGAACACAAATCTTCCTTGCTCTATGCCCAGTTATCTATCCACTACAATACACAGCTCTAAGTCATTAACAAATCAGTGTAAAACACCTAATGCAATACTAAAAAAAGTGATTTAGCATCACATCACAAACATTTACCTGTTATTACTGTCACTCAGTCATTAGGCATTTATTAAGTGCTTAAAATGTACTAAGTATTATAGTAAGCACTGGCAAAACCAACAAAATACAATAATGCTCCCCCTGTCTCCCCCCATCAAGGAACTCACATTCTACTGGGAGAGACAATATGTAAATAACTAGATATGTGCAGCAGCTGGATAGAGCACTGGGTAGAGACACAGTGAATAGAACATTGGGCCTGGAGTCAGAAAGACCAGAATTCCAATCTGACCTCAGATACTATCTGTGTGACCTCAGGCAAGTGATTAAATCTTTGCTTGCACAAAACTTGAAGAAGGAAATGGCAAACCACTACAGTATCTTTGCCAAGTAAACCCCATGGACAGTATTAAAATTCTAAGAAGACATGACATTGGAAGATGATCTTTCAGGGCCTTGAGTGCTATGATCCACAGGGTCACAAAGAATTGGACACGTCTGAACAACAACAAAATGAAAAGTAATTTCATGGGGAAGACACTAGAAGGAGGGAGAGAGAGGAAAAAGGCCTTCTGTAGAAGGTTAGATTTGAACTGAATCTTGAAGGAAGTAAGGAGGTAGAAGTGTGGATGAAAATCATTCCAGACATGCGGGGCAGCCTTAGAATGCTATTGTCAATTTAATAAATCATATTGACAAGACAGAAATAAATTCTATATCATCATCATAGGCACACAGAAAGCCTTTTGAAAAAATAGTAGCATTCGTTCATGTTTTCAAATGACCAGAAAATTTCTCCTTATGTTAAAGAATAAGAAATATAGTTGGCAAAATGGTTGAGTAGGTTTTATCTCTATAATTTCTCTGTGTGAACAATATAGCAAACAAAGAAAAATATGTGCAAAATGTACTTAATCTGAGATTAATGATCACCTCTTAATTTATATATCTAATGGCTTTTTCTCTTTCAGAAGCATTTGACAGTGTTGACTACTGAGTCTTTCTGGGTACTTTTTTTTTTTTCTGGCACTGCTGTCTCTTGATTCTCTTCTTGGCAGTCTCTTCTAGGTCTTCCTTGCCTGATCATCATCCATACCCTAACCCTTATTTGTGAATAGTTTCCGTCCTGAATTTTCTTCTTTTCTTTCACTACACTCTCTCTTGGTGTTCTCATAAGCTTCAGTGGGTTTGGCTATTGTCTCTGTTCAGGTGACTCCCAAATTAATATATATCTAGCCCTAGTCCTCCTGAGCTCTTGTGTTACATCACCAACTGCCTGTTGCACATTTCCAAATGGATTTCCAATAGGCAAGGCGGCAAGAATTTTTAAAGTGCTGAGTTCTGGGGCTACAAATAAAGGAATTAAAAAAGACAGCTCCTATCTTCAAGCAGCTTACAGTCTAATAAGGATAAGACAACATACAAGGGGGAACTGAAAAGTAGAGGTAGAAAGGGGAGATGTCCAAGTGGGGGGACTGTATTGATATTTGAAAAGTTTGAAGCAAAGCAGGAGGGAAATGAAGTTGGTCAGTCTGGGCCCCTCTTTCAAAATGTAGGCCCTGACAAGACTCTAGCTATGGGAGAAGGGGACCAGCATGGTAGAGAGAGATACTGCAGAATGAGAAAATCACAGGATCTTTTTTATCCTTACCACCTAGAATAGTGCCTGGTATTTATTGTGTGTTTAATAAAAGTTTGTTAAATTGAACCATGTTCCCACAGGGTGTAGGGTATGTGAGATGGGGTTTTCGTTTGAGAACTTATTAGGAAATATGCTTCTTAGAGCACTACCATTTTCATGTGACAGATGTGCTTTCTCAGACTGTATGTTGTCCTAGGAGAAGGGTTGTATGACACATGCTTCTCAGACAAAGTGGCCAGCCTTCAGAGTGGTGTTGATGGTGGGGAGCAGAAGAGATGTAGAGATAGAATATAATGGTGTTAAGAAGGGCAAGAGATTATGACAAGTACAAGGGGCCAGGAGGATTAGGCCTCATTGTTTATTGAACACTGTGGTGATGTTTTTGATATCTGGTTTCCTCCATTGATTAACTTTTCTTTATTTCTTTGTTTAAACTGGTACCAAATCATTTGGAGGATTTGTTTTATGATGCAGTCTGAGGTCTGGAAGTACTATTTCCCTTCATTCTTGATTTTGTTTTCTTAAAAAAAATTCTCTTGAGGTAAAAATACATCTTGTTTTTGTGCCACATATACTTTTGTGCTAAAAACAATAAAATTTTAGCATAAGCCTTGAAGGACCATTTGTAATATGACAAAAAATATGTATATCTAAACCCAAAGGTAGTATTATTTATAATGGGTGATATCCACTATTAAATTTTACCAATAAGAAAAGAGAAAGAAGTTAAAGGCATAAATATGAAAAAAGAGGAGATAAAATTATTAGTATTTGCAATGCTTTGATTCTTTATTCAGAAAATTTCATAGAATCACCAAGGATAGTAACTGAGAGATTAATAGCTTCAGTAAAAAGGCAGGATGCAACATGAATCCACTGAAATAGCCAACATTTCCATATTGCCATAACAAAACTAGAAAGAAATGATAGAAAAAGAAACCCCACTCAAAATAACTACAAAATGCATAAAATATCTGGAAATCAATCTACAAAGCCACGTTCAGGATTTATGTAAATACAATTTTAAAAAATTCTACCTCTTGAAAGACAAATAATTGAAGGGCATTGTTATGGCTGGGACCATATCAATATAATACTATTTAAATTATTTTATGGATTTATTACTATTGCTATACCAATATAATTACCAAGAGTTTGCTTTATATACAAAAACACCTATATCTATAAAATAAATGAATTCATGTGAAGCAAAAAAAGTCTAGAATCTAAAAGGAACACTAAAAAGTAGTAAGAATGAAAGAGAACTACTTCCAGACACTAAGCTATATTATAAAGCTGTAATAATCAAAACTACACTATTTAGTACTGGTTGAAAAATAGCAAAATAAATACCCAGAACAGAATAGCTAAGCAAGACTCAGATACTCTCAAACTCAGCAATCCAGTGTTGTGGAATAGCCACAATAACCTGTTCTCAGGAGGCTTATTAACTGGTTGGGGAGACAAAACATAAATACATAAAATAATTTAAATTATAAAAGCCTGACTATAATTCTTGGCCATATGTGATACTGACACCAGATATGGTGGTACTCATTATCTTTGTATGTTGGAAACCTGAAGTTTCACCTACAGTTTCTTCCACTTCCTTCCTTAGGATGTAGTCGGCTCTTTAGAACAGCAGTTTAGCCCAATGATGCAGGCTGAATTCTCCGTATTGGTTGATGTGCTGTACAGCCCAGAGCTTCTGTTTCCTGAGGGAAGTGATGCAAGGATAAGATGTGGTGCTTTCATGTCCAAGTAAGTGAAAGGATCTGGGATGTGGTGCTTTCATGTCCAAGTAAGTGAAAGGATCTGGGATTTAGTTAATGTACTTATTGCTTTAATTCTAAGTTTTGAGTATTATTATTTGGAAAACATCCTCCAGGTTTCTCTTTTACTTTGTAATTCATAATGAGTAAGATAGAAAATGTGTAACATACTTGGAAATTTGTATAATATAACTTTTTTCTTGGACAAGACCTCTGATTTATTGGTATAAAGAAGTCTCCATGAAGAAACCCCTTCCACTTGTGTGGTTTGATGCTTGCTTTGGAATTTAAAGTCTTATAGAATTTCCTAGAGCATTGAGAGGTTAAGTGACCTGACCAGAGCTGTGTAGCCAATGTGTCAGAGACTTGAATTATTTCTAGGTGTTCATGAATTTGAGGCTGATTCTCTACCAACTATGCCACACTGCTTTAACTCATACTCCCAAAATGTTAATGAGGTGAGTGTAAAACTAAATTTTGAGGAAAGAGCAGGAAGAAATTTTTTTAAACTAAAATTTACGAGAATGTAGAATAAGTGCTTTATAAATGTTTGTTATGAAGTTCAAATGAATTGTGCAAAGTGACTATCTTGATTAATTTCCAGTGTGATTATATCATATGTCCTTAAAAAATTCTCTTTATTTAAAGCTATATTGCATGTTATGTTGCATAGCTTGCTTCATTTGTTTGTTTTATTATGAATTTTAGGATACACTCATATGTTGTCTCTCTATATTTTACCCTAAAATTTTACATTTTAATGATGAGTGAAGGAAAATAACTGAAAAAAAAATTTATACAGTACTTGCTTTATGCAGAACTCTTTGACAGGGGCTTAGGTATATATATGTTTATATAAGACAGCCCCTCATGTTACTTATGGAGTGAGAGTATATCATGTTCCTGGCTTGAATCACTTTCATCCATGGATTGGAAAGTAACCTTGTTTCATGACTTGAAGGTATGTATATTCAAATCACTGTGGTTATGTCATTTTATTGCATTATGGGTCAGTTTTTCTACCCATAAAATAGGAAGAATAATCCTTAGGGTCATTTTAAAGATTAATTTTACAATGAAAAATTATGAAAGAAATATTCCATTATAAATACTAAATTTGAAAGCTACTATTGTAGATATTGAGGATGAGATATGAACTTATGGTAAAATAGTATGTTTTAGGATAAAAGCATAGTTTATTACTTAAATGTTGGAAAAATTTGAGTAATCTGAAGTTTGGTTTTACAGCTTTTAAAAATAGCTACTTTGCTTTTTTTCTCAAGTATTAATATGACTATAGTTTGTTCTTTGTGTGATATTTCTACAAAGTTAGAGAGAATGTAGATTCTAATTTAAGATTTATTCTTGTTATTCTTATCATTTTATTTTTAAGATTGATTAATCATACAAAGAAGCTCATGGAGAAAGAAGAAAAGCTCTGCATTAAAATTCTTCAGACCTTACGAGAAATGTTAGAGAAGAAAGATAGCTTTGTGGAAGAGGTACTTCTACCTTCTTCGTAGTTAAAAATAGTGACTCTCTCAGAGTACAGTAACCTCTCAGTTACCATAAGCTGTTATACAATTAGCCACATTACATACTAATTAGTATATTTTTTTCAGACCAGATATTTTGAGTAATAATTTTTATTTTGTTAATAACTTAATTGCCCCTACTTTGAATTAAAAAATAATGTAAGCTTTGAGTGTTCTACAACTATTGCATATCATGATGTTTTGCACATTGTAGATATTGTACATTATAGATATTGCACATGTATAGATGTCTTCAGTTCTCCAAGTCAGCATATATTATATTTTGTAATCTATGAATAACTTAGATGCATTATTAGATTTTAACCTCAGTTCTGAAGCATTTGAGGAATGGTTCTTATTCAGTATTTATATTTTTGTATGTTTTTATATTTTCTTTCAAATATATATTTTATTTTTTAAAAAGTTTTTTAAAGATTCGTTAATTTATTTATTTTTAGTTTTCAACATTCACTTCCACAAGATTTTAAGTTCCACATTTTCTCCTCATCGTGTCCCTCCCCCAACCCTAAGATAGCATGCGTTCTGAATATCCTTTCCCCTAATTTGCCTTCCCTTCTATCCCCCCACCCCCCGCCCTTCTCTTATTCCCCTCCTCTTCTATTTTCCTGTAGGGCAGCATACATTTCTATACCCCATTGCCTGTATATCTTATTTCCCAGTTGCGTGTGAAAACAATTTTTAACATTTGTTCTCAAAACTTCAGGTTCCAAATTTTCTCCCTTCCTCCCTCCCCACCCACCCTCATTGAGAAGGGAAGCAACTCGATACAGGTTATACTTGTGTAGTCATGCAAAATACTTCCATAGTAGTCATGCTGTGGAAAACTAACTGTATTTCCCTTTGTCTTATCCCACCCCACCCCATTTATTCTATTCTCTTTTTTGACCCTGTCCCTCCTCAGAAGTGTTTGCTTCTGATTACACACTTCCCCAATCTGCCCTCCCTTCTGTCATCATCCCACTCTTTTATCCCCTTGCCCCCTATTTTCCTCTAGGGTAAGATAGCTTTCCATTCCCAATTGAGTATTCCCTCCTTAAGCCAAATCCGATGAGAATAAAATTCACTCATTCCCTCTCACCTTCCCCCACTTCCCCTCTATTGTAAAAGTCTTTTCTTGTCTGTTTTATGTGAGATAATTTACCCTATTCTACCTCTCCCTTTCTCCTCCCAATATAATCCTCTCTCACCCCTTAATTTTATTCTCCAGATATTACCCATTCATCTTCAACTCACCCTGTGCCCTCTATCTATCAATCTATGTATACATATAACTTTTTTCATTCTCCAACTACTCTAGTACTGACAAAGGTCTTATGAGTTATAAAGCTCATCTTTCCATGTAGGAATGTAAACAGTTCAACCTTAATAAGTCCCTTATAATTCCTCTTTCCTGTTTACCTCTTTATACTTCTCTTGAGTCTTGTATTTGAAAGTCAAATTTTCTATTCAGCTCTGGCCTTTTCATAAAGAATGCTTGAAGGTCCTCTATTTCACTGAATGTCAATTTTTTCCACTGAAGGATTATACTCAGTTTTTCTGGGTAGGTGATTCTTGGCTGTAATACTGTCTCCTTTGCCCTCCAGAATATTTATATTTCAAGGCCTGCGGTCCCTTAATGTAGAAGCTGCTAAATCCTGTGTTATCCTGATTGTGTTTCCGCAATTCTTGAATTGTTTCTTTCTGGCTGTTTGCAATATTTTCTCCTTGACCTGGGAACTCTGGAATTTGGTTACCATATTCCTAGGAGTTTTCCTTTGGGGATCTCTTTCAGGAGATTATTGGGGATTCTTTCCATTTCTATTTTACCCTCTGGTTCTAGAATATCAGAGCAGTTTTCCTTGATAGTTTCTTGAAAGATGATGTCTAGGCTATTTTTGTGATCATGGCTTTCAGATAGTCCAGTAATTTTAAAATTATCTCTCCTGGATCTATTTTCCATGTCAGTTGTTTTTCCAGTGAGATATTTCACATTGTCTTCTATTTTTTCATTCTTTTGGTTTTGTTTTACAGTGTCTTGATTTCTCATAAAGTCACTAGCTTCCAATTGCTCCATTTTAATTTTTAAGGAAGTATTTTCTTCCATGAGCTTTCAAACTTCCTTTTCCATTTGGCCAATTCTGCTTTTTAAGGCATTCTTCTCCTCATTGGGTTTTTGGACCTCTTTTGCCATTTGGGTTAGGCTATTTTTAAAAAAGTTTTATTAATTTATTTTGATTTATCAACAATCACTTCCATATGCTTTTGAGTTAAAAATTTTTCTCCCTCCTCCCCCCCCACCCTCCCCAAGATGGTGCACAATCTGATATAGGCTTTACATTTACATTCCTATTAAACATATTTTTTACATTAGTGAAGTTGTAAGTAAAAATTAAAACCAATAGGAGGAACCATCAGAAAGATGAAACAAAACTCAACAGAAGGTAAAAATAAGTGATAGAGATTCGACTTCCATAGTTCTTTCTTTGGATGTGGACAGCATTTTCCATCCCAAGGCCTCTGGAGATGTCCCAGATCCTTGCAATGCTGAGAAGGGTTCAGTTTAATAATATTAGTCATTGCATAACATTGCTGTTATTGTGTACAAAGTCCTCTTGGTTCTGTTCATTAGGCTATTTTTTAAGGTGTTATTTTCTTCAGTATTTTTTTGGGTCTCCTTTAGCAAGCTGTTGACTAGTTTTTCATGATTTTCTTGTGTCACTCTTCTTTCTCTTCCCAGTTTTTCCTCTACTTCTCTTACTTGCTTCTCAAAATCCTTTTGAGCTCTTCCAAGGCCTGGGACTGATTCATATTTTTCTTGGAGGCTTTGGATGTAGGAGCTTTGACTTTGCTGTCTTCTTCTGGTTGTAGGTTTTGATCTTCTTTGTCACTAAAGTAAGATGCTATGGTCTGGCTGTTTTTTTGCATTGTTTGTTCATGATCCTAGCCAATTACTTGAGTTTTAAACTCTTTTTTAAGGTAGGGGTCTGCCTCCAGTGTGGAGAATGTACTGTCCAAAGCTTTCGGGGTTTTGTGCAGCTGTTTTCAGAGATACTTCTAGGGACCTGTAAGTTTTCAGTTCTTCCAAGGTGATATGATCAAGGGTGAGGTGTTTACTCCTTTCCTGGCCTGGGCTGTGATTTATGAGTGACCACAAGCACTCTTTTCTGCCTTGGAACTGTGAGGAGGATTCCCTCTTTACAGCTACTAGAAGCTCCGCCGTGCCAGTATTCCTTCTTGTCCCAGGACCACCACCCAGAACTGTGACCCAGATCCAAGCACAGGCAAAGGAAGAGAGTTCTGCTTTAGCCCCACCAAAGAGATCCCTGCAATCCCTCTCTGATCAACGTAGGTTGAGAAGTCTGGAAACTGCCATAGCTGCCTGTGATTTGGCCTGCTCCAGGTTCACTGAGGCCTTCATGCCCACACTGAACTGCCTTTCTCTCCCAGCCCAGCACAATAGACCTTTCTAATCAACCATCTAGGTTGTCTGGGGCTGGAAATTTATTTCACTCTGTCTTTTTGTGGGTTCTGCTGCTCTATAATTTGTTTAGAGCCATTTTTTATGGTATTTGGAGGGGTTTGGAGCAGAGCTCAAGCAAGTCACTGCTTTTACTCCACCATCTTGGCTCTGCCCCCCAAATATATGTTTTGATGATAATTCAGAATATTATTTTGTAATGGAAGAATTTGACAATAGTATGCTTAAAATTACAGAGGCAATATGATGTAGTAGATAAAAGGCAATCCTTAGAGTCAGAGGGACTTATATCTAAGGCCTACCTCTGACTCATGATTGCTGTAGGATAGTAGACTAGTAACAGTTTCTCTATGCCCCAGCCAATTCTCAAGGAATATAAATTACATATAATTTGCCGATTTGCATTCATAGAAGGAAGGAATTTCAACCCCAGAATTTCCCCAAGCTCATGAAATGACTTCTGGACCAGATTTACAAATAAGCAACCCATAAACATGTAGTGTTGTCTTCATCAATGTTGTTTCACAGTTTTATTACTAGTACATTACAGTCATGGTTTACTGTGATATCCTGAAATCCTATTATAATGATGTTTGGTTGATCATTCAAGATATAAATCAGATGGCCAGTGATAATATGATTTTGTGCTTTGTGATCTAGTGACATTACTCTCTTGAAAATCATTCTTCCTGTTGTCCTTTTTATCATATAGAAATGTGTGTCTAAATATTGTTGTCTCTAAAGTGTTTTGCAGTCCCAACAATCAGTGTTAGGTATGATGTGTCTGTATAGCACAAATGACTTCACAGTGGTTTAACAATTCATAAATACTTGTCAGTGTGTTATTTAGTAAGACATCACAGGTACTCATTAATAAATAGATAGCAGTATATGTTTAGCATAGGCAATATACCTATATACATTTAAATTAATTTAATTTGTTTTATTTAGCTAGCCACCTATATTTAATCATTATAATGAATTAATCCTATTTACTTATTATTTTCCTTTTAGTTTGTTTTTGTGAAAAGTAATACTCTAATATGATTAGATTTGGACTTTTGTATATAAATTGAAGATACTCTTCTTAAATAGATACACCATGCATATTAGTAGAAGGGACATGTTTCAAAAATTGTATTGTTCAATTACATATTTACTCTAAAAATTAAAAATATACTTTCTCTTTTATTTAGTTCATTCTTCATCCTTTAAAATTTAGATGTGAGAATATAAACTATTTTTAAAAAAGACCAGCAGAAGTTTAGCAACCCTTTCTTAGACTTATAATCCATGTAAAATGCTTGTGAGTGAGAGTGTGTGTGAGTGTGTGTTTTTTTAAAGAAGCAGTGAATCAGAAAAAGTTTAATGTGGTTATTAGAGAGGTGGCCTCAGAATCAAATTCCACCTCTGACGAATGTGTGCTGTGAGACCTATAAGTGAGATAAGTCACTTAACTTCTCAGTGCCCCAGGCAACTTTTTAGTCTCTAAATTTCAGAAAAGTTTTGATCTACATTGATAAAGGAAACCTTCTTACCTTGAATTACATAAAACCATAAGCATCTGACCAGTTTCTTCCAATAAATTCAACACTGTCATCAATCTTCCTCATGTTCTTCCAAAGTCTTTCCAAACATAACAAGATTATCCAGCTACACCCATATATCCAGTCAGTCCATAAGAATTTAATAAGTGCCTACTAAATTCTGCTATGCTCAGGGGGAGGTGGAGGGGAATTGGGGGTGTGGAGGTGTAGGGGTGGTACAATGAATGACTAAATGTAGTCCTGCTCTCAAGGACCTCACAATCTAGGTCATGTCTCCAACTACATTCTCTATAAGCTGTAGAAAGAGGCAGGTGCCCCCCAAGATGCCTTGTGGCATAGTCTCAGAGTGGAAGAATTATGTTGGATAGATGAAGACTCTTTTGTCGTTATCTTTCTTTGCTATTGGAATCTGCTATGCACTATATAAATCCAATACTGGAAGCTGATTTTCTACCTAGCAAACAGTACTGACATAGTATACTCTTGGCATGTTGTACTGGTTCACTTTAAATCTCCAGTTCTAATTCCAGTAATCTATACATGTCCAGATCTTTGTCTTCTTTTCCAGTACCAGTCAGTTAATAGTCAATAAACAATAAACATCAGTTAATAGTCAATAAACATTAAGTCAATAAACTAATTATTATTCAATAAACTAAATAATAATCAATAAACAATAAACAATAAGCTTACTATGTGCCAGGCACTGTGCTAAGCACTGGACATACGAAGAAAGGCAAAATGCTGTCTCTGCTTTCAAGGAGCTCACAGTATAATGATGAGGTTTAAAGACTCATGGACTCTGTGATGATAGCCACTAGTTCTTTCAGATGATTTCTGAGACTTTTCTTTGTACGAAGGCAATTTTCTGAGATTTCTGTTGCAAATCAGTGAGGTACATTTATGGGTTGTTCCTTGGGCACATTCCACATTCCACTTGTATAGTGGGAACACATCTGTCCTCTTGCTGCCTTTCTCCTGCCTTTCTGTTTTTCAGGCACTGGAAAGTCAGCCAAATCAGACTTCTTTGAACTTCCTTCCAAATTGAAAGATCCCCATTCTTGGGTTCTCTTGCTACAATTGTCCTATAAGTTTCTACAAAAGGATACATAAATGGTCAAAGTGTTTAGATATTGAGTCCCAGATTGCTGCTTGCAGCATTCAGTTAAACCTTGAAAAGGTTGAAGTTCATTCCAAATAACGTCTATACTTTAGAGATAAATACAAAGCAAAGGTTCCTACACTATCTTGACCAGTGATTTCCTTAGTGAAGTTGATGATCACTGTAATGTAATCCATATATGGACAGTTCTCATCACTCAGTCCATATATCACTCAGTCCATGCATGGCATAATGAAAGAAGCATTGTATCTAGGATTTGAGGACTAGATTCAAATCTTGACTAACTTTCACACACCTCATGTGACCTTAGGCAAGAAAGTTCCCTTCTTAGGACCTCAGTTTCCTTATCTACAAAATGGGGGAATTGGACAGGATCATTTCTAAGGTCTCAGTTTTAAATCTATTATCCTAGGATGATCCACAGAGTCCTAGTGCTTTCATAGGCTGTAAAGGCATTTCCCCTTCTCAAATGTTGTTCATAGAATGACTAGTACATAATTATGTGATCCATTTTGTAACATAGCATCCATTTTTTGGTGCAGATAAACACTGTGTTTTAATTTCCTTCTCAAGGGGGTCTTTTTAATCCAGGTAGAGTGGACCTATAAATAATTGCTAATGAGGTCAGTATTAGCATCTTCAGTACCTAGGGCACTATTGCTGGCCTTGTCCTCATTCCCTGATGCCAGTTCTGTGGGCATCAACTTCATTGAACCAAATCTACCTTCCCATATTAAGTGTATCTAACATACAAGTAGCCATCTAGT
This sequence comes from Phascolarctos cinereus, assembly GCF_003287225.1. Lineage (NCBI taxonomy): Eukaryota > Metazoa > Chordata > Mammalia > Diprotodontia > Phascolarctidae > Phascolarctos > Phascolarctos cinereus. The sequence goes on from NW_027555514.1 coordinate 170,914,090, forward strand.
CCATATTTGTAGGAGAGGACAGCTCTGTCCCTTAAATTGCTGGTATCCTTGCAGCAGATTATTATGATCTTTCGTCTCCCAACCTTCCACATATCCAAGGGGAACATTTCTAGGTACTGTTGTTCTATGAACTGCTTTCATTTTTGGGCAAGCAGGTCTGGTCTCTTGTCTAGCTCCTGAGGCCCATACATTAGAAGATGATGGGATAAGAAGTCAGATTTTCTTGTATTCAGCCACTCTTTGCAATTATTTCTGGTATGCTCATACTTTCTTGCTCTATCTAGGTTTTTCCTAGACATCAGTTTTTAACTGAGCTCAGCTTTCAAAACAATGTAGATTCAATTGCAGGTGCTCATGGCATTACATACCTCTTCTCACTTGGATCTGTTTAACTTGTCTGTTTCTTGAATTTATTGTTCTGATTGCTGTCAGACTCTTTAATAGGTTGTCTCCTCCACATGATAAAGGACAGAAGGAAGGAGAAACTTAGCAGAGCCCTGACTCCACCAAAATTTTTCTCTGAAATTTATAATCATCCCGTAGTATTTTAGATCTAGATGGAGAAGGGACCTCAGAGACTTTTAAGTCTAAATGTCTCATTTTGTAGATGAAGAAAAGGAGGCTGGCAAGATTAAATAATTTGCCCAAGGTTACAGAGTACTTATCAGAGGCAGGCTGCATAAATTTCTTTTATTAGATTCAATTTATAAACAGGAAACACTGGCTTTATGGTGGATTTTAAAAAAAAAGCCAATTATAAATATCAATGCATTTCAACATCTTTGAGGTCTGATTTACTGTGTTGGTGTTTTGCTGAGATATTAGCAGGTATTTAAGTGAATTAAGTGTTGGTTAGCAGGGAGTTTGGTTTTTGCTGACTGAGCCAAATTAATAGATCTGATAGTCTAGTTCAGTGATCATCTGGATGAAAAGGTAAATGATAATATTTACATTTATTGGTATAAAGAAGAAGGAGCTGGAGAAAAAGAGTTTAGATGCATTCAGGTTGTAGGGAGGATGAGTAGGTTATCCTCAAGATTCCAGAGTATAGGTATAAGTGGATTTTGTGCCCTTTGTTTTCTGGAGACCATCAATGAATTCTTTCTTTTTTTTTTTTCCATTTTCTACCTTTAGAAAACTTTGTAGTTCTCTTGTGTTATTTCCAGCATTTTGGTGCTTAGTTTTTTGTTTTGTATTCTTCCAGAAGACCTATGATCCTTATGTTATCTCTGGTAATAATGTCTTCAAGGTCAGTATCTTTTGCTTCAGTGAGCGTTTTTTCTTTTAATGTTAATTGCTTTTTTGCTTTTCTTCTAGATTGTCCTTCATTTCTGTATATTTGTATCTTGATCTGTTATTAATCTCTGGTTTCTTAGGCGAAATTTGCCATCGAAGATTCCGGTTTTCTATTCTACCCATTATTTTTGTTGAGCAGGCCATAAATTCTCCTCTCACAGTTATAATTTCTCTTTTAAACCACTCAGGAATAATGTGTTGTAGTTCCATGTTCTCCTAAAATTCCACAGAGTTCTTTGTCTCATCAAGTGTTAGATCACTTTCCTTTGTTTTGCAGTATTTATTTTTAGATGCCTGAACTCATTTCTTAGATTTGGAGAACACATTTTCTTTGGTTGTTAATAGTTTACCTGCTTGTTTAATCTGTTTATATTCAAGGTCTTTGAATTTTCTTCTACCTGAGATCTTTGGTAATTTCAGATTTTTTTTCCTGGCTAATTTTCCCTTATTGCATACTTTCTGACTGTCTCTTCTGATGACTGTCTTTTGCTTGGGGTCTTGATCTCAGAGTGACTCAGATTCCTCTGACGCTGGGCAATTCGGGGTTCACAACCTAGATTTCTGTCACAAGTGACTTTTTAGGGGACAGAACTGGCTCCAGTTGAGTGCTGAGCTCTTTTCTTCAGGCTTAGTGGAGTATCACATAACCCTCATACAGGATGTTCTGTCCCCGTGTCCTGTCCTGCTCCTCAGTTCTTTAGTTCTCTTGCCCAGCACTGGCAATTCGTAGATCTGCCATGCTGGAGCCATTGAGTTGATTTGGGTCTTTTAGATTTTGGAATGGGGGTGGGGTGTGTGATTGAGTTCTGTTTTAAGCTTAGACATATGTCCTGCTCCCTTCCTTACCTTTAAAATGGGGTTAGTTCAACTAGATTATTTGTAATGTCCATTCTAGCTGTAATCCTATGATCCTATGATAGACTGTAAGACTTGCTATATGACCTTTAGGCAGATTGTATTTATCAGTGAGAAGATAATTGCCTCAGGTAAGACTACAGCAAGTCAGGAAAGGTATAGCTTTCTGAGTTACTCAGACTGTTGGCTTTCATGAGTGGTCTGTGTGTCTGTGTGTTCGTCTGGTGTGTTGTTGACCCACTAGGAAGACAACCAAGGCAGGAAGTGGAGGAGTGTAAGAGTTGTGTTGTGTCCATTTCCTCTTCCCACAGCCATCTCCCACAGCGGCTATGTTTAGTACATATCCTTCTCATTCTTCGGGGTTGTGGTCGATTCGGTGGAAGTACAAATCTGTTGTTACATGATAATCTAGATATAGCTTAGCCTGTGAAACCAACAAAAAGAATTGTGAGTGCACCTTTCCCTCTATGGGTATATTTGAGAGCCTCAGAAATAACAGTCAAAGTGACAGCTTCTCTTGTCATAAATTCACAGCATGCCAGTTCAATCATATAAACAGGAGATATTTTTCCTTCTGTTTAGTTTTTACTTTGAATATTAACCTTTTAATGAATCTTTATTGTCATCATCAGTAGTTTCTTCATATATTAGTATTTTCAGAACTTGATCTGATTTAAAAAAAACCCAACACATCCATTTTGAATTTTACATAGATGTCTCAGTCCTTAGTACCTAATCATCTTTTGTCTCTTATGGATCACAGATTACATGATCCATACAAGTTATGGTTTACATTTATTTATTTAGGAAAAGAGCAAGAACATACATGTTATCTGTTGTATAAATAAAAATAACGTGGACATTTGGGTGAAGCAGTTATATGGTAACTTAATCACCATTCAGATAGATCCAAGAGCTCATGACTAATATCGGAGAAATGGGGCAGTGTTGATTGGATCTGTGCCCTTGAGGAAAATGAGCCCTGAAACAAAACATCTAAATAATTTACATTTGTTCTTTAGATTCTACACAATGATTGGCCAGAGGGCATGATTCCATGTCTCATTATATTGTTACACATGATGTCTTAGGCTTTATGCCGTCTACTGATAATGTACGCTTACGTTAGACTGTGCATACTCTTTGCAATTATAACTTAATGTATTGCTTGAAAAATACCTAACAATTAGGAAACATTAATGAAAAAGCATTTCCATTTAAAATGACTGAGCAAAATACCTTGAATTTTGTGAAGTGCCATGGCATATGTTTCCAAAGACTTTTGAAGCGAGGGTAACACTAGAAACTTTGTTCTAAAGTCAGCTGGGTGGCCCAGTGGACCTGGGAGCACTGGGCCTGGAGTCAGGAGAAACTGAGTTCATATCCAGCCGCAGACACTTCCTAGCCCTGTGCCCCTGGCCAAATCACTTAACTTCTGTTTGCTTCAGTTTCCTTAGCTGTAAACAGGGATAATAATAGCACCCACCCCCTAGACTTCTTGCGATTCTCAAAATGGATGATAGTTGCTTTTTATTATTTAATGTTTTGTTATTTTCCCAATTACATGTAAAAACAATTTTTAACATTTACTTTTTAAAATTTTGAGTTCCAAATTCTCTCTCTTCACCTGTTTCCCCTTACTGAGAAGGCAAGCAATCTGATATAGGTTATACATGTCATGCAGACTATATTTCCATATTATTCACATTGTGAAGGAAAACACAGACCAAAAAAAAAACCCCATGAAAAATAAAGTAAAAAAAAATGCTTTGATCTGTATTCAGACTCCACCAGTTCTTTCTCTGGAAATGTATAGCATTTTTCCATCATAAGTCTTTTGAATCATTGCATTACTGAGGATGGCTAAGTCATTCACAACTGATCATTGTAAAATATTGCTGTTATTATGAGCAATGTTCTCCTGGTTCTGCTCACTTCACTTTGTACCAGTTTATGTAAGTCTTTCCAGGTTTTTCTGAGAGCATCTTGCTTATCATTTCTTATACTACAATAATATTCCATTACAATCATATACTACAACTTATTCAGCAATTTCTCTAATTGAGGGGCATCCTTCAATTTTGAAGTTTTGGCCACCACAAAAAGAGCTACTTATAGCAGCTATAAAATATTCATAATATTTTTGTATATATAGGTTCTTTACCATTTTGTTTTTTATCTCTTTAGGATACAAACCTAGTAGTGGTATTGCTGGGTCAAAGGTTATGTATGCATGGTTTTATGGCCCTTCGGGCATAATTCGAAATTGCTCTCCAGAAAGGTTGAATCAGTTTACAGCTATACCAACAGTGCATTGTTTCCATTTTCTTTCTTTCTTTCTTTCTTTCTTTCTTTCTTTCTTTCTTTCTTTCTTTCTTTCTTTCTTTCTTTCTTTCTTTCTTTCTTCTTTCTTTCTTCTTCTTTCTTTCTTTCTTTCTTTCTTTCTTTCTTTCTTTCTTCTTTCTTTCTTTCCTTCCTTCCTTCCTTCCTTCCTTCCTTCCTTCCTTCCTTCTTTCTTTCTTTCTTTCTTTCTTTCTTTCTTTCTTTCTTTCTTTCTTTCTTTCTTTCTTTCTTTCTTTCTTTCTTTCTTTCTTTCTTTCTTTCTTTCTTTCTTTCTTTCTTTCTTTCTTTCTTTCTTTCTGTCTTTCCTTCTTTCTTTCTTTCTTCCTTCCTTTTTTTTTAGGCAACTGGGGTTAAGTGACTTGCCCAGGGTCACACAGCTAGTAAGTGTGAGGTGTCTAAGGTCAGATTTGAACTCAGGTCCTCCTGATTTCCGGGCTGATGCTCTATCCACTGTGCCCCTAGCTGTCTCCATTTTCTCATATCACCTCCAACATTTGTCATTTTTTTCCCTGTCATATTAGTCAATCTGATAAGTATCAGATTGATACCTCAGAATTCTTTTAATGTGCATTTTTCTAACGAACAGTAATTTAGAGCATTTTTTCATACAGTTATAGTTTTGATTACTTCATCTGAAAACTGCCTTTTCATATCCTTTGAGCATTTATAAATTGGGGAATGACTTCTGTTCTTATAAATTTGACTCAGTTGTCTCTATATTTGAGAAATGAGACCTTTATCAGAGAAACTTGTAAACATCTTTTCACAGTGATGATTATGTTATGTCCCTCTGTCCTGTTCCCCCTCACCTGTTTATTCTACTCTCTTTCCTTTTACCCTAGCCATCCTCAAAAGTGTTTTGCTTCCGACTACCTTCTTTCCCAGTTTGTCCTCCCTTCTATAACCTCTGGCCCCTCCCCCTCACTTTCCTCATTCCTTTCCTCTTCTACTTTTCTTTATGGTAAGATAGATTTCTATGCCCAACTGAATGTGTATGTTATTTCCTTTTTGAGTAAATTCTGAAGAGAATAAGGTTCAAGCACTCCCTACTCCACTTCCCCCATCTTCCCCTTCACTGTAAAAGTTCTCTTGCACCTCTTTTATGTGAGATGATTACCCCATTCTACCTCTCATTTTCCTTTTCTTCTAGTGAATTCCTCTTTTCATCTCTTAATTTTATTTTTTTTTGATATTATCCCATCATTTTCAACTCACACCCATGTCTTTTGCCTATGTATACTCCTTCTAATTGCCCTAATGATAAAGTTCTTAGGAGTTACAAGTATCATCTTCCTATGTAGAAATGTGGACAGTTTAACTTTATTGAATCTCTCTTTCCTACTTCCCTTTTTATGCTTATATTGAGTCTTGCATTTGAAAGTCATATTTTCTATTTAGCTCTGATCTTTTCATCTGGAATACCTGAAAGTCTTCTATTTCATTGAATATCTGTTATTCCCCTAAAGGATTATGCTCAGTTTTGCTGGGTAGGTGATTCATGGTTGTAATCCTACCTCCTTTGCCCTCTGGAATATCATATTGCAAGTCCCCCAGTCCTTTAATGTAGAAGCTGCAAAATCTTGTGTTATCCTGACTGTGGCTCCACAATATTTCAATAGTTTCTTTCTAGCTGCTTACAATATTTTCTCCTTGACCTGGGAGCTCTGTAATATTCCTACATAATATTCCTGGGAGTTTTCATTTTGGGATCTCTTTCAGGAGATGATCAGTGGATTCTTTCAATTTCTGTTTTACCTCCTGGTTCTAGAATATCAGGGCCCTTTTCCTTGATAATTTCTTGAAAGACAATGTCTAGGCTCTTTTTTTGATCCTGGCTTTCAGGTAGTCTAATAATTCTCAAATTTTCTCTCCTAGATCTATTTTCCAGGTCAGTTGTTTTTCCAATGAGATATTTCATATTTTCTTGTTGTTTTTTTTTCATTCTTTTGACTTTGTTTTATTGTTTCTGGATGTCTCATGGAGTCATTAGCTTCTACTTGGCCAATTCTGTTTTTTTAAGGAATTGTATCTCCTTTTCCATTTGACTAATTCTACTTTTTTAAGGAGTTCTTCTCTTCAGAGAATTTTTGTATCTTCCCCTCCCCCCCATTTGGCACTTCTACTTTTTAAGGCATTCTTATCTTTATTGGATTTTTGTGCCCCTTTCACCATTTGACCTATTCTGTTTTTTAAAATGTTATTTTCATAGAGCACCAGCCCTGGAGTTGGGAGGACTGAGTTCAAATCTGGCTTACTTACTAGCTGTGTGATTCTGGGCAAGTCACTTAACCCCAATTGCCCCCCAAAAAAAGTTATTTTCTTCAGTATTTTTTTGTACTTCCTTTGCCAGGCTATTGCCTCTTTTTTCATAATTTCCTGGCATCACTCTCATTTCTTTTCCCAATTTTTCCTCTACTTCTCTTATTTGATTTTTACAATTCTTTTTTTTTTTTTAACTCTTCCAGGAATTCTTTTTGGGCCTGAGACCAGTTCATATTTTTCTTTGAGGCTTTGGATGTAGCAGTTTTGACTTTGTTGTCTTCTTCTGAGTTTGTGTTTTGGTCTTCCCTATCACCATAGTAATTTTATGTGATCAGGTTCTTTTGTTGTTGTTTACTCATTTTTCCAGCCTATTTCTTGACTTTTAACTTGGGCTCTGTTCATAGAGTGGAGGAGGCACTGTCCCAAGATCTAGATTTTTTTGTGGAGCTGTTTTCAGATCTAGTTCGGAGGGTCTGCGAGTTTTCAGTTCTGCCCATGTGGCATGGTCTAAGGAGAGGTGTGTTTACTACTCTTCTGGCCTGTGCTCTGGTCTGTGGATAACCAGAAGCACTCTTTTCTGCCCTGGAACTGTGACCAGGGTTCTTGGTCCCCTGCAGCCAAAAGCTTTGGTGTGCTAGTATTCCTTCTTGCCCTGGGACTCAATCTGGATACATGGAAGGGCAATGCAACAGAGTCCTCCACCCAGTGCCAGCAAAGGGACCCTATAATTGCCCAACCAGGTGTCAGACCCCCTTACCAACTGTGACCTCCAGAAGCCAGAGCTGCTGCAGATTCAGTTACCCCAAGGCCTGCTGTTGATTTGTGGGCACAACCTGCACTGCTTCCTTCCCCTTTGTCTAGTGTTCTGGCATTAGTGTTTCTGACTTCAGTGTTCTCTCCATCTTTTATCTTGAAATATACTTGTGACATACCAGCCTAGGAAAATTGGTCATAACCTGTCTAACTTTATTAAGGTAGCAATGGTTCTGTATTCTATATTGGAACTCTATACTCAAAAGACCAGTAGATTTCGGGTTCTGTTTTATATTGTCACTCAAAGGTTAAGAGAGATGTATTTCAAGTCTTTTCTCCCTATTCTCTCAGTTTCTTATTTGTATCACCTTCCTTCACCATGCCATTTTTTTTGGTATAAAACTCAACTTTCCTAATATATGAAGATATATGGGAGTTTAACATATATAGGATAGTTTTCATATATAAAGATACCTTATCCTTTTGTAAATGATATTCCAAATCCTAGTTCATCACTGCATCACAAATAATTCCTCTATTTCACTATACCTTAACATGTGGGTATTTTGTGTTTTTGAGAATTTTAAGAAAAAAATGATTGAGCATATCTTTCTCAAGGCTGATAAAACATATGGATGAAAGCGTGCAGTCTGTACCCTCTTGACAAGACATCTGCTGCAACATTTTTCTTTCTTGGAACATGTAAAGTTGTTTGCCAATTGTTTTCATAAATATGAAGCTCTGAATCTTGACTGACAGATACATAAGTTGTTCTTTTGGAATTTCATTCCTTTTGTTTGTATGTATTGTACCATCCTGAAGGAAGTGTGTGATGATGTAATTGAAAAATAGTAAAGTGTGTGAAAGTTTCAGGTTAAAAGTATGGTAACAATTTTAATTTGAAAAAAACTTTTCTTTTTCGCCAGAATCATTCATTTAAAAATTCTTATTCATATCACTCAACTGAATAAATACCATGGATGAAATGCTTGTGCAAAATTTGCCTAGCTCTCTCTTCCCTAATTAGACTCAACCTTACCCATACACTAAATATTCCAGAATCAGCCTAGGTAACTCTGACCTCTTCAGGTAGGAGACCTAATTTAATGTGTGAGATGTGAAGTGTTTTACCACTGGTTTGTGTGTGTGTGTGTGTGTGTGTGTGTGTGTGTGTGTGTGTGTGTGTGTGTGTATTTATGTATGTCTATATTTGTTTGGGGGGGTGATCAGCATTTTTTTTTTTAGGCAATTAGAGTGAAGTGACTTGCCCAGGGTCATACAGCTAGTAAGTGTTAAGTGTTTGGTCTAAGGCTGGATTTGAACTCAGGTCCTCCTGACTTCAGGGCCAGTGCTCTATCCATTGTACCACCTAGCTGCCCCCTTAATATACATTTTTCTTTTTCTATTTTATTTAATTAATTTATTTTATTTGTAGGCAATTGGGGTTAAGTGACTTGCCCAGGGTCACACAGCTAGTAAGTGTTAAGTGTTTGGTCTGAGGTCAGATTTGAACTCAGGTCCTCCTGACTTCAGGGATGGTGCTCCATCCACTGCACCACCTACCTGCCCCATGATCAGCATTTTGATAAGAATTCCTTTTCCTCTATAGAATATGGTAATTGGTCCCTTGTTGAGCATACAGGGGAATGATCACAAATGGGTTTCTCCAAAGATGTCTAGTTAGGACCTGAGAGATAAAAAAGACTTTTAGCAGAGTCCATCCTCAGCCTTTCTGTATCCCTCTCTGAGCACTTATCAGAGACTAGATATCTAGAGTCTGATAGACTGCCTGAAGACATTCCTCAAAAGATAAGTGTTCTGTTTTGGAGAAAGAAAGGTATTGCTTGTGTAACCCCTGTAAGCAGAGAGTAGAGCCTTGACCTGGGAAGATGATGAGATATTTAAATTTATTTTAGTCCCCTAGGATTACAGTGAGTTGTTAGGACAGTGTAGGTCTGAAGAGAAAGGTACCTTTTTGGGAGCTTTGAATAATATTTTTCTTTGGAGAGGAAGCATTCAAACCCTAGGGGATACCTCAAATCTTAGAGAGACTGTGTATTGCTCTGGGGGAAGCTGGGGATTCACTGGGATGTCAGAATACTGCCCTAATGGTATCCCTCATTTCAGTTCTTTGGGAAGGGAACTATTTGCATGCTTTCTGTATCTGTCCTTTGAATCCCTAATATCTTTTCTATATTTGCTTGTGGACCCCTATGAGTCCTTTGCATCTTCTGAATTTTCTGGAGGGTGAAATTACTACCTGACATTATTGGATGGGAGATGGGAACCCCATTTTAACCACAGCCAATAAACATTCATCAAGCATTTACTCTGTGCAGTGTACCGTGTTAAATGTTGGGGATACAAAAAGAGGTAACAGATAGTCCCTACCGTCAAGTAGCTCACAATAAAATGGGAGAGACAATAAAGCAAACAAATATGTACAAACAAGCTACATACAGGATAAATAGGAAATAATTAAGAGAATGAGGGCGTTATAAGGAAGAGGTGTGGGAAAAGCTTCCTGTAGAAAATGGAAGTTAAATTAAGACTTAAAGGAAGTCATCAGGGAAACCCAGTAAGCAGAGATGAGGAGGGAGAGCTTTCTAGGCATTGGAGATAGAGAAAATGCCCAGAGTCAAGAAGTTGAGTGTTTTGTTATAGAACAGCAAGGTGACCAGGGACACTGGATTGTAGTGTGTGTGGCAGAGAGTAGGGTATAAGAAGACTGGAAAGGTAGGAAGGGGATAGGTTTTGAAGGGCTTTGAATGCCAAACAGAAGATTTTGAATTTTCACTTAGAGGTAGTAGGGAGCCACTGGAATTTATTGAGTAGGAAGTGATATGGTTGGACCTGCACTTTAGAAAAATAGATTTGGTAGCTCAATGGAGGATAGATTGGAGAGAAGAGAGACATAAAGCAAGCAGACCCACCAGCATGCTATTATAGTAGTATAAGCATGAGGTGATGGGGGCCTGGAAAAGTGGTAGGAGTGACAGAGGAGCAAAGTAGACATCAAGAGATAGCACAAAGGCAGCAGATTGGCTATGAGGGTCGGGGCATAGTAAGAAGTTAAAGATGACATCTACCTTGTGAGCCTGAGGCACTTGGAGAACAGTGTTGCCTTCTACAGTAATAGGAAAGGGGTGTGTGTGTGTGTGTGTGTGTGTGTGAGAGAGAGAGAGAGAGAGAGAGAGAGAGAGAGTAGGACTTAAGGGGACATTTTGGACATGTTGAGTTTAAGATGTCTACTGGAACCTCGTTTTAGGTGTCAGACAGGCAGTGGAAGATGTGAGATTGCAAGTCAGTAGAAAGTTTAGAGCAGCGTAGGTTGATTTGAGAATTGTCAGCATAGAGATGATAATTAAATCCATTGGAAGATAACCAAATGAAGAAGTATAGAAGAAGAAGGGCTGAGGACCCAGGGCAGAACCCAATGGAATGGATGTGTTCTGGGTGAGGATCCAGCAAAGGAAACTAAGAAGGAATGATCAGGTAGGTAGGAGGAGATCTAGAAATGTGGTTTCCTAAAAACTTAGAGAGAAGAGAGTATTAAGGAGAAGTGTCAAAGGCTTCAGGGAGGTGAAGAAGAAGAATGAGGATTGAGAAAAGGCCATTGGATTTGGCAATTAGATCATTGGTAACTTTGGAGAGATCAATTTTGTTGGAATGATGAGCTCAGAAGCTGACTTGTAAGAGGATAGGAGTATAGTGAGAGGAGGGAAAGTGGAGGCACCTATTGTACATGGCCTTTTCAAGGAATTTAGCCACAAAGGGCAGAAGAGATATAGGATGATAGCATGGATGGAAGGATCAAGTGAAAGTTTTGTTTTTTTTTTAGAATAGGGGAGACATGGGCATGTTTGTAGGTATTTTGGAAGGAGCCTATAGGACAGGGAGAGCCTCAAAAAAAGTGATGGGGTGTGTGTGTGTGTGTGTGTGTGTGTGTGTGTGTGGCAGTGTCAGAAGAGAGTAAACTATTGGAGTAGAGAGTAAAGAATGGGATTGCTTGAGCAGAAAGAAGTGTTGGCTTTTATAGGAAGTAGGACCACCTCATCATGACTGAGATAGGTAAATGAGGAGAGAGTAGCAGGAGACATATGAGTAATGTGAGATGAGGAAGGAGGGGCTCAAAGAGGATGGCTTCAATTTTTTTCTGTAAAATAAGAGGCAAATTCTCATCTGATGAGATGGGAGATGGGGAGAGGGGTGCCATAAAGGCTTGAAGAAGGATGAAGAAGTTTGGAAGAGCCCTGTAGTGGGATAGGGAGTTAATAAGGAAGGTATAGAAAGATTACCTAGCATCAGTAAGGGCCCAGCAGAGGTTGGGAAATATAAATTTTTGTTGAACTCAATCAGAATGATTCCATGATTTTCTCTACCATTGTTCAACAGTATGTGTTTAGGAGCAAAGGTGGTAGATGGTGGGAGTGAACCAAAGCTGAAGGTTGGCAGGACAAAATGAGCAAAATCATAAAGAGATGAGGGAATCAAGAAAAGAGTACATTATAGAGTTGAATTGGTTCATCTGGGGAGCAAAAGATGGGAAGAAGAGGAGAGAATAGCTAGTGCAGGGGAGATGGCCTGGAGACAATTGAAGGGTCAAGGGGCTAGAAGTCATGGTGTGTACAACAAGTAGAGTTGGTAAGGGAAGACTGAAGGAGAGGTGGGAAATCAATAGATCATGGTTATATAAGGCAATTTTGGAATTCTTGAATATGGAGGTTGTACATTTGTGTCAAGATGATGTCAAGATTAAAGTTATGAGCATCTTTGTGTGTGGCTGAGATTGGGTGGAGGATCAAGTCATGGGAAGCACATTGGTTGGGGAAGTGTGTTTGAGGGAGAGTCAACATGTGTTAAAGTTCCCTAGTATGAGGAGTTAGGAAGGAAAGAAAAATTATGACTCAGGTACTTAACTCATTAGCTATGTTTAGGGATCTTCCATTATTAACTCTGAGGAAATGACCTTTTTGGATCAGTCCCCAAGATAACAACTGGTATGTGTGAGTCTAAGGTTTAAGGGGTAGGAGTGGTGGTCAGGTCTTGAAGAGGTCTGGGACACAGGTCACATAAAGATACTTACTCATAATATTAGGTTCTTGTCAGATACCATTTCTGCTTTAGATTTACCATATTCTTTTGAGAGAGTAATTGGAAAGAATCTGACAGGAAATATAATGCACATATCAAAGTCTCACAGGAAATACAACATTCACATTCTCTGTCAAGATCTGTCCTTTAATGATGGTAGAAAAAATTTCACTAGCTTTACGTCACCTCTTAAGAACTATAAATATCATCCTTAACATAACACATACACACACACACACATATGTATGTATATCAGTTCTTTTATGTGGGATGTTGTCTAGTCTCAAACATGTCACTTTTTAAAAAGCTAAATGTCAAGCACAGCAATACCTGATTTATTCTACCATTACCCATGACAATCATTAGTATTTTGGCATCATTTTTAAAGCTTCTTTTCTTCTTTTTTTGTGCTTTATTTCTTTCTTGCAATGGCCAAAAAAAGTTTCTTTCTCTGTGAATAAAGAACCAAACGTAACAAAGGTATGTGCTTTTATGGCCCCTTGACAGAACTCTTTAATTTACTTTTCTGTATTAGTCACTAGTTTGGAACACAGTATTTTACCACTTCTGACAGACAGAACACCTAATCATCCTGCCTAAAGATCTGAACTTCCTCAAACAGCTATTTTTTCAACATTGGATTTGATCAATAATTTGATTTTTACCTTTAGTACAGTATGTAGAGAGGATAGCTTTGCTCTATGTTTTCTAAGAGTTCCTTGTTTCATTACTTGACTGGACTGCTCTATTGTAAGTATTAAAATAATGACATTGAAATCATAGGAAAAAATGTTCATTTACATTTTTGGCTATGAAATTACTGTCTCTTATGAACCATACTGACCCTCATCAACATTAAATTTGGTTTTGATTGGCCTACAGGAAAAAGAGTTAGGGCTTTTTGTCAGCCAAATTTGTTTACCAGATTCCTGAAATTGATGTCTTCCTCAACTCGTCTCTATTCCTATCCCCAAATATCTAATCAGTTGCCAAATTTTGTAAATTCTTTTTCTACAGCATTTCTCAAATGTGTGGGTTTTTAGGTTTTTTTTTTCCTGCTCACACAGCCAGCACCATAATTTAGGTCTTTATCACCTCTACCCTTTCACAAACTCTGCGGTCCAGCTATACTGTCTTACTTGCTGTTCCTCACACACATTGATCCATCCTTCACTTTCCTCACTTTTACGCTAACTGTCCCTGACTGCTGGAATTGTGTTTTGCCTAATTTACGCCTCCTGAAGGAGGCCTTTGCTAATTCCCCCAACTGCTAATACCTTTCATTTTAAGGCCCCCTCTGTTCTGTATTTTTTTCATGTGTACTGATTTTTATATATGTGCTTGGTATGTTATAATCTCTTAGTAAAATGTTGATTGATTTTGCATTGATGTTAAAACAAGCAAACATTATGTAACATATTTTAAGATCATAATTATTATTGTTATTGTCAGTCTGAGCCTATGCTTTGATTCTGCAAGCATGGGAAGGGAGAGAAGGAGGAAAAATCAAGCACATATTGAGCACCTACTAGAGGAGCTAGGTGGTGAAGTGGATAGAGCACCAGGCCTGAAGTCAGAACTAGACATGAGTTAATCCAGCCTCAGACACTTACAAGTCACTTAACCTTGTCAGTTTCCTCATCTGTAAAATGAGCTAGAGAATAAATGGCTCACTACTCCAGTATCTTTGCCAAGAAAACCCCAAATGGGGTCACGAAGAGTCCAACAGAACTGAAATGACTGAACCACTAAGCTATGTGCATAGGTACTGTACTAAGTGCTTTACAAATATTGTTTCATTTCATCCCTATAACAACTTTGTGAGATAGGTATGAATATTATCCCCATTTTTCAGTTGAGAAAACTGATACAAAGAGAGGTTAAGTAACTAGCCCAGAGTCACAGAGCTAAGTGTGTGAGGCTAGATTTGAATTTAAGTCTTCCCAATTCCAGGCCCAGAGCTCAATTCACTGTGCCACCTAACTGCCTAAAGAATTTCCAATATGAATTTCATATATATATATATATAGATATAGATATATAAAATTTCTCTAATATCAGGATACAGATAGACAATTCTGCTTGTATGTGTTATATTATGCTGCCGTAGAGTGTGTATTTTTTTTTCCCCAGGGAAAGGAGAGTGGGATGGAGTATTATGGACTAAACCATAACTGTAACCAGCCTAGAAAGATAAGTTAGAACAAGATTGTGAAGGGCTTTAAATGTTAAACAGGAATTTGTATGTGATTCTACAGGCCATTAGCATTTCCCTCTCTCCAGGCCCTGAGCCATCCCAGAGCCCATCAAGGATAGGCTGGTCACAAGAGTTGCCATTGCCAAGGATCCCTTTCCCTTGCCTTTCATTTTCAATGTTTCTCTTGGCTGAGGCCTTCCTAGAACCCTTGTGGCCTGATTGATTTCTCACACACCTTGGGTGGGATGGAAGTCAGCAAATTTGTTCTATCTAGTGAATTTGAAGGTCACTAGACGTTACCATCTTCCCTGACTCTATGCCCTGCAGATCCTCAGCATTGTCATCTGACTTACTGATGTAGTCCAAGGACCCTTCAGTCTTGCCATCTAGAAACACTGCTGTACCTTAGGGCTCTTTGACCTTTCTGTCTGCTCTGTAGCTGAACTTTCCTTTATGTGTTGTCTCCTCCATTTTTTGTGTGAGCTCCTTGAGAACAGGGTCTCTCTCACTTTTTTGGGGGGGAGGGTAAACCCCGGACACAGTTCTTTGTACATATTAAGAACTTAATAAATGCTTCATTCATTCACTCGTAGTCAGACCTGTCACATAGGATGCTTTCTTGCTTTAGGACACATTCATGAATAAATGAATGTAAGGAAGAAAAAGCATTTATTAAATGCTTACTATGTGCCAAACACTGTGCTACATCTGGAGAGACAAACTTTAAAAGGAAGTTATAAGTTAATAGGAGAAGATAATACATGTAGGCAAGGGGTGACCAGGGAATGGAATTTTATTCTAGGAAAATGGGGAGGGCTAGGAGAGAGATAGCCAGGGTAGATGGTTTAACAGCTAAGAGATTTGATAAATTCTATTTTTTTTTTTTTTTGGTGAGGCAATCAGGGTTAAGTGACTTGCCCAGGGTCACCCACTGGTTAGTATCATGTGTCTGAGGCTGAATTTGAACTCAGGTCCTCCTGATTCCAGAACCAGTGCTCTATCCACTGCGCCCCAAAATTTGATAAATTCTAGTACTATTTCTGTGTTTAGGTAGATATGCATGATTCTAAGTGTGTATATGTTTAGAAAGAGTCAGAGAGAGACTACAGGAAAACATTTTAAGCTACAAAACACAATCATGGAAAATTATGGAGATATCTTAGAAATAAAACCTGTCAGAATAGTGATGTAGATACACATTGAACTGCTAGTTCAGAGCCTACTGAACTTCCCCCCCCCCCCACTTTGGAAATTCAGATTTAATATTGAACTTTTTTTTAATTAAATTTTATTTTTTCAACTAACAAATATTTATTTCTCTCCTATCTCACCTCTCTAATTAAAAAAAAAGAAAAGGAAAAACATTTTGGTTTTTTATCATATAGGCATAGTCAAGCAAAAGAAATTCCATCTGTTCTTTCAATAAAAGAATCATAATTATAATAACAATGTTAAACCTGCGACACAAAAATTGAGAAATGGAGCAAATTCAGAAATTTTCCTGCCTGTCAAAGGTATTAACCTTTCCAGCTCTGGTTTAATTTAGATTGCCTTTTTTTTTTTCCCTCTGAATTTGACACACATATTTATGTATGACAGCATATGTATTTCTGTGTGGCACACTCTTGGTTGAAAATAGACTCTTCTCAGAAAATTTTATTCTTGACTGCCATGACTTTAAGGACATTTGTTGAAATATCATCTTCAGATTTAATATGGTAGAGCAGCACCTTGTTTGTATTTCATAGTTGCATCAGATAGTTCAGTTTGCAGAATATAATGAGTTATATTAGCAAAGACCAATGAATATTTATGGTAGTTCAAGAAAACTACAAACAGAAATAACTTACTTAATACCATTAAAAACCATTATCTTTTATCATAATTTTAAAAGAAATTTAAGGTAAAAACAATTCATTCTAATTGTTGTATTTTGTAAAAAATAATTAGGACTCAGCAATTTTACCTGAACTTAAAAATATTTATAACTTAACAGTTAAAAAATAGACTTGAACAGAAAAGGCTTTAGTCTAAAAAGATTTGTTTTTGTCTTCTACTATCAATTATTTTTTTTCCTCTGATGTCATGCTTTTGACAATAGAATTAGTGGTTCAATTTAGTTTAATGAAACAAGTATTTATTACACACTTAATATGTACTAGGTACTATGTTAAGTACTGGGAACACAAAAACAAAATCAAAGCAATTCCTGCCCTCAAGGATCTTACATTCTATTTTTAGATAGTTTTAGAGGAAATTAAATGCAAACTTCTAATTAATTTCTGGTGGGGAAGGCTCTAGCAACTGGATATGGGTAGCATGCTAGGATATGTTTTAAGTATGAAATGATACTTGAACTAAGCTTTGAATGAATCTGGCAGTTCTACCAGAAGACAAAAAGGAGCTCAGGCATTCATAGTATGAGGGATATTCTATGCAGTTACTGGAAATGGGAAATTGGATACTGCATTTAAGAAATATCCAGCAGGCCAATTGGGTGAGAACCCAGAATTCATGAAGGCAAGAGATGTGCAACAGCTTATCAAGGTTGTAAGAGCCAAAGAGAGGAGTCTGAACTCTGTCTTAGAGGCAAGAAGGAGAGGACCAATTACTAGGGCTTTTTGAGCAGGGTAGTGACCTAGTCAGGCTAGAGCTTTATGAATATCAGTCTGTCAACTATGTAGAGGATAGAATGGAAAGGGGAGAGGTTTTAGAGTGGTATGTCAAATTGGGGGCTAATGCGATGATTGGTTCAGGAAAGAAAGTATAACGACTAGAACTAGAATCATGGCTGTGTAAACAGAAAGAAGTTGATGGATGAAAGATATATTTTGGAGGTAGAATCAACAATCCTTGGCATCTGCTTGTGTATTAATGGTAGGAAGATGACTCCATCACTGCCAACCAGGATGTCTGGAAGAACAGTGCTCTTAATAGAAATCCAAAAGTTAGGAAGAAGGGAAGGATTGGGGAGAAAGGCAGAAAGTTCTGATTTGGATGTGTTAAATTTGAGCTGCCTACAAGGCATCCAGTTGGAAATGTCCAATAGGCAGTCAGTGATGCAGGACTGAAGTTCAGGAGAGACGCTGGTTAATGATACATAAATCTGGGCATCATCATCCTAGCAGTGACAGTTGAAACCATAGGAGCTGATGAGTTCACCAAGAAAGAGAGCTCAAAGCCTCAATTAATTTTATCCAACATTGTATCAGGTGCTGGGAGTGCAAAGATGAAAGACAACACAAGAGCTAGACCTAGGTTCATTTTCTAGTTATGTGGCTTTAATCAAGTTCCTTCAACTCTTTGGGCCTTAATTTTCTCATCTGTAAAATAAGCGTAATGACACCTTATCTAGCTGAAGGCAGAATCTGGATCAGATGATCTTTTGTATTCACTTCTAACTCTAAGGTGTATGACTCTCTGAATTTAGAGAAACATAATTCATTAACATAAAACTGGCAGTGGTAAAATAGAAACAGTGTGACTGGGTCCAACATAAAGGGAATGGAAGGGAATATGCATTTATGTAGCACCAACTATGTGCCAGGTACAAGCATTATTTTTGCAATTATCTTATTTGATCCTTACAACAACTCTACAAGGCAGGTGCCATTATAATCCCCATTTTTTTTAACGAAGGAAATGAAGGTGAACAGATTATGTCACTTGGTCAGGGTAACACAGCTAGTAAATGTATGATGTAGGATTTGAACTCAGGTCTTTCTGACTCTAGGCCTAGTATTCTATCTACCAGATGCCTTTAGGCATAGTTATAACTCCAGCTCCATTCCTCTTTGGTAGATACTGGACAGTGGCAGCCATAGGACTACTAAGGGAAGAAACAATATGATACTGATGTATCTTGCATTGTCGTGAATAGAAACAATTGCTTTTTAAGTCGATGTGAGAGACCATTCCTTCCAGATGGAAAAATTTATCCCAGGGGCTCTACTTCAGTCTCAGAGCTTTTAATATTATACTTTCTGTATCACTCCTTTGATCCCTGTGCCCTCTTACTAACTGAGTAAGATCCTGCTATACTCTGCTTATTAACCCTTAATTCCCAAGCCTCTGTCACACTCATTGCACCAAGTTTCTGTCTCCTCTTTTCCTTACTCCTCTGCCATATATTTTCAAGACCAGATGAAGTTTTAACAGGGTTAATTTATAAAGGAAAAGAATAAATTGAGAAATAACAAATAAAGGTACACATAATAAAATGCAGATTACATCTACTCATAATGATCTGGGTAGTTGTGAGCTACAAATTTATCCTATCTCCCACACATTTTTGAACTGATCTTGGCCACATTGATTTGGCCATTTTCCAGTCTAGCCTATAGCTCCAGCTCTATTCTCTGCTCTCCATCCATCTTCTACCCAAGGATGGCATTTGTTTTTCTCAGAACATTCTATGCTGTCACTTGGATGTGCTCTAATTCTGTTCGTGGTTCATTTAGAAAATCTTGGTAAAATTTCAGCCAATCAGAAGCCACCAAGCTTGTGTGAATGTACCTTGGTCCGACTCAGTGGCAAGAGGTGATACTGAGTGATATAAACAGGTTTCCCCTTGCCTCAAAACTCACAGACACCCAGATTTGTTGAAGTTTATATCCTCCTTCTTTCCTTTATTTCTTTTCCTACAACCAGCCATTTTATAATCTTGTTTTTCTTTTCCTTTTCTACTTTCTTCAGCCATTCTTCTCTGACTTCTTTTTTTCCTGTTTGTGTAGAATACAAATACTGTGACTACAGTGTGTGCAAATACATTTATAGGAATAATGAAAAGTTGTTAGATAAACATGTTATTCATATTCTTGAGGATTTTATTCAATCTAAATACATGGAGATAAGCCAATCAGTGACAGTTTAGAAACTGTTTTTCTTATTTCAAGTCACCAGCCTATGACATTTTGTGAACTTAAAGGAAACAATTTTAAGAGGGATAAGTACAGTTTTAATTTACAGAGAGAAGGAATTCTATGAATTATAAATCAGATATACTGAAGGAATATAAATATTATATTTTCAATCTCATATATTTCTTATCTTTTTTAGAGTAATTTTGAACATGCTTAGGTGATATTCTCAAGTAAGTTTCTAATAGCAGGTTTCTTTAAGTCTGATTAATATTGGAATAGGATGCCAAAGGCTTGGGGGAAATGAGATGAGGGAGGATGGAGTATGGTGGAATTTCTTCCCTAAAGAAGAGAATAAGAAGACATACTTTTTTTTCTTGGTATAATATTTCCTAGATAGGCAAGTAGACTAGGTTATATCTGACTGTTTTAGGTGCCATGAGTCTGTAAAAATTCAATACACTAGTTTTCCTAATTAGGTTAGAACTGATATTGATTTATTATAAAGAGATGATAAATTAATATATCCCTCAGCATTTTGGCACCATTATAAGGCAATTTAGAGAAAGCTGCTTTGCTATGATACACACTAAACTAATTCTTTAAGAAGTTAACAATGTTTGTTGGCTATCCTGTGCTTTACAAAATAGAATATTGTGAAAATTAATTGTGAAGAAAATTTCTATAATGTGAATCCTGTGTTCCCAGCGATTTCTTTAATTAAATTAGAAATGCATAGAATAAAATCCTCAATAGACTGAGTTGAATGATATGAAGATGCATACTAGACTGTAGACATGTAGGCTGTTGTGTGCCTCCTCATTGTCAGTATAGTATTTTTAGAACTTAATAAAGTTCTGACTCTTTCCTAGCACTCTTCTTACCATGAGCAAGGGAAGGCACTGTGTTATGAACCAGAAGAATAAAGACATAAAACTTATCCCTTGCCTTCATTCAGCTTGCAGTCCATTTGGACAGATAGGCCATATGCACAAAAAAGCAATATAAGTCTATATAGTTTGAATACCAAACAATTAATAACAGGTAATTAAGTGCAAATATAGTTGAGGAAAGATAATTATAGATTTGTATGGGTTTAGAGAAGGCTAATTTGTGACAAAAAGTAAGATAAACTCGAAATTCTGATGGAACGAGTCAATTTTGACCTTACAGATATTTAAATTTGATGGGATGAAATCCTTGACTAGAATGTTTCTAGAAGAGTATAGCTTATTCAAAAGAAAGAAGACAAGGGTGGGATATTGTTGTTTATTAAGAAGATATACTTACATGAGGAAACAAAGTAATCAGAAGAATGAGGCATGCTAGAGAACTTTAGAGTGATTATCAGTAGAGGAAGATCAAAAATGATTTTGTCATCTGAGTATAGATGAGAAATTTAAGTAGATCACAAAGAATCATGATATAGCAGTAACATGAGGCTTCAGTTATAGTGAAATTTGTTTGAACTCTGTCATAAGCAGAGGCAAGATAATACTCTCTTTGCTACTTAATGGTCTTAATGATAATTTCACTCTTCAAAGGTCAGAAGAACCAAGAAGGTGAAATTCTGACAACTTGAGTTTCACTCAAAATGAAAAGACACTCAAATAAAAATGATAAAACACTCCAAATTGTTCTATATGTACCTGTGTTGAAAGAAATGAATGTGTTTAACTTGGAGAAGAAAAGGATCAGAGGTTGACATGGTAACATTTTCAGGTATTTAAAGGGCTATATTTATGTAAGACTTGTTATTTCTGTCCCCTGAAGATAAAATGAGGAGCAAATGGTGGAAGTTGCAAAGAGGGAAATTTAGGCTTGATGTCATTTAAAACTTCCTGAACAATTAGAGCTTTCAAAAAACTCTAAGATGCCATCCATGGAGGCCTTTAGCTTCATTGGAGGTCTCCAAGCATAGGCTAGATGACCACTTATCTGGAATGTTGTAGTGGGAATTCTTTTTTAAGTACAGGTTGTGAACCATGGAGCTCTGAGGTCTTTTCTGGTTCCAAAATTGTGTGATTATGTTGTTTTGTGAAACAGACTTAATTTGGACTTCAAATGAAGGTTAGAACTTAGATAAGCAGAGAGAAGGGTGGTGTTGGTTGTAGGGAATTTTTGAAAGTCATGACCTAAAGCTTGGAGATGATAACACTGCCATAGTAGGTTACTACATAAATAAGAGTATTCCAGTTTGACTGGAATAGAGCACTCAAGTAGAGGGACAGTGAAAAGAGAAATTGGAGATGTAGAGTGTGGCCAAATTATGGGTGGTTTAAGTTTAAGTATTTTCTGAATACAGTGGAGGAACTGTTGAAGGTTCTGAGCAGAGTTAAAGTATTTTAAATAGGTTAACCTGACAATAGTATATAAGATAGATGATAAATTAGATATAGGGAAATCAGTTAGGAGAGTATTATAAAAGTTCAGGTAGGAGGTAATATGGACCTGATCTATGGATCTGGAAATAGAGAATGTGAGACGATCTCTGTTCTGTAATCCATACATTTCCTATGATCCTTTCCCATAAGTTTAGAAATCCTGCATTTCTACATTTTGCTCTCCTTAAAAAAAAAACAAATAAGCAAAATCAATAAACAATGCATTTTAAAGTTGTCTATGTTGTTTTTTCCTAGGCATCTATTTCTCCCTTTTTATAAAACAAGGGAATTATGTGAGATATAATGTTTCATTTTCCTACAACACTTTATTCCTTTTATGCCTTAATGTAGCACAGGATTAGTATTTGGGGCCATATATTTTGCAACAAAATGTGTAACTCTGTTAGTGTACAGCCTAATAAGAACTTCTGTGTGTAAAGGGCAGTGGGGTTTTTTTCCTTTACTTCAATTAGATAGTGCTCTTTTCCTTCAAATTCAGAACTTTGGAATTTTTTTTTTACTATAATATTGTGGTTGTTTGTGTGGCTGAAAAGAATGCACACCTTACTAGACTTACAGTATACTTTTCCATCCTAACTTCCTTTAGGTTTCTTTTTTCTTATTTTGAATCATGGACATTTTTGTCCCTATCCTCTCATTGTGAAGTAACCTAAGAAGCAACAAATTAGCATTGTTCCTTATTCACCAGAAAGGTAACTGCATTCTGGCAAGACAACATTTTTCTATTCCTCCTGTTGAACCAGAGTGAATTTCCTTAGGTGCCACCTAGTACTGAGATTTACATTTCTCTCTTAGCAGTTTGGAAACTTACTGGTAGGTCAGCTGGTTATGCCATAGTTTTTATTTTGAAATACAGACAGCTCCAGAAGTCCATGACTTTGTGAATAAAAGAGTCATTGAAACATGGTAGAAAGGCTGTGTAAGTACTGCTTGAAAAAGAATTTGTCTTTTGAATGTCAATATAAATTTATCCAAATTTGGTTTTGGTTTGGAGGAAGAAAGACATACTAAATTTTAATGAACTTATTATGTATTTGAAAAGATTCTTTCGTTATTGATTAACATCGGATTCAGAAGTTTATCCACTAAGGCTAGTACTATGTAGGCTGAAGTGTTTGTTTCCTTGATCAAATCTATGGAAATTGACCTGATCCAGGATCTAGAATCCTGTACTTTGGCAGTGTTAAAAATAAACTGACTAAAAGCAAAAATGGAATCAAGGTAGAATCTTAAAATATATTTATATGTTTTTATTTGCCTCTTCATAACTAGTAAGTTATAGCTTATCAGATTTACACTGTGGGCATGTGTGAGAAAGATGGAAAAAGATCTATGTACATCTATTTATTATTTTAATGTTATGTCATATGTATGTATATCCATGTTCAGTTTCAGAAAGAAGGACAACCTTAGGGACCATGTGCTTCATACTTACTAATTAAATCTTCCCTAATTGACCTGTTAAAGAAACTTTATATCTCAAGGTAAAAGATGTATACTGTCCATTCTGTCCAATATTAAACAATGACCAGCTATTAGAAATGAAGGGGCACAAGTATAATATCAGAGAATGTATTACCTCCCAAAGTGACCCAATAATTGTAGTTCTAAAGTTAAATTTAAAATAGAAATCATGACATTGCATAGCAGTAGCTTTAAAGGAGAGAATATTAGCTAGGGACATTTGTGTGTGTGCGCGTGTGTGTGTGTGTGTGTGTGTGTGTGTGTGTGTGCTTTCTTAAAAGCTTTATCATAGTCCTTTATTTGATAACAATCTTCTTTACCTTATGAGTGATTTTAAAGAACAGTTTCTACTAGTAGCAAAATAGTTCCATTCTCAGTTGCTGCTGTGAAGGTCTCAAAACATGTGACTGTACATGTGAACACTGTGTGCAGATTAAAGCTGCAGGGCATGATTGGAGGAGACACCAACTGCCAAGTCGATGAGGTGACTGAGAGTGCTGTCCTTCCCAGCCAACAACAGCATGTGATTATGTAACGCCTGCAGTGTCTGGCACTGTGCTCCATTGGAGACACATATCACGTGTTGTGCAATGCTCTTGGCCTTGAAATTCAATTAGATTGATTTGAATGATGCGTGAGTCTGCATGAGATAAGCTTTTACTGTTATACACTAGAAAGCAAATGGGTTGATTAGTAGCACATGAATTGATAAATTGCTGTTGTAATTCCAACACGAATGTTTGCATTGCACATATATCATTGTGGCACTAAAGAGCTAAAATTAAGCATTATGTAACTTGGCCAAATAAGGGGAAAAAATCTTAGAGGTGGAGAATAAAACATTTTGTTTCCGACAGCAGTAAGATTTCAGTCTTAGTATGTTTTAGCATAATATTTTAGAAACTGTTTTGCAGACTGAGGAAATGTTCTTGTCCATGGCCTGGCTCATAATTGAAAATAAAGAAATCATTATGTTGACTATTTTTATAATGAATATTAGTGGACAGGAATTAAAAATTTTGTATGTAGGTGGCATGTTGATGATATTCTTTAAAATTATTTTCTTTTTGAGATGATATTTAGTGGCTCAAAATAATTAATAGCTTTTATTAGAAGTTAACTCCTAGTAGCTTAAAATAACAAATATTTTAAAAATGGAAACTCTTGTTATCTTTTCACAAAAAGATAAAGGAGAGCCAAATAATATCCTAAAAAGTGAATCCCAGGGAAGAAGATAAGGCATTATTTTACTAATAAGCACTTGAAGAACAACTGGGTTGTGACCGAGATTGATGATAGGCATTTTGCTTTTCCTCTCTGCTCCTTCCAAATGGGATTTGAAATTTCAACAAGGAGCCCTGAAGAGAAGTTGATGTTCATTTTCTGACCTTTTGAAAGAGTAATAGAGCTGCCTAAGCACTAAGAAAGTACCGAGGGAACTGAAATCTTAAGACATGTCCTTTCATTTCTGTATATGAAGAAAGATAAGACATGTATTTAATTTAGTTTGAGGTAAAGCCATTATGTAGTACAGCAGAATGTAGTTATTATTTCTTCTTACAGAAAGCTTTCATGGGATCTTAAGATCGTAGATATAGAATTGGAAGGAACCTTTCATCTCATTTTAGAGATGAAGACATAGAGGCCCAGAGAGGGTAAATGATTTGGCCAGTCACATAGTGAGTGACAGAGCTGGGATTCAAACTCACACCCTGTGCCTTCTGTTCACTTCTCTTTCTACTATACTCCTGTTCTTTTTTATTATTTTCCAAGAACTTGCTTGTTTTAAAATATAACTTTATATATTATATTCAGTTTAAGAAGGCCATTATTAGTGGCTTAGTGGGGTCTATTTAGCTAAGCCTCCACAGGTCACATTAAAATGCCAGACTTTTAAAATATGTTTCCTTTTAAGCTGAATCCATGTAATACCAACAGACACATATATGTACATATAATTTTACTTCTGTTTCTAGGTTATTTCTAGCTCTGATACTACTTGTATGACTATTGCCAAGTTACTTACCCTTACTTTAATCATCTCTACAATGTAGGGGTTCAATGAGATCACCTTTAGAAAGACTTTCTGTTCTAAATCTATAATGTTTATGATAGAAGTTAATACACTTCTATTTATATTGTATACAATTCTCTTTATATTACAGAGAAAGATCACTTTGTAACTGTTATATCCTCTGTTCATTAAATAGTAAGACCATAGATTTAGATCTGAAAACTACCTTGGAAAGCATCTTGTCCAAACCTGCTTATTTTACCGGTGAAGAAGCTGAAGTTCAGAGCGGTCAAACGATTCACTGAATGTCACATATGTAATAAGTAACAGAGGTAGAATTTGAAATCCTATCCTCTGATTCCAAGTCCAGTGTTTTTTCCACAATATGTGCTGTGGAACAGCTTCATTGGAGTAAAACATTTGTGGATATATAGCAGTATTTTCTAGTAGTCAAAATGCTATAATCAGAATAAGATTTTAAAAATGACATTGGAAGACTGGCCTCTGGCTCTTAAATTTAACACAAGATGAGATAACTTTGTTAATGAGTTCATTCAGAGTTGCTTTAATGAATTGGTGATAGAGGGATTGCTCATTATTATCAGTGAATTTAACCAAATGCTACATCTAAAAAAAAAATGGGAAAGGGAAGGATTAACTCATTCCTTAGCTTACCATAATTGAATTCACTTCTTTTCCTGTCTACGTCTTTGAATGATGATATATGACCCCTTATTGTGATGAGTTCTCTGGACATCTTCTGAAATTGTTTTATTATTTTCAAAGACTCTCCTGATTCATATGACTAACAATGGCTTTATAAAGTTATTGGCACCTCACACTGATGGCCACAGTATAAGATGCGAAAATGCTATTGAAAGGACTCTAAAGATATATAATGAATGTGAGTACTTTTGACAGTTGCAGGTTAATAATAGCAACTCTGAAAAGTGTGTGCTTTTAAAATACGTGCTATTAGTAGTTCAGCAGTCACAGTATAATGACATACAACAGTATACAAATATGGTTTTTATACTCAAATTATGCCATTTGTATTATACATTAAGAAGTAGTAGATGATGAACCGTTTAACTGTTATACTTAAAGGAAATATTAAAAAAAAATGCTTGACACCTGTATGTGATGTTTTACATTTTCTTAATCTGTTGGGGGTGGCAATAAAACTACTCCTTGGAAATAAACTTCAGATTCATGTCAGATTTGAATATCAGTGTTGAAAATTTGTCAGCCACAAAAATGTCTTCATGTATTTTATAAAATATGAAATCAGCATTTTATAAGTGCTTATGGGAAGTAATTTTCTAGAATTTCTATCAAAATTTGAGCACATTAAAGATAGACCACTTTAGCACATTTTTACTCTAAAGTCACTAAATTTTTATAATAATGAGGATATTAATAGAGAACAAGTAGGATTTTGTAAGAGATATTCAGTAATTGAGTGCATCTTTACTACTTCAAAATTAACTAAAAGTTGTAAGATTATAATTTTATGGTAACAATTTTAGGTAGAGCATTTATTAAAGGTTTATTATGTGACAGGAACAATGTATTTACAAGTTCTGTGAATGTAAATACAAGTAAAAAAAGATAGTTACTATCTAAAAAAGCTTACATTCTGATGGGGAAGATAGCACATAAAGGAAAGTTGGGAGGAGGAAAAAGAGGACATCTGACTTAGGCAAGGCTACTGATGAGGTGGTAGAAAAGTCCAGAGAATGTGGGAGTGAAGTTAACATGGCCTCTCAAGAAATGGTGATCTGGACCAGGGACTCACCCATCAGAACAGAGGACCACAGGGCAAATGTATCTTCATGGTGAGAAGGCTACTGGCATGGAGGTAGAGAAGTTCAGTGAATGAGGATGGAACTGAGAAGATGTGCACATGGCCTGGGGACCTCATGAAATGGTAGTTTGGACCATAAACATCCATCAGAGAAAGGATTGCATATCTTATGACTCTCCAGGAGACTAAATGAATAAAAAAGGAAAATGGGACAGTGGAGAGAGTTCTGAGGGTCTAAAAGACCTGGATTTGAGTTCTACTTCAGCCATTAACTAGTTGTGTGCCTCAATGACTTCTCCTAGAAAATGGGCATAGTGTTTGCACTACCTATTCCACAGGGTTGTTCTGAGGCATGCACTTTGTCAGCCTTAAATAGTTAAATGAATAAGGGCTATTCCTGTTATTATTGTTATTTTTATAGATCCATGCACCCATGTGTGGTTTTTTATAAAAATGTAGATAATTCCAGGCTTTCAAAGGAATAGGAAAATGCATTAGGTACTGTGGTTGACTATCTGTATTATGACTAACAGTAGAATAAAGTAAATAAAATAAAGTAAGTAAAGTATATAGGAACATAAACTGAGAACTGGAAGAGGCCTCGGAATCTGTTGAGTCTAACTTCTTCATTTTGCAGATGAGGAAACTGATGACCAGAGAAATTTAGTGGTATGCCCAATATCTGAGGTGGGATTTGAACTCAGATATTTCTGACTTCAAGTATAGGGCTCTATCCTCTATACCAAGCTGCTCCTAAATGTGAATAAAGTATATAAAATTAAAGAATTTCTATTTATTTAATGCAGAAAGTGAAAGAGAGGCTACTTTCCCCCTTCTTTTTCTATTCCCTTGCTCTTTGATGTTTTAACATTACAACTGTATATGGGTGTGACTTTGTTTAGAGGGGCAATTTCTTGAGTAACAATTATCATTTTACCTTTTCAGAGCTTTCTACCTTAAAGAATAGATACATCTTTTGCTTCTCACTGTTGACATGTAGTGTGAGGAATATTTTACTGGTACTGTGTTTCTTTTTCCTACTGGCTGTCATGTTACTTTTGACTGTGAAGAATATGCTAATGACTGCTGACACAGAATTTAATTTGAATATTATAAAATTGTCCCATCTCAGTCTGATATGTTTTTACATTTAACTAACAATCTCCTCTTTCAAACTGATGAAAAAAAGTAGATAACTT
Source organism: Phascolarctos cinereus (assembly GCF_003287225.1). NCBI lineage: Eukaryota > Metazoa > Chordata > Mammalia > Diprotodontia > Phascolarctidae > Phascolarctos > Phascolarctos cinereus. Next base: position 170,942,638 of record NW_027555514.1, read on the forward strand.
CTTTGACTTCTTGTAGCTTAATGTGGAAATCTTTTGCTGAAAATCCAAGGAGAAGATATCATGTGGTTTTCTTTAGATTCTAGCATAGTTTTTAACTCATGTTTTAACTGAGAAATTCCCATGAGACACTTTAGCATTAGTCCCTATTTGAATCTTATTTCTCTTTTGGATACTGTTGAGATAGTTTTAAAGTCTCTTAAATTGAAATAACGATGAAACTCCAAAATTAATTTTCTCTTTAAAACAGTTTCTTGGCAGTAGGTAGAAAATAAATGAAATGAAGTCTGTATTCTGGTGGTATAATTGCACGTACAGTGGCAAGTCACTGTAGCTGACAGGTTTCAAATTACTGTAAGTTGTTATGTAAGACACCCAAAATGGTTTGATGTGGTATTATTTCCAGACAAAGTTGTGAAAGCTTGTGTCAGAACAACAGACTGTCCAATGAAATTTTTAGTAATTTACTTTCTGATAATTATCACTTCTAGCAAGACTAGAAGCTGATTTATACAATTCTGAGAGGCATATTTTTAAAAGCCCAGGAACATAAGCATTGCTGTAAGGAATCTTATAAATTATTAGGCTTGACTTTATTAGAAAGACCAGTAATAACCATTTCATTCCTTAATTTATCACTTTAAAGAAGCAAGAAATCCCATCCTAAACCATATTTAGTTAAATATATACCTTTGAATATTGCAGTTAATGGACAGGTTGGGACATGAACTGAGAAATTCAGGAATTTGGCTCATATACTTGATTCATATACTTATACATGTGCACACACTGGAAGACAAAACTTTGTATCTTAATTCTAAGAGTAAGAAATATCTACATTGTATAGTTTACTTTTAATTTAGGAACATTAGAGTACTTTCAGAACTTGATAATCATTCTTTCAGACATTTGATAATTGTTCTTCTACCACTGTGAAATCTAGATGCTTTTGGAATAGCTGTGGGCAAGCCTCTTAATACTACTTGGTCTTAGTTCTCTTATTTTTAAAATGGTGAGGTTGAACTTAATGGGTTGTTAAAGATCCAATATTTCAGAAATATAAAAAGGCAAACAAATGAAACAGTATCCTATTTCTAAACTGACTGGTAGTTCAATTTCACATCAGGCCTTATGAACATGAGCCCATGCTCCATGGATTCATAACCCATGAGTTTGAATTATATATAATCTGGATAATCTCTACTATCCTTTCTCCAGCTCATTTTACAGGTGAGAAAATGGAGGCAAATAAAGTTAAGTGATTTACTTAGGGTCACACAGCTATTAAGTGTCTGAGGCCAGATTTGAATTCAGGAAGATGAGTCTTCCTAACTCTAGGCCTGGCATTCTATCCACTCGCCCACCCAAGCTCACCTTCATAGTGTTCTAAGTACGTTTATGCTAATCAATGTGACTTAGTGAGTAGAGAGCCAGTCTCAGAGTTAGGGAGGTAGAGTTTCAAACACTACATCTTACCTATTTCCTGTCTTTGTGGCCGTGGACAAATTATGTAACCTCTCCTCTTCTCAGTTGATACTACATAAGACTATAAAACAGTCCCTAATCTTCCTTGGTAGCAAGAGCTTCCTCACCAAGGAGCTTCCTACACCAATGAAATCACAGGACCACACTCACCACTCCTCCCACCTCCCAAACCTCTGCCCTTTGATTTTCTTAGGGAAGGAAATGCAAGTATTATTAGCCCCCCTTTCAGATGTAATAGGATCCTGGGATTATAGATTTAAAGCTAGAAGGGACATTAGAAGCTTCTAGTCCTACCCTGTCCTTTAACAGATAAGGGAATGGAGGCCAAATTGGGTTAAATGACTTGGTCAGGGTTATATTTGGAAATGCAACAGGAGAGGCACATCCAAGGTTCAGAGCCAGGTCCTTTGACACCAAATCCAGTGCTCTTTATCCCTGTCCCCTACTATTTCTAGATGGGAGAACAGGCGCAGAATTTGTCTTCATTCAGAGTTATTAAAAAGAAAGCCCAATAATTTAGGTTTTTCTAACTCCAAGGTTAGTAAGCTTTTTGCTACAGCATGCTGTCTTTAAGTTAGGCAGAAAGGACATTGATATAAGGATTCATAGACAGCAGTGTAAATAAAAGCTACATTTGGTTATACTTTAGCTTTGATTCATTATATCTTTAATTAAAATGATCAATGCTCTTCTGTATTCCTCATGGCAGCTATATGTAACCATGAATAGACTGGCTTAGGCAATATGAGGTGGAGTTTAATGGACAATGGTTATCCTTAGAATACTGACAATAAAATTTTTCCTTGTCAGACAAAAGACATGATGTTTGTAAAGGCCTGTGACTCTTCCCACTTTTCCATCAATAACCTCACATGAATCAAATGAAACGTGGTATGGTTGTCCCCTGTCTTTAGGAAGAGTTGGAGTGGCATAATGAAGCTTTATTTATAGTAATCTGAAATAGTAGATAAATAGCACCAGCTTTTAAACTTCATATGGAAGCTGTATGGTCCTGGGTCATAGGAAGAAGGAAAATGATGGAATGGGGTGATGTATTTTTCATCACACTGTACATTCATTTGGGAAAAATAGAAAGTCCCATGGCCAGGATAATGAAATTTTGTTTGGCTAATTTAATGTAATTAATGCCTGCACATATCAGTCATCTTAAAATCATATGAGATTTACTGAGGAGTTAATGATAATATTTTGAAACTCTCTCTTTCCCTTTATAGAAACTTTTAAACTTTTTATTTTGTCCCCAAAAATACCGTTCATATATCAAAAAGCAAATTGCAGTATCTTTCTCGAGGATGATAATTATTTTTCCTAACATGTTTATGAGACTTGTACTCTAATTTCCATGAAGTTGTTTATAATATTTAGTTTATACACCTAAAGTAGTGTGAGGTATCCATGGAAACTGTCTAGCCTATATTCAGTGCGATGGTTTGCCTTCCCACACAGGTCAGGACACAAATATTCCCAGAAACCAACTCAATTTATTGTACCTTGAACATCAGGCAGTTTTAAGAAGAAACTGGTTCCTAATCGACCCATACAATTTCATACTTAATTAGCAGTCTAAGCCTCTCTGTATTTTACTAACAGATGTAACATTCAAAACATTTGCCATCATAATACATCTGTTTCCCAGACACACTCAAATTAAATGCAAGACTTGTGTAGCAAATAAAAGTAATAGTTTAACAAAAAAAACAATTCAAAGTTGTCATTCCTTCAGAGTTGTACTTCCATAAGCCATTCAAGGATTTAAAAAATTTTTAAATGATAATTTCACACTAGTCATGCTTCCTACAGGAGATAAACACATTTTCTATGGTTACTTTTTCCATTTTTGTTGATTCCTAAGACACATTGATTCCTATGTCGTTTCCATTATTATGGTCATTCTTTTTTTTTTATCTTTTTTTATTATTCTATTTTTTCTTTTTGAGGCAGTTGGGGTTGAGTGACTTGCCTAGGATCACATAGCTAGTAAGTGTCTGATTTGAACTCAGGTCCTCCTGACTCCAGGGCCAGTGTTCTATCTATTGCACCATCTAACTGTCCTGTGGCTATTATTCTAAAACAGCTCAGGGATTGTGGCATGACATTTTAGGGCACTGTTACATTGTGTTATTATGTGGAACCTTTAAGGCAATAAAAAGCTTTGAACACAAGGGACAAAAGAGTGTATAGTTTGATGGTTTGAGCACCAAATCACTTTACCAAAAGTTTTTTTTTAATCTTTGATACTACAACTTCATGAATTGATTCTGTTTACCTCTAACATCAAAAGAATAATAGTTTGTGAAGACTAATTGGCTTATCTGTGCATCAGTTCTAGAAAGTTCTAGAAAGAATAATTCTTGACTCAATCCTATAAATCATTATGAAGAATGAATGAATGAAGCATTTATCAAGTGCTTACTATGTATGGAGCACTGTGTCAAGTTTTGAGGATACAAATAGAAGGTTAAGATAGTACCTACTCTCAAGAAATTCCCTTGTAGCAGCAAATGCTTTCTAAATGAGTATCTTTTGTAATCAGTCATTGGCCATATCACAGAATGAAAAATAATTCATGCATAAAATTTATACATTTAAAGTAACATTTATTGGGAAGAAACTTTGGGGTATCATTGGTTTCATTATTATTTCATTATTTATTATCATTATTACTATTATTTCAAGTGAGAAAGAACTTAGTTGCCGAGGAACCTCAGGGGATTTCCAGTTTTGGTGGCATTCCACCAGACACACATGGGGTCTTTAGCTTTATGCCTGCTGCTGATCTTGATCACTTTGAACACTAAAGAATGTGATGTAGGTCCTCAAAGTCCTCAGTAACCTAAAGTTGGACCTTTGATTCTTCCTTATATATATAGAAGGTAGTCTCACTTCCTTATGTACATTATGAGCTTCCTATCAAGTTTCCTGCTTCCAAGATCTATATCATGTGGTAATCATGGGGTTAGAGGCCAAACTTAAAATTTAACTTCATAGCTGTCCTTGGGCCTGGATCTGTAATAAGCATTATTTTCTGGGGCAGCTACATGGCGCAGTGGATATAGCACCAGCCCTGGATTCAGGAGAACCTGAGTTCAAATCTGGCCTCAGACATATAACACTTACTAGCTGTGTGATCCTGGGCAAGTCACTTAACCCCCATTGCCCAGCCAAAAAAAGAAAAGTATTATTTTCTACACCTAGGCCCAACAATAGAAGAAAAGATGTTTTTTTATATGAGCACTTTGTCAATAAATTTATAACTTTTATCAAACAATGAGATAGGACCTATCGCAAGAATTTAAAGTTAATGATGAACACTATTCTATGGGAGAATCTTTAACAAAAACTAGAAAATAAAGATCTAGAGATGGATATGTTGAGAGCTATGTGCTCTCCTCCTCACGTACTGATAACATGAGCCAGAGTAAGTCACTTAATTTTTCAGTGCCCCAGGCAACTCTAAAACTATAAGTTATAGAACAGTTGCATTGGAAAGGGAGTTTTCAGACATGAAATTCCCTCCACCAGTGAGATCACAGTTCCAGACCAAAAAAATATAGAGATAGAATTTTCTAGTGATGTCTATTGAAATCTTTATTTCAGTCAGCCAGGTGTGCAACACTGGAATTATTCTTGACTGCACTCTACTTCACTCTTCGTATGTCCAGTCCATTGCCAAGTTTTGTTGCATCTGTTTCTATAATATTTTTTTCATCTTATCCCTTCTCTCCATTCACATGGCCACCACTCCAGTAGAGGCTCTTATTACCTTTCCCCTGGACTATTGCAATAGCCTCCTAATTAGTCTCCTTGCCTCCAATTTTACCCTGCTCTAATTGATCCTTCACACTGCTAACAAACCGATATTGCTAAAGTACAGGTGTAACCATGTTACTCTCCTGTTCAAAAAGCTTCAATGGTCCCCTAGGATAAAATATAAACTGCTCTATTAGACACTTAAGCATCTGACTCAAACATATTCTTTTGGGCTGATTTTTGCACCATTTATTTCTCCTAACACATTCTATGTTCCAGCCAAAGTGACCTACTTGTTTCCTATATATGACATACCATCTTCCTGCTCTATATCTTTACCTCTATATCTCCTATTTCTTGATTGTTCCTAGGATTATAGATTGAGAGCTGGAAGATACTTTAAAATCCATCCAGTTCAATCCACCTAATTTTAAAGATGAAGAAACTGTGTGACATAGAGATACAATTACTTGCCCAAAGTCATTTGACTAGTAAGTATCTGAGTTGAGATGTGAAATCAGTCCTTCCTGACTTGAAGTCCAGAGCCCTATCCATTGTACCAGCCAACTTCTTACTCTCTTCGTCTTGGAATCTCTAGCTCCATTCAAGCAAGACTCAGTTCAAGTACCGTCTCTTGCAAGAGGCAATCTTCCCTCAGTTAGTACTCCCCTACTCCTTATAATTAGTTTTACTTGTCAGCAAACATATGGTTTACCCCAGCAGAACATATATTCCTTGAGGAGAAGGGATTGTTTCATTTTGTCTTTGTATCCTTAGCATATAGTACAGTGCTGGCATATGGTAAACACTTAATGGAATTAATCTTATTTAATAACATTTACTTGAAATTGAATTCTACATGCTTTTTCCAATCATAGATGGTTGTGGCATACTTAGTAAGCAGCATGAACTGTTATTAATACAATCAAAATACAACCAAAAAAGATATTTTAAGAAATCTTTGATCTCTTAAATTATGCTTTGTGACAAAGCATAATGTGGCAAATCATCAACTCCATACTTTGTAAGTTTGATGTAAAATAATCTACTATAATGAAATTAACAGTGAAATTTGTGTTTACTTGATTCTGAAGAAATATTTTTACTTTTGGAGAGATCAATCCTTTGACCATTCAGACTGGTTTCTTTTAAGAAAATTCAAAAATCTGTTTTTACTTTTTTCTGCCCTCCCTACTTATTGGCAGAAATTGTAAGGCAGTGGTACTTATGGGTCACAATGTAGTCGTTACGCATCATTGTTTCTTCAAAACCCACTTTGGGTGTTATATAAGTGTTAGGCAGCTGTGCTCTATTTACTCCTCATTCTCCTGTGCTAGTAAGTACGAAGTAGAAGCCTTAAAATATTAAGCAATAGGGATTGTGTCTTTAGTAATGATTGCTGAAAAAAGATGGCAGTTAATATGATGGTAAGCCATTCCTGACACTCAGGATGTTGTTATGTCTCTTGGGACTATTTGAAGAATGTTATTTCAGGTTATATTGTTGGCATTGCCACTTAACTACTTTTTCTCTCTTTTTTTTTATACAAAGGATTTACTAGTTTACTTTAAAAATTGATTTTCAAGTAACACAGTTTTTTGAAAATGAATCTTTCCATCCCACTACCTCCCCCACCAACTGAGCAAATGTAAAAAAAAATCCCTCAATACATATCTACATAGTCTAGCAAAACAAATGCTAACATTAGCCTGTTTAAAAATGAGTTACTCTTTTTGCATTTTAGGTTTATCTCTCTCTCAGGAGTTGAACGATATGTTTCATTGTCATGTTTTTGGATTTGTGATTTAGCGTTGAATTGATCAGAGTTTTAAAGTCTTTCACAGTTATTTTTCTTTATGATGCTGTTATAAATTATTCTCCTAGTTCTCAGTTCACCTTGCATCAGTTTATAAAGGTCTTCCCAGTTTTCTCTGATATTGCTTATGTCATCATTTCTTATGGTACAATAATATTCCATTATATTATTGTACCACAGTTTGTTCAGCCATTCTCCAAGAACTGCTATAAATATTTTTGTATGTGGAAATCCTTTTCTTCTTTCTTTGATTTCTTTGGGGTGGTAAGGCTGTGTTAAAAGGTTTTGAGTATAGTTCCAGAAAATTCCCATGGTTTTCAGAATGGCTAGACCAATTCATAACCATTTTTTCCCCCTCTTTTTGGGCAATGGGGATTAAGTGACTTGCCCGGGGTCACACAGCTAGTAAGTGTTATGTGTCTGAGGCCAGATTTGAACTCAGGTCCTCCTGAATCCAGGGGCGGTGCTGTATCAACTGTGCAATAACTTTTTTTTGAAAAGTACATTATAATCACTTTTCTTTTTGATGATGATGATGATGACTAATAAATGTCTTAACTGTCACTGAAGAAGTATTTATGTTTGTACTGAGCGACCTATACATAGTAAAGAGAACAGAAAACAAACATTTGTCTTATTTTTAAAAAGTCATACTGAATATATTAAAGCAAGTTCTATCACTAAAATGGTAAAATAAGGGGAAAATGATTCGCAGTTCATAGGAACATATTAATCCTAGTGAGGACTTAGGAAATATTCTGTTGTAACTTCATATCTTAAGTGCTAGCTCTTGCTACAGTCTACTATGATAGTAGTACAGGCTGCGTAAGCACAAAGTAGCTTCCATGAGGTGACATGGCAGGTACTGCAACACTGTTAGAAATCCACACTAGCTCTGCCTTGCTTCCTTCGAGCCTACAAAAATGCAAGTTCTCATGTAATAAATTGCAGAAAGAATGATAATTTCCTAACCATATGGCTTACACTAAAGTCATTTTGTTAGAATATGTGCCTGGGCCAAAAGTTCACTCCCTACTAGAGAGAGTATTCAGGCTACAAAGTTCTTCTCTCTCCTACCTTCTGGAGGTTACATCTGTTTTTCTCTCACCAGGTTGTGCTAGCTCCAGACTTACCAGTGATCTAAGGGTATGGAAATGAAATATCATTACAATTAAAAAAAAAAAAGAATAATCCATACAGGTCTAGAGTCCTTATCACTGATAAATGAGAAATTTGCTGTTGTCTGGTCTTATTTCTAAGACTGATATTTGGCTTTTCTATAGTCATATGGTTTATTAAAACATAGTAAAAATGTCAAATGCCCCTCCATCTCTGCATTCCTTTTCTACATGAAAGAGTAGGAAAGGTCAGGAGGAATTGCATATTGGGAATTATCCAGGACTGGCTTTGCAAGCAATAGAGAAAGAATGGGGAAATGCTGATAGTGGGGATCTGACCCTGGTATAATCTCACCAGCTGAAAAGGTTTTACAGCAGCTGTCCTTCTCATGGACAAAATCATCAAAAACCATAGAAAGAAAGGGCTGACATAATTCACACAATCAGCCAATTGAGAAGTTTTTTATTGGGCATGCATGGTACAGTGAAAAAGTATTAGATTTATAGTTATAGGGCCACAGTTTGAATATCAGCTCTGCTGCTTGCTACCTATGTGATCTTGGGCAAATCACTTGACTTCTCTTGCCTATGTATCTCCTCTATAAAATAAAAGGGTTCATCTAGATGGCCTCTAAAGTCTCTTCCAGCTCTAAGTATATGATCCTGTGCATCCATTGGGGTTGTAAGTTACCTAATACAGAATTGTTAATTAAGGTTGCCACTACACAATTCTTATCGCATTAAAAACTTTTAGTTTTTCCTTTAGAGGTAGTACTATCTCTCAGTGTAACCATTATGGCTAATGCTACCACCTTCATGCCTTGTAGTACATCTTATATTGACAGAGATCATTATTATTATTATTATTATTTTTTATTTTTAGGCAATTGGGGTTAAGTGACTTGCGCAGGGTCACACAGCTAGTAAGTGTCAAGTGTTTGGTCTGAGGCCAAATTTGGACTCAAGTCTTGACTTCAGGGCCAGTGCTTTATCCACTGAACCACCTAGCTGCCCCGATCATTATTTTTTTTAAAGTTCACATTATTAAACTGTTTCAGAATCAATAATTTGAGCTTTAATATAAATTTTATCTTGGGGAGAATAAAAGAATTTTTAGGTTTATAGAAAATCAGGTGAGATTTTATATTCACAGAGCCTGCTATATAAAATCAAGCTAATATACCCAGTCATCCCCTCCCCTCCTCCCCTCTCCTCCCCTCTCCTCCCCTCTCCTCCCCTCTCCTCCCTCTCCTCCCCTCTCCTCTCCTCTCCTCTCCTCTCCTCTCCTCTCCTCTCCTCTCCTCTCCTCTCCTCTCCTCTCCTCTCCTCTCCTCTCCTCTCCTCTCCTCTCCTCTCCTCTCCTCTCCTCTCCTCTCTCTCCCTCTTCTCTCCTCTCCTCTCCTCTCCTCTCCTCATATTCCCACATGCATCTATTTGTCTATCAAAATTGTTGTATATATATATATATATATATATATATATATATATATATATATATTATATATACACGTGTGAACACATATACATACACACAATCCTGTCACACACATAAGAAATAATGTGGTAACATAAATGGAATCCTGGCCTTGAGCCACACAGAAAGGTTCAACTTCTAATATTAACTATTTGACCATAGACAAATCGTGTATTTGTCTATGAACTTTAGACAGTTCTGGAGCATAGACTAAGTGCTGGAAAGGACCTTTGAAGTCCTGTCGTCTAATCTCATTTTATAGATGGAAAACTGAGGCCCAATGGGGTTCAGTGACTGGCTCGAGGTCACATATGTAGTAATTTGCAGAGCTAAGTTTTAAATTTAGCTCATCTGACTCCAAATCAGCATCCTTTCTACTCCTTCATGTTCTATATCTCTAAGTTAGATAGTTTGCCATTTGTAAGAGGATCAACAATTGCTTTGTAATCTATAATTTTAGAGAGAATTGCCTAGGGTACTGAGGGCTTAAGTGACTTGTCTACATATTAGTATATGTCAGAAATGACTTAAAATCAGGTTTTTCTTAGTCCAAAGCCAGTTTTCTATCCCCTATTCCATATTACCTCTTTCCTCCATTTTCTTAAGAATTAATATCATAATATACTTATGTTTCTTACTTTTATTGTTTAAAATAAGTAAATAACAGATCTTTCTACTTTTTTTAGGGGAATACATTAAGGAAAATACTGTTAAATCGTTATTTTAAAGGTGATTATGGGACTGGTGTGAATGGACCTCTGTCAGGGACCTACAGCAAAAGTGGACAAGGTAAAAAAAAACCTGGGAGATAATTCAGTAATTTCTTTTTTTAATTTTTTAACTTTTTAGGCAGTTGGGGTTAAGTGACTTGCCCAGGGTCACACAGCTAGTCAAGTGTTTGGTCTGAGGCTGCATTTGAACTCAGGTCCTCCTGACTCCAGGGCCAGTGCTCTATCCACTGTGCCACCTAGCTGCCCCTAATTCAGTAATTTCTTAAATTTCTCTTTTCAGAAACTTTGAGGTGTAAATTAATGGTATTGCTGCTCTAAAATATTGACATTGATACTTTTTTTTTAACATGGCATATTACACAATATTTATTTTCACAAGGAACATATACAGAGTGCCAACAAAAAAAATCATACTGTTGAATTGTGGATTCATAAAATAATCAGAATAACTCATAGAGATTGATGAATTTTTCTTACTTTTCTTTTAGTATATTTATTTGAATTGTAATACCATGATTGGTTTTAATAAAATCAAATTTTACTTCATGAAATTATTATTCAAAATGTAAGACTTTGAATGATCAAGGATTAAATCTGATTTTAACTCACATGCTTTATGACCTTGGGCAATGAGTTTAATTCCCTATGCCAAAATTTCTTAATATGGAGAATGAAAACAACTAATTTCCTCATTATTCAGAAATATTCAGAAAGAAAGTAATATTTTCTCTGGGAAACTATTTTTAGTTATTGGATATAGGCTGTGAATAAAAAGTTTTGTTTTTGAAATTTGATTTTAGCCAGATTTTCTATGTATGTTAAATAGAACAAGGAAACTTATTGTTAAAAATTCATATGTTTCTCAAAAAGATTTTGGAAAGTTGTAATGACTGGCTTTTTAAATCTACATTTGCTCTACACATAGGAAACTTTTCTGGACAAGATTCAGATAAGATGGGGATATCAGTATCTGATATTCAGTGTCTTCTGGATAAAGAAGGTGCATCTGAACTTGTCATTGATGTTATAGTGAACACCAAAAATGACAAGATTTTTTCTGAAGGAATTTTGCTTGGCATTGCATTACTTGAAGGAGGAAATGCTCAAACGCAGGTACTCATCATTTCCATCTTATTCATTATTATATTTTCATATATAATCTAATTGTCCTAGAAGAAAGAAAAAGTGTCATTTTTCTTCCAGTTCTATTTTTTCTTCTTGGTACATAATCTATGTGTTATTTTTATTCTTAGTGTACTTTATTTACTTTCATAATATTACACATCATTCATTAAAGTTATTTAGATATCTTCCTTCTAAATATTATGCCACCATTTATTAATCACTTTGGAACATGGCTAGATTTCTTACAACATAATAAATTTGCCTTTGTCTTTCTTTCACTCCAAATTAAATTTAATCTCATGCATAAAACAGTAATTTCAATAAGCACCCCAAAATCACTGAATTCCATTTTATAGTTATTTTAATGTTTCTGCAGATCAATGACTACCTGCAGTTTGGAAAGAGTATTAGATTTAATGTTCCACCTCTCCCACTTATTATCTATGTGATCTTAGGCAAATCATTCTCCAAGCTCAGTTTCCTCATCTGTTAAATTGGACTGAATGGCCTCTCAGGTCCAACCCCACTCTAAATATGTGATCTTTATATAAAAAAATGCACTGAATAATTTGATTTATAGCTTACATACTTAATTATTAGAATTAAGTTTGAAATAAATTAAAGAATGGGTTTATCTGAGTTTCTGCCTAGAAGGAATGAATTTATATTGTGAAATAAATATTTTTGTTGCTAAGTTTTATAATTTTCCACATTTTTGGTCTTGTGGAAGTGTCATTGTGGGAAATAACATCAGCTTTATTCACTCTTAAGCACAGGAGGATGTTTCAGTGCCATAGAAAAGTGCAGTATTCTTCCATCCTTCTGCCAGATTCCCCACTGCAGCTTGGCTTTTGCTCATCTCTAATAGGGGAATCTGCTGATCAGGTTCCAGAAGCTGTACTTTCCACTTCAAGGATCCAGGTGGCTTCTGGGAAAACAACCCCAGGCTCCTTGCTACACACACAAATCCTGCCCAAGATGATGTTTGTCTCTTTCCTTTCCTCACCTCTGCCCCCCACAGCCCATCAGACCATGTTACTGCAGATTGGCAGACACATGGCCATTATAGAATCTGTTCCCCTGAAATATGGGGTATAAAAGCAACAATATATTCTAAAGATTTTAAGAACAGGGACATTCATATTCAGTTAGATATGCTGAAAAGTGGAACCTAGTAATTTCAACAAATGACACAGACATATTTTATATTATCTGTTTTCATGTGTTCTTCATTTTAGCCAAACAGACTTACTATCCTTTTTTGCTTCTATTTTATCCTCTGCATTAATGCTAGTGGTGTTCAATATGGAAATGCACTTTCCACAATTCCTTGCCTTTTGAAATTTCCTTTTTTTTTTAAGGCACAAAAAAAGTGTCATGAATCTTTTCCTAGTCTCTCCAGATGAAAATATCTCCTTTAAATTTTCCTAGAGTACATTGTCTAATCCTTCCTCCACTCCTCACCATGTTATTTATTTGTGTATTTGGAATATTGCCACTTTCCCCTCTGCTTTCCCTCTTCCTAGGGCAGTTTAGGCTCCTTGAAGGAAGGAACTGTGTCCTTTTTCACCTTTATATCCTCAGTGCCTAGCACAATGCTTTGCACATGGTATTAAGTAGGTACTTAGTAAAATTTTTGTTGAATTGAATTGTTGTTGAATTGCTTGTAGTTGGATTGGAGCTTTAGTGGAAACAAGAATATTCTATAATAGTTCTTTCCTTCACAGAATTATAATAGATTTAGAGTTGGAAGGGACTTTAGAAGTCATCTAATGCAGCTTTTTTATTTTATAGATGAGGAAAGTAAATTCTAGAGAAGTTCAACTACTCGTCCAAGGCTATTGAGAATAAGTAGTACTGAGTACCATCTTGCAGAGCCAGGGTTCAAACCCATAGTGTCTGCCTCCAAATCTAGCATTTTATCTACTACATTATACTGTCTCCCATCATTTATATTAGGTCAAGTTTGAAGGTCATTATGGATGTAGTTAATACCAGCCTTGAATTTGTTTTATCAAACTAGTAAGATGCATTTTGATGCAGTGAAAAGAGTGATGTGTTAGGAGGTAGAGGACCTGGTGTTCAAATCTTACTGATGCTTTGTACCTGTATAGCCATGGTCAAATCATCTAATTTTTCTGAAGCTCAGTTTCTCATCTGTAAAATGAATGGAGTGAACTGGATGACATTTTGAACCTTCCAACTCTTCCAGCTTCTTCCCACTATAAATCTAAGAACATAAGATCCTAATTCCATCATAATATTTAAGGCTTCTTGCTCCCATTGTACTTCAAACTCTGTTGTGTCTCTAGTTAACAGGATTATGGATTTGGAGCTGGGAGGGATCATAGAGATCATCTGATGTAAGCCTCTCAAAGTCCACAGAGGTCAATTTACTTGCCTACGGTCACACAGGGAGTAGGTGGCAGAACCTTATTATTTGAATACAAGTCTTCCAGAACCAGGAGAACAATTTATACTATCAGGTCAATATTATAAAAATGAACCAGTTTGGAGATTTTTATCCACATATAAAGAATGAAATGAGCAGAACCAGGAGAACAATTTATATAATAATGACAATACTATGAAAACAAAAATACTTTGAAAGCTGTAAGAACTTTGATTAGTACAATGACCATTCTTGATCTCAGAGTACTGATGATGAAACATACTATATATTACAGAGAGGTGATAGAATGAGACATACACATATATATTTAAATATAGCCAATGAGAGAATTTGTTTTGATTGACTATGCATATGTTATAAGGAGTTTGATTTTCTTTTCTTCTTCTTTTAATGCAGTTGGGATGGGAGGGAGAGAAAAAAGATTTCTGTTAATTTAAAGAAATGGAGAGATGGGACCTACTACAGATGTGAAACATTGTACTCACTTCCAGATGAGATCACTGTATTATTAGTTTTACTTAGCTATTTTCCATTGTGACAAGAGGCCTCTCACAAAGTAAGATTTTACAAAATTTACAAAATCTGTAAATGTTTGTAATATGAAAACAAATAACATCTTAAAAAAGTCTGAATTTTTTTTTGAAAAGATTCTGTGCACCTTTGAAAGAGCTGAATTTATACTGGGGAGAATTATCAATACTAAGTTCTAGTCCCATTTACATTTTTCTGTGATACCTTTTTGATAATTTAATCGAGCATTTATTTAGTTCTAACAATATTGGGCTATTCAGTGGGGATACATTGAAATGAAATAGTTCCTTCTCTAAGAATATTACATTCTACTAGAGTCCTACAGTAGGAATGAAAGTTGCTGTTAGATAATTTGAGGCAATCAACACAAAGTAATTTGGGGAGGGGAGAGTGTATCAATAATTCGTATGGTTCTGAAAGATTTTGTATAGAAAATGCTTTTTGAGCTGAGCCTTGAATGAAGAGAAAGTTTCTGAGAAGCAGTGGTGATGAGACATACATTTCTGGACATGCAGAGCAGGCTGCACAAAAGTACTAGCCAGTTTGTCTGGAATATAGAGCACATGAAGGGGGCAGGAGGAACAATGTGCCCTGAACCTGGTAAGAGTGATGAGAGCTAGATTGTGGAGAGCTTGAGGAGTCTGCCTTTTATCCTAGCGGAGGTAGCTACAGAAAACTTTAGAATAAGAAAGTGGCATGGTTAGGCCTGTAGTTTAGGAAGGTGATTTTGGTAGTGGTGTGGATAATGGATTGGAGAGAGTAGAGACTGGAAGTGATAAGACCCATTGAAACACTGTGAAGGTAGTCTAGGCAAGAAGTAATGAGAGTCTCAACTGGAGCAGTGATAATGTGAATAGAGGCCAATGTGAGAGTTACTGTGGAAGTAGAATTGACAAGATTTGGCAACTGATTAGATAGAGGAGGTTAGGAACAGTCAGTGTAGTATGGTGTAGAGGAAATATTGGATTTTAAATTAGAAGACCTTGCCCAGTGTCACCTAACTTCTGTGGAACTCAGTTTCCTTTTCTGTAAAATGGAGATGTACTAGATGATCTTTAGGGTTCCTCTCAACTCTGACTCTGTCATATGTGATCTCATGACAGGATGTCCCTGTTCTATTTCAAATTATGGTCTATGGTATAATATCCTTAAAATGAAAAACCACAACATGATGGAAACATTTTTAAAAGTTAGAACAAAATGGTTTGGAAAATAGACTGCCTGTTTTCTAAGGACCAGACTAATTAAGTATGAAGAGGCTTATTTTCAATAGGATGGCCACAAGAGAAAAGGAGCCAGAAGCATAGCTGGCATCAGTATTTTTCTCATGAATTGTACTCTGTGAAGGAAACCGACTAAGTTCCACTCTCATCTCTACTTGCAGAGGCCCTGCCTTGGGTAGCTTTCTAGGAGAAAAGGAGTATGCTGCAGCAGTGGAGGATCCATAGATTAAGGAAGGAAGCCGGAGACAAACTAATGGGGATATACCAAAGAGGCTGAAAAGACAAAAAGTTCAAAAACTAATAATTCTTCCTCTGGGGTATATGGACACACAAAGGATATCTTTAATAGATTTTGGGGAGTTTGTAAACTTGCTTGGGAAAAACTGCATCTTTAATTCAATATAATTGATTTCTTTTGTAATTATATTTATTTTATGCATTTTAAAGCTTTATTCTAAGAGGTTCATAGGCTTCACCAGACTGCCAAAGGGACACAAAATGAAAAATAAAAAAAAAAGGAGATGAAGTGACACTAAAAGATTAAAGATTCCTAATGTGAATCTATTGTTGTACAGTAGATAGAGAACTAATTTTGCTATAAGTTTGGACTGGATTCAAGTCCTGCCTCTTATACACATTGACTATGTAATTCACTTAACCTCTCATTGCCCCTGTCACTCTCCATGAATATAAATTACAGCATAATTCCTCTTCTTCAGTGATATATGTAGTTTCTTCATCAGGAGCTCTCTAAACAGATGAAGTCAGAAAAAGAGAAAGACTCATAAAAACAAAGGGAAAAAAATTAGTAAAATTTTTTAGAAAGACCTCAATCCATCAATCAATCAATCTGAGCTAAACCCCCTAATGAAAAAGATAATTCTGTGGATTCTTCATAAATCATGGAACAACTCCAAAATAATTCAAAATATAAATAAAACTTTTAAAAGAAAATAGAATGAAAATAAGGACAGAAGTCAGTGTTCTCAAAGCAGAACAAATGAAGACAAACAATAGAGTAGACAACTTAGAATATATCTGTGATGAAAATTATCCACAAAGTAGTAAAGGCAGTGACAGATTTGGAATTCAAAAATATGGAAGTGGCAGAAAACTTGGCAAAAAAGAAAAGATAACTTAGTATGGACACATGAGTTCTATACTAGCCAAAGAAAATTACCTTGAAGTAAGCCTTATCCATAGGGATCATGAATACTTTCTTCAAGCAAAAAACAACAGAACTCTTTGAACACAGTAAGCACTAAAATGGATTATATTTTAATGAACAGGGAGTCAGTTGTTACTCGTAAGATAATCATTCTTGAATCAACTATCTGTATGCAGTTATACTACCAATTTATTAAAGCAAAGATAAAAATTCACAGCAAGCTAGAAGAAAGATTAAAAATGAGGAAAAGATATGGAATGTAGTTAAAAACAAATCCAATCCAACTATTAGGTTATTTATGACAAAAAGATGATATAGATGGAGGAAAGAGTAGAAACACGAATTATAATAATTTCATGTAAAACTTTAACTAATACAAATCAATTGCTGTAACTAGGAAACTAAAAGAACCTAAAAGCTATCTTAGTAAGCATGCATTTAACTTACTTGCCAAGAAGACAGATATGGAAGTCAAGGAGAGTTTCAAATATATACTTGTTTATGAAGTCTTATAGAGAAGGATTGTGGAGGATTATGATCAGTATTGCCTCATAAAACAAAAGGAAAAACAATGGAGGGTAAAAACAGTTTAAAGAAAACTTGGCAAGAACCCAACTATGCAAAGTCATCCTGAAGGCATTTAAAGAAGAAACTAAGAGAAGATTAAAAAACATGAATGAAAGAAAAGAATCACAAGATTTTTCACCACCAAGTACGGTAACATCACAGTTCTAGATATGTTTGTAGAAAAGATAGAACTGGTACTGAACAGTTGGGAAAAACAACTGAACTAGACCAATTGTATAGAATCAAGATCTATGATGCATGTGATGACATTGAGGGATTAATTCTCAAGGTATCTAAAAGAGGGGAAGATACTCATGATGTGGAAAATACCTCAGTCATTACTGTCCCCAGAAAGTGACTGAAAAAACACCGATTCCTGTATATTATATACCTATTTGCTTATTTTCCTATCTACATATATGAAGGTTTTATACCATATTCCATGTGTAACAGGGATGAAATTCTATTCTACTTACTGAGGATAATACCACATATGTAACTGGGTTTTTGCTTTTCCGTCTGTAGCAATCCCATGGATGAGCATGTAGGTGTATGTGACAAGGTGGGAGTAGTACCCCTTAAATGCTTTCAGTGACAAATACAACTACCAACTATACTTACAGCCTGCTACTTGACTCATCACCATATTAATTCTCTTACACTGAGTTCAAAAGAAGTTAAGTAGTTTGTTCTATTATTTCCTTATAAATTACTGAAAATGTGCTGTCTTGAATTCATTCATTAGTTCTAAATCTGTGCCCTTACTTATAAAAACCAGAAAAACTTCCTTCTCATAAACTTTGGTAGGATCACAGATTTAGTTGTAAGGGATATCTAGAGATCACTGAATTCAACCTTCATTTTACAGAAAAAGAAATGGAAACTTAGGCTTCTGATTTGCCCAAGGTCATGGAGGGAGCAAAATTGGTTCTGAGCTTCTTGTTGTTCCTTCTTCCCTTCTGGCCCCCACCCCTCAGGTCTTTTTAGAGTCTCAGAGCTGAATTGTCTTGTAGCTAACTTTTGTGTACCATGGGATGGGGCAGAAGTGATTTGTGTAATCTCCAAAAGTTTTATGATGGAAAATGCTATTCATATCCAGAGAAAGAGTTTGAATGCAGATCGAAGCATACAATTTGCTCTTTTTTTTCTTCTGTTTTATTTTTTTCTTCTTTCTTGTGGTTCTTTCTATTGGTTCTAATTCTTCTTTACAACATGACTAATGTGAAAATATGTTTAGGAATGCATATGTAGAGCCTATATCAGATTGCATGCCGTCTTGGGGAGGGAGGCTGGAATGGAGGGGGAGAAAATTTAAAACTCAAAAGCTTATGGAAGTGAATGTTGAAAACTAAAAATAAATTATATATGGCAGGGACAGAGAGTGAAGGTACATGGCAGGGACACAGTTTTCAATTAATGTAGGTCATCACCTATTAAACGTAAGCTCATTGAGGTCAGAGATTGTTTTTGTTTGTATTTGTATCCCCACAGCTTAGTGCAAAGCTTGGCATAAAGAAAGTGTTTAATAACTTACTTCCATCCAAGTGTGTATTGTTATTGAGATACCACTCTGTGCACTGTATTCTTCCCTCCTCCCCCCCGGCATATTTTACTTTGCCACCTATGTGTTTAATACTCTTATAGTCCCTTCAGTCTGGAATATTGTCCTTCTTATTCTTCTAGGGATGAATTTCTCTTCTTTCTTTGAAGTCCAATTCAGATGTCCCCTCCTCCATGAAGCTTTCCTATCAGTAGTGACCTTTTCCCTTAGACTTCACATAGCATAAAAAACAAACAACCTCCGCCCCACCCAAGCCCTCTTTAATTCTCACATCATGCATTAGTGTGTATTGTAGTTATCTTTATATGTCCCTGTCCCCTTAAATTTTATGTTTCATGAGGACAGGGACTATGTTGAATCAAAAATTTATATCTGTCTTAACACTAGACCTTTGAAAGAACCTTTTGAGAAAGAGGAATCATATATATATATATATATATATTCAAGGGTTGGCATGATAGTAAGGCTTCAGTGTGTAATAAACACTTAACACATTTTT
Source organism: Phascolarctos cinereus (assembly GCF_003287225.1). Classification (NCBI taxonomy): domain Eukaryota; kingdom Metazoa; phylum Chordata; class Mammalia; order Diprotodontia; family Phascolarctidae; genus Phascolarctos; species Phascolarctos cinereus. The sequence continues at coordinate 170,962,117 of NW_027555514.1, forward strand.
TTTGATTAAGATAAAAAACATAATGATACGTTTTACAGGATGTGAATCATGTGTATTGTGCATAATTTTGTATGATGCCCTTGATAACCTTTTAAATACAAATTTATGACTATAAATGAAAAAAGGTAAAAAGAAAACCCTAAATATATACTATTAATAATAATAAAATTACTAGCAACATAATTGGATAGAAAGTAGATAGTGATACAATCTATAATTAGCAGCAAAATTAGCAAGCAAATACAAAACATTAGTAGTATTAACACTGGCAAGAACATGTTGCTTTGTAATACTATCATTGCCAGTATCTGATATGTATAGTTTTCTCTGCAGTGCTTTTGTTACAAGTATGAAGCACTAAATATTTCTCCTAAAGTATATGTTTTTTTTTTCTGGCAGTATTCTTCTTACCAGCAATTGCATGAACAAAAAAAATCTGAAAAGTTTTTTAAAGTCTTATATGACCATATGAAGGCTGCCCAGAAAGAGATACGATCAACTGTGACAGTGAATACCATAGACTTAGGCAGCAAGAAGAAGGATGATGACAGTGATCTAATAGCATCTAGTCCAAGAATAAGAGGTAAAGATGAGTTTCAGTCATGTGTATATTACAATAATATAATAATGTGTGTGTGTATATGTGTGTGTGTGTGTGTGTGTGTGTGTGTGTGTGTGTGTAGGTATATGTAGTGCATATTGCAGGGAACAGGAAAAGGGAATAATTGGATTTAAGGGAGGGAAGAGAGTGAGAGCTCTTGAGCTACGTACTTGTGATCCATATCTTGGTCACATCTTGCAAAACATTACCACAATCAGGAATATTCATAGTTAAATCATTGTACTCCTGAAATGCATACTTGAATTAGTACTGTGGAGCTAAATTTGAGAAAAGAAACCATCATTATGGATACTAGTGACTCGAATGTTATATAACATATTGAAATATAATTAATATATGCCATATTTCAAATGACCATTTTTAATCAGCTCAAATTTAACCATCTTATTAATAAAGCTGTTTGTGAAAATCATGTGCTTATATATATAACAGTGATTATAAGTTCTACACTGTGCTATAAAGGTTTTTGTTATTTGAGATGATATGGAGGAAGGAAATGATATTGAAACCCAAAACAAGTCATGTTTTGAAGTTTGCCACATTTTGTTCTTCCATTTATTTTTATATATGTCTGCTGACATGTATAACATGTTTGGGAATGTTGAGCCCTTTTTTTTTCAACTTGGAGAATCTATAATTTATGATTATAATTTGTGTTCCATTTGAATTTCAGTTGATTTTTGTTTTCAAAGAAGACTTGGGTGCCATGATAATTTCCTTGTTTTTAACATGTTTTTCTATTTTCATTATGCAAGGTGAAATTATCCCAGTAAGAATAAGAGAATTATTTTGTTTTCAGTAAGAGATCCATCTTTGCATTTAAAAGAGGGAATGAAAGGACAGTTAACAGAAGCATCTTCAGCAACATCCAAAGCATACTGTGTATATCGAAGAGAAATGGATCCAGAAATAGATCTTATGTGCACAGGAACAGATGCTGGAAATACAGATGAAAAGAGTGCTGATGAAGTAACGATGACCCCTACTATTGCAATCATGCAACCGATTCTGAGATTTCTTCAACTACTTTGTGAGAATCACAACCGAGAACTACAGGTATGATGTCCTGTCATCTGAACCAATAAGTGGATTGTATTGTGCTTTAAAAATCTTAGACTAGAATATACAGTTTTGTAACTTAAATGTGAGTAAAAGTCAGAAAGTGATCAAATGTTGAAAGAACCTGATTCTGCTTGTTATGTGGAGAAAAGAGAGAAAGCTTTCATAATGAACCAATATGAATGGTTTTCCTTTAGGTGGGGGTAAAGAGAAGGGATCTAAAAATAAGGATTTTCTTAAAATGAATTAGTAAAAACAGCTTTCTATAGTGTACTTCTTTTTCTTTAACCTACATCAGAACTAATTTGGCCATAGAATACTTCAGGATTTTAAAAATTTTGACAGAACCCATAAATTCGGTCTGAAGGCAATCTGGAGGTATTTAATATCCTCTGCAATGAAAAAAGGGGCCAGGGAAATTTCAGAGAAAAGTAGATGAAACCAAACCTATTTTTCTACCCGTAAATGCTATCTAATGTACATGTCTGGTAATAAATAATTTTTATTTAATATTTTAGAGGGGGAAATATTGATAGCACTAAAATTTTCTCATGGAACCTACATCAAACAGAACATTGCTGGGAAATTCTGGCCTAGAAATGTCTCTTTCAAACTATGTTCTCTGTAAATTTTGGAAATAGTGACATTTAGAAATACTTATTCTAAGAGTATTAGTAATATTAAACAACATTTGAGGCAAGAATTTGTAGAAATCTAAAATATTTGGACATTCCTGAATAATTAGCCATTTGATACACCTCTGCTATTGATGCTTTTTGAGATGAAGAGTATGGAGAAATGAAAATGAATGTGGCAGTGATTCTTTTTACTTATTTGTATTACTTTGATTTCAGAACTTCTTGAGGAATCAAAACAACAAAACAAATTATAACCTTGTTTGTGAGACTCTTCAATTCTTAGACTGCATTTGTGGAAGTACAACTGGAGGACTGGGTCTGTTGGGGTTGTATATCAATGAGAGGAATGTAGCTCTAGTCAACCAGACCCTGGAGAGTTTAACTGAATATTGCCAAGGACCATGCCATGAAAATCAGGTAACTATAAAACATAGCCCCAAGCTTAAAAGAAGTTATGACTGACTTATGAGCTAAAGAAGCAAGTTACTGAGCAAATCAATTATTTGTGTACTTTTAAAAGTGATTTTTCTTTCCCTTGGCCTCATCAGACCTTCCGCCTTTCCTATCTGAACATACAAATACTGAATTATAGACAAATGAATGCTTTACCATGTTATTTTTTAATTTGACTTTAAAGGAAAATTCCCATGAACCGGTGTCAGATAAAAATTCAATTCTTTGGAAGAAGCAAGGTTTCTTTGCCTTTCTTTGCTTTTCTTTTTTATGGTTTTTTTTCAAAAATTTGGAACAGGCTCTCTTTGGCTCTTTGAATCAGACACTTTGAGTATCCTACAGTGTTCTTCCAAGGCAAACTTTAGCCTTTCTTCCAAAATGACTGGCCCTGATTCAGGTCTCTAGTCAGATATCAGGGATTCACTGTAAGAGTACAGAAGGTACACACAGGGGAAGGAAAGAAAAGGGGAGAGAATGATCTCATGACACCCGGGCATGTACCCAGAGACTTCAAGATGCACTTAAGCATTTTAGAGTTATAATAATGAATGTGGAACTCTGAGATGTGATCTCGCACCAAAATGTCTTTAAAGACTTTTCATAGGTTTTTGTAAAAACGCGAAAGTTATAAGAGGAACTTATAAGAGCAAACATTAATGTTTGAAATGGAAAAATAAATGAAAAAAATTTTATTATAAAAAAGAATTTTAATATAGCAATTGCTGTTGCCTATATACTGAGCAAAATCTTCATCTATGTTGTGTATATAGAACTCCCAAAAGAAGTCTGGGAGCTTTGCCTGGTATTTTTTCTAATTTTAATTTTCCTATATAACTAATACAAAAAAACCAAAACCAAAACAAAACACAAACACAAAACCACAAACAAAAATGCAAAACTAAAACTAAAAGCAAAAACCATAAGAACACTATGTATTTTAAATTTAACAAAAACTTTACAATGAGGAAATGGATGATGTCATGGGTTCAGTTATATGGTAGGTCAGACCATGTGCATACTTACATAGCCTGTCTCTCTCTTGATATAAAACGTTTAACATAGCAACAGCTCTAATATCTATCATACTTTGATGCTAGGTGCCACTATCTATCACATAGTCTATTTAAACTTGAATACTCCTTATGTTTAGGTTCCCAAAAGTTCTGTGAAATAAAATTAATTCCACATAATTTTGTTATAGTAACTTAAATATTTGTTGAAAGAATATTTGATAAGTTCCTCAGCTTTGAAATTCTATACAGTTTACTTAAAAATGGTATCTATAGAACATGGAGTAAATAGGGCTTTTAGATTTCATAGGGATTAGATCTGCAATTTCAGTGGTGTAGAGAACTCACAAATCAGGAAATTCTACCACAGAAGGTAAGTGTCTTCTCTGGAATTTTTAATCTTAAAAGAGTTGCCTAGAGCATTGAGAAGTAAAATGACTTACCCTACATGCCAGTTATGTGTCAGAGGCAGGAATTGAAACCAGGTCTTCTTGACTTAAAAGCTAGCTTTTTATCCACTATGCCCCACTGCCTATTTAGAGATTCTGTATTATACATTGCTTAGAGAATCACTATATTGAAAAGTGAATGTTATTTCTTAAACATTTTGTTTCCTAGACTTGTATTGCTACTCATGAGTCTAATGGCATTGATATCATCATTGCACTGATATTGAATGACATAAACCCTCTTGGTAAATATCGCATGGATTTGGTGTTGCAGCTAAAGGTATCTAAAATTTTATACTTAGTAAAGAAAGAAAAAGAATTCTAAATATAAATTATCATGGAAAGTTGAGGTCCACAAAAGCCATTTTCTAATAGATGGTCAAAGGAAATTAACAATCAATTCTTAAAAGAGAAATTACAAAACATTAACTAGCATACAAAAAATTATTATAAATCACAAATAACAAGAAAAATGCCAATTAAAATAACTCTGAACTTTCACCTCACCTAGCAAATTGGCAAAGGTAAAAGATTAAATCATCTCTATCAAAGAGAATGAAGGCAGCCAATTACACTAAACTATTGTTGGAGCTATGAATTGGTATATGCATTCTGAAAAACAATTTAGAATTATGCAAAAAAGGGGGCTAAACTGTTCATATCCTGTGATCTAGAGATTCCACTGTTGGTTTATTCTTCCAGGAGGTGAAATATATAAATGTATTTCCTTTGTTACCATAGATACCAAATATAACAGGACTTTTTTGTTGTAGCAAAGAATGGGAAGCAAAATGAGTGCTCATCTGTTAGGAAATGGCTAAACACATTGGGGCATATGAATATAATACAATATTATAGTGTATAAGAATGCTAAATATAATGAATATGGAGAAAATTGGAAGAATTGTAGGAGCTGATGTAGGGAGAAGGAAATAGAACTAGAAAAACAGTATATACAATACAAGCGCATAAGTAAAAAAAAAAAGCAAAAATCAGTTGAACGCTGTATTGTTATAATTATCATACTTGCCCCCAGATAAGAGAGGAATAAATGTACCTCTCTCCATTGTTGGAGAGATAGGGAGACAATGGGGGTAGAATCTTGCTTATGCTGTTGGATATAGTCACTGTTAAATGATTTTGCTTAACTTTTTTCATTGTTGTTATAGGGGAAGTTTAACTAGTAGTGGGTGTGAGTAGGTAGCGAAGTCGTTGAGGGAAGTATACACAGGATGACTCTGAGGTTAAAATAAAAGATAGAAATAAAGCTTTTTAAAAAATTTGGTGCTACACTTTTCAAATGTGTTGCAAAAAATCAAGTATTGCTGTATTTTTAGCTGCAAGATTGATAGAAGTAATCTAAGTACAATATGTAAGCTGCTGTTAACATCAAGTAAGATTTGAAGCAATGTTCATTTTGATGATGTTTTATTTAATTTAATTATGTAGAGAAGAACAAGAAACCCAAACATTAACTGATCCTTTCACCTTTTCGCTTAGATTATCAAGTCTAATATCAACTATATCATCATTAATTAGAATATGTAAAAGTCCTTTATTTTAGTTTTATCACTCTCTATGTCCTATCGAGTTGCTGTCTTTCACTTTAGATCACATTCATCCCAAATACCATTAGTAATTTTACATATTGACTTTTCAATGATGTCTTTAAAGCAAGCCATTAAAACACTTGCCAGCAATAGGATCTGTCATGACTCAAATAGCAGAGCAAATAATATTTTTTCTTTATCTGATTGTTGAGACTATACAAATGAATGTGTGCAAGAAGCCATGTACTCATATTTAGGAATTTATGTTTTAGATAAACAAAGTAAATCCTCAAATGTAGACCAAGAGTGGGGAACCTGTGGCCTCAAGGCCACATGTGGACTTCTAGGTCCTTGAGTGCAGCCTTTTGATTGAGTCCAAGTTTTGCAGACCAAATCCTGTGTTCTGTGAAGTTTGAATTCAGTCAAAGGGCCACACTTGAGGCCCTAGATAGCCACATATGGGCTTAAAGCTGCAGGTTCCCCACCCCTGCTATAGACTCTTTCATATGTAAAAATTTTACTAACTCTCTAAATGGAAAGTTTTTTCCATATAATAAAAATGATGAATGTAAAATAAGGTATACACACAGTAGGGTGGCCAGGTGTCACAAAAAATTGAGTACTGGGCTCAGAGTCGGGAAGACACATCTTCCTGAGTTCAAATTTGACCTCAGACACTTATTAGATGTAAAACACTGGGCAAGTCACTTAACTTTACCTCAGTTTCCTCATGTGTAAAATTAGCTGGAGAAGGAAATGTCAAGCCATTCTAGTATTTTACAAGAAAACACCAAATGGGGTCATGAAGAATTGGGACACAACTGAAAATGACTGAACAACAACAAAAACACACACTTTTGTAATTTATCTAGGGAGGCATGATTGGAAGAGCACCAGAGAGGCCAGGGTTTGAATACTACATCTGAGGCCACTAACTTACTTTTGCTTTGGAAGGACCCTTCACCTTTCTTCTCCATCTACAAAATGAGGGAATTTTAACAAACCTTTAAACTCTAATAGCTGCCCATCTTCAGTAGTAAGTAAGGTATATATTGTGTAAGGAATAATGAATTTGCAATTAGAAGATTTGGACTTGAATCCAAGTTGCTTGCAGTACTACTTGCTAGACTTTGAGAAAGACATCTAACCTTTCTTAGCCTTTATTTCCTCTTATGACAAATAATAAGTTTAGATTAAATGTTCTTTCTAACTTTAAATCAGTGGTCCTATAATTAGGGAATGGGTTGAATTTCACTCACATAAAGATTTAACTCATATCCTTGACTGGATTAGCACTTTGACTTGATTATTTAATTAATTAACTGCTTGTACTTATGTAAAATGCAACTCAATTTAGATTCCTAGTAGAATCTTTTACATTTCACTCTAAAATTAAGTTTATAAAAAAATTATGGACACTGGTTTTATAATTCCCCATCATATTATATACTTCAACAGCTCCATGTTTTGAAATATTTTAATTATCATAAGGTAAATGCAGAAAACACTGAATAATATACTTGAATATCTCATAGATCTGTGCTTACACTAGTAATAGATACTGTCCTGATGTTGATCCTATTCCCTCTGTGCCTTAATAGATCTTTATGAGTTACTGTGACTGAAAAAGTTCATAATCAGATGGTCTACCTTCTTACAGTAAATTTCTTTTAACTTTATGGTTGGTCCTCAGACTACATGCATAACATATGTAATCTATAATTGGGATGATACTCAAAATGTTGACAGCTTTTATTTTACTGGTAAAACTTTTCATAAACAAGAGTTACCTTCATACCATGATGTCCCTTACAGAAGAACTTTTGTGAAATGTTGAAAAATGTATCAGTCCAAAATGACATATAGGAGTATCTATAGTGAAAGAATCAGTTTATATATAATTTTTAGGAATATATACATATATATATATATAATACAAAATAGATACATCTATAATAGAAAGTCTTTAGATTGAATTTACAATTTATAAAGTACAATTTTCCATGTAACTATAGTAAATACTTTAAAAAACAGTCTTCTAAGGTTATACACATATTTGCTGAGATGTAGAGTCGTGAGGGATACATGATTTGTATTTACAAATGTTTAGTGTTTCACAGATAATCGTAATAAAATACTCTCAGGTAGTAGCAATGTCACATGTTGTTAAGGTGTTATCATTCCACCAATTGCACTATGCCAAGCCTCAGCCTTAGATCATTTTTGTCAACCCATCACAAAGGTGACATTTTGCCTAATAATATTTACTTCTGAGGTTTTTTATCCATAGCTTACTGCATCTTACTGCTTATACTTGTGTTATAAGCACAATTTTATTATTTAAATATACACTTCATCCTCATTTAAATTTTTTTAACTTAATATTAACAATTTTAAATTTAAATTTAATTTAAATAGATGGAGCATGTTATAGTGAATAGAGTCCTGTGCCTGGAGTAAGGAAAGCTTGGTTTAAAATCCTGCCTCTAATAATTACTAGCTTAATGACTCTGGACAAGTCACTTAGTATCAATGTACCTCAAGTAACAACTTAAGACTTATAGGATGGTTGCATTGGTGGAAAGTCCCCACTCTGGGAGTGCTCCCTTTGAACAAAATCACAGATCCTTTGTGTAATATTTAAAAATTGATATTTGAAATAATTTTCTGAATTCTTCACAATAACATTCTGTAACTCCATTATTAATCCTACCCACCTACCCAGTCTGCAACTAGTGTACTCAGTTTGTTAGATTTCATTCATAATGGTATAGTTTGATATAAATTATGATCATGGAATTAATAACAACAATGGCACTTCACCTTCATTCTGCAGTTTACATTTTCTTCATAAAAATGTTTGAGGTAAATAGTACAAGTATTGTTATATATGTTTTACAGTCAGGAACCAAAGATTCAGGAAAAAAAGGTAAGCTACCCTTTCTGTGGTCCAAGATAACCCAGGTAGTAAATGACAGAGCTTTGACTCCAACCTAAGTCTTCTGATTTTGAGTGTGGGGCTTTCTTCTCTCCAGCTTCAGTCTTGTCCACACCATATCCTACAGGACACTTTAGACACTGGACTGCTGCTTGCCATTGGTCACAAGAGAATATGCATAGACCAGCACAGATCCATCACCCCTAATCCAGAAATAACTAAAACACATGAATTCTTCCTGATCGTTTTTTTGTTTGTTTGTTTGTTTTGCTGAGGCAATTGGAGTTAAGTGACTTGCCCAGAGTCACATAACTAGTGAGTGTTATGTGTCTGAGGTCAAATTTGAACTCAGGTCCTCCTGACTTCAGGGCTGGTCCACTCCAGAGCTCTATCTACTGCGCCCCCTTTCTGCTGCTGTTTATTGTTCTTTTTCTTATTTTCATTAACATTGTATGATCTAGAATAAGATGGTTGGGCAATACTTAGACATAGAAATGATTCTGAATTAATCTAGTATGTTAAAGTGAAACAGTTTTAAGCAAAAACTCCTTTATATTTCAGGGGTGTGGGGATGGTTAGCAGAGAGAAATTTGCTTAATATAAAATGGACTGGAAAATTTTTTTCATCTTTAAAATGGCTTTAGTGATTTGTAGAGACAATTTAAAGGCATTTTAAACTTATTTCTCTCTGTTTCCAATCAAGACTGTGCATAGGATGGAATGTTTACATCACTTATGAATCTTTTGTAGGAATGTCATTTTATAGAAGGAATGTTTTACTCAACTTGTCTTTATTTGCCATTTTAATATTGTATGAAAATGGTTAGTATTATTGAAAAAAGTGACTTCCTACCTGCCTGAAATATTAAAACATTTGACCTCTCTTTATTGCATTTGAGTTCTCTATACATACAAACTTTTTGATGACAGTAGTGTGAGCTAGGTACTTATAAACTTGGTGGGAGATGTCCCAGGTGGCACTCGAGATGTTACAATATCAGCCCATATTTGTCTTGTAGCCCTGTTTTCTGCAGCTACAGAAAAACAGGCTATCAATTAACTGGTGAGAGAGTATAATATTTAATTTGTTCACCTGAAGGCATTACATGTATATCATCAGTCAGGTGTTATCAGAGAATATCTTACTCTGTGCATGTGCAAGTTTTCCCAAAGTATGCTTTTCTGCCACTGCTCACTAGAGGGTGCTGGCTGCAAGTTCTACGCCCTCTCCTCCTGTGGATACAGTTTGATCAGTTTAATTACCTTTGCTAGCTGCGTTCAAAATTTAGGTTAAGGAAAAAGGAATGAAATGTTATTCTGAAATATGAGAATTAAGAAATATTTTTATATGGCTTTCTCATTTGCTCTGCCCCCACTCCACACTTGGGAAATCTCTTACTCAGCATTGACCAGTCTCATTCATTAGACAAAGGTGATTAACTTTTCAGTGGCTACGTGGTTTATTAAATAACAAATTTAAAAGGATTCTTGCATAACAAAACTGAATAAATTTCTTTGCCCACTCACATCCTCCCTCCCTCCAACTTTTCCTGGGTGATTAAAGGATTAAGAGGAGGAGTTCCTGGTTTACTGGCCCTAGCTGCTTCTCCACAATTAGAAAAGAGGAAAAGCCTCAGGTGGTTTGAATTGGCCTTTCAGCTGATATCACTATCAGGTTTTACAGAAGCTGGCAGTCTGGTTCCTTCTGCAATACTGAGAACAGTGGCCTGTCTTGTCATGGAAATATTGGGTTCTGCACTGTCACTCAGACAATACAGCTTTCTAGGATCTGTTCCGTCTTGTCTTTTGATATTTCCTACTTGGGATACAGCCACAGTAATGCCACAGTAAGCAGTAAACAGCGAACAAAAAGTGACCATCCATGGCTACCCAGAAGCACGGAAAGAATGGCATACAAGATGGGGAAAAAAAGGAAATTTGGGGGGATTTAGGGAAATGTATGTTCATACTTTTTTTGGTCATTTTCCCTATTTCCTAATGATTTATTTCTCTCAGTCCGTTTCCAGGGATGTATGAATACCTGCTACATTTTGAAATTTCCAGTTAGGATATTTGATTCATAAGACATCCATAAACAAATTTGTGAAACAAAAAGAAATATAAGGGCTATTTCACTGTCTTATTAGGCAAACTCATTGACTGCTTTAACTGAAGTGCCAAAGTTATTTGATGTCTGTGACAACTCCTTGAGATAACCATAATGTTAACAATCACGATTTTATTTTCTACTCTATGAGTTCAGGATGACTTAGAAGGCTAATGAATATATGAGATATATATATATATATATATATACACATATATATATATGTATATATAATTATAGTTAATTTTTTTAAAAGACCACTTTATATAATACATCTTTTCCATAAAACACTTTATAATTACCTATTAATTTTATTGTCATAATAAAAAGGAGTCACAAAAGCTACTTAGAAAATAGCATTGTAAAAGAAAGAATATTTCATTTGTATGCATTACACAAAGCCAATTTTGTATTTGAATCACATTTCTTCAATATTTAAAATATCCTTTATAATGTTTCCCAGTTTGTTACTTTTACTTTGTATTGTCATTAATGTGAAAATTGCTGTTTAAAGATGCAAGACAAAAGAAATGAGCAGTTTAAAGTTTTTTCAGATAAAAAATATTGCTCTCCACAATCTCAGTTAAAACAGTTGCAGAGAATCATTAATCCATGAAATAGTTTTAAAATTCACATTCACTTGGTCTGTATCTTTAGAACAATGCCTCTAAGCTTTTGCTGGCGATTATGGAAAGCAGACATGACAGTGAAAATGCGGAGAGGATTCTTTTTAACATGAGACCAAGGGAACTGGTAAGAAAACTTTTGAATATCCATGATAATCTTGATTGGGATAAAAGGAATGGCTTTAAAAACAAACAAATAAAAGGTTTTGGAAGGACTGTTTATTTAGCTTAATAATGCTGTCGGAGTTCAATGCTGTGTCCTGTCAGGAGAGTACTAATTCATGCAAAACACTTTAAAGGACAGCATTCATGATTTCATCCTTGATGACTTCATTATTTTTATTCATTTTATGCTTTTCTAAAATAGTTTTTTAAATGTTATCTGGTTTCTATTTCTTTTTTGTCAGAAAAAAATTTCTACCTGAATTTGATATTAGCAGTGTTTTTGAGAGTATCAGAAATGTTTGCACTGAAAAATATTGCATTTACATTGTCTTTGTAAAAAAATGAAAAAAGTGCTACCATTTCAACAGTTAAACATTGTGAGATTCTTGGCTAAAAGGAGAATTAAAGTACATCATTAGGGCAGCCTAGTTCTTGAAATTAATTCCAGCCTATAGCAAATCCTGGCAAATGTTGCTACACTGGAAAACCATCCAACAGTGATTGTATTTTGTCTTTGGAGAATCAACCTAAGTAAATACAGAGAGGCTTATAAGCAACCACAGGAATTTGTGAAAACTTTCTGGTAAGACATGGAAGAGTTACAATCTGTATCATTGGAGAGTTGAAGATACCTATACTGATGAAATGACTGCTCTTTTGAAAAGATATTAGAGGTATTTGTGTACAAGTCATCTTTTCCTACTAGATTATATACTCCTTGAGGGTAGATTGTCTCATTTCATCTTTGTTGTATTTCCAGTTTCTAGAATAATGCCTTGCACATCATAGGTACTTAATAAATATTTGTTGAATGGAACTCAACTAATTAGAGGACAATTATATAGGTCAAGTGGCCTACTTGTTATCCCTTGGCTTTTTACTGCTGAAAGAGAATCTCTTTTATGAATTGCCAAAAAAGAATATTTCTAGCTGGTATATTAAATAGACTTCATGCATAACAAATGTTATTGTAAGTCATTAGAATTTAGTGGCACCAAGTGAATCAAGTACCACTGGGAATGGTACTTAGTCTCCAGGTTAAGCCTGGAATCAGGAAGACCTGAGTTTAAACCTAGCTTCACACACTTACTAACTGTGTGACCTTGGAAAAGTCACTTAACCTCTGCCACAGTTTCCTCAGTGTAAAAAGGAATAGTAACATCATCTACCTTGTTGGGTTGTTGTGAGCATCAAATGATATAATATTTGTAAAACATACTTAGCATAGTGCTTGGCACATAGTAGGTGCTCTATAAATACTTATTCCCTCTTAAGATATTTGATCCTATGTACAGTCAACTGGAATCTTCCGCTGGATATCAGCAATAGCCACACTGTTTCCTTACACCTTGACTCCTTCTCTACAGGCTAAAAATGGCTTTTAGTAGTTGAAGTGTACAGATGGAGTTGTGGCTTGTTTCTGCATCACTCATCAAGTCAAGTCAACAAACATTTATTAAGCACTTACTTTGTGTTTGGAACTGTACTAAGTTCTGGGAATATATTATAAGCATAAATATAGTTGTGTTCTGAAGGAATTTACATTCTAGCAGTAGAAGACAACACACCCACCCACAAAAAGCTAAAAGAAGAGGGGAAGGAAGAAGGGATCTTCCTCTACCATGTGAGAATATGGTAAAGAAAGTCCACAGTTAGGAACAGAGCTTGGAGAAGAATGAAGACATGGCTGACTTGAATGTTTTCCTTAAAAAAGAGGCTCTGAGAGGAAACAGCCATTCAGACAAAGAAGCTATTGGGACTGAGTTTACTTCCAGTGTAAGAAATCCAGGGGTAAAGTGAACTTCCAGGATGAAAAGGTATCTATGATATAATAGAAAAAGTCCAGAAAGACAAGAATGGAGACTGGAGAGGAACAGTAAATTAGGCTTCAGATTCTCTTTATTTGTGTTTTGTTTTTTGGAATTTTGTCTACTATTGAAATCCAAAGTCAGGGCAAATTTTTTTAGATAAAAAAGAAGGAAAACTCTATGATAAAGTATATTCATTATTTAAACAAAAATTGTCTCAATGGAATTTTTTTATATTAGATTCTTCTTATGTTTTTTGAACCTCAAGAAATCTTCCAAATTTTAATTTGGATCACTCCTTGTAAGCAATTTAAAATAAATTTTATTGTATGTTACTTTCCAGTATATTTATTCACAATATTGACTTCCTTGAAAGGTGGATGTCATGAAGAATGCCTATAACCAGGGTTTGGAATGTGACCATGAAGATGATCGTGGAGATGATGGCATTTCACCAAAAGATGTTGGACATAATATTTACATTCTGGCCCATCAGGTAACTCTTTTTTTTCCCTTTGGTTTCTTTGATAGTCAGTAGAAGAGGAATGTATTCAAGAGATGTTGCAAAGGTGAAAATGACATGCCTTAACAACATATTGGATTTGGAGGGTAAGAGATAGTAAGCAGTCAAGGATAACACCCAAGCTGGGAACCTGAAGGAGAGATTGGCTTTGCCCTCTGCAACAATAGGTAAAGTAGGTGGGGCAGGTTTAGGGGGAAAAATAAAGTTCAGCTTTGGACTTGTTGAGTTTAAGATGTCTACTAGATATCTAGTTTGAGATATCTAAAAGGCAGGTGGAGATACAAGATTGTAGGTCAGCAGAGAGTTTGAGGTAGCATTGGTAGATTTAAAAATCATCAGCATAAAGAAAGTAATTACATTCATGGAACATCATGAGATCACTAAGTGAAGTAGTAGAGAGGGAGAAGAGAAGAGGGCTTAGGACAATACCTTGTGGGACACCTATGGTTAGAGGTTGTGATCTAAGTTAGGATCCAACAAAGGATACCAAGAAGGAACAATCAGGTAGGTAGAAGGAGAACCAGGAGAGAGTGGGGTGCTGAAAATCTAGAGAACATCAAGGAGAGGAGAGTGATCAACAGTGCCAAAGGCTTCAGAGAGGCCAAGGAGAATGAGGATTGAGAAAAGGACATTGGATTTGGCAACTAAGAGAGCTTTGGTAACTTTGGACAGAACAGTTTTGGTAGAACAATGAGGTTGGAAGCTGTATTTCAAAGGTTTATGAAAAGAATTAGGGGAGAGAAAATGGAAGAACTTACTGTAGATGGCCTTTTCAAGGAGTTTAGCCACAAATGGCAGAAGACAAAGGATGAGAGTTATCAGTGGTGGAAGGGTCAAGTGATATTTTTTTGAGAATGGAAGAGATATGGGCATGTAGTAGGCAGTAGTGAATGAATCAGTAGACAGAGAAAGATTGAAAAGAAGTGAAAGAGTAGAGATGATGGAGAGGACAATCTGTTGGAGGAGACAGGATGGAATGAAATTATTTGAACAGGTAGAGGGGTTAGCCTTGGTAAGGAGTAAGGCCACTTGCATCATGTGAGATAAAGGTGAAGGAAGAGATAGTACCAGAAGACATATGAGTGATATGAGATGAGAAAGAGGGATATCATGGTGAATGGCCTTAATTTGTTCTGTAAAATATGAGGAAAGTTTCTCAGCTGAGAGGGTGGGGAGAGGGGAAGCCACGAGAGGTTTGAAGGGGGATGAAAATTTTGGGAAGAGCCACTGGGCAGGGTGGAATAGTGGAATTCCTTGATGTCATGAGAACAAAGGACAAACTACAACCTGTGAGTAGTCAGAGCTGCCTGAATGGGGACCCAGCTGGCCAGTTCCAGTTGGGCAACTCAGCTCATCCTCTCCTCTCCTCCCCTCCCCCCACTCCCCTCCCCTCTTTTGGCCAGCAACCCTAAGAGTCTTCCCCTCTATTTTTTTTTTTTTAGTAAAGGGGCCATTCCTTGACTCATTTCTTAAAGAGGCATATTCACTGAATGGGTGTTGTCTCGCTCAAAGTGAGAACCTGAAAAGATCTTGGCTTAAAAGAGCCAAGGTCTCCTACTGCATCCTGAGCTATCTCCAGTCATCCTGACTGATATCTGAACACTGGACCTAGATGGCTCTAGAGGAGAAAGTGAAGCCTGTGACCTTGCACATCCCTCCCTCACTCAAATCAAAGTCAATTGCAAGTCATGTCTTCATCTCCCTGATGTCATGGTCCTCTTTAAAAACAAGGAACAAATCACAACCACAGCCTATATTCAAGTAAAACTCCCATATGAATAGATCCACTACTTTCAATGAGAAAAGGTTCAAATAGGAATTAACAAAACTCAGCAAAAACAAGACTA
The DNA here is from genome assembly GCF_003287225.1 of Phascolarctos cinereus. NCBI lineage: Eukaryota > Metazoa > Chordata > Mammalia > Diprotodontia > Phascolarctidae > Phascolarctos > Phascolarctos cinereus. The sequence continues at coordinate 170,977,912 of NW_027555514.1, forward strand.
ACGTGATGAATTTGCTCCAGCTGACTCTGAATGTTAGTGCAGTTATGATTATTTAATATGATAAGCAGAAGTTTGTCAAATTTGAGTTGGTATGTGTTGAGTCTCAACTGGTAATAGTGGATTTACCACTGTTACTGCCATGTCATCAGCCAGCATAGGCTTATGATAGAGATGAGATTTGTTTATATGTTTTAAAAAATTGAGACATTCTCTAGCCTCAAAGACCTCAAATTTTACTTAGACGCCATGCTATTCTCTTATAAATTACTTTGTGTTCTCTTTATTTACATGCATATCTTATCTACCTTCCAAACTGATTCTTCCATGACCAGAATCCAGGCCTATCTGGACTTTGCTTAGAGTAGTACTGTGCACACAGTGGGAACTTAATAACTGTTAAATTGGGGGCAGCTAGGTGGAGCAGTAGATAGAGCACCAGCCCTGAAGTCAGGAGAAGCTGAGTCCAAATCCAGCCTCAGACCAAACACTTGACACTTGCTAGCTGTGTGACCCTGGGCAAGTCACTTAACCCCAATTGCCTAAAAATTTTTTTTAAAAATGTCAGTAACTGTTAAGTTGAATTCCTAAATTTAAGATGAATTTTCTGCGAGATGAATTTTTTCCACTTTTCATGAACATTAATCATTTTTAGTACATGAAAATAGACCATTGGGCTGGATGCTATTTTAACATGACTTTTTTATTTCTCTGTGTTGGGTGGGGCAGGAATGCGCTGGGCAGGATATTACATTCGGTTTCTTGAGAGGCAAATCATTGTTGCCTAGTTCTTTTATTGTCATTGCTGCTTAAGTTGTTCTTTAACCCCACTAGACATAGTAGCAATGAATTGTGGTTATATGCTTTATTGAATGGTCTGAAATTACCATGGGTAGAAATGTTAATATAGATGAGGAGAAACTTCATTGTTTGTGGAGTATGTATTGAACCCTTTGCCTCCTGACTTGCAGTTGACCACAAAGCTCTGTTGGTTTTGCACAGTTCACTAATTCCAAAACCTAGATTCAACTTCCTCTCTTTAAGAAAAAATGAACTTTTGTGCAGACAGTTTATTCTGGTGTACTGAGGCTTTCGATTTTTGTAGTACTTTTTAAATGACAGTGAGAGAGTTCTGCATTTTTCTACCACTACATCCTTTTCTCCCCTTCCTGTGAGTGATCTTACCAGAAACAAATAATGCTTCTTGTAAGTCTGGTTGGATGTGCCTAAAACTATAAATGAGCCACAAGGGAAGATTTAAAGTCGCACTGTTGCAACGTGAGACAGAGAAATTCATTAAAACACAGAGAGTTGTATCTTCTTGATTTGTTTTTTCTCCTTATTGTCTTCTTTTTTACCTTTCCTTTCTTCTTTCTTACCCTTTTTACCTCTGTTTTGTCAGTTCAGTTTTTTCTCTATTTCTTCTCTTTTATCTTTCTTCTTGTCCTCCCTTCAGTAAAGATACTTTTTCTTCTAATGTAGCAGAGAATGCTGACCATATTCAGGGTGTTTGGTAAATATTAAGTAGTTTTGTTCTTCTGATCTTAAACTCATTGCCACATAGTCTTTATGAGAAAAATCTTCAGAATGATCAAGGACTTCCTTCATGGAAGGTATGAAAAGAGAGCAGATAGGCTTTTATATATGCTGTTATACTGGAGACCATGCAATAACACATTTGTTATTATTATTGTTATTAGTAGTAGTAATAATAACTGATAGTGTTTTAATATTTGCAAAGTTCTTTTAAAGAATTATATACTATTTAAGCCCCATAATAACCCTATGAGGAGAGCACTGCAAGAATTTTTACTCCATTTTCAGCTGAGAAAACTGAGATTAAATTATTCGCCCATGGTCATAGAGCCAATAAGTATTGGAGATGGGATTTAAATTCACATCTTTCTGATTCAAAGTCTGACGTACTGTCCACTATGCCACATTCCTGTGCACGTGATTTTTCAACAATCTTTTTTGTTTTGACTCACACACACACAAAATAATAGACAACATTTCCATACACAGCAGAAAAAAGAGGAGTCTCTATGAAATTATAAATCTTCATTTAATATATAATTCACTTCAAAAAATATATAATAAATTTTACATGTTACTTTCAAAACTGTCTCTGCTTATCTATGTTTCCTTCTGAACTGAATTCTGATCTTTTTTTATACACTTAAAAATATACAAATTTAAAATTTAAATTTAAATATAAAAATATACTCCTTCTTCCTTCACTGTTGCGAAACCTCTTGAATCTCCTCTCTTAAAATTAAAAACCCAGAGAAAGAGGGAAAAGAAATTCTTGTAACAAATAAACAATGTTAGGCAAAACAGATTCCCAGTGGCTTTGTCCAAAAAATGTCTCTTTTTGCAGTTTGTCCATCATCTCTTTGTTGGGAAGTGGGTAATATTCTTCATGATAGATCCTCTGGAGATATGATTGGTCATTGATCAAAGTTCTTAAATCTTTCAATCTCGATATCCTTATTTCCCTTTGCTTCAGTTTGTTCTACCCAGTGTTATCTGAAATAGTCTCTTTTGTCATTTCTTATTCTTTTTTCATCACTTTCTTTCATCACTTCTTATTCTTCTGCTTTCATAAACCATGATTTGTTCAGCCATTTCACAGTTGTGTGAGAGGCAATCTGAAGGAGGGAAAGGAGAGAATAATTATTTATATAACATCTAATATATGCTAGGCACTGTGCTAAGTGCTTTTACAAGTATCTCATTTAACCTTCACAACAACTCTGAAAGGTAGGTGCTATTATTATCCCCCTTTTACAATTGAACAACTGAGGCAAGCAGAGGTTAAGTGACTTGTCTAAGGTTACACAGCCAATAAGTATCTGAGGCCGTATTTGAATTCAAGTCTTCCTAATTCTAGGCCCAGTGCGCTATCCACTGTGTCATCTAGATGCCTAAGAAACCTTCTTAGATTATAGTTCCTTACTTTTCATTTTTCTTTTTTTAATCCCTAATTCTGGATCAGGAAGTTTATTTTGCTTGTGGCTTTCCTCTCCTGTTATTAATCTCTTTCTTACCACTACTGTCACCATTCTCCCTTGCTTCCCTGTTGTTTAATATATTTCTTTTTTTTTTCTTTTCTCTTCCTTTCCTTTCTTTTCTTTTTGGGTAGGCAATGGCAATTGCCCAGGATCACACAGCTAGTAAGTATCAAGTGTCTGAGGCTGGATTTGAACTCAGGTCCTCCTGACGGCAGGGCTGGTGCACTATCCACTGTGCCACCTAGCTGTCCCTGTTTAATATATTTCCACACCAAACTATTTGTATATGTATGTGTTTTTGACCCTCCTTTGTCAGTTTCAAATAAATAGGGTTTATCTAATGCCTGTTCCCCGCACTCCTTCCTCCATATCTGTATACCCTTCTTCTCTTGGACCCCAATTTTGAGAAATAGTAGGTTCTACCTTCCTTTTCCTCCAGTGGTGTATTCCTTTTACTTTTCCTTCTCATTCTCCTTTTCCCAATCCTCAGAATAGCACAGAATAGAACCAGTCCATCCCCAGGACCTGTGTTTTTTCTTCTTTTGCTCCCTCAGTACCTTTTGTAGACATTAAGATTCTGAAGTGATACTTGTTTCCTCTCTCCCTATTAGCACTACATCTTCTTAAAGCCTTCCAATTACTCAAATAAATTTACCTTTCTAGGTTTCTCCTGACTCTTTTGTTTACTTTTCAAACTTAGTTCTGATCTTTGAATCAGAAATAATTGAAAGCCTTCTCTGTTCCATTAAAGATCCATTTCTCCCCCCCTATGGAATTGTACTCAGCTTCTCAAGACATTATTTTTAGTTATAAGCCTATCTCTTTTGCCTTTTGGAATATTATATTCCAGGATCTCCTCTCATTTGAAGTAGATGCTGTCAGGTCATATATGATCCTCACTATGGTTCCTTGGTACTTGAACTGCTTTTTTGGATGCTTGTAGCATTTTTTTTCTTTGATTGTGGGAGCTCCAGATTTTGGCTTGTGACATGCCATGATTTTTTCCTTTTGGGGTTCCTTTCAGGAGGTGATTGGTGTATTCTTTCAGTCTTTACTTTGCCCTCTGGTTCAGATAGGGCTGGGAAGTTTTAATTTATGATTTCTTCAAATATAATATCTAGGGGTTTTTTTAAACCATGGTTATCAGGAAGTCTAATGATTCTTAAATTATGTCCCATAGACCTATTTTCTATGTTAATTGTTTTTGTAATATTTTACATTTTCTTCTGTTTTTATAATCTGTTGATTTTGTTCCAGCTCATAGAATCATTGATTTCTATTTGGCCTATTCTAGGTTTCAGGGGGTCCATTTTTGAGGGTATGGTTCATTTTCCTTCCATTTCTTTCACATAGAGCTTCTGTTTCATTTTTTTAAAAAAATGTTTAACTTTATTTTTCTGGAGTTTTGTATAGTCTTTGTGGCAAAGTTATTTTTTCTTTGAATCTCTACTTATTGAGAACTTAGTGTAACTTAGTAAAACATAAATACTATTCCTCTTTACTTTAGAGCTATTTGTTTTTTGAGTCAGATTAATTAATTTGTTTTTGAAAAATAAGCTTAATTGAGGCTGTTTGGTTTTATATCATAGTCATTTCTAGGTATAGTCTCCTTTCTCCCACCTCAAAATTGAACCATTTTTCATAACAAAAAATTATGCTTAAAAATCTTGGTCATTGACTTCTAACAATCTATACAAATTTCTGCTATAGTAGTCCTTTACCTCCATAATGTTCTTATGACTGTGTGTGTGTGTGTGTGTGTGTATGTGTGTGTGTGTGTGTGTGTGTATTTTTTCCCCTCTTTTTGATCCCATTAGAGTTTATGTCCAGTAGTATGATTGCTATGTCAAAGGGTATAAATAGGTTAGTCACTTTTTGGGGGTATAATTACAAATATCTACCCAGAAATGTTGAACCATTCACCACTCCACTAAGTATTTAAATATTTTTCTTTCCCCAATATTGAATGACAACATCTTAAAAATTGATTTTTGCCATTTTGCAAAGTGTGAAGTGACATTGCAAAACTCCTCTTCATTTCCTACCTGTCTGCTCATGTACCTTCACTTTCCTCCCTAACTCCTGCCTCTTCCCGTAGACTTTTCAGTTCCCTTTTGCATATTGCTTTCCCCCATTAGACTGTAAGCTCCTTGAGGGCAAGAAATGTATTTTTTTTGGTATTCGTATCCCTCAGTGTTTAGCACAGTACCTGACATAAAATAGGTGTTTAATAAATGTTTATTAATGGACTGATGGAGCTCAGAAAACAAGGATATAATTATGACAATTAGTATGCTATCACCCAAAACAACATGCTGAAAATGTCTCTAAGATCTGAAAAGCTCAGTTATATTCCCTGTTTCTTAGTATGAGCTGTAATGAAGGTATTTTATTACTTTTTTGCAACACATGAAATAAAGTAATCATAACTCAGTTAAAATCATTCACAGATAATTACAAGCCCATCTTGTTCCTTTTACAAGTGAAGTAAAGAAGTAGTACTGATTACAGTATATTAGCACAATAGAATACCTGAAGAGATATGTTTGTAACATATGTGTGTAATGAAAATATTTTAAATCATTTGAGATCAGTACTTTATTGTATTAGGGTCGCTAGGTGATGCAGTGGATAGAGTGCTGGGCTTGGAGTCAGGAAGATTCATCTTCCTGAGTTCAAATACAGCCTCAGAAACTTACTAGCTGTGTGACCCTGGGCAAGTCATTTAACCTGTTTGCCTCAGTTTCCTTCTCTGTAAAATGAGCTGGAGAAAGAAATAGCAAACCATCTGTATTTTTGCCAAGAAAACCCCAAATAGGGTCAGGAGATCTGGATATGATTGAAAATGGCTAAACAACAAACAACAACTATATTGTTTTGTTTCAACAAAAATGAAAACTAGGTGTTCATTTACAATATTCATAGCCATGCCCTTTAAAATAAATATGGCATGATTATATCTCAGAAAAGTAAAGTTCTCTTCAAAAATCAGAGAATCTGTGAAACTTCATTAATGACAAAGGAAGTCCCACAGCTATAATTGCTACTATTTTCACTGCTACTGTCCTCCCATCCTTTCTCTTTTGAGATTTATTGGCAGTTTCAGAAAGTAGAGATATAGGACTGTCTAAAACCACCAGTTTTCCAAATGGAGGACCCTGAGCTTAGAGTTAAATTTGGGAAGGAAACAGGGAAAAAAGGCAGAGGAAACAATAGTGCAGGCATTAAAATTCAACATTGCTGGAATGAAAAGTAATTAATTATTATGTCATCTGGAAACAGACATATACACAGACTACTAGGGTATGAAAGATGGCTATCAGTATAAAAAAGTCATTGTTACTCTTGAACTTTGCTTCTTGAAGAAAACCAAAATTAAAATTAGAAGGTCTATTTTCAAGCCTTTGCAACCTGGTTTCTTGCTTTATCACTCAGTGGAAGGAAGGGAGGGAGGAAGGAAGGAGGGAGGGAAAGATTTAATAAGTACCTGTTTTGTACCAGGCACTGTGCTAAGTGCTTTTACAAATATTATTGCCTTTGATTTTCACAACAACCCTGAGAGGTAAGTGTTATTATGATCACCATCTTGCAGTTGAGGAAATTGAGGCAAACAGAGGTTAAGTGATTTGCCCAAGGTCACACAGTATCTGAGGTCAGATTTGAACTCAAATCTTCTTGGCTCTAGGCCTAGATCTTTATTGTGCTAGTCAATTGCCTCTCTGATAGTGGTATTGTATGGTATTTAGTACATATATAATGCTGTATGAATACAGAGGAAAGGAAAGATAATTTTGTCCATAGTTACTATGGAGAAACTTCATGAAGAATGCAGAACTAGAGTATATTGCTAAAGGAATTATAGCATATTAAAAGGGAGGGAGGAGTGATATATACGAAGGCTAAATTCATTGCAGAACAATAGTGTGAGAAAAAGGTATGGGAATAATAAGCATAGCATATGGAAAGTAGTTTGGGAGCAAAACAAGAGCAGAGGGTACAAATTTAAGTATAAGGACCATATCTCTCTCATAGATTATTTTGGTGGAAGAATTTCCTTCTCAATTATTGAGATCATATTTATGACATATGTATTAATTGCTTTTTGAACTTTGTTCTCTTTTGGATGTGTTGCATTTGGTATGTCACCAATTGGTAATGTGAGACTGAAGATCAGGGGAGTAACTGGGACTGGATCTGCGAATCACCTGCATAAAGAATGTAATTAATTATTGGAGCAGATGAGGTCAGCAAGTAAGACTATAGAGTGAGAAAAGAAAAGCATTCATGACAGAGCTTTGGGCTACACCTAGTCATGGATGATGAGCCCACAAAGGTGACTAAGACAGGCAGGAGAAGAACCAGGAGAGAACAATGTCATGAAAACCCTGAGTGTAGAGAGTATATAGAAGGAGGGTTTGTCAACAGTACCTGATACAACAAATAGGTTGAAAAGTATGAGGACTGAGGGGCAGGGGGAAATGTCATATTTTTTGGTTATTAGATTCTTGGTAACTTTGGTGAGATAAATTTCATTTGAGTGATGAGGTCAGAAACCCAAATACAGCAATGGCACTCTGAAGTGGCAAATAATTTCAATTTGTATGTGAAAATCTTAAATACAAGAATTTTAAATGACACTCCCTAAACCTCCATTTTTATTTCTTTGCATTGTTAATTTATGAAAACCTTTTTTTTCCTCTCCTTGCTATTCTCTGAAATTCTGTATTCAGTTGGGTATATCTTTCCTTTTCTCCTTTCCCTTTCCCTTCTTTACTCAGCTATTTTTAAAGCCTTATCAGATAGCCATTTTGCTTTCTTGCTCTTCTTTTTTTGGGGGGGATTTTTTTTTATTGCTGCCTTCTGTACAGTATTGTAAACCTCTGTCTATAGTTCTTCAGGCATTTTATTTACCATATATAATCCCTTAAATCTATTCATCACCTCTACTTCATATTCATAAGGGATATTATTTAAGTCAAACCTATATAGTCTGATGGTTTCCCCTACTTTCTTCAATTTAAGTCTAAATTTTGCAATAAGAAGCTCGTTGTCTGAGCTACAATAAGCACAACTCTTGTTTTAATGGACTATATAGAGCCTCTCTACCTTTGGTTGCAAAGTATATAATTAAGTTGATTTCAATGTTGACCATCTGGTGATGTCCATATGTAGCATCACCTTTTAGGTTGTTGAAAAAGGGTGTTTGCTGTGACCAGTGAATTATCTTAACTCGATTAGTCTCTGCCCTCCTTCATTTTCTACTCCAAGGCCAAACTTGCTTGTTATTTCAGTTATCTTTTGATTTCCTACTGTAGCATTCCAATCCTTTATGATGAATGTGACATCTTTTTTTTTTTTGGTGTTATTTCTAGAAGATGTTGTAGGTCTTCATAGATATTCATAGAACAACTTTGTCCTCTTTGGAGTCAGTGGTCGAAGAAAAGAATTGTATTACTGTGATGTTGAACGGTTTGCCTTGGATTCCCATAGATAATCATTCTGCCATTTTTAAGATTATGCTCCAGTAATGCTTTTCTGACTCTTTTAAGTGTTTACTGTGTGCCAGACACTATGCTAAGTTAAACCTAGCAACTCTAAGACAAAATTATAAGAATGAATGATTCATAAACTTTCAGCTGAATGGAACGTCAAAGTTTATGTAGCCTGACTCTTTCCTTTTACATGTTGGTCATGGCCCAAAGTCTTCACACAAGGGAGTCTTGGATTCACATGAAGCAGGTTTAAGGCCTGACCTTAAAAAGTCATATTCTCCTCAGTCATGTTGACTTTAAGGCCCTAGCTCCAGAATAAAATTCCAGGGAAGTCTCTAAAAGAAAGTTTAGATAAGGTTTATATTTTGGGTCTTCTCAAATGTAATAGGGTTCCCTCCCACAAAGGTACTCAATGTTTACTGTGGATATCAAGTGTTGGGCATTATTTTATTTTCTCCACGTCAGAAACTGAATAAGATGCAAAAGATTCACAGCACTAATCAACAAATACAGGAAACATAAACTACTCAAGTAGTCCATTACACTGCATATTTCTCCCTTCCCTGGAAGTTAAAAACCCTTTATGGGGCTGATAAACAGATACTTAAAATTTAACTTAGACTTGAGTTGTCAAAACAACTCACAGCAATTATCATGGAGGTTTGGAAAGGTCCAGAACTCCTGGCTAACCATTGTATAAAATGTCCTCTATCTACAGGATGACCCTGCTGATTGATGGCTCCTTGTCTGGAAAGTCTGCTATTTAGAAAATCTTTTCCCTTTGTGTGGCTAGGACTTGACTCAGGAAACTCTCAAATTAATTACCCAAGTAGAATAAGAAACCCCTAAGGCTAGAAATATCCATTTCTCAGGATTACCAGTTGTTGAGTTGTACTCAGAAAAGAAAACAGAAAGACAGAATAAGGCAGCTAGAACTGGGAGGTTTAGAGATTATAGTCTCTCAGAGACTACATTTTCTTATCTTCCTCTTAAAAACCACAGGCACTCTATTCCTTGTACCTTCCTTGGTCATTAGTCATATTCAAGACAACCCCAGTTATTAGAGATTAATCAGGATTTCCCTCCATCCTATCAATAAAGTGCTAGGGTATATAAGCCCTCCAACCAACTCGATGGGATTCTATAGGAATGCCTCTTTAAACCTGTATCAGGTTGATTGAAGGCCTCATCAGTTTGAACATGATTTCTCTCTATCACCCTACTACATATAGATTAGGGAACTGAAGCCTGAAGAGGTTAAATTACTTGCCCAAGTACGTCCAGGTAGGAAGTGGCAGAGATAGGATCCAAACTCTGATTCTTTCACTTAAAATCCAGCATGTTTTGTTCATTACTATAGGTGGATATAATGAAATGCCAAAATGTATAGCAAAGGCAATAAAGGGTAGAGTGGGGACAGGAATGTCAATGTTATCTGGAAATATTGGGAAAAGACTTTGTAGACTGATGTACCTGAGATAGCCTTTGTAGGATTAGTAAGATCTAAATAAGCAGAGAGTGGGGGAAGGTAGGACATGTTCCTTTTCTGTTCCTCCACTTTCTCATGGAAACTTTTCAGATGACACATCCTTCATCTCTCCTGCCCTTATCACCAGCTTTTAGAGGTATGGGATTTGCAGGCAGAGAAACTGGGTTCAAATCTTGGCTGTGACACTTACTACTTGAGTGCTCTTAGGCATGTCACTTAATTTTTATAGACCAGTCAATTCTCTAAAATGAGAGATTTGGACAAGATGACTTCTGAGGTCTCTTCCAGCTCTAAATTTACCCAACTCCTAGTAAAATGCATGGTACATGGTATGTGCTTAATAATTATTTGATAACTTATATCAAATTCCAATCTATTATTGTCTCATAGCATTTTCCTAGATAGATCCTTTGCACTTATGCAGTGTGTCTCAAGAGTTTGGGAAATCCCGTATTACTGTTTAGATATGATGGTTATTTGTATATGTATATGGCCTTCCTTACATTAGATTGTAAACTCCTTTAAAATGGGCCCTTTTTCATATCTATTTTTTGTATCCAGAGAACCTAGCTCAGTGTCCCCAACAGCAAGTACTGAATGAATTATATATCAATTGAATTTTATTTAGGAGGAAGAGCCTAAACAAAAACAAGAAGGAAGGAATGACTAATATTGGTTGAAAGGACAGTGAGGAGTCCAGCCTATAGGGTATTGGATAGTATTTTGGATATGTATTGGATTGAATCATTATTTATATGGATTCTAGGAGGCAACTTGATGTATAATTATATAATTTGATAGTGTAAAGATCTCTAATTTGTTTTTAAACCTTTATGTATTATTGTCAATTATAAATTGATGAAAGAAAAATTGATAAACACAATGACACTAATAGCACAGTAGCCAGTTGAAAATGTAATCAACATTCTAACCTTCTCCCAACCCCTCACCTAAGTATCAAGACTACAGGTTTTACAACTACAAGTGGTGGTACAAGTAATCTAGCCCAAACCCAACATTTTAAGATGAGGAAGTGACTCCCAGAGTTTTACAGAGGTAAAGTGACTTACTCAGGGTCATATGAGTAGTACATTGACAAGTTGGAATTGAAACCAAGGTCCTTTCACATCAATGCTTTTCACTGTATACACTATCATAAAGTTTGAAGGATCATGTTATAATTGTTCTTTTACTTATTTGAAATCTTAGTAATAATTAAGGAATTAGAGAAACATAAATCCAATTAAGCAGGCATATGATAATTAAAGTAAAAGATAAGCCTAGAGGAAAAAAGTCAGCATAGAATGTTGACCCCAGGCCCCTAGGACTATATTTTCTGTGTGTGTCTACATATGTATACCTGCAGTGCTTACTGAATAACTTGTTTTTCAAGTCTAAATGAGGAAAGGTCAAACATATAACTGATACTTTATCTTGTAGACACAGAGTATAAATATATGATTTGTAGTGGTTTGGCAGGACACAAGGATCCAACTAATACTTTTTTAGTCAATAGACTAGGGGTAGAATATTACGATGATGGATGGAAATAGTCTCTCCTGATTTAATGTTGGAAAAGGAGTGCAGTCATTATGGTAGATGTGTATAATAAAGCACAAGATAAGATTGTTTTGCTTTTTTTGCCCTCAGAATGTTGGCCCTGACACTGTTTCAGTTCAATTCAACAAACATGAATTAAGCACCTACTATGTACAAAACATTAGTTTCATAATTACTAATAGAAGCATTAAAAAAATTTATGTAGCTCAGATAAGTGAGACAATCACTATAAGGCAACTGTGCTTGAGGACAAATTACTGAACCCAAGAGCTAGACTTCAGAAAACAAAATAGTTACCCAAAATCTGACTGTGAAAAACAAAACAAAAACCCTTATCCTATTCAATACATGTGATTACCTACCTATGCCTCATGGAAGAAGTCCAGCTGGCAAGTCCCTTGTCAGTACTCAAGCTATCATTTTAAACTATGGCTTCGAACAATTTCTAAGGTACCAATAGGTTCATTGGATCATCATAATCATAGTTTTAGAGATATAAGGGACCTTAGAGGCCATTTAATACAGCCTCCTCTTTTTGTGGTTGAGGGAACCCTAGATCCTCTTCTCTGGGCTTTAGTTTCCTCAACCATAAAAAGAGGAGGTTTTGACAGAGGAAGGATTTGTATCAATGTCCTTTGACTCCAGACCCAGTGCACTTTCCGTTGTACCATGATGCATCTTTGGTCCAAAGAATGTCCCCCAAGGCTTTTCAAAGCCTGTCCATCTCTATTGAAAGTACTAACATTTATTCTTCTCATCATCCAGGCTTGCAACTTCAGTTTTGATTCTACCCTTTCCTTCCCTACTCCACCCTCTCCAGCAAGTTTTCAAATACTATCCATTTCATTTTCCACAATATCTCCTTGTATTTACTCCCTCCTCTTTATTCGTATCGTTGCTGTATCAGTTGGGCTTCTCTTTTTCACTTTCATGGATTCTTGTGATGAATGATTGGTCTCCTTGCCTCCCATAAACATAACTAGCAGTTGTTGTTGGGTTTTTTTTTTTTTGCATTGGGGAAAGTAGTACAAACTATGATAAAGCAAGTGCCAAGAAACATGTCACAGGCATGGCATGGAGTTTGGAAAGTGGGAACTGGGCTGGGCCAGATGGCCATCTGGTAACTTTCCATTTTAACTAAGTAAGTACTAAGCTCTATTCTTTCTGTTGAAGCTGTGAAGGACAGTAAGCACTGTCAACACTCTCTAATTTCTACATCCTGGGCCAAAATACTGGTATTCCTCATCAGTTATGATTCTGCTCTTTCCAGTCTCTTTCTTCTCCAAATGATCTTTCACATCACAAAATAATCTTTCTTGTTTTTGCATAGGTCTGATTGTGCCATTTTCCTTTTTAAAAACATTTAGCTTTTCCCTATTCTTATTCTTTTGAGACTTGATCTACACCAATTTCTCTGTCCTCTTGGCACTCTATCTCTCTCCTGTTTCTCTCTCCAGGTCTTCAGGTTTCCATGACATCTCTCTCTTTCTAGCCTACATTGCTGGTTCTCTCACTCCTATTGAGGCTTGGAGTCACCATTATTTTACTGTACTTCTGACAATCCCTACTCCTCACCATTCCTAATTGGGCAACTGCTGATCACTTCCCACTACTGTCTCCACTATTCTTCAAGCAAAGTGTTAGCATTCTTTATTAATGAGCCAGCCCACGCCAACATGCCTGGGTCTTAGTTATTATATTGCCAACTCTTTTGTTAGGCTTATAGCTCCATCATGCCCCCCCCCCCAAAAGGTCCTTCAAGCAGCTGTGCAGACTTTAAAACTCTTTTGTCTTGATTAAAGATCCACAGCCTTCATTTATCAGTTAGAATATCTGAATTTCATTCACTTTTCTTATATGTAAGTACCTCCTAATGAGGTTAGAGAAAAGCACTTTCACCTCTTCCCATTTACCTTTCACATATTCCCTCATGAGAGTTCAGATATGACCTTATGCACTTACTTAGCTCTGTGACCCTACACAAGTCACTTAACCCCATTTCCCTCAGTTTCCTCAACTGTAAAAATGGTGATAATAGCATCACCTACCTCCCATGGTTGTTGTGAGCATCCAATGAGATAATATTTGTAAAGCACTTCACTTAGCACAGTGCTTAGGATTTGTTCTGTGAAATTTGGATTCAGTCAAAGGTCCAAACTTGAGGACCTAGAGGGCCAAATGTGACCTTGAGGCCACAGGTTCCCCACTCCTGCGTACTAGGCACCATAAATGCTTATTTCCTTCCCTTTTCTTTCTCACCCATTCCCCGCCCCTACTTTACCCTTCCCCTGCCCAACCGAGGTGAAGCCATGAGACTTGGAGAAGCCTTAAGAAAGTACTAAAAGCACCAAAAAAGAAGAGGGGAAATGCACTAAACTGGAGACCACCAGCTATAAATCTATGTTCCTTTTTTTTTCTTTCTATTATATCATATTTAGTGTAGGGTAAGCTGGGGTTATGATTATGTCATAGATATAATCATCATAGATTTGGGGGGAAGCAAATTTTAGGTTAGTTCTTGAAGAAACTAATGGACAGAAACTGGTAGAAAGGAGTGGGGAGGACCTACTTTTGAGAATGACAGAAGTAAATTACATTAAGCACATATTTAAATGCACAAAGGACTGTATTAAGCACTGATGGCTACTAAGATAAATAAGCTTCCTAAAAGCTTATAGTTTATTGAAAGAGATATGTCAGCATGGCTCTAAAATCAGCAGCATTTTCTTTCTTTAGGTTCAATATTGGGATGAAATGAGGCACTTGTCAGAGAACATTTAACATTTACTTTGCCCTAGTTCAATAAGAATATGCCACAAGAGGCACAACTTTTCTGGACATGTCCTGCCTCATCTTCGTATGGAAACATACTTGGTCAGTAAGTGATTAGGGGATGGCACCCAGAAAGTCCCAACTGTATGGGGTTGTAACTTTTTATACTTCTTGACTAGAAAGCATCATCAGGTTGCATGGCGGTAGGAAACTGCTTCAGGGAAGTTGGGGCAGAAAAAAGTTGCATCAGGAAAGTGCTAGGTCTGTCATAGATTATGTGTGCATAAATAACCATCGTACAAAATACAACAGATACAAAAGAGAAACATCAACAAAGTGAAGATTTCAGGGGAGAATGAAAAAAAACAACTTATAGCTGAGAGAAATTTGGGAAAGCTTCATGGAAGATGTAACATTTGAACAGGGCCTTAAAGGACAAGATAGGATGTTATCAGGCAGAAATGTCAATGCTGGTACAGTATATTCTGGGCAAAGAGGATGATGTGAGCAAACAGATATGGGAGCACAATTTTGGAAGAGTGTAGAGTATATAAAGGAAAGTAGTATGGAAAACAGCTGTCAGGATACTTTGGAGCCTTGAGGAGTATTGAGGAGCCTTGCATACTAACTAGGCTAATGATTAAATGTGTGGAGGCAGGAAAAAGAAAGTCATGTATGGGACAGTAAAGAAATTAGATTAACATGGATGAGTTACAGATACTGTACCATGTTAAAAAAATCTCACTTTTTTTTTAGGTTGGGAATTATAAATCAACATTTTGAAGGATCAGCTTTAATACGCCTGTACAACCTGCAGCCTGCAGGCTGGAGGCAAACCAAAGGATTTCGGGCAGACTGTGAAAAATGCAGAGGGTGTTTTCTTCTATATTTTTTGCAGGCTGTCTAAATTCCTTTGGTGGGCTACAAGTTGTGCAGGCCTGGATTATAAAATAGTAGTTCTACTAATTAAATATACTTATGTGATCATCCTGGGACCCTTGATAAAGGCTCCATGTCCAGGTCAGTTTGATTAGTCTAGTTTAGAGTTTAGAAAAACAAACAAAAAATGTAACAATTGAGAAGCTTGCCATAAAGTATAAACTTTTAAGTCGTGAAAATGCAGGGGAGCAAAGGGAGTACTTATCAAACTGCTAAGAACTTGAATTACTTAGAGGAGAATTTTTCAAATTGCATTCTATTGATAATCTTTTCTTAGAGAATTGGGGTTTATTAAATCACTTTATTCCTTATTTTTTTCTCCATCTAACAAGCATCTTATTTATACTTATTTGATTTCAATTAGATGTAGGTCTTTCTCCACCATACCTGTCCCAAGATATTCACAGATGCAAAGAAACAGTAACAGATAACAGATCCAGATTTATTACATACAAATGACAATACATTTTTATATGTAATCCCTTTCCCAAGGCCCATTGGTATGGGACTCTCTCCTTATTGGTGTAGATGAAGGCCCTGTCCTGTCTTAGGGCAGGGCAATTGTTGAGAGCAGCTGTTTTCCTCAGCACTATAGCATTCATAATAATAATTAATGATAATAATAGCTAACGTTTATATAAACCTTAAGAACTGCAAAACACTTTACGTATCATTCCCATTTTACAAGTGAAGAAACTGAGCCTGAAAGAGGTTAAATAATCTGCCCAAGCAGCAAATTCAGGGCTTGTTGTGTCCAAGTCTGCCACTCTAACCACTACACCATTCAGAGCAGTCTGAGGGTCTAAGCTCTTGAGAAAACTCAGATCTTTTATGTGACAGGCTGATGACTTTTTCAGAACTTAAAATTCTTCATTTTTAATGATTATCATCCTTTAAAAATATATCAAAGGATCACAGGAACAATGCCTAATTGAATATTGTTGGCTTCAGAAGTTGCTGTGGAACCTTTTCTCTGCAGACTGGCAAAGACCAATCTGTGAAGTATGCATAGCTCCCGTCTTACGATTTATTAGGGTGTAGTGTTACCTGAACCCCAGATAGCATCACTGTTTAGATACTACATTACCACAGGATTCTATAAGTGGTCCAATAAATAAACTCTAAAAAGAGTAAATGGATGCATTTGATCATACTTTCAATAGAAAATTAAATTTACTGATGTTTTAATGAAACTGTTCTTCTACCCTTTGCAGTTTTCATCTTATTACCCATATCCCATGTTCTAGTGCTCTCATATTTACTTGATTCTGTGAATACACGTGCATGTCTTACAATAGGTAATATTGATGCAAAAAATCTGGAATGTGAAAGAATTCTTAAGGTGTATGGTTTCTGAAGATGATTATGGGTTTCTTAAGGGAATTCAGGAAATATTTGTTGAGTGCCTACAATGTTGAAGACACTTTGTGAGGCAGTCATCTTTGTGAAAAACCCTTGTCAGATCTTGCTGTAGTCCAGTATTCTCTTTGCGTTTAGCCAAAGATATATTCTCATAATAGAACGTTTAAAATTTACCAGAGGAACTTTCTCCATTGCTTGACCTATGTTACCTTTTCTCCCAAGATAGCACCCAATAATTCTTATGTTCATAGCCTTGCTGGATTTGTCGCCTTTCATATTAGTCCTCCCCTTTATCAATTACCAAATAAACACAAAGAAATTTAGGGATTTGAAAGGCTGTTATGTATGTAAATGATTACAAGGGTATTATTAGTAAATCTTTCTTAGGAAAAAAATAGATTTTTGTCATTGGAATGGGAATGATGTCAATCTTTCTAATGAGATGTATTTTTTTTAAAAAAGTACCTCATTGTACAATGTTTTTTAAAAAATCCTATGTAGAAATAATAACTCCAGATATTATTATACAACACTATAACAATTCTGCACATTTTTTTATAACAAAGCTGACGAAATTAGTGATAAAATTATTAACATTTTCTCCAGCACCAGCATTAAATTAGAAAAGAGTTGGCTGTATTTTAAAACTGATTTCCTTTGGTGATTATGTTTATTGCTTGTTAAAAAAAAACAAGGAAAAAATCACTGAATTAAGTTGATGTTTATTTGCAGGGTGGTGCTAGATGCAGATCAAAGACCTATAATTTTATTATGTGTGGAAATCAGGGTACAGAAAAACGTCTTAGTGGTACAGATCAGCTGTTTATGCTGTAGAGAGTTGCTTTGCGTATTGAGCATGATTTGCCCATGATCACACAAAGTATGTATCAGAAATAGGACTCAAACTTAGTTCTTTCTGTTACTGAAGCCAGCCCTTCAACCCCTATGCATAGTCTTTAAATTGACTACACTTTGAGTAAAATAGAGATAGTAGTTAACCAGTTCCTCTCTTTCTTTAAAGCTAGCATCAGTCATTTAATTTCTGATTCACTAACATTAAAAAATATATATATCTGACTTCAGAAAAAGCAAGTAATGAAAATTTCCTGTATAGAACTCATTGTCTTTTTTTCAGTTTGGTTAAACTAAAATTATCTTTTATACCTGATCAAGAACCTTACTTAGGGAGGGATGAAATTTGCCTTATCACCTCATTTCCTTTTTCATCAGATTTGCCTGTGAAACACTGAAATTCATTAAGCAGTTATTTTCTTTGGTTTGGAGAACTAAAAAAAAAATTAACAAAATTATTTTTCTTTTTTCTTAATTGAAGTTACTAATTAAATAGTTACAGATAAAGAATGAGTAAAGACATGTTGCTACCGGTCTGCTGTTTCCAAAATAGGAACCTAAAATTGAAAATGCTTTCCAACAGTGGATCTTAGAGTTCTTAAAAATCATCACGGTGCTTTCTCACTGCTCATCTTTTTCTCTACTTCTTTTTTTTTATTTGAGTCATTTATGTATTTCACATTGAATTTCCGAGTACAGTGACAGTATGAGGAGATGACACAGTTATGAAATAATCACTGTAATTCCAAACATTTTGTCCACTTTATAATTTACTTAGGAGCATGAGCAACATAAAAATAAATGAAGCATTTTTGTGTCGTGTATAAAATATAGTCCAATATAAAACCATTAATACTTCACCCTTGAGTCATTTTTTTCCAATTCAAGATCTCAGGTTATTTTAGGAACTTAAAACCTTATATATACTTTCTTTTCTTTGGGTTAGCATTGCTAATAGTATTACTTTTTTGCATATTGGTAAACTGAGAAATATTAAGTAAAGTGTGGTTTGCATTCTTTCATGGAAGGTAAATGAGAAATCCAAAAATTTCTGCCAGGAGTCTTAGTTAAGATCCCTGTTCCCTCCAGAAGTTACATAACAGAATGGTGAATCCCAAGATCTTCTGGTTATTTGACCACTTTAGCAGGGCCAATATAATATAATAATACAGATATTCATTGTGCACTTCCTGGTAAAAAGATAGAGGGAGACACAAAGTTTAGATAATATAAGGCCCTTGTCCCCAAGGCTTTAGTAGGATAAGATAGATAATTATAATATAAAATGTTATGCAAGTGAGTTAGTGAGTGACACAACAAAGTGTTGTGTGAAGTCCAAATGGGGGGAAATGTCTCTCAACCAAGGCCATAAGGAAATACTTTACTGGAGAGGTGACACTTAGTTGTGACAGCAAGGGAAAATTTTAAAATGAAAAACAAAATAAAACATGGAAGCTAAAAGTTATGAAGGGACTTCAGGGGGAATATCAGCCAGTCCGAATCCAGAACACGAACCATTTCTACGTGCCCAGAAGTGGTCATCCCTGTGAGCCAGCACGATTTCACTTAAGAATAGGTCATGCCAGCCTATCGTCATTTCCTTTTTTGCTAGTGTAACTAAACTGAAAATTCAGGAAATGCTGCATAAATGGTTAGTTTGGTTCTAAATCCCTGGGAAGGAACAGATACAGCCTCATGCTTCTTCAATATAACCATAGTGTTTACTTTTCATATACAAACCATTGGTGGTATACCCAACAAAAAGGCTGAAAGCATTCATGTGCTCATCAGCCAGGCCACCCAAGTCTCAGCTGTTGAAGCTGAGGGATTTCACGTGGCATCTACAACAAAAAGCAAAACAAAATCAGTCCTACCTAATATGACTGGCTGATTCCATGTGGCCCCAGCGTTTGATGCAAGGGTGTGCACAGAAGGGCAAAGGGAAGTGAAATTTGTTTCAAATCAACCAGTCAGGGGCAAGCAGACCCTTCCATCCTTTTGAATATGCCAGTGTTTATGAAACTAGATGAGGATGCACACAGGGATTGGTAAGGGGAATGTGATAGTTATCTTCAAATATTTGAAGGTCTGTCATCTGGAAGGATAATTATATTTATTCTCCTTGGTCTTGGAAACTAAGATCAGTGGCTTTCTAGCTACTATACAATGCAGTATACAAAGTCAGTTATACAATGGCACGTTGCTGCTCAATGTAAGGAAAAGCTTTCTAGTGATTACAAATGTGTCAATGATCTGATCTATCACTGGATGTCTTCAAACAGAAGCTATATAAGTACTTGCTAGGAATGTTGTTTTGGGACAGGGACAGGATTCATGCTTTGCATTGGCCCAGATGACCTCTGAGGTCTCTTTCCAACTCTGAGATTCTACATTTCATTTTGTTTTTCATTTACAAGAGGCCTACTGCTGTGACAGCCAGATGCTGAGGCAAATAAATGGTTGGGAGGGAATGAATGACTGCAAATGATTGTTGACTGCAGTGCCACAGGCCAGAACCAGTTTGCTCCTATTTCCGGAAGCATTTTTTAAAAATGTTCTCTTCAAACTACTGCATTCTTTTCTGTTGAAGAGACTTTGCTTACCAGAACATTTGTTTGTCATCTGACTAACGGAACAGCCAGAAGGTTCTCGTGTGTGCTATTCCTGCTTACTTAACCTGGTCTAGGAAAGATAGATGAGAGTTTAACATGCTTATCATTCAAATGCTGTTAATGCTTAGGAAAATTATTGCTTGTTTTCACTCAGAGATCTCATTACATCTGAGTTGACTCAGAACCTATGAAGTGGTATTAGAAATCAGTCTTAAAGAGGCACCAAATGAATTATATCCAGTACAGTTACAGTGTAGTTAAAGCCATTGGGATAGACAGGTACTATAGAAGATTTAAGTTATCAACTTGATATTGAGAAAATATTTAGGCAGGAAAACAAAATTAATATAGTATTAATTTTCTGACTTGCTGCTGATACTGCAGCACCCTCCCCGTGGTTCTTCCAGAAAACATGGAGGAACTCTGGAACTTTGGGGCCTGCCTCTCCTGATTGGTAAGAACTCAATATATTTATCCTACATCAGATCGAACCATGCTTTCCTATCCTGGTCATTTTTCTACCTGCTTTGTAGTACTAAATTATTCCCACTCCCTTTTCTGCCACTCTCTAGCACTTCCCTCCTCTCATTTCATGTTCTGTTTCTGAAAGAGTGGGTTAATCCATTGCCTTATTGTTCTACTCACCATCCCTGTGACTTCCTCGATCAAAATATCCTGCCTTGGCCACTGTTCCGCCTTTATGTGTTGTCACATCCTAAAAATGTGAACCCTTTGAGAGAATGGACTTACACCTTTGCATTTGTATCCCCAGCACACATCACAGTGCCTGGCACACAGAAAGCACTTTGCAAATACTTATTCATTCATGCAAATGTAGTGATTCATAGCTCTTTTTTTCCCTTCTGAAATGAGCTCCTATAGTTCATTCTTAATTTTCTCCAAGTGAGGACAAGTCTGTTCAGGATTCTTACAGAGGGATCCTGGCATAAGATTCAATTCAGTTCACATATTTGGTGACTTCAATGGTAATCTTATCCCTGAAAATTTATCACTTCCAAGGGTGCAACTTGTCAGTGCTTTGAATCATTGGAATCTACTTTAGGTATCCATAGCTGGGCTTGCTTAGGCTCTATGTGGGTACGTTACCTAATTGTGACATTCTCATGCCCTCTTTTCCTCCCATCTTGTTAGTGATATGAGGACCGATACTCTAAAAGTGGGACTCAATTTTACAAATATTTATTAAGTACTTAGTTTGTTCAGGACATTGTGCTAGGTACAGAACATAAAAGTATGAACAAGACAGGATTCCTGCCCTCATGAAACTTGGGTTTAATAGGGAGAGATGACACATATATACATGAGCAGCTAGATGGCACATTAGATAGAGTTCTGGGCTTACAATCAGGAAGAACTCAGTTCAAATATGGCCTCAGACACTTAACTAGCTCCATGACCCTGGGCAAGTTATTTAACTTCTTTTTGCCTCAGTTTCCTGAATTGTAAAGTGGATCAATAATAGCACCTACCTCTCAGGGTTGTTGTAAAGATTAAATGAGATACTGTTTATAAAGTGCTTAGCACTGTGTCTGGCATATATTAGGTACTATAGAAATGCTTATTCCCTTCCTGTCCACAAATAACCATAATGGGAAATTGTATTGAATAGTGGTATGATATTTGGGGGAAGGTTATTGCCAACTGAAAGATTAGGGTGGGAATCAGATAAATCTCTATAACGGAGATGGCCTTA
Organism: Phascolarctos cinereus; assembly: GCF_003287225.1. Taxonomy (NCBI): domain Eukaryota; kingdom Metazoa; phylum Chordata; class Mammalia; order Diprotodontia; family Phascolarctidae; genus Phascolarctos; species Phascolarctos cinereus. Next base: position 170,999,715 of record NW_027555514.1, read on the forward strand.
GAGTTAGGCTTTTAAGAACAAGGAAGAATTCAGTAGCTAAGAGGGCATCTGGAAACAACATTAGAAAAGGCATGGAAGCAGGAAAGTATTTAGGGGACAGTAAGTAGTTAAATGTATCTGGAGCATAGAAAACCTGGAAAAGACTAGTATGAAATATGGCTAACAACTCAAGAGTTTCAAAATTATGGATAATCTTTAATGCTAAGGAAAGAGTTTGAAGTTAACTGAGTAGACTAAGAGCTAATGAATAATTTTGAGCAGAAGAGTAATACAACCAGATCTATGAATAAAAAAGATTATTATGGCAAACAGTGAAGGAGGGATTATAATGGGAATAAAATAGAGGAAGGAAGGTCTTTTTGATGATCTGGCAGTGGTAACATCCTACCTCTTTGAGGGGTTTACAAGAATAGGGGGACTTTTCCAGGGTCACACAAAACTATTAAGTGACTTAGGACATATTTGAACTCAGGTCTTCCTGACTCCAGGATAAGCACTTTATTTACTATGCCACCTTGCTGCCCAATAGAATAGAATGGATAGCAACAATATAGGAAATGTTACGGAGATAGAATTAACAGGACTTGGTAACTGCATATGAAATGTAAGGTAAAGGAAAAAGTGAAAGATAATACCAAGATTGTGTAAGTGAGAGACTGAGTGAATTCCTTGACAAGAAATAGCCATATCAAAAGGAGAAGTGGATTATGAGTCAGTCAATAAATATTTATTAAGCACCTACTATGTGCCAGGCACTGTGATGAGGAAATGAATAAGCACCTTTTTTGGATATGATTTTGAACTGCCAATTAGACATCCAAGTGAAGAGATCTTGTAAACTTTTCAAGAAATGGGTTTGGAGTTCAGAACTGGAGGTATAAATTTGGAATTATCTATATAGAGATGATATATGAAATTGTGGCAGTGAGTGAAATTTCCACTGTACTATAAATAGTCTTAGTATCACAGTATCACAGAGTCAGTATATGCCATGGAAGAGCTTAATCCCATGTCTTCCTGACTCTGAGATTAGTTCTCTACCCACCATCCCACCTGCCTAGATGCCAATTGATATAAATACAGATACAGATACAGATACAGATACAGATACAGATACAGATACAGATGCCTACCTAAAGAGGAAGAGTGAGGTAGCAGATAAAGAGTCAGGAAGATGTGACAAATTTCACATTTCATCTCTGCCATATATTGGCTATTTGACCCTGATTAGTGACTTAACCTCTCGGTAGCCCAGGCAGCTCCTTAAGACTGTAAGTTGGTGGGGCAGCTAGGTGGCGGAGTGGATAGAGCACCAGACCAGAATTCAGGAGGACCTGAGTTCAAATGCGGCCTCGGACACATAACACTTCCTAGCTGTGTGACCCTGGGCAAGTCACTTAACCCCATTGCCTAGCCAAAAAAAAAAAAAAGACTGTAAGTTGCAGAGCAGATGGGGATTGTTTTTGCTAGGGAAAGTTTTGCGCTGGGAGCTTCTAAGAGTATGAAATCTCTCTGTGTGCATATTATGCATGTATTTCGTATAGCATGTAGAAATATTTATCTGTTTAATACAAATATATGTAAATGTCAAAGTTATAGTTAGAATTTGTATATATATATGTATATGCACATAGAAGTATATATGCACATATTTGTGTATGTGCTATATATACATGTATACACACACACACACACACACACACACATATATATATATATCAGTCAGCAAAATCTATATATATTATATATAACATTATATTATGTCCCAGTATTGTGCTGAGCATTGGAAATATAAATATGATTAGAAAGAATAAGAGTCTCTGCCCTCAAGGAGCTTACATTCTAATGAGAGAAGACAATACATACAAGGAAACTGAAAAGGGGAAATGTACTCAGTGGAGGGAAAGAGATTCATAGAGAAAGCCCCGAGTGTAGTCTAGAGAGGAATGAGATATGGCCTGGGAGTCCTCCTTGAATAGAAGTCTTAGGAAGAGCTAGATGGCACTGTCTTGAGTTGTAATCCTGCCTCAGAAACTTTCTTTGCTGTGTGACCCTGGGTAAGTCATTTAACCACTCAGTGCCTGTTTCCTCATCTGTGAAATGGGCATAATAATTTAATGATAATGAGTTAACATATACAAAGCTCTTTGAAAAATCTTAATGCAGGATATAAGTCCCTATTATTAATATTAATTTCTAGGTTATCCTGACATTACTCACCCTGTTTTCGTCCTACCTGTCTGACTATTCTTTCTCAGTCTTCTTTGTGGATCTTCACCCAGGTCATACCCCCTTAATTATAGGTATCTTCCAGAGTTCTGTCCTGGGTACTGTTCCTTTTTCTCTCTTTGCTATGTCATTAGTGATCTCATTATCTCCTGTGTATTAGAAGAAGGGAATAGAGGAAAAATATTTATTAAGTACCTACTATGTGCCAGACACTCTACTAAGAGCTTTACAAATATTAACTCATTTGATTTTCACAACTCTGTGAGGCACTTGCTGTTATGGTCCCCCTTTTGCAATTGAGGAAACTAAGGTGGACAAAAGTTAAACGTCTTACCCACAGTCACACAGCTAGTGTCTTTGGCTAACTCTGAACTCAGGTCTTTCTGACTACAGGTGCAGTACTATATCCATTATACCACCTAACTGCCATTATTATCAAATTTAGAATTTTTCCATGAATGATATTTCTTCTTTTTAACATAGATTTGTATTCTTAGTTCAGTCTCTCATTACTGCTAAAATTGATTTTTGAAACTTTTTGTTGGTTAGTCTTCCAGACCATGTCTTGAAGTGAGTGCCATTTAATTCCAAGTACGATTATTAGGGTCATTTTAAGTAATAGGGTTAGGTTTCATGGGTTGCCTATCACTGAGTATCTTCATTAGCTGCTTGTCAGTTTTTAATTAGGGTTTAAATTGGATTTCTCACTCTGACCACTCTCCATGGATATGCCACTTCTGCATTACTGTAACTTGCCAAATGGTTTCAACTTTGAATTCCAAAGAGTAGACTAATAATAGTGCTATGACTTTCTTTAAGTATTCTGTTATTTATTTATTTCTTACAGAGTGTATTGTAAGAAAGGTAACATGACAGTTTACAGGTGAAAAGTATGACCGAGTCAAAGATTCCTCCCTTAGAAACTGCATTTTTTCCCTTTAGCATAAAAGGACTAAGTCATTCTATCTAAAATATTCTATGTGGAAGTATACTCTTTAAAGTTTTAAACATTATGTGATATCTAACATATATGCATACCTTGATTGCTGAAAATTAGAGCTATTCATTGGACTATGTACAGATGAGTTAGAACATGGAATCAATTAGTTTGATACTTAGTCCTCTGCTTTAAAATCCCAAAAAACAAAGTTGTGTTACACTTTAGCTATGAAATGCCAATTTGATTTATACCTTGGCTTGCAAAGTTGTGAGAAATGTTTGATTTCTCAGTGACAATTGGATTATTTCCATCACCTGATATTTGAACACAGTTCTCTGCTTTTCCCCTTTTTAAAAAGCTGGAAAGAAGGAAAAGGGACCTAGACTGATTTGACCAGACTCACGTATATCCTACATAAAGCAAGTCATAAACAGATATAAATTAGGATGTGATGACACTGAATTTTTGATCAGGTGCTTAGCCCACTAAGCTGATTTTTTTTTAAGTACACACACACATATAAACATTGCAATGATTTTTGCCAACACAATGCATTGTTATAAAATGAGACTGAGTTTTTAAAAAAAATTTCAAGACAACAGATTAATGTGATCTTTCATCAGTTTCAAGAGGCTATGAGTATATTTTGAGACAACATGGAATAATGGGTAGAGAGCCTCAGATACAAACAAACTTGGGTTCAGCTCTCACTCTGACACATACTAGCTCTCTTACCATGAGCGATTCCCTTAACTTCTCAGAGCTTCGGAAAACTAAAGCTATGTCATAGATCAATGTCTAACCTGCATTGGTAGATGGTTTGCTTATTGGTAGTTCTCCGTGCTAATGAAATCACATATCACAACAACAACAGCAACAACAGCAAACTAATGCACATTCCAATTACATTATTATTGCTCAAAGCATTTTTGAAATACATCTTTTGAAATTATCTTAAACATCATTCACAAGTGAAGAAAACAGAACCAAGAGAACAACAAATTTGCTAACTACAATAATAAAAATAAAAATACTAAGAGGCCTCTGAAGTTAGGTTAAATATAATGACCAACCCTTGCTTTTAAGGACATATGAGGACACACTCTTCCCTCCTTTTGCTAAAGAGGTGGCAGACTAGGGGTACAAAATGTCACATATGCTGTGAGACAGTTGTTAGTTGGTGTTACGTGACTTATATTTTCATAAAGAAAGGTTCTAGGGGGTAAACAGTTGGGAAGTAACTGTGGTGTAAAAAACCCAAAGTCATCAATAACACTTAAAATAAAGCCATGTGTTTATTCTTTTGAACGTCTTCAGTAGTGCTTCTATTGAGAACTTCTTATTTACAAGATGTAGTTCTAGGTTCTGGGGGTAGAAAAAAAATAGAAAACAATCCTCCTGCACTCAAGGAGTTTATGTTCTACTGGAGGGATATAACATGTAAACATGTACTATATGATGATTGGAGGAGGAAGAGAGAACTTAACAACTGGGACAGTCAGTCAGTAAGGGGCTATGGTACCTGAGCTGAACCTTGAAAGACCCTAGAGATTGTAAGAGTCAGAGGTGAGGGTGAAGCACATTCAAGTATGATGCTTGGGCAAAGGCACAGAGGCTGGAGACGGCGACCAAATTTCACGATGAACAAGTAGGTCAGTTTAGCTGGAATGTAGAATGTATGAATAGGAGTGATGTGCAGTGCCCTAGGAGCTAGAGGTTGCAGCCAGTTGGAAAGGGCTTTAAATATTAACCTGAAGAGTCTGTGTTGTATCCTAGAGAAATAGTTATTAATATAGGCCTATTCGTTTATTTAAAATATTTAACCATATTTCAATACAATAGCTTTTCTTTGTAATCTTCTATATTTCATGCATTTAAAGACATTATTTTGAGAAGGAGCCTAATGGCTTCATCAGATTCCCAGAGGGGTCCTAGACACCAAAAAACCCTCCATCCTAGAGGTAATAGGGAGCCATTGAATGTTTTGAATAATGGGGTGGCACTTTTAATTTGCATGACTCCGTTTGTTTCTCTTGTACTTGTCTGCACATTTGCACTATTGTTCCTGACTCATTTTGTCATTATTGTCTGCAGTGTGCTCTAGCTGATCAAGACTGAGGAAGGAAGAGAAAGTGGCATTTGCCCAACATACATAGTTGTGTTTACTAGCTATCAACTGCTTAGGCACCTATATCTTTGTGAACATGTATGTATATAAAATGTATTATGTACAACTGAGCATTATATATAATAGACATTTAACAAATGTGGCTATGTAGCAGTTCATGTAAAACATGTACCATGTGCATATACACATGTATATATACATACATGTATATATCCATACATATATGTATGTTGTATATATCATACATATATATGTGTGTATACATATGTATTTATACATACACATGCACTCAATATGAGTCAGCAAATGACATGATAGCCAATGGATATACACATATAATATGTATATGAGTATATAAATGGTCATCTATGCTTTAGATAGATGACTGTGGCAGTTATGTGGAGGATGAATTGGAGGATAGAAGAGGTTGAAATATTTCAACAAAATACTTGGGCATCCTTACTATTCTTTCATTCAACCATGATTCACATCCTTGTCTTTATCCTTAACTCTTTCCTTCTTACTTCCATATCTAGTTAGTTGCTATACCCCTCTCTACTTATATAGCCAACACCCCAGCTTAGGCCCTCATAAACTTTCATGTGGAATACAGCATAGTCTCCTAATTGATCTGACTTTCAGTCTCTCCCCTCTACAGTATTCTCCCCAAATTCACCTTCCAAAAAATGTCTGGTCATATACATACAGATATGCATATATATGTGTATATATCCTTCCCGTTAGTTTTTTAAGGGGATTATCATGTCACATTATTGACTCTTGTTGAGCTTTCATATATATATATATATATGTATATATTTCAAATGAACTATTGTATGCTTACATTTATCTATCATCTTCCATGCATAATGTTCAATTGTAGATATTGAATTATGTACCCACACATATATAGATACATGGGCAGTTGATAATTAATAAATACAACTGTATATATTGGGCAAAAGCCATCTTCCTCTCCTTCCTTAACCCTCACTACAACTAGAGTATTTAGTAGAGAAAACTGGCATGTTGGGACAGAGATAGTACAAATGTATAGAGAGGAAAATTAGTAAGGCCACTCAAGTGGAAAATATTCTTAAAAATGAACACTTTCCCATCTTCATCAAGGTTAAATACCCTATCTAGATTAATAGAAAGCATAGCTTGATGCTGTTGGTTTAACCTGGCTACTTGCCTCTGCTCACTTAGGGCAAGTAATAATTGGGAAATATTATTGGGTTCCACAGCTAGAACACTTGCAGATAGCTATTAAGTAGCATTTAGTGCTTTAAGGTTTTCAAAGAACTTTGATTGTGTTATCTCATTTGGTCTTCACAGCAGCCCTGTGAAGTAGATGCTATTATTATCTCCATTTTACAGATAAGGAAACTGAAGCAGAGGTTACTTACTCAGGGTCATACAGCTTAGTAAGTCTCTGAGGTAGGATTAAATGCAGGTTTTCCTGACTGCAAGTATGGTACTCAATCTGCTACCCCAACTACTTGCCTAAGAATCAGAGACTTCCTCATCCCCAGCTTTGGGAGGCCTTTCCCACTCTCTGTTTACATGGAGATGTATCTTTTTTTTTAGAATTCACCCATTTGGTTTTATTTGGGTCTTGGTGCCTCATCTTTATGCTTCTTGAAAGAAAAGGGATGCTTAGTAGGGGATCCTATTTCTATTTATCTTTGGATAGTTAAAGGGAATCAGAGAGCTATCCTGGTTTGTAATCTTAGAAGCTAGTTACACTTTGGAAGAGAGATCACCTCTCAAAAGAGTTGGGGCCAGACCAGGAAGGGTAACAAGGATCTTTTCTGATAGACTAGCTCAGAATTGTCTCGTTTACTCCAGCAGTACTACACCAACAAAAGAAGTAAGTATCCTTACTTTTTTTCTTCTTCCAGTGAATGGAAGCATGTTTTCATTAAGATGGAAGATTCATTTATTTAAACTGGTTTGTTATTAAGACCTTATTATTTACATGTTTCAAATGTGCGTGTTTTGTTCTACATAAAAAGCATGATATGATGAGTTTGTTGGAACTGTAATTTTTTTTTTCAGTCATTTTTCAGTTATGTCTGAGTCTTTGTGACCCCATTTGGGGTTTTCTTAGCAAAGATACTGGAGTGGTTTGCCATTTCCTTCTCAAGCTCATTTTACAGAGGAGGAAACTGAGGCAACAGGGTTAAGTGACTTGCCCAAGGACACACAGCTAGTAAATATGTGAGGCCAGATTTGAACTTAGGAAGATGAGTCTTCCTGACTCTAGGTCTGGCACTCTATCCACTGTACCATGTAGCTGTCCTAACAAAAACAACCACAAAAAGGATGATATGAATTTGTTAGACTTGTAATTAATCAATATTAAACCTCAATAACTATGTGGATGTATGTACAAATTGGAAAGTTAATTTGAAAATATAACCTGAAAAATATACTTCATTATCCTGTGATCCCCTTCCTAAGAATATACCTCAAGGAGATCTAAGATAGGAATAAAGGTCCAATAAAATGTCTACCAAAATATTAATAGAAAAGAAATGGAAATAAATCTAGTGCCCAACTACGTGAGAATCACTGAATGTAATGGAATGTTATTGTTCAGTACAAAATAGAGAAAGAATTAAAAAACTTTGGGAAGCTTTCTGTGAGGCAAAGTGAAATAGTAGAACCAAGAGAACAGTGAACATAATGACTGTAACAATATGAATAAAAAGATCATGAAAAACTAACTGACAATGAAAAGGTTGCTAAACTAAAAACTGGAAAAACCAGTAATGATACTGGAAAACAGATAATGAAATATTTATATATTTCATGATCACATGAAGTGTTTAAGTGAAGTTGTTTTGTAATTTGTTGACATTTTTACAGGGAGAGGTGGATTGCTAGAGATGGTGATGACATAATAACAGACAACAATTTTTTTAAAGAATATGCTTCAACACTTACCACTGTAAGCCTGAAGAAATAAACTTAAATTTTTAATTTTTTTTTCTAGCTGGCTCGTCATAATAAAGCATTACAGCAGATGCTTAAACCAGGATCTGATCCAGAGGAAGGAGATGAAGCTTTGAAATATTATGCTAACCATACGGCACAAATTGAAGTAATGTACTTTTGTTTCTTTGATGAGGACAACTGCAAAAGAAACAATTTTATTTTTAATGTTAGGCCATCCTCAAATATTTCTAGGAAAATTAAACAGAATTAAATGATTTAGCTTATACATATGCTAGAAAATCCTGTGGGATTGATATGTGGGAAATAGGAATGTACACTTTTAAAAGTTGGAGATTTTATTTTTTCCTAGCCCTTAGTGTTACAAACTAGAAAAGTTTTCAAAGGAAACAATGATAACAGGGCAATAGTATTTAAAGGAGGCATTGTAACTAATGAAAACATTAATCTATTAGTGGTTCCTTTATTTTAAATTGCAAAAAGCCCATTGAATTAGAATTTGAGAATTTTATAAGTAACTATTCCAAGTGAAAGAAACAGAGAAAGGACCAACAATATTTTGAGACTGAGATATTTTGAGTTTGGACTAACTGAACTATTTCCATTTTCAATATCCAATATCTAGCCCTACCCTACCCCATCTTCATGTTAGACATTTAAAGGTAGAAGTAAAGAGGCATCAAGTCAATACAGATATACTGTGAGAAACATGCTTTTCATCACTAAGCTATCATTTTGACATCAGTTAGCAAAGCTAATCAGACAAAAGTGGAAAGAGGAATGGATATTTATTATTCTTAATTTATATCCATACATACAATTTATATCCATACATATTCATTTCAGAGGCTATTTTAAGTGTACAATATGAGACATGATAGATTGGAGGAATGAGAAATGAAAGGTACCCTGGAGATAATTTAGTCCAATCCACTTATTTGACAAGTGAAGAAACTAAAGTCCCTTTATGTAAAGTAAATTGCCTTCAGGTCAAAGGGAGAAGTAACATTGCTAGGATTTGAAACCAAGTCTTCTGGCTCCCAATGAAATGCTTTTTCACAAGTGCTCTCCAAAGATGAAAAAGGAACATTTACTTCTCCTTATTACCCATACAGTTGATGACAATTTTTTTGGCCATACTTGAGATCACTTATGCTTTGCTATAAGGAAAAGTCACAGCTTGCCCTTCTTCCTGGAGGGAAGAAAGTTGGAATTCAGGATATCTCTTCATTGAAAAAGTCCAAGATTCAAAGTTCTTTGAGAAATATGGACCTTTTTGCATTCCAAGATCCAGATAATGAAAAATGTTTCCATTTGGTATTGCAAAAAGAGAGAGGAAGTTTTATCTCCATAAAAAAAGTGTTCAGTTGTCCATATGTCATACCCCAAATGCAAAGATTCACACATTCTCAGAGTTAGGATATCAAGGATCATCTAGTCCAATGTGTAATACTTTCTCAACTTAATTAATTTTACATCTTTGGAAATAGTATACATTTAGTCTATCTGAGGGGAAATCATTTTGAACAAATGAAATTCTGTATTATAGAATTAAAAAAAAGAATTCCAAAGAGAAAAATTTTATTATTGGTTTCATTATTACTGGCACAAATAGTAACAAATTTGTTTTAAAATATTGCTCATTACTTGACACTTACTAGCTGTGTGACCCTGGGCAAGTCACTTAACCCTGGTTGCCTCATCAAAAAGCAAAAAAAAAATACATACATACATACATATATATATATATATATATATATATGTATATATATATATATATATATATAGCTCATTAGAGACATTCTGAAGAACTACTGTAATGAATTTGATGAAAAAATATTTAATTATCACATCAATCTGTTGACTATAGATAACAGAATCTTGGAATCTAAATTCAACTTTTCGACTTGAAAGAAATCTTAAAATTCCAAATGGCAACTCAGTACAATAATCCCTACCACTATAATCCAAACTCTGCTTGAATGCTTCCAGTTAAGAGGAATTCTCTACTTGCAACATTTCATTTTTGGACTGCTATAATTACTAGAAAATTATTTATACTGGACAGAAACTTGCCTCCCTAAAACTGTCCTCCCCTAGTACTATTTCTGTTAGTAGAAACTTTATATGTCTACTCCCATATAACACTTTACTTATTGGAAGATCATTAATATCTTCCCCATTCATCATATCTTTATGCTAAACACCTTCATGTCTTCAACCATTACTCATATGTTATGATTTTCAGACTTCTCTCTCATTCTGATCAGTCACTCCCATATGTCCTTAGTTTGTTAATATCTTATGATGCAAATCCCATAATTGAATATAACATTACAGATGTCATAGGTATAATAGATTCATTATCTCTTGTGAAATCACTCAGTGCAGTTTTATTGATGCAAACTAAGAGTATGATATCCTTTTAGCAGACACAAAGCTTGTGGTCAACTAAAATCCGGAGGCCTTTTTCACATGAATTGCTTTCAGGTCAGCTATCTCCAATCCTGTGCTTGCATAATTAATTTTTTGAAATTAAAGGTGAAACTTTGTACTTGTCAAATTGTTGCTATCATTCCAACATTCCAAACTTTCAAAAGTTCTTCTCTAATACATGAAAACACTCCTCCCCCTTAGAAATATGAAAAAATGACCCTGAAATTTTGTTTTCACCAATCATTTCTGCATAGTACATGTACATTCTAAGAGCTTTAGCTCAGTGCTTGTCTGAATGATCAGATTCCAAATTAGGGAGGTCAGAATTAATAAGACCATGGTGTATGTAAATGTGCCTGACTTTATGTTTTACAAAGAATACAAAAATATGTACTTTGATTTAAATAATGAAGCTTTTATATCAGAAGTTCCCAAATTTATTTGGCCTACTGCCCCCTTTTTAAAAAAAAATACTCAGTACCCCTTTGGAAAACCCTCTAATGTTTTTAAAAAAATTTGTGTCATTTCAAAAAAATATTTTATATATGTATATATATATATTTAAAATGACACATCTTAAATTGAATAATGTATTATAAATTTATGGTTTTTTTCCTGCATTGAAATTTTGTTGATACAACATTATGTCATATAACCGTGTAGTATCGTATTGTAAACAAGTCATTACATGCCTATATTTGCGCTGATGCATGCTGGACTTCCCAACAATGCCCAACACATTTGCCTGCTAACATTTGCTTTTTAAGACCTGTTGGCAGACTTGACTAATTGGTTATAACTTGCATTTCATGTGTTTATTTGGAAAATAATGTGATCACTACGACTTTAACTCTATTACACAACAGATGAAACATACACAGATGGTTTTTCACAATTCTCTTCTTTCCTTATGCTTCCACCACCCTCTTATTTTTATTTAACATTCCCCAATTGTACCCAAGGCCACTACCGCCCCCTTGGATAGTTCCAATGCCCCACAGGAGGCAGTATTACCGACTTTGGGAACCTGTGTTTTATAAGATATAACATTTCTAGAGACTCATATCACACAATATAAATTATCTTGTTTCATAGCAGTCTTTTTAGGAAGATTGGAGTATTTGTTTTTTATCTCCTTGTTAGACTGTAAGCTTCATGAGGGCAAAAATCATGGCTTATCAGAATGTTTTATTTTCCCTAGTTCATTGAACACAGTGCTCTGAAGATGATAAGAATTGAATTAATTTTTGTTGAATGACCCAAATATTTATCAAGCATCCACTAAATGCAGTGCATTGGCTCAAGTACTGAGGAGGATGATACATAAATAAGATCACTGCCATCAAAGACATAGCAAACTGTAGGAATGATCAGACTAATATGAAGATAAATTTAATACAAAGTCAAATTTTGGTGTTATGAAATCTGGAAAGTGGTATTTATTTATTGGAATATGACATCAAAACAATATTTTAATGAAATCTAACAACTGATACTTTTCTATTATAATCTTTTGGGTAGAATTCTTCAGTGGTTAGTATAAGCCACACCACTTGAAAGTAGTCACTTTGGCAGCTTTTATGTTAAGGGGACCTTCACTTCTTTTTAGCACCTAAGTGTCTTTTGGAGTATAAAATTAGTAAAACAAAATTCAGAATTTTTTTTTTGTAATCTGCAGAATTCATCCATTAGCAACCTATAGCACACATATACAGAGAAAATTCATTGCAGGCTAACCGAATAGTTCTAAGTATAAAAATATGAAACTTCATAATATATAATAATGCAAAATATTCATACTTTCCAAGTATAATAGAGGCATCATAAAATTTCCTATTTCCCTTGAAGAATTCTCAGTGGAATTATTATTAGATATATAACTTGCTACTAATCACCAAAGGCCTTTCAAAGAACAGTGTCTATATTTTCTATACATCATCCTATTTTCCCCTTATCTTTTATCTTTAAAGCAATCCTTTTTATACATTGAGTCAGAGTGAGACTATAACTATGAAGCTTGCCAAAACATAGCTTTAATTCAGAAAGGATAAAAAGCATTAATTCTTATTGTTTGGGGGGAAAGCATCAAGCATCATGCATATTTTTCATATAACTGAATTCTTCAGTTTCAGAGTTTATATTATATATACTCAGACTAAAAGAAGAAAAGTAGAGTTAGATTCAAGTGCTTAGAAATCTAAAGATACCACAAACTTATATTTCAGATTGTTCGTCATGATAGAACTATGGAACAGATTGTTTTCCCTGTTCCAAATATATGTGAATACCTCACTCGAGAATCTAAAAGTCGTGTATTCAACATGACTGAGAGAGATGAACAAGGAAGCAAAGTGAATGACTTTTTCCAACAAACAGAAGATCTTTACAATGAAATGAAATGGCAGAAAAAAATCAGGAGTGAGTATTTTAATTGATGAAATAAAATTATTTTGTTATATGTATGAGAATAATAAATTTAATCATATTTCATGGCAACAGTCCTCTTTTTAATTGGTATTTCTTCCAAGTCTGATATTACATGCTTAAGATTATAAACTGAGCCTACTGCTGAAATGGAGACACCTGCCACTTACTATAGGGAAAAAAGAGAGAAAACATGTGAAACTGACTAATTAGATAGTCTTTTGGCTGCAGTCCTCTAGTTTTGTAAATATTATGTATTGCAAAGTAGCAGCTGTACATTTCATTGTCAGACAGAAAGATGAACAGCTGCAGAGTTGATGTTCACTGAATAGGGCTTGAATGGTCATTAACAAACTGAATAGAATATAGAAAAAGAGCAAGCACCCTCTTCCTCTATTGTCTTGTGATTGAGCAAATTTTCTAAATTTTTTAAAGTGTCTCACTAAATCATACAAATCTTAAAATACGATGCTTACAGTCAGATAAAGTGAAATAGCTGGATTATTGATTATAAAACTTAGTTCAATACCTACGTACATCGATGACCTCACGAATTTGGGTATTCCCTGCATCAATGTAGATCAGAACCCATCTATGCTTTCTCACCCTGTTCAGTTCACATCCCTGTCTTTCTACCTATCCTCAGAAAATCTACCAAGTTTGTAAAACTTAAGGCATAAATATTGACTTTTATTACCTAATATCCATTAGTGACATCTAAGATATAAAGTGGTGTCCTGGCTCATAAAACTGAAGACTTCTTTTTCCAGGAAGTGGGATATATTTGTTATGTGGTCTTATGATTTTGGACATCAAAGAATGAAAGGATGCTAGCTTTTTCTGACTTTTGGGAAGGTTCTTCCAAGCTGGCAAGAATCCTAGATTTGAATAGTGTTTTGTTATGGCAAGTATTTTCCAACTTTTGACCTTGGTGTCACTAAGTAGAATAGGATCATAACTTTACAATTGACTTCATTGGTGATTTTTTAAATCATAGAACCTTTTAGGAATGGAGAGGTTATAATAGGTATTGGTTGGAGGGATCCCTCTATACTGATGAAATGATAGATTCTAGAAATTTTGATTTGTTCATTGCTAAACAGTAGTAAGCAATAAATTAATAAGTATGATTTGCCAATTAATACTTTGACAGCACCACAAAACACCATTTTTGAATATGAATTTGTGAAATGTGTTTTCAAAACATTTTATAGAATAATTGAAAATGTAGAACCATTCCCTTTATTATTATCCCATGTAAAACTTTAAGTTCAATTGAAAATTCTGTGTACCATATACATATATGCATATATACATATAGTAATTAATTATTTTTGTTGGATTTCTACAGCACTTCTCAGTAATAAAAATGGCATCAACAATAATAATTAAATTTATCTAATATAATTGGAAGTAGTTTACCTTTGGATGGATCCTATCGAATGCTATGCTCCAAAAATGGAATCAAAAAGTCCTCCATGAGCAACAGCTGCCATGAGTTCACTCATTATGTTAGAGGAGTCTAGGATCATAGATGTAGAGCTAGATGGGAAGTTAGAGTATCTACTCCAGCCCCTTCATTTTACAAATGACAAAACTGAGGCAGATGAGAAAAGAGAGATTAAGTGACTACTTCAGTGTCACGGTTAGACAATAGCAAAACAAGGATTTGAATCTAGTTATGCAACAACATAGTGCTCAGCAGTGAAAAGGATGCATTTAATATTTCTGCCTTTCTGAATTGGATTGTGAGGTTTTTATGCCCTAGTACATGGTCAATTTTTTGTGTATGTGCCATGTACTGACGAGAAAAAAGTATATTCCTTTCTATCCCCATTCAGTTTTCTCCAGAGGTCTATCATACCTAACTTTTCTAATGTTCTATTCACCTCCTTAACTTCTTTCTTGTTTATTTTGTGGTTAGACTTATCTAGTGCCGAGAGGGGGAGGTTCAGGTCCCCCACTAGTATAGTTTTGCTGTCTATTTCTTCCTGTAACTCCCTGAACTTCTCCTGTAAGAATTTGGATGCTATACCATTTGGTGCATATATATTTAGTAATGATATTACTTCATTGTCTATGGTGCCTTTTAGCAGGATGTAGTTTCCTTCCTTATCTCTTTTGATTAGATCTATTTTTGCTTTTGCTTTGTCTGAGATCAGGATTGCTACCCCTGCTTTTTTTACTTCAGCTGACGCATAATATATTCTGCTCCAGCCTTTTACCTTTACCCTGTATGTGTCACTCTTTTTCAAATGTGTTTCCTGTAAACAACATATTGTAGGATTATGGTTTTTAATCCATTCTGCAATCCGTTTCCGTTTTATGGGAGAGTTCATCCCATTCACATTCACAGTTATGATTACTATCTGTGTCTTTTTCTCCATCCTTTTTCCCCCTATTTATGCTTTTCTTTCTCCTTTTTCCTTTCTCCCCTTCACTAGTGTTTTGCTTTTGACCACCGCCTCCTTCAGTCCTTCCCCCTTTTATTATCCCTTTCCCTTTTCTTCCCCTTTATCTTACTGCTGCTTCCCTCCCTTCTCCCCCCCTTTTCTTTCCCTCTTTTCTTTCCCTTTTCCCTCCTACTGCCTATAGGGCAAGTTAGATTTCTATACCTAACTGATTATATTATGCCCTTCTTGAGCCAATCTGATGAGAGTAAGGTTCAAACAATGCTCCCCCCCTTTCCCTCTGCTGTAATAGGATTTTGTGTCTTTTCCTGTAATGTAATTTACCCTTGTCTGCCTCCTCCTTTTCAGTACATTTTCTAAGATCAGATTGATCCACTTATTTGGATCCATTTAACCCACTTGATTAGATTTTTTTTTATCATTACATCAAAGTCAACTAATATCCACCCTCTTTATGTATACTCCTTTAACAAGGTGTAATAACAATACAGTTCTCAAGGGTTGCAAGTCTCATATTCCCTTGTAGGGTTTAAACAGCCCCCCCCTTATTAACAACATATTGTATCCTTCTGTCCCATTTACCTTTTTAAGTCCTTCTTGAGTCCTGTACTTGAAGATCAAATTTTTTGTTGAGCTCTGGTCTTTTTATCAGGAAAGTTTGGAAGTCTCCTATTTCGTTGAATATCCACCTCCTCCCTTGAAAAATGATGCTCATTTTTGCTGGGTAATTGATCCTTGGCTGCATTCCAAGCTCCTTTGCCTTATGGAATATCATGTTCCATGCCCTGTGGTCTTTTAATGTAGAAGCTGCAAGGTCCTGTGTAATCCTGACTGTGGTTCCATGATATTTAAATTCTTTCTTTCTGGCTGCTTGCAGCACCTTCTCTTTCATCTGGTAATTTTGGAATTTTGCTATTATATTCTTGGCGTTGTCAATTTGGGATCTCTTTCAGGTGGTGATCGGTGGATTCTTTCTATGGTTATTTTCCCTTCTGGTTCTAGGACTTCTGGGCAGTTTTCCTTTATGATTTCCTGAAAGATACTGTCCAGGCTCTTTTTTTCATCATGATTTTCAGGTAGTCCAATAATTTTTAAATTGTCTCTCCTGAGTCGATTTTCCAGGTCGGTTGTTTTACTGATGAGGTATTTTACATTTTCATTATTTTTTTTTTTTTTTTGTTTCTGTTTGACTGATTCTTGCTCTCTCATAGAGACATTAGTTTCCATTTGTCCAATTCTAGTTTTTAACAGATTGTTTTCTTCTGTTAGTTTTTGTACTTCCTTCTTCAACTGGCCAATTGTGTTTTTTAGGGACTTGTTTCTTCAGTGTACTCTTCTGTTAGTTTTTGTCCTTCCTTCTTCAATTGGCCAATTGTGTTTTTTAGGGACTTGTTTTCTTCAGTGTATTTTTTTTCCAACTGGCCAATTGTATTTTTGAAGGACTCTTTTACCTCTCTCATTTGACTATTAAAATCCTTCTTGAGCTCTTCTAAGAAGGCTTTTTGGGCTTCAGACCAGTTCATATTCCCTTTTGTTGTTGCAGATGTGGGTTTGTTGACAATGTTGTCCTCTTCAGAATTTCTGTCTTGATCTTCACTCTTCTCATAATATGAATCTATGGTACGTTTCTTTTTACTCATGGTGTTTCTTTATTCCCTGGCCTTTAAAGAGATTGAGCTCTCCTGCTGGGGAACAGAGGGTACTGACCCAAGCTTCTTGTGTTGGGAGCCTAGGTCTTGGTCACTGGCTTTGTTCTGGGGCCTCTTATGCTGGGAATTGGAGGCTGTAGGTTTCTGGCAGCTTACCTTGTTGGGCTGGAATCAGCAAGGCTGGAACTTTCAGGCAATTCTAGGTTGCCTGCTTTTCCTTTCCTTCAGCTTTCTTCCCCTCCTTTTAGATGGGTGCTGCAGGATGTTTATCTGCCTGGGGCCCCCTGCAGTGTTGTCTCCCTCGGTTCTGCTAATGCAGGAGATTCCGCAGTGGAGTGTGAGCTCCTGGTGGTTTTCTGAGCTGGTTTCCACCGGTTCCCCCGCCCTCACTGAGGCACTCAGAGGTCCAGGTGTTGGTGTTTGCCTGCTCTACCACCTGGGCTTCAGGATTTCTTCACAATTGGAGGCTTCCTACAGCTCACCTGGTGTTGGGTTGGAATCAGCAAGACCCGGGCTTTAGGAAGCCTTTAGGTTGTTTTCTTCACCTCCTTTCAGATGAATGCTGCAGGGTACTTATCCGCCTGGGGCCCCTTGTTTTTGCTGAGGCACTGAGAGATCCATTTGCTGGGCTACTTCACTGCTGCTCCTTGTCTTTCTTCTAGTTCAGGTGTTCCAGGGTTTTTTTTTCCCTGGGCTGATATTTTCTGGGTTTGCAGAGGTTGATAGGGGAGAGTGAGAGCGACTACCTTTTCACTCCGCCATCTTGGCTCCCGGAAGCGGAAAATCAGTGCTCAGCAGTGAAGGGCAATCATAAAAAACCAACTTCAATCTTACATCTACATTAGATTAAAAGAGATGAAATCAAGGCGTTACTAAAGAAGAAAGGGAAATTGAAGACCCTGGAGACAATAACAAAACAGTTGACAAAAAACTGCCACAAAGTCTGAAATTATTTTGAAAAGGAGGTGAGCATACTTGGACCAGAATTCTGGAAGTCCTTTTTGTGTTTGATAGCAGCAGCTACTTCTGTGGTTAAAAAAAAAAAACCCACCAAAACAAAACATGGGAGGAAAAGAGTTTCAAGGAAAGGTATCAAGGAGTACTCATAAAACAGGCATCAAATACCACGAAGAAACAATTTGAGAGAGCTATTGAAGATCTACGAAAAGACATTGGAAGATTGCATTAATATCTGACTAGTATATGCTGAAGAAAATGAATACTGAAAAAGAATCATGTGGAAAGGAATATAGAACCATGAAGCATATCAGAAATTCTGAATTTCCTTAACAATTAAAAGCAAAAGTTAAAAGGTTAAGGCAATACAGGAAGTCAAAATAGTACCAAAATAAACAACATCAATAAAAACTTTATTACAGAGAGTTGAGAAATATATAAACATATAAAGAAATCATAGGCAAGAGAGAATTCTCTGAAGGAGAATGGTGAAAATTTTTGGTTATCTTTATGATTGAAAAAAGGTTGACTCAAGAAAAATTTAAGTTGGCTCAAACAATAAACAGAAAGCTTAGGCATTATTAATGTATTGAACAACTGAACTATTACATCAAGGGCAGTAACTGACATTCTAGGTTATCTGACAATCCATAAAGTGGGGGGCTGGGTAAAATGCATAAATATTGGCACAAACTCTTCACAGTGGTGCATGAATTACTAGCATGGCACTTTGCCAGCTTCCTTTCAGACGTAAGCCTGATCCTACCTTTTTTAACTTAAGGCATGACATAACTTTTACCAAAGGATGAGAACGCCAGCAACCCTTCTGGACAGATGTGTAGATAGATAGAGAGATAGATGGATAGATAGATAGATAGATAGATAGATAGATAGATAGATAGATAGAGCATTTAAGTGCTTACAATGTACTAGACATTGTGTTAAGCACTGGGGATGAAAATATAAGCAACCAAAATAGTACCTCTCCTCAAAGAACTTAAGTTCTGATGGGGCAAATCACATAAAGGGGATCTGGGAAGGAAGATGAGAAGTGTTATGGTTTGGATCTTGTGTCTAGCAAGTAAAGACCTGGTTTTTGCAAGATAAGAGTTATTCAGTCATATGCAACTTTTTTGGGACCCCATTTGGGGTTTTCTTGACAAAGATACTGGAGTGGTTGGCCACTTTCTTCTCCAGCTCATTTTACAGAGGAGGAAACTGAGGCAAAGAGGGTGAAGTGACTTACCTAGGGTCACACAGTTAGTAACCATCTTAGGCTGGATTTGAATTCAGAAAGAAGTCTTCCTGACTTCAAACCTAGTGCCCTATCCGTGGTGCCACCTATCTGCTTGCAAGATAAGGTAAAGGTCACTTCTCAGAGCCAGAATGGTTCTAGCAGAAGAGTAAGGTTCTAGTAGGAATGATGACTGGATAAGTTTGGAGTTAGTGGCTAGGAAGTGAGGTAGAGGCATGCTTTTGTACTTAGAAGTCACTTATAGAGACCAAGATGATTGTATTTTTATAAATAATAAAAATTCAAGGCTAGTGTTACTTTAAAAATCTATAAATACATATAAATATTGGCCAAGGAACAAAAAATGTGTGCCAAAAATTCCCAGGACATGTTAAAAGCAACTTATTATCATTTCTATAATTATTGATTAAACTGTCCAAAAGCACTACCACATATATAGTACCACTGTTTATTTTTACAAAACCTTTGATGCAGTTCTATACTAGTTTTATTCATATATGGGAACTATATAAAGTAGAGTGGAAATGCTAGAGTATTTGTTGTCCATAGAGAACTGTTTTCTATTTAAAACATGCCGCCAGTACAATAATGTCAAGGACAATTCATCAAAAATTTGGCATTTTTCAGGGAGATAATTTAAGCCCATTATAGGACTGCCTAGCTTTAGATCTATTATCATCTATCCTAAATAGAATTGCTGTTAAGTGTGGTTTCCAAATTCAAGAATTCAACCCAAAATATCTAATTATGTATATGAATATATTCATGTATATATACTTATATATACACACACACTCGCACACATATACATACACACACACATACACACACACACACACACACACACACACACACACACGGAGACTTCTTTGTACTCTGAAACCAAAGCTGAATTGGAAGATCATACTTAAAGTAACTAACATTTATGCAATACCAGTCTTAATGTAAACGTTTAGAATTATATGTTGAACTGTAAGAGACCTGGGAAAAACTTGTACAATATTAGCAAAATATGAGAGCAAAATAGTTTCAGTAAGGAAACTATAGAAAAACAAAGGGAAAAAGATTCATAGGCATCTTTATAGTATATGACAAAAGGGAAGGGAAAGGGAGCTAGCTTTTATTTAACATCTACTATGTGCTAGACACTGTGCTAAGAATATTTACTAAAAGTTGAAATTAAAATTTTGATAGATCAGTTTTATGTGGAACTAGTTGAAGGTAACAGTTTTGTCTGTGTTGATATTCTGGTTCTGGTACAGTTTGTTGATTTTTCAAGGATATCATAAAGTTTGTATATCCAATTGCTAATCATCACCTGCTAGTTTATGAAGGATAATGTTCTGATGTATCATTCTGATCACTTCATTTTTATCTTTCTAGATACTAAGTAGGTAGTAGATTTTTGCAGCCTTCAGTAATATGTAGCACAATATCTATCATTTGATTAAAATATCTCCATGGGTCAATAAGTCACAGCTCTCTGAGGATGACTTTTCTATAATTTCAGGTAGTAAATACTGGTCTTACATCACTATAATAAACCCATTCATTTCTGTAAACAGATCCTCATTACTGATCCATTGCATTGTTCAGTGTTACTATTGACATATTGTTGCTTGAGTTCATACGGATATTGGCTATGAAGGGTCTTTTTTGTTCCACTTTTGGATCTTAGTCATTTTATAAACTACATGCAAGGCTATCAGCATCATCATCATTATTATTATTTCACAAGTGGGTTAAAAAAACTCTGCTTTTTCACATTAAAAAAATATTAGGATATAAGTTCATTCTATGTAGTTCCCCTGAAAGCATTCTCATTATAGCTCCAGTAGCAGACAAGAAAACAGGTATGATATGTATCTCATCCTGTTCCCACATCGTTTTTATATTCTCAGCCATATCTCTATAATTTGCATTCTCATTGGCTGTCCCCCATTCCTGAAACTCTTTCCCTCCTCATCTCCAACTCCTAGCTTTCTTGACTTCCATCAAGTCTCAGGTATGGTCTCGTATTCTTTCAGAAGTCTTTCCCAGTTCTCCTTAATCCTAGTGCCTTCTCTGGGATTATTTTCAGTTTATCTTGTATCATGTGTTTGTACATAATTGTTTGCATGGTTTTCCCCCCCAGTACATGGTGAACTTCATGAAAACAGTGACTGGTATTTTTGTTTTGCTTTTTTACCTATCTTCAATACTTAGTATGGTGGCTGGCAATAGGAGCTTAATAAATGCTTGTTGACCTATCATTTGAAAGCTTTTTATTTCATGTAGGTTGGGGATTATGAGTACTGAGGGATGGTAATATTTATTTTAAACATTGTTCTCTAATTTTTGTGAATCAATATTTTATCTGGGTGATAATGGGTGCCAATCCAATATATGCTAACATTCTGATGCAGTAAAGTTTAATTGATTGAGTTCTTCATATTATTTTTGAGGTCTATAGGATGATTTGTTAATGAAAGAAAATAAGCTTTGGATATAAAATCTGAGTCACCACATCATGTTTTGCTAGGTATTTAAATACAGTGGGCAATAAATATGTATAGCCTGGTGTGATTTATTGCACTCTCTCAAGCTTTCCCTTGCACATTTTTATTTGATGGCTAAGTCTGACAGCCTTAAGGATAACTTCTGTAGTTCCTCATGACAATTGACTTGTTGTTGAATTGCCACCATAAAACCCTTCATTCCCACAAACAAATCTGCATGACTCAGCCATTTATTCCATTCTTCCTTGTCAATATATTGGGGCCTAAATTTATGTGAATGTCACTCATGGACAGTCTATTCTGTTCTTAGATCTTAGTGCTTTCAAAGACTATAGGTAGAGGTAAACAACATTTGACAAATACAGTGGCATTTGCCTGTTATCAATCTTGATTATTGCTCAATGATGTAAATTTATTCCAAAAATATTGCAGGTTTTTGACTTGTTAAAATTAGGCAATTTGATAGAGCAGTCCTGGGCCTGGAGTTAGCAAGATGTGAGTTCAAACCCAGCTTCACACATTTACTAGTTGTGTGATACTGAGCAAGTCACTTAACCTGTTTGGCACAGTTTTCTCAACTGTGAAATGTGGATAATAATAACATTACCTACCTCACAGTGTTGTTGTAAGCATAAAATGAGATATTTGTAAAGCTCTTAGCACAGTGCCCAGCACATAGTAGGTGCTTAATCAGTGCTTGCTCCCTTCCCTTTGTCATGTCCTATAAGAATGTCTATGAATCCTCTTCTTTTCTTCTAGTCATGGAACTGTTCATTTTTCTATAGTTTCCTTAGTGTTATGGGCCCTATGTTTTGTTTGTATTATTCAATTTTTTTTAGCAGATTTCTTACAGTTCAACATATAATTCCAAATGTTCATATTAAGACTGGTATTTCCTAGGAGTTAGTTATTTTAAACATATTCTCATTTTATCCTCACGACAACTCTGTGAGGTAGGTAATGCTATCTTTTGTACTTTATAGTTGAGGAAATGATGCCAAACAGGTTAAGTAACTTGCTCAGGATCACATGGCTAACAAATGTCTGAGGCTGGGTTTGAACTTGTGTCATCCAGACTCCATATCTATGTGAAATTAAAAGCCTTTGGAAAGCAAAGCTTTAGGAGAAGGAATCAAAATCACATAGGATTGAAGTACAAGTTCATGGCCATTTTCCTGTTTGCTAATGGAGTTTGTCCTGAAGATGTTTTAGTGACTTTCCCAGAGAAGAGGAATTTATAGAATAATACTTTTGATCAATTAAAAAAATCATTTTATCTATGTATAATAGTCTGCAGACATTAAACATAAAAGAATAGATGGACAGTGATTTGTCCCAGGACCATTTCTATCTAAACTTCATTGAATATGAAAACAATAATACATGATGCCTTCTTTTTACATTAATTTTATTTTATGACCTTAAATATGAATATTTCATTATATAAAAAACAGAAAAAAAGATTGTTTATAAAACTATGAACATCTGTTATATAAAATATAAATTAAATTTAACATGGTAGTATTGAAACTCCCTGCTTGTTTGTGTCTGTGTCCCCTTTTTATCTTCCTAACTACCAATGTGTAATTTTCAAAAATGTTTCATTGATACTTTTTTATTCTCTTTTTTTTGCATTACTATTACTACCTCTGATGTCTCTAATCCTCTCCCCCTCCACCCAAGTAGCAGGTCTCCTTTGTAACAAATAAATTTTCTTCTTCCAGATAACCCTGCACTGTTCTGGTTCTCTAGACACATATCTCTCTGGGGAAGCATTTCATTCAATTTGGCTGTATTCATTAATTTAGCTGTTGCTCTTTTCTACCCATTTGGAGATGATGGAGATGAAGGTAAGTATTTGTATTTCATTAAATAATACATGTTTTTCAGTTCTGGAAAAAAAGATGTTAACATTTTCATTGTTTATGGATTGGAACTTAATAGTTCAAATATACACCATGGGGTGTGTGTGTGTATGTGTGTGTGTGTGTGTGTGTGTGTGTGTGTGTGTGTGTATTAGTCCCTAAAAGGAAACATAAACCAGATAGACATATATATAGGCCCTCTTGCTCAAACCCACCACTTATTGTATATCACTGCATAATTGTTGCAGATTTTATGTCAAAATTTTGCAAAAGTGGGGTGCAACCATTATGTGAAGCTTCTAAAAAATTGAGATGGTATTATTTAAAAATAATTTATTACTAAACTGTCTTTGGTGCAAGATTAGGATGCACAGAATGCTCAAGAATATATTAAAATTGAGTACTGACAACGTGCATGTGCTGAGAATTCTAGACTGGTGGCTTGCAATGCACGAGAGCTAAACATGTATCCTTATGCCACTGGTGAATCCATTGCTGTTCTGTTTACCTTTTAAGCGGCATGATGAACAGAATTATACCATACGATGATTATGTGATGAAGGGTTATAAATCAATTTTTTGGATTAAAAAAAAACAAAACAGAAAAACCAAACCAAAACAAAAAAACCCACCAGGGTGTGACGATTATGTGGTAGTGATGATTATGTGGTGAAATACAGTACCTGACCACCACAATTTCTTTGGGTTGTATCCTACTTTACCCCATTTCTCTGCATAGAATGGAGGAGTTATGAAAACAGAGGGTATTTGTATAAATAGGAAAGCTATGAAAGGATTCTTTGACTGAAGTGACAGCTTACTCAGCAAATGCTTCTTCTAGAGAAGGTAGAAATCCTAGGGGCTAAAATACGTGTATCTTAGAGGGCCCAAGGTAGAAGGGGTAGAAGACTGAATGAGGTCCATCTGTCACTCAAAGATGGAAGACTGTGGATAGAGAGAGTAATGTGGTAGAACTGATATTATGGTAACCATTGAAGCAGCAGTTGTTGCTGGGCTAGGCAGAGAGCATTTACTCTTAGGAGCACCTTTGGAAACATCAATCAATAAATATTTCTTAAGCTCCTGCTTAAGTGGTAGGCACTGTGCTAAGTGCTGGGATACAGAAAGTGGCTGCCTTCAAAGAGTTTACAATCTAATGCCAATAAATATGTGCCATGCAAACCACACAGGATAAATAGAAACTATTTAACAGAAGAAAAGCACTAGAATTAAGAAGGGATGGGGGAAGGCTTCCAGTAAAAGATGAGATTTTAGTTAGGACTTCAAGGAAGCCAGAGAGAACAAAGCAGGGAGAACATTCCAGGCATGGAGGACAGCCAGAGAGAATTCGTGGAGCTGAGAAATGTAGTGTTTTATTTCTAGAATAATCAGGAGGGCTGTGTCACTAGGTTGCAGAGTACATGTTGGCGAATAAAGTGTAAGAAGACTGGAAAGTTAGGAGGGGGCTAGGTTACAAAGGGCTTTGAATGCCAAACAGAGCAATTTGTATTTGGTCTTAGAGGCAATAGTGAACCACTGAAGTTTATTTAATGGGGTGTGTGTGTGTGTGTGTGTGTGTGTGTGTGTGTGTGTGTGTGTGAGAGAGAGAGAGAGAGAGAGAGAGAGAGAGAGAGAGAGAGAGAGAGAGACATGATTGCATCTGTACTTTAGGAAATCCCTGTGTAATAGTATGTATTATAAAAGTCCTACCTGACCTGGATTGCATTTATCTTCAGTATATATATACAAAAGAGTGTATGTATATGTTTATAGTTGCTGGGGTAAGTTGTTGCATGTCAGGAGGGGTGAGATGATGGGGTGCAAGTGTGATCACACAAATATCATCTAGGTCTGGGGAAAACAATAACTCCAAAATATTATGTTATTTTAACATGTCATATCTAAGATTTTGGGGAGAACATAAAAGTTATTTTGCTATCCATTTTTTAAGGGTAATAAAAAGTTTCTTCAGAGGGACATGTGTTCTAGTTTCTAAATATAATTTTTAACTGGAATTTTCTGGGAGGAAATATATATAACAGTAATGCCAAATTAGGGAATAAGTAGGTGTGTCCTGTGAATTACAATGTGTAGCAAATTTATTATTTTAAAAGATTCAAAAGAATCAAAGATGATGAGAGATACTTGAGAGAGGAACTAGACTTTCTGAGGGTTTGTTACTGAATACCTGGGTAAAATAAGCTCAAAGTAACAAAATCTCAGAATTGGAAGGAACTTAAGAGGCCATCTAGTCCAGCCTGTACTTTACAAAAATCCCTCTCTAACGTATCTAAAAGTGGTCATGTGGCTTTTGCTTAGAAACCTCGTGTGAGGTTATGTTGGGGGGAGGATTCTGAAGCTCGAATGACTAAAAGTTCAGGTTACACAGTTAAACATGCACATGCAAAGGAAGGCAGAGAAAACTGCTAATGCAGAAGCTTTCAATGCCTGGTTTTCTGTCTCCTCTCAGCAAATGTTGGGAACCCTGGAATCAGTGTATCTAAGATTTAGATGTTAGTTTCACTGTCATGTTGAAGTTGCAGAAATACATAAGGGGGCAGCACACACATCTCAGATCCGTGTCTATAAACTGAGGCAGTCAACTGACATTCTAAAGACCTTATAGTAGTTTTTCTTTGACAAAGGTATCATAACTGTTCTGATCTTTATTGTGCTGAAGTGTTGTACTGTACTTGAAATTACTTGGTCAGCTAGTCCAGCCCATCTTTGGCAATAAATACCCTCTAAAACATTCTTGGGGTTAAGTGGTCATCCAGCCTGTGCTTGAGCATCTCTAGTGATGAGGACCTCTCTATCTACTGAGAAAGTTCATACTAATAAAAGCTTGGATACTCAATGAACTCAATGCATGTAAAATTGAATTGCTGGTAACGGTTTATGTCTTGCTTTATGTATACATATCAAGAAACTAACAAATCATAATTAGCATAAATTGACATTCATGTAACTGTCATCAGAGCCCCAGAGCATTAAATGTGGTTATGGTACCAATATGGCTTGCGCCCCAAACCGAAAGTGATAATATCAATAATCAGTTTTTTTTTTTTTGAAAGGCAACGAGAGCCCCTCTTCCCATCCTGCATTGGTTCTGTGGAATGCAATAAGAGATTCAATTCCCAGAAAATTATCCTGTTTCTTTTCATGACTAAAATAATAAAATAATTTAAAACATTACTTTAAGAATTCAAAGTGATGCTATTAATTTATTAGATTATTTTACAGCTAACAAAATTCTCATTCCTACAGACTGGAAGTATTGAAACTCACTTCATAATAAAGATTTAGATAATATTGGTGCCAAAAACCCTGATAATGCCAAGGTTTCAGTGACAGTACAAACTTTTATAGCACTTAACTATGTAGAAACAAAAGATTTTAAAACAGTAAGCAGAGGTGTAGCCAAGAGAGATTAGATTAGAGTGGTCATGAGACCTTTGCCAAAGGAAAACAAGCACAAGGTCTCAGGCTTCTTGGTTTTCCACTTGTACCTCAACTTATAGCCACATGTCTGAGGTATAAATGTTGTCCCCTAATGCATTTCTCCAATTTCATGATGACAGTAAAACTATCAATCAGAGGGAGTTTTTTTGCATCAATACATCAATGTATTTCACATACCAATGAATTAATTACACTGATTTCAAAGGGAAAAAATAAATATTAAAACTACTATTTTGAACATATATTAACAATAATAAATTTAGTTTGTGACATTTTTGGGTCAGCTGACAGTTTTGGTCTTCTTGGTAAAATATTTCATAGTTCTGCCAGGGCTTAAATTGGATCAGGTGACTTCACAAATATTAGATCCTCTTTACTTAAAAAAAAAAAGCATTGGGGCAGGTAGGTGGCGCAGTGGATAGAGCACCAGTCCTGGATTCAGGAGGACCTGAGTTCAAATCCAGACTCAGACACATATGAAAAAAAGCATTAAATTTCCTTATGTATTTTATTAAAGAAATAGGATTCTGCATTGTTGAGCCCTCCTTTGCCACCTGTAATTGTTTCACAATTAGAGAAAAAAAGAAGATATGACCATAATAGCACGTATCAGATGGATTACATTTTTTTGTCATTAATCTTGAGACTGAAATTAAACCTCCTAATAAGACATGCATAACAGAAAGATTTAGCAAATCATTCTTATGGAGAAGCAAAATGTCTCATCTGAGCAATTCTTAGACCTAATCGATGCTTCATTAACCAATGAATGTTAGCAGCATGAAATTAATTATGTTATCTTATAAATTTAAGAATGGGAATTGTTCTAAAAAAGTTTCTTCTTTAATATAGAGTCTTGACTGGAATTATTATGAAAGTGTTCTATGGTTTGATTCAACCTATTAAAATGACACAGTAAATGAAATAACACTATCTTGTTTCTTCCTTCGTTTAAAAAAAATTTTCTATTTTACAGGTACACTTTCTCCATTGTTCTCAGTCCTCCTTTGGATAGCAGTTGCAGTTTGTACATCTATGCTGTTTTTCTTCCCTAAACCTTTTGGTATTCGACCATTTCTTGTGTCTATAATGCTCAGATCTATATATACAATAGGACTTGGGCCTACGTTGATACTTCTTGGGGCTGCTAATGTAAGTACTTAAGCTTACAATGTTCTAAATTAAACAAATATTACTGTAAAAATGCAAACATATACTTTGGTATATGTACATATAATACACTTTCATTCATCTGGAACCCGTATAACCAGAAAGGAAAAGTTATGAAGAAAAGATTCAATTATTTTCATTAAAGTTTTAGGGTTTGATATATTTTACCACATAAGAAAGACAAGAAGATTGTCATAATTTAACTGATTATAAATCAATTAACAAATTATGGAGTTTAGAATTCTCCATCTAGGAAAGCTGAAGGTGAAATTTGAGCAAGGTGAATTTATAACTACTTCACATAATGGGAAATAAACTTATGGAACTTTCCAAGAATATTGGCAGGAGATGTCAATGGATTCAAAATAGATTTGGATATATCCAGAATATCCAAGAGAAGCTGCCATGTATTCTCACAGCATGTCCTTGGGGGTTATTTTTGGCAACCAAGGCCCAGGCTGGATGAATCATGGTTCTGAATCAATAAAGAAATTCCTCTGTTTCTATTATTTTTTTGGTCTATAAGCACAGGCACAATGTAGCATGTGTGGTATATCTTATGGTTAACTAAAACAGTTACTCAATACCAAAACAACTTATTCTTCAATTCTTGGAGATAAAGATCTTATGCAATATTAATTAATATATCATCATTCACTTAGATTAGTGTAATTCAACATTATTTAAGCATAAAATTACCTAGGAAGATATAGAGAATAAGCATTTATTTGGCATCTATGAAGTGCCAGGCACTTTGCAAAGCACGTTTTACAAATATTAACTCACTTGATGCTCACAACATCTCTATGATGTAAGTGCTATTATTATTGTTATTTTGCAGTTAAGGAAACTGAGGCGAAACAGGTTGAGTGATTTGCCCAAAGTCACATTATTAGTTCGGTATCTGAGGCTGAATTTGCAGTCAGGTCTTCCAGACTCTAGGTCCACTGCTCTATCCACTATGCTACCAATAATCCCATGCTAACTATTTCTATATGAAGATCTGGACCACTGGTTAATCCCACCAAATTTTTGGCATCCCCATTAGCTATTTGTTTCCATGAGATCTTATTTTAGCTATTGTCTACCATTCTTTCTGCATGACCCTTCTAGCATCCTTTGGTAGAACATAACCTGTCTTTGATCCAACTCTACTGCTGGCCTTTTGGAAGAGCTTTTCATTTGTCATCCAGACTTATACATCATGGAAATGTTTTCCTGAGTTGCATTTTTCAAAACTAAGTCGGAGTAAATTATTTCTAAAGCACAATGATTGTTTTTTGTGTCAGTCACCAAGGCTGATTGTGGCCATTGTTGGGCTATTATCACTTTTTAAAGTTAAACTAATTTAAAGAAAGGGCTTAATCACTTTAATGCATTCTAATGTATAGGATGTCCCAAAAGCCTAAGTACAATTTTAAGTTTTAATAGCTATTTTACTTAATTATTTTATTTGTTTGCCTGTTTGTTTTTCATAGTTAGCAATACGGTTTAGTTTCCAACATTCGCTTCCTCAAGATTTTGATAGAATTGGATAGAAGAGAAAATAAAGATTGGAATCACCATTTTTTTTAAGGCAATTGGGGTTAAGTGACTTGCCCAGGGTTACGCAGCTAGTAAGTGTCAAGTGTTTGGACTGAGTCTGGATTTGAACCCAGGTCCTACTGACTTCAGGGCTGGTGCTCTTTCCACTGTGCCACCTACCTGCCCTGGAATCACTATCATAAGGTTGTTGCTGAAATCTAGACAAATGGTAATGAGGTCCCTAAGTAGGGTAGGGGTTAGCAGAAGTAGAGAGGAGGGTAATAAATGAGAGATTTTGCCAAGATAGGATCATTAGGGATTGGTAACTAAATACTAGAAGTAAGGGAAAGGCAAGTGTCAAAGATAATTTTCAGATTTCTAATATTAATTATTAAACAATTAGAGTAAAACCTTGTTCAATTAAATATGTTATATTATTGCTAACTTTCTAGTCATGGAAAATACATCTTCCCCCCTAGGAGGAGTGTATAATATTTAATTTTTTTTAGTTCTCTTATAACCCTCAAGCTGTAATTTAGTCATAAAATTACCATATTGGTATATGAAATATGAAAGTTTATAAATTTACTATTAATTATTTCTTAGTGTAAATGAAGCTGTAGGCTATTGAACTTTAAAGAATTTAACATCATTGTGTTATTTTTGCTAGTTTATGAAAAGAAGACCAAAATGTGAGAAGAATTATCAATAGCAAAGTAGAGATATCATAGTATACTATAGTGGGAAAAAAAACCATTGGACAAGTAAATATAATATCTGATTTCTACTGCCTGTAAACTTACTAAGTGACATTAGGCAAGTCACTTCTCCTTTCTTGAGGTAAGAAAATTTAATTCCCCCATTTGTAAATTGGGGATAATAATATTACCCTGCCCATATAACAGAGCTGTTGTAAAGATTAAGAAGGTAAATGTCAGAATACTTGCAAAAACTTGTGAATTACTATGTATGTATAAAATAAAATTATTAATGTTATATTAGATAGAGCAATTGAATTTCATGGACTCATTGTGATTGAATTAATGAGGCCCTGAAATATCCACAGTGTCAAACAAAATCCATAGTATCAAGAAAATTTTTTTAAGAAAAACAGCTGAATTAAAAGGAAAAATAAACACATACCAAAACTATAATTTTTGGCACTTGGAATTGTTTAGTTGGTCCCATTTCTCAACTAGCACTATCAGCAATAGCTTCTTCTTCTGATGATTCTTTTGTTGTTATCTTCTTTACAGACTTCAGAAAGCTAAATGGTTGGTCAAATTGAAAAAGGTTCATATTAGTTTATAACTTAATTTGGTGAAAATATTGTCAAATATAGATACATTTCTTTCAAATGCTGCAAAAGATGGAGTCATTTCAAGCAAGAGAAAACTAAGAGGAATGAGACTGTTGTGCAATGCTCGTAGCACTATGCTTTAGAAATAATATGTCTTTATGGAATCCTAGAAAGCATTCCTGAATCAAATTGGTGAAGTTCTGTACCATAAGTGTGCGTAGGAAGTGAGCCAGATGTTCCCTAGGAGGAGAGACCAATAGTAATGCTTCTCCCAGATGTGCCAACATACTTGGCCCGTGCTTTGTTCATGCTTAGTGTATGTACCCTGAAAATGTTTTAAAGCTCGTATCTAATAGTAAATCCCACGTATACCCCAATCAGCTAGACTAATGGTGCTATAATAAAATTTTGACTCTTCATTCTATTATTATTGAATGTTGGATCCAAAAGGCATATAGTGGTTTAAATTATCCACCCATGAAATTCTTTCTATTCTTACTCTGCAAGTCTATTTTTGTTTTTTAATTTTATTGCTGCACTGTTTGTTTTATTAATACCTTTTATTTTCGTGGCAGTCTTCTGAAATATTACTCCCTCCTTCACCCTAATTCCCATAAGCCTTCCTTCTTATAATTGGAATTAGACATTTAGAAATTTGCTTATTTTTTAAAATTCTAAAATTTTATATGAGTAATTTAGAAAGGCTTGCCTAACAAACATCTATGGATTTAAATGCAGGGATTTATGAAGAAATTGGCTTTATAATCTTTAGGTATCCATATGAATAAAGAAGACATTTTCACATAATTAAGTTCCTAACATGTTTAAAAAGCCCTTTTTTGTTGTTGTTGTTTTTGTCCATTACATTCATCACTAGCTCTCGCTCATTGTGGGCTTTATCATTTTAAAATTAACATTGTCAGGACCATGGCATTCTTTTTTAGTCATTATCAGTTATCTGCCCTTACCCATTGGATATTTGTTTTAACCATGACTTGGTCTTTTCCCAACATTTAAATCATTCATGTGTTCAGAATTTTATTCTTGTAAACATACTAGACCTCTTGAGGAAACCTTCCCTCTATAATTTTCGGCTTTTGGGCCTACCTATACTTTCTTTAAATTACCTGAACATTTTCCTTGAATTCAGAGTGTGCATCTTATTATATTATATCAGTTTTCCTCCCCACTTCCTTATCACAAGTTTTAATATGGCATGATCAGTTCCCCCTAAGCTATTCATCATTTCTATGCCAGTAACTTTGTCCTCAATGTTGCTTAGATTCAGGTCCAGACTGGTAGTTTCCCTTACTGCTTTCTCCGCTTTTTGAAGACTAAAATAGCATAAAAGAATGTCAAATCTTGGCTGGGTACTCTGCTTTTCATAATGAAAGCTACAGCACATGTTTGGAAAGCTGAAGTCCTTACTGCTACTTTATTGTGCCTCTGTGCCAACTTTGTGAATTGTATCCAGGGCTTCCTTCATAGGCTTCATAAACCTAGGCTGACCTCCAGGCTACAGGGAGACGCTGGAAGACTCGAGTAGAGAATTAGAGTAATGCATGTAGTTATTTGTTCAAAGCCTCATATGCTGATTTACTCACATTGTTAATAAAAACAAATGTCTACTATTCTTTATCTTTTGTATGACCTCATAATTCACACCTTATATACAGAGCTTTGATTTTCTCCAGCTTTTGATGTTTCTATAAACTTATTTGAGGTATTGTTACACATTTTATCTCTTCTCCCTGAATATGTTCTACCGTGTCAAAGTACTCAATTGCATAGAACAGTATTTCAGTGATTCTTCCTCACACAGACATACCCATTAATTTATGTTCTTACTCTTAAAACAGCTTGCTCACAGAATGTCTGCTGAGAAAATAGCATGATTGCCTTAAGTAACTTCAAAATTTTCCACCATTACTGAGCATGGCATAGAAAAAGATGAATCTTAGACCTGGTAGGAAGTAAGTTAAAAATTATCGTCCTCCTCATTTTGCAGAGAAGAATAAAAAAGAAGAAGAGAAAACTCAATGAATTAATTAAAGGAAACATGCAACTAAGGGGCAAAGCTGGGATTAGAAAGGAAATGTCATGATTCTCATTTCATTATTTTTTCCACCATACTGTCTCTTTTATAAGTCGTATAAAATGGACATAAATGTGCTATACATGGTTATTACAAAGAACCCCAATATAATAAAATATACCTCAAATATGTTATTAACCTGATAGAATTAATATACTAATTATAATAATTTAATTAATAATTTTGTTGTCCCTTGGCTTAGAAGAGTTTTTGAAGTTTTAAAAAGATTTTATTTCATGTTGTCTTTATCTCTTTAGTACCTTCTTGTGACTAAAAATATCAAAAGCAACCTTGAAGGAATAGTTGTATAAGAGAGGCAGGAAAGGAGAGCATTATATTTCTTTGCCGTGGTCATGGCAGGGATGATTGTGAGCTATTATGTCAGCTTGTAGGAATTACTATTATTGCTGCCCTAAAAATATTTGACCTTCCCATTGCAAATGATTCTTGCGAAATGGGCATTGGGAAATAAGTGCTAGGTATTATTAGCACTTAATAATGATGATAGTGTTGCTAGTGATAACAGAAGTTATATAGCATTTTAATGTTAACAGGGCAGCTAGGTGGCTCAGTGGATAATGCACTAGACCAGGAACTAGGAGGACCTGAGTTCAACTCTGACCTCAGACACTTACTAGCTGTATGACCTTGAGCAAGTCATTTAACCTCTATTCGCCTTAATCTGCTGGAGAACTAAAAGGCAAACCATCACAGTATCTTTGCCAAGAAAACCCCATGGACAGTATGATACATGGGATCATGAAGAATCAGTTATGACTAACCAACTACAAATTACTGTCAACTAAACTCTGCACAATCTAACCACCTCCAGAAATTATTAATCACTGTGACTTACGTGTTTTTTTGTGGGGCTTGGGAGTCAGAGGAGACGTAGAGGTTCAGAACTATGATTTATATATGTGAAACTCTCAGTAAAGAAACTTTCTCTACCAATAAAAATGGATAACTCATTGGTAACTGATAATTTTAGAGGACTGTCTGAGTCACTTCAAACTGAGTTTAAATGATTTGGCCATGGTCACATAGCTAGTGTGTGAGACAGAACCGGAGAACAGCCTTTCTGACTCCAAAGGCTGGCCCTCTATTGACTATGCCACTCTGTCTGTCTCATTGCACATGGAAGGTATTTAATAAATGCTGAATTGAGTTGGATTAATTGATGTTTAACTGTATATGTATATGTTGTTTCCTCTGTTAGAACATAAACTTCTTGAGTATAGGGGCAATTTCTTTTCTGTCTTTGTGACCCTATTAATTAGCATAGTGTCTGGCAATATAGTAGGTACTTATTAAATGCTTGTTGGCTGATTGATAACAAAAAATTTTGGCAAAGGATAGAGCACTGGATCTATAGTCAGTAAGACTGGAATTCACATCTAACCTCAGGTACTTCTCAGCTGTGTGACCTTGAGCAAGTCACTTTACCACTGTCTTCTGCCTCAGTTTCCTCATAAGTAAAATGGGGATAAATAGCACCTGCCTCCCAGGATTGTTGTCGGGCTAAAATGAGCTCGTATCTGTAAAGTGTTTCATAGACTTTAAAGTGTTATATAAATACTAGCTGTTATTATTCAAGAAGAAAAATAATACATTTCTTTCTTCTAAGTAGCTTGCCATATAATAGGGGGGATAAAGACATATATCAATGTGTTTGACATGAGGTAAATGTGAGGACAAAGGAGACATCTAAAGAAAGTGCAATATTCATTACAAGGAAGGAGAAATAATTTTCATCTGAGGGGATCAAAGAAGTGTTCAAGGAGGAGGCTGTCTTTTCCATAAATGCAAAACATTCATACTTTTACCAATATTTTGTATTTATCAATTGCTCAATGAGTTGGTATTTTTACTGTGTTGTGTAAGACACTAGAACTGTCAATCAACGAACCTTTATTTAGCACCTACAGTATACCAAGAACATGGATTTTGAAGTTCCAAATAATACTGTACTTATTTATTGAAAACAACTTTCAATGTAATAAAATTCTAGAATTAAACAAAATTAGGTAATTCCTTTATTGCAAGCCCAATATACGAATGTGCTACATATCACTTATCAATGTGAAGTTGCAAAGGATATGATATATATTTGTATGTATGAATATATGTTTCTGTACATGATGTGTAAATAGTTATGTATAAGCATTGTTTAAGAAGTCATACAAAGAGGGGCTGCTAGGTGGCGCAGTGGATAGAGCACCGGCCCTGGATTCAGGAGAACCTGAGTTCAAATACGGCCTCAGACACATAACACTTACTAGCTGTGTGACCCTGGGCAAGTCACTTAACCATATTGCCTAGCCAAAAAAAAAAAAGACAACCCAACAAAACAAACAAAAAAAGAAGTCATACAATGAGAAATAAGAAGATACAATAATAGTGTCATTAAATGATGAATTACCTCTGACAGTATTCCCCTGGCAGTATTATGTGAGGAGGTAATAGAATGCAATAGATCTTATTTTTTTTCTTCCCCTTTAGCTTTGTAATAAAATAGTATTTCTGGTGAGCTTTGTTGGAAATCGTGGAACGTTTACTCGTGGGTACCGAGCAGTTATCATGGACATGGCCTTTCTCTACCATGTGGCTTATGTCTTGGTCTGCATGCTGGGTCTCTTTGTCCATGAGTTCTTCTACAGTTTCTTGGTGAGTACCTATCTAAAAAAGACAGTGTCTGATCTATGTACATAATACGCTTTCTTATTTATATGTGTATATATGATATAGATGTATCTCTATATACATACACTTCTCTCTCTATGTGTGTGTGTATATCTATATCTATATCATGTACACATAGATATCAATTTCTATATCATCTGATTCTATTTATTTTTTGTCAGGGCCTGACAATCCATCCAAATCATGGATACAAATACATGGATAAGAACAGAACTAGGAGCTCTTTTTCATTAAGGTCTTTTTTTCCTAGAAACTCTCATACAAGTTACAACCTTTTAAATCTAAGAAGCTATAAAGTACTTAACCTCTGTGCTAAATTTATTTGATGTGCAACTTGTCTTTGTATCCTATTGCATTAGCACACTGATTTACACAGTGTATGGCAAATAATTGTTTGAATTGTGTGTACTGCCAAATTCATATTCTCTTTTCCATTCAGAAAAATTCTATGATAGAAGATATAGAACTTTGAAAGGAAAGATATTAGAATTTACAAGCTTATTTGAATTCCTGAAGTCTTATAGTTCACAACAATAATTACAGGTGTAGAAAGTTTTTCATATTTTTTAATGTACAGAATAACAATGAAGATATCATTTGAAAAACTCTGTTGAGTGGAAATAACACAAGATCATAATGAATGGATTTGCTAATTATCTGTCATTTCTATATACGCTGGCATGCATTCTCTCTTTTAACTGTAACACATACTTCACAAGTATGCATGATAAAATTAAAGCATAATCTTTTTGTTTAGATACAAAACATTATTTAGATCTAATACTGAGATTGTTATAGTTTTGTATGTTCTTTCTCGGTTGACTAGATTGTTTATCAAACCAGTGTAGTATATTATCAAAGAGTTTTATTAAATTTATCCTTAAATGAAAATATTAAAATTGCTTGTACTCTCCCACATATAAGATATTTGGGGTCAATATTTTTCCTAGGATTAACTAGAATGATTCTACCTACTGTTTGTGTGCTGTTCTCATGTTTATTTATTCCTCTCTTATTCTATTACATTTTTAGCTTTTTGATTTGGTGTACAGAGAGGAGACTTTGCTCAATGTTATAAAGAGTGTCACCCGAAATGGTCGCTCCATTATTCTGACTGCAGTCCTCGCTCTCATCCTCGTCTACTTGTTCTCCATTATTGGATTCCTGTTTTTGAAAGATGACTTTATTATGGAGGTGGATAGGCTGAAAAACAGAACACCTATTACAGGTATTTCTTTTACCATTAAATCACTCTTCTGATGGAAGAATATTACTCCTCTGTCGCTTGTTAACTATATTATAGATAAAAGCTAATGGGTAAAATTTTTGTCCTTTATTTCTCTGGAAACATGGATTTATTCAATGCTGAAAGACTACTGACATGACAGACTCTGCCTCTCTGTATAAAGATAAGGAAAGAGGAGGAAAAGGAGAGAGAGCAGAAAGCAAGAGAGACAGAGAAAGAGAAGGTGGAGGAAAGTGAGAGAGACATGGAGAAAAAGAGACAGAGAGAGGGGAAAAGAGAGAAATGGGGGGTCAGGCAGACATAGGTAGAGGGCACTGTGGATAGGGTTCTGGAAGAAGTGAGTCTGCCTCAGTTTTAGAAGTTGGGATTAAGTGTCATATACAACAAACCTTAAGAAGGCCAGTGTCTCTGGATCATGGATTTCATAGAGAGGAGTGATGTGTAAGAAGACTGGAAAGGCAGGAGGGGGCAAAGTTGTGAAGAGATTTAGATGTGAAACAAAGCATTTCATATTATTACCTGGAAGTAATAGGGTGCCATTTATCAGGCATTTAGGGTTAGCCAGTAGCCATGGTGACTTAGTCAGACTTTCATATTAGGAAAATTACTTTGCCACCTCAGTAGAGAGTGGCTTGGAATGGGGAGAGATTTCAGACAGGAAAGGCTATTGCTGTAGTCCAGGTGTCAGGTAATGAGAACCTGCGTGAGTGGTAGCTGTGTGAATGGAGAGAAGAGAACATATTTGAGAGATGCTGTGAGGGTAGAAACAATGATGTGGCAATAAAATTGAATGTGTGGAGTAAGTTAGAGAGACGTCAAGGATGACATTGAGGTTGTGAATTTCTGACTGGCAGGATGGTGGTATCTATCCTCAAAGAAGTAGAGAAAAGAAGAGGATTTTGGAGAAAAGATAATTAGTTTTGTTTTGGATAGAATGAGTTTGTCTAGTAAGTGACTAGCTAGCTATATGACCCTGGGCAAGTCAATTAGCCTCTTCATGTCTTGGTTTTCTCATCTGCAAAAGAGGAATATCATATCACCTATCTCATTGGGTTGTTGTGGAGACTAAATAGGTTAATATATTTAAAGCACTCTTCAAATCTTAAAGCACTGTAGAAATGCTAATTATGCTGATAATGATGAGGAAGAAGATGATATCTAAATAGGCAGTTGGAGATGACAGACTTGAACTAAGCATAAAGATTAGGGATAGATTTATAGATCTGGGGATCATCTGAATAGAGATAATAAATTAAAACATGGTAGTTAATTTTACCTATGGGAAATCACCAAGTGAAATAGTAATGAAGAAGAAAAGAGGACTGGGAGAGAGACTTTTGGATATATGTGGTTGGTAAGCATAACCTAGATGAGAACCAGCAAAAGATCCTGAGAAGAAGGAATTAGGTAGGTCAGAGACTGTTGTCATTTTTGTCTTTGTATCCTTTGTACCTAGCACAGTGCCTAACATATAGTACATGATAAACATTTATTAAATTAATGACTGAATGTTGCCTTCTTTATCTTCTGTACAAGTTATTTCCCTGATTTATTTGAAGAAAAAAAAATTGTCCTGAAAGACTTGCATTTCTTATCTAATGATGAATTAGAATTTGCTTAAAGGTCTCCAGAATATTGGAAATTCAAACAACTTCTTAGATTTGTAGCTTGATCAAGTCAGCATATTCAATGTAGAGTCTGATGAATGAATGAAGGAATGAGTGAGTGAGTGGTAAACCATTTATTAAGTATTTATGTGCTAAGGCACTGCACTAGGCACTGGGCATACCAAAAGCAGACATGGCACTTCTTGCTCTCAAGAAAGTTATATTCTAATGGAGGAAGATTTTGGGAGATTAAAGGAGAGCAGGGATGTGGGGGTATGAGTATGGTGGCATAGTTTGGAAGTGGCCAAGCAGTGATGTGGAAGACTGGTTCTGGACAAGATAAAGTGAAAGTTTACCACCTGTCAGAGCCCAG